>NW_023425358.1:0-1257410 GCF_014108415.1 Molossus molossus
GAGCGGCTGAGGGCCGTGTGTTTTCTCTGAAGCCCTGGCTAAGTTCAGCGGGTAAAGGAAACACCCCCATGCCATCTGGTGGGCACCCTCCAGTGGCAGCTGACAAGAAGTTCAGGGTCCAATGGCAAAACATGCCTGCTCCTTCCCCTACTCCTGCACCCCCCCTCTCTGCCCCTTTCCCTGTTTACCTGCCCCCAGCCTTGGCTACTTTCTAATATATTATATTTTTTACTTATTTTGTTGTTGTTTATTGTCTGTCTCCTCACTAGAATGTCAACTCCAGGACAGCAGGGATTTCATCAGGGAACACTGCTGTTCCCTAGTAGCTAGAACAGTGCCTGGTATACAGGAGGCACTAAGTACATGCTTATTGAAGGAATGAATATGTGAAAGCCCCAAATAACCTGCAAACTGTTCTTGCTATTTTTTTGTCAGCTGCCCGGATCTTACGTCCTTGTTCCAGAATCTTTCGCTATTTATAAAACCTGGCCTAGGGCCAGAGGGAGGGAACAGGTCATAGCTGGGAGAGCACTAGAGCGAGAGTCGCAGAACATCAGCACTGAACTGGACTTGGAGGGACCACTAGGGGTTTTCTGCGTGTGCAGGAGGAGAGACACCCAGGCAGGCAGGGCCAGGGCATGAACGGAGGCCCGTGGCGGGAAAGCTCCCGACTGTTCCGGGAACAGTGAGAAGCATGTTGTGTAGAGCATGTTGTGTGCGGTGCGTTGGAGGAAATGAAGCAGATCTCGGGCAGAGTCTTGCTGATACAGGTAAACCTGCCCGAGAAGAGTCTTCAGTGGTGAGAGCCCGAACTCTGGGGCCTGCCCGCTCGGTTCCATTTCTGGACCTGTTGCTCACAGCGGTTTGCTCTGTGGCGGGAGGCAGGGGTGACAGTGCGCACCTCGGGGGGCTGCAGTGAGGGTTGGATGAGTACAGGGAAGCACTCTGCGCCTGAGCATAGTAAGCGGGATTGAGCGTCATCCCGTGCACCGAACGGTCGCAGGTTCGGTTCTGGTCGGGGCACACGCCCGGGTCGAGGGCTCATCAGGCTGATCGTTGTTTCTCTTTCTCTCCCCCCCCCCCAAAATCAATAAAAGCATTGAAAAACAAACACATAAACATTTGCTGTTATTGTAGCAGGAAACAGTGAATGTTGAGTTGTTTGGTACACATCCTTGCACATTTGCTGACATCGGCATCCCCACAGTACCGCACCTTGCCCCACAGAATGAAGTCCTGAAGGCAGGCAGTGATGCTGTGACCTCCCGTGAACTAATGGCATGATTTTTATTTTGTGGTGGTCGGCACTGATTCACATGCAGCGTGTAGGCTTGACCGGCTCCCTGATCACAGGCCTGCATTTACACCCTGTGTGTCAACGCTAGTGACAAACCTGAGACCAGAAAGACCCAGGTGACCTTGATGTCATTCTCAGAGGGCCACGTGAGATACAACATGATTCTGGAAGCATTGTGCTGAGACATTGCGGAGAGGCCGAGGTGCCAGGAGTCTGCAGACAGGCAGATGTTTCTACCAGTAAGGAAAAGGAGATGGAAAGTACTATAAAGCAGTGAGGGCCACGCCGTTTTCTTCCAGCATTTGGAAAGCGGTCATGAAGCAGGTGGTTTTGTAGCTCGGGGGAGACAGGTGCTCACCAGGCCGGCAGTGGTTCCTGAACAGCCAGGACAGTGCCGCCTCCGGTACTTTCCCCCAGAAGCCAACCACATCTGACTGTCTTAGGCATGAGTGTCTTCATCTCAGCTGTCCTCAAGCTGAGCCTTGAGCATGTGGGCTCAGGTGGGCCCACAACTCGTACAACGACCCAGAGCATGAAGGATCGGATGGACCCAGCGAGCTGTCACGGTGGTCTGTTCATTTACTCAGTTACTCGCTTATCTCTGTGACAAATAGGAGCTGAGCCCTTCCTGCAGTCTCTAGTGCCAGGGCATCACCGTTGGGCTTGTCCTCAGTGACACAGTCATCGACGGCTTAGATGGAAAGAGAGAAAGCTGGTAGGGATGGGAGCCACTCCACTGGATGACATCTGTGTGTAGAGCGGTCGACAGAACAATGGGCAAAACCAACAGATAATTAACCACGAGCAAATGAAAAGTTTCATCCAGAGTCTTAGAAAACCAGTTGCACGACTGCAGGACACAGGCCCGAGGTGTCCTCCTTCAGGGCAGAGGACTTGGAGGTGGGCTGACGGCAGTGCGTGCACGGCCTAGGTGCAAACTGAGGGCTCCGTGTTCCACGGGAGGGCATGTTCCCCCACTGCACCCTAAGGAGAGCATGCTTGAGGGGTGCACCGTGCCCAGCACCAGGTGCTGCACGCTGAGAAATGCTCATAAAAACCAGCGGGTCGGCCTGGGCAGGCAGGAGGCAAGGGGAGAAAGACAGCAAGCCTGCTCCGGACACTCGCAGGTCTGCAGAACAGCTGGAGGACAGAGACCAGTCTGTCTGCGTCCCTGTCCCTTCCTCTGCCCTGTCGGTGGACATGGAGGACTCCTTTTCTCTCGCACAGTTCCATCACCCTCTTCTGTCCTGACTGACAGCTCCTTAGAAACGGGAGAAGGAAAAGCAGGAGGAAATTGGTGGTATTGGGGGAAGCTCCTGGCTGGGAGCTCTTCACAGGGCCTCAGCCACACAGCAAGCTTCAAAATCAGCAGTCACTGCCTTTAGTAGGAATGGCACCGCTTTCTGTGGGGTGTGAAGGGAGGCAGATGGGCGTGCACAAATGAGATCTCTGGGACACCAGCCATGGACTGCCGGGGGAGTCCCACCTGGGACCCACAGTGCAGGGAGCAAGCGCACCAAGCCTTCCGGAAGCTCCCCGAAGCCCGAGGCAGACTCGCGTTCCTCCTTCCCTGGCCTGCACACCCTGACCACCCCTGTCAGCGCACTTCTCATGGTGCATGTGGCTGTGTGTCTGTACGCGACTCCCCAGCACGCTGGAGCTGCCGCTCTGCTAGCAGCCTTCGCGCCGCCCCTCCCCAGCACAGAACGGGTCTCCGTGATGAACGAGGGAGTCTGCGGCCGTGTACATGCGTTCAGGTTGGAACACTTATTCCGAATGGGTTTTCCTTGTTAAGGGGATGGACCCAGGGTGGAGGGCAGGGATATGTAGGGCGTCCCCCAAAATGTATACATAACTTTAAATAATTATAAAGTCAGTGTTTATTAAAATGCATTTCATTTTCAAAATGTAATAGAATCCACAGATACTCTGTATACATTTTTTGGGGACACCCTGTGGTTTATGTATCATTAAGCAAGGAAAACCACAGAGCCCCTTATTTAGTTATTGCCAAGGCCCATATTTAAATAAAATCCTTATCTTACTTATGCATCTTTAATAACAAAAGTATGTTTTAATATTATAACCATAGACTTTCACATGTCACAGGGTTCTAATGGGGTAAAAGTCTTTCTTTAGCGATAGGAAGAAGCTTGGGTACCAGCATCACTCAGAGTCTGAAATGTCGTGCATCCCTCCGGCGTGTGCCTGTCCCCAGGATGGGTTTGCTTTCCCAGATAGGTGGGGTGCCAGGCCAGTGAGGAGGGGCCTGTTTCTGGCAACACTGTCTCCTTCTGGAAAGAAACAGTGGAGCACAGGAACTAGTCACAGTCTCAGTGTCCGCCCAGCCCGTCCACGGGCACCTATCTGACTTCCTCCCCGCGGCTGGCACTGAACGGCCCCTCTTGCAGCGAAAGCACATCCATCCATTTCTTGGGACTTAAGATTCCGAGCAGATTTCTCTTTTTTTTCTTCCTGAGTTAGAATCAATTTTCATGTTAGTAATGAAATTGTGTGTATTGCATTAGCTGTTATTGTCGGCTGCCTTGCAGCGCAGGGCTGGCTAAGCAGACGGCCGCAGGTCCCTGCTCCTTGTGCGTGCCCATGCCAGGGGCTGGGGTTCACTGCTCGTCCGAGATCCTGACATTGCAGTGCTCCCGCCGAGCTCACTCAGAGAGGGGGAAGCGGGGGAGAACGGTTGTTTCTCCACTGGCGAGTCAGTGCCGTCCATCGGCAAATTAGAATGTAGGCCAGCTCTGCCGGTGCCAGGCTGGGCGCCGGGCTCTGACTGTTCCAGGATGGCTAGGGGTCCTCCCAGGGCAGGTGCCAGAGAGAAGGCCAGTGTCCTCACTGGGCCAGGGTCAGGCTGGGGGTCTCCTCTCTCCTCATCCAGGCTGGGAAATGCTGTGCAAGGGACAGCAGTGCTCACCACCTGCTCCAAAAGCTCCCTGGGTGTCTTCAAGGCCAAGGCCATTTCCAGAGCAGGTGAGGGGCACTCCGCTCCGGCTCCGGCTGGGGCAGGGCTCCCTAGGGCAGCAGGGAGCACAGAGTCCTCTGCCTGGGGAGGGCCTCGGGGACACCATCTTGCTGTGGGAGGAGAGTGCGCCCCTGGTGCTGGGGTGGCCTCTGGGGTCCTGCTGTCTTAAAGAGATCCCAGGTGAGCAGTCTGGCAAAGCATATGAGCTGGGCCCCTGCAGATGAGCTGGGAGCATCTTCAACTATCAGTGATGATAATGCCTTACATTTGTATTTACTAATAACAGGTCACAAAGGAAGCAGTTTTGCAAACACAGTTTCATTTGCTTTCCACAGCGCAGTGGGTACTGGTACCGTTGGCCCTCTTGCCAGCGGACTCCAGCTCCAGTGCTCTGACGGCCCTGCAGCTGCCCCTAGGGCCGTCTGCTCTGAGGAAGCTGGCCAGGGGCTTAATTGGAAGCATTTTAGATTCAGCAAATCTCATTTGATCCAGAGCTAAATTTAAGCTTTTATCAGCAAAGTTATTATCATTACCAGCATATCTAAAGTGGTTAAATATTTACAGCATGTCAGCTTCCCCAGCTGAACAGAGTCACCAGACACATAACCAGACACCTCCGTTGCGGTGGGGCCAGATGGTGGGCTCTGTAAGGGAGTGTGCGGGGGGCCCACCGGCGCTCTTCTAGGGACAGGAGGCAGCCAGGTAGAGGGACCAGCAGCTCTAACCCCTGGTCGCAAAGGCCTCCCAAGGTTTCCCAGTGAAAGCGATTTTGAAGTAATTGAGTTCCTGTGAGTCTGGGCTATGGCTTCGCCACAGGTGGAGAAATGCCCTGTGACTGAGGGTGGGATGGGAACAGGAGTGGGGTGCTTCGTGGGCTGACCAGCCTGAGCACTGGTGTCCACGATGACCAGAGGGGTGCCACCGGGGAACCCCAGGCTTGTCGAAGGCTCCTCCTAGCCTCTGGGGAGCGACCACCGCAGGTCTCCCAGCCTGGGCGAGCTGTTGAGACGGGGAGAAGGTGTGCCCAGTGCTGTTAGGGAGGGTCACCTAAACCAGGGTGAGGGTCTGAGCAAAGGGGTCCTGTTACCAGGTTCCTTCTTGACGCGCACCCGGTTTCGGAGTTTCTCCCCAGGGGTTCTTAAACACGCAGGGCCCTTGCTACGGCCAGGGGTGGAAGGCTCCAGAGCTGTCCGCGCAGTGTGGACCTGTGTGTGGAGGTACGCGGTGGCTACAAGTCGTCAGGTCTCGGAGAAGGCCGTGTCTCGGGGACACAGAGAACTTTGCTCGGCGGCCCTGTGAGGCCGTCACCAGCCTTCCCCGGCCCGTCCAGGGCTCTGTCACCGCCACCCACAGCCTGGTGTTCGGGCACGTGCTGCCCTGTCCCTGCCTCCGGCAGGCCTGCCTGTCTCGCTGCCTCTCATCCTCCAAGGCCAGCTCGAGCCTTTGCCGCAGCCCCCCTCTGGGCAGAGCCAGGTGCCCCTCCCGGGAGCCAGGACCAAACCTGGAGCAGGTTGGCTGGAGCACCTGCCGCTGAGCGTGTGGAAAAGATTTATTTCTTTGTCTGTTTCACCCAGATGAACAGGTAGTCTTGAGGGAGGGGCATCCTGTTTACTTCTGAATATTCCCTTTGGTAAACCTTCAACAAAATGTGTTAAATTGATCTGAACAAACCCTTTTAACCAAATGGGCCATAGAACTAGGTAGCCAGAAAAATCTTGTTTTAAAACTGGCAATTGGAAACACTGTAGCCTGCTATGGTCAGGGAGCTGTGTTCCCCCCTCTCCCGGTGACACCTCCTGGGTGGTGCAGTAGGTTGGGCTACCGGGGGACAAAGGAGAGGGCGTCCCGTGGTCGGAGCTCTGGTCCTGAGGGAGAGGAGAGAGGTCAGGGCTGAGCACGAAGTCATCACCAGAGGTGTCGCAGTGCTAGGACGTTCGGCCCAGCTCACGGAGGGACTGGAGAGAGACGGTGAGAGCTGGAGGGAGTCCAAGGCTTCCTGAGCGCAGCCCCGGCCTCCAGCACGGTGCCCGGCGCGTCCGGTTTCTACGGCACCCCGGTGCTGGGGTCCCCGTTCCTCTAGTCTGTGACGGGGAATCTGAGGCACACAGGTTGTGCAGTGGGTCCAAGGCCTCAGCCCCCGTGGCTGGGTCAGAACTCGGTGCTGTGTTCTGAGTGCGAGCATCACTGTCCCCCGAGGCCAGAGCCAGCCAGGGAAGGCCGGGCGGGGCGGTGGGGGGACTGGCTGCCCCCTGCGGCCTGGGGGTGTGACTCCACCAGCAGCTGTGAGGGACGACGGAACCGCTGCCGAAAGGGACTGTGGCCACTCTGGTGTGTGCTGCGGTCCCATCAGAAACGGAACTCTCACCGAAACCACCGGATGGCTAGTGTTTAGAATGTTCCTTTGGCTGAATCTATATTCATTTAATGGAAGGTCGTTTTCTTAAGATTTTTTTTTAAATTATAGAATGATATGTGTTCAATGAAGAGAGTTTAAAAATATAGGTAGGCAAATGTAAGGTGTGGGACCCACTCACAATAATAACTGGCATTGCCCTGGCCGGTTTGGCTCAGCGGTTAGAGCATCGGCCCGTGGACCGGAGAGACCCAGGTTCCCACTAAGGGCATGTACCTCAGTTGCAGTTTGTCCCCAGCCCCAGTTAAGGCCGTGTGGGTGGCAGCCAGTTGATGTGTCTCTCTCAAGTCGATGTTTCTCTCTCTCTCTTCCTCCCTCTCTCCCTCCCGCTCTATCTGAGTATAAATGCAAAAATGTCCTCCGGTGAGGATAGAAAAAACTGGCATTGAGTGAGGAACACCATTCCGAGAGCCGCCAGACACCAGTCACTACCCCCGACGGCTGAGGAAGCAGCTTCAGAGAAGTGAGGTAACTCGGGGAAGATGACACAGTCAGGAAATGATAGATTTTAAAATATACAGTTTTACTCCAGGGCCCAGACTCCCAAGCTCCTCCTTTCTTGTCTGAAATAGCAACAGCGATGGATTTGAAAGAGAGGAATTAAAGCTGTTTGCTGGGTTTCACCTACTCAGGACTTCGGAAATCTTGATTGTCATTGTTGGTGGGGACCACCGCTTCCAGGAATGTGTGGGTCACACACCCAGTTCCTCACTGAGCCTGGTGAAGACAGAGGCACATGGAGGACCCCTGAGCACCCTCTAATGGAGCGTCATTCAGCTGACTGGCTCCCAGAGAGGAGCAGGGAATGAACAGTCTTCTTCCGCTCAGCCAGGGGGACGGCTCTGGGCTGATGGCCACACACTTCTGCGGCTCCGCTTTGCGGTCTGGGGCCCCCAGTGGAGCCGGGTGCCCTGCGTTCTCCCTTTGGTGCCCTTGGTGCCGGTGCCAGGCGGGAGGCACAGCAGAGGTGGGTCCTCGGGCAGCCGGCGTTCGGAGGAGCCGGGCTCTGGCAGGCGGCAGCGCTCACGGAGAACCACCCCTTCCGACCTCAGCTCTGCCACTGTCGTGGGGTTGGTTCTCCCCACTGACCTGGCTCTGCTGGTGCCTTTTCAGAACCGAACCTTAGAAGGCATGGGCTAGAACCAGTTCCGGTCCAGAGAAGTGATCGAGGGCATGTTCCAAGGAGGGCGAGGGGCAGGGAAAGGCTGGGCCCTTTGGGAAGGGGTGCGTTTGGAGAGTCTCTTCTTCCGGAAGTCCGGTGCCTGCCGGGCCCACGCCTGGGCACGGGCGTGTAGCTGCTGCACCTCCCGCCTCAAAACTAGCCTGGTCCTTTCCCCCAGATGCACTAGAGGAAGGGGACTGTTATGTGGACAGTTCAGCGCCTTGAGGGGAGCTGGGCATCGCATGTCCCGTGGGCTCCTGTCATGCAGAGTGTGTAGAAGGGGAGGGATGTGCCCATGGACAGACATGCCCAGCGCATGGGGACGGCCCGGGACCTGCCCCTGCCTCAGCGCTGCTGTTCACCTGGGTGCTTCAGCGTGTCACTTCCCTTTCTGAGTCACAGATACCCCCCCAGTCCCCTCTACTGTGTGGCTGCTAGGAGTAGGGCTGGAACTGGGGGTGGGGCTTCAGGCCTCAGGAACGGAGCGGGATGGAGATATGCGAAGACAGAACCAGATGCAGCTCTGCCTCTCTAATCCCACCAGGTCTGGGACCCAGCGCAGCTTCAGGACGCGAGTGTGGGTTGGACTGACTGTCCAGCGTGACCCTCCGCACGCAGAGCCTGGGCGCCTCCCTGGCACCCTGCCCTTTACACTCGCGTGTGGCGCGCCTCACTGCCTGGGCGCCGGCAGCCCATCGACTGGCAGTGCCCGCCCCTGCCCCCGCTTATCCTCAGCAGCCTGCCCAGTGGCCATCGGCCCCCTGAAGCCTGGAAGCCTTTTCTGAACACAGGCTCTTCCTCTTCCCCGACACCGGACACGCACTGCAGTGGTCCTTCGCGTCTGTGCTCGTTAGTGTTGATGTTTCCCTCTAGTTAGACTGCGTTTCTGCAGATCAGAGACCTTTTCTCAGGCAACTTTGCATGTCTAGGTCTCAGCACAGCGACTTCAACAGGTGACTGAATGGCTGGAGGGACAGACAGACAGACAAATAACGGTGATACGGAGTGGGCTGTCAGAATCGGGTCAGAGGTGACCGTGTGCCCACCCAGAGGGCATGAGGCCTCACGCACGTGTCAAGGGAGAGATCAGGTGAGTGGAGGGGAAGGGTGGTGGGGGAGGGGTTGGGGCTGGGGACACCCAGCAGGGGAGCCTCTTCTGTCTCCAGCACTCAGGTGGCTTCGTCCTCAGTCCTCACGTAAACGTGGTTTCCACTGAAACGTCCCACCTGGGAAATCAGAAAATCTTTCTTAGGGAGGGACCAGAAACGACATGAGCTCATCATTATTATTATTTTAAATAAAAGACAGAAACTACCTGGTATGTGGTCAGTCCGGCCCCTCCCCATGGGTTCACTAATGTACTAAGACCTCAGTTTAATGTAGTGAGTTTATTCTTAATGAGGATCTGTTACTGACCCTGCTCAGTGGAGAGAATCTTGCCGTAGCGTTCAGCAACCTCATCAGCAGAATAAATGTGCTGGGTCTGAGGGGAATCCGCAGCCCATGCTGCTGGCCTGCCAGGGGACTGCAGCGGTTTCTGTGGGCAGTGACAGGGCCGGGAGGACGCGGGCTCGGCTGCTGTCCTCCGGCGGGACGGTCGTCACCTGGCGCCCAGTGCGGAGGTGACAGCCTGGTGGTTGCTCAGGCCAGCCGGACTCCAAGGTCCACCCTCTCTCCCTTCCCCACCTGGGACTGAGGAGTTCCCGTAGGCATGAAAGACGCATCGTGCCATGTTACAAGTGCTGGCCAGCTGTAGTGGGGGTGGAGACGAGGACATGGGTCTCCAGGTGATGGGCCCTTCATTCTGATTAAGGGGCAGTAGGAGCAGGCAAGGGTGCAGGAGGACATCGGATCAGTACTAAGTAGAATTGCATGAGGTGGAACTCAGGAGCAAAGGCAAGGGGATTCCAGGCAGAAGCCACGCCCCCGTGAAGACACTGGCATGAGAATAGGGGGCGGCCAGAGAGGGGACTGGACCTCAGGCATGCAGGAGGAGTGGGGGAGCACCTTGCTGGGGGATTCAGACTTCCTCCTGTGAACAGTGGGTTCTGCGGAAAGAATACGTGCTTGTGGGTGTTCTGGGAAGAGGGCTCTGCCAGCACCTGGACGACGGACGGGGAGGTTGCTGCAGTGCCCAGAGCGCAGGCACCTCTGTGGGGGACCTTCCTCAGCCCAGGACCCCTTTGTGTGGCCTCAGCAAGGCCGGTCTCTGGGGAACCCACCTTCGGACTGACGCTCCGGGCTGGCATCGGCTGTGAGAGCCACAGTAAGCCCTGGGGTCAGTCTCCCAGCCCCTCAAATGTTCAGACCCTGAGAGACTGGGTGATGCATCTGCAGCGCAGCAGAGGTGGCAGAGCGTGCAGGGGAAGAGGGCTGTCGTGCACAGGAGAGCACCTCTGCTCAGGGCAACATGTTCCCCGGGAGAATCTGTGCCCATACGATGCCCAGGAGACAAGCAGGAGTGGGGGCACAGCCCACAGCACCCCTAGCCATCACGTGGCACACGGCCAAGGCGTCCGTCTTCCCACTTCGTCATCCCAGGCAGCCACGGGGCGATAAAGGATGCTGTCTCTTGGATACGTCTTATGGGAAGAAGTTTGCCCCCAGGGTGCTGTTAGCTGCTGGTTGTGGACAGATGCGTGTAACAAAGAAGGGGTGAAGCCTGATGGGGAGCTGCAGTCGCACGTATTTAAAAACCTCTTTCCTTTGGAGAGAGGACGAGCACCCCCCCCCCCAGCCCGGATAGGTTACCTGTGGCAAATGTTGCTGGATTCACAGCCGAAGCTGGGAAAGAACAAGCGAAGGCTGAGGAGGAGCAGCTCGTGGAGCGGGGTGCAGAGGGAGCTGGGGGAGGTGGGCCACTGGCGAAATGAGGGGAGACAAGGGGACAGAACCCGGGGGACCCCCGCTGAACTGCCAGGGCTGCCGCTCGCTGGCAGGGCCCCATGTGGAATTTGGAGAAGGCTCCCCTGAATACTGAGGTGTGTGAAAATACTAAGCCTGCAACAGCTTTAGCCATTTTGCTATTAATAAATTAGTTTTTATCATTTAAGGGGTTCGAGTTGGATTTTCTGTCACTTGCAGTGGATTTGATTCTAAGTGCAATGAAAAACCATGAAAGGGTTTTGAGCTGAGGAGTGACATGATCTGATGTGCAGTTGAAGAAGCCCCCCTGGCTGCCATGGGGGAGGCACTGCAGGTGGACGGGCGTGGGGGCAGGGGGCCCGGGTCAGTGCAGTAGAGCTGGCCGGTGCCAGCAGTCGCCCTGCTGCAGAGCCCATGAGACCCTGCGGACAGACGGAGGACCTGCGGTGATGGGGAGGGGGAGGGGCTGCCAGGTGGTACTGAAGAGACACAGGGTTTGAGGGGTATGTGGTGGGTGGGTGGGTTTGGGAGTTGGGGTTCTCTTTAGAACAGGTTGGCTTTCAGATGCTGATCAGACATCAGTAGAGATCAAGTCAGCAATTGAATCTTAGTATGTTGCCCAGACAAAAGGTCAGCGTTGGAGATATAATTAGGGAGTCTTCAGTGGTGAGGAGGAAAGTAAAGAAAAGTCAGGAGAATATGTAGATGTTGAGGAGAGGAGGGCTCAGCACAGGCCCTGGGGTATGGCAGTCTTACAGGCAGGTCGAAGTGGGGGGCCCGCAGTGGACACAGGGGAGAATGGCCGGAGAGCCAGGAGGCCGGCCAGGCAGTGCCGGTGTCACAGTGGAGGGATCACGCCTCTCGGAGGACACACGAAGGGAAGTCCAGCCACGCCCAGTGCCGAGGGTCACACGGGAAGAATGCAGAAGGTTGACGGGATGTGGGGACATGCTCGATGCTCGCTGTGGTCTGGATCAGAAGCCAGCTGACGGTGGGGGAAGCCTGAGGGGGAGCAGAGGGGGGAGGGGTGCTGTGAATGGGCAGATACAGGGAGCAGGGCAGGAGGGGAAGGTGGGTCCCACCGAAGGCATTTATTTTTGAAGATGGGGAGGGTGGAACCTGTGTGTGTAGTGATGGGGTGACCTACTATGGGGCGTAACTGAGAGAGGGGTCACTAACAGGATCAGACCTTGGAAAAGTGAGGGGCTAGAAGACAAATGGTTGCCTCTGATGGAGCCTCAATGGAGGGTGACAGAGGCTAGGAGAACAGAAAGAGGTAAAGTTGTGAGTTTGGTGGTGGGAAGTGAAGGGGGCTCCTCTTCCTGTTCATTTGTTTTCTTGGTGGACTTGGGGCACGGCGATGAGCTGAGAGTGATGGGGAGAGCTGAGGAAAGGGAAGGTGGGAAATCGTGGTCCGAGGGCTGGGGAGCTGTGCCAGGGACCTGCAGGCGGGCCCCAGGGCGATGCTGAGTGCCTGCTGGAGACGTGGTATCAAATTGAAGTGCAGGGGGTCAGCCTGGCTCTGTCGTTTTTCTTCCCTCAGAAATGTGCAGTTGCTGAAGTGCAGGTGTGGAGAAACGGAGTGTGGGTTCAGGTGGCAGAGTGTGGGTTCAGCCAGCGGGGTGGGGGAGGGAGGGAGGGTCAAAGAGATTTCAGGACCTTTGCAAGGGGAGCGGATAACGAGCTGTACGTTTGCTCACTGCCTGGATGGAGAGTACTCTGGAAATAAGATTCGGGACCATCAGCTCACAGGCAGTAGGGGGTTCAGTCCAGAGTGTCCAGGGAGAGGACAGAGTTGGAGAGGGAAGGCCGTGAGCAAACTCTGGAAGTCGGCTTCTGAGGGGCAAGTGGGGGAGCGGAGAGGCAGCGCCCTGGAAACCCAGAGGGGGAAGAGGACTGGCAGCCCCTGCGCGCTGCCAATGCCCCAGGCTGGCTGCGCCCTGGAAGCCACTGTGATGAGGCGAGAGGTCCTTGGAGGAGAGAGGGTGGCAGGGGGTGGGGGTGCGCGAAGACGGAAGGGGAGGAGCAGCCACCAGGAATGGGGTCCAGGGATTAAGGGTTAGAAACTGAGGGAACTTGGCCCAGTTCTGGAGAAATGAGAAATCAGCTAATTTTCCGAGACTGCAGGGGAAAGAAGTTAACGTGGAACAGGGGTTATAGGTGGAACCAGAAAACGACACGTGGCTTCCTCGGGGTCGGAGCTGTGCTGGGAGAAGCCGCTGGGCCTGGAGAGCACAGGGGTTAAGAGGGGCCAGAGAACAGGCCGGAGTGAGGACTGTAGTGCTGTGACTCTGGGGGTGGCCTGCCTGTATGTCACCTGTGCCCCACAAATTCTTAGCAAGTAGAGCGGTGGGGAAGGACTGTGGAAGGTCCAGGCACCAGTGTCAAGGTCAGGACTTAACACAGAGAAACCGCTTGGGATAGATGTGGGAACACCCCCCAAAGTACCTGGAATAGCCCCAGGATATAGGCACCCGAACACATCATGAATGAAAGACAGAAGAATGAATATCTGATGTTAAAAAAAAAAACACTAAGGTCAGAGACTTCTTTCTGGTCAAGAAGACAGCAGAGCAGGGCAACTCTGTCTTTGCCTCCCCCAGGACCACATCTGGCTGACACAACCCGCCCAACCCTGGTGACACCCTGAGACGGCCCCACCCACCTCGCACAGGTGCCAGGACCTCCTTCAGGGGCTGTTCCTTCTCAGCTGCTGGTCTTGGCCCAGGCTGCAGATATTCGTAGAACCTTTCAAAGATCCACAGCCCGAAACAGGCAGTGGCTGGCTTCACCCCGCCCTGCACAACTGGCCGGTGGCTGCCGCCTGGGTCCCAGAGCCTCCCCGCACCACTAGGCTCAGAGCAGGCAGCCACAGGTCACCCTGCAGCTCCTCCCAGGGCACAGGCGGTGACTGGCTGGGGCCCGAACCGGAGCCCCTCCCAAGAAGCCCCAGAGTGAACACATCCAGGGGCCAGCTCAAGACCACAGCAAAGCACCCAGTTAGCTCCATAAGCAACACACCCACAGGCTAGACTCTTTGACGTTGCTCTTAGTAATATATTTTTGGATATGTCTTTTCAGGCAAGGGAAACAAACTTCATCAAACTAGAAAAGTTTTTGCTTAGCCCTTGCCTGTGTTGCTCAGTGGTTAGAGCGTTGGCCTGCAGACCAAAGGGTCAAGGGTTTGATTCCCAGTCAAGGGCATGTACCTGGGTTGCAGGTTCGATCCCCTGCCCTGGTCAGGGCACGTGCGGGAAGCAATGTGTCTCTCTCGCATTGATATTTCGCACTCTCTCCTCCCCCCACCCACTTCTACTCTCTGAAAATCAATGGAAAAAATATCCTTGGGTGAGGATTAAAAAAAAAGTTATTACACAGCAAAGGAAACCATCAACAATGAAAAGACAGCCTACTAAATGGAGAAGATATTTGTCAGTGATACTTCCTATAGGGGATTCAAATCCAAAATATATAAAGAACTCATACAATTGACACCAAAAGAACAAACAATCCTATTAAAAAATGAGCAGAGAGCAGGAATAGACATTTCTCAAGAGGACATACAGGTGGCCAATAGACTTAAGAAAAGATGCTCAGTGCCACCAATCGTCAGAGATATACAAATTACAACCACAGTGAAATATCACCTCACGCCCATCATAACAGCTATCATCAATAAATCAGTGAACAGCCAGACTGGTGTGGATCAGTGTATTGAGCGTCATCCTGTGGACTGAGAGGTCCCAGTTCGATTCCTGGTCGGGTCACGTGCCCAGGTTGTGGGCTCAATCCCCAGTGGGGGGCATGCAGGAGGTGGCCAACTGATGTTTCTCACATCGATGTTTCTATCTCTCTCCTTCCTCTCTCTCTAAAACGTCAATAAAAAACATATTTAAAAATAAATAAATCAGTGAACAGCAATTGATAGCAAGGATGTGGAGAAAAGGGAACCTTGTGCACTGTTGGTGGGAATGCAGACTGTTGCAGCCACTATGTAAAGCAGTATGGAGGTTCCTCAAAAATTAAAAGTAAAACTACCATATGACCCATAAATCCCACTTCTGGGTATTTATCTGAAGAAATTTTAAACACTAATATGAAAAGTCATATGCACCCCTATGTTCATTGCAGCATTATTTACAATAGCCAAAATATGGAAGCAGCCTAAGTGTCCATCAGTAGAAGATGGGATAAGAATATGTGATCCACATACACAGTGGAATATTACTCGGCCATAAAAAAGAATGAAATCTTACTATTGTGACAACATGGATAGACCTAGAGGGTATTATGCTAAGTGAAATAAGTCAGACAGAGAAAGACAAATACTGTATGATTTCACTTAGGTTAGAGTCCAGAAAACAAAACAAACAAGAAACAATCTCATAGATATAGAGAACAGGTTGATGATTACCAGTTGGGAGGGTGGTTGGTGTGATGGATGAAAAAGGGGAAGAAATTAGAAAGTAAAAGCTGGCAGTTACAACATAGTCACAGGGATGTCATGTACAGCGTAGGGAATATAGTCAATAGCATTGTAATAACTAGGATGGTTCCAAGTGGATACTAGTCTTATCAGGGGGATCACTTCCTAAGTTGTACAAATGACTGACCACTATGCTGCACACCTGGAGGGTTGCCTGACATAGGACTAGGAGAAAGTATCTGTATATTGCGTGGGTTTCTGAGCCCAGGGAGTCATTATTAGCGTAAGCCCTCCAGCGGCTGCGGAGGTCGGCGGCAGCACCCTTCTTGACTGTGGAGGCCTGGGGGCCTCTCAGCAGGCACTGCCATCTCTTCAGTGCCAGGTGCTGGCCCGGTGTTGCTGTTGGATGACACAGTGTCTCCACCTTTCAGTCCCTGCACGAGCTCCCTCCTGTACTAGGTTGTGTTCTTCAAGGTCCCCCCCACCCCAAGCCGATGTGTGGCAGGAAGTCCAGGGGGTTCTGGCTGTCCTCTCCGTTCCCAGTGTCCTGGGAGTTGCGGGATGACCTGTGCCTCTTTCCCCTCCGTCCACGGGTCCGCTGGGCAGGGCGGGGGACATCAGAGGAGGAGCAGACAGGGTGCCCTCGGGGGTCTGTGGGGTCCACATGTGGGCCGTTTCCTCTGCTGCCTGGAGACCTGGGAAGGCTGGCTCGGCCCTGCCCTCACGCGGATGCCCGGTGTCCACCAGGCCACTTACTCCTGGGCCAGAATACAGATGCCAGGGTGCTGTGTGCCCACCTTTCCCGGGACTTCACGCTTCACCCCTGCGCCTGGAGCCCTCCGGCCCCAGGAAGCCCGTGTTCCTGGTGTTTTCATTGGCTGGGATTCTACAAGCAAAGGCTGGTCAGAGGCTTCCGTGTTCACTTGGTTTGGGAGCTCCCAGCACTGGTGGGCGGAGAAGCTGCAGGCACCTCTGCAGCTCACGGAGCCGTCGGAGGTCTGTTTTGTTTCGTTTTTTTCCCTCCAAGTCTGATTTGCATTGAGATTGCTGAGACCTCTCTGCCTGGCTGTGTGCATGGACTCAGCCATCCACTCTGCCCGTACAGACCTTCCTGTCTTCCCTCAGAACTCATGTGGGGCTGAGGCTGCTGCCAGACACACACCACAGGCCTCCCTCAGCACCGTCCACCTCCTTCCTGATCGACCACTGCTGAGCACTTGCAGCTGACAAACAGAACTGAGGAGCACCCCACACCAGGTGGGGAAGTGGGCATGGGGCTTGCCCTTTCGGCCGCTCGGGAAAGCGGTGAGGGGCATGTCCCCAAATGCTGTCACCATGAGGGCCTGGGGGCTTCTTTCCCACTCTTCAGTGTCAATGGCCCTGCCCACTGGAAGTCTGGGCGGGGCGGGGCCATTCATCTCAGGGAAACAGGATTGCTTCACCTCGAATCTGACCATTTAGGCAATGACAGTGTTTATACAAGTACTTCCCACTCAGGTCCAGATCCTGTTCTCGTGGCTTATTTATACGTTGCTGTTGGCTACTTGAAACCAGCCCTCCTGAAATGCATGTTCAGGTGGGGTTGTTTCCACACCAGCACACAAGGGCTGTTACCTAGGATTGAAGTAACTGGTCAGACACTCGGAGGGGATGGGTCTCAGTGCAGGTTTAGAGTGAAGATAAGAGCCCTGGCCGGTTTGGCTCAGCCGGTTAGAGCATTGGCCTGGGGCCAAAGAGTCGTGGGTTCGATTTCAGTCAAGGGCACGTACCTCGGTTGCAGTTCCCTCCCTGGCCCTGGTTGGGGTCATGTGGGAGGCAGCCAGTTGATGTGTCTCTCTCACATCAATGTTTCTCCCTCTCTATCTCTCTGTCCCTCGCACTCTATCTGAGGATAAATGGAAAAATATCCTCGTGTGAGGATTTTAAAAATAAATAATGTGAAGAAGAGAGACGGGAGCGGAGGTAGTCTCAGAGAAGAAAAGGCCGTTCCACAGGTTTGCGTGACAGCACAGTCCGGCCTGGGGTTCGTCCACTCACTCTTCCCCCTGAACTTTCACACCCATGTTCATTTTCTCAGCAGTCTTGTTTGTTCTACCCTCAAAGCATACCCCAAATCTAACTGCTTTTCACCTTCTTTCGGGACCATCCCTCTCGTCCGTACCCCCTCCTTTCCTCACCTCCGTTTCCCTTCTCCCTCCCTCGCTCCCCACAGTCTGTTCTTCACGCCCAGCCAGAGCAGCCCTTCTGCCATCAGGGCAATGCAGAGCGGTCCCCACACGGCACCCACCTCCCTCCGCCCCGCCCCAGCCGCTCCATTTCCTGCTGCCCACTCCAGGGAGGTTCCGTGGCACCCGCTTGCTCCTGGCCCAGCCACGGCGTCCAAGCCCCTGGGTTTCTGCCGACCTCCCCAGCCCCCTGGATGGCATTTGCCTCTGGAGCAGGCTTAGCCCACGCCTCGGCTTGAAGAGGAGAAAACAGCGGCACCCTCATCTCACCTGCTGCCTGTGCACACAAGAGGACCCTTGCTTCTCTGCTCTGCGCCGCGGGTTACATCACAGATTCCTCTCTCCGCCCGCGTTCACCGTGGGTGCAGTCACGCTCCGCCCGTGTCCCTACAGCTCACTTCTGCCGGCCTCTGGTTCTTCCTCATTAACCACTCTCCCTCACCTCCATCTCGTCACCCTTCCCTAGGTCCCAGCCCCCGAGGACACCTGTTTTCTGGTGTCCCCCCTTGAGCTGACCCCATTCAGCTCCTGCTGGGGAATGGGTCTGGCTGAGACTGAACCCCCCTGACTCTTGGAGCTGCTGGTGGACAGTATTCAGGGATTTGGGCCTGACTGTGTCTCTGTTTCTTGCCCATGGATTCTAGGCCAGGTGTTGTGACCCCAGAAACTTCAGGGACTGGAAGGAGCCCTAGGAGGCCATTTTCCGCTACCTCTGACAAGCACCTTCTGACCCCCAGAGAAGGAGCCCTCTGTGGTGCAGGGCCTCTCGCATTCAGCATGGTGCTCCTTCCGTCCACTCCTGTCTTCCTGCGTGGGACTCCTGTCCACGTGGGAGAGAAAGCAGCCCACCCTGCTGTTGGAACCGCTGCCCATAGGCTGTGATTTCCTCTTCTCTTGACCATTTGTTTCTAGGTTCCCAGACTCTGCGGTCTGGATGATGGGGACACTGGTCAAGTCAAGCCGAGTTAACTTTGCAAGTCAAGTTTCATGACTCGACCTATCAAGTGCTTCACTCAATCAAGACAATATTACATCTCGTGTGTCAACTCCTGAAATGCCGCCCAGGCTTAGACCAAAGAGGAGGAGCATTCCTGCCCGAAGTCGGAAGGGGTCTTCCTTGTCCCCAGATTTGCACTGGACAGGCTCTTCCGCTGGTCAGGAGGCACCGTCGGTGGTTCTCAGAGTCAGGGCCAGGGGGACCTGAAGCCAGGTCTGTGCTTTGACTTACTGGCTGCGCAACTCTGCACAGGTTACTTCTCTGGGCCTCGGGGCCTTGGGTGCGAAGGGAAACACGGTGTCCCCTGAGGCTGAATGACAACAGCCCGCATGCGGCTCTCACAGTGAAAGCTCCCTAGACGTTCGCTCCTTTTCACCTCCATGAAGTTGCAACCCCGTGATTTTGGTTCTCAACATAAGTGAGAAAATTAACAGATGAGTAGATTGTATACAAGTGACAGTTAAATGTGTCTAGCTGACGGGGAGGGGGATGGGTTCCAGGGACACTCGGTGGGTGGACGTTTTCACCTCCGGCTTTAGTGTGGGGCCCATAGGTTGCTTTCTCTTTTGTGTCTTACTTATTTTCTTGCTTGGCTCACTGTTTGTGAGTGTGTGGTTTTCAAAGACTTTTGAGGTTTTTTACAAGGGCCTCCCCATGGTGCTCACTCTTCCTGTCACCCTGCCAGGCACCAGCTGACTAGGCCATGTAGGATCGGGCAGAGGGGGGCAGAGGACCTCTCTGTTATCAGCTGACTAGGCCATGTAGGATCGGGCAGAAGGGGTAGAGAACCTCTCTGTTACCAGCTGACTAGGTCATGTTGGATCGGGCAGAGGGGAACAGAGGACCTCTCTGTTATGAGCTGACTAGGCCATGTAGGATCGGGCAGAGGGGGACAGAGGACCTCTCTGTTACCAGCTGACTAGGCCATGTAGGATCGGGCAGAGGGGGACAGAGGACCTCTCTGTTACCAGCTGACTAGGCCATGTAGGATCGGGCAGAGGGGGACAGAGGACCTCTCTGTTACCAGCTGACTAGGCCATGTAGGATCGGACAGAGGGGGACAGAGGACCTCTCTGTTACCAGCTGACTAGGCCATGTAGGATCGGGCAGAGGGGGACAGAGGACCTCTCTGTTACCAGCTGACTAGGCCATGTAGGATCGGGCAGAGGGGGACAGAGAACCTCTCTGTTACCAGCTGACTAGGCCATGTAGGATCGGACAGAGGGGGACAGAGAACCTCTCTGTTATCAGCTGACTAGGCCATGTAGGATCGGACAGAGGGGGACAGAGGACCTCTCTGTTACCAGCTGACTGGGCCATGTAGGATCGGGCAGAGGGGGACAGAGGACCTCTCTGTTATCAGCTGACTAGGCCATGTAGGATCGGGCAGAGGGGGACAGAGGACCTCTCTGTTACCAGCTGACTGGGCCATGTAGGATTGGGCAGAGGGGGACAGAGGACCTCTCTGTTACCAGCTGACTAGGCCATGTAGGATCGGGCAGAGGGGGACAGAGGACCTCTCTGTTACCAGCTGACTAGGCCATGTAGGATCGGGCAGAGGGGGTAGAGAACCTCTCTGTTATCAGCTGACTGGGCCATGTAGGATCGGGCAGAGGGGGACAGAGAACCTCTCTGTTATCAGCTGACTAGGCCATGTAGGATCGGACAGAGGGGGTAGAGAACCTCTCTGTTATCAGCTGAACTAGGTCATGTTGGATCGGCAGATGGGGACAGAGGACCTCTCTGTACCAGCTCGACTGGGCCATGTAGGATCGGGCCATAGGGAACAGAGGACCTCTCTGTATGAGCTGACTAGCCCTGTAGGATCGGGCAGAGGGGGGACAGAGGACCTCTCGGTTACCAGCTGAACTAGGCCATGTAGGATCGTGGCAGAGGGGACAGAGGACCTCTCTGTTTACCAGCTTGACTAGGCCCTGTAGGATCGGGCACTATGGGGGACAGAGGACCTCTCTGTATACCAGCTTGACTGGGCCATGTAGGATCGGAGCATGGAAAGGGGGACATAGGACCTCTCTTGTTATCAGCTGACTAGGCCATGTAGGATCGGGCACGAGGGGGACAGAGAACCTCTCTGTTATCAGCTGACTGGGCCATGTAGGATCGGACAGAGGGGGACAGAGAACCTCTCTGTTATCAGCTGACTAGGCCATGTAGGATCGGGCAGAGGGGGACAGAGAACCTCTCTGTTACCAGCTGACTGGGCCATGTAGGATCGGGCAGAGGGGGTAGAGAACCTCTCTGTTATCAGCTGACTAGGCCATGTAGGATCGGGCAGAGGGGGACAGAGGACCTCTCTGTTACCAGCTGACTGGGCCATGTAGGATCGGGCAGAGGGGGACAGAGGACCTCTCTGTTATGAGCTGACTAGGCCATGTAGGATCGGGCAGAGGGGGACAGAGGACCTCTCTGTTATGAGCTGACTAGGCCATGTAGGATCGGGCAGAGGGGGACAGAGGACCTCTCTGTTATGAGCTGACTAGGCCATGTAGGATCGGGCAGAGGGAACAGAGGACCTCTCTGTTACCAGCTGACTAGGCCAGTAGGATCGGGCAGAGGGGGACAGAGGACCTCTCTGTTACCAGCTGACTAGGCCATGTAGGATCGGGCAGAGGGGAACAGAGGACCTCTCTGTTATGAGCTGACTAGGCCATGTAGGATCGGGCAGAGGGGGACAGAGGACCTCTCTGTTACCAGCTGACTAGGCCATGTAGGATCGGGCAGAGGGGGACAGAGGACCTCTCTGTTATGAGCTGACTAGGCCATGTAGGATCGGGCAGAGGGGGACAGAGGACCTCTCTGTTACCAGCTGACTAGGCCATGTAGGATCGGGCAGAGGGGGACAGAGGACCTCTCTGTTACCAGCTGACTGGGCCATGTAGGATCGGGCAGACGGGGACAGAGGACCTCTCTGTTACCAGCTGACTGGGCCATGTAGGATCGGGCAGACGGGGACAGAGGACCTCTCTGTTACCAGCTGACTGGGCCATGTAGGATCGGGCAGAGGGGGACAGAGGACCTCTCTGTTACCAGCTGACTAGGCCATGTAGGATCGGGCAGACGGGGACAGAGGACCTCTCTGTTCTCAGCTGACTAGGCCATGTAGGATCGGACAGAGAGGGATAGAGAACCTGTTACCAGCTGACTAGGCCATGTAGGATCGGACAGAGGAGGACAGAGGACCTCTCTGTTATCAGCTGACTAGGCCATGTAGGATCTGGCAAAAGGGGGTAGAGAACCTCTCTGTTACCAGCTGACAGCTGAAATGAGGTTCCCTAGGAACATCTGGGAGAGGGGGCCCCAGGGGTAACACAGGCCTCTTAGGCAGGTGGTAGCTATTCTGCCTTAAATGTGGCTGCCTGGGTGCTGGGGAAGTGAGGTCCTGGGCTCCCAGGGACTGTGGTGGGTGAGTGGGTGGCACAGGCTCCCTTCTTATGTTCATCCAAATGAACATAAGAGAAGTGTGACTCACACGCATGCTTTCTTAAACAGTATACTCAGAACACGATCTAATCACTTTTCTCATTGCTCAGGGTCATTATTATAAATGTGCTAATGAATGGACACCCCAGAGCTGGGGAGATTCTGTCTTCCCCGCACCAAGTGGTCCAAGACCGATGAACTTCCTGGGCTCTTCATTCACTTGTTATGATTTTTTCCTCTCTCCTCCTTTATCCATTGCCTCTTCTCACTCTGCCAGCCTGCCTGCCTCCCTGTTCTGCACTTAGTGTGAGCAAACTCTCTCCGCAATAGGCTGAGAATAGGGCCTGAGCGTGTCACCAGGGGGACGAGGGGCCAGATCCCTCCAGCATTTGTGGGCAGAGGCTTTGGGGGCGCAGTCCTAATAGGCATGTTCAGAAGCCCCCATGAGAGAATGGATGCTTTTGCTGGTGTGAAATTGCATTTCTGGGGTTGTAATGTCCCCGTTCCCTCAGTCCGGTCCTAGAAGAGGGACAGCTGTGCATTTAGCAAGGCCAGAAATGAACCCAAGCCCCGAGTTTCCATTCCATGGTGCAGCTGTGTCCAGATTAGGATTAGTCTAGATTTAGGCCATCAGTCCATGACGGGGGACCCACATGGCCACGGGCCACGTGGCGGGGCCAGGGCCTAGGAACCCCACAAGCCGGGCGTCCATGCAGCAGCAGGAGAGGAGGAGAGAGCCCTTCTGTCCAGGAGAGTAAGTATTCAGATTTCATGAGTTTGCAGTGGCCATACCTTTTTTGGCCACTGACTGGCTTCCAGGTGTATGGACAGGTAGGCACCTCCCAAGTCACTCAGACTCTGTGGGGCATGTCCAGACCCTTTCTCCACTCAGGGAATAGACCTGTAGTATTAATTGCAAGCTTCCTGGTGAGTGATAATAGTCAGGTTGGTGTGCTGATCACAAGAGGACAAACCTGTCCGGAGGAAGTTCTTTGTCTTCTTTCCCTCAGCAGAGCCCCTCAGTAGGTGGTCTAGTCTTCGCCTGGTGTTGCTGCCACATGGTTTGCATGTGTGTCCAGGTTTCCAAATAGATGTTCAGCTTGTGGTAGACAAGGCCCCCGGCTTCACCTTTGCGATGCTCTCCCCACAGTAGTGCCAGTGGACAGCAAAGACCCTGCACGTACATACACATTGGATTTGTTGATGAACCTACTTAATGAGATATGGAATGGAATTGAATAGAACATATTGCATTTCCATCATGTAAACAAAAGAGAGAGTTTGGTAGTGGGTAAGAGTTAGTAAAACTGCAGTTTTAATTTCAGTTCCTCTATTTACTAGCTGGGCGATCTTACTCTTGTGCCTCAGTTTCCTGGTCTCAGAAATGAGATAAGTATAGTGGCTCCCTCATCGGGTGAGGAATAAATGAGATCCTGGCTGTGAAAATTGCTTAGCACAGTGCCTGGCACATAATAAGTGTGCAGTGATGTTAATAACAATAAAATAATAATAGTGATAATAAAGTTCAGATGTTTGATTTGGTTCAGGAGCAGCAGAGATGCTTTGAGCTTCAGGGGGGTTTTCTAGGGTCTTCTGTCTTTCAGCTTCCTCCTTCCCCCCGCGTGCCTCTGGGAAGATCTTTATTTGGCCACAGTGCTAGATGGATATTAATGCAGAAGTATTAAGGTTGGAGATTTCCTCAGCCTTTGAATAATAGACATTTGGAAAATTAAATACTTCTGTCAAATGTACCATAAATCTCGGCTGTATAGGAAGGCGAGAGATTAAAACCGAAGCGAGCCAGGGAGGGGGAGCTGTGGAGCCCTGGCGTGTGGTTGCCGGTGAGGGTGGCGAGCAGAGGGCTCCGGGGGCAGCAGCTTTGGCGCAGGAGCAGGCCCCGGGCTAAGGGCAGTCGGAGAGGGGTTGCTGCAGGGCATCAGCTTAGCACACTTTGAAGTCCAGAGGTTTTGATGGGGCTTCTCTGTGTGTTCTCGTCTGCGTCAGGGCTTCCCCTGTGGGGCCTTATGCCTCCCTCTCTCTCCTTTCCGGCCAGCCCACGAGCCAGGCCCCTTTCTTTTCTCCCCGTGCCTCTGAAGTAGTCCCACTAGGTCTGCTGCTGGAGAGCACGCGCAGCGGAGAGCCTGTTCTGGGCCCTCCCGGTCTACCCTGTAGGCATCCCCTGCCCCAGAGAAGGCAAAGGCTGTGAGGGGCCTCACGTACCGAAATGTCTCACAGAGGGCGGAGCGTGTGTCCCCAGGGTCATGAACCATCCGACATGAGGTTTGGCTGGTTCTCTTTGCACACACACGATTCTGTCGTCCAGGAGAACACAACCATCCCCTAACGCCTCTGTCCTCCGTCAAGCACCAGGGTGACCCAGAGACATGCACCACCCTCGCCTGCGTCTGTGTTTCCCCTTCCTGCCTTCTCACCCATTCACGGGTCAGGACTTGGCTCTTAGCTCCTACACCGTGTGTGTTTGATGATGGGCTGTGTGGATCAGTCACCGGTTCTTTGGGACCCTTGAAAAGGGCTACCAACAACCCAAAGCTTGGCTGGGGAGAGTGTTGTATCCCAGGAGATCGACCACACTCAGACTCCATTTTTCAGTTTTTGGGGATGTTTTATTACCTGCGCAGGGACTGCAGCCAACCTACACAGAGGAGAACTGCAGCCCCGAGCTCAGGGGGAGGGTTGCTTATACAGGGCAGGGGTCATTCAAGAGTTTAGCAGAGCAAGCAAGCTGCTTGTACAGAAGCGGAGGCAGTTAGCCATAAGCAGGAGGGAACAGAGGGGGGAGGGAGCTGAGGCGAAAGGGAACTGGGTGAACTGGGTCAGCATACATCTGTCTTGCTATTCATTCCATTATCCAAGTTTTAAAAAACTAACAAATTCGAGACAGATATCAGCGATCAGTCAGGTGCAATACACATATGTTGAACAGTTACAGTTTTATGGGGTAAAGGGAGCTTCAGTTTCTCCCTATCAGTTTCTTTACAGAGCATGCAGGACACTCTGGCCTTGGGGCCGTTTCTGTCCTCCCTTTTCTTGAAGGTTGTTGCTTTTCAAATTCCCAGTGAAGGTCAAACTCTAGTTAATTTTTATGGGGCTAAAGCCCTCTATAACATTCCCCATTGTTCATCT
Organism: Molossus molossus; assembly: GCF_014108415.1. Classification (NCBI taxonomy): domain Eukaryota; kingdom Metazoa; phylum Chordata; class Mammalia; order Chiroptera; family Molossidae; genus Molossus; species Molossus molossus. Next base: position 24,948 of record NW_023425358.1, read on the forward strand.
TGCTGTCTCTGAGGTTGTTAATTAGGGCAGCTTAAAGACAAGTTGGATTCTAAGGACAGTGAGCTACAACAAGAGCAGCGGGTGGGAAGAGATGCAGAAGAGCCTTATTCCTTGCACGCATCCATTTACTCGCATTTATGAAGTGGTTTGGATGTGTCAGATCTGCTGGGTACCGAGGAAATACACATAATAAAGAGAAGAATCCATGTCACGTAGTGTTCGGCGTTGTGCTAATCCTTTAAACACATAATTAATTTAACCCTAACAGCCTCAAACTATTATTATTATCCATTTAAAAAAGAAAACTGTGATTCAGAGAAATTAAGGGACTGTCCCAGATGGAAGAGGTGAAAGTCAAACCCACATCTGAACGTTAATCACTTTTGAAATCACTTTTAGTCACTTGCCAGTGAAGCCTTATTGAAAAGTCGACAGGGCTTGCCCCTAAGAAGCTCCCAGTACAGTAAGGGAGCTGAGCTTAGCTGAGGATGGGTGGCCAGGAGCCACCGGATTCTCCCAGGAGGGCGTGCTATTAACAAAGGAGAGAAACAAAGGCAATCAGAAATGTTAAGCATAATCAACTAGGGAGCATAAGCCTGATAACCAGAAAGCTGTAGCTTCACACACCCTGGGGATGGCAGGTCCTCCTGCCAAGGGATTAACACCCTGACCCTCCCACAGTGGGGAGCAGCCTGCCCTCAGGTAGGTGGTACTGTCTCTCTAGGGAGCAAGGAGTTAAGCACATGCCCAGCAGAAGTCAAAATGGGACAGGGGGCGGTGCTTCTATGAGACATGCCCAATAGCAGACAAGATGGCGACCATAGAGGCCGTCAGTCTCCCTGGGGAAAGATTGGATTGGCTAGAAGGCGGGCCCAGTACAAACCCTGGAAAGCCTGGGAAGTTGATTATTTTGAAAAAGCACCTGGTCCTTTCCAAGCCAGAGATAATAGAACCTCTCTCTCTCTCTCTCTCTCTCTCTCTCTCTCTCTCTCTCTCTCTCTCTCTCTTAGAGCCTGCTCGCTCGTTCTCTCTCCCTCCCTCTCTGTCCCTCTCCCCGCTGGGAACACTCACCCCATTTGTTTGCAAGTTCTCTCCATAGTCACGTGTGGCTGGCAGACTCCGAAACCAGGCTCCGGGGAGCCCGGGCGACACGACCGCCGCTGCCCGCACGTGACACCAGCCTTTGCTTGGGCCTTGGTGGAGGCGAGGCTGGACTTTCTCCACGTTGGACAGATGGAGATGAGACATGGGGACCCAGGGGCACCCCCGGCGGGTCTCTCGGCATGCTTTCCTTGCGACCCCGTGAAAGAACATGAGTCCACTGGCTGGCAGCAACACCTGAGCTGAATCAAGGGCTCCAGCCAGGGGAAGAGCAGTAGGATGCTGTGAAGCAGGGGAACAAACTACAGACACAGATGAGCGAGGACTTGTGTTTGGGTAAAACAAGCAGGCTGGAGCCCAGGTGCGAGCGGGCAGAGGTCAGGTCCTGAACGACCTATGTGTTGGGCTAAAGGCACCATGAATCCACTGTGTAGATTTATGCTGAGGGGAACACGTTGGATCTTCTGGGCAGATGGATTGGAGACAGAAAACCACAACAAGGCTGCTGGAAATACGAGTGTGAAATGTGTGTCTTATGCTAAGGTCTGGAACTGGACAGATTTGAGAAATTCTCTAGAAGTAGAATCAGCAGGACTCAGTGATGATTGGACATGGTGATGTCATTGTGGAGAAGGGAGGAGTGAGGTCTGGGGGATCAGGGTGGGCAGTCAGTTCCCAAATATATGTGGTCTGCCTGCTTGGTGGTGGTGGGGTTCTCACCATGGACACTGTCCTGTTCTGGCTTTATATAGATGAAGCAAATGCATTCTGTCTGTGGGATGCATGTGGCTTTGAGACATCAGTGATATCGACAGGGACCCAGCTGGCCCAGTTCCCTGGAAACTGGGCTGGGGAAGTGTACCTCCCCACCTCATCCTTCCCCCATGCAAAACCCTTTTTTGGCTGTGACAAAGGCAAGAGACTCTGCGTTAGACATATGGACAGCATCTACCATTGGCCTCTTTTCCTGAATGCTTGGCCAATAAGCACTGCTTCTGAACCCAGCTTCTCCTTGGTCACTAGCCTATAGCCATTTGGGAGGCAGCTGCCCTCAGCCTAGCTTCAGAAGACCTGGGGATCCCCAGGGCGGGGAGGGCACTTTCAGACTCCCTAGTCCCCAGCTTCTCTGAGCTATGGAGAGCAACTTCTGGGGCCGAGATGACCCCGTGTCCAAGGAGAAGCTTGTACAAGGAAATAAGACAATCCTATATTTTTAGGTCTCTGGGAGGAAAGCAAGGTGGATGGACAGCCTTATTTTCTGGGGTAAAATGTGAACCTCTGAAAACTGACAACCAAAAGCTACATTCAGTCTTGGGCCCAACTAGGCCGAGGGGTGGGAGAAGGAAGCAGCAGTGTCTTGATGCTATGCGTGGGGCGGTGGGCTCTGTCCACCTTCCAGCTGGCCTCCTCCCTCGGCTCGGCGGCCCCAAGCACTCTGGATCCCTGCCCTTTGGTCTTCTTCCACCCCAGGCAGTTACATGTGGATTTTCCTCAGTCAGCTCTGAATTCTTCTCCGCCCTTCTGGGAACTTCAGAAAACGCTTCTTCCAACACAGAGCTCCCGAGTCCCCACGCTCTTTTCCTCTGTTTGTGTTAGTTCCGGCGCCTACACACCTGCGCCGGTTATGCCTCGCCAGGGGTGCATGAGCACAGCCACCACCCAGCTGGACTACGGTCTGGCTTGGAGCACCTGGCACATCATGGACGAGGGGCCCCAGGGGTGTCCCAGGAATTTAGCACATGATCCCAGAGAGCTTGGTAAAGACGGGGGGTTGAGGGCGAGTGGCTAGTGAGAGAGCTGCTGTAGTGGGAAAGTTGGTGTGGGACAGGTGATGTCCAGAGAAATGGATTGTTGGCCTGAGCAAGGGCCCCAGAGCCTGGGCTTGCCTGTTGGCGGAGGGGCAGCCTGGAACCCCCCACCCGACTCCCTCTCAACATGGGTGCACTGGGCCTTCTTTGCTCTGGCAGCTCGCCCCTACTCAGACTGTACCAGGCAGCTGAATCCAGCCCTTTGTCCTGGGAAATGCTCTCTTTGAAGGGTGAGAGCAGAACTCCTGCCTTATACGCCACCAGTGGCGCCACAGACCTCTGTGGGTAAACCTTTGGGCTAGGGAATCCAGGCAGCCACCCAGGAGGACGGGAGGGACCACAGCCGCTAATAAGGGGGTTGAGCTGAGCTTACTGGTGGGCAGGGGCCCTCCGATCCCAAGTGCCCCTGCTTTGCCCCTGGTCTTCTGTGCACCGCGCCCAGGGTCCCAGCACAAGGTTGGGAAGGGTTTTGTGAGACAGATGTGTGCTGAGGGAGGACCCGTCTCCCACAAGGTTGGGCCGGCTCCCCATCCTTCCCTGGGGTGCTGTCTCCCTGTCCCCAGACTCACTGTATCCACAGTCCCTGGGCACTTGCCCAGCCTGCACCCAGAATGCTAATGCTCCCGCGTGTCCATGTCTCCTGACGTTTAAAAGGCAGAGGCTGGGCTGCTGTAGCAGGTAAGTAGCTGGACAGATGAAGACGGGCATGGGAGGTAGATGTTCGCATGAAGACAGGCGTCCTCCCTGCCTGGGTCCCCAGAGGTTCCCCAGTGGCAGGACAAGCAAGTGAGGGCTTCTGCAAGCAGGCTGGTCCTAACCCTGGGGCTGCCTGCAAGGGCAGCTCTTGTATTCATCTCCTTTGCCTTTTCCTTCTCCCACCTCCTCCCCTTTCTGGTTATCTGCTCCCCCGGGTGGGTGAGGGACCTGTCTAACAGCCCACCTCAGAATCCAGTCATTCTGCTGGGAACCCTTTGACAGTGAAGCTGTTACAAACATCAGGGCCAGGGCGGTGATGCTGGGCCGATGTGGAAGGACAGACTGCAGAGGCCACGATGCCAGGCCACGGGAGGTGCCGCGCTGTGCCGTCCTGCCAGCAGGCACAGGCGTTCAGGCTGTTGCTAGGCAGGGCTCTCCCCGCCAATTGCCGCCAGCCGCTAACCTCATCAGGGCTTCTACCATGGAGCGGGGCTGAGCACCAGGAGGAGCAGAGGGAGCGACAGCCTCCCTGGAAACTCGCTCTCCGATGAGCTGCTGCGTCCCCTCCTCTGATTAGCAGGAGGGCGCTGGACAAGATGCTACAAGTGCAGGGAAAACCGTAAAATATGGCCTTGTGTCAGTGTGGCAGATTTTATTAAACCAAGAGAAAGGGTAACTGAAACATGACAGCCATGTGCGGAGTGTCTCCTGCATTTGTAATGACCCAATCTTGTTCTGAATGATCCCTGCACTGGCCCACAGAGTAGAAAGCATTGAGCAGATCCAATATTGTAAGAGGTTCAGCAGAGAACAGCTGAGTGAGGAGAGCCAGACGGGAAGAGGGCCTCTAATTCAGCTGTGCTCACTTGCTAATGAAACCCAAGCAAAAATACAGGGTCTGGCTTCAGGCTTTGTCCCATTAATTACTCCTGATGTCCTGGCTCTTCCCTAATTGTCAGTCTTCCCACTTATAATTCAGGGGTAAAATCTGGCCACTGGAGAAAACTGAACTTACAGCGCATTAGTTGGTAGGGAATGGGAAAACCATCTTTTCCTAAAGGGCTCACAAGGCAGGGAATGGAGAAAATGCTGAGCCTAGCGGCCCTTCTGGGCTAGGGGTGGCTCTGGCACTTGGTGCCGCAGCTGTCTTTATGTGATGCTCGGGATCTCGGGGAGGCCCGGAGACACTAAGTCATGTATCCAAGGTCTAGTCAGTGGCAGCTGGGTCTCTAATATGGTCTCTCCGACTCCGAACCTGTGCTTTGCCTCTGACCCTGGGCCTCACTTTTTTTTCACAAATGAAAAGGGAAGAATTTCTTCATTTGAAGAGGCCATTTCGTGAGGAATTTCAGCTCTTGTGCATAAGGGATTTCAAGAGATCTTCTACGTAAGATATTCCTTATTCTGCATTTCAGAGGAAGTGACTGGTGCCCAGAGATGTTAAGAAACCTGTGCAGGGACACTGTTCATCTGGGAAGTGATGGGAAAGGAAACCGGACCTTACATTCCTTCCTGCTGAGTCCGTCCCAGAAGGCAGATAAGCCCACACTGCGTGGACGGAGGGCCTGTTTGAGGTGTTCGCAAGCTGCTCTGTGGCTGAGGCCAGCAGGTGACGTGCTCTGAGCCTCCAGAGCTGGCATAAGGCAGGTGCTTGTTATATGATCACAAACTATGCCAACAATATGCAAACCCTCTTTTGACTTTAGGTTTCGTTTTTTTAAAATACTTTATTATTTAACAGCAATTTTGTTGAGAGGAAGGTACAGAGATTTCCCATACAGCCCTTGCTCCCACACATGCATCGCTCCCCTATTATCAGCATCACTCACCAGAACTGCATTTATTGCCAAGGGTAAACCCACACTGACCCAGCATAAGTCTGTAGTTACTTAAGGGGTAACTCTTGGTGTTGTACATTCCATGGATTTAGACAAATATATGATGACATAGACATATCTCTATCAATATAGTATCACATAGATTATTCTCACTGCCTTAAAAATCCTCTATGCCCTGCCTACTCATCTATTCCCTTTCCCCGCAACCAGAAACCACTGCTCTTTTTATGGTATCCGTAGTTTTGCCTTTTAAGATTCAATTTTCTAAATGGGAAATAGTACAGTTAAGTGGATTTGTAACTGGTTGAGCAGTTACTGGGTTGATGTCAACCAGCAGGGAGTTTTCAGGGACATATCACAGTGTTTTGTCCTGGTACTTACCCACCTCAATGTTTTAATGTGTTGAGGTTGGAATTAAGACCCAGAAAGCTCTCAGCAGGATGGGAGAGGGGCTGGAGACAGGACTTTTGCTAGAGTTAGAAGAGCTGAGGGTGCACAATGGACTCGTGGACACGTGTGTGACAGCCTTAAGGGCCAGGACTGTAAGAGGCACAGAGAGTGACCTGCACTCCCTGAGCAGAGGAAGTGGGCAACAAAATCATGTCTCAAGGCAGAGTGACATTCCTGGGGAGATGGGGAAGCCCACGTTCCCTTCCAAGACACCTGTGCCTGGCCCTAGGTCGCAAGTGGGTATCTGATGTCAGCAGGAGGAGAGTCCTGTGTAATCAGTATGTCATACTGTTGGGCTTTTCAAAGTAATCTTTGCAGTCACTTGACTCAAGGAAAATATGGACCAAAGTCTTATTCCATAAAGTCAGTCCAGCCACATAAAATCTCCAACAAAGACTTCGCCGTCTTCAGGGCAGGCATGCTGTCAAATGTTGCTCACTTCCTTACAGTGAAGCTGCCCTTGTGGTATCCAGCCTCACTCACTCTCTTACTATTTTTCAATCATAGTTAACATTCAGTACCATTTCACACCGGTTTCAGATGTACCACAACGTGGCCAGAAAGCCATGCCTTGTGCAGAGTGGTCCCCTGGTGCTCCAAGCCCCCACCTGGCCCCATTGTCTCAACGTTACTGACTGTATTCCCCAAGCTGCAATCTGCATCTCTGTGGCCATTCTGCAACTACCAATTTGTACTACTTAATCCCTTCACCTTTTCCATCCAGCTCCCCAACCCCTCCCCTCTGACCGCTGTCACTCTATTCTCTCTATCTATGAGTCTGTTTCCATTTTGTTTGTTTATTTTGTTCATTAGATTCCACATGTAAGTGAAATCATGTGGTGTTTGTCTTTCTCTGACCACCTTATTTCACTTAGCCTAATGCCCTCTAGGTCTATCCATGCTACTGCAGAAGGTAAGATTTTGTTTTTTACTTTTTGTAGCTGAGTAGTATTCCATTATGTAAATGTACCACAACATTTTTATCCACTCATCTACTGATGGGAATTTGGGCTGCTTCCAAATCTTGGCTATTGTAAATAATGCTGCAGTGTATATAGGGATATCTATATCCTTTCTAATTAGTATTTTGGATTTCTTTGGATATATTCCTAGAAGTGGCATCCCTGGGATATAAGGTAGTTCCATTTTTAATTTTTTGAGCAACCTCCACACTGTTTTCCATTGTAGTTGCACCAGTCTGCATTCCCACCAACAGCACGAGGGTTCCCTTCTCCCACATCTGTACCAACACTTGTTTGCTGGTATATTGATGGCAGCCATTCTGACAGGTGTGAGATGGTACCTTATTGTGATTTTGATTTGTATTTCTCTGGTGATTAGTGATGTTGAGCAGCTCTTCACATTTTTATTGCCATCTGTATGTCTCCCTTAAAGAAATGTCTTTTTAGGTCTTCTGCCCACTTTTTAATTGGACTGTCTGTTTTACTGGTATTAAGTTGTCTAAGTTATTTGTAAGTTTTAGATATTAACCTCTTATCAGATGTACCATTGGCGAATATCTTCTCCCATTCAGTAGGTTTTCTTTTAATTTTGTTGATGTTTTTCTTTGCTGTGCAGAAATAGTTTAATTTAATGTAGTCCTATTTGTTTCCTTTGCCCAAGGAGATATGTCAGAAACAAATATTGCTACAAGAAATGTCCGAGATTTTACTGCTTATGGTTTCTTCTAGGACTTTTTATAGTTTTGAGTCTTACATTTAAGTCTTTAATCCATTTTGAATTTGTTCTTGTGTATGGTGTAAAAAGGTGGTTTGATTTCATTTTTCACATGTGTTTTTTCAATTTTCCCAGCACTGTATGTTGAATAGACAGTGTTTACCCCATTGTATGTTCTTGCTTCCTTTGTCAAATGTTAATTGACCATAGAGCCATTAAGTTTATTTCTAGGCTCTCTCTTCTGTTCCATTGATCTACATGTCTGTTTTTATGCCAATACCATGCTGTTTCGGTTACTATGGCCCTGTAATGTATAGTTTGACATCAGGTAGCGTGATAACTCCAACTTTATTCTTTCTCAAGCAAGATTGCTTTGGCTTTTTGGGGTCTTTTGTGGTTCCCTATAAATTTTGGGTTATTTGTTCTAGTTCTGTGAAATACTCCATTGGTATTTTGATAGAAATTTTATTGAATCTATAGATTTCTTTAAATAATGTGGATACTTTAATGATATTAACTCTTTCTATCTTTGAACACAGTATATGCTTCCATTTATTTATATGTTATTCAAGTTCTTTTTTCATAATCATATAATTTTTCAAGTATAGATCTTTTACCTCCTTAGCTAAATTTACTCAGGTTCCTTATTTTTCTTGATGGAACTGTAAATGGGATTATTTTCTTAGTTTCTCTTTCTAATAGTTCATTATTGGTGTATAAAAATGTCACTGATTTCTGAATATTAGTTTTGTATCCCACTATTTCACTTATTCATTTATCAATTCTAATAGTTTTGGGTGGAGTCTTTAAGGTTTTCTGTATACAGTATCATGTTATCTGCAAATAATATCAATTTTACTTTTTCCTTTCCAATTTGGATATCTTTTATTTCTTCTTCTTATCTGATTGCTGTGGCTAGGACTTCCAGTACTATGCTGAATAAGTGAAAGCAGACATCCCTGTCTTGTCCTGATCATAAGGGAAACACTTTTAGTTTTTCTCAATTGAGTATAATGTTGGCTATCAGTATGATCTTTTTTATTTGAGGTACAGTCTCTCTATTCCACTTTGCTCAAAGTTTTTATCATTAATGGGTGCTGGATTTTGTCAAATGCTTTTTTCTGTATCTATTAATATAAGTATATGAATTTTATCCTTCATTTTGTTTAAGTGGTGCATCATGTTAATTGATTTGAGGATATTTCACCAACCTTGCATTCAAGGAATAAATCCTATTGGATCATGATGTATGATCCTTTTAATGCTTTTTTCTGTTATTGGTTTTTTTGCATCTATATTCATCAGGGAAATTGGCATATCTTGTCTTTCTTTGTATTGTTTTTATCTGGTTTGGAATTAGGATAATGGCGACTTTGTAAAATGATCTTGGGAGTCTTCCCTCCTCTTGAATTTCTTGAAATAGTTTGAGAAGCATAGGTGGTAATTCTTTGTTGAATGTTTGGTAAAATTCACTGGTGAACTCATCAGGTCCAGGGTATTTGTTTACTGGGAATCTTGATTACTGCTTCAATTTCATTAGTTGTAATTAGTCTATTCAGATTATCTGTTTCTTCTTGATTCAGTTTTGGAAGATTGAATGTTTATAGGAGTTTATTAATTTCTCCTATATTGTCCAATTTATTGCCATATTTTTTTTTATATATATTTTCTTATAATCCTTTGTATTTCTGTGGAGTCAGTTGTTACTTCTCTTTCATTTATAGTTTTATTTATTCTTAACCTGTCTTTTTTTTAAATTTCTTAAAAGTTTTTTAATTTCTTAAAGTTTATCAATCTTGTTTATCTTTTCAAAGAATCAGTTCTTGGTTTCATGATCTTTGGTATTATGTTTTTTTTAGACTATTTCATTTATTTCTGCTCTGATTTTTATTATTTCCCTGCTTCTACTCACTTTGGGCTTTGTTTGTTGTTCTTTTTCTAGTTTCCTTAGGTGTAAGGTTGCAAGATTTTTCTTGCTTCTTGAGGTAGGCCTGTATTGCTATGAATTTCTCTCTTAGGACTGCTTTCACTGTGTTCCATAGGTTTGGGTTATTGTGCTTTCATTTTCATTTGTCTCAAGGTATCTTCTGAATTTTTTATTTTGTATTTTGTCAACCCATTTATTATTTAGTAGCATGTTATTTAGCTTCCATGTATGTGTGTGTTTTCAGTTTTTTTCTTGTAATTGACTTCTAGTTTCATACCATTTTGGTCAGAAAAGATGCTTGATATGATTTCAATTCTCTTGAATTTATTGAGACTTGCTTTGTGTTCTAACATGTGGTCTATCTTAGAGAATGTTCCATGTGCTCTTGAAAAGAATGTATACTCTACTGTTTTGGGCTGAAATGCTAAAAAATATCAGTTAATTCCCTCTGATCTAGTGTATCATTTAAGGCCACTGTTTTGTTGAATTTCTGTCTGGGATATCTATCCATTGATGTCGATGGGATGTTAAAATTCCCTACTAAGACTATATTACTGTTGGTCTCTCACTTTATGTCCATCAAGATTTTCATATATATATATATATATATATATATATATATATTCCCTCATTGGAGCTTTAGTCTTATGTACTGTTTTTCTTTGTCTCTTATTATAACCTTTATTTTGAAGTCTATTTTGTTTGATATAAATATTGCTATCCAGCTTGTTTTTTGTTTCCATTTGCATAAAATATGTTTTTCCAATCCTTTCATTTCAGTCGGTGTGTATGTTTTGTTCTGAGATGGATTTTTGTAGACAGCATATATATGAGTCAGGTTTTCTTATTGATTCAGGTACCCTATGTCTTTTGACTGAAATATTTAAACTGTTTACATTTAAAGTAATTATTGATAGGTATGTATATATTGGCATTGTATTCTTTATACCTGTGTTACTTACCCTCTCATTTTTTTTTTCTTTTTTCTTCTTAAAGAAGACCGTTTAACATTTCTCGTAATCCTGGTTTGGTGGCAGTGAACTTTTTTTTTCCCCCACAAAGCTTTTATTTCACCTTCAATTTATTTATTTTTAATTTATTTTAAAAAATATTTTTCTTTATTGATTTTAGAGACAGAGGAAGGGGGAGGAAGAGAGAGATAGAAACATCAATTACAAAGAATATTGATTGGCCACCTCCTGCATGTCCCTCATTAGAATTTGGGCCCACAACCTGGGCATGTGCCCTGACCAGGAATCAAGCCAGCGACGTCTTAGTACATGGGTTGACACTCAACGAGTGAACCAAACCAGCCGGGCTTACCTTCATTTTAAATAATAGCCTTGCTGGATAGTCTTGGTTGTAGGTCCTTGTTTTTCATCACTTTGAATATTTTATACCAGTGTCCTCCGACCTGATGTGTTCCTGTTGAGAAATCAACTGACAGCCTTATGGGAGCTCCCTTGTAGGACACCAACTGTCTTACTCTTGCTGTTTTTAAGACTCACTTTGTCTTTAACCTTTGCCAGTTCAATTAAGATTTGTCTTGCTGTGGGCCTTTTTTGGGTTCATTTAGATTTGGACTCTCTGTGCTTCCTGGACAGGTGTGTCGTTTCCCTTCACTTTGTTAGGAAAGTTTTCAGCCATTATTATTATTATTTTTTTTTTACTTGTGACCTTTCGGGATTTAATTTTTCTTTTCTTTTTTCTTTTTATAATTTATTTTTTTATTAATTAATTTTTGTTACAGATGTTTCTCCTTTCCCCCCCACTGATTCCCTCTTCCCCTCCCTCCCTGCCCTGTCCCCAGCTTTGTTGTCCATGTCCACTGTTCATGCATACATGCATATAAGTTCTGTGGTTTATCTCTCCCTCACCACTCCCTCTTCTGGGGATTGTCAGTCTGTACCCCACTTCCACATCTCTGGGACTACCCCATTCCTCAGACTGTTATGTTCATTATATTCTACAAATAAGTGAGATCATATGATACTTGTCTTTCTCTGTTTGTCTTGTTTCACTTAGGATGATACTTTCCAGGTCCCTCCATGTAGTCTCAAAGGATAAGAGATCTTTCTTTCTTACAGCTGCATAGTACTCCATTGTGTATATGTACCACAGCTTTTTTATCCATTCATCTACTGATGGATACTTGGGCTGTTTCCAGATCTTAGCTATTGTAAATAGTGCTGCTACAAACATGGTGGTACATATATTCTTTCTGATTGGTATTTCAGGCTTCTTAGGGTATATTCCTAGAAGTGGGATCACTGGGTTAAATGAAAGTTTAATTTTTAATTTTTTGAGGTATCACCATATTGTTTTCCACATTGGCTGCACCAGCCTGCATTCCCACCAGCAGTGTATTAGAGTCCCCATTTCTCCACACCCTCGCCAACACTTGTTGTTTCATGATTTGTTGATGGTGGCCATTCTGACAGGAGTGAGGTGATACCTCATTGTTGTTTTAATTTGCATCTCTCTGATGATTAGTGATGATGAGCATTTCTTTATATGTCTCTTGGTCATTTGTATGTCCTATTTGGAGAGGTGTCTATTTAGTTCCTCTGCCCATTTTTTAATTGGATTCTTTGTCTTCCTTTTGTGGAGTTGTATGAGCACTCTATATGTATTGGAAATTAACCCCTTATCTGATATATCATTGGCAATTATGCTCTCCCATACAGTGGGCAGCTTTTCCGTTTTGATGATTGTATCTTTCGCTGTGCAGAAGCTTTTGAGTTTGATGTAGTCCCATGTGTTCATTTTCTCCTTTGTTTCTGTTGCCTGGGAGAGTATTGATTACATCTTCAATTTCTTCTGTTGTTATTGGTCTGTTCAAGTTTTCTATCTCTTCCTGATCCAGTTTTGGGAGACTATGTGTTTCTAGAAATTTGTCCATTTCGCTTAGATTGTTGAATTTGTTGCCATATAATTGTTCGTAGTAGTTGATAACGATCTTTTGTATTTCTGTGGTGTCAGTTGTTACTTCTCCTCTTTCATTTCTGATTTTGTGTATTTGGGTTCTCTCTCTTTGTTTCTTGGTGAGTCTAGCTAAGGGTCCATCAATCTTGTTTATCTTTTCGAAAAACCAGCTCTTTGTTTCATTGATCCTTTGAATTGTTTTTTGGTCTCTATGTTGTTTATTTCTGCTCTGATCTTTACTATGTTCTTCCTTCTACTTGCTCTGGGGTTTTCTTTTTGTTTGCTCTCTAGTTCTTTTAAGTTGTGAGGCTAGTCTATTAGAGATTTTTATTTTATTTTATTTTATTTTATTTTATTTTTTTTAGGTAGGCCTGTAGTGCTATGAACTTCCCTCTCAGAATTGCTTTTGCTGCATCCCATAGATTTTGTGTTGTTGTGTCTTCATTTTCATTGGTTTCCAGGAAGTTTTTGATTTCTTCCTTGATCTTCTCGGTGACCCATTCATTGTTTAATTACATGCTATTTATCTTCTATGTGTTCAATTGTCTTTGTATGTTCTTCTTGCAATTGATTTCTAGTTTCATGCCATTGTGATCTGAGAAGATGCTTGATATGATTTCCATCTTCTTGAACTTGTAGAGACTTAGTTTGTGCCCTAACATGTGGTTTATCTTTGAGAATGTCCCATGTGCATTTGAGAAGAATGTGAATTCTGTAGTTTTGGGGTGTAATTCTCTGTAGACATCTATTAAATCCATTTGGTCTAGTGCTTCATTTAGAGTCTCTGTTTTCTTGCTATTTTTTGTCTAGAGGATATATCCAGTGCTGTCAATGGGTGTTGAAGTCCCCTGCTATGATTGTATTGCTGTTGATTTCTCCTTTGAAGTCCTCCAGAATATTTTTAATATATTTTGGTGCTCCTATATTGGGTGGATATATGTTTATCAAGGTTATATCTTCCTGTTGGATAGATCTTTTCAATATTATATAGTGGCCTTCTTTGTCTCTAGTTATGGCCTTCATTTTGAAATCTATTTTATCAGATATGCATATTTCTACCCCACCTTTTTTTTTCCTTTCCGTTTACTTGGAAGATTTTTTTTCATCCCTTCAATTTCAATCTATGCGAGTCTTTTGTTGTGAGGTGGGTCTCTTGTAAACAACATATAGATGAGTCATGCTTTCTTATCCAATCAGCTACTCTGTGTCTTTTTATGGGAGCATTCAGTCCATTTACATTTAAGGTGATTATTGATAAGTACTTATTTATTGCCATTTTTGTTTAGTGTGGTTCTATTTTTCTTCCCATTTCTCCTGGTAATTACAGCGGTCCTTTTAACATTTCTTGCAGTGCTGGATTGGTGCTAATGTATTCCCTTAGCCTTTTTTTTTCCTGGGAAGCTCTTTATTTGACCTTCTATTTTGAATGATAGCCTTGCTGGGTAGAGTAGTCTTGGATACAGATTCTTGTTCTTCATGACCTTGATTACTTCATGCCATTCCCTTCTGGCCTATAGTGTTCCTTGTGAGAAGTCAGCTGAGAGCCTTATGGGGGTTTCTTTGTAGGTAACCTGTTGCTTACCTCTTGCTGCTTTTAGGATTCTCTCTTTGTCTTTAATTTTTGGCAGTTTGATTACTTTGTGTCTTGGTGTGGGCTTGTTTGGGTTCTTCTTACTTGGGGCTCTCTGTGCTTCTTGAACTTGAATGCCTTCTTTGTTCACCAAATTAGGGAAGTTTTCTGTCACTCTTTCTTTGAATATATTCTCTAACCCTTGCTCATTTTCTTCTTCTTCGGCGACTCCTATGATGCAAATATTATTACGTTTCCAGTTGTCCCACACTTCTCTTAAGCTGTCTTCCTGTTTTTAATCGTTTTTCCTTTTGGTTTTCTGATTGGTTGATTTTTTCTACCCTGTCTTCTAATTCACTGATCCGGTCCTCAGCTTCCCCTACTCTGTTTTTTAGACCTTCCAATATGTTTTTAATTTCTGATATATCATTCTTCATTTCTTCTTGGTGGTTTTTAATTTTTAACTGGTTGATTTTCAACATTTCTATGTCTTTACTCATGGTGCTCATGTCCTTACACATGCTGTTGGCCTTCCTCAAGATCATGGCTCTGAATTCTAGTTCTGTTAACTTGCTTAACTGCACCTCATTTATCTCATCTTCGGTAGAGGTCTCTTGTTCTTTCATTTGGCTCTTGTTTCTGTTTTTCACCATTTTGGCTATCACAGTGGCCTTTGGAGTCTGCCAAATTTTTCCTGTGGGGGTTGGTGTTCTGCTGTTTGTAGCTCCCTCTCCTGGGTTTGGATGGGGCAGGGAGGACCCACTATAAACACCACTGTCAAGTCTTAACTTTCCTGGTTAGAGTTGCTAGTCCAGGGAATGGTAGTTATCCTCTAGCTTTTTTTGCCTGGAGGCTATTAGTAGAGGTCACCTGAAGAATCTTGGTTTCCGAGTTGCCTGAAAAAACTTCCTCAGGTGCTCAGTGTAAGAGGATTTTCCGAGGGCAGGGCGGATGCTGGTTGTAATGGGCCTCAATTAGCATTTTAATGGCCACTGGGTGGGGTTGAATCTCTGCAGGAGGGGCCTCCGCCTCTCCCCAGGCCCTGGGAAGGAGTAAGATGACCACAGTTCTGCGTGGCTGCACTTAGCAAAAGCTCTGAGCACCCTCCAAATCCTGAGTGTCCCCACAGAGTTACAGTCCAGTCTGCCTTCCCTCTGCCAGAGCCCAAGGTGAGTGGCTGCTGCCAATTTAGCCTCTGTTCAAACTCTGCGTCGTGGAGCCACCTGGAACTTTTAACCCGAGGGCGCTGCTCCCAGCCAAGGGCGGCCGAGTCTGCGGCACCAGCCAAGGGCGGCCGAGTCTGCGGCACTAGCCGAGGCCATAGCACCTAGCCATTATTTCTTAAAATAGGTTCTCATTCCCTTGCTCTCTCTCTTCTCCTTCTGGTACCCCTATGATGCAGATGTTTTTACACTTGATTTCTCAGAGGACTCTCAGACTTCATTCATTTAAAAAAATATATTTTTTTCTCTTTGTTGCTCTGCTTGGGTGTTTTCTGTTATTTTGTCCTCCACATTGTTAATTTGGTCCTCGTGTAACCTGCTGTTGATTCCTTCTAGTGTATTCTTCATTTGAGATATTACATTCTTCATTTTTTCCTGGTTTATGCTTTCTATGTTGTTGTTGTTGTTTTTAATCCACACTTGAAGATAATTTCCCATTGATTTTCTAGACAAAGTAGAGAGGAGGAAGGGAGAGAGAGAGAGAAACATTGATGTGAGAGAGACATATTGATTAGCTGCCTCCTGCATGACCCTGACCAGGGCTGGGGATCAAACCCGCAACCTAGGCATTCGCCCTTGGCTGGGAATCAAACCCGTGACTCTTTGGTCTGCAGGCTGACACTCTTAACTGTTGAGCCAAATTGCCCAGGACTCTATGTTCTTTTTAATGCTTACTATCTCTTTGTTGAAGTTCTCATTGAGATTATCCATTCTTTTGTTAAGGTCCTTGAGCACCCTTGTAGCCTCTGTTTTGAACTCTGCATCTGGTAGCTTGGTTGCTTCCATTTCATTTAATTCCTTTTCTGGGGATTTCTCATTTTTTTTTTTTTCATTTGGGGCATGTTTATTTTTTTCTCCATTTTGGCTGCCTTTTGTGTTTTTCTGTGTGTATTAGGTAGATCTGCTATGACTCCCAAACTTGTTATGGTGGTTTTATGTGTCTTGTGAGTTTCAGTGGCAGAGTCTTTCAGATTATCTGAGCTAGGTGCTCCAGAAATACCTCTTGTGTAGGCTGTGTGCACCCTCCTGTCATAGTTGAGTCTTGAGTACTGTTGGCCCATTTGTGCATGTGGTTAAGCCTTAGCCTGGCTGGCTCTGAGGATCCACCCTGACCACAGTATATGAGCTGCGGTGCAGGGACTGCCACCCCCGTTCCCCAAAGCATAGTTGTTCCAGCAGTGTCTGTGCTCGCTGGTTCTTCCTTTCGGTATGCAGTTTGTGTCTGCCCAACTTCTTACTGCTGCCATTGTCTTATCCGCTATCCTCCATGGAGACAGGCACACACTACCTTCCTTCCAGTCACTCTCCTTAGATGTGAAGGCTAAACCTCTCTGTTATAATTCTGCATACCTCAGGCTGAGCTCGACCCTCTGAGGAGCTTTACTCCCCGCTCAGGAGTGATTAAATGCCACTTTTCCCAGCATGGAGAGGAAATGAGCGAAGCACTTCTGTTTTTTTTTAAAAAGTAATCCAACTCTAGACTACAGTGTCGATTTGCAGAGTGGAAAACAAAACAGAACCATTTCCCAAGTACTTTTATGTGATTGCCTCTATAATGTGCTCAAAAATATTTTCTGAGTGATTCATCTACAATCCAATGAGAACAACGGCTGTTGCCGTTCAAGAAAGGAGCCACGTAGCATCAGTGAGTGGTTTTGTTTTGTGAAGGGAAGTTGCACAGGTGTCTGGGCCATTTGCCTGGGCCTCAAGGTCCGTGCCTGAGATGTCTGCAGCTCCTGGAGGGGCGGCTGGGACTGCAAGTCAGAAAATGGAATAACAAGTCTACCCACCTCCCTGGGGTAACATAGGGAAGAGCTGCTCATGGTGGAGGTTTTTAATTTCACTGCACTGGTTTTCTGCCACTCAAAGATCTCTTTGTAGCCAGCTTAGTTTTAAAACTGTTATTAAAAATGATAGTTTACACGTATAAGGGGCTCCCTGTTTTACAGTGCTGCCTTCTGTCCATTATCTGACTTGGTTCTGATAACCACGCTGGGTTTGGAACGGATGCTGTCATTCCTATTTATAGAGGAGAAAACAGAGGCTTTGAGATGTTTATGACCTCGTTCATGGTGAAGAGGCTCCCCCTCTCCTGTCCTCCCATTTCTGTGTGTGAGTGTCCCCTTGTGAATGTCAAGGATTTTCTGTTGAATTATCAGTTGGGGAGAGGCAGTGCCCCCTAAACAGCAGTACTGTGAAGAAGTGGGTTGTTAGCCAGCAAACAGGATTGACCAGGAGGACCCCAGGGTAGCACGGGAGGGACTCTGGGGCCTATTTCTGTGACTGCAGCCTTGGAGGAGGCTGAACATAGGGAATGGTGCTGTCTTCACACAAGCAGGCAAAAGCTAGGAAAAGGGACC
The DNA here is from genome assembly GCF_014108415.1 of Molossus molossus. NCBI lineage: Eukaryota > Metazoa > Chordata > Mammalia > Chiroptera > Molossidae > Molossus > Molossus molossus. The sequence goes on from NW_023425358.1 coordinate 42,523, forward strand.
TGGGAACCCTGGAGAGGGTCTAACTGTACCCTCGAAGGTCAGATTCCTTGTTCCTTTCCCCTTTGTATTTCTAGGATGTTAGAAAAGTCTCATTTAATCAATTCAGTCTCGTTACTTGTGCTTCTTGGGATCAAGGCAGAGACCATGTCTGTAGCAAGATGTTTTGGGAAGAGGTGGCCATGCCTCTGAGACCACCCCCCTGGTCACCGCTCAGCCGTGATGATGGCAGCCCTCCCCCACCTCCCAAGATGAGGCTTGGGGGGCAACAGTGCAGAAAGAGCCTGCTGGCTTGTGTCAGTGACGGGGTCAGGGTCTCAGGATTTCTAAAGCACGTGAGAGCGGCATGTAGAGCTGTACACTCCCACGTGGTTGAGGTGGGCCCTGACTGGTGTGTCGCAGTGGTTAGAGCGTAGGCCTGTGGACCGAAGGGTCTCGGGTTTGATTTCCAGTCAAGGGCACATACCTGGGTTGTAGGTTCAATCCCCGGCCCTGGTCGGGGTTGTGTGGGAGGCAACCATTTGATGTCTCTCTCACATCCATGTTTCTCTGTCTCCCTCTCCCTCCCTTCCACTCTAAGAATTAATGGAAAAATATCCTCAGGTGAGGATTAACAACAACAATTGGTTAAGATGGTGAATTTTATGTTTTGTGTATTTTAACACAAAAACACAAAAATAACTGATTGCAGTCATTGGTCATAGCTTGTAACTCAAATATTATAGGGGTGGGCAAAAAGTAGGTTTACAGTTGTGAGTATGCGAAACAGTTTATTCTTGTATTATTTTTCATTCATCATTGTATTATTCATTTGTATTACAGTGGAAATATACTTTACCCACCCTGTGTTAAAAGACAACAATAGGTAATATCTCTCTGACCTGCCCCTCCCCAGCCCCAACCTTCCTTCTTAGAAGCAATGCCTTTCAACTTTCTAGCTGTTTTTTCATATTTACATAGATTCATAGTTCCAAACAATATGTATGTATTGCTATATTTTGATGCATTGATAATGTTACCTATTGACTTTCTGTTTATGGTCATGAGGATCTATTTTTTCAGACTGCCATCTCCTCTGATTGTTACCACCTACATAGTATATTTGAATTTTAGTCGAATCAGTATTCAGAATTTATATTGTTATGCCTATTTGAATAATATTCACAGCTGATTATTTTATTAGGGTTATATTTCTTTGTGTTTTTTCCCCTTAAAGTTAATAGCTGCCTTGTTTTGCTTAATTTTTTGCTTTAATTTTCTTTGCACTTACCAGTGGCCTCTCAGTCTGCCTCAGGCCAGTCTCATGAGGCCCCACACTTCTGGGGTCTTCTCTCCGGACGCTGTCCGTGCGGGGGCTGCTCTCCGGCCGGCGGCGTGACCGGCCCCTGAGATGCCGCCGTGCTGCCCCGGGGGCCCTGGCCTTCCTTTCCCGACGTTCTCTCGTCCCGATCTGCGTCTCCCGCTTGCTCCACGGCTGTGGTGAGCAGCGTCGCAGGCCCCCTCCCGGCCCAGGAGCCCACAGTGCCGCCCCGAGCCCGCAGTGCCGCCCGGGAGCCCGCAGTGCCGGCCCGGGAGCCCGCAGTGTCGCCCGGGAGCCCGCAGTGCCGCCCGGGAGCCCGCAGTGTCGCCCGGGAGCGCAGTGCCGCCCGGGAGCCCGCAGTGTCGCCCGGGAACCCCCACCCCGCCCGGGAGCCCGCAGTGTCGCCCGGGAGCCCCCACCCCGCCCGGGAGCCCGCAGTGTCGCCCGGGAGCGCAGTGCCGCCCGGGAGCGCAGTGCCGCCCGGGAGCCCGCAGTGCCGCCCGGGAGCGCAGTGCCGCCCGGGAGCCCGCAGTGTCGCCCGGGAGTCCCCACCCCGCCCGGGAGCCCGCAGTGCCGCCCGGGAGCCCGCAGTGCCGCCCGGGAGCGCAGTGCCGTCCGGGAGCCCGCAGTGTCGCCCGGGAGCCCGCAGTGCCGCCCAGGAGCCCGCAGTGTCGCCCGGGAGCCCGCAGTGCCGCCCAGGAGCCCGCAGTGCCGCCCGGGAGCCCGCAGTGCCGGGTGCGCCTCTGCGCCGGCGGACAGCGGCCTGCGCCCGGTCCTTCGCCTCGCCGGGTGGTTAGTGTTCGGAAGGCCTGGGGTAGGGCCTCGCACATCCGCGTAATGAGCGCGGAGCTGCGCCTTGAACCCAGATGGCTCCAGTCGGCGGTCGTCCTCTCTCTCAGCCGCCCTCCCCGCACCTCTCGTCATGGCAGGGCGCCCCTGGACCTGCCCACGCTCACCCACCTGGCCTGGCTCCCTTCCCCTCTCCTCCTCCCTGGCCCGGCTGGGGGGTCTGTCCCCATCACACCCTGCCCTGTCGCCGGGGCCCTGCGAGGCATGGCGAGGAAGCCCAGGTCTGTGAGGTGACCTGCACGTTTACTTTTACCCTCTTGGGTGGCTAGGTAGTTGGTGGGGAACGTGGTTTATGAGGATCAAGGGCAGCACGGCCTCCTCCCTTTGCCTGTCACACAGCCCTGCTCATTCCTGTCGTGGATCGGCAGGAAGTCGGGGAGGAGGCCCCTCGGCAGCAGGCCGACAGCCTTTGCCTGGAAACCTCCAGGCCTGCACCGCGCAGGCAGGGAGGAGCAGCAGGGGAGACAGTAGGCTCCTGAAGTCCCTGTAGCTCAGTAGGTAGGAGCAGCTGACATGGCAGACGGGAGGGCGGTCCTCTGCGGGCCGCCGGGAGGGCTCGCCTGCCTGCTTCAGGGAGACTGTCCCCACCAGCGCCCTGCCCCCTGCTCAGGCCCTTTCTCCAGCACTGCCCTTCTCGACATTTCCCAGGCGGAGTGGAAGCAAGACGGCAGTTCCTGCCGGAAGTTGTGCATAAATGAAAGTCGCAGATAATTCCCAAGCCCTGCTCCAGCCATTAGTTTCCATTTGTTCTTACCTACAAAACCTTTCCCCAAGTTGCTAGAGAAAAACATGCTTGATGTGTATTTTTTCCCTTTTTATTTTCTGTGCTTCTGATTGAGACACAAGTTAGCAATGAAATGACCCAAGTCAGGCTGTTAGATACTCTGCAAGAAGATGGAAGAGCAAGAGACCTAAATAATCCATAAATTAGATACTCAAACTCAAAGTCATTTAAGGTGACTGTATACACATTTATTCATTCACTCAGGGGTTTTTTATTGATCCAATAAAATTCCCAGCTCTGATGTTGTAAAATTAAATAGCATCTTTCATTTGTATTTAAAGCAAAGTGTGGGGAATTAACAACACTTTCCCTCCCACCTTCTAAGTTCCTGTCTGGGCTGATCAAGTTTAGCAGAGACCCGTTAACAGGAGAAAATATCCAGTGTTGTCTGAACGCACCATCAGAGGTGCAGTGAGAATAGACCCACAGAAGCATGGGCAGTTGGGGTTCACACGCCGTTCTGTAGCTCAGGAGAAGGGGGTGTGGTTTGGGACTTGAAGGCACAGGAAAGAAATTCATGTGAAGACGGAAAACTGCGTGTGTGATAAATACGTCTTCACTGGCATCTTCAACTGGGGGACACAGAGGACTTTGACCACATGGGCCGTGCTGGTTCCTCTCTATCACGCGGGCATGGATCAGACTGTACTGATCTGTGCGAGACCGCCCTTCCTGGCGTAGGTTCTCCACCTAAATTCCTTTTCAGCCATTGTGAGGAAGGGCAGATGTGTTTTTCCTAAGTCCTCTTATCCTTAATTACTAGCTTCAAATCACTTTTCCCAAAAGACGTGTTTTAGGGTGGCAAACTCTGCTTCCCTTCAAAGTGACCTCCTGTGGACTGTAATCACCCCAAGGCCCTGCACCTGGTTGGTTTTGCCCTCTCGTGTGGGGTCTACTGTGTCCCTGCTTGGGCTGAAGGACGGCAGTATGCTGAGTGACAGCCCAGTAACTGTGCTGCAATGATGGGAGGCCTGATCCACAAAGCTCACCCTGCCACTGTCCTCAGGCACCCGTGTGCACTCCTGTGTGAGAATTTCCCCTTGAACCTGCTCCTGAGAGTGCTAGTCGGACTGATGCTTTCCGGGACACGAGGGGAAGGGCCTTGGTGATTGGCTGCTGAGGAGAAGCTGAGGAGACCACAGGGAGTCACAGGATGAGTTCAGGCCTTGATGCCTTGATGCCCTGCCAACACCCACCCAGGCCACCCACAGCTGCCGAGGATCCTGGGCCTGGGCTCAGCTTTCTGTGGCATTAGCCTGTGGGTTCTTTGAGGGCAGCTCAAGTGTTGTCTCCCTGGGTGGGAGGAGGAGGGTGAGGTCAGACATGGAGTCAGCTGGCCCTGGTCCTGGCCACCATGGACAGAGTGTGCATAGGTCTGATTCAGGAGCCAGAGGGCCCCAGAGGTCCAGTGCTTGGGGCTCAGGACCCTCTACCAACCACGGACGTCTGGAGGTGGCCTGGACTAACACTGTCCGCGCTCTTATTCCGGCTCCTTGCGCCACGGAGGACTAGACAGAGAGGTCCTGAGGCACAGCTGAGGACAAGGCCTGAGGCTCGTGCTGGCTCCTCTCCACTGGCTCAGGGCTTGTGAGCTGCTGCCTTGGGAGAGTCCTTCAGGATGAGAACACCTCCTGACCAGTGCTTTTACCTCCAAGGCCAACACCGGTGCCTCCAGGATAGACTATGCAAGATGAGATTAGTCCTTTGTGATGTGTCTTTGTTCAACCTTATCATCGGCTTCTTAAGAACAAGTCATGTGCCTCTTCCCTATTCCAGTCCTTCCCCAGCATGTGCCAGGTGTGTGGTAGGACTCTCCTCAAGGCTGGTTGAAGTGACCTGTGTCCTTGCTGGACAAGCAGGGGACAGTGCTGAGAGCAGCATCCGGGATGCCCCCCATGGTTACAGGTCTTCTCCCAAAGAGGAAACGATGGAGGGATAATTATAATAATAATATAGCAAAAATGACACTTAACTAGTATGTGCTGTGTACCAGAGCCTGTTGGAACCGTTTACATAGATTATCTCATTTAGTTCTGACAGCAGCCCCACTGGGCAGGTATTCATAGTGCTCCTGTTTTACACAGCACCTGGCTTGCTCCTGTGCATTCCTCAGGTCTTGCTCTGAAGGTCTCTTCCTCTGGGAAGGCTGTAAATCCCTTACCTTCCTATCCCTGCATTTCTCTCCCTTCCTGCTTGTTGGTTCACTGGTCCATCTTCCCGAGGACTGTAAGTGTTGTTAGGACAAGGTACGCCTATCTTGCTTCTATCCAAACCCTGGTGCCTGGCGTGCAGATGGTCTGGAGCAGGTGTTCAGCATATGTTCCTGAATGAATAAATGAATGAAGAAAGAAAGAAAGAAAGAAAGAAAGAAAGAAAGAAAGAAAGAAAGAAAGAGACCATCACTCACTCCCCACAGAACCACTCCCTCAGTCAGTCTCAGGGGGGAGGTTTTTATTCCGTGTCTCCTCACAGTGCCCACTGAGCAGAGGCTGTGCCAGAACGACAAATCTGTTCAACAAATGTTTATTGAGCACCTATTGTGTGCCCAGGTCTGTACTGAGTGACAGGGAAGCAGTATGTGACCTCAGAGAGTGTCCAGCATCTGCAAACAAATCCTTCCACGTGGATGTCTCCCAGAATTTTCCTGCCTTCAGCGAAGAGCTTCTGCTTTGCCCTCTGCGAGTTCCAGGAATCTGTGACTAGCACCGTGCTCAGCAGCCTTTTTGGTTTCAGAGGACCCTGCCATGCCCACCATCCCTAGGTAGACTAGCTGAGGTCATTCACTTCATGCACATTAATTTTCATTTTTGAAAATTCTGAGGAGTACAAGTCTTCTGCTCAGACTGTGGTGGGTGGAGGGCACCTCAGGGCTAATATCTTCCACTTATCATCTTACGCCTTTCTCTCTCCCTGCCAGCCACTGCTTTTGACCTGATGTATTTTTTTAAAACATTTATTTTAATGCTCATTTCTTTTTATTAAGAATTTTTTTCCCTTTATTGACTTTACAGAAAGAGGAAGGGAGAGGGAGAGAGAGACAGAAACATTGACGAGAGAGAACATTGATCAGCTGCCTCTTGCTTGCCCCCCACTGGGGATCGGGCCCACAACCTAGACATGTGTCCTGACCGGGAATCAAACTGGTGACCTCTTGGTACAGGGTCGATGCTCGACCACTGAGCCACACCGGCCTGGCGCCTTCTACTGATTTAATTCCCACCCTTACTCGGCGGGTCCTGTGGACGGTGTCTGCCTCGCTCCCCCTGGTGTGTGTGTCTTCTCACCAAGCCCTCCTTCTTACCTTGAACATTTTTGCTGGAAGTGCAAAGGGTTTTCTTAATGGGTGTGCTTCTGAGAGGGTGTGTGTTTTGGGTCGTCTGCCTCACATGTTGACCACAGCACAGCCGCCTAAAGGATCCTGCTCTTGCCTCCACCATCCTCGCTCTAGAAACCACACCCGCTCTGACCTCGGGGGGCCCCGCAGACACTGGCAGAGCCAGCTGTGGGCACCCCAGCCCTGCTTCACTTGGCGCTGAGGAACCACGCAAGAGGGAGCTGACGGGCTCGACGCGTGGTCAGTCAATCTGTACTTCATTCTGATTATTGACTGTGGTGCCTGATTGCATCAATAAAACGGAATAGTCCGTCTTCCCCATGAGAGCCTGGTGCTGGCTAATTGTTATTTAAGAGTTGATTCCAGTGGTGGTGGGGGGTGAGATTGGAATTATAGCTTCTATTATTTCAGGGAATTTGCTGAATTAATTAGAGGGACAATAGGATTCCTCACTGTTGACATCTTAAAAGTCCATAATAACTTTAAAATGTGTTGTAATAATGAGAGTTGGTGATACTTTTGCCTGCTGCTGGGTGAAGCTGGACATTCGGAGGACTGGGGCCCATGTGCTCCCTCCTGGGCAGGGCTGGGCGTGTGGAGAGGCGGCACTGTTGACCTGGGGAGCGTTGGCTGAGCAGGGGTGCTGGAGGAAGCGGGAGGATCCCGCCGGGGCCCGGCTTCTCATGACCTGGGCGGGTGGGAACAAAGCGCTTGAGATGAGAGTGAGCGCAGAGAGGAAGGAAAGGCTCCAGCCAAGAACACGCAAAGTTCAGTTCCCGGTCAGTGAAGAAGAACTCTACTTGGAGCTCTGATGGCCATGGACAGCCACTCTGGCCAGGGACAAGTAGCCGTGCCTCTGGAGAGACAGGCCCAAGGTCAAGGTCATGTAAGGAGCTCTTGGAGCTAGAGGGGTCCTTGTGATCCTGTGTCCCCAAGATTCCTCCTTGGCCACCGGCTGCCCTGGGCCAGGGACATGGCTGCGCTTGGTTCCAGGTAGCTCTGGCCTCCCGCTCAGGGCCTCACCGTGGCTCCTGCTGGGCCCTCAGACGGCCTCTGCTGGGATGAGATGGAAGGATCTGCTCCCTCTTCTCCGAATCTCGCTGCTCCTCCTCGCCATCTGTCCTCTCTCCCCGGTCGCCAGAAGCAGCGCATTTGGATGTCAAAGAGAAGCGTTGTGCTTTAGCTTCAGCAACAGAGGTCATAGTGACAGTAGGCGACGCTGTGCCTCTAGGCAGTTAATACTGGAATAATCTCTGAGGCCAGGTGGCATCTTTCTTTAAAAATGTTTTTAATCCCCGTTTGAGGATATGTTGTTGTTTTCTATTGATATTTTCAGAGCGAGAGAAACATGAATTGGTTGCCTTCTGTATGTGCCCTGAGTGGAGATCAAACCCACCACCTCGGTATGTACACTGACCCGGAATCGAACCCGCACACCTTCGATACCTGGGATGCTGCTCCCACCAGCGGAGCCACCAGCCAGGGGCACCTCCCTCTGGAAGGAGTCTGCTGGCCTTGCTGTGGGGGTGGTGGCAGCCTGGGGCTGGCGTTTCTGTGGTGTCAGCACAAGGAGCATTCACACCGGCAAAGAACTTCTGTGAGTTTATTTGAACCAAACTGATGACAACTGCCAGGAAGCAAAGTCTCAACGTATTGAGAAAATGCTCCGGAAAATGGCAGTTTGCACCATATTTATGCATTACTATCAAACGAGAAGACACATGTGGGCTACATGAATCCACTGGTGGCAGATTAGGGAGTGGGAGGCAGAGAGCCGGGGAACCTCTGGGATTGGATGGAAAGTGAAGTGATAGACACATGCTCCCTTTACAGGGGCTGCAGGACAGTCACAGGCCACGGTTAATAATAATGAAAGAATCTGTGGTCTCGGTGGAGTGGCAGCTGTGCTTCGAGGGGTCTGGAAAAAAGGAAAATTACGTGGACATTCCAAAGATATTTTTCGTAGATGCAAAAAGACATTAGACAGGCTGGGTCACGGTAAGGATTCACCTTTGTCAGGGAAGGTGCCGGCCTAGGACATGACTCCCTGCCATAAACTAGCAGTTAAACAGCTCCAATTTCAGATCGTCCCGTGTGGCTCCTTTAGGTCTTTGAGTTTGCAAGGCCACCTCACAGGCCTCCCGAGCTCGTCAGGGTGGCGGACAGCGTTCGGCCACTGCAGCGCGAGGTGTGAGCAGACCTTGGGGTGGAGAAGGCCAGGTGGATTCAGAGTGGGTGCGCAGGATGTGGCCGGAGAGGAGAGGGGAGAGGGGCAGGGTCCTGTGGGAAGCACCAATGGGGTGTGGTGATTTCTTAGTTTAGAAGGACTTTTTAACTTCGTGTTCTGAACACAGCTTCCCAATGAGAGACAGATGGGAGCCCACTGCGGACAGCATCTCTTGGGGGTTCATAGTCCCTTATCCTCCACAATATTGACCCTGCTCTTCCAGGGCTAGCTGTCCACTAGGGGACAGAGGTTCTGGGCAGTTCCTTGGAAAGCAGAGCATTAAGATTTAATAGGGCATTTCCTGCCAGACAGGGGAATTGCACACTACACTAATTCAGAGCTAGTGATCACAGAATCCTTTGGCCTGTTTCCTGCCCTCCTCTCTTCAGCTCCCCCAACTACGTCCGTGGGATGCCCCTGAGCTGGCCCAGAGCACCTGCTGGACAGGGCCCCGCCCCCTGGCAGCCAGAGCGCAGCCACGGCCAACGGGTGGCTACCTAGCAAGGCTGAGAACTTGACTACCTAGCAAGGCTGAGAACTTGACGAGAGGGATGGTGTCTGTGCCAGTCTCTGCGGCCACACGCCCTGTGCAGAGCCAACGCCTTGGCTCAGCCTTAGGGACGAAAGCCGCAACCCAGACATCCTGGTGAAGCCCTCAGACCTGCAGTGGGCTTCCGGGGCCTCCATCCGGGCTCTGCCTCTTGGCAGAGTGAGTTGAGCAGCGGAAGGAAGTGTGTTGGAGACGGGGTGGTATCAGAGTGCGAATTGGTGTATTGCTATATGTGCGTGCACATACAACAGACAAAGAGACAGAGACAGGGAGACAGGGCTAGAGCTGGGGCAGAGAGGGAGGTGGGGACAGGGGAGGGGAGACAGGAGGTGGTGGGGCAGAGAGGGAGATGGGGACGGGAGGAGAGAGGCGGTGGTGGGGCAGAGAGGGAGATGGGGACAGGGGAGGGGAGAGGAGGTGGTGGGGCAGAGAGGGAGATGAGGACAGGGGAGGAGAGAGGAGGTGGTGGGGCAGAGAGGGAGATGGGGACAGGGGAGGAGAGAGGAGGTGGTGGGGCAGAGAGGGAGATGGGGACGGGAGGGGAGAGGAGGTGGTGGGGCAGAGAGGGACAGGGGCACCGGCTGGTCTATGTGATCTCAGCTGTGTCTGCATCCACAGGAGACAGCACTTGCGAGCAAGGAGGGACAGAGGACAGAGGACAGACAGCTCCGGGAAGGCCAGGTGTTCCAGCAGCAGGAGGATCCAGGGGCTTTCTGGTTTGCTCCCGAACTCTGGGGCTGGGAACCAGCTTGACTGATGCTCCCCAAGAAGCTGGGGAGAGATGGGGTTAGAGCTGCCCCAGCTCTTGCGGTGGACCCCGGGGCCGCCTTCTATGTCAGGCGTGACTGTTCTGAGGTCCCTAAGAGTGAGGGTGCACCATGGTGGTGCCAGTGAGACAGCCTGTCTGGTGCTCCTCGTGCAGACCAGGCACCCAGTGAGCTGTGAGCCCCTTCTCTAACCCTGGCCCTGGCCCTGGCCTGACTTCCTGTCAGCTCTCGGGATCAGGTGGTTCATCCTGAGACGCACTCAGCAGCTGTCCTCCACCTGGCAGAGCGGAGCGGAGCGGAGGGCTGGGCTGAGCCCCATCGCGGGTCCTGGCCCTGCCCTGCGGTGCCGACCCATCTCCCAGGCACCCAGAGTGGAGGTGGAGACGGCTGTCAGTGCCGTAGCTCCTCAGGAGGTAGCCCTGAGCCCTGGCCCTGCCACTGTCCAGCAGTAGGAAGTCCCACCTGGAGCAGGGGGCATCCTGCAGGCAGTGCTGTGCTTTTCCTGTGTCGGGTGCCCCCTCCTCGCCGCGGTGCCCCCTCCCCGCCGCAGTGCCCCCTACGGCTCCGAGGCAGACTCCTCCCAGAGGGTAACAGCCAAGCCCTGCTCTGTGCCGTGACCCATCTGGCACTGGAGCCCGAGACGAGAAGCCAGCGCGATGGCGCTGCAGCGGAGTGGGCCCTGGGACCGCGGAGTGCGACGTGCCCGCGTCACGGAGACCCTGGGGTGCTCCCCTGGGCAGGTGCGGAGCGGTGAGCTCGGGCACCGAGGGCACCTCTGACAAGGTGACATTTATGCTCAGACCGGAAAGGGAAGAAGGGTCCAGCCACCAGAGGTCGGGGCAAGCCCTGCGGGAGGGCAGGGGGCAGGGGTGCGGTACTCCGGGTGACGCCTGGCGTCCTGGGCTCCGGAGAGGCAGTGTGGCTGGCTCACAGCCGCCAGGGCGGGGCGTGTGCAGGGTGAGGCCTGAGCGCCGGCTCGCCTTGTAGCCGGGAGGGCCTTTGGGTTTTATTCTAAAATGAGATGAGAAGAAACTGGAAGTGTTTTAAGCAAGGAAATGACATAATCGGGTTTATATTTGAAAAGTGGTCATTCTGGCTACTCTTCAACCACACCTGGCACGGAGGGGGCTGAGAAGTGACCAGCAGCAGCAGGTGTGGGCGTGTGGACAGGGCGAGGCCTGGCCACCTGTGCCAGTTGGGCACGTGCCGGGCCCGAGTGCTTCCATCTCATTTTCTTACTGAGGTACATACAGTAAGATCCACCTGTCCAGTGTGAAGTTAGTGAGTTGTGACAAACTCACGTGGCTGTGTGACGACCACCAGTCAACATAGAGAAGGTTGTCGTGACCTCCAACCCTGCGCCCTCGGTGCTGTCCCTGTCCCCTTCCCTCCTGGCACCGGTGGGTCCGAACCCATGCTGCGGCCACGCACATCTGTGCATCCGCTCTCCAGCCCGAGGTCATTTGTGTTGTGTTCAGTTTCTGGTCATTTCAGATAAAGCTTTGTGGGTGGAGGACAGGTGTCCACAGGACCACAGTTTCCATTTCACCTGGGTGGGCACTGAGGCTCGGGACCTTCTCGGGAGCCGTTTCCGTAGCGGCTGCGCCTCCTGCGTTCCCACCAGCATGAGGGTCCAGTTGCTCCCTATCCGCACGAATACTCAGATTATTCTTAATCCTCACCTGAGGATATTTTTACATTTATCATCAGACAGAGTGGGCGGGAGGGAGAAAGAGACAAAGAGTCATCGATGTGAGAGACACACATGGATCGGTTGCCACCTGCACGACCCCAACCGGGGCCAAGAACGAACGGCAACCAAGGTGTGTGCCCTTGGCTGGAATTGAACCCGGGACTCTCTGGTCCGCAGGCTGACTCTCTGATCGCCGAGCCAAGCCGGCCAGGGCGGTACTGTTCTTTTTTTTTTTTTAATTAAAAATTTATTTTTCTTTATTCTAATACATATATAGTGGAATCTCATGGTTTTCATTTTCATTTCCATGATGACTCATAATGTATTTTTTTATCTGCTTATTGACAATCCCTATATCTTCTTGGGTGAAGTATCTATTTAAGTCTTTTATACATTTTTGTATTGCCTGTTAGTTTTCTTATTACTGAGTTGTTGTAAGAGTTCTTTATATATTCTGGATACAAGTTCTGTATTAGATACGCAATTTGGAAATAGTTTCTTCCAGTCTGTGGCTTGTTGTCTCTCTCTCTCACTAGACCAAGTGTATTTATGAAAATAGAACAAAGATTAAAACACATATGATTTGTTTATTATAGACCAGAGTCACTCCTCTATTGTCATGTAGAGAATGTTCCAGAAGACAGCCTCTGAGAATCCGATCATGATGGTCCAGATGTTGTGGTTTGTTTATTTTTTATTGTAGAAAATACCCATAACAGAAGTTGTACTATCTTAGCCATTTCTAAGTGTACAGTACATTACTGTACAACCAGTCTCGAATTCATTCATCTTTCAAATGTGCAGTTTTGTCCATTAAATAACAACTCCCCATTCCCTCTCCCCCGGCCCCTGTCAGCACCACTTTACCTTCTGTCTCTGTGAATCCGGCTGCCCGTGAAGGGAATGGTGCAGTGCTGACCCTTTGTGACTGCCTTACTTCACTTAGTGCAGTGTTCAAGGTTCAGCGCGTTGTCACAGGCATCAGAATTTCTTTTCCTTTTTTAAGGATGAATGATATTCCATTCTATGTACATGCTACATTTTGCTTATCTCTTCATCCATCAGTAGATTTTGTGGTGGTTTCCATTTCTTGGCTGTTGTGAATAATGCTGCTATAAAATTCCATATCAATGTATCTCTTTGAGACCCTGCTTTCAAATATTTTAAATTATTTTCATCCTTTTGGCAGTACCTTTGAAGGTCAGAAGTTCTTCAGTTTTATAAAGTCTAATTTATCAGAACATTTTTTATTGATTGTGCTTTTGGTATTGTATCCAAGTCCTGACTGCCTAATCCAAGGTCATAAATAGTTCCTTCTGTTTTCTTCCGGACGTTTTCTGATTTTAGATATTATAATTGGGTCTATGATGATTTTTGAGGTGAGGGGTCAGGGTTAAGGCTCATTTTTGGGCAAATGGATGTGCATTGTTTCAGCACATCGGTGGGACCCGCTTTTCAGATGAGGTGGACAGCACTGGCGTCTGGGCGTGGAGCATGAGGAGAAAGGAGTTAAGGGTCACCGGGAGTTTGTCTCAAGAGCTGGTTAGGTCAGGCTACCATTTTGTAAGAGGGGACTGGTGGGGAGACCTGTTTGGGAGGTGGGGGTGCAGTCATGTTTTCAAGAGCCCTATGAGGCCTGTGAGCATTTGGAAAGGAGGCAGTCGGCCGCGAGCCCGGAGTTCAAGGCGAGAGGAGGGGCTGGAGATGCATCTCTGCGAGCCATTGGCACGTGAGACGGGCTGGCACTCAGAGTGGGCAGGGGTGCAGCGGGAGCTGGGGAAGGGTGCGGGGGCCGGGCCCAAGGCTCGGGAGCATGCCGTGCGGGGCGGCCAGGGGGCTGCCGCGAGCTGGGAGCCATCAGCGAAAGGCGGCGGGAGGGGAGTCTGAATGAAGACAAGTCAGTTCAGGAAGGGCCTTTACGTGGAAGGGCTTGGACTTCCTCATGCAGACCCTGAGGGACGTTCTGGAGGAGACCGGTCATTTCTCTTCCCTCGGGTGTCTGTCTGGGTAAGTGCCTGGGGCCACAGTGAGAACCCAGGCCGTGAGCCCGAAGCAGGTAGTGATCGGGCGCTCCTTCACTGTGAGACGCTGGGGGTCCCTGCAGCACGGTGGCGGGCAGAGTGAGGGGTGCCAGTGAGTCACTGACAGTGAGCACCCTACTCGTCCCCCACCCTCTGCCTCACGAGTAAGGCTGCCTTTCCTCTGACTTGTGGGGTGTGTTTGTCCCCAGGGATCCCTTGATTAGATCAAACCCCACAATTCAGATGAATTTCTATGCGCCTTGGCTTCCCCCAAACCTGATGCATAATTGAGAACAAAAGACCTGCTATTTCCTCTTCTGCCCCAGGAGCCCCTGGGGGCCGGAGCACAGCAGCCTTCAGTGGACCGGCCTTGGGCTTGACCCTCACCTGCTGGCCTCGCCAGATGTCTGTCCTGACAGGGAGACAGATGCGATGTTTCGTTTCCGCTCTGTCTGAAATTGTTTTGTATTCACAGGAGGAGTCAGAGAGGCATTTTTATTGATTAAACAATCAAGGCAGTTTGTCTTCACAAAACTGAAAATATAGAGGTGTCTGTTTCTCCTTCTGTACACATCACACATGTTTGTTTAGTAGAGGCAAGCGGATGTCATCAGGCGGATGTTTCTGATGGGCTTTCGGATGCCGCTGAGCTGCCACACTGGGAGCGGGAGTGGAGAGCAGCCCAATGGGCGCACGGCTGGTGGGAGGAGGGCCCTGGCGGTGTGCAGGCAGGAGTGGGCGACAGTCCTGCAGCCACTGTGATGGGAGCAAAGATTTGGTAGCGTCATGTGAAGAATAGAGCATGGGCTTTGGATCAGTGGTTTGAATCCCAGCTGTGTGTGGGGTGTGTGTGTGTGAGGGGGGGGCTGGGTGGTGTGTGTGTGTGAGGGGGTGTGTATGTATGTGGGGGCTGGGTGTGTGTGTGAGGGGGGGCTGGGTGTGTGTGTGAGGGTGTGTGTATGTATGCGGGGGGTGGGGGTGTGTGTGTGGGGGGGGACTGGGTGGTATGTGTGTGTGAGGGTGTGTGTATGTATGTGAGGGGTGGGGGGTGGGGGTGGGTGTATGGGGGGGTGGGGGGGTGTGTATGTGGGGGGTGGGGGTGTGTGTGGTGTGTGTGGGAGGGGTGTGTGGGGTGTGTATGTGGGTGGGTGTGAGGGCGGGGTGTGTGTGTATGGGTATGTGTGTGGGGGTGGGGGCGGGGCGTGTGTGTATGTGGGGATGTGTGTGGGGGTGGGGGCGGGGCGTGTGTGTATGTGGGGATGTGTGTGGGGGTGGGGGGTGCTGTCTGACTCGCTAACATGCAGCTGCTTACACCCCCTCTCTGGAGAGGGTTTCAGAGACCTACAGAAATGCACTGTTTTTTTTTTAATCCTCAGCTGAGGACATTTTTTTGCATTTATCTTCAGATAGAGCGGGAGGGAGAGCGAGAGAAGCGTCGATGTGAGAGAGACACATGGAGTGGTTGCCACCCCCACGACCCAGCCAGGGCGGGGACAGACCACCCCCGAGCGCACTGGTCTCACCGATGGCCCTGAGCACAGGACTGAGCTCCTGCTCTGCTGAGGCTGCTCTGCTCAGCTCTGCCCCCGAGGGGGGTGGGGTCACCTCGCTGAACCTCAGCGTCCACCTCAATGAGCTTTAACATTTTTTACCCTATTTCCCTAGTAGACTCCCTTTCCAGTCCCCATGGCTCCTATTTCTGACCTCCTCTCACTTCATGGCCCCACTTCACCCCCGTTTACGTTCAGCATCTCATCACAGACGTCGCAGAGGAGATGAGGCGACGGAAGGCGTCAGACTGGAGCTTCCTCATCTTCCCGCCCCCAAACCCACACGTGCACCTGCCCCGGCCCCAGCTCGCCCTCCTGAGCCTCCAGGCCAGGCCTTCCTTGTGTGCTGGGTCCGAGCCTCTCACCTTCCCAAGGCCGCACCCTGGGGTCACCCAGCAGTGTGTGGACGTGCTTTCTTATCGGTCATCTTTGAAAAACTGGCTTGGAAGCACCCTTCTCTTGCAGCTCCTGCCCCCTCTCTGCCCCCTCCCCCAGCCAGACCACGTAAAAGAGGTGGACCCCCTGTAGGCTCTGAGCACGGTGCTCCTGGTTTTCCCGTCTCGGGCGTCCTCGGTTTCCCTTCCTGCTGTTCCTCCCTTGCTCTTGTCTACACGGTGGAGGTCCTACGCCTGGGTGCTAGGCCTTCCTCCTTATGTCCACACCCTTGCCAGGTGAGCTCACCTGTCACCAAGCTTTAAATTTCATCGATGTAATGACTTCCAAATTTCTCTCTTGAGCTCTGGTATTACACTTCTGTCTACTTGAAGTTTTCATTGCATGTCCCACAGCTATTATATGATATATATATAACATCTCCAAACTCTTGATTTCTCTTCCCAAATCCGTTTCTCCCAGATCTTTCCACATGTCATGAAATGGCATCCTTGTTCACCATTTGCGAGGCAAAAACCGTGGGAGTCAGTCACCCCTGATTTCTCCTTTCTCTCACCTTTCGCGTCCCGTGCCCCTCGAGTCTCTCCAGCTCACCTCTGACGTGTGATTCAGATGTGCCCTTCTGTCCATGTGCCTGCCAGCATGTGCCAGCATGTGCCAGTCCCGCAGCATCGTCTCTTTCCCAGCCTGGACAGTAGCCTCCTCTCTGGTCTTTCTATTTCCGCTTTTGCTCCTTCCCCGCACACAGTGCCGCACAATCGCATTCATTGTTCCATGTTCCTCCTCTGAAAA
The DNA here is from genome assembly GCF_014108415.1 of Molossus molossus. Lineage (NCBI taxonomy): Eukaryota > Metazoa > Chordata > Mammalia > Chiroptera > Molossidae > Molossus > Molossus molossus. Next base: position 58,780 of record NW_023425358.1, read on the forward strand.
CCCTCAGTGCTATTCATTGTCTTCAGAACAACTCTTAGCTCCGTGCTGTGCTGTGGCCCAGTGTCCAGTCTCCGGCCACCCCTCTCTCTCTGGTTGCCCAGCTGCCCTCCTAACAGCCCCTCCCCCATCTTCCGTCACAGCAGGGCCCTGACTATGTTCAGAGGGGGTTTATGAAAGAGGTGATGACACTTGAAGGTAAGGTGAGCCCTTCTCCCCTCCGTAGGCGGTCACCATCTGAGCTAGTCATGGTAATGCCATCACTCATTGCCAGTGGCGGGTGTCAGGGTGACATGTGAGTGTTTTTGCCCCGTGGGACTTGAGAGAATGTCTGCTGACAACTTCCGGGAAAGAGGTGCTGCCCTCTGGAGAGAGTTATGGCCACACCACCCTCCTGCTTTCCACATGTTGGTGGGTGAGGACGTGGTGCCCGGACACCATGAAGGAAGACATTGCCACACCCCGAGGCTGGCGGAGGGGAGCAGCAGGCCCGGAGCAGCACAACCCCCCATCATTTGACAGCCTCCTCGTACGTGGATATGCAGTGTCTTCGTGAATCCAGTCACTTTTAGAAAGGTTCTCGTGGCTGGCAGCTGAATGAGTCCTCATGACGTCCGTCTTGTCTTCTGTGTTCCACCCTTGTCGGCCTTCCTGGCCATGCCGGGCTCTTTCCTGCCCATCTGTGGGGCGTCCCCAGCCATTGCCCACCCGGCCAGTGTTTGTCCTTGGATCTCAGCTTGCTCTTCCACATTTCTGTCTCTAATTCGTGTTGGTTTCATTCACACTCCCTAGCACATTTTGAAATTATTTCTTGTGTTTGCTTTTTTCTCCTCCTTTGGACTGTAAGCTCCATAAGGGCAGAGACCACGTGTCCAGTCCACAACCTGGGCCCCGTCACCTTGCACGTCACCGAGGGGAGGTGCTGCATCCGATTGCTGGCTGATCTGACGCCACCTTCCTTCTCTGCTGCGCAGGGGGGTCTCACACCTGATACTGTAGCCGTTCTGACCTCTTCGTTACAGTTTCTAAGATGTCTCTGGGTCTCTCTCTCTTCACCTTGGTGCATGCAGCTCACTCCGCCCAGAATGTCCCTCCCGTCCACCTCGGCACATCCCACTCTGCCGTGGGTCTCGGCTGAGAGGCCAGCCCCTCCTGGAGCTCTGTCCCCAGACCACATGCTGTCCTGTGGGTCCCCTTTCTCTGATTTCCCTGGATGCTGAGCTCTTTGAAGGGACGCCTTCTTTGCACCGTCCCCTAACACCCAGCCCATCCCAGGTGCTCAGAGAAGATGTCTGGATCCCTTTCTCTGGCGGATGCTGCCGAGTGCCCACTGTGTCAGGCATCGCGCTGAGTGTGCAGGAACAGAGAGGAAGACGAAGCTGTCTGCCTTCTCCTGTTCCGGAAAGGGAGGCAGGTCTGCCAGCCAGCAGCTGCAGCAGGGGATGAGGGGGAGGGGCGCAGCGGGGCAGGAGGAGTCCTGCCTGGGAGGTAGGGGAGGAGACAGGTGTCTCTTCTTTAACATGCAGTGTTAGGGTGGCTGGTGATGCGGCTCCTGAACGAGTTCACCGAGAAGGAGAAATTCAGGGAGGAAATTTATTTTACTTTTTTGAGGAAGGACAGGGCCAGGTACTGATAGGACAGCACCAGCTCCCCTCCCAACAGCACCTTGCTGGGCTAAGTGGTAGGAAGGGCGGGGGTTGTGTTAAGGTAGGTTCAGCTGTGACCAGATGCCCAGTTGTCCAGAAGTTACAGTTTGCTTTCCAGGAGGGGTCAGGACTTGCTGAGAACAAAGGTTATGAGGAGTTCAAAGGGGACACCTGTTGGAAGGGGCGGGGGAGGGAAGGAGGAGGAACTGTAATTCAGCTTCTCACTAGCCGGAGACTTAGTGCTGTTGTCCTGAAGCTGGAAACAGGAGGGGGAAGCACCCGCCTGTCTACCCAGCTGCTTGGACAGAGCAGCAGCAGTCTTGGGATTTCATTACCAGGTGCTTCTCATAAATTGTGGAAAAGCCTCCGCAAAGAAAAGGAGAAGCCTGTTTTTTGTCCTTTCACAGCGAATTGAGGAAAAACAAAAGAACAAAAACCTCCTTTGGATAATTCGTGCACATCCTCAAAACTGCCCGCTGATCTTTGTCCCTGCTTCTCAGGCACTTCAGGTGCCTGGCAGTGCCTGCTGGGGGGGGGGGGGGCGTCCCTGGGGGCAGCTGCAGGAAGGCGGAGGGGCGGCTCTGTGCCCCTGCCTCGCCCTCTCCAGGTCGCACAGCGTGCTCGGGCGTCTTCCCAGGATCTGGGAAACGCAGACCACGGAGTTTTAGGCTCTTGAGAGGAGGGGAAGGTTCAGATGGATCTGCAGTGACTGAGCAGATACTTCCCCAGCTCACTGCAGATCTTGCATTTCTGGCCTCCTGTGCCTCTGCAGCTGGCGGCCTGGCTTCGGAGCAGAGGCGGCTGTAGTCAGAGGTCTGTGGAATTCGTTTCCAAGCAGTCTGCCCTGGGTGCTGTTGGGGTGTGGGTCCTCAGGCCTCAGCTCAAGGTTGCCCTGAAACCGGCTGCCATCTGGAAGAGAACAGGGCAGTGAGAGGTATGAACCCCTTGGGCCTCCCCAGCTCCACCTGAAGGCTGCCTCACTAAGGGCCACATCATTGGCACTGGAGAGAGACTCCTGAGCGGCCCTGCCCCAGGCACCAGCTGGGGCTCTTCAGCATGGCTGGCCTCAGGCACTGTCAGCCCTGAGTCTCATTAGCACAAGAGAGTAAAGGTTTCATTAGAGTGCTTTTCCCTGCTGTCTTAACAAAAACGTTAAAGAGTTTTGCTGCACATTAAACAAATGTCAAATCAGCTTGGGTTGCCCGAATGGCTGCCTTCCAGAAGCTGTGCCCGAGGCTGGGGTTCCCCCTGCCCCCCCAGGCCCACCTGGTGTCTGCCTGATGCCCAGGGCTGAGGAGAGCTGCGGGCTTCACTTTGCTTCCCGAGGAGATGGCAGGAAATCCTGCTCAGGGGTCCGGGTGTTGCCAGTGGGGAGAGGTCCTTGTCCCCGCCTGTTGCTCTTGGGAGTGGAATTCTTGTGATATCCCAAGAAAAGGAATTTTCTGGGATGCACACAGCGGGAAGAGTGATTTTTCTTTGCATAGGATGAAATCTCGAGTTTCCAGGTTCTGCTCTCGCTCTGTCTTGCCACAGAGGACGTGCCGCTGTGGCTTTGGTGGGGCTGGACTCAGCCTGTGCCCAGAGTTTCTGTCCAGGCGGGGCGCAGTCCAGTTCAGCGCGAGGCTGGCCTAGCTGGTGTTCCCTGCTGCAGCCATCAGTCCTTGCATGTGGGGTCCACAGGTACAGGCTGTGGAGGGAACACGGGAAGAGCAAAGCCAGAGGAACCGGAGCCATGAGCACGCACGCCAAGGGCCAGGAGGGCAAACCGCTTTGTCGGGGGACTGTGTATCCCCAAATCTTCCAGGGCTGGCTGTGGCCCCACCCGTTCTGGCCAAACATCTCTGCTCCCAGGTTTGACTGACAGGCACCTCCCTGCATCACCCCGACTTGACTGCGCATGCACCTGTCTCCCGGTGGTTGGACCCCTACCCCAGGCTTCTGCAGGGAGTAGGCTGCTTGTTCCCTGGGGAGTGTGAAGTCGCAGCTTCCTGGTGAAGCTGCCCAGATGTCATGCCTGTATGTCTGACCTCCCCTGTGCTCCTTTTCTATTATTAATAACTAGCTAATTACCATGGCTGCACAGGGGTTGTTAGGGGTTCTGGGAGTCTCTGACCTGACAAGCAACATTTTGAATAGACAGTGAAATTGGGGGTAAATCCTTAGCTTTCATTATGTTCTCAATGAGGTCAGTGACACTAACAATGGCTGATTACTCGGGAGAACTACTGTAGCTCACTCACTGTGAACAAGAAGAACTCAGGCCCAGACAGGGCAAGTGACCTGGTTTCAGTCACACAGCATTTTAGTGGCTTTTATTGAAAGATGAACCCCCTTTTCGGGTGCAGTGGATAGCAGTGGGGGGAGCTGGCTCTCCTCGCTGGCACTCACACCCAGCTTGCCCCTGAGTGGTTTGGGGGTGGTGTTTGTTTCCGTGCTTGTTGGTTTTTGCTGGAATCACTCCTAGAAGTAAAGGGGCTGAGATGAGCAAAATAAATAAGGAATAAACAGGCTTAACACATTTTGAAGACAAAAGATGTATAGGGGACGTGAGAAGTAAAAAGCAGCTGTGAGTTTGCTGTGAGACCGCCGGAGTGGGAGCCTCGGGGAGCGGGCCCTTGTCTCCTAGCCCCGCGCGAATGAGGTCGGAAAGCAGCATAATGGTTAAAAAATCTGGGGCAAGTGCGCGTTGTTTCCCGCAGTAGTGCCGCTAAGGGGCCGTGCTCTGAGGGAGAGCCCGGGCTTTGGCAGGCCTGGGAGATCGGAGCGAAGCTCGTGCTGGGTCCTTGATTCTGGCTTTTGATTCTGCCTGGGTGTCTCAGCAGCTGGGTTATCAGCCAGGTAGCCGGGGCTGTAGCCCGGGGCTGTCCTGTGTCTGTTCTCATCCTCCATTCAGCAGCCCTTGACTTCCAGTTTGCTCCACTGGAGGGAGCCCCTGGGGTCCACCTTCCCGCAGTCAGCCCCTCCTTCTTCCCTGTTACTCTTGACAAGCCCTGGATGCCCCTCTGACTTCTCTGTAATGATAAGGATGTTCCAAGCATCCTTTTGTCCTTCTCAGCGGACAGGAGTTCCGCTTCCTGGGCCGTCTCCGCTGGCGGAATAGAAGGAACTGGGATTGATCACCACTCTCCGCTCCTCCCAGGCCCTGCCCTGCTTTCTGGGGCTGGGTGGGGACCTGCCTGAAGAGGAAGGAGCTGGCTTAGTATCTTACAGACATCTTCTGTGGCAGCCTAGTCACAGCCCTCGGGGGGAGCACCACGGCCCATTTGCAGATGAGAAAATCAAGGTCCAGCGAGTGAAGAAGGTCTCCAGCCCTGCAGAAGGGGGCTCAAGCCCAGAGCTGTCTGAGCCCAGACACCATTGTCCTGGCTGCTGGCCTGACCGGGTGGGAAGGTGCTGCCTCACCCGACTGTACTTTCTTTCCTTAGTGTTTTGTTGATACTAAAAGTGTGTCGTAGGCGTTGAGTGTCAGCTCTGGCCATAGAGGCCTGAGACAGAACACGCGGAGGAAGTCCGAGGGGTGGTTTCCGATGGGGAGCCCTCAGAGCTGAGATCATAAATCGGCAGCTGTGCTTTGTCCAGAACTGCTGTTGCCTTGAGACGACCTTGGATGGTCAGCGCGGGTGCTTCCCAACAAGGCCACGGGCCTGCCGTTCCCTGCTGCCACCACCTGCCCGGTCTCATGCATTTGATCCGTTTGGCTGCTCAGAAGTGACTCTGCACACCTCTCCCCAGCTCTTTGCTCAGTAACATCAGGTTGGTAGCTTGTGATGGGCCACGTTGGGCAAACTCACATCACAGAAGTCAGAAAGCTCTGCAACTCGGAGCTTCCTACTCACTTATTTAGTTACGTATGCACTGGCCCCGCACACCACTGCCTGTGGGAAGCTGCAAGGGAAGACGGTCTCTCAGCTCGTCCTGGGCGTGCTCAGCCATGTTGCTTCATTGAATGTCATCCGCTTACTTTCCCAGCGATGTGTGTGGGTCACCAACTGCAGCTTGAGGACAGAACATGATGAAGGTGGCCAGAGCTGGGGTCACAGATCTGTCCTCTGCCTTCTAGTTCCAGGCTCTGTGAGGGCTCAGCTCCTTGGTTCTCAAGGCGGTTGTTTTGCCCCCTGGGGCATTTGTCAGTGTCTGGAGACGTGCTGGTGGTCACCGTGGAGATGGAGCTGCTGGCATCCTGGGTGCAGAGGCCAGAGGGCCCCCCATGCACGGGGCAGCCACACAAGGGGCTCCCCAGCCCACGAGGGCAAGAGCCCCTGGCTCAGTGGTGGTGTCCCCCAAGTACATCCCTTCTTCTTCTGCCTCGGGACGGAGATGAGGAGCTTTGAAGAACTGGCTGTCATGGGCTTGACTCTGGCCAGGCTGTGCCCCGACCTGGGAGTCAGAATGGGCGGAGAGGGTCACGGCTATCACCACGCGGAGGGAGCTGTGGTAATAAGCAGAAAGAGCTCCGGTCCAAGGAAGGGACCTGCTGGACTCCATGGTCTCAGGTCCGGCGGGGAAGCATGGTCAGCCGACTCAGATGAGCGGTCCAGTGGCTCCATTGGTGGTTTCCAGATCTGCCCCATCGTCCAAATCGTCAGGAAGCTTCAATGAAAAAAAAAATTGTGTACGGCCAGACCCCAACCTAGATTTAATTAAAATGCCCAGGAGTGGGACCCACAACTCTAAATTTAAAAAAAAATTCCTCAAGTGATTCCGATTCCCAGCCAGGTTTGAGAAGCCCTGGGATACACGAGCATGCTATTTATTTGGCTTGAGGGCTGTCCAATGTCCAGATGAGTGGATGAGGGAGGCTGGGGTCAACCCGAAGGCGGCCTGGGCCGAGCGCAGGAGAGGCCGGCCCTCCTGTGCCCTGGGAGCACTCAGCGGAGAACTCGGTACATTCAGCAAAATCTCCCGCAGCCTCGTGTCCTGATCGGGTAAGTAGGACGGACGCTGCTTAGGGCTGTGACGTGTGTAAGAGAGCAGCCCAGAAACCACCAGCCCGTCCTGCCTCGCTGAGCCCTCAGGGCCACGGCGGGCTCTCCAGGGCTGTCTGTTGTCCATGTTTCGATGCAAGAGTTCTTGTTCTTCCAGTCCAGATGCCATGTGCATGGCGGGTCCACTTTCTGTCAGGGACGTTCCAGGGTGGTGCAAGTGAGGGGCCTCGTCGTGATGCTCCTCCCCAGTGTGGTGGGGGCTGATGTGGAAAGCCCCCGACCCTGTGGGCCCGCTCTGCCCAGCACCTGAGCCACCTCTGGGTCTGGCGGGAGAGGCACCGGCCAGGGGAGCGGGGGAGGGACTCCGAAGGAAGCCCCTGGATAGTGAGCACAGTTCGTTAGGTGGGCAAGGTGGAGAGGGCTTGTAGGACGGACCGTGTGCAGCTGGGGGCTTGAAAGAGGGTGTGTCTGGGGCTCTCGGTATCCTGCCTCCTGGACTCTCCAAGCTCTTGGTCATCACCATCCTCTTCCCTCTTTCCCACCCTCCGGGGAACAGCCCACATCAGGTGCACACACTTGGAGTTCATCTGCTTTGGTACTTGGTTTGTCATTCAAACTTCAGTAACCAATTTCCAGTCCTAGAAAATATTAACTATATTTATATGTTCAATATTACATTTTGATATCTTTTTATATTATCATTTGCCAGTGAAGTCTCAGACAGACTCACATTTTTCACAGTGTGGGGCTCAGATTTGCCACATACAGTGTTTTGTTTTGTTTTTAATCCTCACCCGAGGATATTTTTACATTAATCTTCAGATAGAGCTGGAGGGAGAAAGGGAAGAAGGGAGAGAGAGACACATCGATGTGACAGAGACACATCGACTGGCTGCCACCCACACAACCGCAACCAGGGCTGGGACGAACCGCACCCGAGGTGTATGCCCTTGGCCGGAATCAAACCCAGAACTCTTTGGTCTGTGGGCAACACTCTTACACTGAGCCACACGGCCAGGACTGCAGTGTTTTATTAGGTGCCGTACCCCACCCCTCCTGTACACCCTCCATTCCTCAGTGTCTCAGAGCAGCCGCGCTGAGGCCCACTGGGCGCGGACATTGGCAGGCCCAGGGCAGGGAGGCCACGTGCGTGTCCCCAGGGACAGGTATGTGCACAGCACTGTAACGTCCGGGGAAGGGCACGGTCTCTGGCAGACGTTTCCAGACCCCACAGCAGAATGTGGCTGAGCTGGTGGCCGAGCCTGCGGGAGCGACACTGCGGTCACTCATTCCAGCTCTCACGCTTTCAGATGACACTTCACGAGACCTGCTAAGTGTCAGCACGGAGCCAAGCCCTAGGGATTCTCAGATGCTAGGCTGTGGCCTCACCTTCGAAGAGGAAGTGACCTGTGTCACTTGGGGCACTGGAGTGCGGTGGCATCAGAGAAGGCCCGCTATGGGAGCTGTGAGCGTGGGGGGGGGGGGGGCGGGGAAGCAGGAAGGACTTCACAGAAGGATGGCCCTTGAGCTCAGTTTCTGGCTCAGAGCAAGTGTGCAGCAGGCTGAGGGAGAACATTCCGGAATGTGCCACGGAGGGGTTCCCAGCCTGCGTGGAGCTAGGAACTGCTCGTGTGGCTGGGCTGTAGGGTTTCGGGAGGAGCCTGGTGGGACTTGAGTGTGGACGGCAGTTGGGGGAGGATTACAGGGGCCTTTGAAGCCATTGAAGGGTGTAGGGAAGGAAATGCCATGACCAGGTGCATACTTGGGGTGGTTTGAGAGAACAAGAACAGGGAGCTGGTTTTGCAGCCCAGGTCGGAAATGGTGCGGGCTGGAGCCAGTGCAGAGGGGAACACGGCTTCAGGAAACACTTGGAAGTGGACTTGACAGTGAGGACGGACCCCGGATGGGGGACATGCAGTCTGGGTTCCTCCAAAGGTAGACCCGAGAGCAGGGTTAGGCTGTGGGAAGTTGATTTAGGGGGTGATCACAGAAAACACCAATGCAGACTTTTACAGGGAAGGGCAGGAAGACAATGCAGGGGCGCCAAGAGCTGCTCAGACACATGGGACTCGATGCCGTCGGGGTCTGTGGAGACAGTGGAGCGGACACCTGTCTCAGGTGTCCCAGCGCAGGGCCGGGACCCTGGAACACTGGGCGTCCAGCCTGCAGCCTCCTTAGCAGAGGGTGTGTCTCTGTGAGGCCCCAGGCTGGGATGTGAGGAGGCCCAGGGAGCCACAGTGTCTTGCAGGGAGGCTGGTCCTCGCCAAGGGAGCGCCGCAGACACGCTGCCTCTGTGTGGTGGGTGAGGAGGAGGCGGAATCGAGGGGGGTTCCCAGGACAGCTGGGTGAGCAGTGATGCCCCTCAGGAAGAGAATTCGGGGGCAGCCATCTGGGAAGGGCATGGCTGATGCAGTTTGGACACAGTCTGTGGTCCTGTGAGACCCCGTGGAAATAGCTGCTAAGCAGCTGGCTGGTGGGGGCGGCAGTTTAGGAGAAGGATGTGGGATCAAGAGAGCTTTGAGCTCGGCCGGTGTGGCTCAGGGGTTGAGCGTCGACCCTGCACCAAGAGGTCACCTGTTTGATTCCCGGTCAGGGCACATGCCCAGCTTGTGGGCCAAATTCCCAGTGGGGGGCATGCAGAAGGCGGCGACTTGATGTCCTCTCTCATTGGTGTTTCTCTCTCTCTCTCCCTCTCCCTTCCTCTCTCTCTAAAATCAATAAAAATAAATAAATAAATAAAGACACAGCTTTGAGCTCTGTTTGGGTAGAGACACGGCCAAAGCCACGGGCTCAGATTAAGTCACTGAGAGTCATATAAGGGGTAGTAAGAGCAGGTGACAGAGGAAGGTGCTGGGGACACGAGAAATTAGGAAGCATACTGAGCAAGGAAGCCCACAAGTCAGCTGAGGAGTAGCCAGACAGGTGGAAGGACAGACAAACGCAAATGGACCACAGACACCCAGGCAGGTGATCTGCAGGAAGGAAGTGGCTGGACATGGCAGATGTGGCCGAAGAGGGCCCAGGGAGGAGAGGAAGGAGAGCACCCTGTGCATCACGGTGCTTTGTGCGGGGGAGGGGCTTCTGCTGAGTGTGGGAGCAGACGCCAGCCAGCAGAGCAGCTGTATGAGGGTTATGAGCAAGGAAGTGCCAAGGTCGAAGGGACCGTTTAGAAGCTTATTCTGGAACTGTGCCAGGAGAGGCCCAGGCTGCAGCAGGCCTCCTGGGTCCTGGTCTGGAGTGGCTGGCAGCTTGCTCCGCAGAGCAGACCCAGAGGGGCGGCCGGCAGTGCTCGGGGCCTCTGCAGTGCCCACAGGGCTGCCCTGCCTCTGCACTCTGCTGGAGCCTGCAGACTCGGCCGTCCCGAGCAAGCCTGTGTGCGTGTGTGTGTGTGTGTGTGTGTGGGTGTGTGTCCTCTTCCCACTGAGGGTGACCTTGGGCGTGGTCCTGGCCCCTCTGAGGCTTTTCCTCACTGTGGGGGAAGGGATAAGGTCCTCTGCCCCCCTCCTATGTTGGGTACTCAAATAGGTGATCATGTCAAAGCACCACTTAGGCTGTGACGACCTGTGCGGGTGTTTTAACTACGGTCAGGACAACTTGCGGGGCCCGTGCCTTTGGAGAACCCAGAAAGTGCCCCCAAACTGACCCTGCTGCCTCCTTCTCGGCTTCTCTGTTCACTTGGCTTTGACCCCCCATCGCACCCTCTGGGAGCACCGGTGGGTGCGGACCTTGGATGCTTCCCTTCCAGGTGGACGTGCCTGGCTGGCTGCCCTGTGGACAGAAAGTGCCTACCAGCAGAGCCTTCTTTCTCCCCTCTGCAGTTCGGGGCTGGCCTGCAACCCACTGGCAGGGAGACAAGTGAGTCTGATTAGCTGAAATACAATAGCAAGTGGATTTTGTGGTCACCAGTGCAGATAACAAGTTCCAAGTGATGTTTAGACAGCACCTCTGAGGGGTGATGACACCTCAGGTAGGTGCCATATCTAGCTTGGCTGCATTTTGGAGGCCGGGGCCAAGGTCGATCCAGCCCTGGTGTTACCCGCTGCTCCCTCTTCTCAGTCTGGTCTGTCCTCCCCTATCAGAGACTCCTCTCCCCTTGCCCCACCGCTCCTGACTCGGGGGCAAGTGCAGAGCAGGTGGGGTGGCCTTGAAGACAAATCTGGGCTTGCATCTGTTGTGGATGCTCCCCCTTCTAACAAACCTTTGTCCCTCTCTCTCTGCTTCTCTTTTCTCCCCTTTGTCTGTCGTCACTGACCTGCCTCTGACACCTGTCCTGTCAGCCAGCCACCTTCGCCTCCTCTGTGCTCAGTCTCCCTGCCCCTCCCCCTTCTCCCCTCCTCTCCCTCCTCTGTGCTCAGTCTCCCTGCTCCTCCCTCTTCTGCCCTCTTCTCCCTCCTCTGTGCTCAGTCTCCCTGCCCCTCCCCCTTCTCCCCTCCTCTCCCTCCTCTGTGCTCAGTCTCCCTGCCCCTCCCCCTTCTCCCCTCCTCTCCCTCCTCTGTGCTCAGTCTCCCTGCTCCTCCCCCTTCTCCCCTCCTCTCCCTCCTCTGTGCTCAGTCTCCCTGCCCCTCCCCCCTTCTCCCCTCCTCTCCCTCCTCTGTGCTCAGTCTCCCTGCCCCTCCCCCCTTCTCCCCTCCTCTCCCTCCTCTGTGCTCAGTCTCCCTGCCTCTCCCCCCTTCTCCCCTCTTCTCCCTCCTCTGTGCTCAGTCTCCCTGCCCCTCCCCCCTTCTCCCCTCCTCTCCCTCCTCTGTGCTCAGTCTCCCTGCTCCTCCCCCTTCTCCCCTCCTCTTCCTCCTCTGTGCTCAGTCTCCCTGCCCCTCCCCCCTTCTCCCCTCCTCTCCCTCCTCTGTGCTCAGTCTCCCTGCCCCTCCCCCCTTCTCCCCTCCTCTCCCTCCTCTGTGCTCAGTCTCCCTGCTCCTCCCTCTTCTCCCCTCCTCTCCCCTCCTCTGTGCTCAGTCTCCCTGCCCCTCCCCCTTCTCCCCTCCTCTCCCTCCTCTGTGCTCAGTCTCCCTGCTCCTCCCTCTTCTCCCCTCCTCTCCCTCCTCTGTGCTCAGTCTCCCTGCCCCTCCCCCCTTCTCCCCTCCTCTCCCTCCTCTGTGCTCAGTCTCCCTGCCCCTCCCCCCTTCTCCCCTCCTCTCCCTCCTCTGTGCTCAGTCTCCCTGCTCCTCCCTCTTCTCCCCTCCTCTCCCTCCTCTGTGCTCAGTCTCCCTGCTCCTCCCCCTTCTCCCCTCCTCTCCCTCCTCTGTGCTCAGTCTCCCTGCCCCTCCCCCCTCCTCCCCTCTTCTCCTCCTCTGTGCTCAGTCTCCCTGCTCCTCCCCCTTCTCCCCTCCTCTTCCTCCTCTGTGCTCAGTCTCCCTGCCCCTCCCCCCTTCTCCCCTCCTCTCCCTCCTCTGTGCTCAGTCTCCCTGCTCCTCCCCCTTCTCCCCTCCTCTTCCTCCTCTGTGCTCAGTCTCCCTGCCCTCCCCCCTTCTCCCCTCCTCTCCCTCCTCTGTGCTCAGTCTCCCTGCCCCTCCCCCCTTCTCCCCTCCTCTCCTCCTCTGTGCTCAGTCTCCCTGCTCCTCCCCCTTCTCCCCTCCTCTTCCTCCTCTGTGCTCAGTCTCCCTGCCCCTCCCCCCTTCTCCCCCTCTCTCCCTCCTCTGTGCTCAGTCTCCCTGCCTCTCCCCCTTCTCCCTCGCTTTCTCCCCTCTCTGTGCTCAGTCTCCCTGCCCCTCCCCCCTTTCTCCCCTCCTCATCCTCACTCTGTGCTCAGTCTCCCTGCTCCTCCCCTTCTCCCCATCCTACTCCCTCCTCTGTGCTCAGTCTCCCTGCCTCTCCCCTCTTCTCCCTCCTCTGTGCTCAGTCTCCCTGCCCCTCCCCCCCCTTCTCCCCTCCTCTCCCTCCTCTGTGCTCAGTCTCCCTGCCCCTCCCCCCCTTCTCCCCTCCTCTCCCATCCTCTGTGCTCAGTCTCCCCTCCATGCTCCTCCCCCTGCTCCCCTCTCTTCCCTACCTCTGTGCTCAGTCTCCCTGCCCCGCCCCCCTTCTCCCCTCCTCTCCTCCTCTGTGCTCAGTCTCCCTGCCTCTCCCCCCTTCTCCCCTCTTCTTCCTCCTCTGTGCTCAGTCTCCCTGCCCCTCCCCCCTTCTCCCCCTCCTCTCCCTCTCTGTGCTCAGTCTCCCTGCTCCTCCCCCTTCTCCCCTCCTTTCCTCCTCTGTGCTCAGTCTCCCTGCCCCTCCCCCCTTCTCCCCTCTTCTCCCTCCTCTGTGCTCAGTCTCCCTGCCCCTCCCCCCTTCTCCCCTCCTCTCCCTCTTCTGTGCTCAGTCTCCCTGCCCCTCCCCCCTTCTTCCCTCCTCTTCCTTCTCTGTGCTCAGTCTCCCTGCCCCTCCCCCCTTCTCCCCTCTTCTCCCTCCTCTGTGCTCAGTCTCCCTGCCCCTCCCCCCTTCTCCCCTCCTCTTCCTCCTCTGTGCTCAGTCTCCCTGCCCTCCCCCCTTCTCCCCCTCTTCTCCCTCCGCTGTGCTCAGTCTCCCTGCCCCTCCCCCCTTCTCCCCTCTTCTCCCTCCTCTGTGCTCAGTCTCCCTGCTCCTCCCCCTTCTCACCTCCTCTTCCTCCTCTGTGCTCAGTCTCCCTGCCCCTCCCCCCTTCTCCCCTCCTCTCCCTCCTCTGTGCTCATCCCCTGCTCCTCCCCCTCCTCTTCCTCCTCGTGCTCAGTCTCCCTGCCTCCCTCTTTCCCCTCCTCTCCTCTCTGTGCTCAGTCTCCCTGCCCCTCCCCCCTTTCCCTCTCCCTCCTCTGTGCTCAGTCTCCTGCCCTCCCCTTCTCCCCTCCTCTCCCTCCTCTGTGCTCAGTCTCCCTGCTCCTCCCCCTTCTCCCCTCCTCTCCCTCCTCTGTGCTCAGTCTCCCTGCTCCTCCCCCTTCCCCCCTCTTCCTCCTCTGTGCTCAGTCTCCCTGCCCCTCCCTTCTCCCCTCTCTCCTCCTCTGTGCTCAGTCTCCACTGCCCCTTCCCCCCATTCTCCCCTCTTTCTCCTCCTCTGTGCTCAGGTCTCCCTGCCCCTCCCCCCCCTTCTCCCCTCTTCTCCCTCCTCTGTGCTCAGTCTCCCTGCTCCTCCCCCTTCTCCCCTCCTCTTCCTCCTCTGTGCTCAGTCTCCCTGCCCCTCCCCCTTCTCCCCTCTTCTCCCTCCTCTGTGCTCAGTCTCCCTGCTCCTCCTCTTCCTCCTCTGTGCTCAGTCTCCCTGCCCCTCCCCCCTTCTCCCCTCTCTCCTCCTCTGTGCTCAGTTCATGCTCTCCCCCTTCTCCCCTCCTCTTCCTCCTCTGTGCTCAGTCTCCCTGCCCATCCCCCTCTCCCCTTTCTCCCTCCTCTGTGCTCAGTCTCCCTGCTCCTCCCCCCTTCTCCACTCCTCTCCCTCCTCTGTGCTCAGTCTCCTGCCCCTCCCCATTCTCCCCTCTTCTCCTCCTCTGTGCTCAGTCTCCCTGCGCCTTCTCCCTTCTCCCCTCCTCTTCCTCCTCTGTGCTCAGTCTCCCTGCTCCTCCCCCCTTCTCCCCTCCTCTTCCTCCTCTGTGCTCAGTCTCCCTGCCCCTCCCCCCTTCTCCCCTCCTCTCCTCCTCTGTGCTCAGTCTCCCTGCGCCTTCTTCCCCAGTTCTCCCCACTAGCCTACCATGTTTTGTTGGGCCTGCCACTCTCCCTGTGTGAGCCACAGTTTCATTTACTGGAGGTGGTGAGGCTCCTGGTTACTGTGATCCTTTGGTGTGAACGTTATTCCTCCGCTCTCTGTCTTGTTTTCTCCCTCTTCTTCTGGGCCTCAGTGGCCAGCCTGCCGTAGGGATTTCCCTAACGATACCTGAGATTGATGTAGTGAGAAGCTTCGTGCTCCCCTCCCCAAGAGCAAGACATGTAATTGAAGAAAACGAGAACGCCAATGATGCATTTAGCATTGGGACGTTAGAGGGTGATTAATATGTTCTAAGTTGTGTAGTAACACCTTCGCAGTAGCATAATGAAGACAAAACATGCACTCAGAGATGAGGTGGTTTATTCTTGCTGCAGCTCTTTTTGTTCCTGGCCCCTGGAGCCCCCGAAAACATGGTGTTGCAGAGCAGTGTCCATCAGGGGAGCACACCCCGACACGCGCGGCACTATCTCTGTGGCCGTGGCTCGTTCCGAGTTCCAGAGGAGCAGTGGGTCAGGCATGGCGAAGTGAAAGGGGGACTCTGGAGCAGGAACCCCTGCAGCATCTCTGCTCTGGGGAGGCCTCTCATGGGTGGAGGACATTTGGTAAGTCACAGCCTGGGCCCGAGCAAAACATGTTGATGGGGACCTTGGGCTGGGTCCTGGTTCTATGTTGATGCGCTGTCAGGACTTCAGATGAGAACGGCAGTCAGAGCAAGACGTCTTGAGGAGCATCTAGTCCAAGTCTTGTAGTTCCTGCTTGGAAACGAGGGAAAGACTGCTTTGGGCTCAGTGTGAGGCCGACCGGGAGAGGGCGGGAGAGATTGGGGGAACGTGTGCCCCTAACTGGGTCACTTCTGAGGCTGTTTGGACCTGTGAATAGCTCCGTCGGCTCGGAGGCCAAGGAAGGATTCAGCTCCGAACTCAGCCCTTCAGTTCCCCCGCGAGGAACAGCAGGTAGACGAGGCGCATGAGTTCCAGCCCTGCCTCCTGCTAGCTGTGTGGCTGTGAGGACACAGTCACCTTCGTGGGCCCGGGGTCTCCATGTAGCAAACGAGAACGCGCTACTCAGTATGTGGTGTGGTGTAAGGATCACGCGCATCCTACCGAAAACTGGGCTAATACCAAGTTCACTCTCCGACGCGACGAAGCAGGCCCTGGGGTGGGGGGGGGGCTGCCATCTTGCTGCTGTTCTCAGCGCCTGCTTTCATGGCCACAGCCTGCCACCCGCCCCGCCTGTCTCTCAGGACTCAGATCAGCACCTCCTCTGGGCTTCCGGCCTCTCTGCCCGCCTCCTGCGCTCACACTCGGGTGTGCGGAGCTCACGCCCCCGCGCGCTGTGCTGGACTCGGCTCGTCTCTCCCATGGCTGTGAGCTCGGGAGCCTGTGCCCTTTCTCTCTGGTCTCCTCACACCAGTCTGGTGCATGTTCACGGAGTGAAGGGCTGAGCCGCCCCCATTACTGAGCAAATAATGTTAATGGGTAATTACCCTGATTGATTTCTTTAAATTCTCTATCCTATTAAGACTTTTGAAGCAAACATAATAATAATAATAATAATAATAATAATAATAATAATAAAAGGCCTGTCAGTCTGATGAGGGTGACGGCATGTGAGCAGACCAAGTCTGCCTCCCAGAAGAGGAACCGGACCTGTGAGATTCGATGTGACATGGGAGTCCTATGAGTTCATCTGATTATTTCCTGACAGGAACTCATTCCTTTATGAAAGCAAAAGATCTCAGAGGGAATTATTAGACTGTCAGTGGTAAATATAGCCCTCCTTGACGACCTGGTTAATTGAGTTGTCTGTGGTGGGTGACGGCCCTGGGTCTTTCCCCGTGATGTCTGTGAGACACGGAACCTCTCCTGCTGGGCCTGGAGGTGGCCGTGGCCGCCGTGGATCTCCACAGTATGGAGGCCGGGCTGGGCAGGCAGCAGGGACTGGCGACAGGTGGCTGCGGACAACTTCAAGTCCGGAGAGGAGAGAGGGCTATGAGTACCTGATGTGACCTAGTGTCCGTGAGGTGAGACATTGCAAAGCCAGCGCCTCCTAGTACTGAGAGCTCTGTGTGCAGTGGTGGGGCTGCTGGGGTGAGCGGGATTCAAGGCTGGAAGCGCTGGTCTCTGCCTGTCGTCTTGGGTGTGGAAATGATGACGGTAACAGGTAACATCTGTATACAGCAGTGATTAAGAGAGCTTGGGTTCTGGAGGTGGAGAGGCCAAGCTTCTCACGGACTGGCGTTCGGTAAGCTACTCATGCCCTCTGACTCCTCATCTGTCGTATGGAGTGCCATGACATCTGCTTCTCTGTGTTTCGTACAGGGAGAAACAGCTCCCCTCACCCAGGACTAGAACCAGTCTTGTTCATTCATGTCCTGCGCTTTCTACACACTGCAGCGGAGGGAAGGGGGCTGTGTTTCATCAGTTAGCGTTGGTTAAAGCTTTGGGGGAACACAGCTCTCGCTAGGAGCGACTCTGCTTGTCTGTGTAGGCCGTGTGTGAATGGAATGTGCAAGGCAGACTCATTGGGGAAATGGACCAGGAGCTGCCCAGAGAGAGAATGTGCATGTGTGTGCACACGTTTACATGTGTGTCTTTCCACTGCACCCGTTGCTGATGCTCCCTTCGAGGGTGCAGCAGAAATGATGGGCAGGGATTCATGTATCAGATGGGACTTGGAAGGCATGCCCTCATGTCTTTTCCAACCCAGAGATTCTGCAGCTCTTCTTGGTCGGAAGGTGAGCCAGGTTCTGGGCACAGACACTCCTGGGTTCCGAGTGCATGTCTGTGGTCCAAGGGAAGGGTGCTGGAGCCTCATGCAGAGTGAGCTCTCTGCACGCTGCCCTGCTCAATGTCTCAGGACGTCTGTGGCCTTTGAAGGTCGCCTGATGCAGCATCTGGAGAAGTCGCCAGCCCCGCTGGAGCGGGGAATTGGGGAATCTCAGGTACACTGTGCGCTTTGACTCAGCAGCAGACCGTCTGTCTTCTCTCAGGAGTTTGGGTCCTGAGTCACCAGCTGGTTACTCGCTTCCCCTCAGTGCCCTCTGCATAAGTGGGCTCTGCCCACAGTCTCACCAGCTTCCTTCCTCCCTCCCCCTCTTCCCTCCGGTGGTGATGAGGACAGGCCCTCTTGCAGTGCCTGCCCGGAGGGGACCCGAGATGAAATGCAGTGACCAAGCGTTACTGGGAGAGGGTCCCAGGGAGCAGTACTTCGCCTGAGAAGTGAGACAGGGAAGGGGAAGAAGACGGGAAGCAGGTCATCACGGGGAAACGCGGCCCAGGCCCACTGGGGGCCGTGGAACAGAGCGTAGAGCATCTGAGGGCAAAGTGTCCCGCTGGCCTCTGACGGAAGATCCCGGCACGTGGGGCTGCTCAGGCGTGTGGCCTGTTCTGCTCAGGCGTGTGGCCTGTTCCGCACGGGCACAGGTACCCGGGGCTGGGAGCCCGTCAGTGGGGGGGAGGGGAGGGGCACGGCTCCTGGCTCTTCCTGGCCACTCTGCGGCGACCTGGAGCCCAGAGCATGCTTGGTGCACTAGGTTTGGCAGCTTCCACGGCTGTACCCATTCACACACAGGTGCCCTCTGCCTTGGTTTAGGGGCATTCCTACAGTTTTTACTTCCCGAAGAGACTGACAGTGGTCTGATTAATTAAAACTTTAAACCAACAGTCATGTACTGAGGGTTTCCTGTGTCCAGGCACCAAGCTGAGTGCGTCCTGTGTCCCTCATCTGAGTCCCCTCGCCATCCCGCCAAGTGGGTGTTGCTGCTCTTCGTCTTCAGTTTACTTTTTACAGTTGAAGTGACTTATTATGGGTTTATCTGACAGAGACTTGATTTTCACTCCGTGCCTGGAAGTCCAGATGTTCAGTATATTTAAATTAATTGAGTTGAAGTTTTAAAAGCAGTTGTTCTATGTGTCCATATAGTAATTTAACTACAAATACTAAACCAGTCTTAAACTACGTGCTCATTGCTTAAATTTTGTTAAATGTCTTTAAAAGTTTGACTCATGGCAAAATATTTAGTTAATATGTATGGAAAGACCCTTTAAAGAATCAAAACAGACCACACTGTTAAAAACATCACAATCTTTGAATTAACAGCTATAACTCAAAAGTTGTAGAGTTTTGGAGGGATTTACATACAAAGCATAAAGACCCCTGTGGAAATTACCTGTATGGGCGCGCGTGCTTTTCCCGCCACGCTCACGCTGACGCTGGAGGCGTTCAAGGGGGATCTGCAGTGTGATTACGCTCTTTACCCCCTCAGACAGGCAGGAGCATCGATGGGATGGGAGCAGGAAAAAAGAGGACAGATTCTGACCCAGATCTGTAGACTGGTTTCTAAAATAACATGAGAGAAATAGTCTAAAAGCAACAGCAGTCGCCTCTATGTGTACAGGGGGGATGGAAGGAGCTGATCGGAAGCTTTAGTGGAGAATTCAGTGTACACAGAGGAGGGAGGGGCAGGGGAGGGAGAGTTGAGTTGAGATGTCTCTGACTTTACAATGATATTTCTAATGATCTTTGCAAGCAAATGGTTACTAAATTCTGATAAAAAATAAAGTCAGTTTTTGTGAATTTTTTCAAAGGTATTTTTCAGACCAGAGAGCATGGATCACCAGGGCTCCACTTGTAGCACCTTCTCTAATGCCCTGTGTACACAGGCACAGGTGAAGACCAGGTCAGGACCAAACATGGCATGATAGCAGTCGTGTATAATTTCTTAGACTTTTGCATTAAAGCGTTACTCTCTTTCTTATTTATTCTTTTTTAAAATTTTACAATTACCATTGACATACAATATATATGATTCTTGGGTATACAGCGTAGTGATTAGACATGTATCTAACTTACGAAGTGATCACCTGGTAAGTCTGTTACATAGTTATCCCAGTATTACTGACTATATTCCCTTTGCTCTACTTTACATCCCCATGACGGGTTTTATTATTGTCACTTTGTACTTAACCCCTCTCACCTTTTCCACCCTTTCCCCCAACCACCTTCCCATCTGATGACCACCAATTGTTCTCTGTATCTATTAGTTTGTTTCTGTTTGGTTTGTTCATTTATTTTTTTATATCCAAAATATAAGTGAAATCAGATGGTATTTGTCTTTCTTTGCCTGACTGACTTAGCATAATGCCCTCGAGGTCCATCCATGTTGTCACAATGGTTGTCATTCTTTTTTTTTAAATCCTCATCTGAGGATATTTTTCTATTTATCTTCAGGTGGAGAGAGAGAAAAACATCGACATGAGAGGGACACATCAACTGGTTGCCTCCCACATGGCCCTGACCAGGACCGGGGACGAACAGCAACCTAGGTACGTGCCCTTGGCTGGCATTGAACCTGGGACTCATTGGTCCACAGGCTGATGCTCTACCACTGAGCCAAAACGGCCAGGGCAGATCTTGTTCTTTTTTATGGCTGAATAATATTCCACTGTATATATGTACTACATCTTCTTTATCCAGTCATCGGTTGATGAACACTTAGGTTGCTTCCATATCTTGGCTGTTGTAAATAAAGCTACAATGAACATAGGGATGCGTATGTCTTTTCAAATTTGTGTTTTGGATTTCTTCAGATAAATACCCAGAAATGGAATTGCTAGGTCATAAGGCAGCTCTATTTTTTTCTATTTTGCAATTTTTATTAATTTATTTTTGTTACAGATGTTTCTCCTTTTGCCCCCATTGACACTCTCCTCCTCATTCTGCCCCCCTCCATCATTGTTGTCTGTGTTCATTGGTTTCGCATACATGCATGTCAGTTCTGTGGTTTATCTCTTCCCTCCACCCTGCCCCCCTCTTCTGAGGTTTGTCAGTCTGTACCCTACTTCTATGTCTCTGGGTCTATTTTGTTCATCAGCTTGTATTGTTCATTATATTCCATAAATAAGTGAGATCATGTGATACTTGTCTTTCTCTGATTGACTTATTTCACTTAGCATAATACTCTCCAAGACCCTCCATGTCAACTCAAAGAATAAGAGATCCTTCTTTCTTACAGCTGCATAGGGTTCCATTGTGTATATGTAATATGGCTTTTTTATCTACTTATCTATTGATGGACACTTCAGCTGTTTCCAGATCTTAGCTATTGTAAATAGTGCTACTATGAACATAGGAGAGCATATATTCTTTCTGATTGGTGTTGCAGACTTCTTAGGATATATTCCTAGAAGTGGGATCACTGGGTCAAATGGCAGTTCAATTTTTAATTTTTTGAAGAAAGACCATATTGTTTTCCATAGTGGCTGCACCAGTCTGCATTCGCACCAGCAGTGTACTAGAGTCCCCTTTTCTCCACACCCTCACCAGCACTTGTACTTTGAGGATTTGTTGATGGCGGCCATTCTGGCAGGTGTGAGGTGATACCTCATAGTTGTTTTAATTTGCATCTCTCTGATGATTAGTGATGTTGAACATTTTTTCATTTGTATGTCCATTTGGAGAGGTGTCTATTTAGTTCCTCTGCTCATTTTTTAATTGGGTTCGTTGTCTTCCTTTTGTTGAGTTGTATGAGTACTCTATATATTTTGGAAATTGATCCCTTATCTGATATATCATTGGCAATCATGCTCTCCCATTTAGTGGGTTGCCTTTCCATTTGATGCTTGTTTTCTTTTGCTGTGCAGAAGCTTTTTAGTTTGATGTAGTCCATTGTATTGATTTTTTTGTTTGTTTATTTCTCTTGCCTTAGGTTTATATCACTGAAAATTCTGCTGGGTGTGATGTCTGACATTTTGTTGCCTACATTTTCTTCTAGGATTTTTATGGATTCATGAGTCACATTTAAGTTGTTTATGCATTTTGAGTTTATTCTTGTGTATGGTATAAGTTGATGGTCTAGCTTCATTTTTTTTTTTTTTTTTTTTTTGCACGTAGCTATCCAGTTTTCCCAACACCATTTATTAAAGAGGGTGTCTTCACTCCATTGCATGGTCTTGTCAAATATTAATTGAGCATAATGTCTTAGGTCAATTTCCAGGTTCTCTGTTCTGTTCCATTGACCTATCTGCCTGTTCTTGTGCCAGTACCAGACTGTTTTGATTATAGTGGCTTTGTAGTATAGCCTGATATCTGGTATTGTAATCCCTCCTACTTTGTTCTTCTTTTTCAAGGTTGCTGTGGCTAGTCGGGGTCTTCTTTGGTTCCATATAAACTTTTGGAGTGTTTGTTCTAGTTCTGTGAAATATGTTGTTGGTATTTTAATGGGGATTGCATTGAATCTATAAATTCCTTTGGGTGGCATGGACATTTTAATGTTAATTCATTCAATCCATGAACAAGGTATATGCTTCCACTTTTTTATATCTTCTTCTATTTCTTTTTTCAATGTCCTGTAGTTTTCTGAGAACAGGTCCTTTGCATCTTTGGTTAAGTTTATTCCTAGGTATCTTAGTTTTTGAGGGAAGTTTCATTTTTATTTACTTATTTATTGTTTTGTTAATCCTCAACCAATTATTATTGCTTTGTAGTATAGTTTGATATCAGGTAGTGTGATACCTCCAAGTTTGTTCTTCTTTCTCAAGTAAGATTGTTTTGGCTTTTCAGGGTCTTTTATGGTTCCAGTAAATTTTAGGATGATTTGTTCTAGTTCTGTGAAAAATGCCATTGATGTTTTTATAGGGTAGATTGCTTTGGTTAATATGGACATTTTATTGATGTTAATTCTTACTATCCATGAGCATGCTATATTCTTCCATTTATTTGTATCTTCTTCAGTTTCTTCAATCTCTTATAGTTTACTTAGTAAAGGTCTTTTACTTCTTTTTGTTAAATTTATTTCTAGGTATTTTTTTAATGCAATTGTAAATAGGATTGTTTTCTTTATTTCTGTTTCTGATAGTTTCATATTGTGTTTAAAAATGCAACAAATTTCAGAATATTAATTTTGTATCCTGCTACTTTACTGAATTCGTTTATAAATTCTAATTGTTTATTGGTGGATTTTTTTTAGGGTTCTCTCTATACAGTATATCATCTGCAAATAATGACATTTTTATTTCTTGCTTTCCAGTTCTGTTGACTTTTTTTTTTTCTGTCAGATTGCTGCGCTTAGGACTTCTAATACCATGCTGAATTAAAGTGGTAAGAGTGAACATCCTTGTCTGGTTCCTGATATTAAGGAAAATACTTTTAGCTTTTGACCATTGAGTAGGTGTTAGCTGTGGGTTTGCCATGTGTGGATGGCCTTTATAATGTTGAGTTATGGTCTCTCTATCCCCACTTTGCTGAGAGTTTTTATCATAAGTGGATGTTGGATTTTTTTCAAATGCTTTTCTGCATCTATTGATTTGATCATGTGATTTTTATTGTTCATTTTGGTTATTGATGTATCACATTAATTCATTTATGTATATTGAACCAGCATGCATCATGAGAATAAATCCTACTTGATTATGATCTATGATCTTTTTAATATATTGCTGACTTTATGTTTGCTAATATTTTGTTGAGGATTTTTGCATCTATGTTCATCAGGGATATTGGTCCATAATTTTTTTTCTTAAAAAAACTTTATAGTGTCTGTGTCTGCTTTTGTTATCAGGGTAATTCTGACCCTGTAAAATGAATTTGGCTGCCTTCCCCCCTCTTCCATTTATTGTAATAGTTTACCAAGGGTAGGTGTCAATTCTTCTTTGAATGTTTGGTAAAATTAACCTGTGAAGCCATTTGGCTTGTGAGTTTTTTTATGAATTGTTGATTCTGTTAGCAGTTATTGCTTTTGTTTTCAGATTTGGTATTTCTTACTGATTGAGCCTTGGAAGATTATATTTTTCTAAGAATTTACTCATTTCTTCTAGGTTGTCAGGTTTGTTGGAAGAAATTGTTTATAGTAAGTTCTTATAATACTTGGTGTTTCTTAGCTGTCAGTTGTCACTTGTCCTCTTTCATTTCTGATTGTTTATATGTGATCTTTCTCTTTTTTGTCTTAATGAGTTTGGCTAAAGGTTTATTGGTTTCTTTTTTTTTTTTTTAATAAAAACAAACAAACAGTAGCTAATAGTGTTGAGTCATATCATTGGCCAGAACTCGGTCACCTGCTAGAAGCCTAGAACTCAAGCCTTCATGCTGTTCAGGAAAAGCCTCCTCCAGGAGGTGACGTTCAGGCAGAGACCTGAGGCACAAGGAACCAGAGGTTAGAAGAGGTGGGGTAAGAACACTCCTGGCTCTGGTCTCAGTGTCACCATGTTTTAATCTGGTTTCTTTCCTTTTGAAGTGAAACACGGAGGTCAACACGCAACACGAGTGGAGCTATGACTGACGCAGCTCTGGAAGAGCCACCGAAGCCAAGCTCTCAGGGATCCAGGCTCTCGGGCAGATGCTGGGGGAATATTGTACAAAATACAGTCACGGTATCACATGTACAACGAACAGAGAATCTGGATAATTCCAAGACTTCAGGGAAGTCTATAGCTCAGGACTGAAGAACAATGGTCCTGTGTGGTCTTGGAAGACCCCTCTGCCGTGGAGTCTGGACACTGATTTAGGTGAGGGTTTCCGACAGGAGAAATATTCAGCAGGGAGGACCACCACCCCGATCAAGTGGTAAAACATTTCCTGCACCCCAGAAGAGTAAAGGTACTTGACTTACCTTTTCTCAGGTGGGATGGCATCCCTCCGCCAGACTCACCCTCACGCTGCCTCTCCCAGAGGAGCGGTCTGTCAGGCTCTCATCTTGGCAGTGATCCAACTCTTGGTTACATTAATCTTTTCTGTTGCTTTGAACACTTTATTTATTTTGTTTCTGATCTTTATTATTTTCTTCTAATCACTTTGGACTTACTATTTCTAGGTTTTTTTGGATTTTTTATTTGTTTGCTGGTTGGTTGGTTTTTTGGTGTGCAATTAGATTGTTTATTTGAACGATTTTTGTGTCTTGAGGTGGACCTGTATTGCTATAAATTTTCTTTATTGTTAACATTTTTTTTCTTTTTCTTTTTCTTTTTATTAATTAATTTTTGTTACAGATGTTTCTCCTTTTTCCCCCACTGATTCCCCCTTCCCCCTCCCTCACTGCCCTGTCCCCAGTTTGTTGTCCATGTCCACTGTTCATGCATACATGCATATAAGTTCTGTGGTTTATCTCTCCACCCCCCCCCCCTTTAGGGGTTTGTCAGTCTGTACCCCACTTCCACGTCTCTGGGACTACCCCATTCCTCGGACTGTTATGTTCATTATATTCCACAAATAAGTGAGATCATATGAAACTTGTCTTTCTCTGTTTGGCTTGTTTCACTTAGGATGATACTTTCCAGGTCCCTCCATGTAGTATCAAAGGATAAGGGATCTTTCTTTCTTACAGCTGCGTAGTACTCCATTGTGTATATGTATCACAGCTTTTTTATCCATTCGTCTACTGATGGACACTTGGGCTGTTTCCAGATCTTAGTGATTGTAAATAGTGCTGCTACAAAGATGAGGGTACATGTTTGTAGCAGCACTATTTCTGATTGGTATTTTAGGCTTCTTAGGGTATATTCCTAGAAGTGGGATCACTGGGTCAAATGGAAGTTCAATTTTTCATTTTTTGAAGTAACACCATATTGTCTTCCATAGTGGCTGCACCAGTCTGCATTCCTACCAGCAGTGCACTAGAGTCTCCTTTTCTCCACACCCTCTCCAACACTTGTTTGATGATTTGTTGATGGTGGCCATTGTGACAGGAGTGAGGTGATACCTCATTGTTGTTTTAATTTGCATCACTCTGATGATTAGTGATGATGAGCATTTATTCATATGTTTCTTAGCCATTTGTATGTCCTGTTTGGAGAGGTGTCTATTTAGTTCCTCTGTCCATTTTTTAATTGGATTCTTTGTCTTCCTTTTGTGGAGTTGTATGAGCACTCTATATGTATTGGAAATTAACCCCTTATCTGATATATCATTGGCAATTATGCTCTCCCATACAGTGGGTAGCCTTTCCGTTTTGATGATTGTTTCTTTTGCTGTGCAGAAGCTTTTGAGTTTGATGTAGTCCCATGTGTTCATTTTCTCCTTTGTTTCTATTGCCTTAGGTGATGTGTCAGTAAAAATTCTGCGTATGATGTCTGAAATTTTGTTGCCTACAGTCTCTTCTAGGATTTTTATGGATTCATGAGTTACATTTAAATCTTTTATTCATTTTGAGTTTATTCTCGTGTAGGGTGTAAGTTGATGGTCTAGTTTCATTTTTCTGCAAGTACCTGTCCAATTTTCCCAGCACCATTTATTAAAGAGGCTGTCCTTACTCCACTGTATGCTCTTGCCACCTTTGTCAAATATTCATTGAGCATAATGTCTTGGGTCCATTTCTGGGTTCTCTGTTCTGTTCCACTGGTCTATATGCCTGTTCTTGTGCCAGTAGCAGGCTGTTTTGATTACAATGGCTTTGTGTATAACCTGAAATCTGGTATTGTGATCCCTCCAACTTTGTTCTTCCTTTTCAAGATTGCTGTGGCTATTCGAGGCCTTTTTTGGTTTCATATGAACTTTTGAAGTAATTGTTCTAATTCTGTGAAGTATGCCATTGCTATTTTTATGGGGATTGCATTGAATCTATAGATTGCTTTGGGTAATATGGACATTTTAATGATGTTAATTCTCCCAATCCATGAACAGGGTATGTGCTTCCACTTTTTTATATCTTCCTCTATTTCTTTTTTAAGGACCTGTAGTTTTCTGCGAATAGGTCCTTTATTTCTTTGGTTAAGTTTATTCCTAGGTATCTTGATTTTTTTGCCACAATGGTAAATGGGATTGTTTTCTTAGTTTCTCTTTCTGTGAGTTCATCATTGGTGTATAAGAATGCCACCGATTTCTTGACGTTAATTTTGTATCCTGCTACTTTGCCAAATTCATTTATTAAATCTAGTAAACTTTTGATGGAGTCTTTGGGGTTTTCTATGTATAGTATCATGTCATCTGCAAATAATGACAATTTCACTTCCTCCTTTCCAATTTGGATCCCTTTTATTTTTTCTCCCTGTCTGATTGCTGTGGCTAAGACTTCCCGTACTATGTTAAATAGGAGTGGCGAAAGTGGGCATCCTTGCCTTGTTCCTGTTCTTAAGGGAAGTGCTTTTAATTTTTGCCCATTGAGTATGATGTTGGCTGTAGGTCTTTCATATAAGCCTTTATTATGTCTAGATATGATCCCTCTGTTCACACACTGCTGAGCATTTTTATCAGAAATGGATGCTGGATTTTGTTGAAGGCTTTTTCAGCATCTATTGATATTATAATATGGTTTTTATTCTTCATTTTATTTATGTGGTGTATCACATTTCTTGATTGGATAATATTGTACCAGCCTTGCATCCCTGGGATGAATCCCACTTGGTCATGGTAGATAATTTTATTGATGTGTTGTTGGATCCGATTTGCTAGTATTTTGTTCAGTATTTTGGCATCTATGTTCATCAGGGATATTGGCCTGTAGTTTTCTTTCTTTATACTGTCTTTTTCTGATTTTGGAATTACAATTATGCTGGCGTCATAAAACAAGTTTGGAAGTCTTCCTTCTTCTTGAATTTTTTGGAATAGTTTGAAGGGAAAATGGGTATTAGTTCTTCTTTGAATGTTCGGTAAAACTCCTCCGTGAAGCCATCCGTGCCTGGGCTTTTGTTTGCTGGGAGAGTCTTGATTACATCTTCAATTTCTTCTGTTGTTATTGGTCTGTTCAAGTTTTCTATCTCTTCCTGATCCGGTTTTGGGAGACTATGTGTTTCTAGAAATTTGTCCATTTCGCTTAGATTGTCGAATTTGTAGCCATATAATTGTTCATAGTAGTTGTTAATGATCTTTTGTATTTCTGTGGTGTCAGTTGTTATCTCTCCTCTTTCATTTCTGATTTTGTGTATTTGGGTTCTCTCTCCTTGTTTCTTGGTGAGTCTAGCTAAGGGTCCATCAATCTTGTTTATCTTTTCGAAAAACCAGCTCTTTGTTTTATTGATCCTTTGATTTGTTTTTTTGGTCTCTATGTCATTCATTTCTGCTCTGATCTTTACTATTTCCTTCCTTCTACTTGCTCTGGGGTTTTCTTTTGTTTGCTCTCTAGTTCTTTAGGTTGTGAGTTTAGATAGTCTATCAGAGATTTTTCTTCTTTTTTGAGGTAGGCCTGTAGTGCTATGAACTTCCCTCTCAGAACTGCTTTTGCTGCATCCCATAAATTTTGTGTTGTTGTGTCTTCATTTTCATTGGTTTCCAGGAAGTGTTTGATTTCTTCCTTGATCTCCTCAGTGACCCATTCATTGTTTAATAACATGCTATTTAGCTTCCATGTATGTACTTCTTGCAATTGATTTCTAGTTTCATGCCATTGTGATCTGAGAAGATGCTTGATATGATTTCAATCTTCTTGAACTTGTAGAGACATAGTTTGTGCCCTAACATGTGGTCTATCTTTGAGAATGTCCCATGTGCACTTGAGAAGAATGTGAATTCTGTAGTTTTGTGGTGTAGTTCTCTGTAGATATCTATTAAATCCATTTGGTCTAGTGCTTCATTTAGAGTCTCTGTTTTCTTGCTAATTTTTTGTCTAGAGGATCTATCCAGTGATGTCAAAGGGGTGTTGAAATCCCCTGCTATGATGGTATTGCTATCCTTTGAAGTCCTCCAGAAGTTTTAAAATATATTTTGGTGCTCCTATATTGGGTGCATATATGTTTATCAAGGTTATATCTTCCTGTTGGATAGATCCTTTCAATATTATGAAGTGGCCTTTTTTGTCTCTAATTATGGCCTTCATTCTGAAATCTATTTTATCAGATATGAGTATTGCTACCCCAGCTTTTTTTTCTTTTCCGTTTGCTTGGAAGATTTTTTTCCATCCCTTCCCTTTCAATCTATGTGAGTGTTTTGTTGTGAGGTGGGTCTCTTATAAACAATATGTAGATGAGTCATGCTTTCTTATCCAATCAGCTACTCTGTGTCTTTTTATGGGAGCATTCAGTCCATTTACATTTAAGGTGATTATTGATATGTAGTTATTTATTGCCATTTTTGTTTAGTGTGGTTCTATTTTTCTTCCCATTTCTCCTGGTAATTACAACAGTCTTTTTAACATTTCTTGAAGTGCTGGTGTGGTGCTAATGTATTCCCTCAGCCTTTTTTTTTTTTTTTTTTGTCTGGGAAGCTCTTTATTTGACCTTCTGTTTTGAATGATAGCCTTGCTGGGTAGAGTAGCCTTGGATTCAGATCCTTGTTTTTCATGACCTTGATTACTTCATGCCATTCCCTTCTGGCCTGTAGTGTTTCTTGTGAGAAGTCAGCTGAGGGCCTTATGGGATTTCCTTTGTAGGTAACCTGTTTCTTATCTCCTGCTGCTTTTAGGATTCTCTCTTTGCCTTTAATTTTTGGCAGTTTGATTACTTTGTGTCTTGGTGTGGGCTTGTTTGGATTCTTCTTACTTGGGGCTCTCTGTGCTTCTTGAACTTGAATTCCTTCTTTGTTCACTAAATTAGGGAAGTTTTCTGTCACTATTTCTTTAAATATATTCTCTAACCCTTGCTCATTTTCTTTTTCTTTGGGGACTCCTATGTTGTGAATATTATTACGTTTCCAGTTGTCCCACAGTTCTCTTAAGCTGTCTTCCTGTTTTTAATCGTTTTTTTCTTTTGGTTTTCTGATTGGTTGATTTTTTCTAGCCTGTCTTCTAATTCACTGATCCGGTCCTCAGCTTCCCCTACTTTGCTTTTTAGACCTTCCAATATGTTTTTCATTTCTGATATGTCATTCTTCATTTCTTCCTGTTGGTTTTTAATTTCAAACTGGTTGATTTTCAACATTTCTATGTCTTTAGTCATGGTGCTCATATCCTTACACATGCTGTTGAGCTTCCTCAACATCATGGCTCTAAATTCTAGTTCTGTTAACTTGCTTAACTGCACCTCATTTATCTCATCTTTGGTAGAGGTCTCTTGTTCTTTCATTTGGCTTTTGTTTCTGATTTTCACCATTTTGGCTATCACAGTAGGCTTTGGAGTCTGCCAAATTTTTCCTGTGGGGGTTGGTGTTCTTCTGTTTGTGGCTCCCTCTCCTGGGTTTGGATGAGCCAGGGAGGACCCACTTTAAACACTACCGTCAAGTCTTAGCTTTTCTGGTTAGTGTTGCTAGCCCAGGGAATGGTAGTTATCCTCTAGCTTTTTTTGCCTGGAGGCTATTACAGGTCACCTGAAGACCCTTGGTTTCTGAGTTGCCTGAAAGACTCTTTCAGGTGCTCAGTGTAAGAGGATGTCCCGAGGGTGGGGCAGCTGCTGGTTGTAATGGGCCTCAATTAGCATTTCAATGGCCACCAGGTGTGGTTGAATCTCTGAGGGAGGGGCCTCCGCCTCTCCCCAGGGCCCTGGGAAGGAGTAAAATGACCACAGTCCTGCGTGGCTGCACTCAGGGAAAGCTCTTAGCACTCTCCAAAACCCGAGTGTCCCCACACAGTTCCAGTCCATTCTGCCTTCCCTCTGCCGGAGCCCAAGGTGAGTGGCTGCTGCCAATTTAGCCTCTGTCTAGACTCTGCGTCGTGGAGCCGCCTGGCACTTTTAACCCGAGCGCGCTGCTTCCAGCCAAGGGCTTCCGCGGCTGTGGCACCAGCTGAGTGCACTCAGCAGAAACCCCAGGACTGAGCTGCGGTAGTGGGACACTGCGGAAGTGACAGCAGCTTCCAGCAGAGTACTCTGGTCCCCGTGTCCGTGTGGCACCAGCCAAGGGCTTAGCACGCAGAGTTCGCAGGACTCAGCCTCGGTAGAAGCGTCCCACCGAGTCCCCTGGTCGCAGCCAGTCCGTGCCAGTCCGTGCAGCACCAGCTGAGGGCTTAGCAGGCAGCAGAGTTCGCAGGACTCAGGCGGGGTCGCAGCCGAGGAGGTAGCAGCTTTTCTGTGAGTCCCCTGGTCCCCGCCCAGGCCATTGCGGACCGTGGGCTCCAGGCCCCCTCTCTCGTCCTCGCAAGCCTACCAGGATTGAGTCGGTGTCCCTGGTTATGTGGTCCTCCAAGGTGTCTTTCTGTTGCCCCTTCCTGAAGATTTGCCTTTATTTTTGTTGTAAATCCAGTTTGGTCCTGGAGATGGTCTGTGTAGCTCCATTCACTCCGCCGCCATTTCTCTGGTCTGTCGCTATAAATTTTTTTAACTGCTTTGTGTCTCATAAATTTAGGATCAGTGTCTTCACATTTTTATTTGTTTCAAGGTATCTTTTGGTTTCTTCCTCGAGCTCATTCATTGTTCGGTAGCATGTTAAAGCCTCCACTTGTTTGTGTGTTTTTCAGTTCTTGTAATCGATTTCTAGTTTCATACCATTGAGATTGGGGCAAATGCTTGATTTGATTTGATTATTTTTAAATTTATTGTGAGCGTCCTGGACAATGTTCCATATGCACTTGACAAAAATGTATGTTCTTTTCCTTTGGGAAGAAATGTGCTAAAAGTATCAATTAGGCCCATCAGTTCTAATGTGTCATTTACGGCGACTGTTGTCTTGTTGATTCTCTGTATGGAAGATCTATTCATTGATGTCAGTAGGATGTTAAAGTCCCCTACCATGACTGCATTACTCTGGCTCTCTCCCTTTTGTCCACCAGTATTTGCTTTACATATTTAGGTGTTCCTACATTGGGTGTGCAGATGTTTACAAGAGTTATGCCTTCTTGTTTATTAATCCCTTGTTTATTAGGGCATCTTTGTCATTGTGAGATGCCCTTCTTTGTCGTTTATTATAGCTCTTGTTTTAAAGTCTATTTTGGCTGATACAAGAATTGCATCTCCAGCTTTTTTTGTTTTTATTTGCAAGAAATATCTTTTTTTCCATCCCTTTACTTTTAGTCTATGTGTGTCTGCTGAGCCAACGTGGGTCTCATGTAGGCAGTATATGTGTGGGTTTTGTTTTTGCTTTTGTTTTTTGTTTGTTCGTTTTATCAATTCGGCCAACCTATGTATTTTGATTGGAGCGTTTAGTCCATTTAGTTATTGGTAGGTATGTAGTTCTTGGTTTTATTAATTGTTTTTATAGTCCTTCTTTGTTCCTTAATATTCTCTGTATTTTTTTTAAATCTCCTTTATATTTTTGGTTGGTGGTTACTATGTGTTTCCTATATGCCAAGCTATAGTTAGTTATAGCAATTGATGTTAAATTGATGATCTCTTACATTTTAATATATTCCAAAATAACTACAAATTTTATTTACTCCTTCCATGTTTATGTTTTGTCATTCTTTTTTCTTATTTTTGTATATGTCCCTTAATTTATTGTGTAATTACTCAGATCTTTCTACTTTTGCCTTCTACTAGCTTTACATTAAACTGCTCCACTGCTTTTATTATGTTTGCCTTTTTCAGTCAGATTCTTCTCCTATATTTTCTTTTATGTGTTTTTAACTTTGTTTTCTTAAAAATGTGTCTTTAACATTTTGCAGTACTGGTTTGGTGGTGATTAAATTCTTTTGCTTTTTATTGTTTGGGAAGCTCTTTACCTCTCTTTTGATGCTAATTGTAAATTTGTTGGGTAGATTAATCTTGGTTGCAGACCTTTGCTATTTGTCACTTTGATTATTTTGTTTCAATCCCTTTTGGCCTGCAGTTTCTGTTGAGAAGTTGCTGACCATCTTACAGAGCTTCCTTGTATATCACTAATTGCTTGTCTTTGTCTACTTTTAAGATATTCTCTTTGTCTTTAAACTTTGACATTTTAATTATGGTGTTTTTTTGTTTGTTTGTTTTTTTACATTTTATTTTTTAAATAGACTGCTTTTTTTTTAAATTAATTAATTTTTGTTACAGATGTTTCTTCTTTTTCTCCCATTAATACCCCTCTCTCCCTCCCTCCTTGCCCTGTCCCCAGCTTTGTTGTCCATGTCTATTGTTCATGCACACATGCATATAAGTTCTGTGGTTTATCTCACCCCCACTACCTCTTCTTCTGGGGATTATCAGTCTGTACCCCACTTCCAAGTCTCTGGGACTACCCCGTTCCTCAGACTGTTATGTTCATTATATTCCACAAATAAGTGAGATCATATGATGTTTGTCTTTCTCTGTTTGGCTTGTTTCACTTAGGATAATACTTTCCAGGTTCCTCCATGTCGTCTCAAAGGATAAGAGATCTTTCTAACAGCTGCATAGTACTCCATTGTGTATACGTACCACAGCTTTTTTATCCATTCATCCACTGATGGACATTTGGGCTGTTTCCAGATCTTAGCTATTGTAATAATTATGGTGTTTCTTGGTGTGGGCATCTTTAGGTTCATTATATTTGGAACTCTAGGCTTCCTGGACTTGTATGTCTATTTCATTTGCCAGGTTCTTCAAATAGGTTTTCAGTTCCTCACTCTCTCTTCTCATTCTGGTACCCCTATTATGCAATTGTTGGTATGCTTGATGTTGTCCCAGCAATCCCTTAAACTATCTTCATTGTTTTCATTTTTAAAAATTATTTATTTCTTTTTACGGTTCTCATTGGGAGCTTTTTCATCTTCCATATCACTAATTTGTTTTTTCTTTAATTGTTGAAAGCATTACAGATGTCTTCCCCTCTCCCCCACTGACCCTCTCCTTCCCCCATATCACTAGTTCGATCTGCTTCATCTAATTTGCAGTTGACTCCATCTAATATAGTTAAATTTCAGTTAGTGTATACTTAATTTCTGACTGGTTCTTTTATGTGGTGTCTCTCTCTCTATGTAAGTTCTCACTGACCTCATCTGTTGATCTCTGCTTCTGGTGGGTTGCTTGCCTCCATCTCATTTAGTTCTTTTTCTGGAGTTTTTTCCTGTTCTTTCATTTGCAGCATGTTTCTCTGTCTCCTCATTTTAGCTGTTGTGTGTGTTGGTTTCTGTGTATTAGGTAGCACTGCTGCATCTCCCAGTCTTGTGGGCGGGCTCATCCTGTGTGGCCAGTGGTACATTCCTCTTGGTCACCTGTGTTGGGTGCTCCAGGTGTGTCCGTGTGTGGTTGTGTGTTTCCTCCTGTTGTAGTTGAGCCTTGATTGCTGTTGAAACATCAGTAGGTGGGACTGACCCTCAGGCGGACTGACTGTGAGGAGTGGCTAATACTATAGTGGGTGAGCTGTTGTGTGGCTCTACATACGCCATAGAATGGGGGTCACTTTAGTGGGGCTCTGGTGCCTGCTGAGTCCACCCTTTGGTTGTGTCATTTGTGGAGCTGCTTGTGTGATGGTCTGGTGTTTTCTGAAGCTGGCCATGGAGTGTTGCTTCTGGGGCCTCTTGGGAGGGGCTCTGGTGCAGGCCAGTGTCAGCCACTGCTTGTGCCGGCCCAGGGCCACCTGGTAGGAACCACAGATGGACGTGTGGCTGGCTGCTGCTCTTCTGGGTGCAGAGGCGTCTGGGACGGGCTGTGCCGCCGGCTCCTCCTAGCTGATTGTAGCCCTGTGGTGGACACCACAGCAGGAGCCGAGGACCGCCACCACCAGTGCCGAGCGTGGTGCCACTTAGCCAGCGGCACAGGGCACATCAGGGTCAGCTGTTACTTGTTTGGAGTTTCTGGACCTTTGGTAGATTTTAGGAAAGTCCATAGTGTGAGCCAAGGCAGGCATTTTGTGTAGAAAAACCACCAAAGGAGGTTTGAACTGGGCGTGCATGTTGGAAGGGGCGGGTCTCAGGCAGTGTCCAGGGCAGGGTGAAGTGTGTGAGCAGGTTGGTGGAGGGCTCGTATGTGCAGCCACCTATGCCTGTGGGCTGAGTTCAGGGTGCTTGCCAGCACTTCCCTTCAGGAGAGCTGCCCGGACCCCTGCCTCGCCAGCCTTCTCCCTGCAAGGAGGCAGCTCAGTTCCTCCCCTGTGCCCCCAGTGCTCTCTGGGCTGTGCCGCCCTGAAACGCCAGTGTGAATCTTTGTGGGCCTTGGAGACTCACAGCACCGAGGTCTCTAGCAGCCCCTGGCCTTTCTCAGCCACAAACCCTGCTGGGTTTCACCAGATGTTATGGACTTCTTGTTCAGGCGCTGGGCCTGGACTGAGGAGCTGGTGTGGGGCTGGGACTCCTTGCTCCTTGGGGGGACCTCTGCAGCTGGCTATTCCTCCTGGTTTCTAACCACCCAGCAAGGGTCTGGCACTAGCCCTCCATACCCCTGCCCCTTCTGCTAGCCTGGGCATGGCTTCCTCCTCACATCCCACAGGAACTCTGTCCAGCTGGTCTTCAGGTGGCTCTCAGTGGTGGTTCTGTCACTTACTTGGAAGTTCTGTGTGGTTGTGGGCGGAGGGGAGCTCAGTGTCTGCCTACCCCATCATCTTAACCAGCGTTCGGTATTTTATTCTTCTTTTCTGTTTGAGGTAACTGAGGTGAAGAGTGGTTAAGTGTGCCCCCAATTCACACAGCTCTTAAGAGGTTGATTTGGGGTCTAACCAGCCCCTGCAATCCTCACTGTACCCGCTCTCCTGCCACATCTTCAGATCCAGAGCTCAATTATGCCAACTGGCAAGTCAAAAAGTGCTGACCGGGTTGGGCGGGCTACTTCTCGAGGCCTTCTGTCTGTAAAGACACCCCAGTGAAACAGAATCCATCCAAGTCTGTGGATTGCCCCCTGGATTGTGGATTGATTGGTGCCCAGGACTGATGGATGGGAGCTGCCTGTAAATCAGACTCTGAAGAATGTCCCTGCCTGGCAGGGCCTGGCTACTGCCTGGACCCAGCCTTCTCCTCTGTCCCAGGAAGCCCGACCACGCCAGCTCCCGTGGGACCCTGTCCTGGGGAGCCCCGGACACTCCTCAGGAACACGTCCTACCTGTTGGGCCTGGCGGGCACTCTTGCTGCCCTAAAACCTGGTACAGTGACTTTGCCATCAAGCGTCGTGATGGTAGCTCCTGAGCGAGGGGCCCCCAGGATCATCTTCAACGGGGTACTGTGTTCACTATAATCTTTTAAAAATTTTTTGAATATTTATTTATTTTTTTATTTTTTCAATCTTTATTGTTGGATGTAAAACGTATTATAGGTGTTCCACATTTTCCCCCCATTGACCCCCTCCTCCCCACTCCCGCCCCCCTCCCACCTTTTCCCACACTATTGTCTGTGTCCATTGGTTATGCATATAAGTTCTTTGGTTTATTTCTTCCCACCCCCCCAACCCCTTTCCCTTTGAGGTTTGTCAGTCTAGCAATGGATTTGTGCTTCTTAATCCCTTCACATTTTTCACCCATTCCCCCAACCCCCCTCCCAACTGGCAACCAACAA
This sequence comes from Molossus molossus, assembly GCF_014108415.1. Taxonomy (NCBI): domain Eukaryota; kingdom Metazoa; phylum Chordata; class Mammalia; order Chiroptera; family Molossidae; genus Molossus; species Molossus molossus. The sequence continues at coordinate 94,144 of NW_023425358.1, forward strand.
AATGTTCTCTGTATCTATGAGAATGTTTCTGTTCTACCTGTTCATTTTGTTTGTAGATTCCATTGTCAATAGATATGTATTCATTGACATTTCTTTGTTCATATATTTTATCTTTTTCTTCCAAAAGACCCTTCATCATTTCATATAATAATGGTTTGGTGGTGATGAACTCCTTTAACTTTTTCTTGTCTGGGAAAGTCTTTATATGGCCATCAATTCTAAATGACAGCTTTGCAGGATAGAGTAATCTTGGTTGTAGGTTCTTGCTTTTCATCACTCTGAATATTTCTTGCCACTCCCTTCTGGCCTGCAAAGTTTCTTTTGAGAAATCAGCTGACAGCCTTATGGGAACTCCCTTGTAGGTAACTAGCTGCCTTTCTCTTGCTGCTTTTAAGATTCTCTCTTTGTCTTGAACCTTTTGCATTTTGATGATGATGTGTCTTGGTGTGGGCCTCTTGGGGTTCATCTTGTTTGGGACTCTCTGTGCTTCCTGGACTTGTATGTGTGTTTCCTTCACCAAGTTAGGGAAGTTTTCTGCCATTATTGTTTCAAACAGGTTTTCGATTTCTTGTTCTCGCTCTTCTCCTTCTGGCACCCCCAAGATGTGAATGTTGGCACATTTGAAGTTGTCCCAGAGGCTCCTTACACTATCCTCATTTTTTTGGATTCTTTTTTCTTTTTGCTGTTCTGATTGGGCATTTTTTGCTTCCTTATATTCCAAATCAATGATTTGCTCCTTGGATTTATGGATTCTATTATTGAAGCTATGTAAATGATTCTTTATTTCAGTTAATGCCTCCTTCAATTCTAACTGTGCATCCATGATTTCTGACTGGTCCTTTTTTATGCTCTTGAGGCCCTCCCTAAGTCCACTGAGGTTCTCACTAAGTTCATTGAGCATCCTTATAAGCAGTATTTTGAACTCAGTATCTGTTAGGTTGCTTATCTCCATTTCGCTTAGTTCTTTTCTTGGGGTTTTGTTCTGTTCTTTCATTTGGGACCTATTTATTTGTATCCTCATTGTGGCTGCCTCTCTGTGTTTGTTTCTGTGTATTACTTAACGAGAGTTATGGGGCTAGCTGAGACCAGATGCTGCTCGTTTGAAAGAATTTAGGAAAAACCTGAAGCATGATCCAAGACTGGCCAATCCTATGGTTCAGCAAGTGGCAACAGCTTGGGTGGGCTTCAAAGTTGGGTGGGGTGGGGCGGGGCCTCAAGGAGTCACCAGGGCGGGGCTACCAGTGTGAGCCAGGTTGCTGGAGTCCCAGATATGGAGACTGTCTGCTGCCCCCGGGAAGGGCTCACCAAAGGAACAAAGGCCTCTGACAACACGTTTGTCCCCGAGAAAGCTCCCTCTCCAGCCCTCGCTCCAGTGCCAAACAGCTCAATTCTTCCCTGTATGTCTCTGGTGCCCCTCGAGCTGCCTCCCCTCCAAGCTTAGAGGGAGAGAGTCTGATAAGTCTGTGCGCGGGCCCTTTAGGGAGCTGCCTGGGGCTCCAGCTGCCTCAGCCTCCCTGAGCCTCAGTTCCCGCTGGTTTTTCCAGCCAGAAGTTATGGGGACTTTTCTTCCTGGCACTGGAACCCTGAGCGGGCACCTGGTGTGGGACGGGGACCCCTCAGTCCTCAGGAAGGACCTTCCCAGCCGCGGGAGCCTCCTGATTTTTATCCGCCACACGTGGGTGTGGGACCAGCCCGTCCCCTCCGCCCCTCCTACCAGTCTCGATGAGGCTGCTGCTTTAATTCCGTAGTTGTAGGACTTCCATTCAGCTTGATTTCAGGCGGTTTTGAATGATGGTTGTTCTGTAGTTTAGTTGTAACTTTGATGTGGTTGTGGGAGGACGCGATACCGCATTTACCTCCCCGCCATCTTGACCGGAAGTCCGTGTTCACTATAATCTTAGCAGCTGAACCCTGGAGTAGGAGTTGGTGGAGGTTGCCTGAGGTTCCAATAGTTGCTCGTGTGTCCTGGGCCTTCGTCTCCTCATGCCCTAAGGAGTGGGATCAGGTATCCCTTCTTGTCCCGAAATCCCAGGAGTCAGGGAAATGCAGGCATAATTGGGTTATGGGGGCATCGCTGACAGCTGCCTTCAGATGTCGGTCTGTCTTAGGTCCCGCTGTCTGCCAGCTGAGTTCAAGCACCCAGGGTCCTTAGAACAGTCCCAGAAATCTTGTACCCTGTCTGCCCTGGGAGCTTGAAAGGATTTCTGGCCTGTGATCCTGATGGGGAGGGGAGGGACAGAGGCAAGAATGCAGAGATCTGGTCATGGTGGGCTAGGGGAGGGGGCTGTGGAACCAGCCAGTTTGAGCTCTGGAGTCTGGGTCAGCCCCAGGAGCGCAGGGCGGCTGGAACATACCAGGCTGTGATGGACTGCATCTGCTGGGTTTCTGGGTCAGTACGCCCATCACTACGGATCAGATACAGCTCAGCCAGACCTTCGTCACACGGATGTAGCACAGAGCAGAGTTGCCATGAGGGGGTCCTGAGCAAGAAGCTATGAGATAATTATTTCAAATAGGCGGTGACAGACAGGTCCCCCAGGGAACCACAATTAACTCTCCCAACAAACAGAAGCTGGCTACTTGAGTCCAGAGGATCTGGCCCCAAGCTGGTCAGCCAGGGCAGGTGGAATAGGTTAGTCCCGCGGCCCCTCAGGAGAGGGTACAGGGCTCAGCTAGTGTGCCCGAGCCTCTTCCAGCCCTCTGTGGCCAGTCTTTATTTTCCCAAAGAAGAGAGCAATGTGAATGAGCACCGGCTCTGTGCAGGCACTGTGCCAGGCTCGAGGAAGGGGTGACGCGTCCTTTCCTGCCAAGGACCACTGGGTATTTACAGCGTCATTCGCAGGCCATACAACTCTCAGCTTAGAAATTAGTCTCCGATGTTTGGTCTGACATTTAATGAACTCACCCCTCAGGGGTTGACTGAACTGCTTCTCTGTGGTGAGGTGTGTGACGTCAGCTGGTATTGATGACGTTCCTACTCACAACTACTTTTCCAGGTTTGTGTCCGTCAGTCTGGGGCTCAGTCAACTCTGCAGTAATAAGCTTTGAAAAGAACTGCTTACAGCAGTAAGTTGTTCCGAACACAGATGCATATTTCAGTGCCCGTCTCCTCAGAGTGGGAAATTCATCATTGCTTAGGTAACTTTGACAGAACTGAAGCAGCAGGAGGAGGTTGTACCAGCTCTCAGCTCAGCATCACTGTGCAGCTGAGTGATGTCGTGTTGTAGGCCATCAGGCACATCAGCTGGTTCCACATCAAACAGTGTAGCAAAGATGTTCAATCCCATTTGTTTACTTTTCATGTCCTTGAATCTTTCATTAAATGCCTCAATTAGTTTCACACATTCACCAATATATTCAAGTGTCATAGAGGCTTTTGTCCTTCCAGAGTGGGGAAATGCACCGTGTTATTTTTTTCAAGTTGCACTTTCCACAGCCTTAATTTAGCTTCAAATGATTTCATGTTTGAAAGCAGGGAGCTGAGAAGCTGGCTGGGGCCCTGCAGCTTGACCTTCAGCTCAGAGAGGTGCTTGGTCATGTCCACCATGAGCACTAAGTCACACAGCCACTTGCTATCATTGAGTTCCCTGGAAGGTTTTCCTTCATCTCCATGAACTGCTTGACTTCCTCCCACAGTTCATAAAACCTCATGAGCATGTTCCTGGGACTCAGCCACCACACTTCCAGTGATAAACAAGATCACTGTACTCAGAGTCCAGATCATCCAGTCACTCCTCAAACTGGCAGCTGTTAAGCCTTCTGCTTTTGATAAATGTATGCATGACACTACTGTTGACATCACATTGTTGAGCCACAATGACTGTGCACAAGACTGTCTTGGTGTGTGATGTAGTGGCATCTAATTAAGTCACTTGGATCAAGACTGAGAGGAATCAGTTCTTTCTTGACAAATGTGATGAACCCTTTTTTCAAGCCAACCATGGCTGGAGCTCCATCTGTAGTAAGGCCACTTAACTTTTCAAATGTTAGCTCAAGTTTTTCATTGATAAAACGAGTCTCTCATACAAGTCCTCACCTCTTGTGGTGCCAAGCATGGTCCCAGGGACAGCAGTTCCCTTTGCGTGTCAAACTCTGCAGTTATCCCACGAATGAACACCGCCAGTTGGTCAGTACTTGTTATGTCCATTGTCTCGTCACAAGCCCGAGAGAAAGATTGGAAATCTCCTGTGGAATCAATCCCTCGATGTTTTTTCAATATCTTGTGCTAAATCAGTAATCTGATCTGAGACCGTTCTTCGACACAAACTAACACTGAAACAACTTTACTTTGTCTGGTGCTAACAACTCCCCAGCAGCCACCACACGCTCTCACAGACTCTCCCTCTGCATGAGGCTCAGCTTCTTTGCGATTAGCTCGCTCACTACACAACTAGTCTGAATAACATTGTCTCTGTCACAACGAGGCCTAGTGAAAGCAGCTTGTTGTGCTTCCAAACTCCACTGAAGAACATTGATTTTATCCAGGTATATGTGGCCTCGCAGCGCATTGAGTTCAGCATGTTCTGAGCTGCACTGAGGCTCCAGATCGGCTGTTTCATCACTGCTGACGCATCACCACAAGCTAGGCACACAGGTTTGCCTTCGACTTCAACAAAAAATAATCATTTGTCCATTTCTCTTGGAAAGATCGACATTCTGCATCAACTTTTCTGTTTTAATCCTCACCCAAGGATATTTTTCCATTAATTTTTAGATGGAGCGGGAGGGAGCAAGGGAGAGAGACACACACACGATTGGTTGCCTCCCACGCAACACTGACCAGGCCGAGGATCAAACCCGCAACTGAGGTGCGTGCTCGTGACTGCGAATCAACCTGCCACTCTTTGGTCCAGGGCCAACACTCAGCCCTCCGCCAAACCAGCCGGGGCTCAGCTTCCCTTTCGTCGTGGTCGCCATGTGTAGAATGTCACACCGCTTAGGTTTTAATAACTGTCCAGTGTGTGTGTCACCAGCAATGTGATCATTTGGCTTTGATCATTGTTCTAATCCTGCATCTTGGATTTGGAGCAGACCCAACATTTGTATCATCGGCTCTCGAGGTCTTTTCTGTGTACTGTAATTTTCTTAATCTTCATCCAACACTCAGTTTTTTTGAGGATTGTTGATTGTGGACGTGTGGATGAAGGTTGGCTTGGAGTTACTGTCTTTGTCAACAACGTCATTGTCAGTCATCCAAGGCAAGGTCATCAACATCGTGAGGAATCATCCATCACATCTCATCTCATCAGCATCCGATCACCGTAGTTTCCCACAGTGTGTTACCACTTCTCAGCGTGCACACCGCGGCCTACCTGGCCCTGACTGTCTGAGTCACCCACAGGCAGATGGGCCGCAGGCACTGCCGAGACGCAGATGTGTCTGTCCCCTCACGTATTCGTATGCGTCCTGTCTACCCTGTAACGGGCGTTCCTAGCTTGTCCCTCAAAATTCATGTTATTATTAGAATTCACTTAATATAATTTATGTTGCTATGAAAAAAGCTTCTAGATTTATAGAATTTCGAGTCCTGCTTGCGGTTGCGTTGTCAGGGCCAAATGATTCTGTGGGCCTCCGAAGGCCTGCGGGCGGGACCTCCCCCACCCCGCTGCAGGATGAGCAAGGCGTCAGACAGCAACCCTCCTTCAGGAGCTTCATCCTCTGGGCAGAGACAGGGCAGGTGCAGGCGACGTTCCTGGCACCTGTGGGAGACGCTGTAGGAGGGACGGAGCTCCGAGGACAGGTCGAGAGCAGAGTCCCTGCACCTGTGGGAGACGCTGTAGGAGGGACGGAGCTCCGAGGACAGGTCGTGCAGAGTCCCTGCACCTGTGGGAGACCCTGTGGGAGGGACAGAGCTCCGAGGACAGGTCGAGAGCAGAGTCCCTGCACCTGTGGGAGACGCTGTAGGAGGGACAGAGCTCCGAGGACAGGTCGTGCAGAGTCCCTGCACCTGTGGGAGACGCTGTGGGAGGGACAGAGCTCCGAGGACAGGTCGTGCAGAGTCCCTGCACCTGTGGGAGACGCTGTGGGAGGGACAGAGCTCCGAGGACAGGTCGAGAGCCGAGTTCCTGCACCTGTGGGAGACGCTGTGGGAGGGACAGAGCTCCGAGGACAGGTCGTGCAGAGTCCCTGCACCTGTGGGAGACGCTGTGGGAGGGACAGAGCTCCGAGGACAGGTCGTGCAGAGTCCCTGCACCTGTGGGAGACGCTGTGGGAGGGACAGAGCTCCGAGGACAGGTCGAGAGCCGAGTTCCTGCACCTGTGGGAGACGCTGTGGGAGGGACAGAGCTCCGAGGACAGGTCGTGCAGAGTCCCTGCACCTGTGGGAGACGCTGTAGGAGGGATGGAGCTCCGAGGACAGGTCGTGCAGAGTCCCTGCACCTGTGGGAGACGCTGTGGGAGGGACAGAGCTCCGAGGACAGGTCGTGCAGAGTCCCTGCACCTGTGGGAGACGCTGTGGGAGGGACAGAGCTCCGAGGACAGGTCGAGAGCAGAGTCCCTGCACCTGTGGGAGACGCTGTGGGAGGGACAGAGCTCCGAGGACAGGTCGTGCAGAGTCCCTGCACCTGTGGGAGACGCTGTAGGAGGGACAGAGCTCCGAGGACAGGTCGTGCAGAGTCCCTGCACCTGTGGGAGACGCTGTGGGAGGGACAGAGCTCCGAGGACAGGTCGTGCAGAGTCCCTGCACCTGTGGGAGACGCTGTGGGAGGGACAGAGCTCCGAGGACAGGTCGAGAGCCGAGTTCCTGCACCTGTGGGAGACGCTGTGGGAGGGACAGAGCTCCGAGGACAGGTCGAGAGCAGAGTTCCTGCACCTGTGGGAGACGCTGTGGGAGGGACAGAGCTCCGAGGACAGGTCGTGCAGAGTCCCTGCACCTGTGGGAGACGCTGTGGGAGGGACAGAGCTCCGAGGACAGGTCGTGCAGAGTCCCTGCACCTGTGGGAGACGCTGTGGGAGGGACAGAGCTCCGAGGACAGGTCGAGAGCAGAGTCCCTGCACCTGTGGGAGACGCTGTGGGAGGGACAGAGCTCCGAGGACAGGTCGAGAGCAGAGTTCCTGCACCTGTGGGAGACGCTGTGGGAGGGACAGAGCTCCGAGGACAGGTCGAGAGCAGAGTCCCTGCACCTGTGGGAGACGCTGTGGGAGGGACAGAGCTCCGAGGACAGGTCGAGAGCAGAGTCCCTGCACCTGTGGGAGACGCTGTAGGAGGGACAGAGCTCCAAGGACAGGTCGAGGGCAGAGTCCCTGCACCTGTGGGAGACGCTGTGGGAGGGACAGAGCTCCGAGGACAGGTCGAGAGCAGAGTCCCTGCACCTGTGGGAGACGCTGTGGGAGGGACAGAGCTCCGAGGACAGGTCGAGGGCAGAGTCCCTGCACCTGTGGGAGACGCTGTGGGAGGGACAGAGCTCCGAGGACAGGTCGAGAGCAGAGTCCCTGCACCTGTGGGAGACGCTGTGGGAGGGACAGAGCTCCGAGGACAGGTCGAGGGCAGAGTCCCTGCACCTGTGGGAGACGCTGTAGGGAGGGACAGAGCTCCGAGGACAGGTCGAGAGCAGAGTCCCTGCACCTGTGGGAGACGCTGTGGGAGGGACAGAGCTCCGAGGACAGGTCGAGAGCAGAGTCCCTGCACCTGTGGGAGACGCTGTAGGGAGGGACAGAGCTCCGAGGACAGGTCGAGAGCAGAGTCCCTGCACCTGTGGGAGACGCTGTGGGAGGGACAGAGCTCCGAGGACAGGTCGAGAGCAGAGTTTCTGGAGGAGGATTTGGATTTCCCAGAGGAGCGTGACACGAGGAAGAGGTGGGTTTTCTCTCAGGAAGCTGCACCAGCCGAGGTGTGAGGGCAGGACCGTCTCTGCGCAGGGACCCCTGGGAACGGCGAGCAGCTCAGCTGTTTGCAGGAGGGAGCAGAGCCCCGCAGGGCCGTTCGGAGTGGTGGTGGGCACCATGAGGATCCACACCTGTCCCAAAGGCGGTTGGAAAACCAAGCGCCAGCACGTGAAGCCACGTGGAGACCTCGAGGGAGCAGACAGGTTTCAGACATGGGATGAGGCTGCTCAGGTTTCAGCAGATACACTTTCATCAGGCAGGGAACAGTGAGTTTTTCCGTGAGCCAGCTTCCCATGTTGACGGTTACCCGAGTCAGGGTCCCAGTGCCCACGGCCTCGGCACCTTTCACGGCACTTTCGCCCTGGAGGTGAAGGGCTGTTCTCAGCCTCCGCTAGGTTTGTGCACTTCAGGAGTGGTGGCAGACTCTGTGGCTGGGTTCGAGTACAGAGGGTGTCCCCGGGAACCTTCTCGGAGCCCCTGAATGCTGACATGTGTTCTGTATCTGTCGTGATCTGCGTTTTTCTGACCACTCTGTGAGATCCTGAAGATGGTCTTTAACCCCTAAGAGGTGCACGAGTAGAGAAGTGGGCTCTGCCTGCCTGGTGGTGTGCCCATGTACCTCGTCTCAGCCCGTCCCGGCACCTGTGCCCGGAGGCACCCCTGGCGGCTTGCCAGCAGCAGAAACGGACTCCTCACAGCTCTGCCGGCCCACAGCCCAGCCCAGGGTGCGGGCGATCTGGTGCCTGCTTCCTCAGATGCTCGTCTGTGGGCCGCAGCCTCACAGGCCAGAGGGGCAGGGAGCTCTGCAGGGTCTCTTGCAAGAGCACTGACCCCGTTCGTGAGGGCTGCACCCTCATGACCTGATCACCTCCCACACCGTCACACTGGGGGCTAGGATTTCAGTTCCGGGGGACACCAACATTTCTTGCTTAATAAATTATTGTTGACTGATTAGAGGAATAAAAGGAATGTTCATGGGTGGAAGAAGCTTTTAATGCAAATGTTCACAGTCCTATGGGAAAATTCTAATTTAATTGACTCAATACACATGCATTTAGCCCCCACCCTGTGCCAGGTGTTACAGCACTACTATTGCTCCCACTTCCGCCGCCCACGTGTCAGCCACGTCGTGCCACACGGGCGAGCCCTTCGCAGACACCCTGAGCCCTTGCAGCAGGTGCGGTGGACATCGCCACTCCTGGGCCGAGGCTGAGAGGCAGGAGGCTTTGTGCTCAGGGTCACAGCCCATGCGTGGGGAGCTGTCCAGCCACGTCAGCCCGACTGCAGAACCCGCGTCCTCACCATTGTTTCAGGACTCACTTCCCTTTCCTGCAGGGGCTGAGCGGGGCCCAGAAGCAGGGGCACAGGCTGCGCAGCCCCAGCCCGTCAGCTGGGAAAGGAGCCCGGTCACTGAGCCAGGGAGGGGGCGAGGTCAGGAAACGTCTGGGGTGGGCACCAGGGCCTGGCGTGTTGGCACGTGTGCTGAGAATCTTCTCCCCAGCTAAGCTTTCTCACAGTCTGTTCCCTTGCGTCTGATCAGCTGCTCCCGGGAGGCCTGCACGGCGTCGGCACTTGGAGCTGTCGGGGAGAAATACGGGAGTCGTTGGAACGGGTAATCACAGGCTCCTGTGAGCTGGTTCAGGCCAGGAAAGCTCTGGTGCAGAAACCCTCCCGAGGACCACTGATGGGCGTTGTATCTAGGTGTTCGGGGGACACAGAGGAGGCCTGCCCGGGCTCCGGTCGTGGGACAGTGCGGGCTGGAAGGGCCCCGGCAGCAGTGCTGGCTGCGGTGCCCTAGGAGCAGTGAGCCGCTCCGGGGAGGGGGTTGGTGTGCTTCTGCCTCCAGGGGGGCTAGAAGACCGCCTTCTCGTCCCGTCTCGTCATTTTCTCTGTAGCCTTGGCCAAGATCTTGTTGTTTGGGCCCCCGCTTCCTCCTCTGTGAAGTTAGGGAGCTTGCTGCTCTGCGGCGCTCCTGACAGCGATTCTGCCGCCCGGGGCCTTGTCTGCGGGAGCGGCAGGACGGAGGGCCTGGCAGCTGCTCCTGTGGCTCGGCGTGGAGTCTGCTGTCCTCACCTGTGCGTGTTGTTGCTGTTGTCATCACCGTCAGTAAGCGTAACAGCACATTCGCACAGCCAGGCTGCTTGAGGCACAGTGCGTGGAGCGCTCTGTGGCCAGAGCAGAAGGTCCTCCACTCCCTCCACGGCCCTGCAGACCAGGAGGGCTGAGAGAGGGTGCCCTGCCACACGCCTGCAGGGGGCACAAGTGAGCTGCTTGGCTGGGAGGTGTGACTTCAACGTCTGTTCCCAAGCATTGGGCCACATATTCTCATCATGTAGAGCATAATCCACAGCAAGGAATTCATTTCCGAGCCCAGCCCCATTGCCCACAGACAGAGGAGTGTCAAGCTGAGTCCTCTGTGGGATATGCTCTGACAGGTTCTGCAGGGCCACTGAGAGCCCAGGACACGTGTGGTTACCTGCAGGGCCACTGAGAGCCCAGGACACGTGTGGTTACCTGCAGGGCCACCGAGAGCCCAGGACACGTGTGGTTACCTGCAGGGCCACTGAGAGCCCAGGACACGTGTGGTTACCTGCAGGGCCACCGAGAGCCCAGGACACGTGTGGTTACCTGCAGGGCCACCGAGAGCCCAGGACACGTGTGGTTACCTGCAGGGCCACCGAGAGCCCAGGACACGTGTGGTTACCTGCAGGGCCACCGAGAGCCCAGGACACGTGTGGTTACCTGCAGGGCCACTGAGAGCCCAGGACACGTGTGGTTACCTGCAGGGCCACCGAGAGCCCAGGACACGTGTGGTTACCTGCAGGGCCACCGAGAGCCCAGGACACGTGTGGTTACCTGCAGGGCCGGCCTGAGGGTCCAGGACACGTGTGGTTACCTGCAGGGCCGGCCTGAGGGTCCAGGACAAGTTCTCCTCGAGAGATCTTTGACTTAATGACACCATTTCCACATAAGGTGCCACGAGGACAGGGACCTGTGTTTGGAGGGCCCCCTTTTAAGCCACTATAATTATGGACTCATGAATTTTTACATTTCACTGGATTTTCATTATCCTCTATCCTTTTTGAAGAGAAAACTGTCCCGTTTTGGCGGGGGGCCTGGTCATGCCAGCCCTGCTTGGCAGCCCCGTGTCCGGCAGCAGCAGCTGGCTCTCCAGCACCCGTGTCCCAGGCTGCCGCTGTGCTCCTTGCCCTTGACCGGAATTTCTCAAGGTTGCTCTAATTTCTTCCATTAGTGAATGGTGTTTCTCTCTGATATTGTCCATTTTATTTTATTTCATTTTTAAAAATGGCTGATTGTAATCCACTTACTTGAATTTGGGACCGACTGAGAGATTTTGACCCACAGTTTGAAGACCACTGTGCTGGGCAACTCTGTGTGTTCTTACCTCACCCACCAATCAGGAGCCTCCTCCTCCTCTGAATGCGAAGAGCCCCAAGGCAGGCCCAGAGCAGGGCCTGCACACAGTGCTGCACACAGGGCTGCACACAGGGCTGCACACAGAGGGCTGCACACAGGGCTGCACACAGGGCCTGCACACACAGGGCTGCACACAGGGCCTGCACACACATGGCTGCACACAGGGCTGCACACAGAGGGCTGCACACAGAGGGCTGCACACACAGGGCTGCACACAGGGCTGCACACACAGGGCTGCACACAGAGGGCTGCACACAGAGGGCTGCACACAGGGCCTGCACACAGAGGGCTGCACACAGGGCCTGCACACACATGGTTGCACACAGGGCTGCACACACAGGGCTGCACACACAGCTGTGCACAGGGCAGCACTTCCAGCCCCACCTCCACTGGCACCCTGCTTCCCTTCTGGGCTTCTGCTCTCTCCTCTCCTCCCTTCTTTGCACCCCCCACATCCCGCTCTGCCCCTCTGCACATCAGCCAGGCCGCCATCCTGCCCCTCTCAGAGGCCAATGTGAAACCGCGCACAGATGGCACAGCCATACGGAGAAGAGCCTGTCTCTTCACTGGAGAGACACAAGTGTTTTCAGATGATTTGAAAAGTATTGCCACAGTAATTATGCTGAAACCCCAGAAGCTTCTCGGGTGCTCCTGGGGAAGCACCGTGGAGGGCCCAGGACTGGCTTGCTGTCCTCTCTGTGGCCTTCAAGGGGGACAGGTTCCTTCTGGGGGAAGGAACTCTGGGCAGTGTGCTTGTCTGCAGTGTGGTCCTCATCTGTAACTGTGTGGAGACTGGGCCCCAGGCCAGGACCTGGACAACCTAGTATTAGCCCAGCCAGCTTCCCCTTTATCTTACACCCAGCTCCGAGCTGTAAGTACCGCCAGGGGCCCCTGGACGGCGTGTCCTGACTACCTCTCTGTGTTGACCAGCTCAACCTGCAGACTTCCCTGTGCTTTGACACCTGCTCTGGAGCGCGAGCTGGCAGAGGAGGGCGCGAACTGGGCACCACTCAGGGCCAGAGCCTGGCCGCGTGCCCGCCCGGAGCCCCGCGTGTCTGCAGTGACTTGGGAATCGCTCTCGGCCCATCCTGCTTCCTGTCTGTTAGTCTAGGCCCCTTTCTTCCTTCAGGGACAGTGGAAGAGTCCCCACCTCGCCTCCTGCCCCAGCCCCGTCCCTGTCTGAGTCCCCACCTCCTCCTGCCCCAGCCCTGTCCCTGTCTGAGTCCCCACCTCCTCCTGCCCCCAGCCCCGCCCCTGTCTGAGTCCCCACCTCCTCCTGCCCCAGCCCTGTCCCTGTCTGAGTCCCCACCAGGAGAAATCTCCAAATGCTGCACCTAAAGTAGGAGGTCCTGTATCTGTTATCAGAGGGGAGAGCAGGGGTAGGGTTCAACAGCCACCCAGAAAAGGTCAACTGCACCCCTCTAACATTAAAGACTAATGTTAGTGAAACTGCATTTAAACAAATGTGAAAGAATGCACCTCATAGTTTGCAAGGCCAAGGCAGTGGGAAAAGGGAGGTGGGGGGGGGGTGAAGGGCAAAGGGGCAGCTGCCAGGAGGAGGGGCAGGAGGGCCAGAGCAGAGGGGGGAGGAGAGGGGAGCTGGAGAGGGCGCCCGGCCAAGGGGTGGGTGAACACTTCCCACTCTGCCCCATTTCAGGGTGTAACTCGGTGCCATTGTGTTACTAGGACGTTGGGAATGCTGATGAGTTAGCTCTCAAGCTGCTAAGCTACGCTCTCTTGACTTTTCTGTCTCCCCTGTTGATGGGGACGGTTCATCTCTTCGGTGGAGGAAACTTGTTGGTCTGGGTTTCAGTGGACAGAAGTCCTGTCCTACTGTATTCTTGTCTTCACCCCAGTTCCAAACAGGGGTGGTGGGACCCGTGTGTGGGGTGGGAGGGTGGGGGTGAGTCGGCAGGCCAGGTCAGATGGCTTGTCTGCAGGGGAGACAGCGGCATGCGGGGTGGAGGCGGGGGCACCGCCCCGGCCCGGATGGACAGACTGCCCAGTTCCCCATTTGTTCAGATTCTACCTCCGATTAAGGCCCCTGACACAGTATTTGAAGAAATATATAAAACCGAGTGTGTCTGCCGGGATAGAGTGACATGAAGGAGGATGAAATGAAAGGTTTTTCATGGAAAAGATCTCCGGGATTATTTGATTATTTCAAAGTGCTCCTCCAAAAAAAGATGTTTACAAAACAATTCCTTTGGATAAATCGTATAAAAGTGTTTGTATGTGTGTCTCTTTGAGCTGTTACAGCACCAGTGATCTGGACAGGCTCTGCCAGCCCGCGGAGGGGCTCCGGAGTCCTGCCCCTCCCCTGTGTGCTGGTGGAAAGGGGACCCTGCCCCAGGGCATGGGACGGTTCAGCTACCCCAGCAGATGCAGAGGGACCTGGGCCACTGCGCTGTAATCGACTGGCGCAGACCCTCCTTCTGGGGGGAGCGAATGGGTCCCCGCCGCTGGAACAGAGGGTCCCCGCCGCTGGAACAGAGGGGCACCTCCGCTGGAACAGAGGGTCCCCGCCGCTGGAACAGAGGGTCCCCGCCGCTGGAACAGAGGGGCACCTCCGCTGGAACAGAGGGTCCCCGCCGCTGGAACAGAGGGGCACCTCCGCTGGAACAGAGGGTCCCCGCCGCTGGAACAGAGGGGCACCTCCGCTGGTGGGGGAACAGCTGCTCAGGCTTCGGGCTGCGCGAGGGCCTCAGGGGCGGGTTCTGGGACCTCCCGGCTCCCCAGACCAGCATGGGTTCCAGGGGACTGCTTGCTCAAGCTCACCCCATCTGGCTTTTCCCAGGAACAGTGTCCCCTGGAGACCTTCAGAGTTCACTCCTTTATCCCTTTGTCTGAACCCCCATTTGGATCAAACGTCAGCGACTCCAGGGCTGGTGTCTGTCCAGCGTCCCGGACTCCTGGCGCCCAGAAACCCCCCTGCTGTACTCAGCGCGTTGCTGCTTGTCCAGGGCGTGTCAGAGGACGGTGGAGTCGCACGGTCGGACCTGGGCAGGACGCCACAGACCAGTGTTTTCTTTGTGGTCTGCCTGGTGTGGATGACAAAGCCCACCCAGCACTGGGAAATCCTGGGGTCAGCACACAGTTCCCCGAGCACCAGCTGACACTTGGAGCTCAGGGTCTCCGACTGCCCAGGGCCTTCGGCACACTGGTTGGTGGCACCTGGGAGGAAGGGGCCAGGTGGAGGCCAGGTCTGGGCCCGTCCGTGTGGATCTTGTCTCGGAAGACGCTGGCTGACGCTGGGCGCACCTGGGGCGATGTGGTTTGTTGCTCATGGATGCTGGTTGTCCATTTTATTGACTGTTGAATCCCCAGGCATAGAACATGCTAAGTACATCACTAATATACACTGATATTGTTTGATGAATGAACATTATAGATCTTAAATTAGTCCAGTTTTTTATTCATAAGAAATTACAGTACTCACCAAATATTCACAAAACTTTTGATGGAGCATTTGCTCTCGTGATCTCACCCCGAAAAGCTGCGCAGAAGGTGTGCAGGGAGCAGGGAGCAGGGAGCAGGGTGCGGTGGGGCAGCAGACCTGCACCGTAAGCCGGGGCCCCGACCCCGTCCCCAGCTCCGACTGTGAACACGGCCCTTCCCCCGCGTCTCGTGGGCGGCTCTGCAGTGGGGCAGCCGGGCTCTGCCCTGCCTTCCAGTCCAGGAATTTCCTTTCTGCGTGCCCTTCCCTGCTTGACCTGTGCCTCCCAGCGATGCCAGGCTGGGGGGTGGTCTGAGCCTGCGGACCGGCTGTGCCCAGCTCCTCCTCCTGCCCCACCTCCCGCCTGCTTCCTATAACTGAGGCTCCAGTGGTCTGGTGGCTCAGCTCCAGCTGCCTGGCTGTTCCTGCAGACTGAGCCACCTCCTGGGGCGAGGGCCGCCTGCTCCGGCCGCTGCCTCGCAGCCCCTGCAGAGCTGTGACCCCGGCCAGAGGGCCCTGGGCTGGAGCCGCCGAGCCGACCAGCAGGGCCCGGGCCGGGGAGCTGCCTGCAGCCGATGGCACGCTTCCAGTCACAGCGTGAGGCTCAGGCCGTGACGGTGCTGTGGACAGTGTGCTCTGCCTCTTCGTTGTCCTGGCCTCTGCTTGCTGGTCAGTGGGCCTGAGGATGCTGGGCTGGAGAAGGTGCGGCAGTCTATGAAAGTCCTTAGAAAGTGCCAGGGCTGTGCCTGCGCAGCCTCAGGGCAGAGGAGGCTCCGCAGGGTGCTGAGGGCACCCACTGCGCAAGGGCAGCTCCCTGGAAGGGCGTCCTAGACGGGCTCTGGGTGGGGGAGGGCTCTGAGCGCATCACCTGGCCTTCCACAGACCTCCTGCCGAAGCCGCGAGTTGAGCGCTGTCTTCTTTCCTGCTCAGAGGAATCGCTGACTTGCCCCAGAAACAGCCCTTCGAGGAAGAAGGCCTTTGGGGCTGGAGAGGGGCTTCTGAGGGTGAAACCTGAGATGACATAAAGGTCGTCAGCAGAGTCCCTGGGGTCTGACCCTTTTCCAATTTTTGTACAGATAGAGTGGGAGGGAGAGAGAGAGAGAGAGAAACATCGACGTGAAAGGGACACATCGAGTGGCTGCCACCCGCACGACCAACCAGGGCCGGGGACAAACTGCAACCGAAGTACGTGCCCTTAGCGGGAACCGAACCCGGATCTCTCCGGACCGCAGGCCGACGCTCTAACCGCTGAGCCAAACCGGCCAGGGCTCTCTCTCATTTTTTCTATGCCATGAAAAATCAGCGTGATTAGCCAGAGTGGCTCAGTTGGTTGAGCGTCATCCTGTGCGCTGAAAAGTTGCCGGTTGAATGCCCAGTCAGGGCACGTGCCGGGGTTTGGGTTTGGCCCCTGGTCCGGCGTGAATGGAAGACAACTGATCAGTGTTTTTTCTCTTGTTGATGTTTCTCTCTCTCTCCCCTTCCTCCTTCTAAGCATGTCCTCGGGGAAGGATTAAAAATAATAATAAATGTAAGGTGATCAGGATTTCCGGAGAGAACCGCCCTCCTTTCTCCCCTCCTTCCTTTTCCTTGAAGGCGTATTTGAGTGAGCGGTCTGTGCTTTACCCTGGGCTGAGAGCAGAAGAAGTTGCCCTGCCCCTCGGGCACTGGGCCTGCTCACGAAGATGCAACGACACTGAAACGACACCAGAGCGGGTGCTAGAAGCAGCATCCTTCTCGGGGTGGCCGCTCAGGCTTGGGAAAGCCGGGGCATCAGGAGGGCCGCGTGAAGGGGGGTCCCCCCCCCCCCGCCCCTAGCAGGCCAGAGGGCAGGGAGGCTTTGGAGGCGGGGTGGCGGAGGGAGCGCGTGGAGAGCAGAGTTGGTGCAGGACGGTGGCTAGTGATCCGAGTGTGTCCTGTCCACGCTGCTCCCTGTCCACGTGGCCTGGACAGGTCGCCTTCCTGAATGAGTTTCAGTTTCCTCATTTGGAAAATGGGACAATGGCGGTATTGACCTCATAGGGTTGTCTGAGGATAAAGCAAAATAAAAAAGACCACGTGAGGCTCAACTGCTCCAGAGCACACACACCTTCAGAGGACACTCCTGCGGCCGCCTAGGCCCTGTGCGCCCTCTGCTGCCCGGGCTCCGGCCTCCGGCCCTCAGCCTCCCTGGCTCTCCCTTGCACGCCGGCTCATGCTCTCAGGCCTGCAGTCACTCTTTCTCCCCAGAAGAGGAGGCCACAGGACCGCAAGCAGGGG
Source organism: Molossus molossus (assembly GCF_014108415.1). NCBI lineage: Eukaryota > Metazoa > Chordata > Mammalia > Chiroptera > Molossidae > Molossus > Molossus molossus. The sequence goes on from NW_023425358.1 coordinate 111,098, forward strand.
ACTGCAGCCCAGCTCCCCGCACGCTCTGCCCCAGCTGCCCACTGTGTCCTGCTCCAGCCCCTTCCGTTCCCGCCACCTGCCATGCCGGCGGCTGGCAGCTGGCCTTCTGCTAAGACGGGCATGCTGTGCCCTCAGCGGCGCCTCTGCCTGCCCCTGTGCTGACTGGACTTGTCCTGACCGTCCTCGGGTCGATCTCACGTCACTGAGCCTGCGGTTGGGCTGGCAGAGCTTTGGTGCAGAGGGCACAGCCCAGAGATGACGGCACTGGAATGTGTGTGGCCACCGCAGGTCCAAGCAGGGCGCCCTTCCAGCCCGCGTCCAGGAGCCCTACTGAGCGCGTCCCGGGGAAGTGTCCGATGGGGTTCCTCTCCCTGCCCCGCAGGCTGCGGAGTCCTTTCTCTGCGCTTTCCCGGGGCTGTCGCCCCATCTTACCTGTAGCCCTGGGCAGGCAGAGGCCTGCAGTTCAGATGCAAGAGCCACGCCCCTTGGAAGGACGGGCCAGGCTCCAGTGGCCTGCACTGTAGCTCAGACGAAAGACACCTCTGAGAGTGTTTCTGGAACGAATCAGAATGTGTCTGAAGAGCTGTGACTCAGAACCTCTGGCTGCAGGTGCTCCTGGCAGCCCGCCCGAGGAGGTGGTCCCGGCTCTGAAGCTGCACCACTGCTGAAGCCTCGGAGCTCACAGCTGCCCAGCCATCCCTGCACGGCCAGGAGCACTCCGCAAGAGGCCCGCGCCGGGCTCCTCTTCAAGGGCGCTGGGCAGAGCTCTGGGTGGCCGGGACCTTGTGTTGGGAGCTTCAGGTAAGGGAGGAACTCTTGGGAGAGGGTATGAAATGATCCATGAGGCTATTTTATTTTGAGGAAAAATGGGGTAATGAGTCAAATAGCTCTGCCCACTTGCAGCCGCTCCAGCTCCCGTGCGGCCCATGGGTGCGGAGGAAGCCTGTGCTGTGTGGGGTGGTGTGCGGAGCCCGCGGACCAGGGCCTGGGACCCGATGCCCTTGCGCTGCTGGAGTGAGTTTCTGCACCTGCATAGTGAGAAGGTGTGCACAGGTGACCTCCAGGTTCTCGGGAAGCACTCCTGCCAAGTCGATAAGACCCTGTGGGTGAGCCCTGGGTGGTTTGGCTCAGCGGTTGGAGCGTCCACCTGGGGACCAGAGAGTCCCTGGTTTGGTTCCCGCTAAGGGCACATACCTCGGTTGCAGTTTGTCCCAGCCCCGGTTGGGGTCATGTGGGTGGCGACCACTTGATGTGTCTCTCTAGCATAGATGGTTCCCTCTCTCTCTTCCTCCCTCTCTCCCTCCCGCTCTATCTGAAGATAAATGCAAAAAAAATGTTCTCACATGAGGATAAAAAAGAAAATGAATGTGTGGGTGATGATGGCCCTGGGAGGGGGGCTGTGTCTGGGTCCTGGTGTTGTCCAGCACAAGCTGGGTGAGCTCTCTCGGCCTCAACTTCCCGGCACGTAAAATGGGAAGGATCACAGCAACCGCTGCCGAGGGCGTCCGTGGGCTCAGGAGGAGCAAAGGCGGGTGGCTCAGGGTCCGGCTCACAGACGGCGCTCGGACCCGTCCGCTGCTGCGTTCGCTCCCGTGGCCACGTCATGGCCGTCGTTCCTTCCAGTTCTGGCGACGTGTCGTGCGGCTGAGGGGGCTCCAGAGCACTTTCCAACTTGACTGCTTGTGAGTGACCCAGAGGCCTCCCCACAAGGCAGGCTCTCCCTCAGCGGGGGTCCGGGTGGGCCTGAGTGTCTGGCTTTCTCACGACCCCCCGGTGTTATCCCTGCCCCGTCCTCTGTCCACGGGCCACACTTGGAGTCGCTACAGGTGTGACACCCCAGGCGTCAGTGCGCAGCACGGGGCATGTGCGAGGCCTCCAGCCAGGTGGCCCCTCCTAGGTCCAAGGACAGGTGTGAGGATCCTGGGAAGTTCACAGCCCCATTGTCAGAGGAGAGAGGGGCAGATGCCTCTGGGGGAAGAGAGAGCCCCTTGCTGATGTCAGAAGAGTGTAAAAATAATTCTTTCCCTGACTCTTAATTTTCTCATAATTTGTGGTTGATCATTATGATGACCTCATGCGTCTTGGGCTTGTCTGTCCAGTCGTGCTCACAGCTCTTTGGGCACAAGGTCTGTCCTCGGACTCCTCTTTACCCCAGAGCGCCAGCGCCTTGGGTGGAGCTGGGCTCGTTGGAGGCACTTGGACTCATCTGCCCGGAGACCTGGCCTTGGAGCCTCGTGGGCTGCGGGGACGAGGGCCTGGGAATCAGGAGCCTGCCTGCCGTCCAGCACCCTCATTTCCTGTCATGCAGCTGGCGGGGCTGTTCCTCACGTCCCGACCTTCCTCACCGGGGAACTGGGAATGGCGAGACTGACCGGGACTCATTGTGCTGGAGTATGTAGAGGACACGGCTCATCGTGGTGCTTCAGTGCGGACTGCCCCCTTCCTCCTCCTCCTCTCCTGCTTGGTCTTCGTCCTGTCTCAACCACAGCACATCCTCTGAGTCCTGGAGCCACTTGGCACTCTGTGCCCACCCCAAGGCCTCACGGGCCAGCCAGTTCTACCTCAGATTAGCTCCGAGCTGTGAGAGAGAAAGGTCTGAAATACACCCCTCCTTTTCGTGGTCCTCCTCTCCCTCTTCTGCCCACCCTTGTTTATCTTGCTGAACACATTGAACTTTCAGTAATAGCACCCCAGTTGCCGCTGCCCGTGAGTCCTGGGCTGGGGGGAGGAACACCCCCTCCATTCCGGGGCCTCTGCAGGAGGATACCCCGAGACAGCGGCGCTTGCTCCGGAACGGCCTAGGTCCCTCTGCACACGAGCATGTGTGTGCTTGTGTGTGTGTGTACATGAGCATGTGTGTGCTTGTGTGTCTGCACACGAGCATGTGTGTGCTTGTGTGTGCCTACACACGAGCATGTGTGTGATTGTGTGTATCTGCACCCGAGCATGTGTGTGCTTGCATGTGTCTGCACTCGAGCATGTGTGTGCTTACACGTGTCTGCACACGAGCATGTGTGTGATTGCGTGTATCTGCACCCGAGCACATGTGTGCTTGCATGTGTGCGTACACGAGCATGTGTGTGCTTGTGTGTCTGCACACGAGCATGTGTGTGCTTGCGTGTGTCTGCACATGAGCATGTGTGTGATTGTGTGTATCTGCACCCGAGCATGTGTGTGCTTGCATGTGTGTGTACACGAGCATGTGTGTGCTTGCATGTGTCTGCACTCGAGCATGTGTGTGCTTACGCGTGTCTGTACACGAGTATGTGTGTGATTGCGTGTATCTGCACCCGAGCATGTGTGTGCTTGCATGTGTGTGTACATGAGCATGTGTGTGCTTGCATGTGTCTGTACATGAACATGTGTGTGCTTGTGTGTCTCTGTTCAACACATGCAGGTGTTTTTCCCACATTGCTCGTGTCTGAAGGAGGCTGCTGTACAATCACTGATGTTTATTAAGGACCCGAGAAGTCTTTAACTTTTATTTTTATTAAAGATAAATTCTAAGCATTAAAACTATGCTTTTATAGTTTTTTCAAGTGAAGAGGGAAATGAAGGTGATCTGTTTCCTAGCGCACAGGAGATGGCTGTGTCAGCATTACAGGGCCCGTGGGTGGGGGTGCCGGCCGAGGCATGGGTGCCTCTCCTCGGCTGGCCCTGTGGCGTCGGCGGGGGAGCCCAGCAGAGGCAGGAAGAAGTGTGGCTGGGATCAGAGGTTTTTTGTTGCTGTTGTTGTTAATTTTCACCCAAGGATATTTTTCCATTGATTTTTAAATTTTTTTTAGATAGAGTGGAAGGGAGAGAGAAACAGCGCCGTGAGAGACACATGGACTGGTTGTCGCCACATGTTCCCGACCAGGGCTGGGGATTGAACCTGCAACCCAGGCACATGCCCTTGACTGGGAGTCGAACCCGTGACCCTCTGGTTCACTGACCTTCGCTCTAGCTGCTGAGCCAAACTGCCCAGGGCCAGAGACTTTTTGAGAGAACCCCACTTACAGACATCCACCCCTGGAGGTGCGGAGACGCGGCAGACCTCCGCTCCTGTGGCTGAGCCCCCCGCGGTGGGAGGCGCGGGCGGCTGGCCTGTGGCCTTGGCCGGCGGGGCTGGTGCTTCCACTTGCCAGCTGCAGGGTCAGAGCAGCAGCTGCATCTCCCTGAGCCCGACCCCCTCCGGGGCTCCTCAGACCTGCCTCTCCATCTGTGTGCAGATTAGGGGTGACAATGTCTGCGTGCGCTTGGCCTGGAAGAGTGAGCGGCCTCGTGAATGGGGGAGGGGCTCTGATGGGCTCTCCTTCGCTCTGGGTGGCTAGAACAGTAGTCATCACCGTGACAGCTAGCGTGCGCCGGGACCCATCACCCGCCAGGGCCTGAGGTCCCGCCATTCCAGCCAGGTGGAGCTGGGGCTCAAACCAAAGCCCCGGATTCACCATCCGCCGCTGCTCTCTGGGTGAAGCAGAGGCCGCCTACCTGGGCCTGCGCCTCTCACAGAGCCCCGCTTCCCCAGGGTCCTGTCCTGGCGACCGTGGGGTGGTGCCGCGGCCTCTTCGGGAAGAGCCCGCCTGGGCAGAAGACTCCGAGCCGCTGGCTGCCTTTCCCCAGACGCTCTTCAGAAAGTCTTGGTTTCCCTGGGAACCATTTAGGGTGAACCTCTGACAGGAGTCCTGCGCCCTCTGGGAAGCCCGCGATCTGCAGATAGCTGGTTTGCAGACCGAGGAGAGGGACGGAGCCGAGGTGGGAGGGCAGGAGAGCTCACCTCTGCAGCTCTCCGGAGACCCTGAAGGCAGGAGAGACTCCCTCTTGCCAGCCTCCTGGTCCAGCTCACAGGCTGTGGCTGCCTGCTGGGCAGGAGCTGGACCGAGCTGCCTGAGGACGGAGGTGGGAACCCCGCCTCCCCACCCCGTGCTCGGAAGCTCAGCCTGGACAGGGAGAGCAAGGCCAGGAGAAACCGGTGGAACCAGGGCATCTCGAGCAGCCGAGGGGCTGTTTCCTGTCCAGGGTCCCCCTCAGGCCCGAGGAGATGGAAGGACAGCAGTGGGTGGCCAGGTGTGGCCAGGTGTCCCGGGGAGGCCTCATGTCATGGTTCCCGGTCTGCCTGCCGGGAGTTTTTCTCAGGTCCTCTGGCCGTGTGCTTGCAAACCTGTTAATGCTCCACCTGCTCCAGGGAAAATACTAGAACAATTACTGGAGACACTGTGGCGCTAACCAGATCCACGATACGCATGGAGAGGCCCAGGTCAGTGTGCTTGGCTGTGTGAAGGTACAGGCCCTGCCAAGCCCTGCAGAGCCACGCCCACCTCACGGCTGCTGCCTCTGACTGCGCGTCTCCCGTCTCTGCCGCCACTGCTGCCTGCTTCGGGGCGAGCCCACGGGCCGCTCTGCGTACTTCGGGGCGAGCCCACGGGCCGCTCTGCGTACTTCGGGGCGAGCCCACGGCCGCTCTGCGTACTTCCGGGCGAGCCCACAGCCCGCTCTGCGTACTTCGGGGCGAGCCCACGGCCGCTCTGCGTACTTCGGGGCGAGCCCACGGCCCGCTCTGCGTACTTCGGGGCGAGCCCACGGCCCGCTCTGCGTACTTCGGGGCGAGCCCACGGCCGCTCTGCGTACTTCGGGGCGAGCCCACGGCCCGCTCTGCGTACTTCGGGGCGAGCCCACGGCCCGCTCTGCGTACTTCGGGGCGAGCCCACGGCCCGCTCTGCGTACTTCGGGGCGAGCCCACGGCCGCTCTGCGTACTTCGGGGCGAGCCCACGGCCCGCTCTGCGTACTTCGGGGCGAGCCCACGGCCCGCTCTGCGTACTTCGGGGCGAGCCCACGGCCCGCTCTGCGTACTTCGGGGCGAGCCCACGGCCGCTCTGCGTACTTCGGGGCGAGCCCACGGCCCGCGCTGCTTTGAGACAGACCTGTCCTAAGTCACAGTCCGGTGTGGACGCCCCCGTGAGGTTTCCCTGCTGCAGCCAGGCCAGCTGCACGGCCGCCACTCTCGTTCTCCGGGGACGGGAGCTGAGCCTGCCGGAAGGGTTGGAGGAAGGGTGTCAGGCAGCAACACCAGCCCCACTCCTCTCTCCTGCTCCTGGGGCTGCACTGTCCTGAGGAAAAGCACCTTCTCCTGCACCAGACAGGGGCCCCGGGGGCGAGTGCTGGGGACCCGTCCCGGCAGTTCAGTGCGAAGTGATGCGTGGGCTTCTTTCCCGGGACGGCAGAGGGAGCGGGCTGCTGGGGGCGGGGCTCGCCAGGGCGGCGGACGACAGCGAAGGGCAGCGGGCCCAGGAAAGGTGGGACCTGCTTGCAGGACATCGCTTTGTTATAAACCCCGTACTAAGTATAAGTTTTCTCATTGAGTTCTCTCAGATCTACCAGAAAACGAAGAATTACACATGTTCAGTTTTCACACGTGTTGAATTTCAGCAAAACGAGTCCAGCTTTACACCCAGGCCCCAGACAGGAAGCAGGGCCCCGCCCCAGCCCCCTGGCCCGTCACTGCTCTGAGGGTCCCTGCCCGACCCCCGAGCCCTCACGCACGTGTTGTCCCTTGAGCCGCATGAACTGTCATGCTGCAGCACCTTCTGGGTCTGCTGTCTCTGGGTCAGCGTTCTCTGGGGCTCATCCGCATTGTTCGTGCGCGTTCGCTTTCCTTGCTGGTCAGTATGTGGACACCAGCATTATCGGCTCTGTGACTGATGGACATTTCAATGGCTGCTTTCGACTTTCATGAATATTGATGCCTCGAGTAACTTGGACATGTTTTTCTTATTTGTCTTTGTGTCTCAGGTTAGGTGCATCCTCCTGGGAGCCTTCCTCTGGGCGGGGGGCGCCCTCCTGTGGCCTCAGGCTGTCCCAGTGCTCCGGGAGGGCAGGGACGTTGGAAGTGACTCTTGGCTCCTAGGCCAGCGTCTGGCACTGAAGAGACGCTCAAAGGCGCTGGCTGAGCGAATGAGGGAGCAGACTTCACCTGCACCAGTGCTGCTTGGGGCTTGTCTTCATGGTCAGAGAAGCAGTTTAGAAAGACTGTTGGGAGCCCTGAGAACCAACCAGGACTCCCCTGGAGAGAGTGTTACTCTCCAGGTCTGGGTCTGTCTGGGTCCTGGTGTCCCTGAGACTAGGACAGGAGTCCAGGATCATGGTCAGAGGTGTCTGGCTGGGCCAGAGCGACCTTTTCTGGGGGTGTCACAAAGTCCCCCAGAGACCAGGCTGAGGCAGATTGAGCGTTTGCCCCTGTGTGTCTCTGAGGACCCCAATGGCGCCGCCCTCCTGGACATTGGCATCTGGTGGCCAGCTGGGAGGGGAGAGCTGCAAGGACTAGAGGGGCAGCAGACACATGGACACACCTGTTTCCTCTCCGTTCCGAAAGCGAGAGTGGAGCCAGCGAGGCTCCGACCTGGTCTGGGAGAGGAGCGTGTCCTCCAGTTTGGGCTGTTGTGTTCTCCAGCAGGGGCAAGGTAGGAGCAGGGCCTGAGCCTGTGGAGATGCAGTATTGAGGTACCCTGGCGAGACGGGGTTCTTCCCCTTGGCTCTTGGCAGCTACTTGCTCTCTGCCTGAGCAGTGTGGATTCACGAGGTGTTGCCAATCGCAGTGCTTAGTGAGAGCCTGCTGCGCGAAGCAGGCTGACTCCCCGATGCAGTGGGAGCTGGTCCAGTTCGCGTGGACCGGAGCCGTGTGGGACGCAGTGGGAGCTGGTCCAGTTCGCGTGGACCGGAGCCGTGTGGGACGCAGTGGGAGCTGGTCGAGTTGGCGTGGACCGGAGCCGTGTGGGACGCAGTGGGAGCTGGTCGAGTTGGCGTGGACCAGAGCCGTGTGGGACGCAGTGGGAGCTGGTCGAGTTGGCGTGGACTGGAGCCGTGTGGGACGCAGTGGGAGCTGGTCGAGTTTGCGTGGACCGGAACTGTGTGGGACGCAGTGGGAGCTGGTCGAGTTGGCGTGGACCGGAACCGTGTGGGACGCAGTGGGAACTGGTCGAGTTGGCGTGGACCGGAACCGTGTGGGACGCAGTGGGAGCTGGTCGAGTTGGCGTGGACCGGAGCCGTGTGGGACGCAGTGGGAGCTGGTCGAGTTCGCGTGGACCGGAACCGTGTGGGACGCAGTGGCTTTGTTTCCAAAGTAAACATGACACTTTGGGAAGTTTCTCACCCAGAGCCATTCTTTCTTGGAGTGATCTGAGGCTCACGGTGGTTTAATTGAGGCGTTCGGCTCAGCACAGGTTATTTCCCGGAGAATGTGCGGAGCGCTTACAGCCCACGCAGCAGGACAGTCTTCCTCCTCGGCCTTTGCCTACGGAACTGCACCCCCAATCATCTTGTCCTAGTGAACCCCATCTACACTTACACTGATTACCTGACTTCATAGCACGTGTGCCAGACGCCCTCCTAAGCTCTTTAACAAACACCAACTCATCTAAGAGGCACTTATTTCTAACCTCCTTTTTAAATAACTTGGCTGGTGGTAGAGCTGGGATTGGTCCTTCATCAGCGCGTGTTGCTGCCCTGATCCGAGTCTCTGACGCGGCGTGATAAGCAGGAGCCCCGTACCTCGGGAGCTAGTGGTGACCTCTGTGTCTTTCTTAGGGTCAGTGCTGTGCCGTGAGCAGAGGGCCAGCCCCTGGAGAAGGGCCCAGACTAGGAAGCACACCTGCCCAAAGGCGGGCTGAGTCAGAAGCACCTTGGACAGAGGTTGAAAAGGTGACCTGGCAGCTCACCCTGCTGCGCCATCTGAGCTCTGGATGGAAGGACGAGGGCCTGCTGTTCCTCCTCACCCTGATAGCCGCACATAGCACAGGTGCCCCAGGCATCACTGAGCTGCTGCCCCTTCTCCTGCCGGCTCCTTCCCCCATTTTCCTCTGCGGCCTCCCATCCCATCTCTCCTCGGACAGTCTCTGTCTCAGTAAGTGGCACCGATGTCCACACTGTCGTTCAGTCTAGAAGCCTGAAGTCAACCTGCCTTCCCTGCCCTCCTTCCTGGGAAGGCCTCACCTGCAAACACACTTTTCCCTTCACTTTCCTGCAATGCCTTTAGATTTGGGTTAAGACCTCTTTTCTCAAGGTTCCCAAAAAACCTGCCAGGAAGCAACCTTCTGCGCTCACCTGGTCATGTTGCCAAGAACCCTGTAAGAAAGGTACCGGGCTGATTTGTCCAAGGAGGTTGTTCTTTTTATTATTATTATTATCATAACCTTCCAAAGTAAATCTGGTTTCTTAAATCTGTCTGGTCATATCTGAGTCTGCATGTTTTTCTCAAACACGATATTCTGTGACTGATTAGGGTTACTGGCTGGGGCCTTGGTTCTTCTTGTCGGCACAGAAAAGAATTTAAGGCCAATGAAAACGAGAGTGAAGCAAAGTGGGCTTTATTGAAAATACACTGCAAGCAAGGAGCAGGCCAGTCATCAGAGACGGTGGCTCGAACTCCCTGGGCTATCTGGTTCAAGTGAGGGAATTTCTGGGTGGAGACTTCCATTTGCATCCAGGGATGGTTCACAGAAAAGGGTTAGATACCTGTATTTCTTCTGTGCACATCCTTACCCATAATGCATACAGAAGAACCATGGGTGGGGGCGGTGTCAAAACCACAAAGCAAACGTTGTTATAATTCGTCTGGGGCCCTAGTAAGGTTGCACTGAGGTCCTGTCGTCTCCTCTGCTTCCTCAGAGAGCCGCTGGCTGGGAACCGGCCACGGGCGGTCCGGTCGGGAATGCTGGCTGCAAGGCCTCCGGCAGAGGCCATCTGACCCGTCAGGACCCCGGTCAGGCCCCACCCCAGCCGCCCACGTCTAATTCCCTGCCTGACAGTTCCAGTCACGGGTTTGGACATACAGCCAGTTTCCAATAGTGTCCTGTTACAAGGAGAACTGATTCTTACTGAACTTACGCAAATCACTATATTGCTATGACAAATAAGAATAATCAGTGAGAGTTTCCAAATTCTGGAGGTTCACCCGGGAAGTAAAAGATAAATGTTTAGTTCTGCTCACAAAGGTATAATTTACCCAGTTGCTCTAAGTCATAGTAGTAAGAGAAGCCAGTTTCCTTGTATCTGGAAAACAAAACATTTTTATTCGTTTTTTTATTTTTTTGGTGGTACGTGCCCCTAGCAGGAACCGAACCCGGGACTCTCTGGTTCACAGGCCTATGCTCAACCGCTGAGCCAAACTGGCCAGGGCAACAAAACATTTTTAAAAACCAGCAATATTTCAAACAAAAAGTCGTACAAATTATAATCATCTTCGTCAGTTTATTCAGTCCCATGCAGCTAACTCTAATTAACCTTTCCTTTCACTAGCAGTTTATGAAGCCTTCAGCTCTGTCATTAATTTTACAAACTTTTACCCAGTAAAGTGGTATGATCTGAAAGTTTATTAAAAACCTGCATTTCAGAGCAGCAATTTTCACCTCGTGGCACACAAACTGTTAAAATTCTGCGGCACACCAAAAAATAAACTTTCTGCCTATGTCAAAACATAGAGCCCGGTCGGTACGGCTCAGCGGCTAGAGCGCTGGCCGAGGACCAATGACTCGAGGGTTCGATTCTAGTCAAGGGCATGGACCTCGGCTATGGTTCATCCCTGGCCCTGGTTGGGGTCATGCGGGGGGCAGCCAGTCGATGTGTCCCTCTCACATCGATGTTTTTTTCTCTCTCACTCCCTCTCTTTCCCTCTCTCCCACTCTACCTGAAGATAAATGGAAAAATATCCTCAGGTGAGGATTAAAAATAAATATATAAATAAAAACATAAATAGATATAATTTTGATTCATTCAAACTGGACAGCTATTGCTGTGTCGGCTGTTGTCATTGTTTGAATGTGACAGTCGAAGGGAAAAGAGGTCAGTGGCCCTAACTAAATAGTCGAGTACTGCGTGTTCTAAAGATCCTGTGGCACCTGGTGAAAATCACCGCTTCGGAGCAAGTGGCAGGGTTCTTGCCACGAATTCCTGTGAAGATGAAACATGTTTGCAAAGCATCAGAGTAAGACAATGACTGTCTTTTGGAAGTTGTTACATTACGATATTTACCCATAAATACACTCTGGTGGTGCTCCTCCTGCGATTCAGTGCACAAATAAGCCTGATGACTTCAATATCTACCTTTTATAAGGAGAGAGAGCAACTTTTTTTGAGGTATTCTAGGTCCTCCTGAAAAACCTCAAGTTTATTTCCAGGTTAATAAAAAGACTATTTAAAATTAGAATCTTGAATCGTTTGCCAAAATATATCAAAAGGTTTGGACATTGGATTAAAAAGATCACAGATCATTATGAAACAATACTTAATTGCCTATTTAACCAAAATAGCAATAATGTTCAAAGACAAATACAGAAAGTCACATAATTGTTAGCAAAACTTTAGCTCTTACTACTGAGAAGATTTCATTTTCTTAAGTAATTGAGGACCTGAGACCACATAAAACACAGTAGATTATGTTGATATAACACAGAATCCTGGCTTTCCAGGCAGAGCACTTCTTATAATATCTTCGCAGGAGCAGACGAGTAGTCCAAGAAAATGTACTTTTTAATTAAAGGGAGAAAACCACTTTTAATTTTACATCACTTTACTTTTGATTTTTGTTTTTGTTTTTTTTTTTTTTACTCTGTTTTGTAGCATTGATTTTAGAGAGAGATGAAGGGAGAGGGAGAGAGAGAGAGAGACATCGATAAAAGAGAACATCGACTGGCCGTCTCCTGCGTGCCCTCACTGGGGACTGGGTCACACCCGGGCATGCACCCTGACTGGGAATCTAGCTGGCGACCTCTTGGTGCAGGGTCAACGCTCAACCACTGAGCAACACTGGCTGGGCTTTACTTTTGATGTATAAAGTCACATATTTAATTAAATTTATTCCAGTCCTATTCAGCTTGACCATACATAAACTTTTCTTTTTTGATTTCTTGTTACAAAACTTATGCATTTTTTCTTTGTTCAATTTAATTTGTCTCTTGTTCTCTTAAGGATTTAGAAATAACCAACCTGTCTTGAAAACAAACCATTTTATTTTAATTTTCTTAAAGTGAATTTTCTTAGCGTATACATTCTTTTACCAAAAACATATATCTGTTACTTGCATAGTAATTAGAATTATTAAAGCTAGAAATCTTAATTTCTAATGAAAATTTAAAAGTAAGACATTTTGAGTAGGCATATTGTACCAGGAGAAATCAGAGGGACAGATTCCCCGTTGCTCACGGGAGTGGGTTCTTTCAGAAGCCCCCAGGGACAATGGGATGTGGGAAGAGATTTTGTTTGCACGGAGTTGTATTTCTCGGGTTGCGAAGTCCCATGTCCCTCAGTCCAGCCTGGAAAGGGGCAGCTGTGGATTTAGCAAAGTCAGAAGCAGGGGAGTGTCCAGAGTTTATTTCCGTGATGAAAGTGGGTCGGTCCAGTGGAATATCAGGCAAGATTCAGTCCATTGTATGGAGTTTCACACGGCTGTGGGCCATGTGAGCAAATCAGGGGGATGCTCCCCTGTAACTGGATGGAGAGCCAGGAGCTTGGCAAGCAAGAAAGGGAACCAAGAGAGCAAACTCCCTTTGTCCAGAAGTTTAAATAGTCCGATTTTGTCCCCTTGCAGAGGCTATGCCTCTTCTGGCCAGTTTCCTGTTCCCAGAGTGACTGACAGGTAAACACCTTCCCACGTCACTCAGACCTTACTCAGCATGTATCTAAACTGCCTTGTCCAGTCCCTTCCCCTCTCAGTCTGCAGGGAATAGACCCGGAGAGTGTTAACTTGCAGCTTCCTGGCAAAGCCCAGTAAATGGCCTATATTATCTGGTCTTCCCTCTACTCCTTTCCTGTTAAGTAATAATCAGGTTATTATAACAGTATCAATATCAGCATACTGTAAGTTGACAAAACCATGAATACATGTCATAACCTCCAGAAATATAGGCTCTTTTACTGGAAAATATATTTTATAATTTTTAGAAACATATGTTTCCTTAACACATAGCAACATATTTTATTAACAGATTCAAATTCATCTTTTAGTTTCTCTGTAATAAGAAGCTAAAAGTAGAAAAACTTAGACTTATTTAACAATTAATGTTTTACTATTTTATTTGGAAATTAGATATTCAGTAATTTAAATTAACTCATTTAAGTCAATTTAGCAAAACTTTAAAATTTCAAGATAACAAAAGATTTGGGGAAACTATTTTTTAAGTACATATACTATAACACATATAATTATTGTTAAAAAGTTTCACCCCAAACCTTTTTATTTACTTAAATCTATTTATTAGTTCTTAACAATGAAGTTTGGATTATGCATGAAAACTCTATGAGATATTAAATTCAATTAGTATTATCTCAAGCTGTTTTTCCTGGTGACATATTTTGCAACGGAGATAACAGTAACTTATTTTTGTGAACCCTGGTAAAATAAAATTATTATACTTAATACTGATATCTTCAAAAACGTATCTGTTTTGGATATGGAAAAAGACAGGAGTGGCAGGACCAGAGCGAGGGTGAAGGGGAGAGTGAGTGAGTGTGAGAGAGAGTGTGCATGGACGAGCAACCTTGAGCAGTGCAGAAACGTAGGGCAGAGGGTTCCTGTGCTGTGGACTAGGGAGTACCTGGCTACCACGGGAAGCAGCTAGTCAGGGTGCTTCTCCCTGCACAGCCGGAAGGCCCTGCCATTTTGGAAGATCCCCGGTCTTCTCTAGGAGAAAGCAGCAGGTAGCTAGGGCCGAGTGACCTGAGTCCACCAGTGTGCCTTGCACCATCAGAGCAGTGGACCCCACTGTGTCAACGTGGACCAGTGCACAGTAGTGGTGCTCTCAAGGTTCCTGCTTGCGGAGGCAGCAACCAGCTGGAAGCAGAGCACCATCCCCCACAGAAGCAGCAGTAGTGCCAGCTTGGGAGCCCAGCACCTTCCCCCACAGCAGCAGTGACTGGGCAGGAGTGGAGCCCCACTCCCAATAGCAGCTGAGGCTTGGGAGCCAACACACAGCTCCAGCAGCAGAGGCTTGGGAGCGGACATTCATCCTCAGGCAGCAGCAGTGCAGATCAGCACCTGAGACCCATCCCCAGCAGCAGCAGCATAGGCTGATCAAGAGCAGAGCCCCAGCCCAAACAGCAGCAACACTCGGGCAGCCAAGACCTGCCCCTGACCATTGCAGCAACAGATTTGGAATGGAGCCCCTCCCCCCAGTAGAAGCAAAATCCCAGGAGCTGAGCATCTTTAGACCCCAACAGCAGCAGAGGATTGGGAGTGAGAGCACCCCCTGGCAACAACAGCAGCAGTAGCAGTGCAAACTGGGAGCTGACACTCACCCCCAGCAGTGACTGATCAGGAGCTGAGCACCACCAGGCAGCAGTGCATCCCAGCAGCTCACCAACTGGACCCACACACTCCAGCAATGCCTACCACGACAGACCAATACCAGCCATCTGTTGTCTGTTCTCCAGGACCCATAGCAGGCAAGAGGCGCCACGCACCAAAGCAGTCTGTGAGGCACAGCAGCCTTATTTGAGACACACCAACTTGCCTACACATTCCAACATCCCTCATCAGGCCTAGAACTACCAGACTGATAAAATGGTAAGACAAAGAAACAACACCCAAATGAAAGAAAAGGAAGAATCACCAGAAAAGGAACTACATGGAATGGAAGCAAGCAACTTGTCAGATAAAGAATTCAAAGCAATGATTTTAAGGGTGCTCAAACAATTCAATGAGAACTACAAGCAACTTCATGAGAATTATAAAGAGCTCAGTGGGAACTACATCAGCATAAAAAAAGAGGTAGTAGCTATGAATAAAAATCAAGTGGAAATAAAGAATGACATAGCTGATATAAAAAATATCTTAGAAGGATTCAGTAGTAAATTAAAAGAAGCAGAAGACCAAATCAGCGAGTTAAAAGACAATATAAAAAAAAAAAAAAAAAAAAGCACCCAAATAGAGCAGCAAATGAGAAAAAAACTAAAAAGCAAGAGGAGAGTTTAAGGGAGCTTTGGGACAATATGAAATGTAACAACATTCACATCATAGGGATACCAGAAGAAGAATAGGAGAAAGAAATAGAGAACCCATTTGAAGAAAGAATGACAAAATACTTCCCTAATTTGGTGAAGGAAAAAGTCACACAAGTCCAGGAAACACAGAGAGTCCCAAGCAAGATGAACCCAAAAAGACCTAGACACGTCATAATTAAAATGGCAGACATTAAAGACAAAGAGAGAATCTTAAAGGAAGCAAGAGAGAGATAGTTACCTACAAGGGAGCTCCCATTAGAGTGTCAGCTGATTTCTCAATAGAAACACTACAGGCCAGAAGAGGGTGGCATGAAGTATACAAAATAATGAAAGGCAAAAGGCTGAATTCAAGACTACCCTATCCAGCAAGGCTATCATTCAAAATTGAAGGTGAAATAAAGACCTTCATAGACAAAAAAAGCTAAAGGAATTTACTACCATCAAACCAGCACCACAAGAAATACTAAAGGGAATGTTGTAAGAAAAAGAAGAAATAGAGAGAGAGAAGAAAACAGGCATCAAATAAAAATGGCAACTAATAAGTATCTGTCAATAATAACCTTAAATGTAAATGGCTTAAATGCTCCAATCAAAATACATAGGGTAGCTGATTATATAAGAAAACATGACCCATATATGTGCTGTCTACAAGAGACCCACCTCACAACAAAAGATGCATACAGGATGAAAGTGAAGGGATGAAAACATTTTTTCCAGGCAAATGGAAATGAAGAAGAAAGTTGGTTTAGCAATACTCATATCTGATAAGATAGACTTCAAAATGAGGGGCATAATAAGAGATAAAGAAGGTCACTATATAATATTACAAGGTTCAATCCAAAAAGAGAATATAACCCTGGTAAACATATATGCAACAAATACAGAAGCACCAAAATCTATTAAAAAACTTCTGGAGGACTTCAAGGGAGAGATCAATAGCAATACAATCATAGTGGGTGACTTTAACACCCCACTAATAACACTGGATAGATCTTTTGGGCAAAAAGTTAACAACGAAACAGAGTCCTTAAATGACAAACTAGATCAGTTGGACTTAATTGACATTTGCAGAAAATTTCAACCCAAAGCTGCAGAATTCACATTTTTCTCAAGTGCACATGGGACGTTCTCAAAGATAGACCACATGTTAGGACACAAAGCAATTCTCTACAAATTCAAGAAGATTGAGATCCTATCAAGAATCTTCTCAGATCACAATAGCATGAAATTAGAAATCAATTACTATAAAAACACTCAAAAACATTCAAACACATGGAGGCTAAATAGCATGTAATTAAACAAGAAATGGGTTGCCAATAAGATAAAGAAATAAAAAAACTTCCTGGAAACTTGAAAATGAACATATAATACAAAATCTATTGGACAGAGCAAAAGTAGTCCTGAGAGGTAAGTTCATAGCAATACAGGCCTACTGCAAGAAAGAAGAAAACATTTATAATAAAGTATCTAACCCAACAACTTAAAGATTTAGAAAGAGAACAAAAAGAAAAACCCAGAGTTAGTAGAAGGAAGAAATAATAAAAATCAGAGCAGAAATGAAGGATATAGAGACTAAAAAAAAAAAAAATACAAAAGAGCAATGAAACCAAGAGCTGGTTCTTTGAAAAGATAAACATGATTAATCAACCTTTAGCCAGACTCACCAAGAAACAAAGAGAGAGAATCCAAATTAATAAAATCAGAAACGAAGAGGTGAAGTAACAACGAACGCCACAGAAATACAAAGGATTGTAAGAAAATACTATGAACAATTATGTGCCAACAAATGGCAATGTAGGAGAAATGCACAAATTCTTATAATCATATACTATTCTAAAAGTCAACTGGGAAGAGTTAGAAAACCTAATCAGATCCTTAACAATTAACAAAATACAAGAACTAATCAATAAAATTCCAGCAAACAAAAGTGCTGGTCTGGATGGCTACACAGGTGAGTTTTAGAAGAATTAACACCCATTCTCCTCAAACTAGTCCAGAAAATTCAAGACGAAGGAAGACTTCCAAGCTCTTTTTATGAGGCCAGCATAATCCTAATAATCCTAATCCCAAAACCAGATAAAGACACTACAAAGAAGAAAAATTACAGGCCAATATTCTTGATGAACATAGATGCAAAAATCCTCAACAAAATCTTAGCAAATCGAATTCAGCAAAATATTAAAAATATATATACACCAGGACCATGTGGGATTTATCCCAGGGATGCAAGGCTGGTACAATATTCACAAATCAATAAATGTGTTACACCACATAAGCAAAATGAAGGATCAAAAGCATATGATCTTATCAATAAATGCTGAAAAAGCATTTGACAAAATCCAGCATCCATTTTTGATAAAAAGCTCTCAGCAAAGTGGGAATAGAAGGATCATATCTCAACATAATAAAGACTATTTATGACAAACCTACAGCCAATATCATACTCAATGGGCAAAAACTAAAAACATTTCCCTTAAGAACAGGCACAAGACAGAGATGCCCACTTTCACCACTCTTATTTAACAGTACTAGAAGTCTTAACCACAGCAGTCAGACAGGAAGAAAAAACAAAAGGGATCCAAATTGGAAAGGAGGAAGTGAAATTATCATTATTTACAGATGATATAATATTGTACATAGAAAACCCCAAAAACTCCATCAAAAATCTACTAGATTTAATAAATGAATTTGGCAAAGTAGCAGGATACAAACTCAACATCCAGAAATTTTTGGCATTTTTATACACTGATAATGAACACACAAAAAGAAAAACTAAAATAAATCCCATTTACCACTACAACAAAAAATTAAGATACCCAGGAATAAACTTAACCGAAGAAGTAAAGGACCTGTTCACAGAAAATGGAACACTGAAAAAAGAAATAGAGGAAGATATAAAAAAAGTGGAAGCACATACCT
The DNA here is from genome assembly GCF_014108415.1 of Molossus molossus. Lineage (NCBI taxonomy): Eukaryota > Metazoa > Chordata > Mammalia > Chiroptera > Molossidae > Molossus > Molossus molossus. The sequence goes on from NW_023425358.1 coordinate 128,985, forward strand.
AGTTCATGGATTGGAAGTATTAACATCATTAAAATGTCCATACTACCCAAAGAAATCTATAGATTCAATGCAATCTCCATCAAAGTACCAATGACATATTTCACAGATCTAGAACAAACACTCCAAAATGTATATGGAACCAAAGAAGACCCTGAATAGCCACAGCAATCTTGAAAAAGAACAAAGTAGGAGGTATCACATTACCAGATATCAGGTTATACTACAAAGCCATTGTAATAAAAACAGCTTGGTACTGGGATAAGAAGAGACATATAGATCAATAGAATAGAACAGAGAACCCAGAAATGGACCCAAGACATTGTGCTCAGTTAATATTTGACAAAGGTGGCAAGACCATACAATGGAGTAAAAACAGCTTTAATAAATGATGCTGGGAAAATTGGACAGTTACATGCTAAAAGATGAAGCTAGACCACCAACTTACACCATACACAAGAATAAACTCAAAATGCATAAATGAGTTAAATATGACTCATGAATTCATAAAAATCCTAGAAGAAAATGTAGGCAACAGGATTTCAGACATCACACGTAGCAGAATTTTCACTGATACATCACCTAAGGCAAGAGAAACAAAGGAAAAAAATTAATACAGTGAACTACATCAAACTAAAAATCTTCTGCACAGCAAAAGAAACAAGCATCAAAATAGAAAGGGAACCCACTATATGGGAGAGCATAATTGTCAATGATACATCAGGTAAGGGGTTCATTTCCAAAATATGTAGAGTGCTCATACAACTCAACAAAAGGAAGACAAAGAACCCAATTAAAAAATGGGCAGAGGACCTAAGTAGACACCTCTCTAGAAAAGGCATATAAATGGCCAAGAGACATATGAAAAAATGCTCAATGTTACTAATCATCAGAGAGATGCAAATTAAAACAACAATGAGGTATCACCTCACACCTGCCAGAATGGCCGCCATCAACAAATCATCAAACAACAAGTGTTGCGAGGGTGTGGAGAAAAGGGGACTCTAGTACACTGCTGGTGGGAATGCAGACTGGTGCAGCCACTGTGGAAAACAGTATGGTATTTCCTCAAAAAGTTAAAAATTGAACTGCCATTTGACCCAGTGATTCCACTTCTAGGAATATATCCTAAGAAGCCTGAAACATTAATCAGAAAGAATATGTATACCCCTATGTTCATAGCAGCACTATTTACAATAGTTGAGATCTAGAAACAGCCCAAGTGTCCATCAGTAGGTGAGTAGATAAAAAAGGTGTGGTACATGTACACAATGGAATGTATGCAGCGGTAAGAAAGATCTCATCCTTTGAGACGACATGGAGGGACATGGAGAGTATTATGCTAAGTGAAATATGCCCGTCAGAGGACTACACGCATCACATGATCTCACTTATTTGTCAAATATAGTGATCAAAATAAGCTGGTGAACAAAATAGCCCCAGAGATATAGAAGTAGGGTTCAGACTGACAAACCTCAAAGGAGGGAGCTGGGGGGAGGGAAGAGTAAACCAAAGAACATATGCACATAAGCATAACCGATGGACATAGACAACAATGCTTGCGGGGGGGGGGGGGGGGAGGGAGTCAATGGGAAAAAAGGAGAAACATCTGTAACAAAAATAAATTAATTAAAAAATAAAATAAAGACATCTGTTTTAATTAACCAATAAACTTAGATTAGTTATAATACCAAATATTTTCCCAAAACCTGAAAAACATTTGGATTAGTTTGCTGTATTTCTTAATTTCTATAAGCACTTAATTCCTTTTAGCCATTTAAACGGAGCTTCTTATAATTTATTTTTTTAAATTTAGCAATACCGTTCATAGGTAGAAAAGTAACGTTTTATGCATAAAACACACAGATAGATAAACACAAGGAGAGGTTACAGAGATCACAAACACACAGAGTCACTAACTAACATTTTGGAAAAGACACGAGATTTTTCATTTACCCACTTTCCAAGGGTCTTTTGCATTTTAAGGAATGTCTCTTGGGGCTTAGAGAAAATGAGGGTAGAACATCTGCATCACACAGACACAGAGAAAGTATCAAAGGTTCTTTGTTTTTCAGTCTGTTCCCTTTCTGCTCTGGCGAGGGCGAGTTCCTGGTCTGCTCCTTGGCTCAGGCCCTGCCCATGGCCATGGAGTCTGATGAGCATCGCTTGAAGGTGGACGTGCTCGCCTCCTGTTTCACAGCAGTAGGTAGGGGGATGCTCCCCACCATCCTCATCATTCAGTCAGATAAAAGACAATCATTGATTTTCTTAAAATACCAATTATAAATGTTTACCTAATTTTGGCAACGTGTGAGTATACCTGTTTCTAGCCCTCACTAGGCTTAACCAGTTTTTGTTTCACAATACTCGATAGGAGAAATATTTTACAGGCAAACATAATATTCATGTCCATTAAATATTCAGGCAACAGAGAGACACCTTTATATCATCCCTGCTTCAACATTCCAACTTTTATAATGTTATTAACCAGAAAGGGGACCTGGCCCTGAGCGGGTCTGCCTGGGGCCAGCCCGTAGTGTGTGGCTTCTTGACTTTATGCAGGACAGTTTTCACAGCACAAGGCCAGGTGCATCTTAGAGAACACTGATTAAACCTGGGGACAGCCAGCCAGGAAGGGCTGTGCCGCTCTGGCTCACCGGAACGGGGCCTTGGGAGGCTCAGGGGTTTGTCGGATGTCTGCCCAGTGCTGCCCTGGTTGCAAGCCTCCCGGGGTCCCCTAGAGTGTAGGAGATGCATGCCTGGGGGAGAGGAGGTGCGGGTGTGCTCCTGGGAAGGAGGGGGTGCTGGGTCCTTGTCTTGAGGCTTTTATCTCCTGCTTGCACTTGGGGCCCTTAGAGGAGGTCTCAGGGGAGGGTTTCAGCAGAACACTCCTTGGTGTTCTCGGTGTGGCGTCGGGGTCAGTGTCAGGGGCCGTCAGTCATCCAGCTGGTGCTGGTGCCGCCCACCTGGTTTTGCTGCTCTTCTGAGTCTGGAGCTCGAACACAGCGGAGGCCCAGCTGTTACCCTGGGGGACCTTCTGTACGGGCTGTAAATGGCTCTGCTGCCGTGTTCAGCTCTGCCTCAGTTTCCCTGGTCCACCGTCCTGGCTCACTGGCCTGTCTCAGTTACATTTACATTCCCTCAATGTAATTGTGGCCCCAGTCAGGGCTTCCCCAGGGGGCTTCTGAGCGCAGTGGGGGGGGGGGGTCCTTGTCCTGTCTCGGGAGGAACGATTCCACCGGCCTGACCGCCGCCCAGACTGCTTGGTCAGATTCCAGCCGTAATCTCTGCCTTCCGGCTTCTTAAGTTTCTCCAACTGGGGCAAGCAGAGCAGACTTGTTTGTGCCCCCTTAATATTGGGGGGCTCGTAGGGGGCTCTCTGTGGCTCCACCAATCCTTTGGCAGTGCTGTATTATAATCTTTGTTTTAACCCATCAATGTCTGTTTGATCCATCCCATTTCTTTTTTAAAAAATTTTTTTTCTTTATTGATTTTAGAAAGAGAGAAAGGGAGAGGGAGAGAGAGAGAGAGAAACATCGATGAGTGAGAACATCGATTGGCTGCCTCCTGCGTGCTCCCCACTGGGGGTTGGGCCCACAACCTGGGCATGGGCCCTGACTGGGAATCGAACCAGCGACCTCTTGGCAGGGTCGACGCTCAGCCACTGAGCCACACCGGCGGGCTCATCCGTTTCTTAACCATGTAAAGACATCCACCTGCGGGGACGAGTCCGTAGATTCTTCCCTTTCTGTTTCCTTTTTCATTTGCTACTCTCTATATTCACTTTTTCCACCTTATTTGTTGTCAACATAAGAAATGTCCAAACCTGTAAGAATTTTTGAGTTTATTAGCACCAAACTGATGATAATTGCCAGGAAGCAAAATCTCAACGGAATGAGAAAATGCTCCAGGAAAGGGCAGGTTTGCACCTTGTTTGTGAATTACAGTCAGAGGAGGAGGCATAAGGAGGGTTGCATGACACTGGTGACAGATTGGGGAGCGGGAGACAACGGAGCGGGGAAACCTCTGGGATTGGATGGAAAGTACAATGACAGACACATAGTATTTTTTTTTTACATGGGTGGGTGCAGGGTAGTTACAGTCAACAATTACCAGTTACCATGGTAACAGTAACAGGGGGATGTGTGGTCTCTGCCTTGGGGGGCGGTTGTGCTTTGAGGGGTCCAGGAAAAAGGAAATTACTTTGTTATTCCAAAGGCATGTTATTGGTATGCTATCCAAGATGCCAAGAGGTAAGCTAAGTAAGGTGAAGAGTGACCTTCGTGAGGGACAGAGATGGGCTGAGGACAAGACTTCACGACGAACTTCCTTCAGTTAGAAAGTTTTCCTCTCAGACCATCCAGCGTGGGTTCCTCAGTCTCCGGGTCGGTAAGGTTGCCAGGCAGCCTCCCCTGAGCTGGTCAGGGTTTATATGTGGCCCTTTTCATCCACTTTCTTAATGACCTTTACAAGGTGTCGCCCACCTTTCTGGGGGGACCTGTGACTGTCCTCCGCCTCTCACTGTCTGTTCTCAACTAACTTTGTGTTGTCACCAGCGTCCGTAAGACCCGTGAGGACAGCAGATTCAAGGCAGCTTCCTAAACTGTCTTTGTCAGGCTAGTGCTTATATTGCTTTGTATCCATGTTTCTAAAAAATTGATCTTGCTACAGGCCACAATAAAACAACTGTTTACAGTAATAATTCTCTAAAAAATGTTCAATTAAAAATTTTTAATTCAAAGTGTGATGGGCAGGAGAGCTTTTCGCCCCCACCAGGGGCGGGGACACTGGGCTTCTTGGGCGTCACGAGAAGAGGGATTTCATGAGACCCCGTGGGAGGATAAGGGATTATAGAAGCTTTATTTCTATGGGATTACACCCACGTTCCCAAGCCCATTTCCCTTCGTCCCACCCAGAAGGAAGCCCAGCCGAGCCTTCAGCAGGGCTCGAGCTAGAAGGTTGCCCCGAGTTTCCGCTCCACGCTGGGCACTGACCCGTCTAGCCTCAGGCTGGCTGAGTGCGTGTCCCCACAGCAGTCCATTGGTCCACTGCATGCAGGGTCACCTGGCTGTGGAGGGACGGAACGTGGACAAATGTAAAGGAGCAGGAGCAAAACCAGAAGAACCAGAGAGCCAAGAGAGAAGCTCCTTGTCGGGGTGGGGAGCCTTTCATCTTCCCAGGGCCCTTTGGGTATTTATAACACCATTCTGGGGCCATGCAAAGTTATCAACCCAAAAATTAGCCTGCTAGACTGACAGACCTCAGAGGGAGGGGCTGGGGGGAAGGGCAGGAAGAGATAAACCAAAGAACTTATGTGCATATATGCATAACCGATGGACACAGACAACTGTACTGTGGAGGGGGGGTTGGAGGGGGAGGAGCGTGTCTGTCAGTGGGAAAGGAGAAACATCTGTAACAAAAATAATTAATTAAAAACATTAGCTGGCTATGTTCGGCCAGCTAATTCGGTGAGGTGTGCGATGTTACTGGCATTGATTGTTCCGGCCTCGTAGAACCTCCCCTGGGGGCCAGTCAAGGGTCCTCTCTGGCTCCCAAAACTGTTGGGGAGAAAGATGTAGTTTTTTTCCTGTCTTTCTAAGTTCATCTGCCTCCACTAAAAATCATATTAACATGAGACTGATTAACAGGAGAAAATGGCCAAACTTATGTATGTACAGTCTGGCTGGTGTGGCTCAGTGGACTGAGCGTCAGCCCAGGGACTGAGAGGTCCCAGTTCGATTCCAGGTCCGGGCACATGACCGGTTTGTGGGCTCCAAACCCAGGAGGGGGTGTGCAGGAGGCAGCCGATCAGTGTTTCTCTCTCACATCGATGTTTCTATCTCTCTTTTACTTCCTCTCTCTCTAAAAAACCAATAAAAGCATATTTTTAAAACTACGTATATGTATGTACGCATGGGGATTCCATAGGACCCTGAGGCCCGAGGACACATTAGGCGGCTACGGTGTATGGGCTGTCCCAGAGCTAAGGGAAGGCTAGAGGTGGTGTGGAATTTCCAAGGGCACGAAGGCAATAGAAAAGCAAATGTGTGGGGAACAAGTGCTTGCTGGGCCTCCCGTAACTGGGGCACAGTGAAGGCTTTGGTCCATGGCTCTGCTGAGTCCTCCCTGGATACCCACCTGGTTCACATGAGACTACAGCTGTGTCTGGATCAAAGCTCCCTTTCTGGCAGGCCCTCCATTTAAATGCTTTTATGCAACCCTGGCTGGCGTGGCTCCGTGGTTGAGCATCGACCCTGCACCAAGAGGTGGCCAGTTTGATTCCCGGTCAGGGCACATGCCCAGGCTGCGGGCCAGATCCCCAGTGGGGGGCGTGCAGGAGGTGGCCATTCGATGTTCTCTCTCATCAGTGTTTCTATCTCTCTTTCCCTCTCTCCCTTCCCCTCTCTCTAAAATCAATAAAGGAAAAAAATGCTTTTATGCAGTTAGGGGGAAGGTCAAAAGTTCTGAGTCTTTTGTTTCTTAAAAATAAGCAGATTAAAATAATCTATATCCCAAAAGGTGTATTTTGGGGTGGCACACTCTGCTTCCTCTCACTGGCTTGGGTAAACTTTCCCACTGTTCCTATGGCAACCAGGAAACACACGTCTTCCATGTTGACACTGTGTATTTTGCATTTTTGTTTGAGGGCTACCTGTGTGTTTACCTGTCTCACACGGTATCTTGTGTCCTCAGGACCTGGAATGGAGCTGGTTTGGGGAGGACAGTAAAAACAAACACCTTCAAACAGTGAGCACGTCCATGAAAGGACACGCTGCAGCCAGCGGAGACTCCGAGCCTGCTCTGGCACACTCTTGACCTCACGAGGTCACTTTCCCCCTCTGAGCCTGGTTTTCCTGTCTGTGGGGTGAGGGCCCTTTCTAGGTGGTCTCCAAGGTTCCCGGTTGCTCTGAGTCTGGGACCCCCTCCGGCACCACGTGCTCACTCCCCTGGCTCTCTTCTGAGCCCTGCGAGCCCACCTCACCCTGTTCATCCTCTGTGCCCGGTCCCTTCAGGATGTGGTGATGGGCAGAGCCTGGCTTCCTTCCTTCAGCTGGGCTTGGACACGGTCAGCAGTGGCCTTAGGTCCTCCTTGAATCCAGGACAAGCATGCCTTGAAAGTCTCAGATGTTCTTCTCACGTCATCTTATTTTTTTCCAGAACATTGCAAATGGGAAGCTGTGAATGCTGTCCCTATCTCAGAATCCTCACAACAATCCATAGGCTGGTGTAGAATCTGCATGTCGCCCCCCAGAGATCAGGACCTCCTGGTGGCCACAGCCCCCCCCCCCATAGAGATCAGAAACTCCTGGTGGCCACAGTCCCCCCACAGAGATCAGAAACTCCTGGTGGCCACAGCCTCCCCCCACAGAGATCAGAAACTCCTGGTGGCCACAGCTCCCCCCAGAATGAAAGCAACCTTAGTCACCCTGTGAGTACTTAATCTTATACCCACTTACTTTTCTTCTGTTCCTCATATCCCGTCGGCACATTTATTGAGTACCCACCATATGTCAGGTATTGTTTTAGGTGCTGTGAACACATAAAGAACAAAGCAGACAAAATCCTTGCTCTTGGGGACCTTACATTTCTGCATGCATGTGGGCTGGCAACCCACATGAATGAGAAACATAATAAGCAAGTAAATTATATAATAAGCTAGGAGGTGGTACTAGGGGAAGAAAGGAACGTGAGCAGGGAAGACCTCCTGAGACTTCAGGATCTGGGTCGAGGCGTGGAAGAGGGTGAGGATGTGCGCCAGCCTTTCTGGGGAAGAATCTTCTGGCAAACGGCAGAGCCCGCACAAGGACCCGAGGTGGGACACGCAGGGGCTGTGCAAAGACCCGACGTTGCTGTCTGAGCAGGACGCCTAGTGCACAGCGGGCTCACCGTCAGGAGTTGTTGGAGGTGAGAGCAAAGGTCGCTGTGCCTGCTGTCAGAATGACTTGCGGTTTCTGAGCACAGGGCCACCTATTATATCGACTCTGTTTCCACGGGAGAAGTTGGTGGGTCTGAATCAGATGAAACTTTACATGCTGACCCGTTGCTTATTAGCTTTGTCATCCTTGGCAAATCACTTACCTTCATGTAATTTCTATTTCTTCATTTTGGCAGAAGGGTTTCAGCTTGGACAGACAGAGTGGAAGGACTTGACTTGACCATATAGAAATGGCTAACTCTCCTGCAGATGTGTGGTGTGGGTGCGTGCCCAGTAATGTTAGTTGTTGGTATACCTGTTCTCTGGTCTTTGGGCAAGACATTTATTTTCTCTTAGCCTTGGTGTCTTCTTCCAGAAAACAGTATATTCATCTCTGTGCTGCTTACTGCCTAGACTTTAACAACTATCAAGTGAAACAATGTGGATGATTGTACTTTAATACAGATGACAAGTCTCCAGTGGCAGGTTCTCTATGTATATGTGTGTACACACACTCGTATATGCATGTGTGGTATTTTGTGTGTACATTATATAGGACACACAGGCTATTTTATTATTCATAAATGCTTCAAGGATAAGGACATATATCTCTGTACAAAACCTATGTCTCTCCCACATGTTAAATGCTCAGTAAATCCTTGTTGAATGAGTGAAATAATTCTGATGAAAATACCCTTTTCTGGATTAAATGTGTAGATCAAAATCAGTAGAACTGTTTGATTTCAGGTAGTAAGGATGTGGTATTATTGTGAATTATATTTAGAATACATTTATGGGGGACTTACTATATTTATATGCCAGGCACTATATTAAGCACTGTCTGATTTTAAACTGTCAGCAGCCCAATGAGGTAACACAGTTATTATCACTATTTTATGAGTGAAACCAAAGAATTAGTGTTTTGTTGTTGTTGTTAATCCTCACTTGAGGATGTTTTCCCATTGATTTTTAGAGAGAGTGGAAGGGAGGGAGGGAGGGAGAGAGAGAAACGTCGATGTGAGAGAGGCACATCCTTCGGTTCCCTCCTGCACTACCCTGACCTGGGGCGGGGGGTTGAACTGCAACCCAGGTGTGTGCCCTTGACCGGAACTGAACCCTCACAGGCCGATGCTGTAACTGCTGAGCCAAACTGGCCGGGACAAAGAGTTAGTGTTTGATCACCGCCAGTCAGTGAGGGATCTGGGTGGGAACCAGCCTTCCAGAGCTGATGTGCTTGGCTGCTGCTCCGTGGCTTCCCGGAATGTCACTGCCGTGCTTCACGGTCTCGCCCTCAGGGTGAGCGAGAGGGGGTGGCCAGAGGCAGTTCTCTGCACAGAACTCTGGGGGGTCTCTCCAGCACAAGGGAAGAAGACGAAGGGCCCCTTGTTTTTGCCTGCAGTGGACAGTGAAGATGGTCAGAGACAAGGGTGGCTTTCTGCTGTGTCCGAGTCTGTCCTTTCCTTTGGTCTTGATGCTATGAGAGCCCTGGTCCTCATGTTTACCTCTTAGGGGCCTGAAGTCTGAGGATATGCATATGTATCTGTGTGTGTGTGTATGGTATGTAGTATGTAGTATATGTATGCACAGGGGGTGTGGTGTGTGTGCATGTATGGTATGTAGTATGTAGTATATGTATGCATGTGTGTGCATGTATGGTATGTAGTATGTAGTATATGTATGCATGTGTGTGTGTATGGTATGTAGTATATGTATGCATGTATGTGTGCATGTATGATATATAGTATGTAGTGCATGTATGCACAGGGGGTGTGGTATGTGTGTGCATGTATGGTATGTAGTATGTAGTATATGTATGCATGTGTGTGCATGTATGGTATGTAGTATGTAGTATAGGTATGCACAGGGGGTGTGTGGTGTGTGTGTATGGTATGTAGTATATGTATGCACAGGGGCTGTGGTGTGTGTGCATGTATCGTATGTAGTGTGTAGTATATGCATGCATGGGTGTGCATGGTTTGTGTGTGTGTGCATGTATGGTATGTAGTATGTAGTATATGTATGTGTGTGTGTGTGCATGTACGATATGTAGTAGGTAGTATATGTATGCATGGGGGTGTGTGGTGTGTGTGTGCATGTATGGTGTGTAGTATGTAGTATATGTATGCATGTGTGTGTGCATGTATGGTATGTGATATGTAGTATATGTATGCACAGTGGGTGTGGTGTGTGTGCATGTATGGTATGTAGTATGTAGTATATGTATGCATGGGTGTGCATGGTTTGTGTGTGTGTGCATGTATGGTATGTAGCATGTAGTATATGTATGTATGTGTGCATGTACGATATGTAGTAGGTAGTATATGTATGCATGGGGGTGTGTGGTGTGTGTGTGCATGTATGTTATGTAGTATGTAGTATATGTATGCACAGGGGGTGTGTGGCGTGTGTATGGCATGTAGTATGTAGTATATGTATGCACAGGGGGAGTGGTGTGTGTGCATGCATGTAGTATGTAGTATATGTATGCATGGGGGTGTGTGGTTTGTGTGTGCGCATGTATGGTATGTAGTATGTAGTATATGTATGCATGATGGTGTGTGGTGTGTGTGCTTGTATGGTATGTAGTATGTAGTATATGTAAGCATGATGGTGTGTGGTGTGTGTGCTTGTATGGTATGTAGTATGTAGTATATGTAAGCATGATGGTGTGTGGTGTTTGTGCTTGTATGGTATGTAGTATGTAGTATATGTATGCATGGGGGGTGTGGTTTGTGTGTGTGTGCATGTATGGTATGTGGTATGTGTATGCATGGGGGTGCATGGTGTATGTGTGAGTGTGTGTGTCTCCATCCTACAAGCTCAGTTCGAGGGTCTCTTTCGGCAGAGCCTCTCCTGACCATTCCTGGGGACACGGAGAGCATCTGCCTAGGGCCAGCGCAGCCTGTGCCTACTTCTCTTTGGAAGAATGTCTGCAATCATCTTAACTTTCTTTACATCTGCACTGCTGCCTAATGAATGCACACTGAGTGTGCAGATGAACACACGAAGGAACACATGAATGGTGCTCGTCCTACCGCTGCAGCCTGAGGGCGGGAGCCCTTCCCACCTGCACAATGCGCACAGGCCGCGCATGCTGACAGATGTTCCTCCTCCTTTCAGAGCTGTGCAGGTGTGGGCTGGGCAGCCAGCTGCCGGGGTCAGGGGAGCCTTCCTCGTGGTGCCTGCCTTCACGTCCCCTTGCCTGCTGGCTCTTCGTGGGTCTGAGGAGAAGGGCGTGCTGGGAAGTTGCTCCTCCCTGTGTTTCATGTGTCCACCGCTGAGGGTCCCTGTGCTCAGGTCCAGGCACTTGCTGCCCTGCTGGGATGGTCGCGCTGAGCTCAGCGGGTGAGCCTGGTTTGCAGTTCTCTTCGTGCAGTGTGGGTCAGCACGTGAGGTGACCCAGTTTCCCAGCCCCGGGTGCCACTTCATGTGGGTGTTAGGTTGGCTTCGGGGGCCTGGACATCGTGAAGGCCATCCTCATCTGCCTTCCCCAGTGAGGGGCCCGCCCATGGGCAGTCACACCAGTGGAAATTTGTACCAGATACCTACTCCAGCCCTCCCCCCAAAAAGCAGCCGTGCGGTTCGGCTCTGGACAGTCACGGCAGTAACCAGCAGCAGCTGCCGTGGCCTCGGGGGGGTGCAGGCGTCCAGCACCCTCGGTCAGCAGGCCTACTCTGAGGTGCAGCTCACCCGTCAAGGCAGTTGTAGGACTGTCTCACATGTTCTCCACTTTGTGGGTGGGGAAACTGAGGCCGAAGAGGTTAATCGTTTGCCCAACCAAGGTCACAGCTAGCACGCGGCAGAGCCCGGAAGCAGCCAGCGCTGCACTGCCAGCCTCGCCTGCGCCCCTGGGGAGGCGGGGGGAGGCGCTGTGAGGGGAGCTGGAGAGCAGGGGAGGGACCTCCAGCTCGGCCTGCTGTTTTTGCTGCATTAATATTGAGTGGGGGATGATGCATAGGATTAAAACATTCTCTATACGTTCATTTCTATTAATTAATCAGTTTCACATTTATAGAGCTTCACTGTACAATTGTTTTATAGAAAACAGAGATAAATCACTCATCTGTTCCGTAAATCTGAAATCTGAGAGGGGGAATGAGGCACAGATTTTAGAACAAAAGACAGGGCGTGAAATATTGGGGGGAGGGGTGGAGGAGCTAAGAAATAACCACAGATCTCATTTAAAAACAAAACAAGCACTTTCCTTACTTTTCTGCTGATTAAAACATTTTTTTACATATATCATCCTTTGACCTTCAAACAACCTTGGGATGTGAACAGGCCAGAGATGTCTCCAAGTTTATGGGAAACTGAAGTGCAGCGAGATCTTAGGCCTTGACCTTGTCACAGAGGCAGCAGGTGGCAAAGCCAGATGTGGGGAGTCTGACTCGAAACCCAGACTCTTCTGGGGTCACTGCATCAGAGCCCACCCCATGGCCGGACCAGACTGGTGGTGGCTGTGCGTTCAGTGTCCGCTGGCACGCCGAGGCCGACTCCGCAGTGCCCAGGCCCTGGCTCCGTGGAGATCCACAGAGTACACCCTCCTACTCAGTGCTTGTACTCAGAAAGTTTCCCTTCTAGTTTGTAGGAAAACCCAGGACCCCGATGTTCAGGAAGTATAGGGCCATTCCCTTCAGGGTCAGCGTCCCCCATATTCACGGTCCCTTTACGCGGCCAAGTGCTGCTAAGTGACCTCTGCTCTCTGGGCCGTCTGGTGCACCTCGGGCAAACCAGCTTCCTCCTAGCACGGCTCGGATCCTGGACCCAAACCTTTCAGTGCTCACTGTTATCTAGAGGGTGAAGTCCAGGCTCCTAACCTTGATGTTTCAGGCCCTGCAGGCTCTGACCCAACCATGGTCTCTGGGTCCCTCAGACACTGTGCTCCTTACAAGTGGCTCAGTCGCCGTGTTGGGCCACCTTGCTCTCCCGGTGCGCACCTGGAAGGCCCCTCTCAGCCAGCACACGCCTCAGGCCTCATCACGGGGCATCTTCCACGCCAGGCTCCCACCGTCTGGCCCAGGGACGCCTTTCTGCCTCTGCTCTCTCCACACCCCTCCCTCCCTTGGCCGCGGGGCTGCCTGGCCACGGCCGCCGCTTCCTCACCGCAGCGCCGAGCTCTCCGTGCTTCACGTTCACACAAGGCTACGGCACATCCGGGAAGCTTCAATGGAGGCCAGCCCTCCGAGTCGGGCAGCCGGCCACCTGTGTGGCAGCCGTCGTGGCAGAGGCCCCCTGCAGCCGGGCCTTCTGGCAGCTGGAGCAGGGCTGCTCCTTCACCAAGGCCCCGCCGGGCGCAGGGTGTTGAGGGCAGGGTCAGCCTGCTGTTCTGCCGAGGAAGCCAGGCGTTTCCCCAAGGTCTCCCTGAGGCTGTACATGGTTGGGGGGACAAAGGCTCAGCCTGTGGATGGCCAGCCTGCAGGCTCACGTGTCTCAGCCTGTGGTGCCCGACATCTGCAGGCCAGGGCAGAGGACGGTGCCGGGTTTGCACAAGCCCGACATCCCCCGGCCAGGGCAGAGGATGGAGCCGGGTTTGTACAAGCCCGACATCCCCCGGCCAGGGCAGAGGACGGAGCCGGGTTTGCACAAGCCCGACATGCCCAGGCCAGGGCAGAGGATGGAGCCGGGTTTGTACAAGCCCGACATGCCCAGGCCAGGGCAGAGGACGGAGCCGGGTTTGCACAAGCCCGACATGCCCAGGCCAGGGCAGAGGACGGAGCCGGGTTTGCATAAGCCCGACATGCCCAGGCCAGGGCAGAGGACGGAGCCGGGTTGTACAAGCCCGACATGCCCAGGCCAGGCAGAGGACGGAGCCGGGTTTGCACAAGCCCGACATGCCCAGGCCAGGGCAGAGGACGGTGCCGGGTTTGCACAGCCCGACATGCCCAGGCCAGGGCAGAGGACGGAGCCGGGTTTGCACAAGCCCGACATGCCCGGCCAGGGCAGAGGACGGAGCCGGGTTTGCACAAGCCCGACATGCCCAGGCCAGGGCAGAGGACGGTGCCGGGTTTGCACAAGCCCGACATGCCCAGGCCAGGGCAGAGGACGGTGCCGGGTTTGCACAAGCCCGACATGCCCAGGCCAGGGCAGAGGACGGAGCCGGGTTTGCACAAGCCCGACATGCCCAGGCCAGGGCAGAGGACGGAGCCGGGTTTGCACAAGCCCGACATGCCCAGGCCAGGGCAGAGGACGGAGCCGGGTTTGCACAAGCCCGACATGCCCAGGCCAGGGCAGAGGACGGAGCCGGGTTTGCACAAGCCCGACATGCCCAGGCCAGGGCAGAGGACGGTGCCGGGTTTGCACAAGCCCGTGAGCCTGGCCTGCTCTGGGGTCTGTGATGATGCAGGAGCCCAGGGCAGCTGCTGCAGAGGGTGCCCTCTGCCTCCCTGAGCCCCTAACACTGGCTGAGCATGGGGGCCCTCAGGTCCCTCCTGGGGGAGGGCTCCTGGCATCAGGCCCAGGGGGCAGGAGCTAGAGTGCTGTGCGCTCAGGTGAGGCTGCGTGGAGCTGTGCAGACCGCGGAGGGGCGCGTGCAGGAGGGGCAGCTGGAAGAGGAGCGTGGTCAGGGCAGGCCGGGCCTGAGGAGCAGGCTGTGGACGGGGCCCAGGTGCGGACGGGCGAGGCCTCCCGAGGTGGCTCAGCCTCGCTGCACAGAGGGCCCCGGCTCAGGGTTAAACAACACGCCCAGCTCCCGGAGCCTGCCATTGAGGAAGTGGGGGCTTCACTCTATTTTAAAAATTATTAGCTAGATTTTTAAACTGAAAAAGCAATTCAAGCCCGGCTGGTGTGACTCAGTGGACTGAGTGGTGTCCCATGGACTGAGAGGTGCCAGTTCGATTCCTGGTCGGGCACATGCCCCGGCTGGGGCCCAGTCCCTGGAGCGGACGTGTGGGAGGAAGCCAATCTATGTTTCTCTCTCACATTCATGTTTCTCTCTTTCTGTTCCTTCCTTTCTCTCTAAAAAAATCAATAAGATAAAAATTAAATAAAAAAGAAAAAGCAATCTACCTCTTAGTTTGCATTGCAAACAGCAGGGAACACTTTAGAATGAGCAGCCGGTTTCCCTCCCACTCTGAGGCAGTTCTGGAAGCCCTCCCCGGGCACAGATTCTGCTCTCATGCCTCTCGGGGCTCACGGGGCCTCACAAGGTTTCTCGGGGGCTCACGGGACCTCTCGGGGGCTCACGGAGCCTCTCGGGGCCTCACGAGGTTTCTCAGGGGCTCACGGGGCCTCTCGGGGCCTCACAAGGTTTCTCGGGGGCTCACGGGGCCTCGGGGCCTGGTGCGCCCTTCTGAAGCCAGGGCTCGGGGCTCAGAAGCTGGGAGCAGGGAGGGGGTGCCCAGGCACGTGCTCTGAGAGGATGCAGAGCTTGTGCTGAGCCCATGGGGCCAGCAGGGTGAGTCCAGGGCTCTGCTTCGTGAGGGGGACGTGCCCTTGGGGCCTGTGTCTTGCACTGTCTAGCTCCCTGCCTCCCTCAGCACTGCTCCCTCCCCACCCCTGCAGTGTGAGGGCCCGGCCCCCTGGGGCATGACCTGCCTGCTCTGGATGGGACTTAGAAAGCACAAAAGAATAGAACAGACAGGTCCTTACTCTCTGATCACGGTGAGTGGGACACGGAAAAGGCTGAGGTATCTGCGAAGTGGCCGTGGACAGGATGGCGGGACGAGTCTCCAAGTGGCTGGGAGGGAGCCAGGCCAGGGGCCAGGGGCCAGGGTCCGCGCCGGTGACCTGCAGCTCTCAGGGCAGGACCTGCTTCCTCCCTGCAGCTGCAGCGCGTGCACCGCCCTCCGGCTCCAACCTCCGCGGAGATGGACACGGGGCACTGGCGTCCTGAGTCTGAGGAGCCTCTCTTGGCTCAGTCGCCCGAGTCTGCACCCCCGTCCCGCACCCTCTCCTCCGGGCTGCAGATGCAGGTGTTCTGTGGAAGGCCCAGTGCACACCTCACTCCAAGGCTCAGCCCCTCCTCCCAGCCCCCAGGCAGGCCCTCCACACTTTGTCCCTTCTCTCTGCTCTCCTGCGACCTCCCACAGGGTCCTTCTGTCCACTCTGCTCCCAGTGGCCCCTCACTGGGCCTTTTATTTCAAAGCCTCCGCTCACGTGGTTGGACCCCGAGGGCCATCCTGGTGGCCTCCTGTAAATGCCAGGGACACTTTTCACCATCCCGAGCTAGACTCGCCCTTCACATCTGACCCTGTGGCCCTCTTCCCACCTCCCCCGGCTCTCTGCGACCCATGAGTAAGTCCATCTTCTGACCTCAAACCCTGGCTTTGCGCAGCAGGGAGACGCAGAAGCCACCGCCTCCTCGCGTTGTCTGCAGGGTGCTGGGCAGTGCGAGGCTGATGGGGGTCAGCAGCTGCACATGCAGAGTCTTGTCCTGCTCCTGGGGGAGCAGAGGGGCGGCGATGGAGACTGGACAGAGCACAGCAGACACCCGGGGGGCAAGACACACTCAGCTTTCCAGCTGCATGGAGCCCCTGCCATCCCGAAATGCAGCCCACTGCGGCCCCCGAGGCCTCTGGGTCTTCTCCACGTCTCCTCCACCTGAGATCTGCTGTCCTGCACACCCTGGCCCTTCAAAGAGCTGGGCCACTCGGTTCCAACACTGTGTCCTCAGGGCCACCTTCCTTGACTGTCCTGTGAGGTCCCCGCCCCACACTCCCTGCATCCTGTACCTTCCCTGACTGTCCCCTGAGGTCCCCGCCCCACACTCCCTGCATCCTGTACCTTCCCTGACTGTCCCCTGAGGTCCCCGCCCCACACTCCCCGCATCCTGTACCTTCCCTGACTGTCCCCTGAGGTCCCCGCCCCACACTCCCCGCATCCTGTACCTTCCCTGACTGTCCCCTGAGGTCCCCGCCCCACACTCCCCGCATCCTGTACCTTCCCTGACTGTCCCCTGAGGTCCCCGCCCCACACTCTGTGCATCCTGTACCTTCCCTGACTGTCCCCTGAGGTCCCCGCCCCACACTCCCCGCATCCTGTACCTTCCCTGACTGTCCCCTGAGGTCCCCGCCCCACACTCCCTGCATCCTGTACCTTCCCTGACTGTCCCCTGAGGTCCCCGCCCCACACTCTGTGCATCCTGTACCTTCCCTGACTGTTCCCTGAGGTCCCCGCCCCACACTCCCCGCATCCTGTACCTTCCCTGACTGTCCCCTGAGGTCCCCGCCCCACACTCCGTGCATCCTGTACCTTCCCTGACTGTCCCCTGAGGTCCCCGCCCCACACTCCCTGCATCCTGTACCTTCCCTGACTGTCCCCTGAGGTCCCCGCCCCACACTCCGTGCATCCTGTACCTTCCCTGACTGTCCTCTGAGGTCCCCGCCCCACACTCCATGCATCCTGTACCTTCCCTGACTGTCCCCTGAGGTCCCCGCCCCACACTCCCCGCATCCTGTACCTTCCCTTCACCGTCTGTAATTATGACGCCGGGCCCCGGAAACAGGGCAGTTTCTTCGTCCTCAACCACAAGCTCTACAAGGCAGGGACTCTCGGGCCTGAGTGCTGCTACCACACTGTAGACGTGCATTAAAAATGTTTGTTGTGCCCGGCGGTGTGGCTCAGCGGTTGAGCGTTGACCCTGCACCAAGGGGTCGCCGGTTCGATTCCCGGTCAGGGCACGTGCCCAGGTTGTGGGTCAAATCCCCAGTGGGGGGCATGCAGGAGGCGGCCAATTGATATTCTCGCTCATAGATGTTTCTTTCTCTCTCTCCCTCTCCCTTCCTCTCTCAAAATTAATAAAGAAAAAAATTATTAAAACAAATGTTTGTTGAATCAAGTATAAGTCATCTATCTACTTATACGTCATTCCTCTGCAAAGTACCGCTCCAGCCCTGTCTCCTGTGAGCCCCTCGGCCTCCGGCAGGCGGATGGTGGGAATGTCATCTCCTCACCTAACGGAAGAGGAAAGGGAGCCCACCAGAGGTTAAAGACGGTTCGAGGGCACAGCTTTTGGCCTCCAGTCGGACTGTCCTCCTTGCCAGGCCGCGGGGGCGAGGACGGACGGCCTCCCTCGGGAAGCTGCGGGGTGGGCTCGCCGGGAGCGGCGCTGGGAGGTGGGAAGGCCGAGAGGAGACGGGGTGCGGTCGGCACCGGGGTGCGAGGGCTGAGGGAGCCTGCGGGGGTCACAGCAGAGCGAGGGCGCTCGGGTTCCTGAGTGCCTCTCCCACACCCTCCTGCAGCAGGATTCCAGGCGGCGTGGGCTCCCCCAGCCACAGGTGTGCAATGATGCTCTGGGGGGTTAAACAACCAGTCTCAGGACGCTGGGTGGTGGCTGGGACTACAAAACGGGGCCTCTGCTCTGGCTCCTGGTAGGAAAGATGGTTTCGAGGTGGGCGGAGGGCTTCAGTCTGAGACCCACACAGGGGGTGGTGTAGAGGGGAAGGACTGGGCTTCCCTGTGTCCTGCTCAGTTGCACCCACTGGGAGCAGCTGCCCCGTGCTCTGATGCCCGCAGGTGTGGTGGTGATCTGCGCCCTGAGTGTCCCCTCTGGTCGGGCTGGGTGCTGTGTCCTGAGTGTCCCCTCTGGTCGGGCTGGGTGCTGTGTCCTGAGTGTCCCCTGTGGTCGGGCTGGGTGCTGTGTCCTGAGTGTCCCCTGTGGTCGGGCTGGGTGCTGTGTCCTGAGTGTCCCCTGCGGTCGGGCTGGGTGCTGTGTCCTGAGTGTCCCCTGTGGTCGGGCTGGGTGCTGTGTCCTGAGTGTCCCCTCTGGTCGGGCTGGGTGCTGTGTCCTGAGTGTCCCCTCTGGTCATGCTGGGTGCTGAGCTATCTTACCCAAATCTTTTATTAAGTCTAGTAGATTTTTGATGGAGTCTTTAGGGTTTTCTATGTATAATATCATGTCATCTGAGAATAATGACAGTTTCATTTCCTCCTTTCCAATTTGGATCCCTTTTATTTTTTCTTCATGTCTGATTGCTGTGGCTAAGACTTCCAGTACAATGTTAAATAAGAGTGGCGAAAGTGGGCATCCCTGTCTTGTTCCTGTTCTTAAGGGAAATGCTTTTAGTTTTTGCCCATTGAGTATGATGTTGCCTATGGTCTTTCATATAAGCCTTTATTATGTCGAGATATGATCCCTCTATTCCCACATTGATGAGCATTTTTATCAGAAATGGATGCTGGATTTTGTGAAATGCTTTTTCAGCATCTATTGATGTGATCATGTGGTCTTTATTCTTCATTTTGTTTATGTGGTATATCACATTTATTGATTGGCTAATATCGTACCAGCCTTGCATCCCTGAGATGAATCCCACTTGGTCATGGTGAATAATTTTGTTGATGTATTGTTGGATCCGATTTGCTAGTATTTTGTTCAGTATTTTGGCATCTATGTTCATCTGGGATATTGGTCTGTAGTTTTCTTTCTTTGTAATGTCTTTTTCTGGTGTTGGAATTAGAATTATGCTGGCCTCATAAAACGAGTTAGGAAGTTTTCCTTCTTCTTGAATTTTTTGAAATAGTTTGAGGAGAATGGGTGTTAGTTCTTCTTTGAATGTTTGGTAAAATTCCCCCATGAAGCCGTCTGGGCCTGGGCTTTTGTTTGCTGGGAGAGTCTTGATTACATCTTCAGTTTCTTTTGTTGTTATTGGTGTGTTCAAGTTTTCTATCTCTTTCCAGTCCAGTTTTGGTGGACTATGTGTTTCTAGAAATTTGTCCATTTCACTTAGATTGTGAAATTTGTTGCCATATAATTGTTCATAGTAGTTGTTGACCACCTTTTGTATTTCTGTGGTGTCTGTTGTTACTTCTCCTCTTTCATTTCTGATTTTGTGTATTTGGGTTCTCTCTCTTTGTTTCTTTGTGAGTCTAGCTAAGGGTCCATTATTCTTGTTTATGTTTTTAAAGAACCAGCTCTTTGTTTCATTGATCCTTTGAATTGTTTCTTTGGTCTACATGTCATTTATTTCTGCTCTGATCTTTACTGTTTCCTTCCTTCTATTTCCTCTGGCATTTTCTTTTTGTTTACTTTCTAGTTCTTTAAGTTGTGAGGTTAGATAGTCTATTAGAGATTTTTCTTTTTTCTTGAGGTAGGCCTGTAGTGCTATGAACTTCCCGCTCAGAACTGCTTTTGCTGCATCCCATAGGTTTTAGTTGTTGTGTGTTCATTTTCATTGATTTTCAGGAAGTATTTAATTTCTTCCTCGATCTCCATGGTAACCCATTCATTGTTAAATAACATGCTATTTAGCCTTTATGTTTTCAAATGTCTCTGTGTGTTCTTGTTGCAATTGATTTCTAGATGCATGCCTTTGTGATCTGAGAAGATGCTTGATAAGATTTCAGTCTTCTTGAACTTGTAGAGACTTAGTTTGTGTCCTAACATGTGGTCTATTTTTGAAAATGTGCCATGTACACTTGAGAAGAATGTGAATTCTGCAGTTTTGGGGTGTAAGTCTCTGTAGATATCTACTACATCCATTTGATCTAGTGCTTCATTTTGAGTTTGTGTTTCCTTGTTAATTTTTGTCTAGAAGTTCTATGCAGTGATGTCAGCGTGGTATTGAAGTCCCCTGCTATGATTTTATTGCTGTAGATTTCTCCTTTGAAGTCCTGCAGAAGATTTTTAATATATATTGGTGCTCCTATATTGGGTGCATATATGTTTTCCAAGGTTATATCTTCCTGTTGGATAGATCCTTTCAATATTATGTAGTGGCCGTCTTTGTCTCTAGTTATGGCCTTCATTTTAAAATCTATTTTATCAGATATGAGTATTGCTTCCCCAGCTTCTTTTTGCTTTCCGTTTGCTTGAAAGATTTTTTTCATCCCTTCACTCTCAACCTATATGAGTCTTTTGTTGTGAGGTGGGTTTCTTGTAAACAACATATATGTGAGTCATGCTTTATTATCCAGTCAGCTACTCTGTGTCTTTTTATCAGAGCATTCAAACCATTCACATTTAAGGTGATAATTGATATGTACTTATTGGCATATTTGTTTAGTGTGGTTCTGTTTTTCTTCCTATTTCTTGTACTAATTACAGGCAGTTCTTTTAGCATATCTTGCAGTGCTGGTTTGGTGCTAATATGTTCCCTTAGCCTTTTTTTTTTTTTGTCTGGGAAGCTCTTTATTTGACCTTCTGTTTTGAATGGTAGCCTTGCTGGGTAGAGTAGTCTTGGATTCAGATCCTTGTTTTTCATGACATTGACTACTTCATGCCATTCCCTTCTGGCCTGTAGTGTTTCTGTTGAGAAGTCAGCTGAGAGCCTTATGGGGTTTCCTTTGTAGGTAACCTGTTGCTTATCTCTTGCTGCCTTTAGGATTCTCTCTTTGTCTTATTTTTTGGCATTTTAATTACTATGTGTCTTGGTGTGGGCCTGTTTGGGTTCTTCTTACTTGGTGCTCTCTGTGCTTCTTGAACTTGAATGCCTGCTTCCTTCACCAAATTAGGGAAGTTTTCTGTCACTGTTTCTTCAAATATATTCTCTAACCCTTGCTCATTTTCTTCTTCTTCAGGGACTCCTATAATGAGAATATTATTACGTTTCTCATTGTCCCATAGTTCTCTTAAGCTGTCTTTCTGTTTTTTAATTGTTTTTTTCCTTTCAGTTTTCTGATTAGTTGATTTGTTTTTTACCTTGTCTTCTAATTCACTGATCCGGTCCTCAAGTCTGGTGTTTAGTTCTGCAAACTCTTGAGCCTTACAAACATGTAACATGGTGGTTTTTTTCACTCTGGGAACATGGAGTGTTTGGGTGAGCAGGGGATGTCCCTAAGCCAAGGTTTGGGAGGAGATTGTTCCTAGTCATTGTGCCCCAGGTCACACCGCTGAATCCTGGGAGCGTGCGTGGACCTCAGCGATGGCTGTCCTTGCATGTCGTCTCCAAGGTCCGCCAGGCTGCAGGCTGTTAATGACACCACAGGCCTGCGGGGACTGAGTCCTTCTGTCCTCAGTAACATCTGCCTGGGCAGATCTGGCACCTGTCTGGCCTCTCGTGGTCGCTGTGCACCACACTGGCTGGGTGGAAGGAGAGGCACTGGGCATGAGTGATTATATTTAATTTACTTTTATGTAGCCTAACAAGATGTTTGCAATTCTTTCCTCTTTGACCGTTTATTCATTTGTCCACTCTGCAGATGTTTATTGAGACTGTGATATATGCCAGGCACCCTTCTGGGCTCTGAGGAGACAGACAAAGAAGATTTCTGTCCCCTCCCTCTCCTCTGTCAAGCTTACATTCTGGTGCATAGACAGACAGTCACTGAACACCTGACTTCATCCACAGGGAGTGAGAATATACAGCTTCCCTTAAGCCTGTTTGTTGGCATCTGTCCCTGACCCAGCACCCATGAGTTAGGGCACGTAGGTTCTGGGTCTGATCCGCCAACAGCATCATGGTGGTTGCCCTTTGTTTTCCTCTGTCTCCTTTTGGGGACACTTGCCTGAGGCCTTCCGTTCCCTGAACAGATAAGTGTGTGCAGTGCCCCGTGGTGTGCAAGTGGACCCTGCAGATCAGCAGTGAGCTGGAAACCGGTTCACCCCAGACGCCACGCTCGACCCGCTGCAGACACAAGCGCAGCACCCCGGAGGGGGCGGCCGAGCCTCTGGCGCGGGCTCTGTGGAGCAAGAAGATGCACACCGCTGGGTGTGGCCGAAACGTGGCGTGGGGGGCAGGGGGTGGAGAAAGATGAACATTTAAGTATGTAGTTCACTGAGTTCTCACGCACTGAGCACACTTGTGTGGCCAGCACCCATAGTAAGAAACAGGATGTCACCGGGACCCACAGACATCCCCGCACATCCCCTTCCAGCCACTGCCTGTCCCCAAGGGTAAGGACTGCCCAGATCTCCAGCGCAGGGCATCTTCCGGCCCACCCTGCACTGGATGCAGCTGGGACCGCGCGGTGCACAGTCTTCCTCCAATGTGATGTTCACGAGGTTCGCCCCTGTGCATTCTCATCTCCATACGGCGCTCCGTGTGTGGACATGCGCGCTGCTAGGCGCTGGTCGTGTCCGGTTTGGGGACTCCAGAGAGAGCCTCTGTGGACATTCTGGTCCGTCCTTGCGGGGCACAGACATGCACCACTGCCCAGGTGCAGAGCGGCGGGCCGTCAGGATGCACGAGCTCTAGTCGCCCGCTTTCCAAGCAGGTCCATCTCTGTGCCTCCACCTGACACTGTGTGGGAGTTGCAGTTGCTCCACAGCCTTGACAACATTGACATGGTCTTTTTAAAAACGTCATTCTGGTGCATGAATACTGGTATCTCATTGTGGTTTAAAATTGCATGTTCCTGAAGCCCAGCGAAGCTAAGTGCCTCTGTAAATGTTTCTAGGCCTTTGGATAGAGTTGTGAGTGAAGTCTGTTCTAATCTTTTGCCTGTGTTCTGTTGGATTGTCTGTGTGTAGGGGGTGGGGCAGGGATTGCTTTAACACTGCTTTCCTAACCAGGGGTGACCCAGGAATGGCATTCCCAGGTGCTCACTAGCCCACCCTCACCCCATGGTGGGGCAGAGCTGGCAGCCTAAAGACTGGCCTCAGGGCGTTGGAAAGGTCTCAGTGAGGGCACAGTGCCCATGCTGCCTTCCAGGGAGGCAGCCCCTCCAAGGTTCTGCTTTGACCTCAGAGGTCCAGCTGCCCTGGGAAGGAGGAGGGGGGTTTAGGAGGAAGGATGGAGAGGGGATGATGGAGGAAGGATGGGGTGGGATGATGGAGGAAGGATGGGGTGGGATGATGGAGGAAGGATGGAGAGGGGATGATGGAGGAAGGATGGGGTGGGATGATGGAGGAAGGATGGAGAGGGGATGATGGAGGAAGGATGGGGTGGGATGATGGAGGAAGGATGGAGAGGGGATGATGGAGGAAGGATGGGGTGGGATGATGGAGGAAGGATGGGGTGGGATGATGGAGGAAGGATGGAGAGGGGATGATGGAGGAAGGATGGGGTGGGATGATGGAGGAAGGATGGAGAGGGGATGATGGAGGAAGGATGGGGTGGGATGATGGAGGAAGGATGGAGAGGGGATGATGGAGGAAGGATGGGGTGGGATGATGGAGGAAGGATGGAGAGGGGATGATGGAGGAAGGATGGGGTGGGATGATGGAGGAAGGATGGAGAGGGGATGATGGAGGAAGGATGGGGTGGGATGATGGAGGAAGGATGGGATAGGTTAGCTCTCAGCAGGCGGCTGGAGCAGGTGTGGAAACCAGCTGATGACCTGGAGTGTGCTTCTACCTGTGTGGGCTGGGGAGGAACTGACACCTTAATAGCGCCCCCTGCAGGTCAGGCCCTGAGCAGGTCAACTTCTTCTCTATTATTTTTGCCCTCAATTCAGCTTCACTAGACGGGTCGGTTGTGTCACTGTTACCTGTGAGGAAATGTGCTGAGTGACCCAAAGAAGTCTTGTGAGGGCCACCAGCCAGTACCTGGAGGCCTGGACGAGACCAACCCTTTCCCACCACTCCCCAGGGAGCAGTACATGCTGTGTGTCTGGGCACGGGCCTTCCCCTCGGACCGCGTCCTGGCTGCCCCTCCACAGCTCCTGTTTCTAAGAGCAGAGGAAGGTCTTCCTCCCTGATTTGCGATGTTAGAAAAGGGGAGCCCATGATTCATTCGACTACAGGACATTGCCGCCCCCGTTGTGGCGAGGAGGATGGTGGGAGCCTGGAGCCTGGGCCAGCCTGGAGCTCTCCACAGGCACTGCCCAGAGGCTGGGGTGCGGCGGGAGGTGTCTGGGCCGTGGACTGAAGGGGAGCCTCCTGACAGGGCACAGGCTCACGGGCTGCACCCCTGTCTTGCAGAGCGATGTCATGTCCAGACCAGCAGAGGGCTCCATGAGGATTCATAGAAGATGCCCCGAGTCTCTGCACCTGCGGTGCTGCTCCCTGTGTGGCTTGTGACGGTGGCCTGCAGTCCCCACTCCCTGAGGATTGGTGAGTGCTGCTCAGACGGCACCCGTGGCATCGGCCATGGGTGACGCTCCCTCTCGCTGCCCCAGGGTCCACAGGAGACGTGACTCTGTGCTATGTCCCCTTGCTTTCGAGGGCCCTGGTGGTGTGGGTGCTGCAGCCGCCGGGCTCACAGCTCCGCTCCGGTCAGCCTGCCCAGCTCCCACTGCAATGAGCTAAAGCTGCTTCAGGTCTCATGGCCAGCAGCCCAGCCCGTGAAGGCCACTGTTGCGTGAGGAGGGCGTGTGGAGCTGGGCCTGGGGACTCCCGGCGCAGTCCAAGAAGTCCTGAAGGGAGTCCTTTGGGTGACCCTGGCCCACTGCTTGGCAGTCGCTTGACTCGGTTCTGGAGGGGAGACGGGGTCACTGCAGTGGTGTGCGCTTGCCCCCCCTTGTCCTGCCTGCTGAGGGGTGCTGCGGCCAGCTGCCTCGTCAGCACTCCGTCCAGGGGGAGGCTGAGCTCCCCTGCAGGCCAGGAGTGCCTGGGAACCAGGGGTCCCTCCGGAACTGAGCGGGGCTTGTGGCTGCGGCTGAGGCACCACTGCCTGGGTCCTGGGACACAGTCTCAGCCACAGGGACAGGAGACACCATGTGGGATCTGATGGTGGGGGGCAGGTGGGAGTGGGGACTGGGGCATCAGTGTGCATGTGAGGGGGGTCATTGTGGCTAGATCCGTGGGGCACAGCAGTGAGTCACCCAGGCAGGTGGTGGTTGGTCACATGAGGGCCTGTCCAACAGCAGGACCCTGGGGGCAAGGCCGGAAGAGCCCTAGAAGGACCCACACATGAGGCAGATCACCCAGACAGATACCCACCTGAAGAAGGCGGGAGGTAAACACTACAGCGAGGCAGGGTTCTGAGCTTCATCCTGACAGGGGCAGAGGCTGGTTTAGAAGGAAGATGTCATGGCAGGGAATTGGCATACGGCTCCCAAATCCCTCCAGTTACCACCAGGACTGTCCTGCGGTCCAGAAGGTGAAATAGTGGTGGCCATCAGGCGGCCGCGGCTGGACAGAGGCAAGCCGAGGGCTGGGACTGGCCGGGCAGGCGGCGTGGCCAGGCGGGGCTGCGGCCTGGGAGCTGCCCCAGGCCACCCTGTGCTCCTGCCGGCACTTGCCCACCACAGCCGTGGGCGGAACCAGCAGCTCCCCTCCTGCTCCCCACCCTGCGTGCTTCCAGGAGGTGCTGAGGACCAGTCTTCCCTCCCTCTTCCCGTGCATTTCCACGGAAACTCCAAAGCCCGGCTTCAGATGCTTAGCAGCAGTGCAAATTGGTTCCTGTCCTTAAGACACTTAATTTGTGAGATGCCCACTGTCACTCAGCACTGGCCGCAGGGCGTCCCCCTCCGGTGAGAGGACAGTGGTGACCCATTCACTTCCATCTGCCACCAGTGGGAAGCGAAACGGACTGAGGCGGAGCTGCAGGCCTCGGGCCTGGCTCTCTGGCCCTTGTTCTGGGGGGAGGGGCAGCAGAGAGGGGAGCTGGCAGGTCCTGTCTTGCCTGCTACACCAACAACAGAAGGCTTCAGGGGACCCCGCATGCTCTCACACCCACACGTGGAGCATTGTCTGTCCAGTTCTTTCGAGACTCTGCTGGACCTCAGTTTTGGTCCGTGCCAGGCCATTCCCGCTGAGTTCCCGCAGGGGCCCTGCTGGCGGGCAGGGTCAGAGCCTCGTCCTGCAGGCCAGGAAGCACAGTTAAGCGAACAAGAGAAAGGAAAGAAAAACCACAGAAGCAAGGCCCAGACTGGCTTCTCCGTCTCCTTGGTGACTCGGGTCCAGGAGCTTCCTGCGCTCTCCCACTGCTTGTGGGTGCAGAGGAGGTGCCCCCGTGGGCTCCCGAGAGGACCTGCAATCAGGCAGGACGCGGGGAAGGGGCCCAGCAGACACAGTAGCTGGTCCTGTGGGTCTGCCTCGGCCGCCCGCAGGGTGTGGGTTCTGGACTTCCCGCAGGACAGCTTCACAGCAGGAGTCCAGGTGGACTGCGGGGGCGCTGACTGTCGCCGGGGCAGCGAGACAGGGCGGGCTGGGGAATGGGCCGGCTGCGCTGCTCTGGCTCACTGGGAAGTCCGAGAACGGGGCCTTGGGGAGGCGCAGGGGTTTGGCTGGGATGAACTGCCACCGCCCAGTGCTGCCCTGGCTGCTCGTCTCCTGGGGTCCCTTAGAGTCCAGAAGATGCATGTTTGGGGAGGAAAGGGGGAGGGATAGGGGGGAGGGAAAGGGGAGAGCTCCTCTGGTGGGAGGGAGAGCTGGGACCTTTGTTTTGAGGGGTTTTAAAGGCGGGGCGTTTAGGGGAGGATCAATAGACTATTCATCAGCTTTATGCTGATGTACCAAAATGAGATTTATTCTGTTAACTTTATTTGTCCTTGAGTGTGGTTGGTAAATGGCACTAATTGGATTCCTGCTGTCTCCCTGAGCAGGGCTGTTTCCCGTCTGGTTGGGGAGGAGACCTTAAACCTTGCTCTTCAGGGCCCTTGGTTTAGGGAAGTCAGGGCTCACCGAGGGCTGCACACTGCCGCCCGCTGTCTGTCTCCCCGTCCGCTCGTCCTGGCTCACGGGCCGTCTCCGCTGCGCTCAGCGGCCAGCCTCTTGCACACAGATGGGCTGGGCCTGCCCCGAGCGTTCCGGCCGCCCACGTCCACGTGACCTGCCACGCTCGCCTTCGCGGGGGTCACTTCTCCTGCTTTGGTTTTATCTGGGTTTCCTGGAACTCCAGCTCAGCAGGTGGCCAGGAGAGCAGGGCACCCACAGGGACCGGGGTCTCAGACACGCTCCACCTGCCCCACCCCAGCCTGTGGCAGGTGACAGTAGGACTGGGGAGGAAAGGTGGCCCGGCCGCCACCCGGCCTGGGGCTGCTGGTTCACTCGGTGGCCGGCAGAGGTGGAGACACGTGTCTGCTCTGCTGTCGCTGTTTAGCCACTGCAGGAGGTTCAGGGTAAGAAAGAGGGTTTCATTCATGACTGGAAGGCTGCCCACAGAACATCCTCTCACACATACGTCAGCCTCTTCAGTCACTGACCTAAACTGTCTTTGGATTTTGCTTTTGTCCCTCTTCGTCCTCTGACTGAGGACGGGGAGCCGCAGTTGAAGTTGGTCTGAGGAGGCCCCGCCCACCCTGCAGCCTGGGACTCGCAGGGGTCAGCACAGTGCCTGGGGCAGTGAGGAGTCTAAGACTTGCTCTCCCCGCGGGATCAGTTCACAGAAGAGGAAGGCAGCCCGGAGCCGGCAGGGACCCGGCCAAGGTGTCACAGGAGTAGGTGGCCAGGCTGGGGGAGCCCAGCAGGCACTTGGGAAACACCATCCCCTTGGGCAGTGTGAAGGTCACCGTCCCCAGTGGTTTCTCCCACCCTGCATCTGACGGCAGTAAATGTTCCCCTTGCCTGAACACATTAAATACTCAGTAAGTGTCTGTCAGTCAAGTGAGTGCTCGGCTGTCCAGTGTCCTCTTGCCTCAGGGGTGCCAACAGGTTTCCTGGGTGTCCTGTGGCTCCCCCTTCTCCGCTGAAGGCGTCCCTCCCGCCAGCACCACCAGCACTGGCTTGGATAGCTTTCTCTGCAGAGGCCTCCCCCAGGGTCGCGTGTCCCTCCCGGGAGCAGCCATCGTTTCCCTGCCTGCCCCCCGTTCTTCCGGCTTCCACACTTGTCATAACTATGACTGTTTCCCACCCGCCCTGCGGTGCCCAGTCCACGCGGGCATTTCCCAGACTCAACGGACGGCATGGTGGACGGACCCATGGCCCTGAAGACCGGCTCCCCAGGAACATGTTCGATGTCATTGGTTTAAAGTACTTTCTGGGGGTCTGACCTGCGCTAGAAGAGGTGGACTTCCTGGAGGAAATAGAAGAGAATGGAGAAAGCGGAAGGAAAGGAATGTCCACCGGTCTGTCCTGCTTGAGAGAGAGGAGAGTTGGCTGGAAGAGCCTCCCGGTTACAGTGCAGTGTGGCTGTTTTCTAGAGACAGCGATTCGATCGTTCACCCGTCACGTCACTCAGTCCGCGCTGAGGATGGGGTACGAGCAGCCGCGTGGTCACTCCCTGGGAGAGGCCTGCTGCCCCGCGGCATGGACGGGGAAGAAATGGACGCTGGAGATTTTAAATAACTCGTCCAGGGTCACACAGATACTGACATTTGGACCCGTCTCCAAAGCTGTGTCTTCCGCTTTGCTCTGTGGCAGCTGGTGCACTGCTGGGGACATTTGGGGTCACCCTTTCGTCATGGCCATTGCAATGAACACACCACGTTCTGTCTGCTCAGGGATTTAAAGATGGAAGTGTGACCAGAGAGGTGTTACTGGGCAGCCCCTGAATCAGAGGGAGCAGGCTGCCCCCGACCGGATCCTAAGACATTAATGCAAGGGACTTGATTAAAACACGGAGCATGCGCATTTGTTAACGATGCGAAGCGAGCACACCTATGCATCCGGTTCATGAAGCACAGACGGGCTCAGGGAGTGTGCAGAGCAAGCAGGTGGCGGTTCCTGCCTCCTGTCCCTGTCGATACATTTTATTTTAAAAGTTTCCCTGCTGGATATACTGGGACAGATGAACTCGGAAAGTCTCCCCTTTTCTTCACTCTTGCTTTTCCACACTTGTCGGGAAGCACCTGGCTTTTTTTGTTTTTGCTCCTTTTTTCTCCTCCTTCCTGCTATTGTAACAATTTCAGGATAATTTGCACTAAGTGGTCTTTGATTCCACCTCCTCTCCCCTTCCCTTCCCCCTCCTCTCCTGCGTTCTGTGAGAACGGGAGGTTTCAACCCTTTGTTCTCAAGAGAAGGCCCTGTACAGGGGGCCTGCAGTGCTTTTTGGCTTCGTCTAATTTCCTGACTCAGTTTACTTTCTCTCTCTTGTCCCAGAATTTTCCTAGCTTTTCATTGTCCTGAAACAGAAGCATTATTGTAACAGAGTCTTTTGCTTTTCTTTGATTATTTTACCTACAAATAATTTCCTAAGGGCGCGCAGTCCATCTAGCCGACGAAGACAGGGAGGCTTGGGATGTCAGAGGCTTAAATGGTGGGGAGCCCTGGGCGGGGGGCATCAGACACGTCAGCAGTCATAGCAGCGAGTGAATCTCCTTCCTGCGGGAGGCTCCCTGCGTGGAGCAGCGGGAACGCGCCTGCTCACACTCGGCCTCGCTGCGACCGGGCTCTGCACGGCCGTTTCCACTCGCTGCCCTCTCCCAACAAGGGAGACCGTGTTAAACACAGAACATTTACATGCTATAAAGATAAAGATCGTAAGAAAATTGGGGGGGCTAAGGGAAGGAATAATAAACACTGATGTCTTCTGTTCTGTTGTGCATTAACCCGAGTACGCCCGCGGGGCTGTGCGTCCTGCCCCCCTTGGTAGTGTTGCCGTGTGGTGTGATTCACGACATTCTGCTTGTAAGTTTGCATCTTTCCCAAGTTGACACACCCACATAGGCAATCACCTGGTCTTTCATCTGTCGTGGAGAGGGAACACAGAAAGATTTCTGGAACACGTACTTCTTCCCTGGTAAGCACCTTGGGGAGCCTGCGTCTTTATTTTTGTTCCTATATTTCTGGGTCTAGCGTGGTGCCTGCCCATGTAAGTGCTCAGTAAATTTCGCGAGATGAATTATCTAACGGCAACTTATAAAGCTTCAGCTGACTTTCAGTTTTCAGATTTCTCTTCCCCCAGATAATAGTCAGTGCTCCGAAATGCCAACCAATTGTATTGAACATTAAGTACAGAATATATGATTAGGAGAGTCCTATTTTGCCCTAAGAAAACGTCTGTGTGAGCATGCATGCAGCCTCCCCTCCCGCCGCTCCACCGCCACGGCTGCGGGAGCGTGGCAGAGGCTCCGTGTGCGCTGTGGAGTCTCCCAGCCCACGTGTCACCATCTGCCCTCAGCCAGGGCTTGGTCTTCTTCCCAGACACCACACAGGATGCTGTCAGGCATTCTTTTCTCTCTCAGCGTTTCCAGAACCGTTTGTGGACTACAGCCTTATGCCAGAGTGTTTGCAGAGACGTGAATTAGGCCTAGACGCTCCATCTCACAGATGAGGAAAACGGAGGTGCCCGGCAGGTGAAGGGTTGTAAAGGCCCCTTTGGTTGTGCCAGGACTCCTGACTCCCAGCCGCCCGGGAGCATGTGTGCCGTGATCTGCGCCTGTTCTCACACAGATATTAACTTAAACTCCGGACAGCGTGCGAGGCAGAGAGGAGTGAGCACGGCCTGTGGAAGAGGAGCCTGAGGTCCACGGGCTGTGACCTGCCCAGGCTCCGGGAGGGGTGGTGGCTCGGAGGGAGGGGGGGTCGTCTCTCAGAGGAGCGGGGTGAGCGAGTCGAGGAACACAGCATGGTGGTGGAGCCTGAACAGCCGTTGGTTTTACGTTTTTGCTGGATGTGGACTAAAAGCTACAGGGCCAGGGTGTCAGAACTCAAGGCGGATCTTCGGGAAGAGGCTGGGAACGCCCCTGTGGCTGGGGTGTCAGGATGAAGGTTCGGGGCTGTTGCTTCCTAACTGAAGGTCTCGACGACACACTGGTTTCCAGGCGCCGTGTGTGCGGCAGTGCTCTGGTCTCCCCTGGCTCTCACTGTGCCCGATGGTCGGCAGCGTCCGCTGCGCCCTGGAGCTGCCTGGCGACGGGGAACGGCCATGGTGACACTCTGTCAGAATTCCAAAAACCTGTTTTCACTTCTGAGTTTACATATTCTCGGGAGGGAGGGAGTCACTCATGAGCTTGGAGAGATTTTGGTTTGATGCAAAAACAAAAAATGTTTGTCAGACAAATGGAACTGGCTGTTCTGGATGCGGAGGTCCTCACCGCCGGAGGTGACCGCGGGGAGGTGGGCTGGACGGAGACGTCAGCGTCTGTGTGGGTTGGACCTAAGACCCTTTCTCCCGGGAGTCCGGGAAGGACGTGGACCCTGGTCTGCTGTCGGGCTCTGGCAGGGAGGCCTGCCCCCGTCGCTGTCCTCGTCGCCCTCCCCCAGGGGGCATCCAGCTGCCTACTTGAAGCCCTGACCCGCGGGCCTGACTCGCTCGGGTAGACCAGGCAGACAGAAGCCCTGCGTGGCCTTTTGTCCTCTTGGCGCGAACCTGTCTGTGTTGCCTTCCTCGCTGCAGCTTCTGGCGAGGGGCCACACACACGGAGGACGCTGCCAGGTGTCAGCCAAGGGCCTGAGCTGTGTGAGCCTGCGCAGGTGGGACGCCGCGTGTGTCTGCTCACCCCCTGCAGGAGCAGGTGCGTGTTCTGTCAGCTCCACGCGGGGCCGCGGCGGCCCGAGTGCTGGGTCCAGGAGGTGCAGAGGCGTGCAGGCCGCCCAGGCCCCTCTGTGTCCTCCGTGGGTTTCTTCCCACAGAGCTGAGCTGCCGGCCCAGACAGCTCGGGGCTGGGTTGGCAACTCCGGTGAAGCGCCCAGCAGTGAGCAGGGGAGGTGGCGGCCCGGCCCTGCCCGGCTCTGCGGCCCTCGGCGGAGGGCAGACCTGCGGCTCCGCTGGACCCTGCCCTGCAGGCTGGTTCAGGCTGTCTCCAGCCACGCCCGCTCCTTCGGCAGCATCTCCTTCAGGGACAGGTTGGCTGTTCCGAAACCCAGCCCCGGGCGGGACGAGGCCGCAGCTCTCCGTCCTCTCACCCCAGTCCTGCGAGGGAGCCAACCTAACGGCTGAGTCCGCCTGCGGCAGCCCCAAGAAGGGACCACGTGCGTCCTTCTCCTCCTCGGCCCAGCTGTCTACAGGCTCTTCCAAGATGACTGGGTAGCACAGCGAGGGGAAGGCGCCAGCTGGTGGTGGGTGGCACTGGATCGGCCCTGGGGTTGGCACGGGGTTGGCTCCAGCACAGTTCAGAGACGGAAGCTCTAACAGTACTTCCTGGGTCTGAATCTGAGCTCTACCCTTTACTAGCTGTTGGCGGGAACTTACTCTTGGTGCTTCATTTTCCCGTCACATGGGGTGACAGCAGTGCCCACATCACACTACCGAGAAGTCAGACACAGACTGCTCCCCCCTGCCCCTCCCCTCCCCCCTCCCCTCCTCCCCCTCCCCTCCCCCTCCCCTCCCCCCTTCCCCGCCTCCACTCCATCACTGCTCACTCCTCCAACCCTGGGAGTCATGCCTGACCCTGTGTTTCTGGGAATCGCATATCCTCCTCCTCAGGAAGTCTTATTTGCTCAGCACTGCAAGCATACCCAGAATTCAACCCCTTCCTACCACCTCACTGCGTCCTCCTGCTCCAGGACGGTGCTGGCTCACGCCGGGACGACCGCCGGGCTTTCCTGCCAGTTCCTCGGCTTCTCTGCCCTGTCTCGCTGGGCTCTGAGTGCCAGCAAGCAGGCTTCCCTTACGATGTAAGAAGGGGCATGTCAGTTCTTTGCCCGTTCCAGTGTCTTCTCATCTCATGTCCGGCAGAGTTGAACACAAAGTTCTTCCAGGGACCCTCCTGTCGCCTGGCGACGTCGCTGTCATCTCTCACATCTGCGCCTGCTCACCCACCCACCCCACCTGCAGCCCCCTTGCTGTCTCGGGCACACCGACCTGCGCCCGCCTCAGGGCTGCGCGCCCGCTGGTCTGTGCTCCTGGGACACGCTTCACCTGGACGTCTGCCTGGTCAGCTCTCGCTCTTCTCCCGTCTGCCTCACCCTCTTCCTGGCTCTGGTTTTCTGTAGCGCCATCACTGTCTGACAAACTGGTTCTGTTGTCTAATGTCTGAGTTCCCCTCAGGAAAAGCCTTTTCCTCTTCCCTGTCTTCTGCTGTCTTCTGCCGGGAAGGCAGTGCCTGGTGTGGAGCAGGCTTAGCGGGGACCTGCTGAGCGACGAGCGCCGCCGCCCAGGGGGCCCCAGGGGAGCTTCAGGTGTGCAGGGGTCGGAACGCAGACTGGGACGGCCTCACCTGGCAGAGCAGCGCTTCGAGCCGGGGTTCCTCGCCGAGTCTCACCAGCCCCCTGTCCCCATGCCGTTCTCCCTGCAGCATGCCCCCCCCCCCCCGCCCTGCAGAAAACCCTGGGCTAGTCTCGTCCCCTCTGCGGAGGCCAGCCCAGCAGTTTAATGGCAGCATCGCCGCGAGGCTTGGCTGTGGGCGTCACTCTGTCCCTCCTACCCACACTCCAGCCCAGCGCCCGGCCTGTGCTGCCATTGATGCTCAAGAATGTCTGGTGTTCACGTCCAAAACCTCACTGGGTTCCAGCAGTGCCGAGCTCCCCCGGCTGCGGTCAGGCCTTGCAGGTCTCAGTCGTCTCAGAGCCGGGGGACCTGAGTCTGGACACAGCCCCCGGCGGAGACCCTGCCGCCTGCTTGCAGCCCTGTCCTAAAGCTGCCAGGCTGGCGGGGCCTGCGGTCCGCCAACAGACCGCCCAGGGCGGCCAGCTGCGCGCCTGCGGCTGCTCGGACGCCCAGGCCCCGGCCTGTCAGGACGGCCAGTCAGCTACCTTCAGCGCTTCTGAACGCTGGGCTTCTTTCTGTGGCGCCAAAATGTGTCTCTGTGCCTTTCATCTGCTGCCCTGGCTCTGCCGACCCCTCAGGGGTCCCCGGGCCAGGCCCAGTGCCCGTCCCTGTGATGGGGTCTGCGGTGGGGAGCACTGCATCTCAGGGTCCTGGCTGCGGCTTTCTCCCAGAGTCACCATCAGTGCCTTTGACTACCCCTTCCTTCTCGGCATTTGTATTCTCATCGTACTGCTCTCCCCTCACTGACAGGGTTTTCTGGGTTTTTCCTTTCCAGTTGGGATGTGCCCCACCCCTGCCCCCGGTGAGAGGCAGGCATTTCCCTCCTCTGCTCCCAGCCCACCGCGGGGTCCGGCTCCAGCCTGGGGGGGTCTGGTCTCTGGTGTCAGGGCCTCGTGTCAGACTCATTCCCACCACGCCCTGGCTGGCTCATCTGTGGGCTAAAGAAAGCCCATCGAGGGCTCTGCCTGTAAAATAAGCCCCCTGGGTCTTCACTGGCTGGACTTTGCTCTCGACACCCAGAGAAAGGTTGCAGCAAGTTCCACAATCTAAAGACACCTGCGTATGGATCCGGGTGCTGGGAGGTGGCCTACGCTGTCACCCCGGTGGCTTCTTCTCAGCTGCACTTCTCCGTCCACTATAGCACAGGTGCTCTGAGAGGTGCTGCTGCAGGAGCAGAGGAAAAGCCACTTTACTGGCAACACGTGCAAATGTCCTGGGGCAGGGGTCTGACCACATGAGACTGAGCCCTCAGCCCACAGACGGAGCCAGACTGACGAAGAGAGAGGGGAAGCTGCAGTCCCAGGGGCTATGGCAGAGGGTCTTCTGAGGGGCTGGTCCAGAGAGGTACCTGAAGTGCGGTTGTAGTGGGCAGCCCCCAACCTGGGCAGCCACAGCAGGTCCTGGGCCATAGGCTGGGGAAGAGAGATCACTTTCCACAGGGGTTTCTGAAACTAAGGGCACCTTTACCTGGAAATGGCGCTTAAATGCTAATTTCCCCTTTAGAGCCAATTTGGAAAACCTAGAGCACCGGAGGAATTCAGGTCGTTAGAGGAGATAAGTGGGGTGGTGAGGTGAAACGGGGTGGACGGAGCGCAGTGTCCGTGGACGGCCTCCCTGCAGCTTCCCTCTGTGTCACCACTGCCGTCCTCCCTCGCCGCGGAATTGTCTCCCGGACAGCAGCACTGGCACTGGGGGACCCCTCGTGGAAGGCTGCGCTGTCAGGTTGTGGGTGCAGTTGGGGGGTCCTCCTAGGTCTGAGGGGGTGCCCGTCTCACTATGAGGGTGTTACCTAAGGGAGCTTGCAGTTGACATTCAAGTCTTTACATCCAGGCATTATGGTCACGTTGGCTTTGGACTGAAGATGCACGGGTAGGAAGCTCCCTTGCTGCGTGTCCCTTGGGGGATTTCTCTCTCAGTGTCTCAGCTACGAACTGGAGACCACGGCTCACCCCGGGGCGGTTGTGCTAATGGAGAGGAGATATGTCCAGCTCCATGAACAGTGCCTGACATCTAGTAATGTTTAATAGATACTATTCTGTGTTTTATTATTTATTTTTAAAAATGTATCTCTATTGTTGAATGCATTACAGATGCCCCCTTTTCCCCCCATTGCCCCCTCCTCCCCACGCCCACCCCTCCTGCCTCCCCCACTGCTGTCGGTGTCCAGTGGTTGTGCAGATACTCATACAAGTTCTTCGGTTTCTCTTCCAGCCCCCTCCCCACTTCCCTTTGAGGTTCTTCAGTCTAACAACCAATTTGTACTTTTTTTTTAAAGACACACAGCAATGTGCATCCTTTGTTTTTAAAAAATATATGTTTTTATTGATTTTTTTTAGAGAGAAGAAGGGGGAGAGAGATAGAAACATTTATGAGAGAGAAACATCCACTGGCCGCCTCCTGCACGCCCCACTGGGGATCAAGCTGACAGCCTGGGCATGTGCCCTGACCAGTAATCGAACCGCGACCTCTCGGTGCCTGGGTGACGTTCAGTGTACCAGCCGGGCATGTGTTTGTTTCTATGTATTAGGTGGAGTTGCTATGTCCCCTAGGCTTCATAGGGTGGCCTGTTGTAGTATGTGCCCTGTAGGGTCCAGTGGCACAGCCTCCCTGGTCACCCAGATGGGCCCTCGTGTGGACTGTCCAACCTTCTGTTGTGATTAAATCTCGGTTGCTGTTGGCACATCAATGGGAGGGATTTACTCAGGCTGATGAGCTGCAAGGACTGGCTGTGCCCTGGAGGATCAGCTGTGCAGGGCCCACCACACAGAGCAAGACTTACTTCCACAGGGCTCTGGTACCCACCCCTTGAGTATGTGCCTTAGGGAGGTGGTTGGGTGGTGGTTCTTTGACGTGGTCTGAAGCTGTCCACTGGGTGTGCTGGCTCTGGGGCAAGGTCAGCCTCTGCCTGTGTTCTATCTCGGGCCACCAGGCATAAGCTGCAAAGTGATCTGCAGATGGCTGCTTCTTGTGCTGGGCTTGGAGGTGCCCAGGCAAAGCCAAGCTGTGAACCAAGGCTGGCTGCTTCTACTGCCAGGCCTGGGGCCAGTTAGCGAGAGGCATGGGGCCCGCTGAGACCAGATGCTGCTTGTTTGAGAGAGTTTAGGAAAACCAGAAGCAGGAGCCAAGACAGGCCATTCTTATGGTAAAGTAACTGGCAACAGCTTGGGTGGGCCTGAAAGTTGGGTGGGGCGGGGCCTCAGGGAATCACCAGGGCGGGGCAACCAGTATGGGCCAGGTTGCTGGAGTCCCAGATATGGCCACTGTCTGCCGCCCCAGGGAAGGGCTCACCAAAGGAACAAAGGCCTCTGACAGCACGTCTGTCCAGGAGAAAGCCCCCTCTCCAGCCCTCACTCCACTGCCAAACAGCTCAGTTCTTCCGTGTATGTCTCTGGTGCCTTTCAAGCTGCCTCCTCCACGCTGGAGCGCAGAGGGAGCAAGTCCGAGTAAGTCCATGTGCGCGGGCCTTTAAGAGGAGCTGCCTGGGGCTCCAGCCGCCTCAGCCTCAGCCTCCCTCAGCCTCAGTTTCCGCTGGTTTTAGAGCCAGAAGTGATGGGGATTCTCTTCCTGGCCCTGGAACCCTGAGCTGAGCACCCGGTGTGGAACGGGGACCCCTCAGTCCTCAGGGAGGACCTTCCCAGCCGAGCTGTCCGCGACTTTTATCCTCCACACATGGGTGTGGGCCCCTCCTACCAGTGTCCATGTGGCTTCTTTAATCTCTGGTTGTAGGACTTCCCTTCAGCTCGATGTCAGGCGGTTCTGAAGGATGGTTGTGCTGTAGCTCAGCTGTCATTTTGATGTGGTTGTGGGAGGAGGCGAGACTGTGGCTGTCTACCCACATCTTGACCGGAAGTTTAGTTCTCTTTTTTAATTTTTGTAAAAAAAATTGTAGTTTGTCAACTTTTATGGCAAGCATGATTCTGGGTGGAACTATAGGCAGCACAAGGGGAATGGTTTCTGTTGACATACAAACTTGGAACCGAATTAGTGTCAGCGTGTGACCTTGGGCAGGTTACTTGGCCTCTGTTTCTACTATGAAGGGGCAGTGACAAGGCTCGCCCTGTGAGAGTGTTGAGGGTAATGTGAGGATGATGCGCACAGTGGCCGACGGAGTGCCTGACGGCTCCTGAGCGGTCAGTACATAAGCTGTCATGAGTAGTTCTACCGCAATTATTGTTCCTGCCGCTTTCTAGTGCTACTGCTGCAACTTACCACCAACTTAGCAGCTTGCACAAGTCATGCTTACCTCACAGTCCGTAAGTCCGAAGTCCAGCTGGGGCCTGCTCAGCTGGGCTGTGAGCCTTTCTGGAGATTCTTGGGGAGAATCTGTGTTGCTCGTTTGGGTTGTCGGCAGAATTACATTCCTTGGAGCTATGACATCAAGGTTGCTGTCTTGTTGCTGGCAAGGTCATTCCTAGCATCTAGAGCCTGCTGCACCCCTGGGCTCGTGTCCCCTTCCTCCACCCTCAGCGCGCAGGGCTCTGACCCTCGACAGGAAGGGCCCTCTGATTTGAAGCTCTCATGACACAGATTGAGCCTACAGGGATGATTCAGGGTTGTCGGCCCATCTCATGGTGTGTAGCCTTCACCACATCCGCAGTCTCTTTTGTTATAGAAGGTGACGCGTTCTCAGATCCTGGGGATGACGACATGGCATCTTAGGGGCCATTCTTCTGCTGCTCAGTTTGGGTGGCCTACGAGACGGGAGGGTGAGCCCCCCGAAGGCCTTCTCACGAGCAGTGCCTTGAGGGGATCATGCATGTCCTGGAAAGTCCTCAGTCCAGCCCTTGGCCTGAGCTGCCTGATTTCTGTCATGATTAACCATTTGCACGAGAACCAGACAACGCAGAGCACTGAGGCTGATACGTTTCCTCAGTGGGTAGAGGGAGCTTGACAGGGTGGCCAAGTGCCTATGACGGAGACTGTGCCGTGGGGGAGCTGGGAAGGGTTGTACAATGGGAAGAGCTGTATCATGTTGGTGCAGTGATCTGGTCACTTGTAACATGTCAGGGCCCTGAAGCTGAATGCTCTCTGAGCCTACAAGCTCAGTGTTATGTGTCGCGTGGGCTTTGCTGGGCCAGGCTTGGAGTGGTGTGTTCATTTACTGCCAAGGGTCCTACAGAGAACAGTGTGGCTCCCAGACTGTCTCTAACTTGCCTGTTCTCCTTCCAGAATGGATGGTCCTCCTGTGCTGTAAGAACATGATGCAGGAAGGTCCTGCCGTGAGCGAGGAATCAGGAGACCTGGTCTCTGCCACTGGCCCACGGAGGCGTGGGATGCTGGCAGGCCTGCAGCAGCGAGGCTGTGTGGGGGCTCCAGGAAACAGGGCACTTCGTGGGCAGTGTGCTAAAGATGAAAGATAAGACTCTCGAGCACATGGAACTCTAGGTTAATACAAAACAGGGAGGCCTGAGGTGCTAAGTGCCACCTGCAGACCTAAGTGATGGTGGGTGTGGTGGTGGGTGCGGTGGTGGGTATGGTGGGTGTGGTAGTGGCTGCGGTGGTGGGTGTGGTGGGTGTGGTGGGTGTGGTGATGGGTGTGGTGGTGGTTTCGGTGGTGGGTGTGGTTGGTGTGGTGGTGGTTGCGGTGGTGGGTGTGGTTGGTATGGTGTGGTTGGTGTGGTGGTGGCTGCGGTGGTGGCTGCGGCGGTGGCTGTGCTTTCATCTAGATTAGGTTGATGAGAGGATGATGGACCATCACTTTAAAGGGGTGATGGAAAGATATTCATGTTTATCGAGTACCGAGTATGTGCCCATTACTTTCTATAGGTTGTGAAGTTTAATTTTTACAATGATCTCCAGATGTGTGTTTGATAACGACATTTAGGTATGGAAATCAAGATCCTAAGGTCACCATGTGGAACCTGGAAGGCCCTGGATTGGAACCCATATTTGTTGGTTCTGACCCTGAGCTTGTCCCTGACCCGAGCGCCTCCTCTTTCGCCCTCTCCTGTGCTCCCCTCTGCGGGGCTCAGAGCAGCAGGGAAGGTGGGCAGGGAAGGGTCGCCCCGGACCCCAGGACAGCTCAGCTTCCACAGAGCGGCAGCAGGGAGACACCGCGCCTGAGCCCTCCGCAATGTCCCTGCCCTTGCGAGTGTCCTTCCCAGCTATCTGAGAGAACTGACTGAACATGGAGCCATAGGCCTAGGGCTGAAGGCAACTTTATGCTAAAAACAAGAACACAGGCTGTCACTCAGAGAGGCCGAGCCTGCAACTGCCGTAATGCACAGCTGGTATGAT
Source organism: Molossus molossus (assembly GCF_014108415.1). NCBI lineage: Eukaryota > Metazoa > Chordata > Mammalia > Chiroptera > Molossidae > Molossus > Molossus molossus. The sequence continues at coordinate 168,924 of NW_023425358.1, forward strand.
TAGATTCCAGATGATGTCCACAGGGATCGCACGGCAGTGATCTCTGATTACTCATGTAGTTAAGGGCTCAACACAGAGTACTACTGTCATTTATTCAGCGCTGTTAAATATACCAGGTGCTATTCTTCCAGGGAGGCACCCCGGAGCGGGCCCAGAGTCCTGCTTTCCAACATGCGCACAAGCCCAGGAGGGGCAGGGCAGCTGGAGTGGCAGACGTCCTAAAACCAGCACGGTGGTCCGCCAGGAGTTGGTGGTGTTCTTGTTTTTTAAACAAGGGGTGATTCTTCTATACAGATTGGTGGTGGGAGTGGGGAAAAACACCCTAAAAAGGAAACAAGTGTTTGGCAAGAGTCGGGCTTTCGGAACCAGAAATATTTACCTTTTGGTAACAGCTACACGTATGAAATATTTATTATGTGCCAGGGACTGTGCTGTCCAAAATCATGTGATACTTCCATCATGGCCACTTTATAGATGAGAAAGCTGAGGTTCGCAGGCACTAGAATCCAAGCCGTGTGCCTCCCAAGACCCTGCACCTGTGACAGCGCCCTGCCCTGCTCCAGACCAGCACCTTCTTCCCTTCTGCCTAAGCGTAGCTGTGTCGCCCCGGAGCCCGGGAGAGGGGTGGGGACCTGTCGCCCCGGAGCCCGGGAGAGGGGTGGGGCCGTGTTGTCCCCGGAGCCCGGGAGAGGGGTGGGGACGTGGTGTCCCCGGAGCCCGGGAGAGGGGTGGGGACTGAAATTCCTGGCTCCTGCTCTGCTCTCCCGAGAACTTTACAACAGTCTTGAGCATAGTCCACCCAGGATCACTGGGTACAGACCTGGAGTGGCCCCTTGGGGTGGGCAGGAAACGTGGGGTTCGGGTTGTCGCATCAGGGCTTCTTGGACGGTGGGACATTCCTGCCTACACCCCAGACATGGCAGCCAGGCTGTCAGGATGTGGAAAGGGGTGGTGGAGGCCTGGGCACCTCCAGGCCCTGGGGCACGAGGATCAGAAGCCCTGGCACGTGACCCCTGAGTCTGAGGAGGCAGGTCCTCCGCACAGGACAGCTGTCGTGGGAACGGCCCAGGCCCACTGCAGCCACGCGGAGCTCTGACGCACTCTCGTCACTTCTCACTTCCCCCGCCTCCTGTTGCGTCCCCTGGAAGGAGGCTCCTTTCCAGACCGTCTGGCGCCTCGCGGGAGGCTGCGAAGGGACTAGTCGCATCATCTCTGAACATCACGCCCACGGCCGTCCCGCCCCGGACACTCACTGGCCTACATCTGCCCCGAGACGCTGCGGTCCCCAGAAGGTCCTGGCCTCTCAGTTCTGGGCCGTGGCTCGCTCTGCCTGGGATGCTCTCCCTCACCTGCCTGCCTGCAGAATTTTAGTCCTCGTTCAAGGCCTTGCTGATAGGTGACCTTCTCCTCGAGGAAAACTTCCCCCACCGTCCACTCACGGGGACCCCTCTGCCCAGTGCTCCTGCACCAGGCGCGAGCTGTCACACCCCTGGAATGGAGCCCCAGGGGGCCTGGAGGAGGGCAGCCAGGAACTGCTGCTGTCTGCGTCTGGCAGGGAGGGGACGAGACCCCCGGCTGCAGGAGGAGGTCGGAGTGTCCGCCCAGCTCTGTCCTCACTAGGTTCTCGCTACTGCAGACCATACGTGCCTGGCCCAGTACCGCGGGCCCCGTGCCCGGCTTGGCTTTGATGGCTGACTCCCACCCAGGGAGATGCCCCCACAGCGGGGCAGGCCAGCCTCAGCCTCGCCCCTCCCACCCCACCCTTCGGTGCTTTTTCCTTCCTCTGGGCAGACACAGCCAGCGGCTGCCGGGGCGGGGCCAGATGCCAGGGATCTTCCAGAGGGTTTTCAGAGTCCCCAGAAGGGGTTCCGTTGGAGGAAGAGTAGAGAGGAATTTGGGGGGAAAGTCAGGTGAGGGCAGGGATGATGACCTGAGAAGCTCAGCGTTCAGGAGAAGCCCAGGGTGAGACGGGGTCCCAGGCGGTGTGAACTGTTGAGTTCTCAGGCGCCACGTCACCCCTCTGGCCTCCGTGTCTCGTGCCGTGTTGCCCAGGGCCCGTCAGCCTGGTATGCTGTTTCTGTGCAGGCTCTCTCTCTCTCAAAGCTGCGGCAGGTGCCTTTTTAACCTCCGTTATTTTCTTCACCTCATCGGATCCCTCTGCCCTTCTAAGTGTTTACTGTCCACCTGGGTCTAGATTATCTCTGGTTTAGTGTCATTCAGCGTCTGGCTGCCTGCTCACTCGTCATTATGGACATTCCGCGAGACGGAGGCCAAGGCCTGGCTCTGGAGAGACGGCACCAGGACAGAGAGCAGCGCCGGCCTGAGACTGGATGTCACAGCGTTTCCGCCAACCTATGTCATCCCCATGCAGGCAGCCCAGCTTCTGCTGAGCGGGCCCCAGGCCGCAGCCAGAACACGGGCATGGGGGCGGGACACAGAGTGGAGCCCTGTGGAGAGGACGTGCCCGCTCAGAGTGCCCTCACTGACGGCGGGGTCAGGCTGCTGGGAAGTGCTCCAGGGAAAGGCTTTCCCGGGGAAGCCCAGTGCCTGCTCTGGTGCGGCTGCAATGAGCTGCTCATGGTGAGATGATTCATAAAGATCAGCAGTGATTTCCTTCATTGTGTTAATATCACTGGGCAATAAAACTGCTGTTTGCTAAGAATGACTTTCTGCTGCATGGAAGAGTCGGCTGTCTAGGAAAAACAGCCCTCCCTGGGGTTAGGGGAGAAAGGAAACAGAACTTGGGAGAGAAATTGGGGGGAGGGATTTCCAAGTGTGGGCTGGAGTATTGGGAGGAAGTAAAAACGAAATGCAAATCCTGGTGTCCCTCAAGCATTGGCCATGAAGATGTTCATTTGGTGGTGTCACCTCAGTCTGGTGGGCAGGCAGATGGGTGGCAGGGAGGGCTCCCCAGGGTGCTCAGTGGAAGGAAGGACAGTGACAGCCAGAGACCATGGCTTCAGCTTGAGCCTTGATCAGGGAGTGGGCTTGGGCCCACAGGAAAATTCTCTGGAGAGGGTTCAAACTTGCTTGTGAGGCCTATGAAGCCCACATCACCTGGCCTTCCTCCATCCGCGTCCCCTAAAGCTGTGTCCTCTGTGACCATCCTGCACCCAGCCACTAATGCCAGCTCTTCAGTGTGCCAAGAGCGTTCCTGTTTCAGGGCCTTTGCACACACGGATCTCTTTCTTGGCCATGATCTGACCCCTCCTCCCCTTTTCTTTCCACCTGGACAGCTCTCACCCATCCCTTAGGTAGAGTGTCATGTACGCAGACAAGCTGTCTGTGACCTGCACCCCTGGTGCTTGTGGAGAGTGAGGGTGGGTGGATGGGGTGTTTCCCTGCTTGCACCCTTCGCAGTCTCCCAGGTCTCCAGCAGACGGTGCGGTCCGTTGCCTGCAGCACTTGTATTAACTTGCCAGGACTGCCCTGACTAAACAGGGCGGACCAGTAGCTTGAACAAGAATTTATTTTCTCGTGGCTCTAGAGACTGGAAGTCCAAGGAAAGATGCTGGAAGGTTTGGTTTCTCCTGAGCCCCTTCTCCTTGGCTTCTAGAAGGCCACCTTCTCGTCATTTCTTCAGAAGCTCGCATGTCTCTCTGTGTCCAGATCTCCTTTTCTTATAGAGACAACAGTCAGGCTAAATTGGGACCTGGCCTAACGGCCTCATTGTAATGTAATCACCTCTTTAAAGGAGGTATTTTCAAATACAGGAGGTTAGGGCTTCAACATAGGAAGTTTGGGGGATAGAGTTCAGCCCATAACAGTACCCCATGTGATCTGGCCCCTGGCCACCTCACCAGTAACATGTCTGCCTACCTTCCCAGGCCTGTACTCTGTTCGACCTTCCCTGAATGTGATACACTTTTCAGTCCCTGTTCCCCAAAGGCTTTCGTCCATGTGTCTGCCTGATGAGAATCCCTACTAGTTCTCTAAGTCCCACAAATGTGAAGTCCCCCCAAAGTTTCCTCTGCTGCTGTTTTCCCCTCCCCGTTGCTGTGCAGAAGACCCTCCTCCCTGTCCTCATGCCTCATAAACACCTTTGTTATAGCAAGTCTGCTGAGGGTTTTTCTGAACTTGCTATGTTCTTTTGAGAGCGTTGACTAACGGTGTGGGCAGTCCATAAATTATTGTGTGAACAAACGAATGAGTTAGTTGAAGGCTCAAACATGGCTTAGGATTTAATGATCCAGGCCCGAGATGATGTTGGCTTAGGTTAGGGAGGCGACGATGGAGATGGACAGGTGTGAACAGGTCACTGTGAAGTTGAATTGACTGGTCTCGGAAGCAGAGTGGACATGGAGGATGAAGGAAAGCGCAGGAATGGCAGTTTCTGGCTTGACCAGCTTGGTAGCCAGAGCTGTCATTTGTTAAGAAGAAGAGCAGCCTGGAGCTGGGGTGGGGGAGGGGAGATCACAAATTCCATCTGAGAAATGTTAAGTCTGAGATGCTTATAGAATATCCAAGTGGAGATGCCAGGGGGGTGAATGCGTAGATCGCAGGAGAGCAGTGTTGGACAGTTATATGGACAGGGAAGTCATTGGTATGTAAGTAGTACTCAGAACCATGGGATCAGGTAGTCTCCTAGGGAGAGTATGGTGTGGAGGGACCAGGACTGAGCAACCTAACATGTTACTCAAGAAACATCCCTTATGCAAAACAAACATGGTCTACTGAAACCACAGTAAACTACAGGACTAAAGTATCTATAAGACTTAACCAGCCAACATATTATAACTGGCAAGAAATTGTGGAAAGCGGTGAACTTTGTGTCTGAAGTGCATATTGGCCAGTTATGATAGGCTAGCTATAGAAAAGTAGAGAATAGTTTTGAGAAAGAAGAATGTATTTGGCAGACCAGTTGACCCCATCTTACAGCCTCATACCCTTCCTAGATATAGTAAACATTATCGCTGGAGGGTCCATTTGCCAGGCCTGGAAAAGTTTTTCCTGGTGATGCATTGGAAGATTCCCAGGGAATAAATACATCATGAGCACAGACTTGCAAATGGGAACAATTTCTCCAGACCATTAACCATTAACACTTTTGGTAGGCCTTCTCCCCCACCCCACCCCCCCTGCCCCGGGAAGAAAGCAGAGTGAACAAATAGAATATGTATTTAATGTAATTGTTGGATGTTTAATCTTTTCATTCATTTATACTCAATATTATGAAAAAACTGCTATAAGTCTAGGTTAAGAAGAAAAATAAGGATAGTATCTGATACCTGACCTTTAGGGGCTTGTGGAGACAATACTAATACATATGAAAAATTGAATGACAGTGTAAAATAATTTCATAAATATAATAAAGCAAAACATATTTTAGTGCCCAATGAATGGTACAGACAATACATAATATAATAGCTTAATTGAGAGAGAATTCACTCTTTATATAGATGTAATCAATTAAAGCTTTTCTGTACTCATCTAATCCAACTGTTTATTGTGGGGAAATGAATAAAGGGTGCCATTTGAGGCATACATGAAGTCAGATGGGATGGAATGTGGAAAATGATGTTTAGGTCTGTTGCCATCTATTGGTGAGTGTGGAAAGGAACCAGAAGCAGGGCCCACAGGTGGTAAAAATGAAAGATGCCAAGAGCCAGGTGTTGGCAACACCTGTGGGACAAGTAAGCTGTAATCTAGACCATCATTAAAAATATGGTCCTCTGTGGTAGTAGGGTACAGATTAACAACCCTCAGAAGAGGGGGTGGGGGGAGGGAAGAGATAAACCACGAAACTTATATGTATGTATGCATAACCAATGGACATGGACAACAAAGCTGAGGATGGGGTGGGGGGGATGGGGAGGAAGGTGTCAATGGGGAAAAAAGGAGAAACATCTGTAACAAAATAAATTAATAAAAAAATTAAAAATATGGTCCTCAAACATAGTTATAAAGAATAAAATGAAAATAAATAGGTACCTATCAATAGTCACTTTAAATGTAAATGAATTAAATACTCTAGTCAAAAGACATAGGGTAGCTGAATGAATAAGAACACAAGATCTACATATATACTATCTATAAGAGATACACCTGAGAACAAAATATACACATAGACTGAAAGTAAAGGGAAGAAAAAGATATTTCATGCAAATGAAAACAAAATAAAGAGCGGTGGTAGCAATACTTGGAAAAAATAGACTTAAAGCAAAAGATGTAATAAGAGACAAAGAAGGACATCACACAATGATATAAGGATCAATCCAACAAGAGAATATGACCCTTGTAAACATTTATACACTCAACATAGGAGCACCTAAATGCATAAAGCAAATCTGGATGAACATAAAGGGAGAGGCTGACAGTAATATACTCATCGTAGGAGATCTTAACACCCCATTGACATCAATGGATAGATCTTCCAGGCAGAAAATAAAAAAGGAAATGGTGGCCTTAAATGACACACTAGATGAGATTAATTTAATTGATATCTTCAGATGATTTTATCCCAAAGCAGCAAAATATACATTCTTCTCAAGAGTACACAGAACATTTTCTAGATAGACCTCATGTTAGGACAAAAACAAGTGTCAATAAGTTTAAGAAGTTTGAAATCATATCACGCATCTTCTTTGGCCACATGGTATGATATTAGAAATCAATTATAAAAAAGAAAAATTGAGCCTGGCGTGTGTGGCTCAGTGGTTGTGCATCAAACCATGCCTGCAAAGTTTCTTTTGAGAAATCATCTGACAGCCTTATGGGAGCTCCATTGTAATAACTAACTGCTTTTCTCTTGCTGCTTTTAAGATTCTCTTTGTCTTTAACCTTTGGCATTTTGATGATGATGTGTCTTGGACCTCTTTGGATTCATCTTGTTTGGGACTCTCTGTGCTTCCTGGACTTCTATGTCTGTTTCCTTCACCAAGTTAGGGAAGTTTTCTGTCATTATTGTTTCAAACAGGTTTTCAATTTCTTGCCCTTTTCTTCTCCTTCTGGTACTCCCATGATGCGACTGTTGGTACACTTAAAATTGTCCCATAGGCTCCTTATACTATCTTCTTTTTTTTTTTTCTGTTCTGATTGGGTGTTTTTGCTTCCTTATATTCTAAATCAGTGGTTTTCTTCTTGGCTTCACCTACTCTACTGTTGATTTCCTGTAAATTATTCTTTATTTCAGTTAGTGCATTCTTCATTTCTAACTGGTCCTTTATTATGTTCTTGAGGCCCTCACTAAGTTCATTGAGCATCCTTATAACCAGTGTTTGGAACTCTGCATCTGTTAGATTGCATATCTCCATTTCATTTCATTCTTTCCCTAGAATTTTGTACTGTTCTTTCATTTGAGACATGTTTCTTTGTTTCCTCATTTTAGCTGCCTCCCTTTGTTTGTTTCTATGTATTAGGTAGAGTTGCTATGTCTCCTAGGCTTCCTAGGATGTCCTGTTGTAGTAGGTGTCCTGTAGGGTCCAGTAGCACAGCCTCCCTGATAACCCAGCTGGGCCCTCAAGGTGCACCCCTTGTGTGGACTTCACACCCTTCTGTTGTAATTGGGTCTTGATTGCTGTTGGCATGTCAGTAGGAGGGTTTTACTCAGGCTAATCAGCTGCAAGGACTGGCTGTACCCACCAACCACTGACCTCTGATTACCTTGGATAATAAGTTATGCAGGGGCCCACCACACAGAGCAAGACTTACTTCACTGGTGCTCTGGTACCCACTGAGTCTACTCCTTGAGTGTGTCACTTGTGGAGGTGGGTGGGTGGTGGTGCTTTGGTGTGGTATGAAGCTGTCCACTGGGTGTGCTGGCTCTGGGGCCAGGTCAGCCTCTGCCTGTGTTCTACCTGGGACCACCAGGCATAAGCTACAAAGCAGACTGCAGATGGCTGCTTCATGTGCTGGGCTTGGAGGTGCCAGGCAAAGCCAAGCTGTGAACCAAGGCTGGCTGCTTCTAGTGTCGGGCCTGGGTCCACTTAGCGAGAGGTATGGGGCTCGCTGTGGTCAGATGCTGCTTGTTGGAGAGAATTTAGGAAAATCTGAAGCAGGAGCAAAACAAGCCAATCCTATGGTAAAGTCACTGGAAATAGCTTGGGTGGGCCTGAAAGTTGGGTGGGGCAGGGCCTCAGGGAATCACCAGGGCAGGGCAAACAGTGTGAGCAAGTTGCTGGAGTCCCAGATAAGGGCGGCTGTCTGCCTGCCCTGTGGGGGAAGGGCTCACCGAAGGAACATCAGTCTCCGCCAGCACTTCTGACCAGAAGAAAGCTGCCTCTCTAGCCCTCGCCCCATGCCAAACAGCTCAGTTCTTCCCCGTATGTCTCTGGTGCCTTTCAGACTCTTTCCCTCCCTGCTAGAGATCAGAGGGAGCTGGTCTGAGTAAGTCCATGCGCTGGCCCTTTAAGAGAAGCTGCCTGGGACTCCAGAACCTCAGCCTCCCTGAGCCTCAGTTCCCGTTGGTTTTACAGCCAGAAGTGATGGGGATTCTCTTCCTGGCCCTGGAACCCTGAGCTGGGTGCCTGGTGTGGGACGGGGACCCCTCCCTCCTCAGGGAGACCTTTCCAGCCAAGGCATCCCTCTTGATTTTTATCCACCACACGTGGGTGTGGGACCAGCCTGTCCGCCTCTGCCTTCCTACCACTGCTGATGCGGCTTCTTTGATCCGTAGTTGTAGGACTTCCATTGAGCTCGATGTCTGCAGCTTCTGAAGGATGGTGGTTCTGTAGTTTAGTTGTAATCTTTCTGTGGTTGTGAGAGGCGAGTACCGTGTTTTACCTACGTTGCCGTCTTGATTGGAAGTCTCGGAAATCATTACGTTTCTAAAAAACATACAAATCTTCCGGAACAGAATCAAGAATAATCAGAAAATCTGAACAGACCAATTCCAATGAATGAAATTGAAACCATACAAACAAACAGCTCCCAATAAACAACAGTCCTAGACCGGATGGCTTCACAGGTAGATTGTACCAAACATTTAAAAAAGAACTAACACCACCCTGGCCAGTTTGGCTCAGCGGTTGGAGTGTTGGCCTGAGGACCAGAAAGTCCCGGGTACGGTTCTCGCTAGGGGCATGTACCAAAAAATGAATGAATGAATAAATAATAAAAAAGAACTAGCATCTGTTCTCAAACTGTTCCAAAAGATTTAAGAGGAGGGAAGACTTATTTTACGAGGCCAGCATTATCCTAATCCTAAAACCAGAAAATGAGACTACAATGAAAGGAAATTGTAGGTCAATATCCCTGATGTACTTAGATGCATAAATTCTCTGCAAAATATTAGCAAACCGAATTCAGCAATACATTAAAAAGATCATACACCATAATCAAATGGGATTTGTTCCTGGGACGCAAGATTCGTGCCATGTCTGCAAATCAGTTGAGATGCAGCACATGAATAAAACGAAGGATAAAATTACAGGGTCATAACAATAGGTGCAGAACAATTATTTGACAAAATTCAGCATCCATTTCTGATAAAAACTCTCAGCCAAGTGGAACTAGAGTGAACATGCCTCAACAGAATAGAGGCCACATGTGACAAACCCACAGCTCAAAAGGCAAACAATGGAAAGTGTTTCCTTTAAGGTCAGAGACAAGACAGGGATGGCTGCTTTCACCCCTCTTATTCAACATAGTACTGGAGCTCCTACCCACAGCAATCAAATCAAGAAGAAATAAAAAGCATCTAAATTGGAAAGGAAGAATTATAACTGTGATTATTTCCAGATGACATGATACTATATATAAAAAAAACCTAAAGATATCACCAAAAACTACTAGAACTGATAAATGAATTTAGTAATATAGCAGGATACATAAATATTCAGAAATTGGTTACATTTTTAAAAAAATATGTTTTTAATTGATATTTTAAAGAGAAAGGAAGGGAGAGATAAATAGAAACATTGATATGAGAGAGAAACATCGATCGGCTGCCTTCTGCACAGCCCCACTGGGGACTGAGCCTGCAACCCGGGCATGTGCCTTGACCAGGAATCTAACCGGGACTTCTCAGTTCATGGGATGATGCTCAATCCACTGAACCACCCTGGCAGGACAGAAATTGGTTATATGTTTATATACCAATAATGAACTATCAGAAAGGGAAACTAAGAAAACAATCCCATTTACAATGGCAAAAAATTGTAATTTTTTTTTCCAAAATAAATGTAGAAATAAATTTAACCAAGGAGGTAAACAACCTGTACTTGAAAAATTATAAGATACTGAAGAAAGAAAGTGAAGAAGTGACAAATAAATGAAGGCATACATGGTGCTCATGGATAGGAAGAATTTGTATAATTAAAATGTCCACACTATCCAAAGAAATCTACAGGTTCCATTAAATTCCTGTCAGAATACCAATGGTGTGTTTCACAGAACTAGGACAGATGACCCAAGACTTTGAGTGGAACCACAAAAGACCCCCAAATAGCCAAATGTTCTTCCGAGTAAGAAGAACAAAGTTGGAGGTATCACACTACCAGATACAAAACTATACTACAAGGACATAGCAGTCAAAACAGCATAGTACTGGCATAAAAACAGACATATAGATCAATGGAACAGAATAAAGAGCCAGAGATAAACCCACGCCTTTATGGTTAATTAATATTTGACAAAGGAGGCAAGAACATACAATGGGACAAAAAAAGTCTATTCAATAAATGGTGCTGGGAAAATTGGCCAAATACATGCAAAAAAGCAAAAATAACCCACTTTTTAGCTCCATATACAAGAATAAACTCAAAATGGGTTAAATATGAAAGTGTAAGGCTCAAAACCATAAAACTCCTAGAAAAAAACAGACAGTAAAATCTCTGACATTTCTCATAACATACTTTTCCTGATATATCTCCTTGGGTATGGGAAACAAAAAAATAATAATAAACAAATGGACTACATCAAACTAAAGAGCTTTGACAGCAAAGAAGCATCAACAGAACCCAAAGGTGGCCCTGCTTAATGGGAGCAGACATTGGCCAATGATACATCTCATAAGGTTTAATGTTCAAAATGTATGAGAATTCGTACAATTCAACACCAAATACACAATCTAATTTAAAAATAGGCAGAGCACCTAAATAGACCCTTCTTCAAAGAGGACCTACAGGATTCCAATAGACAAATAAGATGCTCAATGTCACTAATCATCAGAGAAATGCAAATTCAAACCGTAATGAGTGATCACCTCACACCTGTCAGATGACTATCATAAAAAAATCACCACACAACAGTTTTGGCGATAATGTGGGTAAAGGGAACCCTTGTGCACTGTTGGTGAGAATGCCGATTGGTGCAGCCACTATGGAAAACAGTATGGAAGTTTCTCAAAAAATGAAAAATGGAACTGCTTCATGACCAGTGATTCCACTTCCGGCTTTATATCTGAAGAAACCCAAAACACAGTTTCAAAAGAATACATGTACCTCTGTTCATTGCAGTGTTATTTCCAATGGCCAAGGTATGGAAGCAGCTCAGGTGCCCAATAGACCATTGCATAGAAAGTGGTACATATATACAATGGAATATGACTCAGCCATAAAAAAATGAAGTCTTACCATTTGAAATAGCTTGGGTGTACATAGAAGGTATTATACTGAGTGAAATCAGTCAGTCAGAGAAAACAGATACTGTATGATTTCACCTATATGTGTAATCTAAGGAACAAAATAAATGAACAAATGAAACTTAAATGGACTCGTAGACACAGAGAACATAGTGGAGGGGAGTTGGGGGACTGGGTGAAAAAGGTGAAAAGATTAAGAACTATAAATTGGTATTACAAAAAGTTCTGTAAAGTAGAGCATAGGGAATATAGTCAATAATAGTGTAATAACTATGTGTTGTGTCAGGCAAGTACTAGTGATACTTTGGGCACACTTTGTTAAGGATTTATTGTCTAACCTCTCTGCTGTACACCTAGCTGACACAAAATAATATCGAATGTAGAGTATAGTGGAAAAATAAGATTTAAAATGGTCCTCAGACCGGCAGCAGCGACATCACCTAGGAATATGTTTAAATGCAGAATCTATGAAATCAGTGTGCAGAGTTTAGCCCGGTCCCCAGGGGATGTTCACGTTTTGAAGTTTGAGAAACACTGATCTGGTCCTGATGAACTAAAGATCTTCTGAGCTGCTCCCCAGGCTCCCCTTGTCCTTGGAGATTGTGATTGGTAGGACTGGAATGAGACCCAGAAATTCAAAGTTTTAATAAACCCCTGATGAGGACGCCGCTGTCACCAGGAGACCTCTGGAAGCCCCGCTGCGTCTCGGGCCGTGTCCCGGGCCCGAGCATCTTTCTCGTCACACACATGGTGGCTGCAGGCTCTCTTCTCTCCACTGGATTTGTCTTCTCAGGACCACCAACCAAATGGTGTTTTCCTGCCTCGGTCCCTCACCCTAGTCACCCTTTGCAGCCGCTGCAGCTGTGACTGACGCCTTCTGAAGCTCTTTGGATCCTGGTTTCCATTAGACTGGGATCTTCTTTCCAGTTCTGCTCCTAGTGCCTTTGTCTCTCCTCCAACGACTCTTTCTCCCTGATTCCTCCCTCCCTCACCCTCTTCGGGCTGCCTTGTCCACCTGGTGGCTGTAACTGCCACCTCAATGTAAACAACTTCCGCGTCTCTTCAGCGCCGACTCCCGCCTGTGGTCAGTGCTGCTGCCTCAGACGGAGCATCCGCGCCACACCCGCGGGCTCTGGGTCCTGCTTCCACCTGCTAGTGGAGAGATCTTGGGGAAATTAGTTAACTTCTGAGTCTCAGTTTACCTCTACAGTGAGGTTACTAATATTTGCTTCAGAGGATTATTTTTAAAACTAATTGGGATAACATGCATAAACTGCATGCCACTTAAGAAATGCTTGATAAATGTTAGTTTCTTTTTTAAAAAGTTTTTTTTCATAACTTTATTACACTGAACTCAATTTTTTGTACCCATTCTACATATTTTTTTAACTCTATCTTTGCTCCTACTTTTCCCTCTGCTTGGATTATTTCCAGTTCTGCTGTCTTTCAAGGTCAAACTCTGTTGCCACCTTGGCCATGAAGTCTGTGGTCAACTCAGTTCCAAATGAGTGGTCACAAATCCCTGTACTTCTGTAACTCACTCTAACCGGGCTTAAACCACTCCACAGCTTGTGTTCTAATTACTTAGGCACAAGACCGAAAGCTCCCTTCAGCTTGGGCTTCGGACCTTACAATAGCTGTGTTCTCCCAAAGGCCCCGCGAACCTGTCCACTCCGGGCCGGAGAGGCGCCATGTGCCCCTGGCAGTGGGTGCCCGTCAGTCACCTGTGTCGCAGAAGCAGCGCATCGCTCGCCACTGTCACGCAGCAGGGCAGAGCGGAGGTGTGGGCGGCCAGAGCGACGGAGGCCCTGACGCCGCTGCCGGTGGCATCGGAAGGCACTGAGGGTTTCGGCCTCAGAGTCATCTCCCCGCTGTCAGCTGCCTTCCCAGGCAACGTGGATGCGAGTTCCCATTCCAGGAGCGTAAGCCATCGGGAAACTGAAGGAGACGGTCCGAAAGCGTGTGGAGCAGGGAGAGAAACCAGTGCCCAGGGATAACGTGTAAATGAACGATCAACCCTAGCGTAGCAGCGTTGCTGTTGTGTTATCCTTTCTTTACCTTTCTCTGGTCAAAACACATTGTTGTTTTGCAACAGTGCGAGTGTTAGTTAAGGGCATGGTGATCACCTGTCTGACACAACACGCTTCTGGTAATGGGATGGAAGTGCTGTGCTTTGAATTGATGCCGGGCCATTGCAGTAATGACATCTTCCATTGTATGAATGGTAGTTTTTAAAGAACTCTCATGTTCGTTATTTTATTTTATCTGCTTGATAGGCTGAAGTAGATGGAATTGGTCTTATTATTCTATCTGACAGATGTGGGAATCAAGGCTCGAAAAGTTCAGTGACTCCCTGGAGCTCTCTGCAGCTCTAGGCAGGTCCAGGGACCACAGCCTCTGTCCGTTACTCTCGGGTCCCAGCACTTTGCTTACTTGACATGCTGCTGTGATGCACCTGCAGTTCCTGAAGATGTTTAGTTTTGTTCACTTGTAGAATTTCCAGGTGATTGTTTCCTAGCACTTACACTTTTCTGATTAACTTCTGTACTTCCAGAATTCTCGTTATTGAATGCTAGACATTGTGTACTCTGTATAGGGTGGGCAAAAGTAGGTTTACAGGTGTTCCTATGGTAAATAGTACAATACTAAAGAAATGATTCAAGAATAAACTCACATACTCACAACTGCAAACCTGCCTTTGCCCAGTAATGTAAATGCCGTGATCTCCAAGGAGGTTTACTCTCTGTAGGCAGAGTAAAATAGATGGTCCTAATCCATTACAAACAGACACGGATCCTAGCCGGGCTGTGTTCTGACAAGGGTCAGTCTACCTCTGATTCTCTCCTGGCCCAGGGAGTGGCCAGCATCGAGAGCCTGGTGTGCTGTGTATTTTTGTTTTGTTTTTTGATTTTTTTAGAGAGAGAGAAATGTTGATGTGAGAGAGAAACATCAGTTGGCTGTCTCCTGCACACCCCCTACTGGGGATCAAGCCCACAACTCGGGCATGTGCCCTGACCAGGAACCAAACCGGGAACTCTCGGTCCATGGGACCACGCTCAATGCACTGAGCTGCACCAGATGGGCATGGTGTGGTGTGTCTTACCTCTTAAGAATCTTAAGAAAAACTCTCTGCTTTAGAGAGGCTTTCTGCTTAGGTTTTGTTTTTTGTTTTGTATTAAACTTCTGCTTCATTTGGCTTCAGAGTTCTGTAGATAACCTCAGGGGAAAACTGGCTGTGCATTTGAGGCTCTTCAAGTCCCTCATTCTCTCTGGTCCTGAGGCCCCCAGAAGCTCCGCTGGCTTCCTCGCCCCTGGCTGCAGTCCTGTGCAAGTGTGGACCCATCTCAGCCTCTGCCCCCAAACCGCGCAGTCCTCCCTGTTGGAAGGAACTACCGAATATCAGCTCACCCCTTCTCACTTTCCCTCTCTGGAATGATATCTTCTCTGATCCTTTTTATTTTTATCCTCACCCAAGGACATTTTTGCCTTTATCTTCAGATAGAGCATGAGGGAGAGAGGGGGGAAGAGAGAGAGAGAGAAACATTGAAGTGAGAGAGACACATCAACTAGCTGCCACCCACATGACCCCAACCGGGGTGGGGACAAACTGCAACCAAGGTACATGCCCTTAGTGGGAACCGAACCTGGGTCTCTCTGGTCCACAGGCCGATGCTCTAACCACTGAGCCAAACTGGCCAGGGCTATTCTCTGATCCTTTTTGCTTCCGCAGATCCACGTGATGTCCTAAAACAGATGAACATTGGATCTAACCTTTCTAGTTGTTTTCAGTAGAAGTATTCATCTGATACAAACTTTTCCATCCTACCCCAAAGTGGAAATTAGTTGTTTATTATTAACATTAACGACAGAGGTATACAAAGGGAACTTCTTAGGAAGGCGTCTTGGTAGGTGGTCCAGCCAACTGGGGATAAACCCTCCTCAGGGCATTTACTCAAGTCTCTGGGCTGCCCATGTAGGAAGGAGGCGGGGCCCTGGGTGCTTGTGGCTGGTGCCCGGGCAGTGCTCCCTAGATGGAGGGATGATGCTCCACCAGCTCCGGAGGCCTCGCTGCTCCAGCAGGTTCCCAGCTGTTTTGTCAGAGTTAATCCCCTAGGTGAGCAGCAGCATTTTGGTATCAGTAAACATTACATTTCAGCCCAGATAACCTAATACGGAGTCTTGCATGAGAGCTAAAAATACTTGAGCATATTTTAATGGGGTTGAAAGAGGCTAGTGAGGATAATTTACACTGGAGGAGGGTGATGGGGGAATTTAAGCTGAGAGTGGAATGGGGGAGAGGCCTTGGACATGGGGGGCTATTGTGCTGATGTGTGTGTGAAAGAAGGAGAAACCATATGCACAGAGAGTACTCAGGGACATCCCCGTCCATCACAGAATGCTTTCTGAACACCCGTCTGGGCCAGGTCCTGAGAATGCAGAGGTAAAGAGGACCAAAGGCACACTCTTAAGGACTTGACAGTCTGATGGTGGAGGCTAAGTGCCCAGATGATTAACAACAGTTTTGCTAAGTACAGGACAGGGCGGGAGAAGGTCTGTGCTGTGCTGGGGGCACGGAGCAGGGGCAGGGCTTGGGCGGCCAGGACCTGCGTTCAGGACCACTCTGAAGGGAACGGGTGGACCGTGGACGGGTGGACGGGCGGACGGCATTCTGAGTAGAAGGAGCAGGCTAGGAAGTGTGCTGCCACAGCACGGGGCGGGCAGAGGTTGCTCGTGCGGAAAATGATACAGTCGTCCATCCGTACTGATGCCACATGAACTCTGTGTTTGGGTACGTGGTTCCTGGTCCCCCTGGGCTGTGGTCACGTGCGCTTCCCTGGCCGCACAGACGGAGCTTCTGTGCCGCTGCGCTGCCTGGCTGGGTCTTCACGACCTCTTGCCGGCGAGAGCCTGTGTCTCCTGTCATCGCCATTTCCGGAGCCTGAGCTGCGTGTTGAGCTCATGTGTCCTGCCTAGCATACTGACCTGGCCGTTTATGTCACACTCAAGACCTTCTTAGGGCTTCTCTTGTTTATAAAGTATAATGCACAATTCCTGGTGTACATTAAGCCCTTCCGTGATCTGATTATAAGCGACTCCCCTCCCACCCCCTTCCTCTATACCCCCCACCCCCGAGCTCCTATTTTCTAGTTTTATTAGACCACTTACTGTTCCCGTGGCAAACAGCATTTTCTACCCCATGGCTTTGTTCGTGGTGCTTCTCGGTCCTCAAGGGCCCTTCCCTGCATCTTTGTGTGATGAAACTCTACTCAGGACCAGATCATGTCACCTCCTTTCTGAAACTTCTCTGCTCCTCCTTGTCAGAACCATTGATTTCTCCTCTGAGTTACCGAATAGTGTATCCTTCTGTTAAAATAAATCACATTCCACCTATCTTGGAGCTTCCTGTGTCCCTGTCTACCGGGAGCACCCCTCAGCCGGGACAAGCTCCCTGCAGGCGGACACGCTGACGGTGGTGTGGTCTCCGCAGCCCACGGCGCCGGCCGCTGCTCTGTGGTGTTTACTGGTTGAGTGAATAGTGAGTGTTGACTGAGCTTTCCATATGTTTTGCCCTAGCTGTTTCTTATTGTAATTAAAATGTTTCTTTCTTAGTCAGTTTCAGGCAAAAAGGCAGATAAATTTTATGTGAGGTTTGGGAAGGTTTATGGCTGGTCGGAGATCTGGGCAGACAGGCTGGTTTAAGGCTCACAGGCGGCCGCTGCCCCTCGGGTCACTGCAGACCTGCAGGTGGAGCCACAGCTGCCTTTGCAGCCACTGCCGAAGCCTGGAGGCCTCAGGAAGACCCCTCCCCCAGCCCGAAGCCTGGAGGCCTCAGGAAGACCCCTCCCCCAGCCCGAAGCCTGGAGGCCTCAGGAAGACCCCCCTCCCCCAGCCCAAAGCCTGGAGGCCTCAGGAAGACCCCTCCCCCAGCCCGAAGCCTGGAGGCCTCAGGAAGACCCCCCCTCCCCCAGCCCAAAGCCTGGAGGCCTCAGGAAGACCCCCCTCCCCCCAGCCCAAAGCCTGAGGCCTCAGGAAGACCCCTCCCCCAGCCCGAAGCCTGGAGGCCTCAGGAAGACCCCCCCCCCCAGCCCAAGCCTGGAGGCCTCAGGAGAATCCCCCCCCCCAGCCCAAGCCTGGAGGCCTCAGAAGACCCCCCCTCCCCCAGCCCAAAGCCTGGAGGCCTCAGGAAGAACCCCCTCCCCCCAGCCCAAAGCCTGGAGGCCTCAGGAAGACCCCCCTCCCCCCAGCCCAAAGCCTGGAGGCCTCAGGAAGACCCCCCTCCCCCCAGCCCAAAGCCTGGAGGCCTCAGGAAGACCCCCCTCCCCCCAGCCCAAAGCCTGGAGGCCTCAGGAAGAACCCCCCTCCCCCCAGCCCAAAGTCTTGAGGCCTCAGGAGAACACCCCCTCCCCCAGCCCAAGCCGTGAGGCCTCAGGAAGACCCCCCACCCCCCAGCCCAAAGCCTGGAGCCTCAGGCAGGACCCCCTCCCCCTAGCCCAAAGCCTGGATGCCTCAGGAAGGACCCCCCTCCCCTCAGCCCAAAGCCTGGAGGCCTCAGGAAGACCCCCCTCCCCTCAGCCCAAAGCCTGGAGGCCTCAGGAAGAACCCCCCTCCCCCCAGCCCAAAGCCTGGAGGCCTCAGGAAGACCCCCCTCCCCCAGCCCAAAGCCTGGAGGCCTCAGGAAGAACCCCCCTCCCCCAGCCCAAAGCCTGGAGGCCTCAGGAAGACCCCCCTCCCCCAGCCCAAAGCCTGGAGGCCTCAGGAAGACCCCCCCTCCCCCCAGCCCAAAGCCTGGAGGCCTCAGGAAGACGCCCCCTCCCCCAGCCCAAAGCCTGGAGGCCTCAGGAAGACCCCCCCCCAGCCCAAAGCCTGGAGGCCTCAGGAAGACCCCCCCAGCCCAAAGCATGGAGGCCTCAGGAAGACCCCCCCCAGCCCAAAGTCTGGAGGCCTCAGGAAGACCCCCCCCCCAGCCCAAAGCCTGGAGGCCTCAGGAAGACCCCCCCCAGCCCAAAGCCTGGAGGCCTCAGGAAGACACCCCCCCCCCAGCCCTACTCCCGACTCCTGGCAGGTTGTGGCTTCTGTGAGCGCCGCTGAATTCTGGGCAAGCACTCCCTGCTGCGAGTCTGAAGAGGTCCTGGGCAGTGTTCGCTCATGATGCTCTGCAGCACCCGCGTGGTCTTTAGTTCTACCAGTGGATTAGCTCCTACTTGTCCAGCCACATTGTGTCGCTGCTGCTTGACAAGGCCACGTGGGCTCAAACGTGTGGCCTTGGCCTCACACTGTAACCACCTGAGCCAGTCACCCCACCAGGAAGTGGCTAAAGCTGTCCGTCTTATTTCAAGAGTGGATTTGAACAGGGCAGCCAGAGCTAACACCCTGCCTGCCCTGAATCAGGCTCCAGACAGCAGCTCTGGAGACAGTGAGAGCCGGACGCTTCCTGAGCGGTGACGGTGGGTCACCAAACCGAGACGACGGCCCTGGGACCTGTGCTTTGCTCTCCGATGACTGCACCAAGGGTCAGATACTTTTTCCTACACCCTCTTCACCAGCCGATGTTCCCACGGTTCAGGTTGAACTTTCTCTTATTTTAGTCTCAGGCCACTTCTAACGGTGTCCCAAGCTGCCGGAATAATCCGTGCCTTCTTGCATGCGGCCCTCCTTGTATCTGTCCCACACATTGATGGGAAGTCATCGTGTCCTCATCGGCCCTGGTTCTCCGGGTTCCACATGTTATGTTCCTTTAACCTCCTTTATGGGTCAAGACGTCTAATTCCTTAGACATCCGTAGCCCCTTCCTTGTGCTCCGTCTCCCTCCTTGGCTTTTCCTAAGAGCAAGGGGCCCAGACTTCAGAATGTGCTCCCAGAGTGACCCGGGGGCAGTCAGGGACCCTGTTGGGGACTCTGCATCTTGTGTTACCTTTGCCTCCCTGGTTCCAGATCATCTGCCCTAAATGTCACCTTACCAAGGACTGGGCTTATTCTCACTATGGCCAAGCCCCAGACTTGGCTTGGGGTTCTGGACACTGTAGAAGCTGAGGTTGGAGAGACGTAGGGTGGAAGGAGGAGGGAACCTACAGGTCCTGAGCACCTGTGAGGTGACCGGCATTGTGATAGACACGCACATGTATCACCTCCGTAAGTCTGCACATACATATGAGAGAGATATACTGTTGCCCCCCTTTTGCAGTTAAGAAAAGCGAGGCTCAGAATTGTGAAATAACACTTCTAAGAGTATATAGCTAATAAATGGCTCATTTAGAATTGAACACAAGCCGTGAGATGACCCCAAAAAGCCTTTTTTTCCATGTCACACACCCTCCTTCACAGAAAGCAGGCGAGGATTTGCAAAGGGAGCAGAGTAACTCCGAGGAGCACTGACATGAGGGCTCTCTCTTTGTCTTCACTGAGTCCGGATTCTGGGACCAGTGGCTTTCCTGTTGTGTGCCCTGATGGAACAGACCCACAAGAAGATAGAACAAGCAAACAAATTCACTTGCTTTAGTTCAAACACTTGTCTCTTTCTCTTCAACTCAGGTTATATCCCGCCTCTTGTACAGTGGGCCCCAGGCACCCCAGGTCCCCTGCCACTGGCCCGAGGGGCCTGAGGGGTTACTGCGGTACTGGTCTCACCGCCTAACTGGGTGGAGAACGTTCTGGAGCAGAGAGCTTAGGAATGCTTTCCACTGGTTGGTGCTGCCCCAGCTCATCCTGCTCCCAGCAGGGCTGCTGTGAGAGCGCCCTCTTCTGACAGCAGTGGGCTGGGCTCAGCCTGTCCTCTGTGTGGGCACCTCCTGTCCCATCCCTCTGAGACCAGCCAGGCACCCAAAAGAAGACGTGTTGGTCCAACATGGGACACTGGCCAATCTCAGGAGTATCAGGTGTGATGGCTGCTCCTGCTATTTAGCAGGGGGCAGGGAGGGGACCACCACGTGCTGCTGATACCCCTGCCCCCCCCCCCATAAGAGTAAACACACAGTAGCAATGCCCCCATCAGAAAACATCAATGGAAAAGCTTGGTTCTCCTATACTCAAGGGAACCAGTGCTGTGGGGCCTGGGGGGAGGCCAGAGAAAAGCTGGCTGAGCCCCTCCCTCCTGAGCACTCTCAGATCTAGGGGAGATGTCTGAGGAGGCTTTGCTTCTCAGAATTAACCCCATGGGGCCACATGCGCTCATTTCTAGTCCCACCTGAGCTGTTGTGCTGGGTTTGGGGAGAGAGACGAGTGAGACGCAGGGCTTGATCTCGAGGGGTGGGCAGTGCAATGACACAGGATGCGATGACTCAGCTGGTGATGCAGGGGGGAGGCTGGCACCGTGGAACTGAGGCAAGGCACCAGCCGGCCGGAACAGCGGTGCGCAGGCAGGCGGCGGTTCAGGTGGAGCCCGGAGCAGGGCCTCGAAGAAGAGAGAGAGTGGGCTAGGTGAGGAAGGACGCTGCAGAGGAGAGTGGTGAGGGGGGTGGGGGGTGGAGATGAAGGCCCAGCTGTGGAGACCCTGAGTGCCCAAAGAGGGAGCTTGGACACTGGGAGTTTTAACAGGTTTTTTTGTGTGTGTGCATTTTTATTTTTATTATTTTTAATTTTTTTATTAATTTATTTTTGTTACAGATGTTTCTACTTTTTTCCCCATTAACACCCTCCTCCCTATCCCCTCACCCCATACCCGGCTTTGTTGTCCATGTCTATTGGTAATGCGTACATGCACATAAGTTGTGTGGTTTATCTCTTCCCTCTCCCCACCAACCCCTCTCCTGAAGGTTGTCAGTCTGTATCCCACTTCCACATCTCTGGGTCTACCCAATTCCACAGACTGTTAGGTTCATTATATGCCACAAATAAGTGAGATCATGAGATATTTGTTTTTCTCTGCTTGGCTTGTTTCGCAGAGGATAATACTTCCCAGGTCCCTCCATGTTGTCTCAAAGGATAAGAGATCTTTATTTCTTACAGCTGCATAGTACTCCATTGTGCATATGTACAACAGCTTTTTTATCCACTTGTCTACTGATGGACACTTGGGCTGTTTCCAGATCTTACCTATTGTAAATAGTGCTGCTATAAAAATTGGGGTACATATATTCTTTCTGATTGGTGTGTCAGGCTACTTAGGGTATATTCCTAGAAGTGGGATCACTGGATCAAATGGCAATTGAATTTAATTTTTTTAGGTAACACCATATTGTTTTCCATAGTGGCTGCACCAGTCTGCATTTCCACCAGCAGTGTACTAGAGTCCCCTTTTCTCCACACCCTCATCCACACTTGTTTGATGATTTGTTGATGGTGTGAGGTGATGCCTCATTGTTGTTTTAATTTTTAATTTGCCTCTCATGATTAGTGATGTTGAAGATTTCTTCATATGTCTCTTGGCCATTTGTATGTCTTATTTGGAGAAGCATCTATTCAGCTCCTCTGCCCATTTTTTAATTGGCTTCTTTGTCTTCCTTTTGTTGAGTGTTTGAGTACTCAGTATAGTTTGGAAATTAACCCCTTATCTGATATATCATTGGCAATGATGCTCTCCCATACAATGGGTTGCCTTTCCATTTTGATGATTGTATCTTTTGCTGTGCAGAAGCTTTTGAGTTTGATGTAGTCCCATGTGTTCATGTTTTTCTTTTGTTTCTGTTGCCTTAGATGATGTATCAGTGAAAATTCTGCTGCGCATGATGTCCAAAAGTTTCTTGCCTACATTTTCTTGTAAGATTTTTATGGATTCACAGGTCACATTTAAGTCCTTTATCCATTTTGAGTTTATTCTTGTATATGGTGTAAGTTCATGGTCTACTTTTATTTTTTTGCACGTAGCTGTCAAATTTTTTCAACACCATTTATTAAAGAGGCTGTCTTTACTCTACTGTATGCTCTTGCCACCATTGTCAAATATTAATTGAGCATATTGCCTTCAGTTCATTACTGGGTTCTCTGTTCTGTTTCACTGGTCTAGCTGCTTGTTCTTGTGCCAGTACCAGGCTGTTTTGATTACAATAGCTTTGTAGTATAACTTGATATCTAGTATTGTGATCCCACCTACTTTGTTCATCTTTTTCAAGACTGGTATGGCTATTTGGGGTCTTTTTTGGTTTCATATGAACTTTGAAGTATTTGTTCTAGTTCTGAGAAATATGTCATTAGTATTTTGATGGCGACAGAGTGAATGGAAGCTACACAGACCATCTCCCAGGACCAAACTGGAATTACAACTAAAATAAATACAAATTGTCAGGAAAAAGCAACAGAAAAGCAGCTTGCAAGGACCATATAACCAGAGACACTGAACCTATTCTGGAAGGGTTGCAGAGGCATGAGAGGGGAACTGGGAGCCCACGGACAACAGCGGTCTTAGCTGTGAGCAGCGCCCTTGGGGTTAAACTCCTAAGTGGCTCCACAGCACAGAGCTGGGACACAGCACTAAAATGGCCACAACCAACCACTCACCTGAGGCTCTGGCAGAGGGAGGGCAGACTGGACTGGAGCTGTGTGGGGAAACTTGGGATTTAGAGGACACTCAGAGCTTTTGCTGAGTTGTGGCCACACAGGACTGTGGTCATCTTATTCCTTCCCAGGCCACTGGGAACAGGCAGTGGCCCCTCCCTCAGAGATTCAACTATACCCTGTGGGCCACTGAAATGCAAATTGAGGGCCACTAACAACGAGCATCTGCCCCGCCCTCTGGAAATCCCCTTACACTGAACACCTGAGGTAGTTTTTCATTCAACTGAGAACCAAAGGCCCTTCAAGTAACCACTACTAATACCCTCCAGGCAAAAAGCTAGAGGATAACTGAACCATTCCTGGGCTTGCAACTCTACCTAAGAAAGTAAGACTTGACAGTGGTGTTTAACGTGTGTCCTCTCTCCCTCATCCAAACCCAGTAGAGGGAGCCACAAACAGCAGAACACCAACACCCACTGGGAAAATTTGGCAGGCTTTAGAGCCCACTGAGATATCCAAAATGGTGAAACCAAGGAACAAATCCCAAATAAAAGAACAAGAGATCTTTACCGAAGATTAGATCAATGAAATGCAGTTAAGCAGGTTAACAGAGTTGGAATTCAGAGCCATGATCTGGAGGAAGCTCAACAGCATGTGTAAGGACATCAACACCATGAGTAAAGTCATAGAAACATTGAAAATCAACCAATTGGAAAGAGAAGAGATAAAGAATGGCATAGCAGAAATAAATAACACATTGGAAGGACTAAACAGCAGAGTAGAGGAAACTGAGGACTGGATTAGTGAACTAGGAGACAGGGTAGAAAAAGTCAACCAATCAGAAAACCCAAAGGAAAAAACAATTAAAAAACAGGAAGACAGCTTAAGAGAACTGTGGGACAACTGGAAACGTAATAATATTCACATCATAAGAGTCCCCGAAGAAGAAGAAAATGAGCAAGAGTTAGAGAATATATTTCAAGAAATAGTGATAGAAAAGTTCCCTAATTTGGTGAACGTAAAAAGCATTCAAGTTCAAGAAGAACACAGAGTCCCAAGTAAGAAGAACCCAAACAGGCCCACAGCAGGACACATAGTAATTGAAATGCCAAAAATTAAAGACAAAGAGAGAATCCTAAAGGTATCAAGAGATAAGCAACAGGTTACCTACAAAGGAACCCCCATAAGGCTCTCAGCTGACTTCTCAACAGAAACACTACAAGCCAGAAGGGAACGGCATGAGGTAATCAAGGTCATGAAAAACAAGGATCTGAATCCAAGACTACTCTATCCAGCAAGGCTCTCATTCAAACTAGAAGGTCAAATAAAGAGCTTTCCAGACAAAAAATACTAAGGGAATACATTAGCACCAAACCAGCACTGAAAGAAATGTTAAAAGGACTGTCTGTAATTAGTAGAAGAAATAGGAAGAAAAATATAACCACACCAAACAAAAAATGACAATAAATAAGTACATATCAATAGTCACCTTAAATGTAAATGGATTGATTGCTTCCATAAAAAGACACAGAGTAACTGATTGGATAAGAAAGCATGACTCATCTATATGTTGTTTACAAGAGACCCACCTCACAACAAAAGACTCACATAGGTTGAAAGTCAAGGGATAAAAATATTCCAAGCAAACAGAAAGGGGGAAAAAAAAAAAAAAAAAAGTCCACCACATGATATTAAAAGGTTCTATCCAACAGGAAGATATTACCTTGGTCAACATATTTGCACCCAATATAGGAGAACCAAAATATATTAAAAATCTTCTGGAGGACTTCAAAGGAGAAATCAACAGCAATACAGTCATAGCAGGGGACTTCAACACCCCACTGACATCACTGAATAGATCCTCTAGACAAAAAATTAGCAAGGAAACAGAGACTCTAAATAAAGCACTAGACCAGATGGATTTAATAGATATCTACAAAGAATTACACCCCAAAACTAAAGAAATCACATTCTTCTCAAGTGCACAAGGGACATCCTCAAAGATAGACCACATGTTAGGACACAAACTAAGTCTCTACAAGTTCAAGAAGATTGAAATTATATCAAACATCTTCTCAGATCACAATGGCATGAAACTAGAAATCAATTGCAGTAATAACATGCAAAGACATTGGACCACATCGAGGCTAAATAGCATGTTATTAAACAAAGAATGGGTTACCGAGGAGATCAAGGAAGAAATAAAAAAATTTCCTGGAAACAAAGGAAAATGAAGACACAACAACACAAAATCTATGGGATGCAGTGAAAGCAGGTCTGAGAGGGAAGTTCATAGCACTACAGGCATACCTCATAAAACAAGAAAAAGGTTCTAATAGACTATCTAACCTCACAACTTAAAGAACTAGAAAGAAAACAAAAAGAAAACCCCAGAGCAAGTAGAAGGAAGGAAATAGTAAAGATCAGAGCAGAAATGACACAGACACCAAAAAAACAATTCAAAGGATCAATGAAACAAAGAGCTGGTTCTTTGAGAAGATAAACAAAATTGATGGACCCTTAGCTAGACTCACCAAGAAACAAAGTGAGGGAACCCAAATACACAAAATCAGAAATGAAAGAGGAGAATTAACAGCTGACACCACAGAAATACAAAGGATCGTTAGGAAATACTATGAACCATTATATGGCAACAAATTCGATAATCTACCGAAATGGACAAATTTCTAGAAACACATAGTCTCCAAAAACTGGACTGGGAAGAGATAGAAAATTTGAACAAACCAATAACAACTAAGGAAATTGAAGATGTAATTAAGACTCTTTCAGCAAACAAAAGCCCAGCCCTGGGTGCCTTCACAGGGGAGTTTTACCAAACATTCAAAAAAGAACTAATACCCATTCTTCTCAAACTATTTTAAAAAATTCATGGAGAAGGAAGACTTCCAAACTCGTTTTATGAGGCCAGCATAATTCTAATCCCAAAACCAGAAAAAGACATTACAAAGAAAGAAAAGTACAGGCCAATATCCCTGATGAACATAGATGCCAAAATCCTGAACAAATTACTATACATCAAAAAAATTATTCACCATGACCAAGTGGGATTCATCCCAGGGATGGAAGGTTGGTACAATATTCAAAAATCAATAAATGTGATACACCACATAAACAAAATGAACAATAAAATCCACACAATCATATCAGTAGATGCTGAAAAAGCATTTGACAAAACCCAGCATCCATTTCTGATAAAAACACTTACCAATGTGGGAATAGAGGGATCATATCTCAACTTAATAAAGGCCATACATGAAAGACCTACAGCCAACATCATACTCAATGGGCAAAAACTAAAAACATTTCTCTTAAGAACAGGAACAAGACAGGGATGCCCACTTTTGCCACTCTTATTTAACATAGTACTGGAAGTCTTAGCCACAGCAATCACACAGGATGAAAAAATAAAAGGGATCCAAATTGGAAAGAGGAAGTGAAACTGTCATTATTTGCAGATGACATGATATTATTATACATAGAAAATCCTAAAGACTCCATTAAAAATCTACTAGACTTATTAAATGAATTTGGCAAAATAGCAGCATACAACATTAACATCAAGAAATCAACAGCATTTTTTTACACCAATGATGAAGTCACAGAAAGAGAAACTAAAAAAAAAAATCCTATTTACCATCACGGCAAAAAAAATTAAGATACCTAGGAATAAACTTAACCAAAGAAGTAAAGGACCTATTTCCAGAAAACTACAGGATATTGAAAAAAGAAATAGAGGATGATTGAAAAAGTGGAAGCACATACATTTTTCATGGATCGGAAGAATTAACATTAAAATGTCCATGTTACCCAAAGTAATCTATAGATCTTTCTTTCTTATAGCTGCATACTATTCCATTGTGTAAATGTACCACAGCTTTTTTATCCACTCATCTAATGAGGAGTTCTTGGGTTGTTTCCAGATCTGAGCTATTATAAATAGTGGTGCTATGAACATAGGGGTCCACATATACTTTCTGATTGGGGTTTCAGGCTTCTTAGGATATATTCCTGAAAATGGAATTACTAGGTCAATTGGCAGTTCCACGTTTTTGTTGTTGTTTGTTTGTTTTTATCCTCACCGGAGGACATTTTTGCATTTATTTTCAGCTCGAGCAGGAGGGAGAGAGAGATGAAGAGAGAGAGAGTAACATAGATGTGAGAGAGACATATCGACTGGTTGCTACCCACACGACCCCAACAGGGGCTGGGGACAAACTGCAGCAGTGGTATGTGCCCTTAGTGGGAACCAAATCTGGGCTTCTCTAGTCCGGGGGCCAACACTCTAACCGCTGAACCAAACTGACCAGGGCGGCAGTTCCATTTTTAATTTTTTGAGGAAGCACCATATTGTTTTCCATAGTGGCTGCACCAATCTGCATTCCCACCAGCACTGTGCTAGAGTCCCCTTTTCTCCACATACTTGCAAGCACCTGTTTGAGGATTTGTTGATATAATCCATTTAGGCAGGTGTGAGGTGATACTTCATAGTCATTTTAATGTTCTGATGATTAGTGACATTAAGCATTTTCTCATGTGTCTCTTAGCCATCTGTAGGTCCTATTTGGAGAAGTGTCTAATCAGGTCCTCTGCCCATATTTTAATTGGATTCTTTGTCTTTCTTTCATTATATTTTGGAAATTAACCTTTTCTCTGATATGTCATTGACAAGTATGTTCTACCATACAGTGGTTTATTTTTTCATTTTGATGCTGGTTTCTTTTGCTATGCAGAAGCTTTTTATTTTGATGCAGTCCCTGTTTTTTATTTTTTCCTTTGTTTCTCTTGCCCTTGATGATGTATCGGGAAAAATTCCCCTATGTGTGATATCTGAGATTTTGCCGCCTAGGATTTTATGGTTTCATAAGTGACATTTAAGTCTTTTATCCATTTTGAGTTTATTCTCGTGTATGGTGTAAGTTGTTGGTCTAGTTTTATTTTTTTGCATGTACCTGTCCAATTTTCCCACCAACATTTATTAAAGAAGCTGTCTTTACTCCATTGTATGCTCTTGCCTCCTTTGTCAAATATTAATTGAGCATAATGTCTTAGGTTAATTTCCGGGTACTCTGTTTTGTTACATTGATTTATATGCCTGTTCTTGTACAAGTACTAGACTGTTTTTATTATAATGGCTTTGTAGTATAACCTGATAGCCAGAATTGTATCACTCCAACTTTGTCAGAAGGATGTTAAAGTCACTCACTGTGATTGCACTGCTGTCAGTCTCTCCCTTGAAGTCCTCTAAACGTTTTTAAAATATATGTAGGTGCTCCTATATTTTGTGCATATATGTTTACCAGAGTTATATCCTTTTGTTGGATTGATGTATTAATATTATGTAGTGACCTTCTTTGTCTCTTATTATGGCCCTTATTTTGAAGTCTATCTTGTCAGATATGAGTATTACTATGCCAGCCTTTTTCTTGTTTGTTTCATTTTCATTTGCTTGGGAAATTTTTTTCCATCTCTTCACTTTCATCCTGTGCGAGTCTTTTGTTCAGAGGTGGGTCTCTTGTAGACAGCATATATGTGGGTCATGTTTTCTTATCCAATAAGCTACCCTATGTCTTTTACATTTAAGGTTATTATTGATAGTACTTATTTATTACCATTTTAACTATTTTTCTTTATTGATTTTAGAGAGAGGGGAAGGGAAAAGAAGAGAGACATGGAAACATTGATGAGAGAGAACATTGACTGGCCATCTCCTACATGCCCCCTACTGGGTATTTGTCTCACCACCTGGGCATGCGCCCTGACCAGGAATTGAACTAGTGACCTCTTGGTGCATGGGTCAATGCTCAACCACTGAGCCACACTGACCGGGCCCATTTTAATTCTTTATGGCTGTGTTCCTCTCTCTCTGTTTCTTCGTATTATTATAAGTCTGTAGCATTTCAGACCTTTGCTTTTTATTACTTTGTATACTTCATGCCACTCCCTTCTGACCTGCAATGTTTCTATTGAGGAATCAGCTGAAATTCTAATGGGAGCTCCTTTATAGGTAACTTTCTGATACTCTCTTGTTGCCTTTAAGATTCTTTTTCTTTAACGTTTGCCATTTTAATTATGATGTGTCAGATGTGGGTCTTTTTGGGTTCATCTTCATTGGGACTCTCTGTGTTTCCTGGGCTTGTGTGACTTTTTCCTTCATCAGGTTAGGGAAGTTTTCTCTTATTATTTCTTCAAACAGGTTTGCTTGTCCTTTCTCTGATTCTTCTCCTTCAGGTAGCCCTATGATGTGAATGTTGTTACATTTCATATTGTCCCAAAGTTCCCTTAATCTCTCCTCCTGCTTTTTAAATTATTTTCCATCTTCTGCTCTAATTGTTGTTTTTCCCTACCTTGTCTTTTAGCTCACTGACTTAGTCTTCAGCTTCTTCTAATCTACTATTGAATCTTTCCAAGGTATTTTTTTTATGTCAGCTATGTCATTCTTAATTTTCAGTTGATTTTTATTCATAGCTTCTACCTCTTTCTTTATGCTGTCATAGTTCTCACTGAGCTCTTTATAATCCTCATTAAGTTGATTATACTTCTCACTAAGTTGTTTGAGCACCCTTAAAACCATTGCTTTGAATTATTATACTGCTTGTCCCTGTCTCATGTAGCTCCTTTTCTGATTATTTCTCTTTTTCTTTCACTTGGGGGTTGTTTTTTTGTGTCACCATTTTACCAGTCTGGTAGGTCAGGGCCAGGTAAGGCATGTTGGTGTGTGTTGGCAGGTTGGTGTGTATCAGATACGACTGCTATGTCTCTCATTTTCAGTGTGGTGGCCTCTTGTGGGACCTCATGGAGTAGCCTCCTTGTTCTTCTGAGCTGGGTGCTCTAGTAAGGACGCCTGTGTGGGCTATGTGAGCTCTCCTATTGAATTTGAGTCTTGATTGATATTGTCCATTTCTGGGTGGGCTCAATTTCAGAGTAGTTAATGGTGAGTGTCAACCTTGACCCTCTCGACCATTTTGTGCCAACCATTATTTAAGTGTTGACAGAACAAAACAAAGCAACCAGACCGATCCAAAAATAACCTTCTAAAAAATATCAGCCTCAACAATAATAGAAGCAACTGCCTCAACAAAAATATTAAATGACACACAGACAAACACACACACAGAGAGAGAGAGAGAGAGAGAGAGAGAGAGAATACTAGAAGGCGTGAGACCTAATAATTAGAAGAGGGAGAGCAGGAAAAACATATGCATGGAAGTAAAGAAGGCAAGGCAATAGCAGGTCAAACCAAAGAGCACCTTAAAAAAAAAAATCTGCATCAACAATGATAAATGCACCGGTCACAACAAAAAGCTTAAAGGACAAATGACCAGAGAACACAGACACACACACACACACACACACACACGCAAAATACTAGAAGGCATGAGACCAAAGGGTTAAGAGAGGGGAGAAAAAATGAAACAAAAAAGAATATGAAAGCAAAGAAGGCAGAGACTGGAAATAGGGTAAGAGTAAAAAATAAAAGGTAGAAAATAATGACTAAAATAACAATAGTTTTAGAAGGTAATGCTAAATTGAATAAAATATAGAATATGAAAGTAAAAATTAGGAAGATAAAATAGATTAAATTAAAAAAAAAAAAAACATACACTAAAACAACCAGAAAATCAGCAACAAAAAGACCTTGGATCTGCTAGTTGGGAGCTCACTGGATTTTGCTCGATGTTGGATCTGGCCCCTTGAGTGTGGGTCCCTGTCCCCTGGGCGGCTCTGGTGCAGGCCAGTGTGAATCACTGTCCCTGCCTGGCCCTGGGCCTGCTGGCTGAAGCCCTGCAGGGCTGGGTCCCAGGTGGTCCTAGGGGCCAGGGCTCCCTTGCCCAGAGGCCGGGCCACCTTCAGGCCTGGTATGTATGTGATCTGGTCTGCCTTCCCTTCCCCGCAGCACGGGCTCCGTGGGGTGTCTGGTCCTGCCTGTCAGGGTGGTTTACACAGATTTGTGTGTGTGTGTGTGTGTGGGGGGGTGCCTGGAGCCTACAGGAGGGGCAGGCAGTCTCTTCCTCTCCTTCCAGTGCCTCAGCTCTGCCTGGGCTGCTGGCACCACCTGGCCACCACCCCAAGCAGGGGAGGATAGAAAAAAAGGGGAGAAAGAAAAGAAAAGAAAACACCTTGCTTGGCTGCACAGTCTTTCAGGGAGGCCGGCTCGTGCTGGGCGGGCTTCCGTCCAGGCTCCCTCCCCACTGGACCCTGGAATCGCCAGTACCGTCTGGCCCTGCCTCTGGGGTGCTGACTTCCAGCCCCACGCAGTTCCCTAAGGTGGGGCTTCTGCCCAGGCTCCCACGCAGCCAGACATCCAAATCCCTCTGCGGTCAGGCCCTGCTGCTGGGTGCCCGTTTCCTCTCCTGCAGTGTTCCACAGGTGGGAAGGGGTGCCTCCGCATCCTCAAAGTGGGCAGGACTGCCCTTCTTTCCCTGGGCACTGCGTGGGCTCCCTTCCTTCTGTTACTCCCACTTGGGGTCCCTTTGTGGGCTGAGTCCCCCGCTCCCAGGCAGGGCTTGGCGGTGCTCGCTCACCCACTTCGCATCCCCTGACCCTCTCCACACCGCCCCCCTGCAGTATTTCCATTCAGCTGTTTTAGGTGGTTTTTCAAGTTGAATGCTCTGCAGTTTAGCCTCAGGTGCTGTCCTGCGCAAGGAGCAAGCAGACTGAGCTTCCTTAGGCTTCAGGCATCTGGCCTCCTCTCTAATTCAAGTGATTTAAACACAGGGCTCCTGAGCCCCTCTCTGTGCCGAGCCCACGTGCGCCCAGGCGGGAGCAGTGACCCGCAAGGGCACCAGGCAGAGCTGTCCTGGGCAGAGGAAGGGCTGCCGGTTGCCCTGACTGGGCACGTGGGGAGTTGCCGTGGGGAGAGATGAAGCTGAAGGGCAGGCTGCTGCAGGTGGTCATCCCAAACGCAAGGGGGTGAGCAGTCTGGGCTGTTCTGTGGGTGGTACGGAGCTGGAAACGTCGTTTGAGACGGGAGTGACTGTATCAGAACCAAAGTGGTGGAACGAGAGCCGGACTTACAGGAGCCCAAACCTGGATTTGTACAATTATAGAACTCGTTAGTTTACTAACATGGATTGAATGCCTGCGAAATGCAGGCTGAGAACGGGAACCAAAAGCTTCAAAGGCGAGACGGAGCCCCTGTCCTTGAAGGGTCGGCAGCCTGGCCAGGAGAGCAGATGCCCTGTGATAAGTCGATGGACGCTCAGGTCCTGGGCACCCCATTCCCGGCATTTGCACCCCCTGCCCAGGAATTTCCCACCAGCAAGAAGAGACAAGGCAGCTCTCTCCCAGAGGCTCCCTGGACACAGAGCCTGTCCATGCAGCCTCCACCCTGGCCAGAGACAAGGACGGTTCACACGGTGGGCGGTTCTGTTGCATGATTGCTTCCTGAACTTTCTAAAGTGGCTCAGGGCACTGGAGCACAGTCGTCCCTCGTTCATCGCGGTCAGTCCGTTCCAGACTCTAGCGGTTGCTCCTGGCGTTGAAGGATTCCTGGGGTGCTCGAATACATAGGCCTACAGTCCATACGTACAGTGATTTTAATTTTAATTGTAATACAGGGGTGTACAATTGACTCAGACAACTGAGTGTACGCTGTATCATTTTCACCGTCTCGATCAATGTTTTAATGAATATATTTGAAAAACCTCAATAGAGTGAAGCCGCGAAGGTCAAAGTGCGAAGTGGCGAGGGACTGTAAATGCCTAATTGCACAGCCCAGGGTTAAGACTTCAGCTTGGAGGGTTAGAGAGGGCATGGGCAAGGATAAGGATTCAAATCTTCCAAATATTCGCCATGGAAACCTCTTCATACCTGAGAGGGCAGAGAATGAACGCCGGGGCTCCTCAGCACCCAGCAGGCAGTGTGGGGGACCTTTGGAAATGGAGGCCATGTGCCCTGCACTCTGCTGACCTGGTTTCTGTAACGTGAGCCAGGGGCTGGACAGCTAGCTGGGCGAATGGGCATGTCCAGGGAGTGGAAGGACGTGCAAGCAGGGCTGGTGGTGGCAGTCCTGCTGGACAGGTGCGTCCGGGGAGGCAGCCCTGCAGGACGGTGCGTCCGGGGAGGCAGCCCTGCAGGACGGTGCGTCCGGGGAGGCAGCCCTGCAGGACGGGTGCGTCCGGGGAGGCAGCCCTGCAGGACGGGTGCGTCCGGGGAGGCAGCCCTGCAGGACGGGTGCGTCCGGGGAGGCAGCCCTGCAGGACGGGTGCGTCCGGGGAGGCAGCCCTGCAGGACGGGTGCGTCCGGGGAGGCAGCCCTGCAGGACGGTGCGTCCGGGGAGGCAGCCCTGCTGGACGGGTGCGTCCGGGGAGGCAGCCCTGCTGGACGGGTGCGTCCGGGGAGGCAGCCCTGCAGGAACGGTGCGTCCGGGGAGGCAGCCCTGCTGGACAGGACGGGTGCCGTCGGGGAGGCAGCCCTGCAGGACGGGTGCGTCCGGGGAGGCAGCCCTGCAGGACGGTGCGGTCCGGGGAGGCAGCCCTGCAGGACGGGTGCGTCCGGGGAGGGCAGCCCTGCAGGACGGGTGCGTCCGGGGAGGCAGCCCTGCAGCACGGGTGCGTCCGGGGAGGCAGCCCTGCAGGACGGGTGCGTCCGGGGAGGCAGCCCTGCAGGACGGGTGCGTCCGGGGAGGCAGCCCTGCAGGACGGTGCGTCCGGGGAGGCAGCCCTGCAGGACGGGTGCGTCCGGGGAGGCAGCCCTGTAGGACGGTGCGTCCGGGGAGGCAGCCCTGCTGGAAACATCTGCACTGCCCCTGAGGTGGAGGCCACAGCACCCTCCCGGGTTTCTTCCTGTCTGCTGAGCCTGCCACAGACCTGGCAATGCTGAGACGGTGGAGAGAGGCAAAGCCCACTTCTCTCCTGGTTCCCCCACCTCACTTCCTAGCCTGTTTAGAAAGATGGTGTAGGGCCAAGAAATCTGAGCCCTGAAAGCCAAAAATCTGAGTTCCAGACTTTGATTTGTGACCATGGCTATGTCAGTTGACTTCTTTGGTCCCCATTTCTTTACTTATAGGAGGAAAAATAAGAGTCTCTGTGCTTCCTGTCTCACGAAGCCAAGTGCGGGGGCTGAACAGGTGGGAGAAGAGAGAGCAGCCGAGGGCAGACGCTCTGGGTGGTGCCCCGCCAGGGAGATGCGGCCAGGACTGACAGTCTGGAGCGAGGTTTGGGGGCAGGAATGAGCTCTCTGGGAGTGGAGCGGAGGCCTGTGTCCCAGCACTCGGTGCTGGGGAAGAAACCACCTCGTGGCCTCCCAGCACCTGCCCGGCACCAGCGCCGCCTGTCACAAGAGAGCCTGGGGAGAGTCCACGTAGGATTAAGTCCGTGCAGCGTTTTTTCTCCTGAGTGTCTATCTAGACACGCGCCTGACTTTGGGAAAGGAAAGTCTTAAGTCATCATCTTCGTATGCTTTGGGTGCTGTGAATTCTGATGTCTTTCTCCTACCATCGTCCTCTATTCTTACTCCTTCCTTCCTTTCTCCTCACCAAGAGCAGACAGGGCTCAGCCCTGGAGCCACAATGTCACTGTCCCTGGGGTCCCTAAGGAAGCCCGCTCGTCCCAGGTGTGCATGTGCCCGGCCTGCTCCCCTGTGTCTGCAAGTCAGCAGGGCACTTGCGGCTCTCCCGGCACCTGCCCCAGAAACAGCAGACAGACCTCGGCTCCCAGGAGACGGGAGCCCGTGACCGAGGTCTCCGGTGTTAGGCATCCATATTCGGGAAAGGATGCTCACCCGCTTCCGTTTCCCTGAGGACAGAATGAGAAGTGGGCACAGGCAACACACGCCGGTGGAGGCCAGGGTTAGGAACAAGTTTGCCGCTTTCGAATAGAAGGGCTTCTCAGCATCTTGACCCTCTCCTTGCCAGTGTCGAAGCCAGAACCCCAGCCTCTAACCAAGCACAGCCGCGCCCAGCCGCGGCCGAGTGCTGTCCCGGGTGGGAGGAAGAGCAGCGAGTCTCCTGTGCACAGCGCCCCTCAGTGTGAAGGTGGGCCAGGCGCTTTCCCCTGCGGCACTGTCCCCTCGAGCGCGCAGGCGGCGTCTGGGGCTGTGGCCTCTGGAGGGTCAGTCCCAGCCCTGCATCTGCCAGCACCCACCTTGGCCCGGCCTTGACTTGGCCTCCTTGCCTAGGCCCTTGCCTCAGAGCTGCTCCAGGACTCTCCCCAGCTGTCTTCTGCCTGCTTCCCAGCTGGCTGCTCAGACCTCCCCTCCCACTCCTGCCTGACTCCAGCCCTCCAGCTCTGCTCTAGATGCTTTCACAAGGGGCCGATTGCTAGTTTCAACCAGTTGTTCATCATGGGGATACTTTGCTAAGAAAGAAGGTATCCTCTTCCAATCCTTTATAGACTAAGCAGGTAGTTAAATTTGTAAAATGATAGGTTTTTAAAATATAGAAAGACTATAACAGCTTCTATGGACACACATAAAGCAGTATTTTCTGTGTTCTGTCTGGCTTTAGTAGACATAGGAGCGAGGGTGGGGTCAGCCAGATGGCCTTCTCCCAGAGACGACCTATGTTATGAAGATTTCAGAGTCATGCCGATCCAGACCGAAATCCCAGCTCTGTCACTTACTGCCTGTGTGACCTTGGGCCAGCAGCCCGACCTTGAGTGCTCTCTCTTTGGTCACGTCTGACTGAGGATAATGCGTACCTTAGTTGTGCAGACTGGCTGGAATGTGCTGTGTGGAGTCGGCCTCCCAGAAGCATGAGCGCCTTCGTCCCTCCGGCTGAGCCCTTCTCCTTCCATCAGGCCTCAGGGGTCCAGAGATTTGTCGATACTGCTTGTCGCGTGGATAAGGTATTTCATTTCAGATTCAGATTTATACAAAATGAAGGAGTTAGAAAAGCTTCCCTTCACCTAATATTCAAAATTTTAATTTGCAAAACAGAAAATTACAGGACCAGGGCTAGAGGAATTACAGAAAGCTCTTTCTTTTTGCGTAACAGTATCTGCTAAGGTACTTCTCCTACAGAGCCTTTTTTGTCCATGTTTGAACCTATTATCCATTTGCCAACGAAGCAAAGAAGAGAGGCTGAAAGCCAAAGAATAAATATTAGGAGCCGTTGTTTAAAGATCCATTAAAGAAAGGGGTAAGATAGATTTTAAAAAGTTAGATTTTGAGAAACCAGAATTCGACATAAAAATTCAAACTGTTTCAGGAAACACCTTTGCGTAAAACAGGAGCACTGCACAGCCTGGCACCTGCACAGCACATTTGGCGTGCGGGAGGGAGGGGCTGGAGAGGCCCGGGCGTGTGCTGGAGTGAGGTCCAAAGGCTGTCAGTGTCTCAGCACAGGGTCCGCGGAGGTGGGATGGTCGTAAACCACAGACTGCATTCGTGCCTTGCTCCGGTTTGTTGTCCACTGTTTTCTCCGGACAGCGTCTCATGTGTCTTTGGCTGTGAGCAAACTGATGTACATTTTTGCACCACATTCAAGGTCTCAAGGCTGAGTCCCCTGCAGTCCTACACCTGTGTGGGATGAGGTGCTATTGGGGATGGTGCTGGGGCCCCCAGATCCCAGGCCTGGACAGTCAAGGAGGAGAGAGCTGAGGGTGTTGATGTGTGTCCCCCTTTGGCCCATGTGAGTAGGAAATCGGCTTCCAGGTGGGAAATGACCATGCACATCTGGGGAGATGGTGAACCACAGAGGACATGGCGGAGGGCGGAGCTAACAGCAGGGTAAGCACTCTGTGGGGGTGGGGATCGGGGAGGGGCAGGGAGGGAGGCAACTGAAGATGTTAGTTATGTTTTAAGAATGTAGTTGTGGTGGAGTATGATATGGGTTGGAAGGGGAGATACGACATTAGAAACATGAATCAAGAGGCCGTTGCTTTGCTGCAGCTTGTGGTACAAAGGATAGAGGAATGGGGGCGGGGGGTGAAGGTGAAAAAGAAAGAGAAGAGAAAAAATGAGGGGACAGGTGAGAGAGGGACAAATAGTTAAGGATGATTCTAAGATATGGAAAGGGATGAGCCGATTTTTTTCTTGCAGTTATTCATTTCTTCAAGTAACAGTTATGGAGCAGCACCGAGCTCCGTGCCCCCGGGGAGGGGAGGTGGCTCCAGCTTCCCTGAGCTGACTGGTGAAGGGTTTCTGGCCACAACAATGGGCCATTGCCACGGGTATGGAAGCACCTCGAGGGGACTGGTTGGGAGCTAGAGGGTGTAGTTTGGGAAGACTTTTGGGAGCTAGTGAGCTAGTCAAGCTATGAGCTAGTCAAGAAAGTGAAACACTATAGTGAGACTAAAAGAAAACAATGTAAATACAGATGAGGCCACCTGGTTGGCAATAAGACATTGATGACCTTCGAGAGAGCAGTTTAGGGAGAAGTAGAACTGGCAAAGGACATGTTTTAAAAGAGTGTATTAATAGGAAGTTAGGGGCCCAGCAGGGCCTGCGGACCTGGAGACAGCTGCTGTTGAAGGGCAGTGCTGCCCACAGCTCTGAGGGGAGGGCACGGCACGCCCAGGGCCACAGGAGCACTGGGGCTGGCCAGGAGCAAGGGAAGGAGGGAGATGTGGACGAGAGCTTTGTGTTGGTTTCCTCGGGAGCCGCAGAGGAGGCAGGTGGGCAGGTTTGGCTGGTCTGAATGTTCTCAGCAGGGTCTCAGGCAGAGGGCTATCGCTAGTTGTCTGGGACCTGGTCCTGGGAGTGAACAGGCAGGTGGGCAGGGTTGTGGGTTCTAGATTGGTTGGTTTGTATTTGTAAAGCACCCTTGTGTGCAAATTGTCTACTATCTTCAGGAATGACTAGCTCAGAGAGGGGCAATCCCTCCAGAGTCAATGCCTCGATGTCAAAGCACAGTCAACAAAACAAAGGTGTGGTAATGCAGGCAATTTAGGGAATGGCTACAAGTCATATCTATTGGACAGTAACTCCATGTCAGGTACTTTCCTTGTTTTGTTATTAATTAATTCATTTTCATTACAGATGTTTCTCCTCCCCCAAACATCCTCCTCCTGATCCCCCCCAACCCACCCCCAGCATAGTTGTCTATGTCCATTGGTTACGCACACATGCATATAAGTTATTTGGTTCATCTCATCCAACCCCCCCCCCCCTCAGTACAGTCTGAACCGTACTCCTTTCTATGTCTCTGTGTCTATTTTGTTCATCAACTTATTTTGTTTATAATATTCCACAAATAAGTGAGATCATGTGGTATTTGTCTTTCTCAAATTGGCTTGTTTAGCTTGGCATAAAACTCTCCAGGTCCCTCTACATGGTCTCAAAGGATAAGAGATCTTTCTTTATTACAGCAGCATAGTATTCCATTGTATACATGTACCACAGCTTTTTTATCCACTCATCTATTGATGGACACTTGGGTTGTTTCTAATCTTAGCTATTATAAATAGTGCTGCTATGAACATGGGGGTACATATATTCTTACTGATTGGTGTTTCAGGCTTCTTAGGATATATTCCTAGAAGTGGGATCACTGGGTCAAATGGCAGTTTAATTTTTAATATTTTGAGGAAACACCATATGGTTTTCCATAGGGGCTGCACTGGTCTGCATTCTCACCAACAGTGTACTAGGCTCCACTTTTCTCCACACCCTGACCAGCACTTGCTTGATGATTTGTTGATGGCCGCCATTCTGACAGGTGTGAGGTGACACTTCATAGTTGCTTTAATCTGCATCTCTCTGATGATGAGTGATGTTGAGCATTTCTTCATATGTCTCTTGGCCATTTGTATGTTCTCTCTGGAAAGGTGTCTATTTAGTTCCTCTGCCCATTTTTTAATTGGGTTCCTTGTCTTTCTTATGTGGAGTTTATATGAGTATTCTATATATTTTGGAAATTAACCCCTTATCTGATATATCATTGGCAGTTATGTTCTACCATATAGTGGGTTCCTTTTTCATTTTGGTGGTGGTTTCTTTTGCTGTGCAGCAGCTTTTGAGTTGGTGTAGTCCCATGTGTTAATTTTTTCCTTTGTTTCTGTTGCCTTAGGTGATGTATCAGTGAAAATTCTGCTGCATATTATTTCTGAAATTTCATTGCCTATATTTCCTTCTAGGATTTTTGTGGAATCACACGTCACGTTTAAGTCTTTTATCCATTTTGAGTTTATTCTTGTGTATCGTGTACGTTGATGGTCTAGTTTCATTTCTTTGCATGTAGCTGCCTAATTTTCCCAACACCATTTATTAAAGAGGCTGTCTTTACTCCATTGTATGCTCTTGCCACCTTTGTCAAATATTAATTGAGCATAAAGTCTTGGGTCAATTTTTGGGTTTTCTGTTCTGTTCCATTGATCTATATGCTTGTTTGTGCCAG
Organism: Molossus molossus; assembly: GCF_014108415.1. NCBI lineage: Eukaryota > Metazoa > Chordata > Mammalia > Chiroptera > Molossidae > Molossus > Molossus molossus. Next base: position 208,169 of record NW_023425358.1, read on the forward strand.
TACCAGGCCGTTTTGATTGTAATGTATAACTTGATATTTGGAATTGTGATTCCTCCTACTTTGTTCTTTTTTTCAATATTCCTGTGGCTATTCAGGGCCTTTTCTGGTTCTATCTGAACTTTTGAAGTATTTGTTTTAGTTCTGTGAAATATATTGTTGGTATTTTAATGGGGTTTGCATTTAATCTATAGATTGCTTTGGGTAGTATGGACATTTTAATTATGTTGATTCTTTCAATCCATGAACAAGGTGTATGCTTCCACTTTTTTATATCTTCCTCTATTTCCTTTTTAAATGTCCTGTAGTTTTCTGAGAACAGGTTACTTCTTTGGTTCAGTTTATTTCTAGGTGTCTTAGTTTTTTTGCTGCAGTGGTGAATGAGGTTGTTTTTTTAGTTTCTCTTTCTGTGTGTTCATTGTTGGTGTATAAGAATGCCATCAATTTCTTGATGTTAATTTTATATCCTGCTACTTTTCCAAATTCATTTATTAGCTCTAGTGGGTTTTTTATGGAGTCTTTAGGGTTTTCTATGTACAATATCATATCATCAGCAAATAATGACAGTTTCACTTCCTTCTTTTCAATTTGGATCCCTTTTATTTTTTCTTCATATCTAATTTCTGTGGCCAAGACTTCCAGTACTATGTTAAATAAGAGTAGCAAGAGTGGGCATCTCTGTCTTGTTCCTGTTCTTAAGGGAAATCTTTTTGTTTTGCCCATTGAGTATCCTGTGGCTATAGGTTTTTCATGTATGACCTTTATTATGTCAAGATTTGATTCCTCTATTTCCACATTGCTGAGCATTTTTATCAGAAATTGGTGCTGGATTTTGTCAAATGCTTTTTCAGTATCGATTGATAGGATCATATGGTTTTTATCTTTGATTTTGTTTATGTGGTGTATTACATTTATTGATTTGTTAATATTGTACAAATATTGCATCCCTGTGGGATGCAATCCCACTTGGTCATGCTGAATAATTTGTTTAATGTATTGTTGGAACCGATTTGCTAATACTTTGTTCAGGGTTTTGGCATCTATGTTCATCAGGGATATTGGCCTGTAGTTTTCTTTCTTTATAGTGTCTTTATCTGGTTTTGAAATTAGAATTATGCTGGCCTCATAAAAGAAGTTTGGAGGTCTTCCTTCTCCTTGAATTTTTTGAAATAGTTTGAGGAGAATGGGTGTTAGTTCTTCTTTGAATGTTTGGTAAAATTCCCCTGTGAAAGCACCTGGGCCTGGGCTTTTTTGTTGGCTTGGAGAGTTTTGATTATATCTTCAATTTCCTTAGTTGTTATTGGTCTGTTCAATTTTTCTATCTCTTTTCACTTTTCTATCCAGTTCACTTTTGGGAGACTATGTGTTTCTAGAAATTTCTCCATTTTGTCTAGATTGTCCAATTTGTTGCCATATCATTGTTCATAGTATTTGTTAATGATCCTTTGTATTTCTGTAGTGTCACTTGTTACTTCTCCTCTTTTGTTTCACATTTGTTTACTTGGGTCCTCTCTCTTTGTTTCTTTGTGAGTCTAGCTAAGGGTCTATCAATCTTGTTTATCTTTTCAAAGAATCAGTTCTTTGTTTCATTGATCTTTTGAATTGTTTTTTTAGTCTCTATGTCATTTATTTCTCCTCTGATCTTTACCATTTCTTTTCTTCTACTTGCTCTAGGTTTTTCTTTTTGTTTGCTTTTTAGTTCTTTAAGTTGTGAAGTTAGATAGTCAATTAGAAACGTTTCTCGTTTCTTGAGGTAGGCCTGTAGTGCTATAAACTTCCCTCTCAGGACTGCTTTCACTGTGTCCCATAGATTTTGTGTTGTCATGTGTTCATTTTCATTGGTTTCTGGGACATTTTTAATTTCTTCCTTGCTCTTCTTGGTAACCCATTCATTGTTTAATAACATGATATTTAGCCTTCATCTATTTGAATGTTTTTATTGTAATTCATTTGTAGTTTCATGCCATTGTGATCTGAGAAGATGCTTGATATGATTTCAATCTTTTAAAACTTGTAGATACTTAGTTTGTGTCCTAATATGTGGTCTGTCTTTGAGGATGTCCCATGTACACTTGAGAAGAATGTGAACTCTGCAGTTTTGGGGTGTAATTCTCTGTAGATATCTATTTAAAACAATTATTTTTCTTTATTGATTTTAGAGAGAGAGGAAGGAAGAGGGAGAGAGATAGAAACATTGATGAGGGAATATCCATTGGCTGCCTCCTGCATGCCCCACACTGGGGATTTGGCTCACAACCTGGGCATGTCCCCTGACCTGGAATCGAATGGGTGACTTTTTGGTACATGAGTCGATGCTCAAACACTGAGCTACAGTGTCTGGGTCTGTAGATATCTATTAAGTCCATGTAATCTAGTGCATCATTTAGACTCTCTCTTTATTTGTTAATTTTTTATCTAGAGGATCTATCCAGTAATGTCAGTGGGGTGTTGAACTTCCCTGCTACAATTGTATTGCTGTCAATTTCTTCTTTGAAATTCTCCAGAAGTGTTTAAATGTATTTTGGTGCTCCTATATTGAGGGCATGTATGTTTACCAAGGTTATATCTTCCTGTTAGATAGATCCTTTTAATATTATGTAGTGGCCTCCTTTTTCTCCAGTTATGGCCTTCATTTTGAAGTCTATTTTATTGCATATGAATATTGCTACCCCAGTTTTTTTTTCTTCTTTCTGTGTGCTTGGGAGATTTTTTTCCATCTCTTCACTTTCAACCTAGATGAGTCTTTTGTTGTGAGGTAGGTCTTTTGTAAACAACATATGTATGATTCATGCTTTCTTATCCAATCAGCTACTCTTTCTTTTGATCGGAGTGTTTAATCCATTTACATGTAAGGTGATTATTGATATGTACTTATTTATTGCCATTATTGTTTAGTGTGGTTATAGTTTTCTTTCTATTTCTTCAACAAATTACAGCAGTCCTCTTAACATTTCTTGCAATGCTGGTTTAGTGCTAATATATTCCCTTAGTTTTTTGTTTTTTGTTTTTTTTTGACTGGGAAGCCCTTTATTTTACCTGTTTGTAATGATAGCCGTGCTGGATAGAGCAGTCTTGGATTCAGATCCTTATTTTTCATGACCTTGATTACTTCATGCCATTCCATTCTGGCCTGTAGTTTTTCTATTGAGAAGTCAACTGATAGCTTTATGGGGGTTCCTTTGTAGGTACTTATTGTTTATCTCTTGCTGCCTTTAGGATTCTCTCTTTGTCTTTAATTTTTGGCATTTTAATTATAATGTGTCTTGGTGTGGGCCTGTTTGGATTCTTCTTACTTGGGGCTCTCTGTGCTTCTTCTACTTGTATGCCTTTTTTCCTTTACCAAGTTAGGGAAGTTTTTGTCACTATTTCTTCAAATATATTCTCTAACCCTTGCTCATTTTTTTCTTTTTCTGGAACTCCTATGATGCAGATGTTGTTACATTTTATAGTGCCCCACAATTCTCTTAGGCTGTGTTCTGTTTTTTTATTGCTGTTGTTTGTTTTGTTTAGTTTTTGGTTTTTTGGTTTGGTGATTTTTTTCTACCCTGTCTTCTAATTCACTGATCCGGTCCTCAGCTTCTTCTACTCTGCTGTTTTAGACCTTCCAATGTGTTCTTTATTTCTACTATGTCGTTCTTCATTTCTGCTTGGTGGTTTTTTATTTCCAATTGGTTGCTTGTTAATGTTTCTATGTCTTTACCCATGCTGTTGAGCTTTTTATTCATGCTGTTGAGCTTCCTCTATATCACCACTCTGAACTTTACCTCTGATAACTTGCTTAACTGAATTCATTAATCTCTTTTTTGGTAGAGTTATATTGTTTGTTTGTGTGTTTTTTCATTTGGGATTTGTTTCTTTGTTTCACCATTTTGGCTGTGTCAGTGGGATTGGAGCCTGCAAAATTTTTCCTGTAGGTGTTGGTGTTCCGCTGGTTATGGCCCCCTCTACTGGGTTTGGATGAGTGTGGGAGGACCCATGTTAAATACCACTGTCAAGTCTTACTTTTCTGGGTAGATTTGCAAGCCTAGGAAAGGTTCAGTTATTTTCAGGCTTTTTGCTTGGAGTCTGTTAATCTCAGTTAATTGATGAGCCTTGAGTTATAGCCCCCAACTGAATCTCAGGTACTTGTCTTTGTACATGTTTAATTGTCACAGCATCTTCAGGAATTATATACTAACTTACAGATGATAAAACTGAAGTTCAGAGACGTTAAGTAACTAGAGCTAAGTCACACAGCTTGTGAGTGGCTGGCTCCTTGCCTGGTAGTTTTAGTCACTGTGTGTGCTGCATCTGAATTTGCTTAGCCAGTCACAGCAAAGGGTGTGACTCCTTTACTCAGTAGTGACCATTTTAATTAAAGATCTGAAGTTCTTGCATTTCTACGTGGCATTTTTTTTTAACTCTCTATTTGATTTTACTGCTTCCACCATGATGGAGATAATGGCATTTTGCAGTAGGATTAACTGAGGATCAGAGAGATTTTGAGGCTTTTCCAAAGAGACATAATTATTCAGACTAGGAGCCAGACTCCCAACGTTACCAATGGAAGTGCTGTCCTTACAGTGTTGCGAGAAAAAGCATTTGGGGGACCCACAAGGGGGGATCATATCTGGTGGTAAGATTTATTTGGGTGAATATAGAGGTGGCCTTTGGGCTCTCAATGTCCCATCTTTGTCCATCCTACCATTGAGAATAAGGACCAGAAATAGGGTCAGTGTCCAGAGATTCTGAGCCATGCCAAGGCTAGTCTAGTCCAGTCTTTCTCACCATCCGGTCAACTTAGCTTGTGTTCTCCCGCTGGGACCCGTTGCTGTGCTACTGTATCTAGGCTGCAGCCTACGTCCTGCGTTTATAGCCTGCGTGGCCCATGGGCCACTCAGCTGTTAAGGCCACGTGGTTACTATGGAGAGAGAATGCCCAGTGAGAGAGAGAAAGGCTTTGTTCCATGGGATTGTATTATCTTGGCCTTGGCAAGGACCAGGAGCTTTTTCAAAATATTCAATCAACTTTGTAACCTTTTCATGCTTCTGATGGATGCACCCTTCCCCCACCAATCCCTCCTTTCCCAGGCGGCACTAGCCGGCCTCCGTGGCCGCCATCGTGGCTCCTACTGCGTGTGTGCTGACTTCCCTCTTAGCTCTAACTTCCTGCTGAAGCAAGCAGGCTCATGCTCCCCAGTTGACCATGCTTAATGATGTCTGAGTCCCTTTGCTGCCCTCCTTCACCAATATCGAGCTACCTACGCTGACACCCACTCTGGCTTTTCTGAAAGGACGACCATTCTCCTCTCTGGACCGCTCAGCAAGCTTTCCCCAAACACTGTGCTTCCTCCTTTTGCACTCACACAAAATGTCTCCATGTTTCGAAGACTCTTGCAAACCCACGTGCTGTTGTTTCTATTAAGACCAGCAAAGAACAACAGTGCTGACGCCTTGGGAGCACTGAGCAAATCCCAGTGAGAATGACGTGGTCATCACTCTCCTTTAAGCCTGAAGGAGGCAGTAACTAACAGGACTCCACTCAGACGCCGGCCGTTCCTCACAGTGAGTGGTGCTCCAATAGCAGAGTCATAAATAAAAGCTCTGGAAGGGCGTCCAAAGGCTGCAGTGAGCTGAGGAGGAAGGAAGGAAATGCAGTAGCCCCCCATTATCAGCAGAAGATATGTCCCAAGATCCCCAGTGGGTGCCAGAAAAGGCATATGATACGAAACCCTATATATACTATGATTTTTCCTGTACATATATAGTTATGATAAAGTTTCATTTATGAATTAGGCACAGGAAGAGATTAACAATAATAACTAATTATAAAATAGAACAGTCATAGAACTATACTATTATAAATGTTGGGTGAACATTGTTTCATTCTCTCTCAAAATACCTAGAATTTTCCTTTAACATTTTCTGGCCACGATGGACCCAGGTAACTGAAAAGGCGGAGAGCGAGGACAGATAAGGGGAGAGGACTGTGCAAGGTTTCGAGTAGTGTCTTGGCTTCTGGTAACCGGCCTTCTCGCCTCTGTCGGGGGGCTGCAGGGCGTGTGCCAGACCTGGCGGTATCAGTTCTGGGAGTCATTGCAGGGGCTTCCCATCTTCTCAATTGGTGTTCATTTTCTAAAATATGATTTCTTAGAATTTTTTATGTTCTCTGAAACTCAGATCTGTGATATATGCTGCAAACATTTCCTCCAGTTTGTCAGTTACCTTTTAGTTTTCTTTATAATGTATTCTGACATTTGTGTAGAATCAAATGTATTGCAATTTCCCTTTGTGGTTTTTGCATTTGGTGTTTGTGTGATGGGGCCACACGTTTTCCCAGCAGGCTGTGCAGTCCCAGCAGTGTGAGGGGAGCAGGCCAGGCCTTCCCTCCCCATCACCACTCTGTCCTTTATGTGTTGTCACACATGGTCACTAACAATACGAACACTTTCTATTTTTCCTAGTAATCAATGAATTGAATAACATCAGTGATGTCCATTTTTGACAATAAAACGGACATTTTGTAAAGAAGTGAGAGTATCCTCATGCTTATTACAGGATGGAGAGATGTTTTCTTGGAAGGGGAACTTTGTATGCCTTCAACAAGCCTGTCTCTTGATCCTTCAACTTCTCATGTAGGAGTTTATCCGAAGGAGGCAGGGGTGACCTCCACATTTACTCACGAGGATATAAGCAAGGCATTGATTGATACAGTGTGTGTGGGGGGGGGGGGAGGAAGAGGGAGAAGAGAAGAAATAATGTAAATGTTTATTAATTATGCAAAATAAAAGTCCTGCAGGGGTTTCACTGCGGGATGGGGCTCAGCCTCCAACCTGGGAAGGCTCTTTGGAGCTCTGTGGTGCAAAGTGTCTTTCTTTACCCCTTAAAAATAATGACACAGGCAGCCTGCAGGAGGCCTGAGCCTTGTGTGCACTGCAAATGGGGCGGAGTAAGGAAGCGAAGGAAGGAAACAAGTAACCCTGTGAACACCTGTGCTGCTGGTCATTGAAAAGAGGATGTTGCTCGGCTGGTGTGGCTCAGTAGTTGAGCATCAGCCCTGCACCAAGAGGTCACCGGTTCGATTCCCGGTCAGGACACATGCTCAGGTTGTGGGCCAAGTCCCCATTGGGGGCCGTGCAGGAGTCAGCCAGTTGATGTTCTCTCTCATCAATGTTTCTGTCTGTCTCTCCCTCTCTCTAAAAAATCGATAAAGAGAAAAGAAAAAAAAAAAGACGTTGTCGAGATCAGGACAGTTTGCAGTAAGAATGGGCTTGACGTCTGATTTGTCACAAACGTATGTTGCCCAGGATTGCTCCTTCTGAACCTGCTGACCCACCTGTAGTGGGCATTTCCCTCCAGCCCCATTCTCACTGCTCTGCTGGGCCTTGTTCCCACCGGTGTCCTTGTCCTGACCCTGGGTCAGAGGGTGTGCAGCTAGCGGGCCCCCCTGTCCCTCAGCTGTGAGAAGTGTGTCCCAGTGACCGGCACGGCAGGATGACAGTGATGGACAGGGCCCAGATGCTCACCGCCAGCCAGCTGCATGCCTCAGGCAGACAGCAGAATCAGAGAGGCAGAGCAACAGGAAGCGAAGGTTTAGAGGAGAAAAGTTTTCCTTGGTCACATAAATGCACCCCTGCAGGGAATGTCAGGCTTTGGAACCAGACCTTCAACTTGATTGTTGGTTTTCCTCTTGCATCCCCCATGAAGCTTCAGTTGTCACTGTAGCCCCCTGCCTGCCCCAGCTCCTGGTCACCACTGATCTCTCTTTTGGCCCTGTAATTGTATCTCTTCCAAACGATTGTAGAAGTGGAATTGTATAGTGCTATAAACTGAATGTTGGTGTTCTCTCCAAACTTCATGTGTTCAAATCTAATTCCCAATATGATGGCATTTGGAGGGGCCTTTGGGAGGTGAGCAGGTCACCAAGGTGGAGCCTCACGAACATGAGCAGGTCTCTGATAGAAGAGACCCCAGAGCTTCCCTGCCCCCCTCGAGGACACAGCGAGAAGACCGCCGTCTGAGTACAGAGGCAGGACCTCACCAGACATCAGATCTGCTGATGTCTCGACCCTGTCCGCCAGCCTCCAGACAGCGAGAACGAAGTTTCTGCTGTGCGTCAGCCACCCAGCCTGTGGTGTTCTGAGGCACACACTGTGCGGCCTCTTTGCTCTGGCTTCTTCACTGCACATAACGTGTTTGAGAGGCACGGTGTTGTTGCCTGTATCAGAAGAGCATTCCTTTTGTTACTAAGTAGTGCTGCATGGCACGGAGGGGCCATCACGTGCCTATCCAGTCACCAGCTAAAGGACTTTTGGGTTGTTTCCAGATTTGGGTGACTATCAGCAACACTCTCTTATAATAATATGAACTGAGGACGCCTTTTGTAAATTTGTTAGGTCAATTTTGGTTTTCAAAATGATTAAGGAAGGGGCGTGTGAGTGGCAACTACTCGATGTATCTCTCTCACGTTGATGTTTCTCTCTCTCTCTTCCTCCCTTTCTCCCTCCTGCTCTATTTGAGGATAAATGCAAAAATGCTCTTGGGTGACGATAAAAAAAATAATAAATAAAAAATAATAATAAAGGGCTAATGCCTTTGTGTTCAGGTGAGTCCAATAAAGAAATGTCCTTCTTTCTCCAAGACTTTTAGATATTCTACTGGACACTTATGTAAGTGATAAATATAAACATAAACATAAATGTAAATATACATCTGAACTTAGAAACTAACTACATTTTATTTGGAAATGCAGAATATTTTTCATAAATATTAAGTATGTATTGAATATGCCACTAATGTAACTACCAAGTATATTGTGACTTGTACCATAAGTTGTATAACATTTTGAAGATGACATCACCTTCCATCCCTCTTGCCAGCCCGGCTGGGGTACTGGAGTTGCCAACACAACACTCCTGTATTAGTCTGAATTTATAGCTGTATTCTCAGTGATCCTACAAAGAGGTACCAACATCTGACCACTTATTTTTATGTATGTACTTTAGTCATACTCAAGCATTTGCATAATGAAATAGTAATTATTTTATTATAATTTGCCGTCTTTTACATCTTTATATTATAGTTAGGTAATTATATAGATTTGAAAACAATTAGGTATATAGTTATATATGAACTTTATTTCAGAATAGAAAATATTTTCTGGAAGGGGAGTGTTTAGTCCAGGAGTTGAGAACGGCTGCTCCTCACCGGAGGTAGGTGGCAGGGCACAGTGTCCAGACACGACCAGGTTCCGGGTAAAAGCAGCTGACACGGAGGTGTAGGTGGGCCGCTGGCGACTTCAGGGGAACGTTCACGTCCCAGAGCTTGCTGTGCTACAGGGCTCGGTGCGCTAGCCATCTCCAGAGGAAAACAGTAGCTCATACATATATACTGATTGAGCACCCATTACATAGCAGGTAGTATCACCGCCCACAAGGGAATTCCAGCGGTGGTGGGAGGGTACACATGCAGACACTATTCACACATACAGTTAAACAAAACAGATACAGGGGCTGGTACGTGCTAAGAAGAGGATGAAGAATTAACGCTCTAGCTAGGGCGTAAAGGAAGTCCTCCTTGAGTTCAGACCCGAATGATGGATGACAAAGAGGCAATGTTGCAAAGACCTAGGGGGCAGCATTCCACACACAAGGAAGAGCAATGGTAAAGAGAAGCATATAAGGATGTTGGGGATAAAAAGAAGACCAGGTGTCTAGAACATGTAGAATGTAGGAAGATGGAGTCAGAGAGACAGTATGGTCCACATTATGCAGCATCTTGTAGGCCGTGGTTAGGGTTAGAATTCTGTCATTTGCAGCGGGAGGCTTTGGGATGTGTTAAACTTTGGAATGATGTGACCTGAGTTATCTTCAAGAGACTGCTCTGGCTGCCCTGGGAGGGTGGAGGCAGACACACCAGGAGGCCAGTGCAGAACTCCAGAGGGAGGGGGTGGAGGCCTTGACCAGGGTGAGAAGGTGGAGATGGTCCCAGGTCGACTGAGGGGTGTGTTTTGGAGGTAAGATGGTCAGGGTCTATGGATGGGATTAACGTGGGGGTATGAGGGAAAGAGGCTAACTCCTAGGGTTTTGACCTGAGCAATTGGGAGGGAAGTCGTGCCACTTACTGAGATGGGGAAGATTAATAGAGAGGGCGTGTCTGAGGGGAAATTGGCTTTTTCTGGCAAATTTGAGTTTGAGACACCGGTTAGGAATTCGTGTGGAGATATCAGTGAATGGCTGGGTACATGAGGGCAGGTGAGAGGTGCAGTCTGGAGGTGAAGTTGGAAAGTTATCAGCAGGAGAGATTTTGGAAAGATAGTGACAGCTATTTGGATCTTCCCAAATCCCCACATAAAACAAAACGACAACAGCAAAACCTAGAAGCAACATTTACAGTGAAACTAGGTGTCAGAATTTTCCCCATGAAATCCAAATACAGTAACAAATACAAACCACTAACAAATACAAGATGTGTCTGTTGGCGGTGTCCATCAATGAAAACCTGAGAGAAGCAGAGGAAAGATGGAACAGGAGAACGTCACAGTAGCAACAGATTCAGTGGAACATGTAGTGAGTCAGTTTGAGAGTAGCAGCCGACACTGAGGTGGGAGCGTGAGCATGGTCAGAGTAGCAGCTGACACTGAGGTAGGAGCGGTGAGCATGGTCAGAGTAGCAGCCGACACTGAGGTGGGAGTGGTGAGCATGGTCAGAGTAGCAGCCGACACTGAGGTGGGAGCGGTGAGCATGGTCAGAGCAGCTGACACTGAGGTAGGAGCGGTGAGCATGGTCAGAGTAGCAGCCGACACTGAGGTGGGAGCGGTGAGCATGGTCAGAGCAGCCGACACTGAGGTAGGAGCGGTGAGCATGGTCAGAGCAGCTGACACTGAGGTAGGAGTGGTGAGCATGGTCAGAGTAGCAGCTGACACTGAGGTAGGAGCGGTGAGCATGGTCAGAGCAGCTGACACTGAGGTAGGAGCGGTGAGCATGGTCAGAATAGCAGCTGACACTGAGGTAGGAGCGGTGAGCACGGTCAGAGTAGCTGACACTGAGGTAGGAGCGGTGAGCATGGTCAGAGCAGCTGACACTGAGGTAGGAGCGGTGAGCATGGTCAGAGCAGCTGACACTGAGGTAGGAGCGGTGAGCATGGTCAGAGTAGCAGCTGACACTGAGGTAGGAGCGGTGAGCATGGTCAGAGTAGCAGCCGACACTGAGGTGGGAGCGGTGAGCATGGTCAGAGTAGCTGACACTGAGGTAGGAGCGGTGAGCATGGTCAGAATAGCAGCTGACACTGAGGTGGGAGCGGTGAGCACGGTCAGAGCAGCTGACACTGAGGTGGGAGCGGTGAGCACGGTCAGAGCAGCTGACACTGAGGTAGGAGCGGTGAGCATGGTCAGAGCAGCTGACACTGAGGTGGGAGCGGTGAGCATGGTCAGAGTAGCAGCTGACACTGAGGTGGGAGCGGTGAGCACGGTCAGAGCAGCTGACACTGAGGTGGGAGCGGTGAGCACGGTCAGAGCAGCTGACATGAGGTGGGAGCGGTGAGCACGGTCAGAGCAGCTGACACTGAGGTAGGAGTGGTGAGCATGGTCAGAATAGCAGCTGACACTGAGGTAGGAGCGGTGAGCACGGTCAGAGCAGCTGACACTGAGGTAGGAGCGGTGAGCATGGTCAGAGCAGCTGACACTGAGGTAGGAGCGGTGAGCATGGTCAGAGCAGCTGACACTGAGGTAGGAGCGGTGAGCATGGTCAGAGTAGCAGCCGACACTGAGGTAGGAGCGGTGAGCATGGTCAGAGTAGCAGCTGACACTGAGGTGGGAGCGGTGAGCACGGTCAGAGCAGCTGACACTGAGGTGGGAGCGGTGAGCACGGTCAGAGCAGCTGACATGAGGTGGGAGCGGTGAGCATGGTCAGAGTAGCAGCTGACACTGAGGTGGGAGCGGTGAGCATGGTCAGAGTAGCAGCTGACACTGAGGTGGGAGCGGTGAGCATGGTCAGAGTAGCAGCTGACACTGAGGTGGGAGCGGTGAGCATGGTCAGAGCAGCTGACACTGAGGTAGGAGCGGTGAGCACGGTCAGAGTAGCAGCCGACACTGAGGTGGGAGCGGTGAGCATGGTCAGAGTAGCAGCCGACACTGAGGTAGGAGCGGTGAGCATGGTCAGAGTAGCAGCCGACACTGAGGTGGGAGCGGTGAGCATGGTCAGAGTAGCTGACACTGAGGTAGGAGCGGTGAGCATGGTCAGAATAGCAGCTGACACTGAGGTGGGAGCGGTGAGCACGGTCAGAGCAGCTGACACTGAGGTGGGAGCGGTGAGCACGGTCAGAGCAGCTGACACTGAGGTAGGAGCGGTGAGCATGGTCAGAGCAGCTGACACTGAGGTGGGAGCGGTGAGCATGGTCAGAATAGCAGCTGACACTGAGGTGGGAGCGGTGAGCACGGTCAGAGCAGCTGACACTGAGGTGGGAGCGGTGAGCACGGTCAGAGCAGCTGACATGAGGTGGGAGCGGTGAGCACGGTCAGAGCAGCTGACACTGAGGTAGGAGTGGTGAGCATGGTCAGAATAGCAGCTGACACTGAGGTAGGAGCGGTGAGCACGGTCAGAGCAGCTGACACTGAGGTAGGAGCGGTGAGCATGGTCAGAGCAGCTGACACTGAGGTAGGAGCGGTGAGCATGGTCAGAGCAGCTGACACTGAGGTAGGAGCGGTGAGCATGGTCAGAGTAGCAGCCGACACTGAGGTAGGAGCGGTGAGCATGGTCAGAGTAGCAGCTGACACTGAGGTGGGAGCGGTGAGCACGGTCAGAGCAGCTGACACTGAGGTGGGAGCGGTGAGCACGGTCAGAGCAGCTGACACTGAGGTGGGAGCGGTGAGCATGGTCAGAGTAGCAGCTGACACTGAGGTGGGAGCGGTGAGCATGGTCAGAGTAGCAGCTGACACTGAGGTGGGAGCGGTGAGCATGGTCAGAGTAGCAGCTGACACTGAGGTGGGAGCGGTGAGCATGGTCAGAGCAGCTGACACTGAGGTAGGAGCGGTGAGCACGGTCAGAGTAGCAGCTGACACTGAGGTGGGAGCGGTGAGCACGGTCAGAGTAGCAGCCGACACTGAGGTAGGAGCGGTGAGCATGGTCAGAGCAGCTGACACTGAGGTAGGAGCGGTGAGCATGGTCAGAGTAGCAGCTGACACTGAGGTGGGAGCGGTGAGCATGGTCAGAGTAGTGACACTGAGGTGGGAGCGGTGAGCATGGTCAGAGCAGCTGACACTGAGGTAGGAGCGGTGAGCACGGTTAGAGTAGCAGCTGACACTGAGGTGGGAGCGGTGAGCACGGTCAGAGTAGCAGCTGACACTGAGGTAGGAGCGGTGAGCATGGTCAGAGTAGCAGCCGACACTGAGGTAGGAGCGGTGAGCATGGTCAGAGTAGCAGCTGACACTGAGGTGGGAGCGGTGAGCACGGTCAGAGCAGCTGACACTGAGGTGGGAGCGGTGAGCACGGTCAGAGCAGCTGACATGAGGTGGGAGCGGTGAGCATGGTCAGAGCAGCTGACACTGAGGTAGGAGCGGTGAGCATGGTCAGAGTAGCAGCCGACACTGAGGTAGGAGCGGTGAGCATGGTCAGAGTAGCAGCTGACACTGAGGTGGGAGCGGTGAGCACGGTCAGAGCAGCTGACACTGAGGTGGGAGCGGTGAGCACGGTCAGAGCAGCTGACATGAGGTGGGAGCGGTGAGCACGGTCAGAGCAGCTGACACTGAGGTAGGAGTGGTGAGCATGGTCAGAGTAGCAGCTGACACTGAGGTGGGAGCGGTGAGCATGGTCAGAGTAGTGACACTGAGGTGGGAGCGGTAAGCATGGTCAGAGCAGCTGACACTGAGGTAGGAGCGGTGAGCACGGTCAGAGTAGCAGCTGACACTGAGGTGGGAGCGGTGAGCACGGTCAGAGTAGCAGCCGACACTGAGGTAGGAGCGGTGAGCATGGTCAGAGCAGCCGACACTGAGGTAGGAGCGGTGAGCATGGTCAGAGTAGCAGCTGACACTGAGGTGGGAGCGGTGAGCATGGTCAGAGTAGTGACACTGAGGTGGGAGCGGTGAGCATGGTCAGAGCAGCTGACACTGAGGTAGGAGCGGTGAGCACGGTTAGAGTAGCAGCTGACACTGAGGTGGGAGCGGTGAGCACGGTCAGAGTAGCAGCTGACACTGAGGTAGGAGCGGTGAGCATGGTCAGAGTAGCAGCCGACACTGAGGTAGGAGCGGTGAGCACGGTCAGAGTAGCAGCTGACACTGAGGTGGGAGCGGTGAGCATGGTCAGAGTAGCAGCTGACACTGAGGTAGGAGCGGTGAGCACGGTCAGAGTAGCAGCTGACACTGAGGTAGGAGCGGTGAGCACGGTCAGAGTAGCAGCTGACACTGAGGTGGGAGCGGTGAGCACGGTCAGAGCAGCAGCTGACACTGAGGTAGGAGCGGTGAGCATGGTCAGAGTAGCAGCTGACACTGAGGTAGGAGCGGTGAGCATGGTCAGAGTAGCAGCCGACACTGAGGTAGGAGCGGTGAGCACGGTCAGAGTAGCAGCTGACACTGAGGTAGGAGCGGTGAGCATGGTCAGATCAGCCGACACTGAGGTGGGAGCGGTGAGCACGGTCAGAGTAGCAGCTGACACTGAGGTGGGAGCGGTGAGCTTGGTCACTACCATAGCAGGCGCGCGCAAGGAGACCAGCTGATGGCCTGCAGGTCTAGCCCAGTGTAGCTCCTGCCTGTCCCCAGGCTGACCCACCAGGGCTTTCTGCCAAGGCCCCACTGAAGAGAAACTGCTGGGAGTGGAGTCAAAATTGAACAGGATCAGGATAATAATAGAACAGGAAGAGAGCCTGGCCAGATTGGCTCAGCAGTTAGAATATCAGCCTGCAGACCAGAGAGTCCCTGGTTTGATTCCTGCCAAGGGCATGTACCTGGATTGCTGTTCATCCCTCGCCCCGATTGGGGTCATGTGGGTGGCAACCAGTCGATGTGTCTCTCTCACATCAATGCCCCCCCCTCTCTCCCCCCCTCCCTCCTTCCCTCCCACTCTGTCTGAAGATAAGTGTAAAAATATACTTGGGTGAGGATAAAAAAAAACAAGAAAAGAAAAAAGAGAAAGTCCAGATAAAAGTTAGGGAAGGGAACAGAACCAAGAAATCTCAGAGAGCCAACCACTATATTTTTATCACTGTCTAAAACTATAGCAGAGGAAGCTCTGTGGAGTTTGAAAGGGCACCTGAATGAAGCCTCTTTCTTAAAGTTCAGAAAAACTCATTTCACATAAAATGAAATGACTGTATCTAAATCCCACCAAAGCTCCTGAAAGGAGAGAATGAGGGACAACATCGCTGCAGACAAGGGAAGAACCTGTTCAAAGATCACCTGCCGTGCACTTCGACAGGACAGAATACAGCACATCAGACTTGTGAGACTGAGGAGCACGGTGACAGAACTCAGAAAGAATTAGAAAAACATTAGTCAACGAAAAACATTTTTAAAACTTATCTTTATTGTTGAATGAACTGTAGATGTCACTCCTTTCTCCCCTACTGACACCCTCCTCCCCACTCCCGCCCTCCTCCTGCCTTCCTCGCACTGTCTGTGTTCAGTGGTGATGCATATATGCATATAAGTTCTTTGGTTTATCTCTCCCTGCCCCCTGTCTCCTCTTCCCTTTGAGGTTCTTCAGTCTAACAATCAATTTGTACTTTTTATATTATTTTTTTATTTTTACTGATGGATTTGAAAGAGAGAGAGAGAGAGAGAGAGAGAAGGAAGGAAGAATCAATTTGCTGTCACCACTCATTTATGCATTCATGGGTTGCTTTCTGTATGTGCCCTGTCTGGAGATTGAACCTGCAACCTTGGCATATAAGGATGATGCTTTAACCAACTGAGCTACCTGGCCAGGGCTCAATCTGTTCTTCTTAATTCCTTCACTTATTTCACCCATTCGCTCAACCTCTCTCCCATCTGGCAACCAACAAAAAGTATTCTGTATCCAAGAGTCTGTTTCTGTTACGCATGTTCACTTTTTTTTTGTAGATTCAATTGTTTATAGATATGTATTTATTGCCATTTTATTATTCATATTTTTTATCTTTTTCTTAAAGAAGACCCTTCCACATTTCATATAATACTGGTTTGGTGGTGATGAACACCTTTAGCTTTATCTTGTCTGAGAAACTCTTTATATGACCATTGATTCAAAATTATAGCTTTGCAGGATAGCATAGTCTTGGTTGTAGGTTCTTACTTTTCATAATTTTGAATATGTCTTGCCACTCTCTTCTGGCCTGCAAAGTTTCTTTTGACAAATCAGCTGACAGTCTTATGGGAGTTCCCTTTTAGGTAACTAACTGCTTTTCTCTCGCTATTTCTAAGATTCTCTTTTTCTCTTTAACCTTTTGGATTTTGAGGATGATGTGTCTTGGTGTGGACCTCTTTGGGTTCATCTTGTTTGTGACTCTGTGTTTCCTGGACTTGTATGTCTGTTTCCTTCACCAAGTTAGGGAGATTCTCTGTCATTACTTTTTAAAATAGGTTTTCAGTTTCTTACTCTCTTTTTTCTTTTGGCACCCCCATGATGCGAATGTTGGTATCTTGGAGTTGTCCCAGAAGCTCCTTACACCATCCTTATTTTTTGGATTCTGTCTTCTTTTTGCTGTTCCGATTGGGTGATTTTTTGTTTGTTTATTTGTTTCTTTGCTTCCTTATATTCCAAATCAGTGGTTTGCTTCTTGGCTTTATCTACTCTGTGATTGATTTCCTGTAAATTATGCATTTTTAAAAATATTTATTTTATTTTATTTTATTTTTGTTACAGATGTTTCTTCTTTTTTACCCCATTGACACCCTCCTCCCGATCCCTCCCACCCCTACCCTGGCTTTGTTGTCCATGAACATTGGTTATGTGCACATGCATATACGTTCTGTGGTTTATCTCTTCCCTCCCCCCACCACCCCCTCTTCTGAGGATTGTCAGACAGTTCCCTACTTCCACGTCTCTGAGTCTACCCTATTTGCCAGACTGTTATGTTCATTATATTCCACAAATAAGTGTGATCATGTGGTATTTGTCTTTTTCTGCTTGGCTTGTTTTGCTTAGGATACTTTCCAGGACCCTCAATGTTGTCTCAAAGGATAAGAGATCTTTTTTTTCTTATAGCTGCATAGTACTCCAGTATGTATATGTACCAGAGTTTTTGTATCCATTCATCTACTGATGGACATTTGGGTTGTTTCCAGATCTTAGTTATTGTAAATAGTGCTGCTATGAACATGGGGGTACATATATTATTTCTGATTGATGATTCAGACTTCTTAGGGTATATTCCTAGAAGGGGAATCACTGGGTCAAATGGCAATTAAATTTTTAATTTTTTGAGGTAACAACATAGTGTTTTCCATAGTGGCTACACCAGTCTGCAGTCCCACCAGCAGTGTACTAGAGTCCCCTTTTCTCCACACCCTCGCCAACACTTGTTGTTGGATGATTTGTTGATGGCGGCCATTCTGACAGGTGTGAGGTGATGCCTCATTGTTGTTTTAATTTGCATCTCTCTGATGATTAGTAATGTTGAGCATTTTTTCATATGTCTCTTGGCCATTTGTATGTCCTTTTTGGAGAAGTGTCTATTCAGTTCCTCTGCCCATTTTTTAATTGGGTTCTTTGTCTTCCTTTTGTGGAGTTGTATGAGCACTCTATATATATTGGAAATTAACCCCTTATCTGATGTATCATTGGCAATGATGCTCTCCCATACAGTCGGTTGCCTTTCCATTTTGATAGTTGCTTCTTTTGCTGTGCAGAAGCTTTTGAGTTTGATGTAGTCCCATGTGTTCATTTTCTCCTTTGTTTCTGTTGTCTTAGGTGATGTATCAGTGAAAATTCTGCTGCATATGATGTCTTCAATTTTGTTGCCTACATTTTCTTCTAGAATTTTTATGGATTCATGGGTCAATTTAAGTCTTTTACCATTTTGAGTTTATTTTTGAGTGTGGTGTAAGTTGATGGTCTAGTTACATTTTTTTGCATGTAGCTGTCCAATTCTCCCAACACCATTTATTAAAGAGGCTGTCTTTACTCCATTGTATGCTCTTGCCTCCTTTGTCAAATATTAATTAAGCATAATGTCTTGGGTCCATTTCTGGTTTCTCTGTTCTGTTCCACTGATCTATATGCCTGTTCTTGTGCCAGTACCAGGCTGTTTTGATTAGCTTTGTAGTATAACCTGATATCTGGTATTGTGATCCCACCTACTTTGTCCTTCTTTTTCAAGATTGCTATAGCTATTTGGGGTCTTTTTTGGTGCCATATAAACTTTTGAAGTATTTGTTTTAGTTCTGTGAAATATGTTGTTGGTATTTTGATGGAGATTGCACTGAATATATAGATTGCTTTGGGTAATATGGACATTTTAATGATGTTAATTCTTCCAATCCATGAACAAGGTATGTGCTTCCACTTTTTCATATCTTTTTCTATTTCTTTTTTCAATGTCCTGTAGTTTTCTGCAAATAGGTCCTTTACCTCTTTGGTTAAGTTTATTCATAGGTATCCTAATTTTTGCCGCAATGGTAAATGGGATTGTTTTTTCAGTTTCTCTTTCTGTGAGTTCATCATTGGTGTATAAGAATGTCGTCGATTTCTTGACGTTAATTCTGTATCCTGCTACTTTGCCAAATTCTTTTTTAAGTCTAGTAGATTTTTGATGGAGTCTTTAGGGTTTTCTATGTATAATATCATGTCATCTGAGAATGACAGGTTCACTTCCTTCTTTTCACTTTGGATCCCTTTTATTTTTTCTTCCTAATTGCTGCGGCTAAGACTTTCAGTACTATGTTAAATAAGAGTGGCAAAAGTGGGCATCCCTGACTTATTCCAGTTCTTAAGGGAAATATTTTTGTTTTTGCTCATTGGGTATGATGTTGGCTGTGGGTTTTTCATATATGGCCTTTATTATATTGAAATATGATCCCTCTATTTCCACATTGCTGAGCGTTTTTATCAGAAATGGATGCTGGATTTTGTCTAATGCTTTTTCAGCATCTATTGATATGATCATATGGTTTTTATTCTTCATTTTATTTATGTGGTGTATCACATTTATTGATTTGTGAATATTGTACCAGCCTTGCATCCCTGAGATGAATCCCGCTTGGCCATGGTGAATAATTTTTTTGATGTATTTCTGAATTCCATTTGCTAGTATTTTGTTCAGGATTTTGGCATCTATGTTCATCAGAGATATTGGCCTGTAGTTTTCTTTTATTGTAGTGTCTTTTTTTGGTTTGGGGATTAGAATTATGCTGGCCTCATAAAACGAGTTTGGATGTCTTTCTTCTCCTTGAATTTTTTGAAATAGTTTGAGGAGGATGGGTGTTAGTTCTTTTCTGAATGTTCGGTAAAACTCCCCCGTGAAGGCACCTGGGCCTGGGCTTTTATTTGCTGGGAGAGTTTTGATTACATCTTCAATTTCTTTTGTTGTTATTGGTCTGTTCAAGTTTTCTCTCTCTTCCCGGTCCAGTTTTTGGAGACTATGTGTTTCTAGAAATTTGTCCATTTTGCTTAGATTGTCGAATTTGTTGCCATATAATTGTTCATAGTAGTTGCTAACAATCTTTTGTATTTCTGTGGTGTTCATTGTTACTTCTTCTCTTTCATTTCTGATTTTGTGTATTTGGGTTCTCTCTCCTTGTTTCTTGATGGGTCTAGCTAAGGGTCCATCAATTTTGTTTATCTTTTTGAAAAACCAGCTCTTTGTTTCACTGATCCTTTGATTTGTTTTTGTTTTTTGTTTTTTTGGTGTTTTTGTCATTTATTTCTGCTCTGATCTTTACTATGTCCTTCCTTCTACTTGCTCTGGGGTTTTCTTTTTGTTTGCTTTCTAATTCTTTAAGTTGTGAGGTTACATATTCTATTAGAAAGTTTTTCTTGTTTCTTGATGTAGGCCTGCAGTGCTATGAACTTCTCCCTCAGAACTGCTTTCACTTCATCCCACATATTTTGTGGTGTTGTGTGTTTATTTTCATTGGTTTCCAGGAAATTTTTAATTTCTTCCTTGATCTCCTTGGTAACCCATTCATTGTTTAATAACATGCTACTTAGCCTCCAAGGATGCCAATGTCTTTGCATGTTATTACTGCAGTTGACTTCTAGTTTCATGCCATTGTGATCTGAGAAGATGCTTGATATGATTTTAGTCTTCTTGAACTTATAGAGATTTAGTTTGTGTCCTAACATGTGGTCTATCTTTGAGGCTATCCCATGTGCACTTGAGAAGAATGATTTCTTTAGTTTTGGTGTGTAATTTTTTGTAGATATCTATTAAATCCATTTGGTCCAGTGCTTCATTTAGTCTCTGTTTCCTTGCTAAATTTTTGTCTAGAGGATCTATCTAGTGATGTCAGTGGGGTGTTGAAGTCCCCTGTTATGATTGTATTGCTGTCAATTTCTTCTTTGAAGTCCTCCCGATAATTTTTAATATATGTTGGTGCTCCTATATTGGGTGCATATATGTTTATGAAGGTTATATCTTCCTGTTGGATAGATCCTTTTAATGTTGTGTAGTGGCCACCTTTGTCTCTATTTATGGACTTCATTTTGCAATCCATTTTATCAGATATGAGTATTGCTACCCCAGCTTTTTTCTCTTTTCATTTGCTTGGACGATTTTTTTTTCTATCTCTTCACTTTCAACCTATGTTAGTCTTTTGTTGTGAGGTGGGTCTCTTATAAAGAATGTATAGATGAGTCATGCTTTCTTATCCTATCAGCTAGTCTGTGTCGTTTTATGGGAGCATTCAGTCCATTTTCATTTAAGGTGATAATTGATATGTACGTATTTATTGTTGTTTTTTGTTTAGTGTGGTATATATATATATATATATATATATATATTGGTCTGGGAAGCTCTTTATTTGAACTTCTATTTTGAATGATAGCCGTGCTCAATAGAGTAGTCTTGGATTCAGATCCTTGTTGTTCATGACCTTGATTACCTCATGCCATTCCCTTCTGGCCTGTAGTGTTTCTGTTGAGAAGTCAGCTGAGAGCCTTATGGGGGTTTCTTTGTAGGTAACCTGTTGCTTATCTCTTGCCGCTTTTAGGATTCTCTCTTTGTCTTTAATTTTTGGCTTTTTAATTTCTATGTGTCTTGGTGTGGACCTGTTTGTGTTCTTCTTACTTGGGGCTCTCTGTGCTTCTTGAACTTGAGTGCCTTCTTCCTTCACCAAATTAGGGACGTTTTCTGTCACTATTTCTTCAAATATATTCTCTAACCTTTGCTCATTTTCTTCTTTTTTGGGGACTCCTATGATGTGAATATTATTATGTTTCCAGTTTTCCCTCAGTTCTCTTAAGCTGTCTTTCCTTTTTTAATTGTTTTTGGTTTGTTTGTTTTTTTTTTGGTTTTCTGGTTGGTTGATTTTTTTCTACCCTGTCTTCTAATTCACTGATCCGGTCCTCAGCTTCCTCTACTCTGCTGTTTTTGACCTTCCATTGTGTCCTTTATTTCTGATATGTCATTCTTCATTTCTTCTTCGTGGTTTTTAATTTCCAATTGGTTGATTTTCAACATTTCTATGTCTTTACTCATGGTGTTGATGTCCTTACTCATGCTGTTGAACTTCCTCAAGATCATGGCTCTGAATTCTAGCTCTATTAACTTGCTTAA
Organism: Molossus molossus; assembly: GCF_014108415.1. Taxonomy (NCBI): domain Eukaryota; kingdom Metazoa; phylum Chordata; class Mammalia; order Chiroptera; family Molossidae; genus Molossus; species Molossus molossus. The sequence continues at coordinate 229,825 of NW_023425358.1, forward strand.
CTGCTTATCATTCATCTCATCTTCAGTAGAGGTCTCTTGTTCTCTCATTTGGCATTTGTTTTTTCTTTTACCATTTTGGCTATCACTAGGGGCTTTGGAGCCTGCCCAAAGTTTTTTTGTGGGGGTTCGTGTTCTGCTATTTGTGGCTCCCTCTCCTGCGTTTGGATGAGTGAGGGAGTGCCCACATTAAACACCACTGTCAAGTCTTACTGTCCTGGGTAGAGTTGCAAGCCCAGGAATGGCTCAGTTATCCTCTAGCTTTTTGCCTGCAGGCTATCAGTAGCAGTCACCGAAGAGCCTTGGGTTGTCAGTGGAATGAAAAACTTCCTCTGGTGCTCAGCCTAAGGGGATTTTCTGAGGGTTTGGCAGATACTGGTTGTTAATGAGCCTCAATTTTCATTTCAATGGCCCACCAGGTGGGGTTGAATCTCTGAGGGAGGGGCTGTTGCCTCTCCCTAGAGCCCTGGGAAGGAGTAAGATGGCCACTGTCCTGTGTGGCCGCAACTCAGCAAAAGCTCTGAGCACCCTCCAAATTCGAAGTGCCCCCACACAGTTCCAGTTCAGTCTGCCCTCCCTCTGCCGGAGCCCAGGATGAGTGGCTGTGGCTATTTCAGCATCTGTCCCGGCTCTGCGCTGTGGAACCACTTGGGAGTTTAACCCGAGGGCGCTGCTCACAGCTAAGACTGCTGCTGTCCGTGGGCTCCCAGCTCCCCTCTTGCACCTCCACAGTCCTACCAGGATCGAGTCAGTGTCCCTGGTTACATGGTCCTCGCAAGCTGCTTTTCAGTTGCTTTTTCCCAATGATTTGTCTTTATTTTAGTTGTAATTCCAGTTTGGTCCTGGGAGACGGTCTGTGTAGCTTCCATTCACTCTGCCACCATTTCGGAATCTCTCTGTAAATTATTCTTTATTTCAATTAGTGCCTCCTTCATTTCTGACTGTGCAGTCTTCATTTCTGACTGGTCCATTTTTATGCTCTTGAGGCCCTCTCTAACTTCCTTGAGCATTATTGTAACCAGTGTTTTGAACTCTGCATTTATTAGATTGCTTATCTTCATTTTGTTTAGTTCTTTTCTTAGAGTTTTGTTGAGTTCTTACATTTGGGACATGTTTCTTTGTCTTCTTATTTTGGCTGATTCTCTGTGTTTGTTTCTATGTATTTGGTAGAGTTGCTGTATCTCCTAGGCTTCATAAGGTGGCCTGTTGTTGTAGGTGGCCTTGTAGGGTCCAGAGGCACAGCTTCCCTGATCACCCCAGTTGGGCCTTGAGGTGCTCTCCTCGTGTGGACTGGACACCCTTCTGTTATAATTAAGTCTTGATTGCTGTTGGCACGTCAGTGGGAGGGATTTACTCAGATTGATCAGCTATAAGGACTTGCCGTGCCCACTGAGCACTGACTCCCTTGGAGGATCAGCAGTGCAGGGACCCAGCACACAGAGCAAGACTTACCTCTGGTACCCTCGAGCCCACTCCTTGAGTGTGTCACTTGTGAGGCGGTTGGGTGGTGCTTCGACATGGTCTGAAGCTGTCCACTGGGTGTGCTGGCTCTGGGGCAAGGTCAGCCACTGCCTGTGTTCTATCTGGGGCCACCAGGCGTAAGGTACAAAGTGATCTACAGATGGCTGCTTCTTGTGCTGGGCTTGGAGGTGCCCAGGTGAAGCCAAGTTGTGAACCAAGGCTGGTTGCTCCTAGTGCTGGGCCTGGGGCCACTTAGTGAGAGGTATGGGGCTTGCTGAGACCAGACGCTGATTGAGAGATTTTTGGAAAATCCAATGCATGAACCCAGCCAGGCCATTCCTATGGTAAAGGCACTGGAAACGCTTGGGTGGGTTCAAAAGTTGGGTGGGGCAGGGCCTCAGGGAATCACCAGGGCAGGGCAAACTGTCAGCCAGGTTGCTGGAATTCCAGATATGGTGGCTGTGTGACAGCCTTGTTGGGGAAGGGCTCACCAAAGGAACTACAGCCTCCACCAGCACCTGTTTGGGAGAAAGCTGCCCTACAGGTCTTGCCCCACTGTCAGACAACTCAGGTCTTCCCTGTGTGTGTCTGGTGCCTTCCCCACCTTTCTAGCTGCCTTCCCCACACTGGAGCCTGGAGAGTGTGAATCCAAGTAAGTCCCTGTGCGGGCCTTTTAAGAGGAACTCCCTGGGACCCCAGCAGCCTAAGCCTCCCTCCGCCCCAGTTCTGCTGGTTTTACAGTAATAAGTTATGGGGACTTCTCTTCCTGGCATTGGAACCTTGAGCTGGGTGCCGGGTGTGGGATGGGGACCCCTCAGTCCTCAGGGAGGACCTTCACAGCTGAGGTGTCCTCCTGATTTTATTCACCACACGTGTGTGGGACCAGCCCGTCTGTGCCTCTGCCCCTCCTACCAGTCTCGATGTGGCTTCTTTAATTTCGCAGTAGTGAACTTCTATTCAGCTTGATGTCAGGCGGTTTTGAATGATGGTTGTTCTGTAGTTTAGCTGTTATTTTGATGTGGTTGTGGGAGGAGGCAATACCATGTTTACTTATGCTGCTGTCTTGACCAAAGTCCAAGAAAAACATTTTATAAATGAAGATTGTATTATAAGGAACATGAATGCAAATAAATAATATTTTATTAGAAATAAAGGCATAAAGAAAGGGAATTTTTAGAACCAAAAAAATTAAGGAAAATCATGATTTGAGAGAGAAAGTACAAATACTGAAGAAAGGCAAAGATGATTTAACATATGGGTAGTAGACATACCCAAAAAAGGGGTGTGTGGGCAAAGTAAAGTATCAAACCAAACCTAAATTATAATTCAAAAGAAACCTCCTGAAATTGTGTGTGTTTGTATGTGTGTGTATTTAAAGCTGCGTATTGAAAGAACACACTATGTACCTGAAAATTTTGGCCCAGAATAACCAAGACATACTTCAGTACAATTACTGAGCTTTACAGTAAAAGAAAGAAATCCTTTGGGCATCTAAGCAAAAAGAGTAATTGACATATGTGAGATAGAAAATGATATTGGCATCAGATCTTTTGCAGCCACATGTTATATCAGAGAAAACGGAGATGGTGACTAAGTCGAATGAGGGGTGTGTTTTGGCGTAACATGGCTGGGACCTATAGAAGTGGTTAATTATGGAGTGTGAGGGAAAGAGAGTAACTCCTAGGTTAGGTCCTTCTCTCTTGCATATGTCATCCATAAGTTAAATCTTCTTTGCCTTTCTTCAGTATTTGTCACTGTCTCTCATCATATTTCTCTCTTCATTTCTTTTTGGTTTAAAATTTTTCCTTTCTTTATTTCTCGTAAGGCATTATTTTTTTAAGAGACTAAATCCTGAGTAATATATCAAAGATATTCAGAACATAAATGTGAACATGAGCCAAAGATTTTACATTCATAAAAATGATTTTTCAAGTATAAAGAGCACAAACTGTCATTAAAATAACATGTAAAAACTCAGAGAATACCATTCCTGTGAGTCCTTCTTCAGGAGTCTACTAAAGAATGAGTTTCGAACAACCAATAACCAGAAAGACATCAACCTGAGACTGGTGGTGAGCATTAAACATACAGTTACTTACCACACTAAGACTAAGTGAGGGAATGATTCCAAAATGGTGGCAGAGTGAATGGAAGTTACACAGACCACCTTCCAGGACCAAACTGAAATGACAACTAAAATAAAAACAAATAGTCAGAGAAAAGCAACAGAAAAGAAGCTGGAGAGGACCCATATAATCACAGACAGGAAGAGGACGCTGAATTGAGCCTGGTAGGAACTGCAGACTGTGAGAGTGTGGGCTGGGAGCTCACGGACAGCAGCTGTTTTAGCTGTGAGCAGCTCCCTCGGGGATGAAATCCCATGGCATCTCCACAGTGCAGAGGGCCGGGGCATAGCACTAAAATAGCTACAGCCACTCACCTTGGGCTCTGGAAGAGGGAGGGTGGACTGTACTGGAACTGTGTGGAGAGACTTTGGATTTGGAGAGCTGGGAGGGTAATGGAAGTCTTGTGCTGAATCACTTCCTCTCAGGACAGTAGCCATATTATTCAAAGAACTCCTTTGCAGAGCCCCAAGGAGAAGCAACAGCCCCTCCCTCAGGTATTTAACACCACCTGGCCAGCCAAGAGAAGTGCAAATTAAGGCTCATTAACTGCCCGCAAGCATAAGTCCCACCCTCTGTAAATCCTCTGACCCTGACCACCTGAGGGAGTTTTTTCATTTAGTTGAGGGCTACAACCCAAGGCTGATCAAGTAACTGAGACTAATAGCCTTGAGGCAAAAAGCCAGAGAATAACTGAACTTTCATGGACTTGCAAATCTACCCAGGAAAGTAAGACCTGACAGTGGTGTTTAACTTGGGTCCTCCCACACTCATCCAAACCAAGTAGAGGGGGCCACAACCAGCAGAACACAAACACCCACAGGGAAAATTTGGTAGGCTCCAAAACTGACTGAGAAAGCCAAAATGGTGAAACAAAGAAACAAATTCCAAATGAAAGAACTAGATAATTTGACAGAAGATGAAATAAATGAAAAGGAATTGAGCAAGATATCAGAGGGAGAGTTGAAAGTAATAATCATGATGAAGCTCAACAGCATGAGTAGAGAAGTAGAAGCATTGAAAACCAACCAATTGGAAATGAAGAATGACATAGCAGACATAAAGAATGCACTGGAAGGAATAACCAGCAGCGTAGAGGAGGCTTAGGATCGGATCAGTGAATTAGAAGACTGGTAGAAAAATACCACCCCATCAGAGAAGCAAAAAGAAAAGACAATTAAAAAACAGGAACACAGCCTAAGAGAACTGTGGGACAATTTAAATGTAACAACATTCACATCATAGGAGTTCCAGAAGAGGAAAATGAACAAGGGTTAGAGAATATATTTGAAGAAATAGTGACAGAAAACTTCCCTAACTTGGTGAAGAAAAAAGGCATACAAGTAAAAGAAGCATGGCAAGCCCCAAGCTAGAAGAACCCAAATGGGTCCACACCAAGACACATAATAATTAAAATGCCTAAAATTAAAGACAAAGAGAGAATCTTAAAGGCAGCAAGAGATAAGCAACAAGTACCTAAAAAGGAACCCCCATAAAGCTATCAGCTGACATTTCAACAGAAACATTCCCAGAAGGGAATGGCATGAAGTAATCAAGGTAATGAAAAGCAAGGACCTGTCCAGCTGGTGTGGCTCAGTGGTTGAGCATTGACCCATGTACCAAGAGGTCACTGTTTTGATTCCCAGTTAGGATACATGCCCAGATTGTGGGCCCGGTCCCAAGTGGGGGCATGCAGGAGATGGCCAATTGATGTTCTCTCTCATCAATATTCCTATCTCTCTCTCCCTCTCACTTCCTCTCTCTCTCTCTCAAATCAATAAAGAAAAAAAACTTTAAAAAACCCACAAAAAACAAGTATCTGAATCCAAGACTACTCTATTCAGCAAGGCTATCATTCAAAATAGGAAGTCAAATAAAGAGCTTCCCAGAACAAAAAAGGCTAAGGGACTATATTAGCACCAAACCAGCACTGCAAGAAATGTTAAAGAACTGCTGTACTTACTAGAAGAAATAGGAAGAAAAATTTAACAACAATAAACAAAAATGGCAAAATATAAGTACATATCAATAATGACCTTAAATGTAAATGGATTGAACACTGTGATCAAAAGACATAGAGTAGCTCACTGGATAAGAAAGTATAACTCATATATATGTTGTTTACAAGAGACCCACTGCACAACAAAAGACTCACATAGGTTGAAAGTGAAGGTATGGAAAAAAAATCTACCAAGAAAATGGAGAGGGAAAAAGAGCTGGGGTAGCAATACTCATATCTGATAAATTAGACTTCAAAATGAAGGCCATAACTAGAGACAAAGAAGGCCACAACATAATATTCAAAGGATCTATCCAACAGGAAGATTTAACCTTGGTAAATATATATGCACCCAATATAGGAGCACCAAAATATATTTGAAAACTTCTGGAGGACTTCAAAGGAGAAATTAACAGCAATACAGCCATAGCTAGGGATTTCAATACCCTCTGACATCACTGGATAGATAGACTAGACAAAAAATTAAGGATACAGAGACTCTAAATGATGCACTAGGTGAAATAAATTTAATAGATATCTACAGAGAATTACATCCCCAAACTGCAGAATTCACATTCTCTTCAAGTGCACATGGGACATTCTCAAAGACAGACCACATGTCAAGACACAAACTAAGTCTGTACAAGTTCGAGAAGACTGAAATCATATCAAGCATCTTCTCAAATCACAATGGCATGAAACTAGAACCCAATTACAACAAAAACACGCAAAAAGATTTAAATACAGGGAGGCTAAATAGCATGTTATTAAACAATAAATGGGTTACCAAAGATATCAAGGTAGAAATTAAAAACTTCCTGGAAATCAATGAAAATGAACACCTAATAACACAAAATCTATGGGATGCAGTGAAAGCAGTCCTGAGAGGGAAGTTCATAGCACTACAGGTGTACATTGGGAAACAAGAAAAAGTTCTCATTGACTACTTAACCTCAAACTTAAAGAACTAGAAAGCAAACAAAAAGAAAACCCCAGAGCAAGTAGAAGGAAAGAAAAAGTAAAGATAAGAGCAGAAATAAATGGCATGGAGACTAAAAAAACAAAAATTGAAAAGATCAATAACACAAAGAACTGGTTCTTTGAAAAGATAAACAAGACTGATGGACCCTTAGCTAGACTTACCAAGAAACAAAGAGAGAGGACCCAAATACACAAAATCAGAAATGAAAGAGGAGAAGTAACAACTGCCACCACAGAAATACAAAAGATCGTTAATAAATACTATAAACAATTATAAGCCAACAAATTGGACAATCTAGGTGAAATGGACAAATTTCTAGAAACACATAGACTCCCAAAACTGAACTGGGAAGAGATAGAAAACTTGAACAAACCAGTAACAATTAAGGAAATTGAAGATGTAATCAAGACCCTCCCAGCAAACAAAAGTCTGGACTCAGAAGGCTTCTCGGGGGAGTTTTACCAAATATTTAAAGAAGAACTAACACCCATTCTCCTCAAACTATTCCAAAAAAGTACAAGAAGAGGGAAGACTTCCAAACTCATTTTATGAGACCAGCATTATTCTCATTTTATAACCAGAGAAAGACACTACAAAGAGAGAAAACTACACACCAATATCCTTCATGAACATAGATGCCAAAATCCTTAACAAAATATTAGCAAATCAGATCCAGGAATATATTTTAAAAATTATTCAGCATGACCAAGTGGGATTCATCCCACTGATGCAAGGTGGGTATCATATTCACAAATCAATAAATGTGATACACCACATAAACAAAATGAAAGATAAAAACCAAATGCTCATATCAATAGATGCTGAAAAAGCATTTGACAAAATCCAGCAACCATTTCTGATATAAAAGCTCAGCAATGTGGGAACAGAGGGATCATATCTCCACATAAGAAAGGCCATATATGAAAAACCTACAGCCAACATAATGCTCAATGGGCAGAAACTAAAAGCATTCCCCTTAAGAAAAGGAACAAGACAAGGATGCCCACTTTCGCCACTCTTATTTAAGATAGTACTGGAAGTCTTAGCCACAGCAATTAGACATGAAGGAAAAATAAAAGGGATCCAAATTGGAAAGGAGGAAGTGAAACTGTCATTATTCGCAGATGACATGATATTATACATAAAAAAACCCTAAAGACTCCATCAAAAATCTACTAGATTTAATAAAAGAATTTGGCAAAGTAGCAGGATACAAAATTAACATCAAGAAATTAACAGCATTCTTATACACCAATGATGAACTCACAGAAAGAGAAACTAAAAAAACAATCTTATTTATCAGAGCAGCAAAAAAACAAATATTAAGATACTTAGGAATAAACTTAACCAAAGAAGTAAAGGACCTATTTGCAGAAAACTACAGGACATTAAAAAAAGAAATAGAGGAAGATATAAAGAAGTGGAAGCATATATCTTGTTCATGGATTGGAAGAATTAACCTCATTAAAATGTCCATATGACCCAAAGCAATCTACAGATTCAATGCAATCCCCATTAAAATATCAACAACATATTTTACAGAACTAGAACAAATACTTCAAAAGTTCATATGGAACCAAAAAACAACAACAACAACAACAACAACAACAACAACAAAAACCACCCCTGAATAGCCACAGCAATCTTGAAAAAGAAGAACAAAGTAGTAGAGATCACAATACTATCAGGTTATACTACAAAGCCATTGTAATCAAAACAGCCTGGTACTGGCACAAGAACAGGCACATAGATCAATAGAATACAACAAAGAACCCAAGAATAGACCCAAGACATTATGTTCAATTAATATTTGACAAAGGAGGCAAGAGCAGACAATGGAATAAAAGACAGACTCTTTAACAAATGGTGTTGGGAAAACTTGACAACTACATGCAAAAAAATTGAAACTAGACCAACAAGTTACACTATACACAAGAATAAACTCAAAATGAATAAAATACAATGCATAACATTTCTAGAAGAAAATGTAGGCAACAAAATTTCAGACATCATACGCAGCAGAATTTTCATTGATACAATGCATAAGGCAAGAGAAACAAAGGAAAAAAATGAACACATATGACTACAACAAAATAAAAAGCTTCTGCACAGCAAAAGAAAGAAGCATCCAAATGGAAAGGGAACTCACTATATGGGAGAGCATAATTGTCAACAATACATCAGATAAGGGGTTAATTTCCAAAATATATAGAGTACTCACACTACTCAACAAAAGGAAGGCAAATAACCCAATTATACATGGGCAGAGGACCTAAACAGACACCTTGCCAAACAGGACATACAAATGGCCAAGAGACATATGAAGAAATGCTCAATGCCACTAATCATCAGAGAGATGAAAATTAAAATAACTATGAGGTATCACCTCACACCTGTCAGAATGGCCGCCATCAACAAATCATCAAACCATGAGTGCTGGGGAGGGTGTGGAGAAAAGGGGACTCTAGTACACTGCTGGTGGGAATGCAGACTAGTGCAGCCACTATGGAAAACAATATGGTGTTTCCTCAAAAAATTAAAACTTGAACTGTCATCTGACCCAGTGATCTCACTTCTAGGAATATACCTAAGAAGCCTGAAACACCAATCAGAAAGAATGTATGTACCCCCTGTGTTCATAGCAGCACTATGTACAATAGCTAAGATCTTGAAACAGCCCAAGTGTCCATCAGTAGATGAGTGGAGAAAAAAGCTGTGGTACATATACACAATGGAGTACTATGCAGCTGTAAGAAAGAAATATTTCACCCTGGCCAGTTTGGCTCAGTGGTTAGAACGTTGGCCTGTGGTCCGGAGAGACCTGGGTTCGGTTCCCGCCCCGGCCCTGGTTGTATTGTGCAGGTGGCAGCCGCTCGATGTGTCCCTTTCACGTCGATGTTTCTCTCTCTCTCCCTCTCTCCTTCCCACTCCATCTGAACAACAAAAAGAAAAGGAAAAATGTCCTCGGGTGAGGATATAAAAAATAAATAAAATAAAATAAAAAAGAAAGAAATATTTCTTATCCTTTGAGATGACATGTAGGGACCTGGAGAGTATTATGCTAAGTGAAATAAGCCACTCAGAGAAAGACAGATACCACATGATCTCACTTATTTGTGGAATATAATGAACAAAATAACCTGATGAACAAAATAGACCCAGAGACATAGAAAGGAGTGTGGCTCCGATTGACAAACCTCAAAGCTGGGGGTTGGGGTGTAGGGATGAGGTAAACTGAAGAACTTATATGCATAACCAATGGACATAGACAACAATGCTGTTGGGGTGAGGGGCGGTGGGGATCAGGAGGAGGATGTCTGGGGGGAAAAGGAGAAACGTCTGTAACAAAAATTAATTAATTAATAAAAAATAAGACTAAGTAAGGTTGAACAGGCTGTCGTGTATTATGCAATGACAATGTGGTCTTACAATGTATATATAGTATTAAGAATAGGAAGACTGGAGATAACCATATGCAAAAACATTAAAAAAAATTTTTTATCCTCACCCAAGGCCATTTTAGCATTCATCTTCAGCTAGAGTGGGAGGGAAAGAGAGAGGGAGAGAGAGAGAGAGACATCGATTTGAGAGAGACACGTCAACTGGTTGCCACCCATATGCCTCAATTCGGGCTGGGATCAACCTGCAACTGAGGTACATGCCCTTAGCGGGAACCGAACCTGGGACTCTCTGGTTCATGGGCCGACGCTCTAACCACTGAGCCAAACCCTTCAGGGCTGCAAAAACATTTTAAATTATAGTAACTGGTAGTGTCTGTAGTATTGCTACTGTTATTCTGCGACTGCCTTATGTATGTTGTGGGATGAGGCAAACAATTGGGGGGGTCATTCAATTTCTATCATTTCTGTGTTTTTGAGAACCAGGATTCTCAATGCAAAAGAATGGAATTGGAGAGGCAGTATGGAATAGGCGAAGTAATTACCCTGTGGACTCGGACTGGAATTGGACATTTTGTTTTCTAAATTTTGTATATATTTTATAACTATATGTTATATATTTTATTGCATATATAGTATTTTTCTATCTATATCTATCTATCTATCTATCTATCTATCTATCTATCTATCTATCTATCTATCTATCTATTGATCTCTCGAATGATCGATCTATCTACCTGTCTATTTTATTTCCCCTCTAGCACTGTCTACTAACAGTGGCCTAGAAACTTTGACCAAGAGAGGCAACCAGACCGCGGTCGTGCTGTGACTATTCCATGCTGAAGGAAACCAGGGCTTCTCGGAGAAATGGCTGATTCCACTCTGGGCAGAAATATACCAAATGAACCGGAACAGGTCATGAGCCAACTTAAACAGACTCTCATTGTCCAAAGATGACAATTTGAGTTCTAATAAGAGTGATAATTGCAGTGGATTGAAACCTGTGTTTAAACATGGGTTTAATATATTTATATCCATGAGTTCATAATGCCATTTAAAAAATTAATTGGTCATCATCTGAGGATGACAAGGAACTAATTTATTATTTTTAAAACCAGGTAAATAAAAGAAAATTAGCATTTATCTGTCATTCCTATATGAACTATACCCCTGGGTAACCGAATGATAGATGGAGGAGCAACTCTGCTTAAATTCTCAGGGCAGTGCATGGAAACAGAAATGATTAATGGACCTGGGGCCTAGGCTTTGACATTGAGCATCAGTAGTTGCTAACACTGAAGAGAGAGAGAGAAGAGAAAGTCACGCATCTGAGGTACTCCTAATGAATGAGCGTAGTCCTGGCTAACGGTCAGAACCCGAGCTTGACCAAGCCTCTCGATCTAGCTACCCTTTTGCAAGAACACAGAGATGGAGGAACACAAACTGCATCAGGAGAACCCAGAGGTGGTAAACCCTCAGGACAAATGAACAGATACATTTAAGGGAAAGATGAAGGACAAATCTGTAATTTAAAAGAATTAAAATGGGCAAGACTAAACTACACTGCCTAAGAATGTATTTGGTGACAAAACCATAGAGAGAAAACAGGAAGTGATCACTATGAACTTCAGGAAAGTGGTCCCTTTTTGAGGGGGGCAAGCAGGCCCTCTGGGGTCTGGCCGAGTTCTACATCTCAACCCGTGTAGTGACCATGAGGGTGTTCCCCTGACAGTAACTCACTAAGCTATTCATTTGTTTTTTGTATCTGTGTTTTATTTCGCAATAAACCGGTTATATGTTTAAGTCATAAATAGATAAGTAAAATTTAAAGCTATGAGAATGGTGAGGTCACTTGAGAGAGTATACATAAGGAAGACAGCCCAGAACTGAATCTCAGAGGCACCCCAAAGCCTAGTTAGGAGAGACAGAGAAGGAGCAGCCATTGGGGCAGGAAGACAAAATGACAGATGTGAACAGCAGCTGAGGTAGCAGGGAGCGTCCTGCAGGCAGTACTTCAAGCTGGAGCGCTCGCTCCGCGGGGCGGGCTCCTGAGGGCCAGACGGAGGATGCAGGCTCCATGGCGCCGCCGAGCGGGCACCGGGAGCTCAGTCAGCACTGTCTGGCGTGGAAGTGAGCCCAGCAGGGCAGGTTGAGGTGAGATGGAGACAGTGAGGAGGAGGGAGTTGCGCGGGCGCCTTGAGTGATGCAGAAAGGAGCCAAGGGACGGTCAAGAACGTCCTTGAAGTGCAGGCAGGAAGGGAATCCTACTCAGGCTCCCGACATGGGCCCTGTGCTCTGCTGACGTGCACCCTCACCCACACGGGCTGCTCCCCATGCTCCCTCCAGGCAGGCAGCTGCAGGACCCGCAGACAGGCTGTGGGTGGTGAGGTTCACCTGTGGGACAGGCAGGGCCTGCAGGGCAGGAGACACCACACTTGTGGGTGACCGCAGCCCGTTGTTGACAGAAGAGGCTGTCAGATCCGTGAGCCGTCAGCCGGGATTCCTCTTCTCTGTCTCCTGCTATGGCAACCTGGGAGCAGCTCGGCCTGGCCTGGGCCCGGCTCCCCTGCAGAGCTCAGCCAGGCCGTTCCTCATGCAGCCGGGGCAGCCTGGCGAGGCCAGATCTTTTGTCAGATAGCCAGTGAGCCGCTGGCTCTGGCTCGTCCACATGGAGGACCAGGGTGAGCCCTTTGTTCACCGGCCAAGAAGTTGGAGCAGAGAAGCTTCAGCAGCTGGCTGGACACATTCCTTACCGCGGCCAGGCAGCTGGACAGGAGTACTGTGACCCTCGATCCATGCCTGCCCGGTCCGCCTCCTGCCCTGGGTCCCCTAGGCTATGGGCCTCCACACTGCAGCTCTCTTTGCCCATGACAGAGGCACTGCAGCAGCCGGCACGGGGATGGGAGCCTCACGCGTGGCCATGGTGACTGCCCATCGCAGAGGATGTGGGAGAAAATGGGCCACTGCCTTAAAGCAGAGTTTGTCACACAGGTGGGGCCAATTTTTGCTCCTCTGGCCCCTTAAGCTTCCCAGAGGCTCTGCCTCACTCCCTGTGTCAGGAATGGAGGGCATTTCTGCCAGACTGAGCCTCAGTGCAGAGCTGCAAACACAGGAGGGGAGGCCGTGCGGGGCCAGGGCCCAGAGAGGGCCCTGTGGGTGAGGAGCTGGGACCCATGGGGAGAACGCCTTTGTTTGTTAATCTTCACCTGAGGGTATTTTCCCACTGACTTTTAGAGAGTGGAAGGTAGGGAGGGTGGGGGAGAGAGACATGGATGTGAGAGAGACATGTCGATTGGCTGTTTCCTGCATGTGCCCCAGCTGAGGCTGGGGATCGAACCTGCAACCCAGGTACGTGCCCTTGACCTGGAATTGAACCTCTGACTCCTCGGTGCACAGGCCAATGCTCTAACCACTGAAACAGACCGGCCAGGGCAAGAACTCTTTTTCCAATGCTTCTAGAGTTTTATTTCTCATCCTGCTTTACCTCTGAGACAAAATGTTTATCATATATATATAGATATACACACACACACACACTATATATATATATTTACCATATATATAGATACACACACAGCAGCATTGAGCATTGCTGTGTGGCCATTCTAAGGACTAAATGGATTATGAATATCTCTATCCTTTTCTATCCTTGAGTAGCAGTGCTCAGCATCAGTTATATCCGTGTTTTCTAGCATTGGTGGTGAATTTACACCAAGCCACCCAACCACATGCTTGTCTAATATCCAGGGGGCAGGCCTTAATGAAAGGTGACTTTTGCAGATATAAATAGAGTCACTAACAGGTTCACACACAGACCAAGCCCATTGCCAATGTCCATGGCTGTGCTCCAGCCAGCTGACCTCACCTGTGCAGCTCCTTGCCCACTGGAGAGCCCTCTGGTGGCCAAAGTCGGTGTTTGACAAGTGCAGGGGCTGGTTTGCATGACACCAAACCACTTGGGATCTGAATCACATGGGCAGTTGGCTGAACTTGCACAGATTCCACCAGGTGTCGGGCATCACACAGGCGTAGCTTGTCCTCTCCTCCCCTTTCTGAGCCACTGTCAGCCTCCGGAATTTCATTGATATTCCTGAGCATCTGCAACCTTTTACACCTGAGCACACTGATGGGTTGTAGTCAGATCACCTGGTCATCTGCTTCTGATTTGAAGATCGTGGGACCTAGGACATCCCAGACAGTCTCTCGCAGTAGCTCTTGGTCTTCTCTTCCCACTGAGGGGTACCACCTACACTAGACGAAGGGTGGGGGCTGGGCATTCCCACAGGAGTACGCTGACCCCATCATCCACAGTGGCCCGTGGCCTGTCTCACCTGGAACTCGGAGCATCATGGCCATGAGGCACTGTGCCCACACAGAGCCCCAGCAGGCAGATGCAGCGAACCTGCCCGGGAAACCATCCAGCACTGCCCTGTGACTGGGTGAATGTCTTTGGGATCTGCTTGGGACCTTGGCCTCCTGTGTTGGTCCACAGGCGTCTCCCAGCCCCCGTGTCCCATGGAGCTGAGGGACCAGCGAGGGCAGGGAATGCTCACCCTTCTCCCGCCGGGTGCTTTTCAAGCTCTGGGCCATCTTCTGTGTCGCCCTCACCCATCACGGAGATGGCATCTTCCTCTGGTTTTATACAAACCCAAGGGCTCAGACTGAACTGAGGTTCCCGCCAGGACACCCCATATTTCTGAGTATTCCAGCTGGGCCCGAGACCTAGCCATCGGAGGGAGCAGGGTCCTCAGAGAGCCGTGGGTTGTGTGTGAGGTGTGCGCCCGGCACCTTCTCGAGGGGCCTCTGCCCACCACTGCCATCTCTGCAGCTGCTGGCTCTGAGCATCTAGCAGGTGCCAGGGGGCATTCTGAGTCTGATCAACTCATTTACTACTCACAGTCTCCCCCATTTACAATGAGGAAGTAGGAGACTAGAGAAGTTAAACATCTGGTCCCCGTTTCCACAGCTGAAAGGTGGCAGAACGTGCTCCTAACCATTGTACAATCCTGCCTTTCAGCAAAGAGCAAACGCAGTCTCCCTCCTCGGCAGCTTCCTGTCCATGTAAGCACCGCCGAGGGAACCTAGCCTTGCAGGGCAGATGTGAAATGCCTTCGTTCTCATGGCTGTCCGAGCACACATGCCCGTGCCCGCCCACACCCACGCGCGCGTGCGCGCACACACACACTGACTTGGAGGTGGCCATTGCCTTGCTCTTCATTTATTCGTTCAAACCACCAGAACCATCAGCCTCACTGAGCAGTGTGGTGGATGCTGGGGCTTGAGAGCGAAGTAAGAGGCAGTCCCTGCCAGGGGTTTTTCTCGGGCCAGAGGGAAAGACCTGTGAAGGTACGACGGCCCTGCAGCGGGCACAGCAGCGGTGTGTGAACCACTGTGGGCACAGAGGGACGGTCTGATCTGGGCGCCTGCAGACAGGGATCTTCTCCTGGGAACGGAGCCAGTTTGGAGCCCTGGAATCTTGGAGTTGGTGCAAGGAACACCTGGGCTCAAATCCTAAACCTGCCGATTCCTGGCAGGGGATGGGGCACGTTATTGGAAACGTGTCAAAGGGCCCACCTCAAGGTTCAGCACAAAGTCTCAAAAATTTTGATTTTTTTTTTTTACCCAGCTAGCTCTATGACTTTGAACAAGTCAGCCAACCTCCCTGAGCCTCATTGTCCCACTTCTGAAATGGGAGCAATTGTATAAGCCTTGGCGACCTTTAAAGACTGTGGCAGTGATGCACCCAGATGAAGTTCTTTAGTGGCACTGGCTCCTCTCTGCCAGGACCTGCGACCCAGGGCTGAGCAGAGTGGTGGGCTGTCCCGAAGGGACAGGGGATGACAAACTGAGCCCCTTAAGGCGCTCGGAGGGAAAATGGACTCTCCCGGCACCCTGGTCTGTCATACAAAATGGCTATGAAAGCACTTTGCAGCGATGGAGTCTTATCAGTGTTCCTAATAACCACAGGGGGAGGGACTGGCAGGGGCGACCACGCGCTGTTTGATGGACATTAAAGCCCAGCTCACCAGGCTCCTCCCAGACTGGGGAATGAGTGCTCAGGAAGCCCGTGGGGCGGGGCCAGGCGCCTCGCACCCCCTGGACGGGATGCTGCACACACCAGAGCCAGGACATCCCTGTCCCCAGCTCATGTCAACCAGTTCAGTTTTTTGTTGTGGACACACTTTGCTTTGGGGTTTTAATTAGTAGTAAAAGGAAAAGCAAAAGCTGAGAGGCTTGTCCTCTGACGGGCGAGGGAGAGCTGCAGACAGTGGCGTCTGCGGCCACAGGACAGGCTGAGCCTCTTCGGGGAGAGGAGAGGAGGAGGAGGCAGGAGGGCTGGGGCAGTGCGGGCAGAGACATGGCATTTGTCTAAAAGGCCCTGGGAGACGTAAGTGGAAGTTAGCTCCAGAAAAAGCAATATTTTAAGTGGAATATTAATGGGATCCATTTTCTTGCCGTGTCCTGCAGGAATGCTTTGAAAGTGCAGGGAAATAGCATTTTGCAAAAATAACTGTTATTTATATAAGAAGACATCCTTGGATAGCTCACAATGTGAGGTTTCAAGGTAATAACTGGACCCTCAGAATCATCATTACCTATCTGAAAGGCAATTTCTGGGCCAGGAAATTGATAGAAAAAAATGATCCAATTCTACCACAGTGGTACATAAATTTACGTT
This sequence comes from Molossus molossus, assembly GCF_014108415.1. Classification (NCBI taxonomy): domain Eukaryota; kingdom Metazoa; phylum Chordata; class Mammalia; order Chiroptera; family Molossidae; genus Molossus; species Molossus molossus. The sequence continues at coordinate 246,464 of NW_023425358.1, forward strand.
TTAGTTTTGTTATTTGATTTCATTCTAGATCAGATGGGACTTGGAGACTAAAGGGAGTTGAGCAGGGGTAAAATGGATTGGCCTTCCCAAAGCATCTGTATTGATGATCGAATGTCTGTTGGGGAAAAGCCTTGAGCGCCCGCCTGTCCGAGTGGAGGGAAAGCAGTGTTGGGGGGGATTCCCGCGGAGCCCACACAGCCTCCTCGGGGCCCTGCCCAGGCCCCGTGCTCTCCGCCCGCCGAATTAACAACCAAGGCTGGACAGCCCCCTGGACTTCTAGTCCTGCTAAATCTATGCTTTTAAGGAAACGGGAGCTCATTCTATACACATCGTATTGGAATTGGCCTTTTTTACTACAACATGAACAGCTTTCCACGCGGGTTTATATAAAGCAACTTTCTTTCAAAAGCTGCAGGCTCGTGATATGAATGTTCATCATTTAGGCAAGTGTTCCCCTTTTGATGGACATACAGGTTGTTTTCTTCTTGCACCTGAGACTGCACGTTTGCAGGAGTGTTTAATAGAAAATAATTCCTTGGCATGAAAGACTTGTGTCAGAGGGTATGAATCAACTGAGCACCACTGACCTTGAAAATTGAGATCTGACAGCTTCTGCCTTCGAGGTCAAATGGATTCTCAGGATGTCAGACAAGGGGGCAAAATTATACTAGAACTTTCTAGAAAATGGTGATATTGCTTCTTTAGGGGCCAGGGCAAATGTTGCAAAGGAGATAGAGTTGGTTTTGGAATACAGAGCGTTGAGCCCTACTCACACTGATGATGTTGGCAGTGTGACCTGGGTGGATTTGAAAGGTGATGAGAACGCGCTCTGTGGCCTTGGCTGGGATGATAACAGCTACCACTGGGTGCTGACAGTGAAGGCGCACCTGGGACTTGCTGTCCAAAACCAGCCCTGGCATCCAAGCTGTGCCGCTGGTGAGCCGCGGACGTCGTCATGGTTTTTAACCTCTTCCTGGGTGAGGTGGGACCATCACACAAGCCAGACAAAGTCATCCTAAAGATCGAGTGCTGTAACTTCTAAATATTGCTTTATAAAGCAGAAATTGCTATTTAAATGGCAGTGTTTTTTTTAATAATAAATCTGAGTTTTATTTGAAGCTGGCACTGAAATGTTCCCGCTTCTCCCAGTCTCCACCACAGTGCTCAGAGTCCTAAGACCCAAAGAACAGATGTGTTTGCTCTTTGACCTGGGAAAAGTTATTAAACCTCTATGAGACAGAATTTCCCCTCCCAAAAACTTGAAGGAGAGGCTCAAACTCCTTCACCAGAGAACATCCATCTCCTTCATCGCACCTTAGCAGAGGTGCTGTGCTGCTTTTCAGGTGGACTGTGGAGCAGGTAGGTACGTAGGTAGAGGGGCCAGGCAGATAGGCGGGTAGGGGTGGTAGATATGTAGGTAGATAGGTAGTGCGGATAGGTGAGTAGTTAAGACAGGTGGGTAGGTGGTAGGTAGGCAGGTAGGTACGTAGGTAGAGGGGCCAGGCAGATAGGTGGGTAGGGGAGGTAGATATGTAGGTAGATAGGTAGCGCGGATAGGTGAGTAGTTAAGACAGGTGGGTAGGTGGTAGGTAGGTAGGCACATAGGTCACGGGAGCACAACGAGAAGAGCAGGGTGCCCCTTCCTCTAATCCCTCTCTGTCCCGTCCTGGGACTGGGGCTCTGTGCCTTCAGAGACCAAGGACATAGCACCTGGAACGCTGGCACAGAAAATTACCTTGGGAGGCAAGGAATGGTCCTGGATGGCTGATGGGGAGGAGCATGCACTCCACCCGAAGGTGGAATGAAGTGTCCATTTTTATTCATCCACATTCTGGAGAAGTCAAGGCATATTCAGGAGTGGCAGCACCAAGCAGGTCTCTCTGGCATCGTCAGGAAGCTCAGGTTCTTGAAAAGTGAGGTGGGCAGAGCACAGTCTGTCACCATCTCCCGGCCCATCACTCGAGTGGAGCTTCAGACACAGACAACTCTTGAATTAATGAAGTCACTGTGTGTGAAGGCAGGTGTTGGAGGAAGAGGAGAGTTCAACAGAGTGGTTAAGACTGGACTTGCAGCCTGGCTGGAGTGGCTCAGTGGATTGAACAATGTCCCATGGACTGAGAGGTCCTGGTTCGATTCCCGGTCAGGACACATGCCCGAGTTGTGGGCTCGATCCTTGGTAGGGGGCATGCAGGAGGCAGTCAACTGATGTATCTCTCGCCCTTCCTCTCACTCTAAAAAATAAATATATATATAAATATGTATATATATGTGTGTGTGTGTGTGTGTGTGTGTGTGTATCCCAGCTGGTGTGGCTCAGTGGTTGAGCATCAACCCATATACCATGACATCGCTGATTTGATTCCTGATCAGGGCCCATGGCCAGGTTGTGGGCCAGATCCCCAGTGGGTAGCATGTAGGAGGCAGCCAATCAATGTTCTCTCTCATCAATGTCTCTATCTCTCTCCCTTTTCCCTCTCCCTTCCTCTCTCTCTAAAATCAATAAAGAAAAATAACTTAAAAAATATTTTAAAAGACTGTGGACTTGGGCCCTGGCCGGTTTGGCTCAGCGGTCAGAGCGTCGGCCTGCAGACCAGGGAGTCCCGGGTTCGGTTCCCGCTAAGGGCATGTACCTCGGTTGCAGTTTGTCTCCAGCCCTGGTTGGGTCGTGTGGGTGGCAGCCACTCAATGTGTCCCTTTCACATCGATGTTCCCCCCCCCCCAATCCCATTCTATCTGAACAAAAAATGAAGAAAAAAAAAAAAAAAGTCCTTGGGTGAGGATAAAAGACTGTGGACTTGGAATCCACTCCACCACTGGTGAGCTGTGTGACCTTATGTGAGTCACTTAACCTTTCTGAGACAGGGCTGCCCCATTTCTAAAACACAAATAGCAGCGCCTTCCTCGCAGGCTCGCTGTGAGGATTGTGTAGGTAGAATGCCTGGAACATAGTGGCCTCCGTGGCCCAGCCCTCTGAGGGACGGCTGTGTGTGCTGCCCAGCCCAAACCCCCATCAAGCTCCTGGAACACAGGCCTCACCGGGCATCAGCAGACGCCGTCCCCTCGTGCCGACAGCCCCAGAGCCCACGGACTGTCCGCTGCATGCGGGCAGCTAGCGGGCCAGCAGGCTCTCTCTCTGCACGCCCTTGGCTCTGTGGTTGTTAGTCCACACTAGTCGGAAACGGCATTACTGCAGGTCCTCACAGGCCCTGGGCAACTCGATTCTGAGCGACACAGGTTCCCCGGCCCGGGCTGACACAGCACACTCTCCTCCTCTCCAGTGGTTGGTGAGAAACCAAGTCAGTGTTAGAAGCGATGAAGATGTCAGGAAAGAAGCCAGGAAGTTATGAAAAAGTCCAAAGCCCTATAAACGGATTACCCTGTATGTAAAGTCGGGAGTCTTAAGGTGGTTTGCGGCTCATAGGAATCTTAGACAAATAGCTCAGGCTTCAGAACTCGCTTTGGAAGTATCCTGAGCAGTGCTACGGGGTGAGGGGTGAGCTGCCAGGGTTCCTGTCCTACACACCATTCCTGTGTGTGATACACTCCTTCAGTGACTATTTTGAGCACAATCCAGTATTACTGTTAGTTTCTAATAGAGTCTTACCGGTTTCTAGCAGTGACACGGGGCCGGTGTGCAAGCACGGGCTTGGACGCACACACGTGTGTACCCACACAGACAGGCTCACTCTCGCCGGTCTGCTTTCAAACAAGACCCAAGGTGAGGCACACGTGGAACTGAATCCTTAACGTGATGAGCAAACTTGACTGCAACCCCAGTCCACAGCTCAGTCACTAAACGGCTTGTCACACTCGTCACTGCCACCAGAGCCACCTCTGTCTACCAGCGCAGCTAATTCAGCACCCTCCCTAGGAAGCAGCACCGGGAACATGATTCTGCTCTGAGCACCAGCCTTCAGCCTCTCCGTTCACCCCCAAACCCTGGCTGAGGCGTGTGTGTTTGCCTCTTGAGCAGCCACCAGACAGCTTAGTCCCTCCTCCCTTCATCGTCGCCCCCTCACCTCAAGCGCTTGGCTGTTGCATCGCTGGAGACCTTCACCTCCTCCCCATCCTCCATCCTTCTCCTTCTCCTCCCTGCCTAGCACTTTTAATTTGCTTGGAATAATGATTCTGTCTTTTTTTGCATTTTGTTTCTCCTTGCTTTTATTTATCACTTGCTTTTATTTATAAGCAGGCTGTGGTGTCTGCAGAGAACGGGGAGTTGGGTGCATACACAGGGCCACTGTGTGGCGAGAGGTGCCGTTCCCATTTCCCCATTAGCTCCCATGTGGGGGACCTCGATGCTGTGGCCCGTGTCTAGAAAGCACCTGGCACAGGGAAGTACTGTACCGACGGAGAAGAGGAGGCACAGTGACATGTCCTGTCTTCCCCTGGCCCTGTGTTCACACCTGATGGTGAATGCCCCCCCCCACACACACACACACACTCATCCTTCACCAGAGGACTCCACACCTGTTTCCTCTGGAGAGCCCTCCCTCAGGCTTAGAAGTCATCTGGTCTCAAAGTTTCATTTCAGCCCTGGCCGGTTTGGCTCAGAGGTTAGAGCGTCGGCCTGTGGTCCTGAGAGACCCGGGTTCGGTTCCCGCTAAGGGCGCGTACCTCGGTTGCAGTTTGTCCCCGGCCCTGGTTGGTTGTGCGGGTGGCAGCCACTCGATGTGTTCCTTTCACGTCAATGTTTCTCTCTCTCTCTCTCTGTTCCTCTCTCTCCCTCCCACTCTACCTGAACAAAAAATGGAAAAATGTCCTCGGGTGAGGATTAAAAAAAAAAAAAAAAAAAAAAAAAAAAAGTTTCATTTCATAAAAGAGGAAACTGACCCCTGGAGAGTCACCTTTACAAGTCTGCCCAGCAGCACACCCAGGACTAGAATTCAAGTCTTGGGACACCTCTGGAGGTCCTTATTTCTCTCTCCTGGGCACTTTTCCTTTGGTTTCTATTTTATCCCCCCTCCCACGCGTGCATGTGCGCACAAGCATGCGCACGCACGCACACACACACACACACACACACACACACTATTCGGTGAGCTTCTGGGGGATTGTATCATGTGTTATTAGTCTTTGAGGTCTCCCACAATGGGAGGCACAGTGTCCCTTTCCAGCATTGACCTTCTCCATCACTGTGTCAGTGCTCATGATGACAGCAGTGTCTTGCTTCTGGGAATTTCAATAGCTCTTTACGTATAAAAGATACGCTCCAAGCAGAAGAGGCTGGGCAGCAGCAGTCTTCCGTCTTCCCAGGATTATTATGGAAATCCGCCTTTCTTCCCTGCGTTTCTTACAGAGCATCCTTATCTTCCTCGTGAGAATGTCAATGCTCTTTAACCAGATTCTGAGCCATCCACATCCTCAGCTGTACGGTGGGAGTGGGGTGCAGAATTAAGACCAGAGAGCTTGAGAACCTCTTAGTCACACCAACCTGGCAGATGGCACCCACCACCTGGGTTGAAAACATAGTGGGTTTCTGGTACTTATTCATTTGCGTTGGCTCTGTGGCTTTTTCAAGATTTTTAAGTTTCCATCTCCTCCTCTGTCTACTGACCCCTGAGGAAGAAAACTTGGCCCGAGCATGAGGTGGGACATTTAAACCGGAGGGATGGAGCTCATGGGCTTGGGGTTTTGCAGGCAGAGTCAGATCTGTACTTGGCCCCCTCGTCCTTTTTTGCCCTGGGGAAGTTCTGCCAACACTTTCCACTCCCCCGCCACCACCACCACAATCTTCTGCTGGCCTGAAGTCTCTGGGGAGACACAGCCCTCTCTGGAACTCTGCAGCAGCTTAGCTCTGAACACTGGTGGCTGTGGGGCCAGGCCAGAAAGGAGCCCCTCTTCCTTCCTGGTGCTGTGGGCATGAGTTGGGGGAGGGGAGGGGCTACAGGGCCAGCTATTTGCCTAGCTCACATGGTGACAAGGAGCCACGGAGAAGCCAACAGCCCTGCCGTTGCCCAGTGTCACCCACACCTGTGGAAACCATGCCACGGCCTGTGTCAGAGCAGCCTGCAGGGCTTTCCAGGCAGGGTAAGAGGGTGCGAGACCACTCATTGTCTCCCCCAGAGAGGCCAAAGGAAAGACCTGGGCTTGCCCAGCCGAGAATCAAGGGCTTAGCTGAGTGCAGTGAGCACATCCCCAGAGAGGGGAGACAGCAGGAGGAGGGGAAATACCCACTACTACTTCGCAGAAAGATGTTTTCACTAAAGAGACCTTGGCATGACATCATGGAGGGCTGATGGGCTCTGGTGGGGTGGCAAAAGTTTCAGATTCATTTTTAAATTAACTTTTATTAATTTTTTGCTGACAAATGAGGAAGAGGACCCAGGTTTAGGGCTGTTGACAGAGCCCTTTGTTGGTGTACTTTCGGGCAGAGCGGGAGGGGCAGGGACAGCAAGGCCTCTGGTAGAGCATCCCATGGTATTCCTGCTGGTGGAAATCGTGTTCTTCCGGACCGCAGGGAAAGCATTCCGAGAGACCCTCAGGTGGGAGGTTGTGGGTGCACGTAGAAGGCTGTCCCCAGGTTTCTGATGCCTGATCTGCATCCATCCCACCATACAAAAAGTCGGATCTTGTTTTTATCAAGCCCAGAAATAGAGCCAATGTCCAGATATTCTGTACTATGCCAAAGTACAGTCCAGCCTAAACTTAGTGTAGTCGGCTGGGCTCCGCTGGTGGGCGCTACTGTATCCGTCCCCCAGGCGGGCGCCACTGTATCCACTCCCCAGGGGGGCGCTACTGTATCCGTCCCCCAGGCGGGCGCTACTGTATCCACTCCCCAGGGGGGCGCTACTGTATCCACTCCCCAGGGGGGCGCTACTGTATCCGTCCCCCAGGTTGGGCAGGGAGCCTTCTCTAAATCCCGGGGCTACCAGCCCCTGGGGCTGGGCCACAGGCCTACAGAGAAAACAGCCAGGGACAGGCCCAGCGGGTGTCACTTAGAGACAGAGCTCTTTGTTAACTGGGATTATATTATTTTGGTTTTGGGAAGCACCAGGTACTTTTTAAAATAATCAACTTCCCAAGCTTTCATGGGCTTCTGTTGGATCCTCCCCTTAACCAATCCATTTCCTAGATCTTCCTGGGGGGGCGGGTCTTGTGTCCTTATCCAATTGCCCCCTCCCCCAGGCTAGACAGACAGCCTCTGTGGTCGCGTCGTGGCTCCCACTGCGCATGTGCTCACCTCAGCCGGCCTGGCTGCACCGTGGAGGCCGGAGAGCGTCCTTCCTCACTGCCCCGGAGCGGGGTGTTACGCGGCTTTGCGGGCGATGCTGCGACCCCGGGTGCCAGCGAACGCTCAGCTTCCTAGCGGAGCAGGCGTGTGCTCCCTGGTTGCTTATGCTTAGTGATGTCTGGTGTGCTTTGCTTCCTTCCCTTGTCCATGTCTCTGCCGATGCTAACACGCGTGGAGCCTCGATGCCGAGGCGTGACCCCATTTTACTGTTAGGGGAGCCGAGGCAGAGATGGAAAGGGTCTTGCTGGAGTGACATGGCTACTTTGTGGCAGAGCTGAGGCCGGGACGGACACCGCCCCCACCACGAGGGGTGAGCTGCTGAGCACAGGACGGAGCCGCCTCGCTCACAGGGCTGTCCACGCCCCGGAGTCACTGGAACAGGTTTGCTGACTGAACACACACATTCGCGCAGACGCGGTCCTGCACACCCTGACCCGTTCCTAGTTGTGAGGACGGATCTTTGGATTGAAAATATATCTTTTTATCATTCTTACACCCCCTCATCGAGAGTACAAGCTCCTCGAAGGGAGAGCTCTGTGTATCCTTTTATTAAAATAATAGAGTAATCTGGTGCCTCGGATGAAGCATCCCGTGTCCGTTCACCACTGAGGAAGTGGGCGTCACTGCCATGCCCTGAGGGAAGGGGACGGACAGGAGCTGGTTTGCTCAGGCCTGTGCTGGTTAGAGGCTATTTCAGGAGTTGGACCCAGAAACAGGGTGCAGTTACGGCCTTGCAAGGTGGGGTGAGGCCTGGGTGTCCTTGCAGCGCACCTGCGCGGGCCTGGCCTGCGTGCAGAGGCGCGGTGGGAAGGCTCCGGTGCGGGAATCTCAGCAGAGGGCAGCGATTCCTGTTCGCCTCAGCAGGCCCCCCAGCCTTGCTCCTTGCCAACCCCCTACCTGAGGACAGATAACCAGCTCTCCCTCCGTGGCCAGCTCAGAACCCATGCCTGGCCGGAGCGAGTAGAGGCTGCCAGCAGGAAGCCGCGTGGTGGGGCTGCTGAGCCGGGCCAGGGCCGAGCAGGAGGTGCCCAGGACCTGTGCAATTCTTACAGCACCCACAGTGGTTCTGCACCCTGAATCCAGATTTGCATCTCGTCTGGAAGTCATTTGCACAGGAAGTCTGATTAGCATGTGAAGTTAAAATAAATGAAGTGAAGAGCTGGTGAAGCTGCCAGGTAGACTCCCAAAGCCTGTGCTCTGAGGGGGACGTTGTCACTTTGTTAGGTTCTCCTTAGTCCCCCAGAGCCCTCATGGCAGGACTCCTTGTGGGGTGCAGGGGCAGAGGTGGGGCAGGTTTCAGGGTACAACCCTGGAGGACGCAGGCAGATCAGAGGCACAGTAGGGCATTTGTCTGAATTCAGTAAACGCAGAACATAGTTCTGCAGGTTTACCCTCTTCCCTGGGAAGCCCCTCCCAGCCTGGCTGGGCCTCGGGGCTGGGTTCTGTGAACGGGGTTCTTCATGCCCAGTGAGCAGTGATCTTTGGTTTAAAACTTGTCACAGTGAAGGTCCCAAGTCAAGTTTCAGAGACCGATGTGGTCTATCAGGGCAGGGCCCAGGGGTCTGGGCCTTCAGCGGCAGGGAGAGGCCACACTCTGAGGACCCTGCTGCAGATGTTGGTCTGAACGCTGACAGGATGCCAACCATGCCCTGCAGAGCTGCAGCGCCCTCTCCCTGGGTAGTGCCCCAACCAGCCTGGCCGGCACACTGAGCTCCTCCCTCAACCTGTGAGGAAGAGGTGACTGATCCTGTGACAAATGAAAATAGAACCCCATACCTGCCCAAATCTGCCCAAGGTCACTCAGCATGAAGCAGGAGAATCTGATTAAAGTCCAGCCAGACAAACTCAAAATCCTGCTGCATTTTGTAGGAGGTCTTTGAAAATGAAGAGACATCTGTACTGGGGGAGTTCTGTGGTAACTAGTGGGGAGCTCAGACCTTGCGAGGGAAGTGGTCCTCAGCACGTCTGGCCCGCATCAGCGGCATTGCCCAGAGGCCGAGGCCAGCCCACAATCAGAGGGCTCTGCAGAGGCCAAAGCAGCCCAGCTGCAGGGCAGGAACGAGGCCTCCTTGAGCCCTGAGGTCTTCTCAGACTCCGAGATGGTGTAACAAAGTTGAAGGTCATCCAGTTTAAATTTGTGTGTGTGTGGTTTTTTTCCTCCCCTTTTTTATTTTGTTTTATTTTTTTATCCTCACCCAAGGACATTTTCCCAGTTTTTGTTCAGATAGAGTGGGAGAGAGAGAGAGAGAGAGAGAGAGAGAGAGAGAGAGAAACATCAACGTGAAAGGGACACATCGAGTGGCTGCCACCTATACAACCCAACCAGGGCCGGGGACAAACTGCAACTGAGGTACATGCCCTTAGCGGGAATCAAACCCCGGCCTCTGTGGACCGCAGGCTGGCGCTCTAACTGCTGAGCCAAACTGGCCAGGGCTCCTCCCCTTTTCTTAATTGATTACACCTCTGTCTTCTCTGTGGCGGTTGTCCAGTTGTCCCGAAGCAGAGAGGCCAGGACTGGGAGGCAGTCTCCTGGCCCTCGGTCCCGAGCTCCTTTCCCAGGTCCCAATTCCTTTTGTTCTGCCCTCTCCAGTGCCGTGAGCAGAGGCCGCTCGTTTTCACCGTTCTGTGAAGTCAGAGGAGGTCCGCCCAGTCCTGGTCAGAGGCAGGGGAGCTGTGGGCCTCTGCTGGAAGACAGTGCCCTTGTGGTGCCACTTCCTGGGTCCACCCGCGCCCCTCCCCTCACTGCATCTGCAGCCTGCAGAGAAGTCACCCTGAGAGTGGTGGTGCCGGACAGGGGAGGCGCTCGGGTGGACTCAGCGTCACTGTGCATCTCACCCGCCGTGGCCGGAGAGGTTGAGCTCAGGGTGGATGCTTTGGAGAAGGCAGGAGAGCTCTGGGCTTTGCCGAACTCTCCCCCGAGCAGAAGAGAAATGCTTTGCCTGAGCCCTGCTCTACATCCAGACGTCGGGCAGCAGCATGGTGAGAGAGAAGAGAGGTGGGGAGAGAAAGAGGTGGACTGGCCCGGCCTGAGGAAGGTCGGTCATGAAGCCTGGAATCTGACTTTGTACCCTTGTCACTTACGAACTGTAGCCTCAGACAGGCATTGATTTCACTGGCCCTCAGTCTCCCCTCTGCAGCATAAGTGCCCCACCAGCTGCAGTGAGACAAGAACAGAATGGTGAGCACTTCCCCTCCGATGTCAGGGAGCGTTACCCTGACGACTGCGTTTCAATGAGAGGCTATGGAGCCCATTTTCATTTCGGGATCGTCGTCATTTGCAATTCAACAAATATTTATTGAGTAGTTATTATTCCACGTTCAGATCTGTTTTTGGTGTGGTAGGGGATTCAGTAGATGAGATACAACTCAGATGCTTGTTTCCAAAGTGAGAAGCTTGAGAGTTAGATATCAGAAAAATGTGGGCATCTCCATCTGTTTTCTGGTTGCTGGTTTTGTCTTATCATCAACATCTGTGTTAAGATATGTTTCACATACCACACAGTTCACCTACTTAAAGTTTATAACTCATTGGGTTCTAGTCCATTCAGAGCTGTGTAACGATCACCACCATCCCTTAAAAAACACTTTCATCGCCTCAGAAGACAAACCCTGTCCCTTTTAGGGATCCTTCCTCGATCCTTGCATGCCCCCCAGCCTCTGACAACCATGGGTCTGTCTTCTGTTTCTGCGGATTTACCTGTTCTGGACAGTTTGTTTGAGTGGCCTCATCTTTCACGGAGAGCAGTTTTCAAGGTTAATTCTTGTTCCAGCAAATGCCAGCCCTTCGTTCTTTGTGCCTGAATGACTCTCCGCGCGGCTGTGCCACCCTGCATCCGTTCGCCCGCTACGGACAGCTGAGGCTTCGCCCTCGTCTCCGCTGTTGTGGGTAACGGTGCTCTGAACATTAGTGTAGTTTCTGGTTCTACTCCTAGGAGTGAATTTCTGGGTTATATAGTCATTCTGTGTTTAACTTGTTGAAGAATTGCCAAACTGTTTTACAAAGGGGCTGTTTTACATTCCCACCAGGAGTGTTTCTTTGCATCTTATCTCATGTGGTTTTGATTTGTGTCCCCGCACAGCACTGATGTCCAGCACCTCTTCATGTGCTGATTGGCTATTTGTGTGTCTTCATGTGCTGATTGGCCACTTGTGTGTCTTCTTCGGAAAATGTCTATTCAGATGTTTGGCCCACTTTAATTGGGTTGTTTGTCTTTTTATTAAGTTGTAAGACTTATTTACATATTTTACAAACAAGTGCCCGATACGTGTGATTTGCAAATACTTGCTGCAGCGGTGTGGACGGCTCTTTCAGTTTCTCGATGGTGTTCTTTTGGAACGAGATATCTGAATCTGACTTTCAAACACCTGTCAGTGCTGCTTGCACAGACGCCTCATTAATTCAGACTGTGGTGGACCCGAGGCGGTCGGGGCGAAGCGCAGAGGCCGTTCGCCTGGCATGCAGTGATGAAGGCTGCTTGTGGTCAGAGACTGAGCAACTGGGGGCCTGCCTCTCGACCAGTCTGCCCTGTAGAAAGCCCAAGGCGTCATCCAGCCGGGGGCTGAGCACGGATGACAGGTACCCTGGGGCAAGAAGAGCTAACTCTGCTATTATGGAAGGGTTGCCCGGCCGGTGTGCACGGTGGTTAGAGTGCTGGCCCATGGTCCTGGTGGGGGCACGTGCGGGAAGCAGCCAATTGGTCTCTCTTTCTTTCCCTCTCTCTCTCTCCCTCCCACTCTATCTAGAAATCAATGGAAAAATGTCCTTGGGTGAGGATCAATGAAAATGAATAAATGGCCCTGGCCGGTTTGGCTCAGCGGTTAGAGCGTCGGCCTGCGGTCCGGAGAGACCCGGGTTTGGTTCCCGCTAAGGGTGCGTACCTCGGTTGCAGTTTGTCCCCGGCCCCGGTCGGTTGTGCGGGTGGCAGCCACTCGATGTGTTCCTTTCACATCGATGTTTCTCTCTCTCTCTCTGTTCCTCTCTCTCCCTCCCACTCTACCTGAACAAAAAATGGAAAAATGTCCTCGGGTGAGGATAAAAAAAAAAAAAAAAAAGAAAAGAAAATGAATAAATGAATAAATATGGTTTACTAAGCAAATGAGCAGTGAAAACTCTTTAGGGCTATAAAGTGCTTTTGAAGGGCCCTGGAGCCCACGACGGGCTTCATTTCCGTGTGGACAGAACATGCGGGGCCGTGTTCACCCACACCCCTCACCCCGACAGGACACTTGCTCAGAAGTTTCGGCTGCTTCTTGTGGTGCCCAGGATATTTTATCATCTTTAATCCCCGTGATACCCTGTGGGTAAACCGTTATGTCACTGTTTCAGATGAAGATGCTGTACTACGGAGGTTGGGTGACTTGTCCAGGTGACAGCCATGGATTGTTAGGGTTGGAATTAGGACAGAGGTCTTTCTCCTCCAGCATCACGGAGCTCTGTTCCCTGTACCAGGCTGCAGAGCCGGCCGGACCCACCGAGCGTAAACTCAGTGCTGACTGCGGCCCTGGTGGCAGGGCACCTGTCACCGCACCCCGGAGCCCTGTGTGGCGTGGCTCTCGCCATGCTGGGTTCTCCAGGCCACGCCAGTCGGAGTAATAGTCTGGAAGTGTGATTGCACTAGTCAGACATTCGCTGTGTGCCTGCTCTCTTTGCCGTGCCTCACCCCCAGCAGAAAGGCTGGGGCTGCCTGCCCCTACCTGCCCTCAGCCCCCTGTGGATCCCAGTGGTTTCTGACCTCTGTGGATCTTCTGTGCGGTCCGGATGTGGAGAAACACCCCGTGCCCTCTGCCGCCTCGCCGCACAGGGAGCGCAGTGGGCTGCCTTCAGCCAGTGCCCGAGGGAAAGTGCGTGCTCTCCAGGTCGGCTCAAAGGGCAGTGTGAGGTCCGTGTGCAATCGCAGTCATTTCTCCTCCTGCCGGTTCTCACACTCTTAACAAAGCTCACCGTCACGCCACTTCTCCCAGGGCAGGTTTCTCTCCTGTGCCTCCTGTGTCCCTGTGCAAACGGACCCCAACAGTCCCACCCCACGGGCCTTCCGGATTTCCCACTGGTCTGCAGCGGTCACACAGCTCAGATTCCGCCTCTGAGACTCCAGACACTTTTGTGTGTAAGAAGCAGGAGGAACGATGAGGAGCATTGAGGCCCGTCTCACCCGGAGGCCCGGGCCCAGGCAGGGACCCGGTGCCCACTGTGCAGCCTGGAGATGAGCTCCTGTCCCCCTTGGCCCCCCTGCACCGAGCTGCTGCCGCCGACCTGCTGTGCTCAGCTCATTTCCTGCCTCAAGATCAGTTTCCTGGAGCCTTTTCTGCTCTGGAAGGAGGTGCAGGATTCTGCCCCTGAGTGAACCCAGTGTGCTCACCTCTTGTTTTGGTGTCTTTGGAGGCGCAGGCACAGTGTCCCCTGGCGCTGCCTCCTGTTCCAACGAAGCTGTCCTGAGAAACCACTGAAGGCCTGTCCCTGGCCATCAGGAGCCACCAGCCCTGCAGAGATACAAACAGATTTCCTAAAAGCAGCCTTTGGGGAGACGGAATGGAGAGGGCCACCGGGCAGGACACGGCAGGTTTTGTCTACTGGCCACGACACTGCCTTGGGGCTCTCTGCCAGGTGGTGTGGCCTTTAGGAAGGGTGATGAGCTTCTTGCCAAATCCCAGCTTTCCTTCTCTCTGGCTGTGTCTTTGGGAAGTCCTCTAACTTCTTCAAGCCTCAGGTACCTTCCCTGTGAAACATGGATAGTAGTACCCCTTGTCTCACCGGGTTCGGGAGACAAAACTACTTAGTGTGTGGACAGTACCAGTGAGGTGCGTGGCCCGGGGAGGCTTCGGTAGTGACCAGTCTCTTTCTCCAGAATGTCCATCTCGACAGCTGGGAAAGGGAGGAGAGCTTCCAGGGTCGGGGAAGCAATGAACCTCAGTGTCCCAGCTCTTCTGTTTTGTTTTTTGGGTTCCAAAATAAGACAGCCTCTAGAAAGGAGAGCTGCATTTAAACACGGGTTACCTCTTGGGCGTGAACCCACCGGTCCTCCTCCATCAGCAGTCACCAGAGGGCTGTCCCTAGTCTCCCCTGTTTGAGGGGCAGAGTTTGCAGGGGGAGGGTGTGGGAGTCCTTCCCTCTGGACCCCGGGGCCCGGCTGCCCCCACTCCCACCCACACCTGCTGCGGTCGGAGAGCACGGAGGCCTGAGGCAGCGGGCCCTGCGCGGGGGCGCTCTCTGGCATGCCTCCATAGAGACTGCACATTTCTGTAGTTCATGGAGTTGAAGTGGAGACTGATGTCTTAGCCAACAGAAGCCTCCAGGCAGAGTAAGTGGTATTTCCTGTGGCGCCCACCTCACCAGAGGCGTTGTCTCCAGAGCCAGCAATCCAAGCTTCGGGATGCGTTCAGCTCCCAGCCTCGGCGTCAAGGTTGAGCTGAGGCGCCACCTTTGGCCTCCTGGTGACCCTCTGGGTCATTTGCCCAGGCATCCCTGAAGCTCAGCCAGCGCAGTCCGTGCCCTTAGAGGACTGGGAGCTGGGCAGCATCCTATTCGAGGCAATGACACAGACAGTGGGTGCAGGACCCCACCTTCACGCCACCCCACTCCTGGCTTTCTGCCTCACTTTCCTCATCCTGAGAATCTAGGGGGCCCTGTGTCTAATGTCTGTGTTTCTGGAGTGTGTTAGCAAGTGAGTTACTTTATGCTAGAGACTTCTACAGATTTTGGGGGGGCAAGAGAAGAGGTTTTTTTTTCCCCAATTTTTATTAATTTATTTTTTGTTACAAATGTTTCTCCCTTTTCCCCCCTAGACACCCTCCTCCTCATCCCACCACCCTATCCACCCCCCCGGCATTGTTGTCTTTGTCCATTGGTTATGCATACTTGCATATAAGTTCTTTAGTTCTTCTCATCCATCCCCCCCAACCCCCTACTCTGAGGTTTGTCAGTCTGAACCATACTCCTTTCTATGTCTCTGGGTCTATTTTGTTCATCAGTCCACCTATTGTGTTCATTATATTCCACAAATAAGTGAGATCATGTGGTATTTGTCTTTCTCTGACTGACTTATTTTGCTTAGCATAATACTCTCCAGGCACCTCCATGCTGTCTCAAAGGATAAGAGATCTTTCTTTCTTACAGCTGCATAGTATTCCATTGTATATATATACCACAGCTTTTTTATCTACTCATCTACTGATGTACACTTGGGCTGTTTCCAGATCTTAGCAATTGTAAATAGTGATGATTTGAACATAGGGGTACTTTCTGATTGGTGTTGCAGGCTTCTTAAGATATATTGCTAGAAGTGGAATCACTGGGTCAAATGGCAGATCAATATTTATTTTTTGAGTAAACACTATATTGTTTTCCATAGTGATTGCACCAGTCCGCATTCCCAACAGCAGTGCACTAGAGTCTCCTTTTCTCCACACCCTTGCCTGCACTTGTTTGAGGATTTGTTGATGGTGGCCATTCTGACAGGTGTGAGGTGATACGTCATAGTCGTTTTTATTTGCATCTCTCTGATGATTAGTGATGTTGAGCATTTCTTCATATGTCTCTTAGCCATTTGTATGTCCTGTTTGGAGAGGTGTCTCTTTCAGTCCTCTGCCCATTGTTAAATTGGGTTCTTTGTCTTCCTTTTGTTGAGATGCATGAGTACTGTATTTTGGAAATTAACCCCTTATCTGATGTATCCTTGGCAATTATGGTTTCCCATATAGTGGGTTCCCTTTCCATTTTGATGGTTGTTTCTTTGGCTGTGCAGAAGCTTTTTAGTTTGATATAGTCCCATGTGTTCATTTTTTCCTTTGTTTCTGTTGCCTTAGGTGATCTATCAGTGAAAATTATGCTGCATATGATGTCTGAGATTTTGTTGCCTACATTTTCTTCTAGAATTTTTATAGGATTCATGAGTTACATTTAAGTCTTTTATCCATTTTGAGTTTATTCTTGTGTATGGTATAAGTTGGTGTTCTAGCTTCATTTTTTTGCAAGTAGCTGTCCAATTTTTCCAACACCATTTATTGAAGAGACTGTTTTGACTCACTGTATGTTCTTGCCACCTTTGTCAAATATTAACTGAGCATATTGTCTTGGGTTCATTTCTGGGTTCTCTATTCTGTTCCACTGGTCTATATGCCTGTTCTTGTGCCAGTACCAGGCTGTTTTGATTACGGTGGCTTTGTAGTATAACCTGATATCTAGTACTGTGATCCCACCTACTTTGTTCTTCTTTTTCAAGATTGCTGTGGCTATTTGGGGTCTTTTTTGGTTCCATATGAATTTTTGAAATATTTGTTCTAGTTCTGTGAAATATATCATTGGTATTTTGATGGGGATTGCATTGAATCTATAGATTACTTTGGGTAGGATGGAAATGTTAATGATGTTAATTCTTCCAATCCATGAACAAGGTATGTGCTTCCACTTTTTTATATCTTTCTCTATTTCTTTTTTCAATGTCCTGCAATTTTCTGGAAATAGGTCCTTTACTTCTTTGGTTAAGTTTATTCCTAGGTGTCTTAATTTTTTTTGCCACAATGGTAAATGGGATTGTTTTTTTCGTTTCTCTTTCTGAGCATTCATTATTGATGTATAAGAATGTTATTGATTTCTTGATGTTAATTTTGTGTGTGTGTGTGTGTGTGTGTGTGTGTGTGTGTTACCTAGGAGAAATGATAACATGTTATTTTCTGGGGAGAAGGTGTAGTCTTAGGAGAAGGGGCATGGGAAAAGCAGCGAAGAGTGGTTTCTGGACTATAGCTAGAAGTATTGGCCTTACACAGGTGAGGATTATCTCTTCCCCTCAGACAGGAAAGACAAGGGTATAAATCTTGGTGCATTTAATCTCTGATCTAGTCATGTGGCCATGAACTCATTAATTATGTATTGAATGCTGTGATGTGCAGCATTACAATGCTAGGTAATGAGGTCATAGCATTGGAAACAGTGAATTCAGGATATATTTGCTGAGCACCTATCTGCTGTGTACTGTCCTAACAGTAATAGCAAGATGTATAAATGTCTATCACGAGCTTTTTGTTTGAAAATGTTTGCATATATTATTTTGTTTAATTATCATAACATTAGATACTAATGTTCTCACTATTTTTAGATGAATAAACTGAAAACCTGCCCAGTGTCTCATAGCTGGTAAGTGGCAGAGACAGGCTGGGCACACAGTCTGTGTTCCCAGCTCAGGCTTACCCCTACTGAGGACACCATCTCAAGGAGCTGATAGGCCAGAAGGGGTAGAGAGAGCTTCAGACAAATAAAATGCAGCAGATTTATATTTCAGACAATATGATTGACTAGACAAACTGAAAACTCTTCTCCTAGAAAGTACCAGGAAATGTGGGAAGTAAGAGAAACCAGGGACCACGAAGAGACAGCTGAAAGCCAAGGCGGCAGCATGTGAGTGGGTAGATGCTGGGGTAGCCTCGAGTGGGAAGTGGGGGTCGTGCTACTTTTGGATTTCACTGACCATGAAGACACAGAAGACAAGACCTTGGACCTGTGTGAGGTGGAGGGTTAGACTAAGACCTCCAGGTAAAAGCTGTGCCCACCCTCTGTGAAATGGGGACCTGTAAAATAGCCCCTCATAGGCACAGGGTGGTAACTTGGGCTTTGAGTAAGAAAATAAGGTCTCCTCAAGACTTTATAACTGTGGGGTTCCCTTAATGGGTTTGAGATTTGAATTTATACTCCCTGCTGATACAAGAATTACCAAGTTGAAACATCAGTATAAAAAGTGGTAACAGAATGATAATGCTCCTGAAATCTCTGACCAAAGCAGCATACAGGTGGACAAATTCTCCACCCTGGCTGCAAAGGGTCACCACAGACACACCCCACAGGTGACAGCAGTCACAATAGGCAGCGATAGCACCCCCTCAGGAGGTGCAGCTCAGAACCTTGGACCAGAGCAGTGCGTTAGAAATGGGACTGACATTTCCAGAACAATTAGCACAGCAGCAGCTACACATCTCCAGTACACATGGAACATTCTCCAGGTCAGATCATACGGGCCACAAAACACAGCTTAATTAATTTGAGAAGACTGGAATTATATCAGGCATCTTTTCTGACTATAAGAACAAAACTGGAAATTTCACAAGTATGTGGAAATGAAACAACATGTTACTGAAGAACCAATGGATCCGAGAAGAAATAAAAAGTTTTTTTCAGACAAATTAAAATAGAAATACCTCAGAGTGGCAGCAAAAGCGGTTCTAACAGGTAAGTTTATAGTGATAAACACCTACATTGAGAAAAAAGAAAATCTTTCAAATAAACAACCCAACTTTACACTTCAAGGAACTAGAAAAAGTATAACAAACTAAGCCAAGAATTAATAGAAGAAACGAAATAACAAAAATCAGAGCAGATATAAATAAAATAGAGACTAATAAGACAATAGAAAAGATAAATGAAACTAAAAGTTGGTTCTTTGAAATGTTAAAAAAGTATAGACAGACCTTTAGCTACTCTTAGCAAGAAAAAATAGAGAGAGGATTCAAATAAAATTAGAAATGAAAAAGATGTTATAGCTTATACTACAGGTATACAACAAATTATAAAACACTGCTATCAACAATTATACAAATTGCACAACCTAGAAGAAATGAATACATTTCTAAAAACAAAAAACTTACCCAGAATGAATCATGAAGAAATAGAAAATATGCACATATCATTGCTAGTAAGGAGAATTAATCAATAATCAGAAACCTCCCAACAAAGTGCAGGACCAGGTGGTCTCACTAGTGAACCCACCTAAATGTTTAAAGAATAGCAATCCTTCACAAACTCCAAAAAATTGAAGAGGGAACACTTCCAAAACTATCTATGCAGTCAGCATTGCCCTGATACCAAATCCATACTAGGACACTACAAGGAAAGAAATTACACACCAATATTCCTAATGAATATAGATGCCAAAACTGTCAACATAATATTAGAAAGATGAGTTCAATAGTGTATTAAAAGGGTCATACAAAGTGATAAATGGTATTTGTCCCAGGAATGCAAGGATAGTTCAATGTCTGCACATCGTCATTGTGACATCACATCAGCACAATAAAGGGCAGATGCAGAAAAAGCTTGTGGTAAAAAGCAACACCCTTTTATAATAAAAGCTCCCTCAAATCTAAGTGGAGAAGGACTTTACCTCAAAATAATAAAGCCATATGTAGACAAGACCAATGGCTAAACATGATACCCACTGTTGAAAAAATGAAAATTTTCTGTTTTTTTTGAAAAAATGTATATTTTTATTGACAGTATTAAAGATGCTCCACTTTCCTTTACCCCACCCAACCCCAGGCCTTCATTCACCACACTGTTGTCTGTGTCCATGGGCTATGCATATATGTTCTTTGGTTAATTTCTTCCCATCCTCCGACCCATCACCCCTCTGAAATCTGTTAGTCTGTTCCTGTCAGTTTATTTTGTTCATTAGATTCCACATATAAGTGAGATTGTATAATTTTTGTCCTTCTTTGACTGGCTTATTTTGCTTAGCATACTAACCTCCAGACCCGTCCTTGGTGTCGCATATGGTAAGAGATCCGTCTTTTCTTATAGCTGCACAGTATTCCATTGTGTAAATATATGGCAACTGTTTTATCCACTCATCTATTGATCTGTTTCCCAATCTTAGCTATTGTAAATAGTGCTGCTACGAACATAGGGGTGCATATATTCTCTCCGATTGGTGTTTTGGGATTCTTAGGATATATTCCTAGAAGTGAATCTCTGAGTCAAATGGCAGTTCATTTTTAATTTTTTGAGGAAATTCCACACTGTTTTTCAAAGTGGCTGCTCCAGTCTGCATTCCTACCGGCAGTATACTAGGGTTCCCTTTTATCCACACCCTGGCCAGCACTTGTTTGTTGATATATTAATGGTAGCCATTCTGACACTTGTGAGTTTAATTTGCACCTCTTTAATTTTCATTGTTCTAATTTGCATCTCTCTGATGACTAATGACCTTGAGCATTTTTTCATATGTCTTTTGACCATGTGTATGTCCTCTTTGAAGAAGTGTCTAGTCAGGTCCTTTCCACATTTTTTCTTTCTTTCTTGATTTTAGAGAGAGGAAGGGAGAGGGAGAGGAAGGGACAGAGAAATATCGGTGAGAGAGAACATTGATTGGTTACCTCCTGCATGCCCCCCACTGGGGATTTGGCCCACAGCCTAGCCATGTGCCCTGACCAGGGATCTTTTTTTTTTTTTCCCTGAGGTTGGTCTCTTGTATAATGTTTTCTTATCCATTTAGCTCTCAGAAAAAAAAAAAGTTTCACACAGGATAAAAGTAAAGGGAGGGGAGAAAGTTTTTTATGCAACTGGAAACAAGCAAACAAAAGTGAAGGTAGCAATATTCATATCTGATCAAAGAGACTGTAAAACAAAGTCCAAACAGGAGACAAAGAAGGTCACTACATAGTACTAAAAGGATCCATCCAACAAGAGGATATAACCCTGGTAAATAAATATGCACCCAATATAGGAGGACCTAAAAAAATAAAATACACACACACACACACACATCACACACACACACACACACACACACACACACACACACTTGTGAAGGACTTGGTCTCTTGTATAATGTTTTCTTATCCATTCAGCTACCCTATGTCTTTTGATTGGAGTACTTAATCCATTTATGTTTAAGGTTATTATCAATAGATACTTATTTATTGCCATTTTTATTCTTTATGCCTATGTTTTTTTCTCTCTCTATTTCTTTTTCTTCTTATGGCAGACCCTCTAACATTGCTTGCAATGTTGGTTTGGTGGTAATAAACTTTTTTAGCCTTTGTTTTGCCTAGGAATCCATTTTATTTTAAATTTTGAATGATAACCTTGCTGGATAGAATAGTCTTGGTTGCAGGTCTTGCTTTTTAATACTTTCAATACTTCATGCCATTCCCTTCTGGCCTATAGTGTTTCTACTGAGAAATAAGCTGTCAGCCTTATGCGAGCTCCTTGTAGCTAACTGCTGCTGCTCTCTTTTTGTCTTTAACATTTGACATTTTAATTATGATGTGTCTTGGTGTGGGTCTCTTTGGGTTCATCTTCACTGTGACTCTCTGTGATTCCTGAACCTGTATGACTTTTGTCCTTAGGGAAATTTTCTCTCATTATTTTTTTCAAAGAGGTTCTTAGTTCTCTACTCTCTCTCTTCTCCTTCTGGTACCCCTATGATGCAGATTTTTATTCCATTTCATATTGTCCCAAAGTTTTCTTAAATGGCCCTCATGTTTTTTAAGTTTTTTTTTTTTCTTTTTTGCTGCTCTAATTGAGTGATTATTTTTCTACCTTGTTTTTTAATCTGCTGATTTGATCCTCTGCTTTCTCTAACCTACTGTTAATTCCTTCTTGTGTATTTTTTATTACAGTGATGCCATTCTTCATTTGCAACTGGTTCTTTTTCATGGTTTTAGTGTCATTTTTCATGCTGTTGAGCATTCTAAAAATGATTACTTTATACTCTATGTGTGATAAATTGCTTGCCTTTATTTCATTTAGCTCTTTTTTTTTCTGGAGATTCCTCCTCCTCTTTCATTTAGAGCATGTTTCTTTGTTTCCCCATTTTTGCTGTTTCTTTGTGTCTGTTTAGATTGCTATGCCTCCCAGTCTTGGTGGGGTGGCTCTTTGTGGGATCTAGTGGTGTAATCTTCTTGATCTTCTGATTCAGTACTCCAGGAATATCCCTGGAGTGGTTTATGTGGGCTCTCCTTTTGTATCTTGGTTGGCTTAGCCCTCAGGCTTGCTAACTGTGAGGTTCAATCCTGACCACATTGTGCCAACTGTTACACAAGTGCCAACTAAACAAAACAAGACCAAATAAAAAACAACACTTAAAGAACAACAATAACAACAACAAAAAGACTAAAAAACAAAACAAAACAAAAAAAAAGAACACTAAAAGACATGAGACCAAAAGAATTAGAGAGATAAAAATGCTGATGAAAGAAGGGAATATGCAAGAAGAGAAGGAAGAGAAAATAAATAGATAAGAATAAAAAAAGAAATACAATAACAATAATTTTCAAAGTAATAATAATGTATAATAAAAATATAGAACAAAACATGGGAAAGGAAAAGAAGAAATAAAATAAAACAAAGGAAAAATAGAAAAGAGAAAAATAATAGAATAAAAGGAAAGAGAGAGATAGGAAATGTGAAAGTAAAAAGAGAAAGAAAGAAACAAACAAACTTTGGATCTGCTATTTGTAGAGCTTGTTTGATTTTCCTCTGAAGTTGTTGAATCCAGCCCATTGGTTTGTCAGTGTGTGGCCATCCAGGAGGTTCTCTGGTGCAGGCCAATGTGAGTTTGTGGCCCTGGGAAACCTGACTGAAGCATGGCAAGGTGGATCCCCAAGTAGTCTGGTGAGTGTGACCTCCACAGCCCAGAGGCTGGGTCTGTCCATCTGTCCATTTCCATTTAACATAGTGCTAGCCAGAGTAATTAGGTAAGAAAAATAAGGCATTCAAATTGAAAAGGAAGTAAAATTCTCTTTATTTGAAGATAACATGATATTATATATAGAAAACCCTAAAGACTGCACCAAAAACTGTTGAGAGAACAGTCCAATTTACAGTAGCATTTAAAAGGATAAACTACTTGGGAATAAATTTAACAAAGGAGCTGAATAATCTGTACACTGAAAAATTTAAGACATTGTTAAAAGAAATTCAAGAAGACAAATAAATGGAAAAGATATTTCATGATTGGGAATTGGAAGAATTAATACTGTTGAATTATTCACAGTACCCAAAGCAGTATGCAGATTCAATGCAATAACTTTCAGTTATAAATAAGGTCTGAGCATCTAATGTATAGTATGATGACTATAGTTGATAGCACTGTATTGCACACTGAAATTTGCTAAATTAAATGTTCACACACACAACACACAAAGGAGATATACATTCATATGTACATAATATGTGAGGTGATGGCTTTGGGAAGAATTCTTTCATTTCATGTGCATGAAATGATCACAATGTACTCTTGCAATATCTTACAATGTTATTTGTCAATTGTACTTTGATAAAGCTAAAAAATCACCAGTAGCACCTACAAAGCAAAAACAACAAAATAATAATTAAAAATAATTAATTAGCCTGGTTGGTGTGGCTCAGTGGCTGAGTGTCGACCCATACACCAAGAGGTCACCAGTTCGATTCCTGGTCAGGGCACATGCCCAGGTTGTGGGCCCGATCCCCAGTAGGGGCATGCAGGAGGTGGCCAGTTGATGTTCTCTCTCATTGATGTTTCTGTCTCTCTCTCCCTCTTTCTTTCTCTCTAAAATCAATAATGAAAAATTTTTTTAATTAATTAATTAAAATACTGGTAGAAAAGGAAGTGGCACCAAGGAACTCACAGCACCACACAGTCATTTTTGTCCTGGAAGGATGTGTAGGGTCTAAGATCAGGAGCTCTGCCTGGAGGAGTTCAGTGAGGGCCTCACCCTGGTCTATGGATTAGACCCATCCAGAGGATTAGAGGGCCATGTATGAAGATTCACCAAAGAAACGGAACCAAGGGGCTATGTGTGTATATATCCTCATAAACACATATATGGAACAAGATTTATTTTAAGAAACCATCCCATGTGATTGTGGGAGCTGGAAGGTCTGGTCAGGTGGCTGGTCAGCTGGCTGGTGACCCAGGGAAGACGGATGCTGCAGCTCTCTCTGAAGGTAGTCTGAGGGCAGAACTCCTTCTTCCTCGGGGACATCAGTCTTTCTGAAGACCTTCCACTGATCAGATGAGGCCCACCCACAGTATGGAGAGTAATTGTCTTTATTTAAAATCTACTGATTTAAATATTAATCACATCTTAAAAAATAATTTCACAGCAACATCTACACTGGCATTTTACCAAACATCTGGGCAGCATCCCAAGTTGACACATAGAATTAACCACTGAAAAATGGGGCTGTTCTCTGTGTACGCTGGGGGGCAGGATACTCTGATGACAGGGAGGCGGGGAGTTATGGCCGGGAGGCTGAGAAGAGTGTGGAGAGTCAGAGGTTTGTCCTGGTAGGGTTGTGGCAAAGGGTTGCTGACAGGTGGGGACCCAGCTGAAAGTGTATTAATGTATAAACGAATGAATGAATGAAAATCTCAGTGACAACAGAGGGACCAGCTGGGGCTAGCATACCTGATACAGAATGACAGAAAATATCTGCAAATCACACCTGATGTAATGTGCAGAGGCGGGAGAGCAGATGAAGACAGTGGGAGCTGATAGAAGTGTGAGCGGGGAGGGAGGAGGAGGGAGCCTGGCCACTCTGACTCCCCCTCCCCTTCTCCGCCCTGAGCAATTCAGAGGATGGTTCATGTCTTCAGTACTTCTAACTTCATTTGTGTTGGTACAGGTTTTCCCTGCTATCCAAAAATAGATCATTTCTATAAAACCTTTTTTTACACCAAAATGGCTTAAAGCAAAGAAGAAATTACCTTAGGATACTTCTTGCTAACAGATGCACAAAATCAATCAAGATAAAGCCCAGATGCTCACAGCCACAGTTCCAAGCCACAGCATCTTAACTGGGAGCAGTTCCCAGGGAAGGAGCGGCCGCGTACCTCCCGCTGCTGCAGAGCAAATACTGAGCATGCTTGGCTCTTTCCCTAAAAACCAGTGCATCTGGTTCACAAGAAGCGTGCTGATGTGGGTCTCCTGTAAAAGCAAAGGAGTAACACAGACTTTGCAGAGCAGGGACACCTGTACTGAACGAGGACCTTCCAACAGGTCCCTTCACCTGATACCCTGGGCCGCCCTGGGTGCCTGTTCTGCTGACAAGCCCAGCTTTCTAATCTGCTCCAGTAGAAGAATCTGGACTCACACATGAAACCACACACCAGCCACACAAGAGGCCCCAAGAAAGGAGCATGTGGTGAGAGGGGGGAGGACACACCCACAGTCATGCTAGTTCCAGCTCCCCTCACCACCTGCAGGATGCTCCGTCCCAGCCCCCTCACCACCTGCAGGATGCTCCGTCCCAGCCCCCTCACCACCTGCAGGATGCTCCGTCCCAGCCCCCTCACCACCTGCAGGATGCTCCGTCCCAGCCCCCTCACCACCTGCAGGATGCTCCATCCCAGCCCCCTCACCACCTGCAGGATGCTCCGTCCCAGCCCCCTCACCACCTGCAGGATGCTCCGTTCCCAGCCCCCTCACCACCTGCAGGATCTCCGGCCCAGCCCCCTCACTACCTGCAAGATGCTCCGTCCCAGCCCCCTCACCACCTGCAGGATGCTCTGTCCCAGCCCCCTCACCACCTGCAGGATGCTCCATCCCAGCCCCCCTCACCACCTGCAGGATGCTCCATCCCAGCCCCCTCACCACCTGCAGGATGCTCCGTCCCAGCCCCCTCACCACCTGCAGGATGCTCCGTCCCAGCCCCCTCACCACCTGCAGGATGCTCCGTCCCAGCCCCCTCACCACCTGCAGGATGCTCCGTCCCAGCCCCCTCACCACCTGCAGGATGCTCCGTCCCAGCCCCCTCACCACCTGCAGGATGCTCCGTCCCAGCCCCCCTCACCACCTGCAGGATGCTCCGTCTCAGCCCCCTCACCACCTGCAGGATGCTCCGTCCCAGCCCCCTCACCACCTGCAGGATGCTCCGTCCCAGCCCCCTCACCACCTGCAGGATGCTCCGTCCCAGCCCCCTCACCACCTGCAGGATGCTCCGTCCCAGCCCCCTCACCACCTGCAGGATGCTCCGTCCCAGCCCCCTCACCACCTGCAGGATGCTCCATCCCAGCCCCCTTACTACCTGCAAGATGCTCTGTCCCAGCCCCCTCACCACCTGCAGAATACTCCGTCCCAGTCCCTTCACCACCTGCTCAATGCAGGCAGAACGGAGCTTCCCCTCAGACTGCCGGGTCGTGGGGATGCAGTGAGCTCATGAAGGTGGAAGGGCTTCCTCAATGACCCAACATGACTGAGTGACAGGCAGTTGGGGGATGCTGAGCATAGGCACAGACAGGAAGAGGGGACTTCCCAGTGTGCTGGTCGGAGGGGGATGGGACAGGACAAGACTTTCCCTTTCATCCTGGAGAAAGACCTTTACCAGATACCTGGCCCTTGATACACAGCTGCTTGTTTAACCTCATGGCAACCCTGATGAGGACACTTGGCAAAAACTAGATGGTCGAATGGAAATTGGAGTTTGGGGGTACCTGATTCCCAGCCTACAGTCTGCCTGCCTCCTGGGGTTTTGGGAGGTATTTTACTATTGCTGTTGGGGCCTGGAGACCTAATTCCATCATCATGATTATAGTCAACTATACTATACTATACACTTCAGAGTTGCTGAGAAACTTTATCTTAATGTTCTTACCCCAGAAATCATGATTATTACGTGGCACGATGAAGGTGGTAGCTAACGTGGCAAGCAGGTATCAAGCCAACATGCTCCAGACCTTCTGCTTACACAAGGGTTGAATCTCAGCTATATCTGAACAACAGAACATTAGATAAATAAATGGATCGTGGTCAGGTCAGGATGACCCTCTTGCTACACGGCGGTCACGAGGCTTCCTCAGAAGGCTGGCAGGATTCTCTGGGAAGACGTCTGGGTGTGACTGAGAACCTTCTTCAGAGTGTTAGTGACACTTCATTAATGTGGCAGAGAAAGGCCAGCCTCCGTGTGTGGCTCCCCCAAGAGCCGAGCCTGTGCTGGGTCATCTGCTCTTCATTATTGCTGCCTCATTGTCCTCCCAGCGGCTTGCAGATCACGTGGGAAGGGGTCAGACAGCTCCGGTGCCCATGTTTCTGCTGCTCCTCCAGGACCATGTGGGTCAGAGTGCCGGTCGGGGAGCTGCCAGCCCCCGAGCTGGAGAGAGGCTGTCTGTTCCTGTCCCCACCTGCTGGGCTTTGCAGAGAGGCGCGGGTGCTCCCCTTCCTTTTTGCCTGAAGTGATTAGGAATCTCTGATTAGTGATTTTCATGGATGGGACAGCCTCGATCTACACCACTCTCTCTTCCAATGGTAGGAGTTGCTGGATGCTCACGGGGGGAAATTAGGTGGTATTAGTGACCTATTGCTGCATAACAAATTATCCGAATTTTAGAGCTCCTTAGCTGGGTGGATCTGGCTCAAGGCTGCAGGCATGCTGTTGACCGTGGCCACCGCCATCTTCATCTGCACACTAAGTCACTCAGCTGGGCACGGGCCCCGGGGTCTTGCTAGCTGTTGGCTGGAGGCTTCAGCACCTGGCTGCATGAGTCTCTCCATAGTGTTGCTCACAACACAGCAGCTTACTTTCCCGGAGCAGGAGTGTGTGTGTGTGAGAGACAGAGACAGAGAGATGCCAGAGCAGACGTAGTCTCACCAGTAACAATCCATCACTCTTGTACGGTATTGGTCAGATCTGCCCGGTACAGTGCGGGGGGGACAAAAAGAGAGGTGTGAATATCAGGAGGTACTGGGGCCATCTCGGAGCTGAATGCTGCGTAGGTCCAGCAGAAATCTGTCATGGCAGAGTCTCTGAGGAGCAGAAATTCACCTGGAGGTCTGTCCTCCTCTTCTAAAGATACTGTCACAGGTCGCAGGTTTCTCCACTAGTGCCTGCGAGAGAAAGTGAAGGTCCCTTTAAATGACCTAGAAGACCCTCAGAGTCCACCCCACGTACAATACCGTGAGCCTTGTTTTCCTCCCTTCTCTCCAGCCACCCCAGCTACATGAGCACCATGCTTTTAGTTCTCTGCACCCACAGACCAGGAATTCCTCCTCCGATCAGTAACTGTATACCTCACAACCCAGTTTAACTGTCTTCTCCTTGGTAACACCTTCCTAGAGAACTCCGCCCACACAAAGGACACTCCTGGAGCACCTGGCTCAGGTGACCAGGGAGACTGTGCCGCTGGGCTCCACAGGACCCTGCTACATAAGGCCACCCTGCTAATTCCGGGAGACAGCAGATCTATCTAATTCACAGAAACAAATACAAGGAGGCAGCCAAAATGGGGAGACAAACAAACAACTCCCAAATGAAAAAAAGGACAAAACTCCAGAAAAAGAACTAAACAAAATAAAGGCAAGCAATCTACCAGATACAGAGTTCCAAACACTGGTTATAACTATGCTTAATGAACTTAGGGGAAGAATGGATGAACTCAGTGAAAACTTACATGAAGAGATAAAAACCATTTAAAAAAAAAAACTGGCCAGAAATAAAGACTACAATAACTGAAATGAAGATTATAGTAGATGGAATCAATAGCTGATTAGATGAAGCAGAGGATTAAATCAGTGTTTTGGAGGACAAGATAGCAGAAAACATCCAATTGGAACAGCAAAAAGAAAAGAGAATTAAAAAACAAACAAACAAAAAAAAAAAACGAGGATAGTTTAAGGAATTTCTGGCACTGTATCAATTGTGATAACATTCATCATAGGGGTACCAAAAAGAGAAGAGGTAGAACAAGGAATTGAAAACCTATTTGAAAAAATAATGACTGAAAAAATCCCTAACCTGATGAATGAAAAAGATACACAAGTCCAGAAATCACAGAAATTCTGAAACAAGGTGAACCCAAAGAAGCCTACACCAAGACACATCATAATTAAAATATCAAAGCTTAAAGACAAATATCAAAGCTTTTTAAGAGGGTCTTAAAAACAGCACTAGAAAAGCAGTTAGTTACCTAGAAGGAAGCTCCCATAAAACTGTCCGCTTATTTCTCAACAGAAACTTTGCAGGCCAGAACGGATGGACACTAAATATTCAAAGTCATGAAAAGCAAAGACCTACAGCCAAGATTACTCTACCTAGCAAGGCTATTATTTAGAATCAAAAGAGAGGTAAAAAGCTTCCCAGAGGAGAAAAAGCTGAAGAAGTTCATTACCACTATTACAATAATCATTAAAGAAACTTTAAGACAAAAAGAATATAAAACAATATAAATAATAAAATAGCAATAACTACATACTTATTAATAATTACTGAAAATGTAAATGTATTAAGTGCTCCCATGAAAACACATGCTATGCTTGAATGCATGAGAAAACAAGACCCAGTCCTGGCTGGTTTGGCTCAGCCATTAGAGAGTCGGCTTGTGCACCAGAGGCCTGGGTGTGGCTCCTGCTAAGGGCACATACTTGGGTTGCAGTTTGTCTCCAACCCCAGTTAGATTCATGTGGGTGGCGACCACTTGATGTGTCTCTCTCTCTCTCTTTCTTCCTCCTGCTATATCTGAGATAAATGCAAAAAAAAAAAAAAAAAAAAAAAAAAAAAAAAAAAAGTCCTCAGGTGAGGATAAAAAAAAAAAAAAGAAAACAAGACCTATACATATGCTGCCTGCAAGACACTCACTTGAGATTGAAAGACAGAGACTGAAAGTAAAAGGATAGAAAATTTTTTTTATGTAAATGGAAATGAAAAAAGAAAGCTCAGGTAGCAATACGTATATCACATAAAATAGACTTTAGAACAAATGCTGTAACAAGAGATTAAGAGAGACATTTGATAATGATAAAAGGATCAATCCAACAAGAGAATATAACCCTATAATCATCTATTCACCCTATGTAAGAACATCTAAGTATATAAAATAAACACCAACGGACATAAAGGAAAGATTAATGGTACTACAGTTATATAGGGGAATTTAACACCCAAGACATCAATGAATAGATCATTCAGACAGAAAATCAACAAGGAAAGAGTGGTGTTAAATGACACATTAGAGCAGATGGATGCAATTGACATTTTTAGAACACTTTATTCCAAAGCAGCAAAATACACAATTTTTTCAAGAGCACATAGAAATTTTCCGGGATAGATCATATATAAGACCACAAAACAAGTCTCAATACATTTAAGAATATCAAAATCATAAAGCATATTCTTCTATCACAATAGAGTGAAACTAGAAATTAATAGAAAGAAACTAGAAGTCATACAATCACATGGAGGCTAAATAACATGCTTCTTTTTTTAAAAAAAAAGTGTTTTCATTGATATTTAGAGATAGAGGAAGGGAGAGAGAGATAGCAACATTGATGTCAGAAAGATGCATTGGTTGGCTGCCTCCTGCATGCCCCCTACTGGGGATCAAGCCTGCCACCCATGCACGTGCCCTAAATGGGAATCGAACTGGACCTCTCAGTTCATGGGACAACACTCAATCTGCTGAGCCATGCCGGCTGAGCTAAATAACATGCTTCTAAACAAAGAAGCTTATCATTGTTTACCAACAACTTCAAGAAAAAAATCAAAAGACACATTAAGACAAATGAAAATGAAACTACAACAACCCCAATCTTATATGACACAGCCAAAGCAATTCTAAGGGGAAAATTCATAGCAATACAAGCTGACCTCAAGAAACAGAAACAAAATAAAACAAAAACAAAAAAAAAAACAAAAAAACAATCTAACCTTCACCTGAAGGAATTAGAAAAAGAGAAACAAACAGAGCTCAAAATTAGTAGAAGGAAATAATAAAGATCAGACTGAAAAATAAAAGAGTCTAAAAATTTTTTAAAAGATCAATGAAACCAAAATCTGGTTCTCTGAAAAGATAAACAAAATTCATCAACCTTTAACCAAACTTATCAAGAAAAAAAGGAGGGCCCAGATAAATAAAATCAAATGAAAGAGGAGAAGCGACAATTGATACCACAGAAATACAAAGGATCAAAAGAAACTACTGTCAACAATTATATGCCAGCAAATTGGACAATCCAGAAGAAATAGATATACTTCTAGATAGGCATAGTATCTTCCATGTGACAGAGTTAAGAAGAAACAGAAAATGGGACCAAACTAATAAGTACTAACATATCTAATCAATAATCAAACATCTCCCAACAGTGAAAAATCCTGGATCAGATGGCTTCATGGGAGAATTTTACTGAACATTCAAAGAAGAGTCAACACCTTTCCTTTTTGAGTATTCAAAAATTGAATGAGACAGAAGGCTATCAAGCTCATTTTTACCAGGCCAGCATTACTGTGATTCTAAAACTAAAGACATTACAAAAAGAAAAAAAGAAAGAAAACGATAGGCCAATATCCCTCATTAGCATAGATACAAAAATCATCAACAAAATATTAATAAACAGAATTCAGCAATACATTAGAGAGGTCATACACCATAATTAAGTGGGATTTATTCAGGGGTTGCAAGTTTAGTTCAGTATTTGCAAATCAGTTAAAGTAACACACCATACAAATAAAATGAAAGATAAATATCACATAATCATACAAAAAATGTTCTAAAATGTTTGAAAAATCCAGCATCTGTTTATGATAAAAACTCTCAGCAAAGTGGGAATAAATAGAACATGACTCAACATAATGAAGACCTTATATGAAAAGCACACAGTGAACATTATGCTCAATGTGGAAGTGCTAAAAGCTTTTTTCTGAAGAGCAAGAAAAGGGTGTTCACTTTCACCACCACTTCAGTCAGCATAGTTTTGGACGTTCTAGTCCTAGCAATCAGACAAGAAAACAAAATAAAAGTCATCCAATTGGAAAGCAAAATAAAACTGTCATTATTTGAAGATGTCATGATGCTATCGAGAGAGAACCCTAAAGAATTTACCAAAAAACTATTAGAACCGATAAATGAATTTAGTGAAGTAGCAGAATACAAAATTAATATTCAGAAATCAGTTGCATTTTTATACACCAATCATGAACTGTCAGAAAGAGGAGTTAAGAAAACAAATCCATTTATAATTGCCTCAAAAAAAAAACTTAGAAATAAATTTAACCAAAGAGACAAAAGACCTATACTCAGGAAAATATAAGACATTGAAGAAAGACATTGAGGAAGATACAAATAAATGGAAAATATATATAAAGAAATGGATAGAAGAATGAACATCATTGAAATGTCCATAGAAGGGTAGTGTGAGGCGAGAAGAGATAAACCAAAGAACTTATACGCATATAGTCATAACCAATGGACACAGCCAACAATGTGGTGAAGGCGTGGCGGGAGGTGGGGAGAGCGAGAGAAAGATGGGGGATATCAATGGGGGGAAAAGAGGAGGGACATCTGTAATACTTTCAACAATGAAGATATATTAAAAAAATGTCCATACTACGCAAAGTAATCTGTAGATTCAATGTGATCCCTATTCACATACAATGATACCACTGGCTGGTGTGGTTCAGTTGATTGGAGCATCCTCCCATAAACTGAAAGGTCACAGGTTCTATTTTCAGTCAGGGCATATACCTAGGTTGAGGGTTCAGTCTCTAGTTGGGGTGTGTCTGGGAGGCAACCGGTCGATGTTTCTCTCTCACATTGATGTCTCTCTCCTTTCCCCTCTCTCTAAAATCAATAAACATATCTTTGAGTGAGTATTAAAAAATACAAATGACATTTTTTACAGAATTAAAACAAATTATACTAAAATTTATATGGAACAACAAAATACTCAGAATAGCCAAAATAATATTGAGAAAGAACAAAGTTGGAAGTATCATGCTATATTATATCAAACTATAATACAAGGCTATAATAATCAAAACTGAATGGTACTGGCATTAAAACAGACATATAGATCAATGTAACAGAATAGCAAGCCCAGAAATAAGCTTATGCCTATATGGTTAATTAATTTATGACAAAAGAGGCAAGAACAAACAATGAGGTATAGACAGTCTATTCAATAAATGGTGTTGGTAAAACTGGAAATATACATGCAAAAAAAAAAAAAATGAAAGTAGACCACCTTCTGACACCATATACAAAAATAATCTCAAAATGGGTTAAAGACCTAAATGTAAGACCTGAAACCATAAAAATCCTAGAAGAAAACAGGCAGCGAACTCTGACATTGTTCTCAGTGATATTGTTCAGATAGACTCCGTGGGCAAGGGGAACGAAGGAAAGGATGAACATGCGGGACTAACGCAGACGGTTTTGCACAGCAAAGGACACCATGGACAAAAGGAACAGACACCCTACTGAATGGGAGATCGTGATTGCCAGTTGTACATCAGATAAGGGTTAATATTCAAAATTTATGAAGAACTCATACAATTTAACACACACAAAAACAAACAATCTAATTAAAAATGGGCAGAAGATGTGAATAGACACTTATCCAAACATGACCTACAGATGGGCAATAGACCTGTGAAAAGATGCTCAATGTCACTAATTGTCAGAGAAATGCATATTAAAATCACAATGAGATAGCACCTCATACCTGTCAGAATGGCTATCATCAATAAATCAACAAACCACAAGTGTTGACAGAAATGTGGAGAAAAGCAAACCTCCATGCACTATTGGGATTGTAAATTGATGCAGCCACTATGAAACCAGTATGGCAGTTCCTAAAAAATAAATAAATAAATAACCCCAGCAGGTTTGGCTCAGCAGTTAGAGCGTCAGCCTGCGGACCAGAGAGACCTGGGTTTGGTTCCCGCTAAGGGCACGCACCTCGGTTGCACTTTGTCCCAGGCCCTGTTTGGGGTTGTGTGGGTGGCAACCACTCGATGTGTGTGTGTCTCTCTCTTCCTCCCTCTCCCTCCCACTCTATCTGAAGATAAATGCAAAAATGTCCTCGGGTGAGGATAAAATAAAAATAAAAAACTAAAAATAGAATTGCTGTCTGTGAAGGCTAGCTGGGTGTTGGATCCTTATGACCCAGCAATTCCACTTCTGGGTGTTTATCCTGGGAAATCCAAAGCACTAATTTGAAAAGTTCTATGTGCACCTATGTTTATTGCAGCATTATTTACAACAGTCAATATATGGGAGCAACCACAGTGTTCATCTGTAAATGCATGAAGATGTGCTACATATATAATGAAATATTACTCGGCCCTTAAAAAAAAGAATGAAATTTTGCCATTTGCAAAGACCTAGTGGGTATTTTGCTAAGTGAAATAAGTCAGACAGAGAAAGACAAACACCATATAATTTCATATAACTTCATTTATCTGTGGAATTTAAAAAACAAAATGAACAAACAAAACAGAAACAGACTCATAGACAACAACAAACTGAGGCTGCCTGAGGGGAAGCAGGTTGTGGGGCTGAGTTGAAAAGGTAAAGGGGTGAAGAATATGCATTGTCAGCTGCAGAATATCCCAAGGATGTCCAGCTCATTATGAGGGATACAGTCAATAATGTTGTAATAGTTATACAAAGTGTCAGATGGGTATTAGACGCATTGGAAGATCACAAGTTATATAAATGTCAAACCACTTGGCTGTACTCCTGAAACTGATACAATATTGAATGGCAATGTAATTTTAAAGTTAAAAATAATTTTAAAGCAAAAATAGTAAAGACAGTTTAAGATTTTTAAAAATGTGTCTGTGGTGCTTAATGTCCTATAGGGGCTTTTGCTTTGTGGTTTTTGTGTGTTGTTTTGCTCGTTTGTTTATGTATGTCCTTTTGATGTGTAGGAACTGAAAGTGTCAGAGAGAGACAGGATCCGACACCCAGCTAGCCTTCACAGACAGCAGGAGGACAGACTGGGGAGGGAAAACGAGAGAAAAACTTGTTGAAGTGCTTGCTCCGCGTGCATCCCTGTAGTGCATCCCTGTAGTGCATCCCTCTAGTGCATCCCTCTAGTGCTCCCTCTAGTGCTCCCTCTAGTGCTCCCTCTAGTGCTCCCTCTAGTGCATCCCTCTAGTGCTCCCTCTAGTGCTCCCTCTAGTGCATCCCTCTAGTGCATCCCTCTAGCGCATCCCTCTAGTGCTCCCTCTAGTGCATCCCTCTAGTGCTCCCTCTAGTGCATCCCTCTAGTGCATCCCTCTAGTGCATCCCTCTAGTGCTCCCTCTAGTGCATCCCTCTAGTGCATCCCTCTAGTGCATCCCTCTAGTGCTCCCTCTAGTGCATCCCTCTAGTGCTCCCTCTAGTGCATCCCTCTAGTGCATCCCTCTAGCGCATCCCTCTAATGCTCCCTCTAGTGCTCCCTCTAGCGCATCCCTCTAGCGCATCCCTCTAGCGCATCCCTCTAGTGCTCCCTCTAGTGCTCCCTCTAGTGCATCCCTCTAGTGCTCCCTCTAGTGCATCCCTCTAGTGCTCCCTCTAGTGCATCCCTCTAGTGCATCCCTCTAGTGCATCCCTCTAGTGCTCCCTCTAGTGCATCCCTCTAGTGCATCCCTCTAGTACATCCCTCTAGTGCATCCCTCTAGTGCTCCCTCTAGCGCATCCCTCTAGAGCATCCCTCTAGTGCTCCCTCTAGTGCTCCCTCTAGTGCATCCCTCTAGTGCATCCCTCTAGTGCTCCCTCTAGTGCATCCCTCTAGTGCATCCCTCTAGTACACCCCTCTAGTGCATCCCTCTAGTGCATCCCTCTAGCGCATCCCTCTAGTGCTCCCTCTAGTACATCCCTCTAGTGCATCCCTCTAGTGCTCCCTCTAGTGCATCCCTCTAGTACACCCCTCTAGCGCATCCCTGTAGTGCATCCCTGAAGTCATAGACGGGGAAAGGACACGTGAATTTGATAGACTCCGTCTGCAGTGATGATGCGGTTGTCAGGCTGGGTTCAGCAGTGTGTACCCTGATGAAGTTTAAAAACCGGCCTTTTAAACACTAGATCACGCGACAGGCGCCCCGTTGCCCTCAGGTTCATGGGGTGTGTGGACACTTGGTCTGTCAGCCGGTTCTGGAGGCTGAGGGGTGAAGGCTGGTTCTGGTGGAGAGTCAGGCTAGAGCCACGATTTCATGACACAGGTCGAGGGCCTGCCTCAAGTCAGTGGGAACTCAGGCCCCCACACATTCTTGTATCAGGGATGCCTTTGCTTGACTCAGGCAGCTCGGAAGTGCTGGCTGCTTGGAGGCAGGGAAGGGAGGGAGGGCTGACCCAGAGGATGTGGTGTGAGACATCGTTTTGAATTGAGAGAATGGGTTCCAGGGACCTTGGCTCGCAGGACTGGGGGGGCTGTCAGGCCCAGGA
The DNA here is from genome assembly GCF_014108415.1 of Molossus molossus. Taxonomy (NCBI): domain Eukaryota; kingdom Metazoa; phylum Chordata; class Mammalia; order Chiroptera; family Molossidae; genus Molossus; species Molossus molossus. The sequence goes on from NW_023425358.1 coordinate 282,585, forward strand.
GCGCAGCGTGGGTTTGGTGGGAGAGGTGCATGGAGCCGTGTCCCTTCATGGGTGATGACAAGGGCTTCAGGAGTGGGTGGCTGCATGTGGTTCTTCCTCACCCTGGGAGGTGCCAGCCCTGGGTGGCACACAGGTCTGTGTGAGCAGGGGGAGGAAGAGTGAAGGAGAAAGGGCCCAGGCAGAGGGAGGCCGCAGGACAGGTCACAGGGGTGTGGCGGGGAGAGGGCAGCACCTTGCGAGGAGGAGGAGGAGCACCTCCGCGGGGCGTTCTGCTCTCTGCAACACCAGGTCGGGTGGCGCAGGAAAATGCTGAGTCTGGAAAGTGGTCAGCTGACTGCAACTGATGGCAGGAGACACAGCGCACGTGCTGGCAACCAGGCAGTTTGGAACGCGGAGGTCCTGCGCTTCCCAGCGGCGGGAGCCCAGCCCAGAGTCTCGCGGGGGATCTAGGGACTCCACCTTCCTTACCGCCAGCTATAAAATAATAATAGTAATGCCCACCACAGAGATTGTGGTGTGAAGAAGTAAATGAGAAAAAAAAACCTCATACAAACTGCCAGACACATAGAAACATCCAGAAAAATATTCCTTTTCCCTTTTTCCTTAAATCATCAAAGAGGCATCTTCCTCAAATTGTATAATTCCTTCTCTCCCTTGGTCTTGCCTACCCTCCTTCCCTTCCTCCCAGGAGCCAGGTAGCCTCTCCTCTCCTTCTCTCCTTCTCTCCTTCTCCCTTCCCCCTCCCCTCCCCTCCCCTCCCCCACCCCTCCCCTCCCCCTCCCCTCCCCTCCCCTCCCTTCCCCCCGCCCTCCCCACTCCTCCCCTCCCCTCCCCTCCCCTCCCCTTCCTTTCTCCTGAGAACATTTTAGCATTTATCTTCAGATAGAGTGGGAAGGAAAGAGGGAGGGAGGGAGAGAGAGACACATGGACTGGCTGCCACCCACAGGACCCGACAAACTGCAACCGAGGTACGTGCCCTTAGCGGGAACTGAACCCAGGATTCTGTGGTCCGCAGGCTGACACTCTAACCGCTGAGCGAAATGGCCAGGGCCAGCCCAGTAGCCTGTATACAGAAGCGTGCTCAGCACTCGACAGGCTCTTTTCCGCACAGTCGGGCAGAAGCACTGTGCTCCTGAGAGTTTGGGGAGTAGAGCAAAGGGTCTAAGATTTAGTTTCAACCTCTCAACACATCAGCGATGTGTACTGGAGTTGATTTTATCTTTCTAGACTTCTGAATACTCTTTGATAAAATGGGAATGAGTCTGGCTGGTGTGGCTCAGTGGTTGAGCATCGACCCTGCACCAAGAGGTCGCCAGTTTGATTCCTGGTCAGGGCACATGCCCAGGTTGTGGGCCAGTCCCCAGTGGGGGGCGTGCAGGAGGTGGCCATCCATGTTCTGTCATCCGTGTTTCTCTCTCTCTCATTCTCTCCCTTCCTCTCTCTCTAAAATCAATAAAGGAAGCAATTTTAAATGTTTACAGAACAGGAGTGATGTTTCACTGTCACCTCTCAGATGAGATGCAGACGGCAAAGGTGCGGACGTGTGTGAGCTGAGAGCGAAGGCAGTGCCTTGTTCTGAAGTCACCTGCCGTCGCCACGGAGCGCACGCTGCATGGGGTGCGCGTCCTGGTCCCAGGTGTGGGGGTCTGCGTGCCCGGCCCGCACGCCCACCCTGCTGTGCCGCTGCCCAGGACGTGCCCGAGCTCCTCGCCCTGCAAGCTGGCAGCCGGTCCGTCAGCAGGGGGCCCGCCCGTCTTCCAGCCGCTGGCCGTGTTTTTCTGCCGTCCGTCCTCACAAAGTTGGATACTCTGAGCATCTGTGCACGCGGAGTCGCAGTGTTTGTCTTCTTGTGTCTGGCTTCTCACTCAGCGTGATGTCCTCCAGGTTCATCCCTGGCCTAGGGTGTGTCTGAATTTCACCCTGTTTTAAAACATATATTTTTCTTTATTGATTTTAGAGAGGAAAGGAGAGGGAGAGACAGAAACATTGATGAGAGAGAACATTGACTGGCCGCCTCCTGCATGCCCCCACTGGGGATCTGGCCCACAACCGGGCATGTGCCCTGACTGGGAATCTAACTGGCAACCTCTTGGTGCATGGGTGGACACTCAACCACTGAGCCACACCGGCCGAGCAGAGTTTTACCCCTTTTCAAGGCTGAATGATATTTTGTTGTCTGCATGGAGCACATTCGGTCTGTCCTTTGCTGTCAGGGGCACCTGGGCTGCTTCCACGCTGGTGAGTCATGCTGCCGGGGACACGGGTGCCACGCTGCCGGGGACACGGGTGCCACGCTGCCGGGGACATGGGTGCCACGCTGCCGGGGACACGGGTGCCTCGCTGCCGGGGACACGGGTGCCATCTTCCGGGGACACGGGCGCCACGCTGCCGGGGACATGGGTGTCTCGCTGCCGGGGACACGGGTGCCACGCTGCCGGGGACACGGGTGCCATGCTGCCAGGGACACTGGTGTTACACTGCCGGGGACACGGGTGCCACGCTGCCGGGGACACTGGTGTTACACTGCCGGGGACACGGGTGCCACGCTGCCGGGGACACGGGTGTGCACAGCTTTCTGAGGCTCTGCTCTCAGTTCTGTGGGCTGTACACGCAGGGCTGGAATTGCTGGGTCATATGTTAATTCTGTTTTCAACTTTTTGAGGAAACAACACACTGTTTCCTCTCGTAGCTGCAGCCGTTTATCGTCCCTCCAGCAGTGAACAAGGTCTCCTCGTCCCTGCCGGCGCCTGTTACTTTCTGTGGGGATTTTGTTTGGGTTTTGGATTTGTTTTTGGTAATTGCCATCCTAATGGGTGTGAGGTGAAAAGAAAACAAAATATTAGTCATTTATACAAGCCATGGATTTCACTGTAGCTCACGTCATTGAAAACAGAAGCAGGGATGCCGAGTGGCAGGGCGCTGCTGGGACGGAGCCGCTCTCGCACTCAGTGCCGCAGGCCCCGAGCACAGGTCCGGGATAGAGACGCTGATGAGGGCAGGCGGAGCGCCGGCCCATTGCCTGGGACATCGCGTACGTGTGAGACTTCGTTTTGAGCCGGACCTTGAAGTTGCCGCTCAGATTTCAGAGAAGGGGCAGAGCACTGTCCCCCGTGGAAATGGTGTGAGCAAAGACGTTTCTCAGAAACGTCAGGTTATTCGAGATGCTGCTCAGTCTGCTGCCCCTGGACTAGCAGGGTCAGCCGGTTACGATACCCTGTTAGAAATGAAATCCTCGGGTGCCTGCCGGCCTGTGCTGAACCAGGAGCTCTGGGATGAGGTCCTGGCAGTCTTTGGCTTAAGACCCTCCAGGACATTCTGACGCCCCCACCCCTTCGTAGCTGGGCACCCTCCCTGTCTCTCCTCATGGTCCTTTCCTGCATCTGCCCCTCTCGCGGATCCTCATTGCCCTGCCCCCTAGTACTTGCCTCATCTCTTTCTCGTGCCATTAACATTAGCCCCAAACCCGTCTACCCAGCTCACACTTCAGCCCTCTGTCCAGTCTGCCTACAGGGCAGTGAGTGGCAGCCCGACACGCAATTCTGGTGATGCCACGTTCTGTGGAAAGCCCTCCCGTCCCTCCTCGCCCTGCAGGGTGCCGCCGCTCCTCCAGCACGCCGCAGGAGGGTGCTCACCCTCGGCCAGCCCCGCCAGCCCCTCAGGTGCTCTGGCCCGCAGGCCGTGGACCAGGCACTCGGCTTCCTCATGCCCGCTTCCAGGTCACCTCCTCTGGGAAGCTTGGTGCTGGGCAGGTAGCGCCGGTCACCACACGTGTGTGAGATGGAGGCATGGGGACTCCCCTGAAAGCTTCTACCCCAGGAGAGCTTGGTTTCCTCCCTCTTTGCGTCCTCAGGACTGTGTGACTTTGCTGAACCACTTGCTTCACAGTACAGTGAAAGTCTGTCATGATTTTCTTCTAGAAAAAATTCAATGCTGTGTTCATTTTTGTGTACGGTAGGACAGGGTTCCAAGTTCTTTTCTCTTGTTGTGTAAACGTGCGGATACCAGTGGCCCCAGCACACTTTGTTCAAAACACAGTGTTTACACTGCGCATTTGCCAAAATCGTCATCCATGCATGTGGGACATACTTGGAAATACGGTCTTCAAAGAGGTAATTAAGTCAAACTGAGGCCACTGGGGTGTGCATCCTAACCCAGTGTGACTAGTGTCCTGTGGAAGAGGAGGTTCGGACACAAGCGCAGAGAAGGAGACCATGTGAAGACACCACAAGAAGACGGCCATCTGCCGCCAAGGAGAGGCCTCAAGAGGAGACCAGACCTGCTGACCCCTTGACCACGGACCTCCAGCCTCCGGACCTGTGAGAAAACGGTTTCTGCTGTTTAGGCGCCGGGGCTGCAGTGTGAGCGGGTGGTGGCCACACCAGGCCAAGGGCCGAGGGGCCCTGTGTTGCACCCCAGGGAGGAGGGGGTGTGAGTGTGGATGCAGCCTGCACAGCGGTGAGGTTGCCTCCAGCAGAAAGAACTGGGGCCAACAGGGGTACAAGGAGGGTGCGGAGAGGGCACAGGCGAGTGGAGGAGGCTGTGCCAGGTGAGTAGTGGCCGTGGGGCTTGGCTGACCGGCTCCCTGGAGGCTAAACAGCCTGTCCTTGGTAGCACTGGGCTCTAAGCCACTGAGCCGAACAGCTGTAGGCAGAGTCACAGATGTCACCTTTAAAGACTCCAGTAAAAACCGCTTTACTCCCCCATTTAAAGAGGCAACAGTTGTGAAGGCGCTTGGAAATCTTCAACAGTGACACTGTGGCAGAGCCAAGGGGTCAGGAGGCCGATCGTCCAAGCTGAAGGGTCACTTGTGGACGGTAGAGAATTTGGGGAGGGAGGGCAAGCCCTGTGTCTGTTCACACGGGTGAGCAGAGAACAGGAGACCCGCCAACCCCTGGGTGCCCTGGAGGTGCCTGCATGGGCCCTGCACCCTGTGGGCCCCACTACAGAGTGGCCACCCTCAGTCCCACAGTCCTTAATGCTGACTGCAGCATCGTGCCGTCTGATGCCCACTACGCCATCACGCCGTCTAATACCCATTGCACCATCGTGCTGGCTAATACCCATCGCGCCGTCTAATACCCATTGCACCATCGTGCTGGCTAATACCCATCGCGCCGTCTAATACCCACTGCACCACCGTGCTGGCTAATACCCATCACGCCGTCTAATGTCAACTGCGTCATCGCACCATTTGATGTCCACTGTGCCATGGCGCCATTGTGCCATCTAATAGCCATCACACCATCACCCTGTCTGATGCCCACCGCGCCATTGTGCCATCTGATGCCCGCCGCGCCATTGTGCTATCTGATGCCCACCGCGCCATTGTGCCATCTGATGCCCACTGCGCCATTGTGCTATCTGATGCCCACTGCGCCATTGTGCCATCTGATGCCCACCCCACCGCAGCATCAGCAAGCACAGTGCCCGCTATGTGAGGCACGTAAAGACAAGTGGCCTCCATGATCTGTAGACTCAGTGCTGTTCATTGAGCACCACCGTGCCCAGAACTGTGCAGGTGCAGAGGTGAGTCAGGAGTGGCCCTGCACACAAGAGCTGCCTGTCTAGGGTAGAAAGATGGCCAAATAGGCACGACAAATATGTCGGGGGTGATTAGTGTCTAAGGAACGGCCCAGAGAAATCTCTGTGGGAGTTCTGAGGAAGAGGGCGCTAGTTTGGGGCGAGGGACCTTGGGAGTTCCAAAGGAAGGAGTCTTCCCTTGGGGCTTTAAGGTATAAAGTAATCGAGGAAACTCCTGTGTACAGACAGAAGGGTGAGTCCCCTCCCAGGCGGTGTGGAGTCTCTCGACAACCCAAAGAGGGATGGTGGTGGGGTCATGGAGGGGTTCTTGGAAGAGGTGAGTCTGAAGGGAAGAAGAAGAGGTCTGGTAGGGAAGGGGGAACGAGGGACAGGGTCAATGTCAACCGGCATGTGGAAGGGAGCCAAAGGCCAGCCCAGGCCCTCACGCGGAGGTGCTGGCAGAGGGTGCCATGGCCGAAAGGGTGTGAGGAAACCAGACAGGAGGCCTTGGTGCCATCCTAGAGACTCCACTGGACCAACCCTTGGTACAATGGGGAGGCCTGAGGACGGAGCAGGTCAGTTCCAGCCACACTCATTAGGGCTGACTCGGGAAGTACTGCAGTGGGCAGAGCCAGGCCTGCCTGTCCCAAAGGAGGCATCTCTCCAGAGTGGATGTAGACACAGGACAAGAACAAGAAAAAGGGCCTGGGGTAGAGGTGAATGTGGGGTTGGGGAGTTGGAAGATGGACGATTTGTAACCTTGTGTTAATGCTATCTGGCCAGCCCAGGTGCAAATGAGTGCTTCATTTGCATGTGAATAAGATAAGGTTTGCATGGGTGGACTAACCGGTCCTAGGACTCAAGAATGTCTGTGTTTGTTATGTTTTAGTTTCAAAGTCTCTTTCTGCCATAAAAAGCAAGAGACAAAGCTAGGCTGTATGGTTTACAGAGACGCCATATCAAGGAAATAATTTACATAAATCCACCTGTAATCTGCAAATAAATGGGACTGCATCCGAAGATCTGGAGCATTTGCTCCCTTGGAAAGCTCCCCCTCACTCCGAGCAGCAGGTGCTTGTAGTTTCATTGCGTTGCACCAATCCCGGCAGGCCGAGATGGCAGGTGAGCACGAAGTTGAGGCTGCCCTCCTTGGTGTGAGTCTCAGATCTCAGAGATATGGGCAGAGGGTGAAGCTCTTGGCATAGGGGGAAGGCAGGGTCAATGTAAGGACTCACCAGCGCCCTGGCATGGAGGAGGCACATTGGAAACATGTGGGTGGAGGAGTCACTGGACACCGCCCCATGCTGGAGAGGGGCATACCTGGTCTCTGGCTGTGTGTTCCTATCTCAGCCCTCCCTTCGGGGCAGCCCAGACCTCACAGCTTCACCGTGGCTGCTGAGTCACTCCTCTGCACAGCCGTCTCCAGGGCTGCAGGCCGTGCCAGCTGGTACTGCTCCTCACTGGGCACGGGCTGGGAACTGAGCATCCTGGCCTGGCGGGCACAGCGTGGGCCAGGGGCATGTGCCGCACCTCCCACCTCAAGCACACAGCTCTGCTGCTCCCCTTCACCCGTGGGGCCCTCTGCAGGGACTGCTGCACAGCCAGTGGCCACCTGGGGACACGTGGGGAGGACACGTCCCTCTGAGTCCTGAGAGGGCCTGAGCTTGCGCCTCGCCCTCACTGTCCAGGGACACAGTCCTAGCTATTCTGACCGCAGTGTGCTCGACACTAGCCAGCCACCTAGCCGAAGCCCCCCGGAAGTAGCCGTTGTCTGGAGACGAGTGAGAGGTGGTGCCGGACGGTGCAGGGCTGAGCGGAGGGGAGGGCAGGGCTGTGCGGCTCAGCGAGTGGGCGAGCCCCGCCAGGTACGTTCCAGGGGAGTCCTGCCGCGGACCCCGCAGGGTGGGAAGGGGGTCCCCAGGGGATCGTATCCGCCCCTTCATGTAAAATTTCTCAGCTGGCCAGACCCCTGTCTCCATGTGTCCAGGGAGCCTGTGTGAGCTGCCTGCGGGGCTGGCTGGCGTCTCCGTCCACTCAGGCCGCTGTCCCAGAGCAGCGCAGCCTGGGTGGTGTCAACAACAGACATTCGTTCCCCACAGTTCCGGGGTCAGAGGCCAAGGGGAAGGTGCAGCAGCACGGACGTCGGCTGGGCGCCCCTTTCCAGCTGGCAGATGGCCACCTGCTCGCCGCTCCTCAGGAGGTGGACAGGACAGGGCGCTCTCTGGGCTCTTCCCAGAAGGACACTAGTCCTGTGAGGTCAGGCCTTTAACCTTACCAACCTCTCTATGAATTTGAGGAACATAATTCAGTCCACAGCGCTCATCTTGAATGCGTACTAAGCAAGGAGACGGAACAGACGGGCGTGGTGGGGTAGGTCTCACTGCCTTTGTGCACGGACGGGCAAGCCAGCTGGGCGGGGTGCTGTAGCAGAACCACCCCATCAAGACGCTCTCAAGTCCCTCGTCTTCCACCCAGAAGCCCGAGCTTCTAGGTCTGCAGGGGCATCGAGAATTTTCTGAGAGATTACTTATTAATTTGTTTTATTACAAGTGATTAAATACTTACTAGATTGTAGGTGGAAAATTTGGTCATAGTGAGGTCACCCAAAGAGAAAGGTAGCTGCTCCCAGTCTTAAAATGTCACGGGGCTTAGACATTACCTAGGAGAATGTCCGGGGTTCAGCCTGGTGGCTTTGGAGCTGGTTTCCGTGGTGAGCCTTCCTCTGTGGTGGCTGCCCGTCTCGTGTGCTTAGCGCTCTGGACTGAGTGTACCCCACGATTCCTGGGTGACGGTATCGGGAAGCAAGGCCTTCGGGAGCTGATTCGGTTTGACCGAAGTCATAAACGTGGGACTCCGTGATGGGATTAGTGCCCCTTTAAAAGTGGCCAGAGAGCCTGTTCTCCCTCTGTCTCCGCCACGTGAAGACACAGCAAGAAGACAGCCATGTGCAAACCAGGACACAGGCCTCTCTGGAGCCCAGCCGGCGGGCAGCCTGACCTCACGCTCCCAGCTCCAGAACGGTGAGAAATACATGCCTGTTGCTTGAGCCACCCGGGCCGGGATACCTTGTTGCAGGAGCGAAGCTGACTAATACACACCTACCTGGTACACGCCCCTCCGCAGCAGACCCCTGGGCAGACACTGAGAGGCAGACGAGCCCTGCCTCAGATCAGAGTCTGGGACCTGGGACCACCTCCCTCCTCGCACGCCCCGGCCCTGTGAATGTGGGCAGTAGCTGACTCCCTGACGCGATGACACACGTCTCACAGGGCTGCTGCAGAGGGGCAGGGCCGTGCGCGGGAAGCACTTGCCCATGTAGGTGTGGTCACGGCGGTTCGCACCTGTTAACATGTTGGGGCGCCATGTATCTGGTGCCTCTTTCCCACTTGTGTGGGATGGCTCTGCCAATTTCTGACACATATTTTACTTTTATTTTAGTTTTTTGTTAATCCTCACCTGACTATATTTTTCTGTTGATTTTTCTAGAGACAGTGGAAGGGAGGAAGGGAGAGGGAGAGGGCGATGTGGGAGAGACACATTGATTGATTGTGTCCTGATTGACCTTGACTGGGGCCGGAATTGAACCTGCGACCCAGGGACAAGCTCTTGACCTGGAGTTGAACCCGAGACCCTTCAGTCCACAAGCTAATGCTCTAAATGCTGAGACAAACAGGCCAGGGCTATTTTACTTTTTAAACTTAATTATCAATTATAGTTGACATTCATATTATATCGGCTTCAGGTGTACAACATAGTGATTAGATATTTATGTACCTTATGAAATGATCACTCAGTAAGTCTAGCACCTTTCTGATACCATATATAGTTATTACAGTATTATTGACTAAAACCACAATGAAATATCACCTCACACCTGTCAGACTTGCTATCACCAATAAATCAACAAGCGTGTTGAGAAAGATGTGGAGGAAAGGGAACCCTCGTGAACTTTTGGGATTATAAACTGGTGCAGCCACTGTGGCAAACTATGGCGGTTCCTCAAAAAATTTAAAGTAGCCCTGCCATATTCTACTTTTGGGCATGTATCCAAAGAAACACAAAACAATAATTGGCAAAGATACATGTGCCCCTATAATCATTACAGTAGCCAAGATATGGAAGCAACCTAAGTGTCCATTGGTAGACAGATGGATAAAGAGGTGGTACATATATACAATGAAATATTACTTGGTCCTAAAAAAGAATGAAATCTTATCATTTGCAACAACATGGATGGACGTACAAGGTATTGTGCCAAGTGAAATAAGCCAGAGAAAGATAAGTACCATATGATTTCATTATATGTGAAATATAGAAAAACAAAACAAACAAAGGAGAAACCAAGTAGTAGACACAGAGAACAAACTGATGGCTGCCAGATGGGCCAGGGGCTGGGGGCTGGGGGCTGGGGGCTGGGGAAAAGTGAGAGGGATTCAGAAGTACAAATTGCCAGTGAAGTACAGCACAGGCAATGGAGGCGGTTCTGACATTGTAGCTGTCTCTTTCCTATGCTCTAGGGCTGGGCTAGTGGCTTCTATCGCATTTTTAACAGTAAGACACTTTGTTCCACATCAGGTCTATGTGGGACCCTGATCTTTAAAGCTGATGGGTGTGGGACTGTGCTGGGTGAAGCTGGCGCAGGACTAGAGACCCGTGTGCCCCCCCACCCCGCTTCCTGAAAGCCCACTTGAGGTCACTCCTTGAGGCTGCCCCTCCGTCTCTGCTCTTCGCCTCCCTCCTAGCACAACACAGTGTCATGGGACAGGTTTCTGCTCCCTGAGTGTCACCTCATTCTGGCCCTCTTCCGAGGTCAGCTAGGTAGCAGTCTCAGGCGTTGCAAGTCCCTTCAGGTGTACGTACACTTAGTCTTTCGGCCACTTTGCCAGAGGCCGACCCGCCAGGTGTGCGCGGCTTTGCTGCTTAGCTCACAGCAGCCCACTTCGCACCTCGGCTTGGGGATGCACCTCTGTGGCCCAACAGACGGCCAACCTCTGTAAATGAAATCTAGCTTTTCTCGTTCAATAAGGCTATACATGTAGATAAACCCACAAAGCAGGAAACATGCTTTGTGATACTCTCTGCCCTGGTTTTCGCTGTGGGAATGGCCCATGGTGGCTCTGGGAGCAATGTCCAGAGAGGACAGCTTGGGACCCGAGTATTTCCACCTGTGTCAGCTGCACACATTCAAGGGCTCCGTGTTGCTAAAATCCGTCTGGCTTAATTGCCTTTCTGAGTCTTCAACTTCTGAAAGAGACATTTGGTATTTCTTTTATTTTTTATAATAGCTTTATTGATATATAGTTCAGATACCACACATTTCATTCATTTAAGTGTACAGTTTAGTGGCTGTTAATGTACTCAGAGGTGGATGTCCCTCACTACAACAAATTTACAGCAGTTCCATCATCCCCCAAAGAATACTCTGCACTAGCAACCACTCTCCATCTCTCCCGTTCAAGCCCTGTCCCGCCACACCGCCCGCAGGCGGCCACGCACCTGCTTCCTGTGCCGTGGATGCACCGCTCGGGGACGGCTCACGTCAACGGGACGAGCCCACAGTGGACTTTCTCCATTTAGCCCAGTGTCTTCAGGCGCATCTGTGCTGTGGCACGTGTCAGTCCCTTGTTTCCGCTGTGTGGGTGCGCCACGCTGTGCTTGTCCGCTCACGCTGAGGGGCGGGGGCTTTTCCTGTTTTGTATTATGAAGTGCTGCTGTGTGCACTTGTGCACGGTTTCTGCATAGGAATTCTCAGTTGTGTAGCCCAGAGAACGAGCAAGCTCAGGAGTTAACTCCGGAGTGTCCCCGTGCGGCAGGCACGGTCTGAGCACCCCTGCGCTCCATGTGGTCCTCACGCCCAAGGCACAGGCTCCCGCACCTCACACGTGAGGAGACAGGTGCCACGGGACTGCGGGCGGGCCTGGGGTTCTGCCCACAGAAGCTGGGCAGCGATTGGTGCCATGCCCCCTTGAAGTAGGCTTCGTCCACATGGTTCCGTCACACAGATGACATCTGTGCAGCTACTTGCCTGTGTTGCCTTTTCGGGTCCTCACACCAACACTCTGAGTTTGTCTCACTATTCCCAGTGTCCATGGAGGAAAAGTTCAGAGAAACCGCCTCGCTCCCTGGGTGACAGGGCTCCTCAGTGTCGCGTCTGGAGAGCCGGCATTTGGCAGCATGATCCTTCATGTCAGCTCTCAGACCTGGCCTCCGGGAGAGCTTCTCCGGTGCCAGAAATGCATCTCCTTTTCTTGGCACACACACGGACCTGTGTGTGCACGTACACATATGCACGGTGTCACCATACTTGGGCCTGGGGCCTCATACAGATAGACCCAGTGGCCTGCTGACATTACAAGAGAGGTGGACCCCGTTAGCAGTCACGGCTGCAAGCCAGGACTCTCGGGACGCAGAGGACTGGTGTCAGAGGCCGTTCTGAGGATGGCGGGTGGACGGGAGCTTCCTGCAGCGGGTGGCGGTGTGGGAGACGCGCAGGAGGAGGAGTGCGGTGGAAGGTACCAACTGTGCCTGTGGTTGCCTGCCCACAGCTGCTATCTTGGATGACCCCATGGAGTGCAGCAGAGGGGAGCGGCTCTCCATCACCCTGGCCAAGAACCGCATCAACCGTGCTCCCGAGAGGCTGGGCAAGGCCAAGGTCGAAGTGGACATCTTTGAGCTGCTAAGAGACAGCGAATATGAGACTGCAGAAACCAGTACGTAGAACGGGAAGGGCTGTTCTTGCTGTCAGAGGAGGGGACGGTGGTGTAGGAGTTGCACCCATCACCAGGCCGACGGTGTAGACGTTTCCAACAGTGGGAGAGAAACATGGAACAGGAGGCCCTATACTTAGTCTGGATGAAATTCCCAGGCTTTGTGGTGAATCCGGGATGGAATAGAATTAAGACAGGTCACTCATCCATTCATTCATTGACCCATTCATCAGTTTCTTCATGTGTTGATTCATACGTCCTCCTGGACACCTTGCACATGAATCCCTGAATGCAACGCGTGGAGTTAAGATGAGAGAGATGTGACCAGCTCAAGGGAAGCTTGGTCTTTGCACACCGACTGCCTCGCTTCTGTCTTGTGCTGAGGGCAGTGTTGTGGGAAGAAGCTGCGACTTGGGGTGGAGTCTCGTTATTCCTTCCGTGAGTAACCTTGGACTAGTCACTTACCCTATTTAATCTCAGGTTCTCTATCTGTAAAACGGGAAGGCTAAAATCAGCTCTGCGAACGGTGAGATTTCAATGACTTAAAATGGAGGAAAATCCTTTGTGGGCTGCAATGCTTTCGAACACGCATAGTAGGTCACTCGAGTCACCCATATAGAACCCCTACTCTGTGCTGAGCACTGCTTGTAATTCTCCCAACAACCAAGGGTTACATGTTATTATCCCCATTTTATAAAAGAAACTGAGGCTAAAAGACATTGGGTAACTTTCTCAATCACAGAGCTAGTCCGTGGCTCAGCGCTCTGGACCCTGACCGCGCACCGTTCACCTGCACGTCCAGTGCTCAGTCCACTGCCACCCTGGAACTCTGGGATATGGCTGGAGTCACCTCAGCAGCTACAGGATGAGCCTCCAAGTGTGAGGGCTGGTAGCTCGCAGCTCAGCTGGCAGCGGACAGCTGTAGTGCAGAGGGAAGGAAGGCAGCTGCCCAGGGAGATGACAGCATCTATCCCCTGAGACTTCAGAGTCCCCATCTCCTCCCGTTCCAGCCCAGGTTCACCTTCAACAGCACTCGACGCCAGAACAAAAGAACAGGGCTCAAGTGTGTGTCTCAGGCGTGGTCCCGCCCCACACCGGCCATCCCGGTCTCCTTTGCTCTCTGTCCACTCAGGAAACTTGATGGGGCGTTTACTCTGCTGCAGACATGACTCAGGACACCTTGCTCTGAGAGCAGTGCCGGACGAGGGGATGGTCTCTTCCTTGGGCACTTCTTCACCGGCAGGCTCCCTCGGCGCCTCTGCTTGGATTCCCAAGGCAGAGGACTGAGTTGCTTCAGCCCATCTGGCTGGTCTCACAACTCACAGGGTCCACGAACTCCCCTTGCAGAGCGTGTCTGCCCCTCGAGACTGAGGGTGTGTCCTCACCTTACAGAGAAGGCTGTTGAGACCAGCAGGATCTATGGACACAGACTCTCCAGAACAGGGCTCGGGGAGCAGGTACCTGAAATTGTCATTCACTCATTCCCGCGCTCAGTCCATGCATATTTAATGAGCACCTGCTGTGCACTGTGGTAGCGGTGGGGTTCAGAGGGAAGGGACAGAAACCCTGGCTGTCCTAGATGGAAGCATGGCTGCTTGTGGGTCAGAGCCAGGAGTGCTTCTTTGTGCAGGAGGGCAGGTCTCAGACAGGGTCTGGTTTGGAGAACCACCTCCCCTTCCTTCCTTCGGTTCTTCCAGGCTTTCCCGGCAGAGCCGAGAGCACAGATTGCCCCTGGCGGGTGGGATATCAGCAGGTATAAACTTCCTCTTCCCCAACCCCTGCACCCGGCTCCGTAGAGTCAGTGCATCTGCAATATGAAGCCAGAAGAATCGGGGGAATCAAGGAAACTGACGTCTTTGCTCCACATTCCAGAGCTCTGGGGCATCTTGCTGATGTTCTTCCTTCAGGCACCAGACATTCTGTTAGCGAGTGGCCCTTGCTCAACACTCAGATCTCAGTGCGCTTGCGGCATCAGCAGCATTTGTAGAAAAGAGAGCTGTGTCTTTTCACCTCAGAGACCTTTCATCTGGCGGAGCGACCCCCACAGGGGATTGAAACACCACCCAGAGCGTTCGCAGAAGGTCCCCGCCCAGCTCTTTCCCTCCTACAGTAAGGGGCGGCCAGGTGATGCCTCCCAGCCATGAGGTGCAGACGGGAGGACAGGGACTGGACTTCAGGGCCGTGCTGGGGAGGAGGCAGAAACAGACAGGCCCCTACTTTGGGGAGACTGTGTGTGGTGAAGAGTGGAGCATGGATTTTAGAACCAGACTCACTTGGATTAAGTCCTGGCTCTGCTATGTACCAGGCGTGTGACTCCAGATGGTTAGATCACTTCCTAGGGCCACCAGCGTGACTGCAGACAGTACAGGTGAGGGGCTTAGCGCCGAGCCCACAGCAGGTATCCGTTCAGTAAGAGGCAGCTGTAGATTTCGTTGTTGGCTTTACTCTCACCTCACCGGGGAGCGGGCTCCCCCGCCTCCCACCATCGTCTCTGCTCGCCCCCCTTTCAAGGTTCAGCCATCTCCTCTGGCAGCCTCCGTGACTTCCCGCTCCTCTCAAGCGGCCGTCTTATGTCAGCGCGCCTCCCGGGGCAGCCTTGTCACTGGATACTCCTCTCCCTGCAGTCCCCTGGGCTTGATACCTCTGACAGCTTCAAGACTGTGGCGAGCCTCTCAGAGCCAGCGACTGCCCAGTGTCACCGGCTCCATCCTCCCTGGCTGGTGGCCCGGGGCTAGGTTGCATTGTTAATTGAAAACATTTTAGTGGCTCTGGGGCCCTGAACAACATCCCCGACCTCACGCCTGCCGCCCTGGGACTAGGGCGTCTGCTTCACGACGAAGCGACCCTAGTGGGGTAGCCTTGGTTGCAGAGCGAAGGCTCTGTCCAAGCTGGGAGGCAGCAATGCACAGTGACCGCCGTGCCTCCCCTTACCACGGGCTGAGCCTCAGAGTGCTCTGCACCCATCACACGCAACAAGCCATTCGGGGCGTGCGAGTCGGGGGAGCAATGGTACTGGCAGCATCCAAGACGAGGAGGTGTAAGAAATCAAAGATTTCGGAGTCCAAGTTTGAACCTCGTTAGTTCATTGAAAGTGAGGTGAGGGGTGGAGATCTCAGTGGACATTAATTAGTCACAAACCTGGACACTGGGGAGAAACAGTGAAAATCACTCCTGCTTCCGTCTGCTCCACACGGAAATCCACGCAGATCTTCAGAGTGGGTTTATTTAGAGTGAGCCCCCTTCATAACGCTTCCTCGAACCCACATCTGATTCCTGCCACCTCTGTCCTTCACCATCACGGCCTCAGGCTTCTCGATGTTGGATTTCCCAGCTCCCTCTACCCAGCCCACACATCTGAAAGAAGAGAGATGGCCCGGCCGGTGCGGCTCAGTGGTTGAGTGCCGACCCTGCACCGAGGTCGCTGGTTCGATTCCCGGTCAGGACACATGCCCAGGCTGTGGACCCGGTCCCCAGTGGGAGACATGCAGGAGGCGGCCGATCGATGTTCTCTCTCATCGATGTTTCTCTCTGTCTCTCCCTCTCCCTTCTTCTGTCTCTAAAATCAATAAAGAAAAAAAAATTTTTAATGAAATAAGAGAGACAGACAAGACCTGTCGGGTTCTCCCCTCCAGCCGGTCCTTCCCTCCTTGTCCTCCACATCTGGCCTCCACATCTGGCCTCCACATCTGGCCTCCAGCTCAGCCTCGTTTGTGCAGGGAGCTCCCACGGCCTTGCGCTCCTCTGTGCCTACAGATGGTGCGTCTCCCGAGTCTAATGGACACCCCTCCCGCCCTCCCATCGCCCAAACACCTGGAGGCCGGCATGCTGCAGCCGCCACGGTTTCCCTGGAAACCCGGAGGCACGGGCCGCGGCGGGCGAGGGGAGCACGCACGTCTTGGCTGCAGGGCTGCTCCTTCTGCACCAGCGCGGGCTTCTGGCAGGCTCCAGGGGCATGAGCTCTGGTGGTTCGGAGCCGCGTCCCGTGAGGGCTGGTTTCCTCCCACCAGCTCAGCAGACGACTCCAAGGCAGCCTCAGGGACTCGGAGCGAAAAGCCAGAAGAGAAAGGGCTAAGAACAGTGACGAGTCATTGAACAGACATTTTCGCTCCCCTTCTCTGAGTCCACATGACATGACTCAGAGACGCACTGAATTGCGGTGCTTAGGATCACCTGGCTCGACCTCCTCATCTGACAGACAGGGACATGGAAACCCGTGACCTGTCCAGGAGGCCGTTAGAGCCACTCACCTGAAAAGGGACACCTTGCGGTCGCTCTGCTGCGGGCTCGCCAATGAGGGGCTCAGCCCAGAGCAGAGGGAGGCCAGGGCTAGTCACAGGTGCAGGCAGGGGTCAGGAGGGCCCTGGGCTGGACCTGGGTGTTGGACAGGTGACAGGAGGAAGAGGGTATCCGAGCAGCAGGCAGGGTAGTGTGGGCAAAGGTGAGGCAGGGAGTTTGTGGGGGGCCTGGAGAGGGCCAGGGCGGGAGTGGGCAACTGCAGTCAGAGCTTGGTGCTGCAGTCAGCGCCTCGAACCCATCTCCTGTGCCTCAGATTCCTCCTCATCCGTGATGTAGGAACAAGGAGAGGCCCCGTTTCGTGGGGTCGCGGTGAGAATGACATGAGATGGTGCCTTTGAAAGGCCTAAGGGTGGACACGCAGCCAGGGTCCTGCGCTTAGTAGTTGTAGACAATTAGTATAACTCCTCCCTCCTGGGGTGACTGTAAGGGTGGGGTGCAGTGTGTGTCCTGCCCGGTGCCTGCCTTGGGCAAGCTCCCCGCCCCTGTTCATGGTGCTGCTGCTCGCAAGGGGGGTTGGGACCAGGCTGAGGGCTGGCAACGTCCTGGGCAGACGAGCGGCCGGCAGGGCCACCGCCACACTGCCGCCTCTGCTCGGAGGCCAGTGCAGTCGTGGGGAGTGCAGAGGGGAGGCACAGGGAGGACACGTCTGGGGCGTTGATCGAGGCCGCCGTGTGCTCGCTCAGGGACAGCCAGGGCCTCGTGGTGAGCTCTGCGTGCAGCGTGACCCGGCACCCAGAGAACTCGCCCCCACCTGCTCTGCTTCCGCTCGCTGAGGGCTCCGATGGGGAGCATCGGGGTTCTCCCGCCCCTCCCTCAGGACAGCCAGGGCCTCGCGGTGAGCTCTGCGTGCAGCGTGACCCGGCACCCGGCACCCAGAGAACTCGCCCCCCACCCGCTCTGCTTCCGCTCCCTGAGGGCTCCGATGGGGAGCATCGGGGTTCTCCCGCCCCTCCCTCAGGGCGGCCAGCCTCTGATGCGGAGACCGCTGACCACGAGGGCGCCGGGCAGCCGAGTGCGGTCCGGTGGTCCTCTGCGCACGAGCAGGCCCACCCAGGGCGCTGGCCCTCCCTGGAGACCTGCAGCCGGCGAGCCTGTGAGGGGCCTCGGGACCACGCTGACCTGCCCTCCCTGGCAGGACTCAGCCGGAGTCCGTTCCCATGAGTTTCTCCTGACAGCCCAGGTTTCCGAGGGGACTTGAACCAGGCCCGAGGTAATAACTTGAGGGGAAATCCCCCCTCTGACAGCCCCCCCCACGGCCGAATATTCCAGCAGTCTCTGGCAGGGGCCTTCCGGCGCCTCTGCTGGCCGGGCCGTCACTGCCAGGCCCCCCGAGGGGTGGAGGCACCCCTCCTCAGAGCCTCACAGAGCTGAGGCAGCCACCGGACCGTCCCAGGGCCCGTGTAAGGGTTTCTGTTTCTCGTGAGCAAGGGCACCCTTCACGGGCAACAGCGGAGAAGGGCACAGGGCCCGGCGGGGCTGCCGGGAAAGGGACGGCACTGTTCACGGGGCTCATGTGGGTCATTCCGATCGGCTGAGTGGCAGGGTGAGCAGCTGATCTTTGCCAGGACAGAACCCAGGCGGCCCCTGCCCTCAAGGAGTTTCCGATCCAGTGGGGAGACGGGACCTGGACATTCAGAATGGCCGGCACAGGCCCCTCAGACCCTGGAGGCCGAGGCCTGATGCGTTCAGTCTAGGAGTGTCTATATGTTGGAAAGGTCATGTGGTGCATGCACCATACATTAAATGCCATCTCCGCTGGGCAGGGGCAGGATCCCATACGCAAATAGATGCATACTTATATTAAAATATCCACACATTATCAATAGCTTCACATCTGTCTTTGTAGATCAAATTTTGCCACCAAATGAATTTAATGAAAATCATCCAGTTTCAGAGCCTTTTGGATTTGGGTGTTGGGAATAAGGGATTGTGGCCTTCTGTAAGAATCGATATTTAGAAAATTCTCTGTTGAGACCCCACATGAGGAGCTAGCTGGGGACAGGGACTGGCCGGGAACTCGGAGAACAGGACGGCTGCCACATCGTAGGCAGCTCGGCCCGGAGCTGAGCACAGCGAGCGCTGGTCTGAGCCGGGCTCTGGGGGGCCAGCAGGAGCTGGCCAGCGGAGGGGGAAGGGCCACACCGTCGTGGTCGGTGCTGCTAATGCATTCCTCAGAAGGTGTTCTGAAGGAATGTAAAATAGATATGATGATCAAAGAAATGAATTATATGGTGATACATTGAAAATGTTTTCACAGTGAAATATTAATGCATGTACTTCTTTTTTAATATATTAAATAGCCGAACCTAGTATCAGGTCTAACTACCAGTTCAATTTCGAATTAATTATGAATACAAGTTATTTCTCGAGATAGCTGCTACACTGTAATGTGACATGAGGACGCTGTGACGTCTGTTGGTGACAAGGACACAGGTGCTATCACTACACTGTGCTTTGCCTAAGCTCGACATCAAAGGGACGCGGCATTTCAGTGAGGAGCTGGAGAAACAGTGTCCTGCCCCACACGCCCCGATGTGCTCAGCCCACGGTGTCTGCCCCCAGGTCCCAGGCAGAACAGCCCCGCTCTCGTCAGAAGCAAACGCTTGGCAGCAGGCTCAGGCAGGAGGAGCTGGCGTGCCCCGTGGCCCGTGCAGGGAGGCGCCACGCGAGAGAGGGCGGGGGGCCTTCTCGAGGAGGGCACGCCCGTTCACATTTCACTTGCTCATCCGAAGAAACACTTTATAGTGACCTTTTATTTCTATAACGACATGTCATAGAAGGAATACATGCTCATTATAGAAAGCAAAGAAAACTAGGGGAGAAAGTCTGGCCAATCCCGTGGGAACCGACCCTGAAGCCTGGGGGGCGTTTGAGTCCTGCCTCTGCCCTTTCACTTTTCTGATCCGTTTCTCACTTCTGAAATGAAGGTGACTGTCTCATCAGGTGGTTTTGAGAAGTAAGTCACCCCACGGAAGTGCTACCGACGGGCCATCTTTTGCACTCAACAAGCAGGTGTTTTTATCACACTTTTCTTCCAGTTACTTCGTGCCCAACTGTTTTCCGTATTTGCTTAGCCATGGTCTTTGTACAGAGAGATACACATATAATCTTATACTCTGCTTTTTCTCTTAACTTTATTACTGAACATTTAAATACTACTATAAACTGTTTATAAGCATTTTAAACGCCTAGAAGGTACTCCATTGGTATATGTGACCCAAACTTTAGATAAATATTCCCTATGACTAGACACTCAGTCTGTTCCCGGGCCCCTGGGAGGTGCTGGAGGGCCTCCGGGGGGCTCGGCCTCTGTCCGCGGGCACGTGCTCCGAGCCAGGCCCTGCTCCCGGCGCGTGGCTGCAGACGGTCAGGACGAGCGGTCTGCAGAGGCGCAGGTCCATGCTTTAGCATCACAACGTGCCCAACAGTTTCGAGAACAGATTGGAAGGGAGGAATCTGGAGACAGACAGGCCTGTAGGAGGCGGGTAGGAAAGTGGCTGACCTGGAACAGCAACTGTGGGAGGGGGGGAGGCAATGCAGAGCGAGAAGGTCAGATGCCCAGCGCCTGGCCCCTGGCTGGTGTAGCCAGCGGGCAGAGGCCCTGGTGACTGCAGAGCTGGGCTCGAGGAGCGAGGGCACGGTGAGCGCAGTGGTTATGAGCTTGGCTTTGGTGCCAGGTGGATCACCAACGTCAAGCCCGTATTACCTGTGATCTTGAACAAGTTACTGAACTTTGTAAGCCTCGGTTTCCCCATCTGTAAAGTGGGAATAATAGTGACTCTTCTTCCTAAAAGTATGAAGATCGAATCAGGTGAGGGATGAAGAGTGTATGGCAAGTGGGTATGGGCATGACAGAGCTGTGTGGTGT
Organism: Molossus molossus; assembly: GCF_014108415.1. Taxonomy (NCBI): domain Eukaryota; kingdom Metazoa; phylum Chordata; class Mammalia; order Chiroptera; family Molossidae; genus Molossus; species Molossus molossus. Next base: position 302,976 of record NW_023425358.1, read on the forward strand.
GTCAGTGCCTTCCGAGACTGTGTGCGCTGGCCCCTCCTGCTGCCCACGGCCAGCCTGAGTCAGCTGCTGCTGGCATTTCCTGCCGGGGCGAAGGAGGCTGGCCCCGCGACCATCAGTGACGGCCCCAGGCCCCGCAGCTGGTTAGTGGCAGAGCTGAGGCTCAAACTCAGACAGTCCTGCCTCAGTTCATGGTCCTAATAGCCGTGCTTCCCGCCTCTCTGCAGGAGCTGCTGAGTGAGTGCATCCCTCGGTGGCATCCAGCCGGTGGCCGGAACTTGATTCCGTAACCAGATGCTCGTCAGAGTGCAGGATGCTGGGCAGGGATGACAGCAGAGGCCGCAGGCGAGGCTGTGATTGCCCAGGGAGAGTGGGACCCAGATAAAATCCGAACTTAGCAGGCGGCAGGAGGAAGAGGAGCCAGCAGAGGACGTGGAAACGAGATCAGAGAAGGGGACGAGGGCGGGACTGTAGGTTGCCCAGGTGTGAAGAAGTGTCGGTGTCCTGTGCGTCAGTCGGGTGAGAGCCGACGAGCGGTCACTGGCGACCTAGGAAGAGCAGATCAGGTAGAACTAAGTGGGGTGGGGACCTCGGCCGTAGGGGTGAAGAGATGGCGGAGCAGCTGCCAGCAGGAGGGCAGACAGAACAGGTGCCTGAGAGAGCAGACGGACCCTGATGGGCTCAACGTGAACTCCGGTGCTGGTCGGTCCTCAATCAGGTGTGTGACTTGAGGGGAGTCACTGAGCATCTCCAGGATGCTGTGTCCTCGTTGGCGAGCTCAGGAACTAAGGCCACCCTGAGGCTGCTGCAGGGAGCCGATGGCTGAGGAGCACGGAGCTTCCAGCAGGCGTAGGAGCTGTTGGCCGAGAGCACGTGAGATGATGTGCACGGGGATGGCTCGAGCTTCGAAGCGCATTCATTCTTCAGACTTGCGCCTGATCATGTCACTGGTGGTTTCGACACTTGGTGCTGACGGGTCCCTGCGGCACGCTGTCCCAGCCTCCTGGTCGGCTGAGATCTGTGGTGCTGCAGGGCCCCGCTTGAGCCCGGGGGGGGGGGGGGGGGGAACCGCGCAGATCTGTCTTCGTGCGGAGCGCCGCAGTGCTGGGCCTGAGCCCCGGTGCTCTGCCTCCCCACCTGTGCCCCATTCAAGGCCCTCGCTCGGGGGTGTGGCCAATGCTCTCCAGAGGAGGAGCATCCAAGTTGCAGGTGGCTCTGCAGCAGACGCAACAAGGAACAACCTTGAGTTCCCCGGTCAGTGTGTGGGCTGAGATGGCTCGGCCTGACTTTATGTGAGTCCGAGGAAAATGTGCCCAGATCGGGCTTTGAGTTTTAGGGAGAAGGACAGGGGACCTCAGTGCACATTCTGAGAGCACATCTCATATTTTCTCTCTGTCTCCTCCTCTAGCTCCTATCTTCCTCTCTCAGTCCATAGCATTTCAGAATCGTAGATTCTCTCGTCCTCCGGCAGCATGAGCCGGGCCCTGCCAGCTGCAGACCCCGTGACGGGCAGCAGGCTCAGGCCCGCCCTTAGTCTGAATCCCAACACCCGGGACCGCAGCTGGGCCGGGATGGCCCGCAGGCTTCGCCATCAGCCTTTGTGGTTCGGTGGCAGCCCCGACAATGTGCACACCCTGCTGGTTGTGGCCATAGGTTGTCACCTGGGCCGTTGGCTCGTTGACTACCATCCATGAGCCCAGTAGAAGTGTCCTGGAGCCCAGCAGTCGGGGAGGCACGGGTTTGGGAGTGTGGAAGAGGGGCCGGGCAGCGGATGGGGGAGGACCCAGCAGGGCAGCTGGCTGCACCCCCTAACGAGTGCCTTTTTCCTTTTCCTGCCCCCTGCCTTGCCCTGCTGCTGGCCTCAGTGTGTCAAATCCTCCCCAAGGGGGTGGTCGCTGTCCTGGGACCGTCATCCAGCCCTGCCTCCAGCTCCATCATCAGCAACATCTGTGGGGAGAAGGAGGTAAGTGCTGGGGACAGACGGGGGGCGCTCTGCAGGCTGGCAGCTGAGCCCCAGACGCTGCGGACTGAGGGCCAGCGGAGCCCGACGGGCCTGGTCTGTGTCACTGACATAGGAGCATAAATGCACATCCAAGACTCCCCTTCACTGCGCGTGGGTCCAGGTGGTTTGGGGGGAGGGCTCAGAGGAGAGGTTTACAGCAGGGTTTCCGCTGAATTCCTTTGGGTCTGAGTCCATCGGGGGAGGGGCGTGGCGTGGTCTGGGGGAGGCCAGGAGTCTGAGCTCCCCATGGCCAGGCCACGGTTCCGTGTTCAGATATTGGATTCTGGGGAAGAAGTTATTGCCACATTTGGTTGGTAAAATAAAGTCTGGAAACCTCTGCTTTATAAGTTCTCTGGAACGGAGATTTCATCTCCAGCGTTTGCTGTCCACTCTGTAAATTCTGCTCAGGCGCCTCCTCCAGCCGAACCCTCCTTCCAATGTGCCAAGTCCCTTTGCTCCAGCTCCAGTCCTGGGAGAGGCGGAGGTGGTCGGGGTTTCATCAGCGCCTTTGCCCCTGGAGAAAACACACGAGGAAGTTCAGAGATTCCGCCTATTGCTGGGCTCCTTCCCAGTACTGCCTGGTCACCACCACTCCCCCCTCCCAGGGCCTCCCTGGAGACTGTGGACGGTGGTCGCCACCACTCCCCCCTCCCAGGGCCTCCCGGGAGACTGTGGACGGTGGTCACCGCCACTACCCCCTCCCAGGGCCTCCCGGGAGACTGTGGACAGTGGTCACCACCACTCCCCCCTCCCAGGGCCTCCCGGGAGACTGTGGACGGTGGTCACCACCACTCCCCCCTCCCAGGGCCTCCCGGGAGACTGTGGATGGTAGTTGCCACCACTACCCCCTCCCAGGGCCTCCCGGGAGACTGTGGACGGTGGTCACCACCACTCCCCCCTCCCAGGGCCTCCTGGGAGACTGTGGACAGTGGCCACCAGTCCTCTCGGCCCCCAGTGCCTCCTCGCCAGGCCCTTCAGGAGCAGATGGAGCTCATGGGGAGGGGCATGAGGCAAGGGGCTGGGGGAGGGAGGAGGGCAGGGGTAGGCGGGATCCATCAGTTCCCCTGTCCCAGGGGCCTGGAGGCTCCTCCTTGGGAGGCTCTGGCCCTTAGAAATAGGCCGACACCCATGGCGGTGGGACAGAGCCCTCAGCCAGCTGCCCCACCCCAGGCCCTCTGGAACCTCCTCCTTTACGCTGAGTCCCTAGGGCTTTGGGTAAAATATTCACCTTCCCTATTTCATGGGCCTTTTCCCAGATTGGTGCCCACACGTGGACGTGCCCTGGGCCCTGGCTGCTGTGCCCTGGTCAGTCTTACTCCCTGGTGCCAGGAGCTGCCCTGCAGGCCCAGCCCCGTGCCCTCGGGCTGTGGTCCAAGTCCCGTGGACTGCCCAGCCCTCACCCCTCAGATGTTCTGAACGATGGCGCGAGCCAGCCCAGGCCAGAAGCGGGCACTGCCCACTGTCCAGCAGCTCACAGTTTCTGGCCCCAGGAAGGGGGACCTGAGGGTTATTCTACACCGTTCTTGCCGAGCTCCAAGGAGCCCCCCAAGTCTGTGAGGCTGCTACTCCGGGAGCCCAGTGATCGACTGCCAAGGCCCCTTTGCCCTCCTCTGTTCTCGCCCTTTCTCTTCTCTCTCCCTCCGCCCCGTCCTATTTCCTCTCTCTCCCACGCAGTCCCCCCACCCCCGCTCCAGAATGGCTTGCCTGGGGTTCAGGGGACACTCTGTCTCAGCGGACACATCCCTGACCCCAGTTTGGCATTCAGACCACAGGTGGAGACCCTCATTTGCAGCCGTAGCTCTCATCCTGCGCCCCGACTCTCTGTGCTGCCGACCAGACAGGTCGCACTGCAGGGACCGGCCGGCAGTTCCCTTCCTGTCTGGTCATGTTCCTTCCAGAGCAACCTTTGCTCTCCATTCAGATTATGCGTTTTTAACATTTTATAGCCTGGACTGCCTGTCCCCGCGTCCCCGCAGTCCAGGGGGAGGAAATGGAGTCCTTTCCTCCGGTGCTGCTAACATCTCTGCAGCCTGTGACCGCTGCTTTCTGCTTGGCCTTCTGCTCACCTGTCCTCCCCTCCGTGTCCGTAACAGCTCCCTGGAGTTCATTCGCAACTGCAGCTGGACCAAGATTGCTCTCGCCCCAGAGAGGTCCGCGGGCGTGGCTGGCTCGAGGAGCAGCCGGCGGCCTGCCCAGCAGCCTTCCCAGCCTGCACCAGCGTCCCTCCTGGGGAGCCCCCGGCCTCACCCCCTGCGCATGCAGCCCCGGGAGCTCTCCTGGGGCTCCTCCATGTGGGGGAAGGAGACGCAGCAGGAGCGAGGGCACTGACGGACACTGACACCTGCTAGGTGCTGAGCTATTCCGTCCTTCTCGGGCGGAGCTCCCTCTCCTAACCCAAAGCTCCAAGGAGCACCTGCCGTTATCACCATTTTAATGACCAGGCAGGTTAAGGAGTTTGTCCCAACTCACATGGAACCTGGGTGCAAACCCGAATCTTCAGACTCTAAACCCTTGTCCTTCCCTGTCCTGAGCCCGTGGGTTTCAGGGTGTTGCTAAGGGAACCGGTGCCGGAGGGTGAGCTCGCTGCTAATGCAGCTGGTGGGCTGGCCGTCCACGCAGGGAGGGCCTGGGTCAAGGTGCTGCGTGTGGGAGCCAGACGGCTGGCCCGGCCCTGCCCAGCCTTTGCCTCCACCTTGCCCCTCTGTGACCTGTCCATGCTTACGGGGTCGCTCATTTTAGACAGATCCCGTGAGATGCAGAGTACAGGCTGGGAGGGAACCCCTCTGACACCACTGCTCTTTGGGGTCTTGTCTCAACTTCCCAGACTCCCCATCGATACTTCTCCATCTCTGCTGGGGATGCTGGTTCCTCTTTTCCTGTGGTTCAGGGGCTAATCGGAGTTGGATTAAGACATTTTCTCCCTCGTTTCTGCTAAGTCTTTCCTCTCCCCTCACCCAATCTCCGAGGAGACCTGGTCCCGGCAGACGTCCCGCAGAAGCTGAAAATGATGAGGTAGCAGATTCCCACATCGACTGAGTGCCTCCCACTGGCACCCCGACAGGGGCCTGGAGGGAACCTGAAACCAGAGTACATACCCTTGACCGGGAATCGAACCCGTAACCCTTCCGTGCACAGGCCATAACCACTGAGCCACGCCGGCCAGAGCTGCAGTCAGTATCTTTTATCCTCACCAAGGACGTTTCTGTATTTACCTTCAGAGAGAGCAGGGGGGAGAGAGGGAGGGAGAGAGAGAGAGAAACATTGATGTGAGAGAGACACAGACTGGTTGCCACCCTCAGGTGAGGGACGCAGGTGAGGTACGCGCCCTTAGCAGGAACGAACCTGGAACTCTCTCGTCCCCAGGCTGATGCTCAAACCACTGAGCCACACCGGCCAGGGCTGCAATCACTTTGAGTAACCTATTCTAGGAGCCCGTGGCTCACCATCAGGAAGTCCTTCCTGCTGCACACCCTCAGTCCCACCTGCCCCGGCGTCCGTGTGAGCCCTGCTCGCTGTCCCGTGGCGGGTCCTCCTCAGTCTCACCTGCCCCGGCGTCCCTGTGAGCCCTGCTCACTGTCCCGTGGCCGGTCCTCCTCAGTCCCACCTGCCCCCGCGTCCGTGTGAGCCCTGCTCACTGTCCCGTGGCCGGTCCTCCTCAGTCCCACCTGCCCCGGCGTCCGTGTGAGCCCTGCTCGCGTCCCGTGGCCGGTCCTCCTCAGTCCCACCTGCCCCGGCGTCCGTGTCTGCCCTGCTCGCGTCCCGTGGCGGGTCCTCCTCAGTCCCACCTGCCCCGGCGTCCGTGTGAGCCCTGCTCGCCGTCCCGTGGCCGGCCCATCAGGCCTGAAGGACGTTTCAGCGCCTTCGGCTCTCTGGCTCTGGTACCAGGATGAGGGAGACGAGGTAAAATGAAGGTGGACGGCAGCTCATTGCGTGTTGACCTTCCCATTACCCACCCAGCAGCCTGAGCCTCCAGCGCAGCAGCCCTGCGAGGCGGCTCCCCTGTCTCCCCAGGAGAGGCAGAGGCGGGGCCGCGCCCTCGGACATGTCAGTGATGGACGCGGGGGCGCTGACTGCCCGGAGCCAAAGCCGGCCCTGCTCCACTGGCTCCATTCGGGGCTCTCCGGAGGTTTCTCCACCTGCGGTGCTTCCGCGCCACACGCGTGTTCCGGGAGGGGCCGTCCCAGGCTTCCACCGGGGAGGGGCTGGGGGCTGACTGACCGGCCTGCTGGCGGCGGGCCGAGGCCCCTCCCCAGACCCCAGGGCAGAGCTCTCTCTTCCTGCCAGGCCTGCCCTGGTCTGCTGGCTGCAGACAGAGTGATGCGGGGCGGCTGTGCCCTCCAGCCATGTGCCGCTGCTCAGAGGCAGTTTCTCTGAGAACAAAGACCTTCTTGTACCTTCTCAGGTACACAGTGCATTTCCACGGGTCTCCTCTGGAGGGTCCCCTCCGGGGACTTCCTGTGACGAGTGTTGTCTGGGGGCCACCTGTGGGTTCCCTGGGTCTGCGAGCTTTGTTCTCAGTGGGTGTGGAACGGTCGTACATAAAAGTTCTCCCTCCACAGCCTGTCTAACTCCTTCCTTCCTTCCTTCCCTCCTTTCTTCCTTCCTTCCCTCCTTCCTTCCCTCCCTCCCTCCCTCCCTTCCTTCCTTCCTTCCTTCCTTCCTTCCTTCCCTCCTTTCTTCCTTCCTTCCCTCCTTCCTTCCCTCCCTCCCTCCCTCCCTCCCTCCTCCCTTCCTTCCTTCCTTCCTTCCTTCCTTCCTTCCTTTCTTCCTTCTTCCCTCCTTCCTTCTTCCCTCTTTCCCTCCTTCCTTCCTTCCCTCCCTCCTTCCCTCCTTCCCTCCTTCCCTCCTTCCTTCCTTCCTTCCTTCCCTCCTTCCTTCCTTCCTTCTTCCCTCCTTCCTTCTTCTCTCCTTCCTTCCTTCCTTCCTTCCTTCCTTCCTTCCTTCCTTCCTTCCTTCCCTCTTTCCCTCCTTCCTTCCTTCCCTCCTTCCTTCCTTCCCTCCTTCCCTCCTTCCTTCCCTCCTTCCTTCCTTCCTTCCTTCCTTTTTTCCTTCCCTCCTTCCTTCTTCCCTCTTTCCTCCTTCCCTCCTTCCTTCCCTCCTTCCTTCCCTCCTTCCCTCCTTCCTTCCTTCCTTCCCTCCCTCCCTCCTTCCCTCCTTCCTTCCCTCCTTCCCTCCCTCCCTCCTTCCTTCCCTCCCTCCTTCCTTCTTGTCTTCCCTCCCTCCTTCCTGTCTTCCTTACCTCCCTCCTTCCTTCCTTCTCTCCTTCCTTTCCTCCTTCCTTCCTTCCTGTCTTCCTTCCTTTCTTTCTCACTCTTTCTGAACCCTCCCTGCTGCTCAATTTTGCTCCTCCACCCAGGTCCCTCACTTCAAGGTGGCCCCGGAGGAGTTCATCAAGTTCCAGTCACAGAGATTCACGACGCTGAACCTCCACCCCAGCAACAGCGACATCAGTGTGGCTGTGGCTGGGGTCCTGAACTTCTTCAACTGCACCACTGCCTGCCTCATCTGTGCCAAAGCAGAATGTGAGTCTCCCCAGGCTGGCCGCGCCCAGACAGCCCGGCTTGTGGACGTCACCTGATCGATTTGCCCCTAGTTAGGGAGATACAGGAAGGGGGGTACCTCAGATGACAGGGCTGATAACCAGAGGGCATGTCCATGTGCCCTTGGCTGTTTGTCCATATGTGTGTGCACATGTGTGTGGGCATGTGTGCATACGCATGTGTGCATGTGTGCGTAAGCATGTGTGCATATGCATGTGTGTGCATGTGTGCGTATGCATGTGTGTGCACATGCATAGAAAGAGAGAGGGACGGTCTGTGTGACAGGATCCCCTAGGCATGGGCATCAAGAGAGGACTGAGTTACAAGGAGACTGACCGACCTGAGCCTTTTTGCATCTGCAAAGTCAATTCCCACATTTTAGCCCCATTGTTAAGGAGCTACAAGAAGAGAGGGAGAGGAAAGTATAAAATTGGATGCATTTGTACTTGATGGGTTGAAGTGCTTCCTCCTTTGGAGAGCAGAGTTTGCTGATGGAACAAGGTCCAAGGTCAGTTCCTAATAAAGCACTTTTTTGCAAATGCATGTATTGGAAAAGCATGTCTCTGATTCCGAGACAATCTGTGACATACATTTAGTGTTGATGTGATGTAGCTAATTTAAGCAGCACTTTCCAGACAATCTGTGCATCTGGGTTCACCCAGGGGCAGCCACACACCCTCCTGCAGTCTGCAGGTGTTGGCCACTGGCTGCCACTGGTCCCACTGCCCAAGCCCCAGGCGTCTGTGTCCTGTGCAGCCCACCTGTGCAGGCCGTGTCCTGTGAGTCTAGGTGGGCCGCACCGGCAGGGCTACGCTGTTTCCACCAGGGCTTCTGGCAGTGACTGTTCAGAACTCCTCTGCATGCTGACGTCCGTCCTCCATCCTGGCATCCTGACTGCAGCTGTGCCCAGGCCCCGCCCTGTACCGGTCGGACTCGCCTTTTCCAGCTGCCATGGCAGCGGGTGGCCTCCATGGGTGCACTGCCATTCAGCCCACAGACCGAGGCTTTTCTCTGTGCACAGGAGAAGGGGAACCCCTTAATCGCAGCCGTGTGTGCTTTCCCCAGGCCGCAGACTGTCCTCAGCACTCACCTGCTGTCCCGCGGTGCGGGTTTCCCAGGTCTCACGTCCCCCCCGGATCTCCGGTGGTGTTTCCGTTGTCCTCTCCTTTCGGCCGGCCTTCAGCTGGGTCAGTCTCAGGCTTTGCCTGCTCACGTTGGGCATTTTGAAGAGTTGGGGTCAGTTATGCTGTAGAATGTTCCGTGATTTGGGTCTGTCTGGTACTTCCTTAGGCTCAGGTTTTGCGTGGGTAGCACGGACACCCCCACAATGACACTGTGCTCTTTTCATGGATCCTGTCATGGAGCGGGCAGGTATGGCTTGTCCCCATATCGGGATGTTAACTTTTATCACCCAGTTTCTCTGCTGTAAAGTTACTGTTTTCCCCTTTGTAATAACGAGCCTGTGGGGGGATTGTGGGAAGTTGTGTGACTGTCCTGTTCCTTCATGTACATTGCTGGCCCTGGCCCAGATGGATCCCCGCAGTGGTGCCGGATGGACAGCACGGTTCATTCTCATCCCTCTGCATCATCAGTTAGCATCGCTGCGGGGCTGTTCCTCCCCTGCTTACTTACGTCTGCCCCTTGGGTCCAGGGGTCTGAGTGTACTCAGTGGGCGATACCCGTCACTGTTGTGACTTACTTGGAGGCGCAGATGTCCCAGGCTTGGCAGTGGGATCTCCGTCATGCTGGCTTTGTGCCTGTCGCTCTGGCGCGCGGTGGCCCAGGTCCCCATCCCAGCCCTGGGCGCAGACACCTGGCTCAGGCCCTGCTTTGGGTGGTGGTTCCGAGGGGTAACAGAACCTGGGTCTGGAGTCGAGATGCTCATGCCCTGAGCTGCTTTGCTCATGTCCTTTCTGTGCGCAGACGGGACAGACCGGGGTTTCCTGTCACCCCCGCCTCTCCCCAGTCTGTGCCCGTAGCTCCTGTACCTCACCGCGAAGCCTGGCGCCCGAAACATCCGCATGTCTGCTCCTCTGCGCAGCTCCACCACACACAACTCGCGTCAGAACTGCACGCACACCACGGCCCGCAATGGCCACCAAACCCACCAGCTCTGCGGCTCTTTGGGTCCTTTTATCTTCGGAGCGAGGGGACTGAACGTCCTCTTGCTGGAAGTTGCTTGGATTCTTTCTCTTTCTTTGTCATTTAATATGGTTGTTACCTATTTGGTATATGTTTACATCTTTTGGTTTCTGTTTATTTCCAGCTTTGGAGTTAAAAAAATCCTTGTTGATTTAACTTCTGCATTTTGATGACGATGTGTGTTGGTGTGGGCCGCTTTGGGTTTGTCCTGTTTGGGGCTCTATGCTCCCTGGACAGGTGTGTCTTCTACTCCACCACACTGGGGACGTTTTTAGCCATTACTTTTTAAAATAGGTTTTCTGTCCCTTTCTTTCTCTTCTTCTGGGACCACTGTGATTCAAATGTCAGTACACTTGATGTTGTCCCAGAAGGCCCTTAAACTACATTTTTATTATTTTTTATTATTACTCCTTTTTCTTTCTGCTGTTCCGATTGGGTATTTTTTGCTACCATGTCTTCCCAATCACTGATGAGATGCTTTGCATCATCTAATTGGCTGTTGCATCCATTGAGTGTATTCTTCGTGTCAGTTATTGCATTCTTTATTCCTGACCGGCTGTTGTTTTTTCTTTCTTCTCTTTTGTGTTTCCTATCTCTTTGTTGCGATCACTGAGCATCCTGGTAACCAGTGTTTTGGGCTCGTTATCTGATGGATGCTCGTCTGTGTTCCATTCACATTGTTCTGGGGCTTGGCACTGGCCTTCATTTGGGACATGTTTCCCCGGCTCTTCCTTTGGGCCGTCTGTGTGTCTGTTCTATGAATTAGGTGAAACAGCAGCCTCTCCTGGTTTTGAAGCAGTGACCTTGTGTGGGAGCTACTCCTCTGTGTCTGTGGCAGGCCAGCTGGAGCTGACCACGTGTGGGCACAGGGAGTCCTGCGGACAAGCCTTACCAAGGCATGACGCTACAGCTAGAGCAGGAAGGGCCAAGGGAAGTCCCGGGGAGCAGCTCCCCTGGGGCCACCTCGGCAGGCTGGCTGGAGTGGTCCTGGGGCACGCCACACCAGGGCTGAGCCTGAGGCTGCGGGCGGTGCAAGCTGGAGGGCTACCTGGAGGAAGCTGCTGGGGCTGTCGCTGAAGCAGGTGTGTCTACAGGAAGTTCGCACAGGCTACACCTGGGCAGGAGCTGGAGCTAAGTGAGTGTGGCTTGAGGAGCGTCTGGGGGCAAGTCACCAGGCTGAGAGCGGGAGCTGGAGCCGGCTGCAGGGAGACCCGTTTCCTGTGGGCCCGGCCCCCCACCTCGCTGGCTCTCTCTCGCTCTCTCTCTCGCTCTCGTTTGTTGTGTAGAAGCTGTTCAGCCCTCAGCCTCAGTTCTCCTTCGGGGTGACTGCTCTGTAGGTATAAATCCTGTGTTGCTGTGCTGCGGTGAGCTCGGGGTTTTCCTACAGCGCCGTCTCGGACTGGAGGCCAGTGTGTGCTTTCCATGTAGCTTTCTTCCCACAGCCCGAGATGTGGGAGTACAGAATTCATCACTGCAAAGTTAAGTAAGATTTAAAATTCAGTTCCTCAGTCCCACCCGCCACACTCCCAGTGCTCGGCGGCCGCAGGGGGACAGCGCAGAGCTCTCGGACAGCGCTGCTTCCCGGGCCAGGCATTTGTGGGCGGTTCGTGGCTCCCCAACAACCCAGAAGGGCTGCATAACGCCGTGTCCTGCACCCGCCTTCCAGAGTTACAGCTCGCCCTGGCGGCCACTGAGTTGTCCTGTAACAACCCTACCTCATCATCTTCCAAACAGGTTGGACGTGAGCCCAAAGGAACACAGCTGAGAGCTCGCACGATGCTAGTCTGCCAGAGCATGGTGGGTAACCTTGCACTCCCCGATGGCCCTCTCATGGGGGATCCTGCACCCCTGCAGAGTGTAACAGAATTAAGGATACCCCTGGACATTTCTGCCACAGGGACGCTCAGGCAGGACGGAAGGGTGTGCCCCACGCCCACAACAAGGATGCTGGGACAAAGGACAGGCCGAGTGTCTCCACGCAAGGATTCTCCTGCAGTTTTCCTCAGCGTTGGGCAGTGTTTCACCAACCTGACAGGAAGTTCTTTCTTGTGTCTAGCCACAGGCCCTCTTGCTTTCAGTCTGCTGGGCCCTGGTAGCTGAGGTCCAAGCTAGAAACACATGCCGTGAAGTTAGGAGACATGGGAGCGCGGAGGCTATGTCCTTCCCACGCCCTCCCTTTCCATCAGAGAGGGGACATTGGCAGTGGCCAAGCAAGGCACAGACCGTTCTTCTGTGAGCGAGAAGCCTCCGCCTGCTCCCCCACCCTCTCCTGCTCTGGCCCCGCTGCCTGTTCTGGGAGCTGAGCCTCAGTGTGGGATGGGACGAAACAGAAGCAAGCGAAACGTGCTGTCCACGCCGTGAACGTGCTCTGCGCCCGGCCCCACCGGCAACACGTGGGAGCCTCATGGTGCTCTCTCTGCTCCAGGGAACAGCCAAACCACCGCCCTGGGGCACGTGTGCCTGGCAGGCGGGGCGGGGGCTTTCCAGATTCAAGGCGCTGTGCACAACGGGACTCGGGCGACCTCACGAACCCTCACCACAGTCCTCTGAGGTCAGCATTCCATCGGCCCCTCCCGGGAACCGGAGCATCTGCAGAAGGAAAGCCTGCACCCCAAGGCGTCAGCTACTGGAGAGGCTGCGGTGCTGGTCGAAATGGGTGTTTATTCTTACTTTTTGATACAAGGGTCCTCTGTGTCCCCTGAAGACCCTCACTCAGGAACTGTGTCCTTGTCCATGGCTGGTCCAGCCCTGGCTGTGCCCCTCACCGCCTCTCCACCTGCCGGCCCTCAGCTGGCCCTGCCTCCTTCCAGGAGCCAGCCTTTCTCCTTCCAGAACAGCCGGTGCTGAGCCTGCCCGGACCCGTCCCACCGCCTCCAGTGACACTGCAGGCTCCCAGGCCCCTCGCCGCCTGGACTGGGCAGGCAGACCCGCTGCTGGGCAGGGTCCTTCCCGAGGGGAGGGTTGAGTGGAGGTGACCAGGAAGAGAGAGCAGCTTTGACCCTCTGGTGACAGCTGCCTTCGGTAAATCCCTCGGTTCTATTGATCAGATAGAAGTAAAGAGAATGGCAGTCAAAAATGCCAAACTGCACTGAAAACTCCTAATAGTTTTAATGTAACTAAACCACTCCCTCTCCGGCAAGTCTCTTCCACTGCCTAGAAGTTTAACCGTCTCCTCTTCTGATTCATAGAATTAGAGAACTTGTGGGCAGGAAAGACATCAACATTCTTCTAGTTCAACTTTTCATCCTGCAGCCTGGGGTCGCATCACCTCCTGAGCCCCCTTCTCCACGTCCGCGTCTGGAACAGAGGCCCTTCCTTCTGTTGAGCAAAGGTGTCCCTGTGACTCCACCCCCTCGTGCCTCCTGGGCACCTCCTGAGGCTGCAGGCTGCAGTGTGTCCCACGCAGCCCTTCCCACCCTTCCTCCAGGCAGGCACCTCGTTCCTCCAGCTGCCCCTCCGGCGACACGGTGCCGGTGCCCCGCCTGGCAGTGCTGCCCGGGTCTGCTAGGGTGCAGGGTCGCTGTCTCTGCCCCACAGTCGCTCCTTCGATCCCTCAGCCAGCACCCCGAGCCCCACCTTCTACTCCATATGTGCAGAGAAATGAGAAAGGGACCCCTACCCAATGTGGTGCAATAATTAGTGTATGTGTGTTTGCATTGTAATGTGTATGCACACACCTATGTGTAGGCTATAAAATATCTTACCTGGTTTGTAACTATAAACCCTGGAAGGAAAAGAAAAGAACCTACTGAGAAGGGCTCAGGTTGGTAACTGCACTCGAAGAAATACATTTAAGGAAGAGCAGCCTGGCCGGTTTGGCTCAGCGGTTGGAACGTGGGCCTGCAGACCAGAGCCCCAGGTTCGGTTCCTGCTAGGGGCACGTACCAAAAAAAAAAAAAAAAAGAGAAAGAGCAGAGCCCACCAGCCAATTCTGCACAGGGGGCCCTCAAACAAACTGCCTCCTCCAAATGATGCCTCCAAAGTGCACGCCTCCAAAGTGCACTCCCCCAACTGCACTCCCCCAACTGCACTCCCCCAAACTACACTCCCCAAAGGGCACTCCCCCAAACTGCACTCCCCCAAACTGCACTCTCCCAAACTGCACACCCCGAACTGCACTCCCCCAAACTGCATGCCCCCAAACTGCACTCCCCAAAGGGCACTCCCCCAAACTGCACTCCCCCAACTGCAGTCCCCCAAACTGCACTCCCCCAAACTACACTCCCCAAAGGGCACTCCCCCAAACTGCACTCCCCTAAACTGCACTCTCCCAAACTGCACACCCCGAACTGCACTCCCCCAAACTGCATGCCCCCAAACTGCACTCCCCCAAACTGCACTCCCCAAAGGGCACTCCCCCAAACTGCACTCCCCCAAACTACACTCCCCAAAGGGCACTCCCCCAAACTGCATGCCCCCAAACTGCACTCCCCCAAACTGCACTCCCCAAAGGGCACTCCCCCAAACTGCACTCCCCCAAACTGCACTCCCCCAAACTACACTCCCCAAAGGGCACTCCCCCAAACTGCACTCCCCCAAACTATACTCCCCCTATCAGCAATCCCCCAAACTGCACTCCCCCAAACTATACTCCCCCTATCAGCAATCCCCCAAACTGCACTCCCCCAAACTGCAATTCCCCAAAGTGCACTCCCCCAAACTGCACTCCCCCAAACTATACTCCCCCTATCAGCAATCCCCCAAACTGCACTCCCCCAAACTGCAATTCCCCAAAGTGCACTCCCCCAAACTGCACTCCCCCAAACTATACTCCCCCTATCAGCAATCCCCCAAACTGGACTCCCCCAAACAGCACTTCAGGGGAGAGCCTCTGCACTGCACCCCTGGCTGCCCTGAGGCCCAGGCTCTGCACCAGCCCCTATAAAGGAGTTCCTGGAACCCATAGAAAGCTTTCCCCATCCAATAGGAGCTCTGCAGCTCTGACCAATCAGAGCAGCTCTATTCTGACCAATCATAACAGTGCCTTTGGACCCATCAAACGGTGAGGATTCGGTGTCCTCATTTGCAATGGGATGGACTGATCAGGGACCAGGGGTGGGGACTTCTGTCTGTAAAACCCTTTGGGCTCCAGGAGCACCTTTTTTTTTTACCCTCACCAGAAGACATTTATCCATTTTTTGTCCAGATAGAGTAGGAGGGAGAGAAAGATAGAGAGAGAAACATCGACATGAAAGGGACACATGGAGTGGCTGCCACCCACACGACCAACCAGGGCCGGGGACAAACTGCAACCGAGGTACATGTCCTTAGCGGGAACCGAACCCGGGTCTCTCTGGACCACAGGCCGACGCTCTAACCGCTGAACCAAACAGGCCAGGGCCAGGAGTGCACTTTCCATAGAAGACTGGAGTTTGCGTTTCCCAGGCTGGAGTGAACCACAGAAGACTCTTTGTGCAGAGACGTCTTTGTTCACACACCTGCGCAGAGCAAAGCCAAGGCCTGGCCTGGAGCGGGTGGGGGGAGCAGACCCTTGCGGAGAGCACCTGCCTACCTGGAGAAGGGCTTGGTCCTGGGGGCCTCCTGGTGCTTCACCGTGTGCTCTCGTGCTACTTTACCCTGCTTTTATCTTCACCACCCCCGAATTGGGGGTTACTGCTGGTTTAAATCGGCACCCTGGACCACTGGTTGACATGCCCAAGGGCGGTGTTTTGTGGACTGGATAATAAGTTTTGTGAGAGTTGGGTGATGGTGTGAAGGATGGTTAGGATACGAAAGTCAGGGGAGGGAGGTGAATGGAAGCGATTTCTGAAGCACCTTCTAGGTGACAGACACTGTTCTGCTCACATGACATCCTCTTACGAACCCTGTAAGGTTGTGGTCATCCTTGTTTTCAGATGGGGACACCGAGGGGCAGAGGTGGAGGGAATCACCGCCTGGCAGCCGAGGGTGAGGTTCACCAGAACTTGGGCTCTTTTTGCTGCTCAGCTGGGGTCCAGGCTGGAGAAAGGACAGACAGGAGACCATGGGTGGGATGCAGACCTCACCAGACTTCCTGCCTTTCTCCCTGCTCTGTAAGGTGTCCCTGCTCTGGGTCTGGGCTGGATGAGCTGGGGGAACGACGCAGCTTCTCCGTTTGAGGTGCAGCAGAGCACCCCAAGGGGCCGCGGAGGGGCAGCTGGGTGTGACTGCAGCAGCGGCCTCAGTTCCTGTGGAATCCGGGAGGCTCTTTTCCCAGGAACTCGGAACTCCAGCCAATTGTAAAGAGATGAAGCATCCCCTCGGCCAGGGGTCTCTGCAGAGATAACCCTACTGTCAGTTCAGGCTTTCCTGCCTCGTTCTACGGAATGTCACTGCCAAGACTGCAGGATCCCAGTCAGCTCCAGAGGTTCCCCCTGCTACCTTCCAGGACCCAGGGGAGCCCCCATTGCCCTCCCTCGCTTACCCCTGCAGCCGAAGTGCTGCCCCCAAAGCATGCCCCACAGGTCTTTCCTTGAGCCCGGCAGGTGGTGGAGACTCCCGGAGCTCCCCTTCTGTGGCCTCCTCAGGAAGGTAGGCTCCTGGTTCTAGTGTTTTTTGGGTCAGGTTCAGACCTTTGTGCAAGTGAGATTGTGCTTGTTAGATCAACAAGGAGGAAGGTGTGGGGAATATTCTCTCTGTTCTGCACACAGGACAAACGTGGCTGCCCCTGGGAAAGCAGAGGCTTCAGGCCAGCGAAGAGAAGAGAGACATGAGTTGAACTTTTCTGTAGACTTAGCTACACAGTCCTTGGACTCCAAGCTCCTGGAGGGCAGGGTCTGTATCTGGTCCGTCTTCTCTCTGGCATTTAGGGTGTACATGTGAGTGCTGGCTGAACAGACGCTCTGCCTCGCTGGGCCACGCCGGCCCTCGGGCTCTTGTGGGGATGCGTAAATACGGGGGAAGTGACACTGATACTGTATACCCCAGTCCCAGGGCGCTTCCACGCGGTCCCACTGAGCTCTGGCCTGTCCCGTCCATTCTGCAGATGCAGATGGAGCTTTGCAAAGGTTAGAAGACTTCTCAAGGTCACAAGCCAGGGAGGGCTGACTCTGAGCTTGAACCCAGACCTTCTGCATCAGGCCTGGCAGGCAGTGCCCCAGCGACATCCCTGCCGCTGCCAGAGGAGGGAGGAGAGGGACTGCAGGGCACAGACACCTCGCCGCGGATCTTTATTCTGGGTCCAGCCCTGCTGGAAGGGGGACAGGCCAACCCCTCGCTGGGGCGGGCCTAGCTGGGCGGCTCCTGAAGCCGCTCTGTGAATAACAGCCCCCCAGGGTCCCCACCCGCCACCCTCCAGCCTCCAGCACCTGGTAGAGCCTTCTTTCTCTTACTGTTTCGTCCTCAGGGTCGAGAGGGCAAGTTACGGGAGCGAGGAGGAGCCTCTGGGTCGTCTTCCAGCCTTTCCTGCATTTAGTGTGCCTTTGGCCACTAGAAACGGGAGCGCAGGGCCTTTGCCCGGCCGGTGCGTGGAGCCCGTGTTGGGGCTCACTCTCCTCCGCCTCGAGCTCTCCTCTGTGCTGTGGAGTGTGACACCTTATTGCACCTCTGAGAGTACTTGAGAGAGGTGAACCATGTAAAACACACATTACCTGGAACATAATGAGGACTGAATGAATGTCACCACTGAACTCGCCTTTAAGAGCAAACGCCGATAGGTCTGTTAACAGTGGACTGGAGACCACTGCACCCCCAGGAGACCCACACCCTCCTGCTGGCCTGCCTTCAGAGACAAAGCAGAATTAAGAGCGTTCTGTCCCCTGAGGCCCTCTGGGACCTCTCCTAGTTTCCTGGTTTGCTCTGGGCCACACTGTTGGCCGGAGTGCAGCTAACGGCCTGTTCTTTTCTGAGGCCCAGAGACCCGGCCACACAGGAGTCGCACAGCGAGTAAGTGGCTCAGTTAGAGAAGGAAGCCCAGGTCTGGCGGTCTCTGAACCCAGGTCTGCCCGCTGGACGGCGCGGCCCCTGAAGGGGCCCGGTCTGCCCGCTGGACCGCGCGGCCCCTGAGGGCACCGGGTCTGCCCGCCGGACCGCGCGGCCCCTGAGGGCACCGGGTCTGCCCGCCGGACGGCGCGGCCCCTGAGGGCACCGGGTCTGCCCGCCGGACGGCGCGGCCCCTGAGGGCTGGAGAGAGTGGGGATTCCTGGTCTGACCCCAGGGACCCGAACTCTGTCCTGGGAAGGAGCGGTCCTGAGGAAGTCAGGGGGAGTCTGGAAGTTTAGGAGCACTTTTGATTGAAAGTGGGCACGAAAGCCCAGAATGGTTAAGAAGCTGCTCAGGCAGAGACACACCTGCTGAGTACAGGTGGCCGGACCACCACCTGCCTCCAGTTGGTGCCGACTTGTCCTGCTTCTGCTCAGCATGTCCCCTGGAGGCAAGGTGCCCCTCAGGGCTCACCCTCTCTTCCCCTCCAGGCCTCTTAAACCTCGAGAAGCTGCTCCGACAGTTCCTGATCTCCAAGGACACGCTCTCAGTCCGCATGCTGGACGACACCAGGGACCCCACCCCGCTGCTCAAGGAGATCCGGGACGACAAGACAGCGACCATCATCATCCACGCCAACGCCTCCCTGTCCCACACCATCCTCCTGAAGGTGGGCGCGGGCTGGGCGGGTGCCGGGCACGGGGCAGCTTCTCCCTCCCCCTCCCTCCGGCTGTGGGTGCCTCCTGGCCAGGGCTTAAGGAGCCCTGACTGGACCCCGGAACCTGACACACCTCTGTGCTTCAGCTCCCACGGACAGCTCCTGAAAGGCGGAAGCGGTGTGGTGTGATGTCATAAAATGCTTGCCTATGGGTGCAGTAGGGCAGCCACCAACTAAGACACTGGCCAGACCTAGCCCTGCCAGGGGCCCAGAGGTGAAGTCCACAGGGTTCTAGGGGTTCTAGGGTGGTGCGGTAGGATGTTTGCCAAGCAGTGTGGGCGTATCTCCGTATTTGGACGACCAGGGCGGGCCACGGCGTGTACTGCTGAGCACTGACCCTGCACGGACCCTTACAAGTGGGCCACGGCTCACAGTGCTGTGCCCTGCAGTGACCGCGCGACCAGGTGTGAGATGTCCACTCCACACTCAGGTCGAGGCCCACCCCGCGGACAGAGGGGCTCTGGTCAGAACAGACGCACAGGGAAGCTGGAACTCTGCGGCCAGTTCGAGAGGCAGAAACGCACACACAGAGAAGCCAGCTGCCTGGGTGTCCATGCTGGACACTCGGCTGGAAACGACTGGGCAGCCTTGGCTCTCCTGGCACCAGCTCCTGGGCTGGTGGCTGGGCTGGGCACGCATCCCAGACACTGGGCCATGCTCTCGACTCTGCACGACTCCAGCAGCGTCCCAGCCTCTGCAGGCACCTCGGCCCTTCCGATGCCACTGTAGCTGGGCACGTAACGCAGCCTGCGTCTCAAGGGCACGAGACCTTTCTTACAGCTGCACAGCGTTCCGTTGTGTGTGCGGTGTGTGCACAGCTCCCCTTTGAGATGGCAAAGATGGACCTGGAGAGCATTACGCTGAGCGAAACAAGCCAGTCAGACAAAGTCAAACACCACATGATCTCACTTATTCGTAGAATATAGTGAACAAAACAGACCCAGAGAAATAGAACGGAGTATGATTCAGACTGACAACCTCAGAGGAGAGGGTGGGGGAGGGATGAGTTGAACCAAAGGACATATATGCATGTACGCGTGACCAGTGGACACAGACAACAGTGCTGGGGGCGGGGGATAGGGAGGAGGGTGTCTGCTGTAACAAAAATGAATTAATAAAAAAAAAGAATTATAAAAAATAAAAGCAACCTGCCATCTAGCCTCTGGGAAGGTGGGAGGAGCCGTAGACCCTGGGGTGAGGGTCTCCCCACCACCCCATCTCCTGACCCCTCCCAACCAGTTTCTGTCTCAGAGTTAATAAGAGATTTGAACGTGCTCTCTGAGAGCTGAGGGTTATCCCTTCACCAGATGCTGTGGTAGTTTTCACAGTGTCAGCTCCATGTCAGTCCGTGTGCATGCGCCCGTACACACATCTGGGGCTCGAATCAACGGAGTCATCAAGGCGGAGAAAGCTCCTCAAGATCTAGGACATGAGAATCTGGCGGAGGGGTCCTCAGGGAAGGTGGGGAGTAGGGTGAGGTGGGTGTGCCTGCAGCCCACCGGCAGGGGCAGGTCAGCACAACCCTGCAGCAGCAGGGCCCTCTGCACAGCCAGAGGAGCTCCAGGGCAGCCTGCCAGGGGGAGCCCCTGGTTCCCAGCATGTGAGGACGGGCTGTCCCCTCCCTCCCCTCCCTTCCCGAACCCTGACCCTGGCCCACCCTCCCCTCTCTTCTCCTCCCCCTCCCTCTTACTTCCCCATCCTCCCTCTTTCACTCTTACCCTCCCCCTCCCTTCCCTTCCCCCCACCCCCCTCCTCCCTCCCTCCCCCTCCTTTCTTCTTCCTTCCCCTCCCTCCCTCTTCCTCTCCCCCCTCTGTCTTCCCCTCTTCTTCTTCTTTCTCCCCCTCTCCATCCCCCCTCCTCCTCTCTCTCCTATCCCCTCCCTGTACCTCTTTCTCTCTCTCCCTTCCTTCTCTCTCTTCTAAATGAGATGTCTAGTTTATTGTTGAAATTTTGGAAAGTACAGAAAAACACACAGAAGGAAATAAAAGTTATTTACACTCCCATCACCTAGAGATTATCACTATTAAATTTTGATGTCTATTCTTTTTGCCTTTATAGACACATTTTTCCCCAAAATTATCCTGCACATATGCTTCTGTAACCTGCTTTTTCTCACTTAATTATGTACATGCAATCCCCCCCTGTCATGACACATTTTTCTATGAATATTTCAACGGCTGCATCATTTTCTGTCATGACTTACCATGATTTATTTAACTGCTCCTTTGTTATGGGGGTTGCAGGTTATTTTTAATCCTCTGCTAGAACAGTGCTGGGCGCACCTCTCTGTACATGCATCTTCAGCGTGTTCATGAATGTGCTAGCACAGATTCCCAGGAGCGGAGTCGCTGAGCGACAGATGCACGCAGCCAGGACCTGCTAGGATCCCCCAGGCTGCCTTGAGGAAGTCGTGCCAGCTCACACTCCCCCAGCCTGCCAGCCGTGGGCGGGTGTCCGAGCCCCTGGCCAGTGCTGGCTGGTTTCATTAGAGATGCTTTTAACTTTCAGATGCCCGCACTTCTGAGGGGCACTTGGCCTGGGATGATCGTTATTAGCAAATGTTCTGCAGCGTGGCCAGCGGCCGACTCCGTGGTCTCGGCCCCTGTGGCCTGGGCACCAGCCTCATCAGTGCACAGAGGCCCCGGGACCTGTTCCCTTTGTTTCCATTTGACGTCCTCGTGGCCCAGGTAGCCGCTAGGCCCGAGCTCTGTCCTCATGCTCCCTGGGGCTCGGCGCCCCCTTGGGGTGCCCGCCCGCTGAGGGCGCTCGGGAAGGATGCGCGGGAGGGAGGGCGCCAGCAGAGGGCGCCGGAGCCTCTGGAGCCGCGCCTGCCCCGCCGCAGGCGGCCGCCTCAGCAGGAGGAGCTGCAGAGCACCTGCTTCCTGGCGGGCGTTCCAGCAGTGGCTTCATCAGCACAGCACTCGGGTCCTAAACACCCAGCACCTCTGGTCTTTTCTCTTAAGGATGGCAGATTCCAAAGTGGGCTTTAACCACCTACCGTCGCTCTGCCAGCCTCCTGTCGCCCGCCCGCCTGTCCCGGTAGCAGGCCCATTGGCCTGGCGGTGCTGAGAGGGAAGGCCCTCTGTGTGGGCAGCGAGAGCAGGCATCCTGCCCCATGACCCTCTTAGAAGGGGTTGAGGAAGCTCTGCTGGGGAAGAAGGGGCCTTAGAGTCCACCGTGACCCCCACAATCTTGCCCAGTCACAGAGGCACCGCAGTTTCCCCTTGAGGAGGGTGGTGAGATGACCCCGACTGTCCCTCAAGGTGACTGGGAGGCTCCTGCAGGACACTCACCGAGTTGTTGGAGTTCCTTGGGCGATGACCAAAGGAGAATGAGATCAAGCCTGGTCTTGTTCCCCACCCCCGCACCTCGTCGTTAGTCATGAGAAGGGTCCCGTGGCCCCAGCTGCAGGCAGACCTAACCGTCACCGGGCGGGGCCCTGGGGGCTTATTCACGCGACCTTCTGGTGGTTTCTGCGGCACAGCTCACACCCAGAGCCAGGCACACTGATGGGAAGGCTGGTTAGGAGCGTGTGTGCTGGCTGCAGAGACGGGCTAAAGGGAGGCTGTTCTGGGGAGCAGTCCTCAGCTGTGGATCTGACCCCCTGGGTGCGGGGTCAGAGGTGAGGCATGTCACAGAAACATGTTACTCCTGAGCAAGAGCCCAAGTTTGCAGACCATTCACTTTTCTCCTATGAGACTGTGGGTCCTGTGTCACATGGACCCCCATTCTGACGGGGGGTGCTAATCCGGGAATGGCCCACAACCCACCGACTCGCCTCTGCCTTGGCTCCTGCCACAGTTGTGCCAGTGTGTCCACTGATGGGCAGACCCTGGGGAGTGCAGGCTGCCTGCTTCTTTGTCAGCTTTTCATTTACGAGATGTGTGATCTCAGACAATGTATAGAGCCCGGTGCGTGAGTGCCCCCAGCTGTCAGATGGGGCAGAGGTGCCTGCCCCGTCAGCCAGGCCAAGGGGACACTTCCTGGGGCTCAGTGGTGCTGAGCAGTGGGTGTGAGCCACTGTTGTTAGTCATTGTGAAGGTAACAGTGCTGGTCTGGTTTGTCATTTGCTTCTTTTCCTTAAAGTCATTTTGGCTTCCAGGGCATCCGCCCCTCTCCATGTGCATGAGAACATCAACCGCTATGCCAGTCGCTGCCGGGGAGGGGGCTGGAGGTGGGGGCCCTGCTGCAGAGGCCAGTGATCTCGTGCTCCATCCTTCAAGGGCAAGGGCAAGGGCAAGATAAGAACAAATCAGGATGTTCCGCTCTGCCTGGAGCCAAAGGGTAGCGAGCTAGACAAATGGCAGGCGGGGGAGCCTCGCTGTCCCCTCCCCTGCAGAAGGCATCTGTTTTCCTCTCTCATCTCCTTCTCTGTCCTTGCAGGCAGCTGAACTAGGGATGGCGTCCGCCTACTACACATACATCTTCACGAATCTGGTAAGACTTCCACAGCTCACTTCCTCAGCCCAGAGACGGCACTCACTGGGGCCTGTGGGGTGTGGCAGAACGAAGCCCGGGAGATGAGGACAGGGAGCTAGAAGCAGAGGCCACCAGGTGGCCAGGGTGTCCTAGAAACCTGGGAAGTCCAAGAGCTACGGATTCCCGTCCCAGCAAACCTTAGTCTTGGGAGAACGTGAACGTGTAGAGTCAAAGCCTCCCCCGAAATGCCTGGGCGGGCCGGTCTCCTCTGGGCCCAGTTCCCAGCTCAGTCTCAGGCCACGTGCTGACTCGGGAGCAGGGCAGAGGATGCAGACAGGACCCGCCCCGCGCACTGCGGCACCTGCAGAGGCCCTGTGCCAAAGCCCTGACTGCAGGTGGGAAGTGAGGTCTGTAGAAAGGTTACTGGGTCGGGATGGGGCACTAGCGTTGGCACCTGCAACTAGGTGCCCGTCAGCAAGTGGTGCCCTGTCGGTGAGACAGGGTACGAGTGGCCACATTGTGGAGGTGCTGCAATTTGGAAATGATGTAATTTAATCTATGTGGGAGCATTTTGAAATTGTAAATCAGTAAGAAACGGGAAAGGTTGTGATGAAATATAGACACTCCATTAGAGAGCAGAAAGAACCCCAGAAAACTGGTTTAGAAGAATCTTATACCTTTTTATTTTGAAATAAAATAAAAGATGCAAAGAAATTCACAAAGAAAATACAGAGAGGTACCATGTGCCCTTCACCCAGTTTCCTCCAGGGGCTACATCTTATGTAATTACAATAATATAAAAATCAGGATACTAAAATAGTACATCTCTCAAAGTATGTAGATTTGTGTAACTCCCACACAATCAAGATACAAAGTTATTTCATCGCCACAAGCTCTCCCATGTTGATGTCTTACAGCCTCATCCCCCCAACCCCAGCATCCCTAACTGTTCTCTGTTTCTATGATTTAACAACTTCAAGGATGTTACACAATGAATCATACAGTTAACCTCCGGGGTTAACTTCTGTCACTCAGTATCATGCCCTTGAGAGTCAGCCAGGTTGTCACAGGAATCTATGGTTTGTTCCTTTTTAATGCTGAATTGTACTTTCTGGTTACAATTGTAACTGTGGATGTATCACAGTTTGCTTAACCAGCCACCGATGGAGAGACATTCTGGCTGTGTCCAGGACTGGCTGTGACAAACAGTCGTGCAGAGCAGTTTGTTTGGTAAATGCACGCCGTCTGGGGGTCACCTCCGTGTCCCCTCAGTGCCCCTTCATCCAGAGGTGCTTTTGACGAGACATGAACTGGGTTGAAAGTGAGGGATTAAATTGGGAATGAGGAACTAAACTTGCCTTGGAGAACTCGGAGAACGTGTTGTGCAACGTGGTAAATTCCTAGATGTATATACAAAGTGCTTTACACCCTAAAGCGGGGGCCACTGCTCAACCTGGGACAGGCTGGCAGGACATGTGGGGGGGGAGGCCCCAAAGAAGTTAACTTTAAGCTACACCCTGAAAGACAGGTAGGGCTTTTCCAGGTAAGCAAAGAAGGGAAGAACATTCTGGGGTACGGAACAACGTCTGTACGAACTTGGAGATTGGAAGGTACGGGGCATGTCCAGGAAAAAGGGAGTCACTTCAGCCCTGGCCGGTTTGGCTCAGCGGTTAGAGCATCGGCCTGTGGACCAGAGAGGCCCGGGTTCGGTTCCTGATAAGGACACGTTCTTCAGTTGCAGTTTGTCCCCAGCCCCAGCTGGGGTTGTGTGGGTGGCAACCATCGATGTGCCTCTCTCACGTCGATGTTTCTCTCTCCCTCTCCCTCTCTCCCTCCCCCTCTATCTGAAGATAAGTGCAAAAGTGTCCTGGGTGAGGATAAAAAAAAAGTGAGTCACTTCAAACATATGGACGGCTCTAGGAAGGGCCCTGCCAGTTCATTATGATTCATCGATCTAACTAACTGTATCTATGAAAATAACCTATTTAGAAGAGGTTGTTAGTGAGTGGAAACCAGCCCCACAGATTTGACGATTCAGTCTTGAAGAGGGAAGGGTGACCTAAGTGAGGACTTCCTTGGTCAGTGTGCGGCAGGGCGGCGTGGGGCGCGGCAGGGCGGCGTAGGGGGTGCGGCAGGGCGGCGTAGTGGGCGCGGCAGGGCGGCTTAGCGTGCGTCAGGGCGGCGTAGGGCGCGGCAGGGCGGTGTAGTGGGCGCGGCAGGGCGGCGTAGTGGGCGCGGCAGGGCGGCTTAGCGTGCGTCAGGGCGGCGTAGGGCGCGGCAGGGCGGTGTAGTGGGCGCGGCAGGGCGGCTTAGCGTGCGTCAGGGCGGCGTAGGGCGCGGCAGGGCGGTGTAGTGGGCGCGGCAGGGCGGTGTAGTGGGCGCGGCAGGGCGGTGTAGTGGGCGCGGCAGGGCGGCGTGGCGTGCGGCAGGGCGGCGTAGGGCGCGGCAGGGCGGCGTAGGGTGCGGCAGGGCGGCGTAGGGGGTGCGGCAGGGCGGCTTAGCGTGCGGCAGGGCGGCGTAGGGGTTGTTCAGTGTATCCCTGGATGCGGGAACTGGGTCCCCTGAAATGTCCTGTGAGGTGGAGGAGGTGCTCCCCGCTGAGACTCTGGCACTTCGGACCCTTGCTCTGTCCTGCTGGTCCCCATGGACGGCCCTTTCTTGGGGCTGCGGTGGTCGTTCCCACTGAAGCAGATACAGGCCTGGGCTCTCAGAGTGGGACCTGTTTGAGGAGCCAGGCACTTCTTTGCTGGACAGGGACCCCTCCTCAGCAGTTTGCCAGAAGCCCATCGAGCCTGGTTCCCCCGCCGCCAATGCCTGCTCCACTGCTGGGACTGTCCACGGAGGTCCGGCCCGCGGAGAGGCCCCAGGAGCCTCGCGCACAGCGGAAGGGGCTCTGCTGGGACTGTCCACGGAGGTCCGGCCCACGGAGAGGCCCCAGGAGCCTCGCGCACAGCGGAAGGGGCTCTGCTGGGACTGTCCACGGAGGTCCAGCTGCACGGAGAGGCCCCAGGAGCCTCGCGCACAGCGGAAGGGGCTCTGCTGGGACTGTCCACGGAGGTCCGGCCCCGCGGAGAGGCCCCAGGAGCCTCGCGCACAGCGGAAGGGGCTCTGCTGGGACTGTCCACGGAGGTCCAGCTGCACGGAGAGGCCCCAGGAGCCTCGCGCACAGTGGAAGGGGCTCTGCTGGGACTGTCCACGGAGGTCCGGCCCCGCGGAGAGGCCCCAGGAGCCTCGCGCACAGCGGAAGGGGCTCTGCTGGGACTGTCCACGGAGGTCCAGCTGCACGGAGAGGCCCCAGGAGCCTCGCGCACAGCGGAAGGGGCACTGCTCCCGTGAGTGCAGCCCCAGCACCCAGGAGGCCCCAAACCCCCACCGCTCACCACCCCTCACAATGTGAAGCGCAGGCACTTCTTGACGTATTTATGTATTTTTCCATCTAACACTGTGCTGTGAATCAGAGCATCAGCACGTGGAAGGGAGAAAGAATTCAGCATTCCCTGAGCAATTCGAGAGCATTTGCTTAACGTAGGAGGCATCGGGGAGCCCCAGCAAGTTGGCAGAAGAGTGAACAGATATTGAGATGCAGTTGTGTCCCGTGTGGGGATTCTGGGAAGGGGAGCAAAGGGAAGGCGAGGCCAGGGCTGGGACCTGTGCAGTGGGCGGGGTGCTCCCGCAGGAAGTGGCCCTGGTGGCAGAGAGGGACGCGGGAGGCGGAGTCACCAGGCGGCCAGCAGATGGGAGGGGCCGGGCACCTGGAATATGAGTTCCCAGCACAGTGACTGGAATAGCCCTTGAAGAATGGTGATTGTGCCCTGGCCGGTTTGGCTCAGCGGTTAGAGCGTCCGCCTGCGGTCCGGAGAGACCCGGGTTCCGTTCCTGCTAAGGGCACGTACCTCGGTTGCAGTTTGTCCCCGGCCCTGGTTGGTCGTGCGGGTGGCAGCCACTCGATGTGTCCCTTTCACATCGATGTTTCTCTCTCTCTCTCTCTCTTCCTCTCTCTCCCTCCCACTCTGTCTGTACAAAAAATGGAAAAATGTCCTCAAATGAGGATAAAAAAAAAAAAAAGAATGGTGATTGTGATGGTTTTTCTAGTGGGAAGAGCACCGGCCTGTGAAGTGAGGGGGCCCCGGCCAGCCCCCGCTCTGCCTGTACTCAGTGTGCCTGGGGCGGGGGGACTGACTATGCCCCAATATTCTCATTTGTAAAGTGGGGATTATAAAATCTTGTGAGGTTGTTGTGAGGATAAGAAGGATGCATTACACCAAGTTCTGTTTCCTTTTTTTTTTTTAATCCTCACCCGAGGACATCTTTGCATCCATCTTCAGATAGATCAAGAGGGAGAGAGGGAGAAACACCGATGTGAGAGAGACACATCAACTGGCTGCCACCCACACGACCCCAACCGAGGCCGGGGGCAAACCGCAACCCAGGTCCATGCCCCTAGCGGAAACCGAACCCAGGTGTCTCTGGACCGCGGACCAACGCTCTAACCGCTGAGCCAAACCGGCCAGGGCCAAAGCTCTGTTTTCAAAGAGCTCTCCTCCCTCTCGGGTGAGCGCAGACTCGATGCACTGAGAGCATGCCTGAGAGAGTTCTTGCAGCCGCAGCTGAGCAGATTCACGGAGTCTGGGAGTTTGCAAGGACGAGAACAGCAACTGCAGCAATGATGATGGCTGAGTAGTCGTCAAGAAAGTAGAAGCATGCCCTGGCCGGTTTGGCTCAGCGGTTAGAGCATCGGCCTGCGGTCCAGAGAGACCCGGGTTCGGTTCCCGCTAAGGGCACGTACTTCGGTTGCAGTTTGTCCCCGGCCCTGGTTGGTCGTGCGGGTGGCAGCCACTCGATGTGTCCCTTTCACGTCGATGTTTCTCTCTCTCTCTCTACCTCCCACTCTATCTGTACAAAAATGGAAAAATGTCCTCGGGTGAGGATAAAAAAAAAAAAAAAAAAAAAAAAAAAAGAAAGTAGAAGCAGTGCCACTGCAAGGCACTCGGTGAGAGCGTGTCCCAGAGCCTCTCGCTCGGCTCTCCGGAATGGACACACTTCTGTGAGGAGTAAAGAAACAGTTCTGAAGTCTGTTCATTCTGCCCAGTTGCAGCTGGATCGGACCAGCCAGGACGGGCTTCGTAACGAGGGGGGCAAGCTCTCTCTGTGCTTCTCCAATACCTTTGCCAAAATACAGGTGTCACCCAGACTTTAATTCTTATTTATTCCTCTCCGAATTTCTCAGGGACCCCATCATGTCCCATCTCCCTGAACTCTGCACAGGGTTAGGAGACACTTGGAGGGACTTCTCCAGAGCCACTGCAGTGCTGGGACGACACAGCCTGGCACTAGGTGGCTGTGACTGAGAGTTCTGGTTTGACCGCTGCCCGCTGGGCAGCCCTGTGTAGTCTGCTTACCTTCCTGAGCCCCCGAGACCTCGTCTGTAAGAGGACACTGATCGTACCTGCCCCAGCGGGCTCACAGCTGAGGGCAGTATTCTTAACTAATACTTCACAGCTCCTTCCCGTTACCAACCTCCTGTGGCGAACCAGCTGCCGTGTGGACAGTACCCCCTGAGGTAGGTGTCCTTGCGTCCGCTCACAGACCAGGTCGTTGAGGCTCTGGGATGGGGATGGAACGGTGCCTTCTGCTGCAGTCGCTGGAAGGTTTAATGAGAAACAACTGAG
Source organism: Molossus molossus (assembly GCF_014108415.1). NCBI lineage: Eukaryota > Metazoa > Chordata > Mammalia > Chiroptera > Molossidae > Molossus > Molossus molossus. The sequence goes on from NW_023425358.1 coordinate 331,363, forward strand.
AAACAGTTATCTCGGAGCCTTGCGTGTAGATGGTCAATAAATGCCAGCTGTCGTCACTAAGGTACTCAGCCACCTGTGCGGCTTCTCCTGTCCGGCTGCCGCGGTGACCCTGAGCGTGTGAACTGCCGTCCTCTCGGACGTGTGACCAGCAGTAGACTTGCTGGGTCGTACGGTAATTCTGTATTTCATTTTTGAGAAATGGCCAAACTGGTTTCCAGCTGTTCCATTTTTTATCCCCACTAGTAATTGATGAGGGTTTGAGTTCCCCAGCAGCCTCCAGTACCTGCCATTTTTGTTTTGATGATAATAGTTATCTTAATGGGTGTAACATGGTCAGGCGTGTTTCTTATTTCTATTTGGACTTTGCAAATTGAAGGAAATGAGACCACATGGCTACAGTTGGGAGTCCTGATCAAGAAACTTTGATGAAGGAAATATCCGGTATGTAAAAAACCAGTCCGACCTTCAGTCAGTCGGACCTGCTGAAAACCCCCAGTTCAGGAGCTTACTCGCTGTGCGCCCCCACACCTCTTGACAGTTTCAGGCTCCTCAAACGTACAGTGCGACAAATAACATCTGTCTCTAAAATGTTGGTAAAATAAAATGAGCTGTTGACAGCATTTTGTATCCGATACATAATGCCAATTATTATAACAGGTAAACCCCCAAAACTCATGGCTTCACACAACAGAAGATATTTCTGACATAATTACAGTTTCAAAAGCGTACCTGATCCGTAGGCGGCCTCCACAGGACATTCAGGGCCCCGGGCTCTCCCAGTGTGTTCTGTGTCCTCTGAGAAGCCAGGAATGGGGAGGACAGAGAGGGTCAGACACAGGAGGGTATATGACCAGGCCTGGAAGCGGCCCAGAGTTTTCTCCCCCAGCTCCCTTGCTAGAGCTCAGTCACATGCCCACACCACCGGCACGGACACTGGGAACTGTCACCCACTGTCCGCCAGGTAGAAGAGGACGAGGGCTAGTGCTCCTGGCAGCATCTGCCACATTATTAGGTTGGCCGTCATCACACGTCTCTGGCGCGTACACTGGAGGAGCAGCTAGCATCCGGAGCCCTGGCACGTCTGCTGAGAGGGTGACCAGTCCCGTTCCTGGAGCCGAGCAGCTCCTGATAAGTGTGGCGCCAAAGGTCCGCTGCCGGCGTCCTCTGTCCCGTGGGCTGCTGGCCGCCTGTCCGTCTGGGTGTCCAGGTGGGGCATGCACAGGACTGTACTGAGCACTGTGCTAGCTCTGCTCTTTAGCCTGGACGGAGTCTCTGTCCTCCAGTCCCCCTCTGGGTTTGGCTGGGGAAACTGTTCTCCAGGACCGATGGAGTCTGGATGAAAAACGTGAAGAATTAGGGGCCTTTGGACAAAGCCCAGTCCGCCTCGGGGACAGCAGCAGATGTGCCGTCTGAAAGTCACAGGTGGGGGAGAAAGGGCCGTTCGAGCTAATCAGGCTGGGAGGGCTATCCAGCCACTCACGAGCCCGGAGAGTTTCACCCCCACTGCCTAACAGAAAAGATCAAATCACCCAGATCCTCGTCAGAGAGCACAGACGGGCCCCGGGACGGAGGAGGGAAATGCCACTCTGGCAGGGAGAAGTGTGGACAGAGAAGGGTAAGGGTCCGAGGTCGGGATGTGTCCAGGAAAGGCAGGAATAACGCACCGGAAGCAGGAGGCTGTGTGGGCTGCGGGCCACCTGGGCTGCCACCAGCAAGGCAAGTGGCCGGACGCGATGACCCCCATCTCACTGCCCGAGGCCGGCAGGGTCGTGCTGGAGGGCAGGCTGCCATCGTGCCACATGGGAAGCAGGCGCCGCGGAGTTGCTCCCTTAGGGGATCGGAGCGAAGGGGCCGAGAGCTGCCGTCCTAGTGTTGGAACCGTGGGAGAGGTCACAGCCCAGGAGGTCCCGTCACGCAGAGGATGGGCAGTGAAGCAGCTGTGGCTGCCAGTCACAGCCACGGACCAGCTGGGTGACACCGGACAGTGGTCGTTGGCATTTATCAAATACCTGCTGCACACGAAACTGTAATAAATGCCTCTCAGTTCCTTCCATGTGCACCTCCCCGTGGCTCAGGCAGGGGGCACTGTCTCATCCCTTGGTGAGGACGACGAGCAAGCCGAGGCTCATAGTGTCAGGTCCTCTTGCTCCGGACATGGAGCAGACCATGGATTCAGGCTCTGGACAAGTCTCTCCACCACACGGATCCGGACAAGCGTTTCTCTTCACGGGGCTTCAGTTTCTGTGTCTCAGCATCATGAGGCTGTGTTGGGTGGTCTCTGAGGGTCTTTCAGTCCTGGTCTTGTTCCATCCTACACACTGTTGAGAGCATTTCAAGTCACAACACCCTCAGGTTGGCACTCCAAGGGAGAACGAGCCGTTGGATCAGAGGGCCCGTGTGGCCCATGGAACAGTTTTTGTTCAGCTAACAGCTGCTTGGACTCCCAAACTGTAGCCAGGTCCCAGTGAGTCCCGCAGAAATAATGGTTCCATGTTCCTGTCTCTGTTTCCTTTGTGCAGAATGAATATATGCACCCAATTATTCTGCTTTGCGTCCATGTTATTGTCAAGCACACAGAGCCTATGTTTATTTTTTCTAAAGATTAGCCATAAGTCATAGAAATTGCTGAAATTATTACAGAAAGGGGACTGCGGGCAGACAGGGAGGGAAGGAGCTGACCCCAGAGGAAGTGAGTGAGCTCACCGTCCTCTCCTGTTTTTCCTGGGCAGCCGACGCTGCTCAGCTGCCGGTCCCGCTTTAACCTCCCTGCTCAGGAAGCCCCCTTACCCCCAGGTGGAGTTCGCTGCTACTCTCTCACAGAGCCCTGTGTCCCGCACTTTGTAACATTCATATCAGGTGGGAGTTCCTTCTATGGCTGACCCTCCACCAGACTTTGAGCTCCTTAAAGGCATGTCTGTCTCGTCACTGTGACCTCAGTGCCTACTGGCACATAGTAGGTGCTCAGTAAGTAGATGTTGAGTGAATGCACCAAGCGGTTCATCACATTGTAGAGTTGTTAGAGTAGGAGGGTTGCCAGGTGAGACAGCTCACCATCCGGCAGCCAACAGCAGTTCAGCTCAGCCCCACTGAGCCCATCAGCACCAAGGTCGCAGCTCAGCCAGGAGGACCACACAGTAAGGACTCGGTCTGGAGCGTCCTTCCTGCATTCGGGGCTGGACAGATTTAGGCATAAGGATGTGCAGGACCATGAAGGCTGGTTTAGTTCAGGGTTCAAGGGATGAGTCTTAAAGGGTTCTGATGAGTGAAGGTGATGATTTGGCATCAAAAATGTCCATTGAGGTAGGAAGAGGCAGAGGAGACCAAGGCAGTCTGACTAATTGTGTTGTGGCCAGTCTGTCGCCTGGGCTGTTCACTACACTGGCCACAGTAGGCTTGGGTTGGCCTTGGCCAAGTGGCCTCTTCAGGCAGGTGCCTGGCACCTGACTCATGAAGCCAGAAACCAAAGGTCTTTAAGGTCATTATGAAGCTGCCTTGTGCTGTACACTGTCCTTGCAGCTTGGCACCTGAGGTTGTGTGAGCCCTGTGACCATGTGCACACAGGACTCTCATCCCTGCCAGGCATCAGATGCATACGTGACATGCTACTTTACCTAGTGGAGTCTCCGTTTTTCTTTAGGCAAAACGGGAATAATAATTCTTACAACATCATCTTATGAAGAACAAGGGAACCTTCTAAACCACTGTGGGCTGCTAGTAAATATTATTTTTCTTCCATCTCTTTTTGCCCACTTCCCCGTTGAGTATTTCATCTTTAGACCTCAGCTTTCTGACTTGCTGTCTGCCTCTAGCTTCTGAAACTCAGGAGCTATCAGGAACATTTCAGCTAGTTGGAACTATAGTTCCAACTAGCTTGAGTCTCTTCCATATATTGTAGTCATTCACTGAAAGTACACCACACACACACACAGGCGCAGACAGGCACACACACAGACAGGCGCAGACACAGACACACAGACAGGCACACACACACACAGGTGCAGACAGGCACGCACACACACACACAGGCACAGGCACAGACACACAGACAGGCACACGCACACACACACAGACAGGCACACACACACAGGCACAGACACAGGCACACACACAGGCACAAACACAGACAGGCACATACACACAGACAGGCATGCAGACACAGACACACACACACAGGCGCAGACAGACAGGCACACACAGACACAGACAGGCACATACACACACACAGGTACACACAGACAGGCATACACACACAAGCACACACACAGCCTCACACGCACAGACAGGCACAGACACTACTATATTCCAGAGCTAGCCAAGAGCTACAATTCATCAGTTAAACAACTTTCTAGTGCTAGAGCAGTTGATTCTAACATGTAGTTTATTGTAAAATTATTAAGACTATCCATAAATTTCACCTTTATTGAGCTTTTTAGGAGGGCCATGCTGCATAATTCAGCACACTTCGGTGAGCACACATGTTTCTAGTGCGACTAGGGAAGAGCAAGGCAGTGAGGGCCTCTCCCTCCCGCCGGAGCCCACCTCCCTCAGGTGGACCCGAGCAGTGGCGGACCTGGCAGTGAAGGTGCCTGCTGGGCATCCCTGGCTACCACAGCATCTTAAAGGAAAACCATGACTCCAAAATCGTGCTCTCTCTCGCTGCTCAGCCTTCTGTATATGTTCTCTGTACTTGGCCATTGGTGGAGGGAAAATGGCAAGGAGAATTGGAAGGAGATTCAGAGGCATTTACAGAAGGGTTAGTCTTTGGATTCTCGTTTGGCTCTCAGCTCTCAGCTCCTTGGTCCACGTCACAGGATTATAAAGTGACTAGGCGAACAGGATTAAGCACCTTACCTGTAGAAAACGTTAGAATCAGCTGGGCGTATTCAGCAAGCACTTATTAAATGCCTACTGTGTGCCGGGATACAGGAGCACTGTGACGTGGCTGGGAGAACCTCGCTCTGTGACTGGAGGCCGGACGCCCAGCGGAGCAGCATCTGGTGCTGCGGGGGAAGTTTGCAGAAAGGGGTGCAGACAGGCTTTCTTTGAATCATATGTTGAAGACTGGTTAGAATGAAAATGGGACGGTGATGTGTAGGCAGAGGCAAGTTGTGGGCCTGAGACAGAGCACGGCGCCCCCTGTGGCTGGAGCAGGGGTGCGATGAAGGCACGGGGAGCCAGTGCGCGAGAGGAAGGCTCCGTCAGGGAAAAGCCAGCCTGTCCCGCAGAGTGGCTGGGCGTTTGCAACCACGGTCAGTTTTGGCTGTCCCAGTAACTGAGCACGTGCGGCCTAAGACAAGTGCCCCTCTGAGAGAACGCCAGACTGTGGAGAACTTCTAGTCTCCTTAGACCTCTCAACTCTGAAACTCTGTTGACTTCCTGGGTCGGATGACTATATAATCATGACTGAAGAATTCTCTCGGCCGTCCTGTTCTCCACGTGCAGCAAGTGCTTCTCCTCCCCACGGTTTCTCATTGTCCTTACCTGGGTGGCTGCTCCCCTTCCCAGTGCCCTCTCTTGTTCAGGTTGCGTGGGCGGGGCAGCTCTCTGGGTCTCTGTCCCCCTTGCCCAGAAGTCCTGTTCTGTGACCCATGTCCAGCCCACCTCAGAACCCTGATGGATGTGGGCCTTCTCAATCTCAAACTTCAATGTGTGCCAAGCTGGTCATGGCTGATGACAGCACTAAATTTTGAGGGAACCTAACTAGACCTTGTCCTTTGACAGCTGAGGAGGAGTAGCTGGAGAGGGAGTGTGACTTGCCTGAACTCCCACAGCAGGTCGCGGTGGAGGGGTGGTCTCCCGACCAGGGCTGCGCAGTCTCTGGGTACACGGGAATTGAGAGCTTGCTGTGCTGTCTTTCAGGGACGCAGCAATGAGTGAAGTCCAAGCTTTGAAGAGGTCAGATTAGAGGGAAAGCAAGCCCAGCAGACTGTTGTAAATCCGTGGGTCAGGATGATGTGGACATGCACAGGGTAACATGGGAGCATCTAAGAAGTGGCCTTCAGCCTAGCTTGGTCGGCTCACAGAAGGCTCCCTGCAGGGCCACACCAGTGCCTTACAGAACCAGTAGGAACTGGCCACGTGGAAAAGAGAGTGGATAGGATTGTCTACGCGGAAGGTTCACATAGTTTGATGCCTTAGACAACATTTGATTTTTTTTTAAATTTTTTTTTCTTTATTGATTTTAGAGAGAGAAAGGGAGAGGGAGAGAGAGATAGAAACATCGATGAGCGAGAACAGCCATTGGCTGCCTCCTGCATACCCCCACTGGGGATCAGGCCCACAACCTGGGCATGTGCCCTGATCAGGAATCAAACCAGTGACCTCCTGGTACATGGGTTGACGCTCAACCACTGAGCCACACTGGCCAGGCAACATTTGCTTTTTGACAAAGAAAGTAGATAACACGGGAAAGGGCGCCGTTGGTGGGAAGGTTTTGCGGTGGGAGGACCTTTCACCTCGCTCCGCACAGGCTGCTGCCACCTTCCTGTTCTGTGTGAGGGAGCGAAAGGGAAGGCGCGAGGCCCAGTGGGCCCAAGGCAACACCTGAGCACGGTGATGCCTCATTACACACGCCCGGGACACTCAGGACGCGTCTGCAGAGCTGCAGCGAGTGTGCCCTTCGTGACGGCACCGCTGGCCTAGAGAGTCTGAGCTGGGCTTCCCTAGGGAACAGCAGGGAGCTCGCCAGTCCTCTGTGTGGGTGGCCCCCATGTGCTCGGGGCCAGCTACCGTCAGCATCTGATAGGAAAACTGTTTCGCCCTCCCAGGACTCTGACCCAGCCCTCATGGCCAAGCAGGCTCAGCCTGGACTGGAGGGCTTCGAAAGCCCTGTCGGTAGTGTCTCCCAAGGCTGAAACCTGGAGAAGGAGCCCCTCCTTCCTGGAGAAGGGGTGCTGCAGGGAGCTGCAGGCTGTTGTGGGGGGCAGAGGACGCCACAGGCACGAGTACAGACCCAGCTGTAAGATGCCAGGTGGCATAGATTAAATTCACCTGGATGCCAGTCACTCCTGGGCTGGCAGGGCCCATCCCAAAACTCCGCCCACTTGGTTACTGTCAGCGTCTACAGAGGGTCACTCTCTTCTCAGAGCTTCTGAGAGTCCCCTCCCCTTCCTCTGATAGTGTCTGGCGTCACTGCTTGTCTGGCTGGCTTGTGTGGCTGCTTACCAAGTCACACTGGGCAAGGAAACGGGGGGCAGCCTCGGGGGCAGGCTCCTCCCCTTGGCGAGCCCAGAGGACCAGGAGAATCATCCCAAGCTACATGGGCAGCTTCTCCAAGAACCACCATAGCTGAGATCTTCCATCTGGGGCTCCTCACCTGCTTTCTGCCCACAGCGAGAGTTAGTCTCAGCCGGGACTGGTGAATCAGTGTATCTGAGGAGGATGAGGCATTGTGGTCAGTTAGGAGGAGGAAACGGGCCCCGGTCTCAGGGATGCAAGGTCATTGGAAATCGAAATGACCCATTCAGGCCATTATTCCTCCCAGAGCTTGGGCCTCACAGGGAAGCAGCTCTGGTTATAAAAGGTGAGGCAGGAGTTTCCAAGTAACTATTCTAACCGCGTGGCGCGGCGGGTATGAGAGCAGAGTGAGTGTTTCAGGGAGTCCATAGAGACTGAGGAAACATTTGAGGGGTGCTGAGATCCAGGAGCGGGTGAAGAAGCTTTGCTTCCCGCCTCAGGAACCAGTTCTCAGACAAACCCTTTTCTGATGTTTGACAAGTGATGGAGCAATGAACTTAGGCCCTACGTGCTCCCAGAGCCAAGGCTGAGATATTTGTGTCATGCATCTAATAGTACTGAAACTTCTGTCTTCTCTCTGCCCAGACACACCCACGCTCACACCCACACTCACACACATGCACACACACTCACACACATGCACACACACACTCACACCAACACTCACACCAACACTCACACACATGCACACTCACACATGCACATCCACACTCTCACACTCACCCACACCCACGCAACACACACTCTCACTCACACCAACACCCACACCCACATTCACACACATGCACACACACTGACACACATGCACACACACACTCACACCCACTCACACACATGCACATTCTCACACATGCACATCCACACTCACACACTCACACTCACACCCACACTCACGCAATGCACACTCTCACTCACAACAACACACACACACATGCACACTCTCACACACGCATACCCACACTTACACCCACACTCACACCGACACTCACGCACACGCACACTCTCACTCACAAGCACACTTGCACACACACTCACACATGCACACTCTCACACACGCACTCACGCCCACACTCACACACATGCACACACTCACACCCACACACATGTACACACACGCACATGCACGCACACACACTCTCACTCACAAGCACACTTGCACACACACACTCACGCACATTCACACGCACTTGCACACACTTGTGTGCACTCACACACATGTGCACACACATGCGCACTCTCACACGCACTCACACTCTTATGCACACTCACACACATGAACACACGCACACACTTGCACACACTTGTGCGCACTCACACTTTCTCCGTCTGTGCCGTGTGTGGTGTTGTCTGGGTGCACCTGACTCTGCGTCTGAAATAAATCATATTGAAATTGGAACTAAACTCTGGGGATTCCTCTGGTTCAATACCTCTGGAAACAAGGGAAATACCCTCTCTGACCGCCAGGCTCTCTGTCTGATAGAGGTTTGGTAGATTAGCCTGGATCTCTGTCACAAATTTGTTAAAGATTCACAAGTCCCATTAATTTAATGACAGACACCCTGGCGCCCATGCCTAACGATCTGGCAATCCCCAGTAACAACCCACAGTCAAGAAAGTCTGGTGGTAACAGCTCCCCACGTTCACACTGGCTCTGTAACAACGGTCGCTCTGGTTCTGAGAGCGGTAACGTGCCCAATGCCACACTGAGCGCTTCGTGTTCGAGATCTGCAAGCCATCCGAGATCAGAGTGCATCCGAGGTAGGTGCGCTGGTCCTGCCAAGGAGTGGGAGGCCCAGAGAAGTCTGAGCGTCATGTGCAAAATTATTAAATGAACGGTCGGTAGGGCTGAGGATTTGCCCGTGACCTCCAGCTTACATCTCATCCTTAGCAGCCTGATCTTCATTGCTTTTCACTGCTGTATTAGTTTTCCATTGCTGTGTAACAAACCCCACAGAGTGAGCAGCTTACAACAACGTCAGCTATTATGTCACAGTGCTGTGGGTCAGCCGTCCAGCATGGCCTGGGCTCTCGGCCGAGGCGGACGTTGAGGTGTTGGCAAGCTTCGTCCTTATGAGTTCAGTGGCCTCTTCTGGGCTTGTTCCTGTTGTCTGCAGAATCCGTACCCTTGTAATTGTAGGAATAAAATCTCTGTTTCCTACCTAGCTCTCAGCTAGGGACTGCTGTCAGCACTGAGAGACCACTCTCAGGTCCTTGCCCATGGCCCCTCCTTCCACTCTGTCTGACTACATCCTGCCCATGGCCACCTCTGAGACAGCTCCACCCTGTCCGCAGACACCCCTCCTCCAGCTGAGCCCTTCCCGCACTTTGAGTCTCTTGGACTTGCCCTTCTGCGCCAGCCGGAGAACTCTGTAGAGGGCTCATGTGCTCAGTTAGGGCAGACTTACCTGGACATTGTCCTCCTCCACGGTGGGGTGCTGAAGGCATGACCCAGCCCAGTCACAGAAGTCAATTCACCGTAGTCACAGTCCTGGGTGGGACACGGGGTGTGGGGAGAAGACGAGTGTTTGGGGTCCTCTTAGAGTTCTGCCTGCATGTGGGTGTCCTCCCCAGCTCCCTACCTGGTGACAGGACAGACAAGCAGAGAGAGACCAGCTGCGGAACAGGAAGGAGACACCAGCCTCACGGGGCGGGCAGTGGTCCACGCCCTAATGAGGGCGATAGAGCCCAGGGCCTTCTCTCTGCTGACCCGTGAGGCTGCGGGTGGGGTGCGCCCCTCAGCTGCTGGTGGTGGTCAGTAAACAGCCCCCGAGAGAAGCCACAGCCGAGCGAGGGGGGACTGAGGCCACTTGGGGTTGCTGCAGCTGCCAGAGACTCCTGACCCGAGAAATTCGGGCCACATTGAGAAGAGTGTTCGATATTCAATGAATGTTTGAAACACATAGAGACAGGATCAAAGTCTTATGGCAAATCCTGTTATTATCATCACGTTGTGAGTTCTGTGCATCACAAGCACCATTAGGAGCAGCAAGCACTGTTGTTATTACGCAGCCCAGCATCTCTGCCCAGCATCGGGCTCCGCTCAGTGTCAAAGGCATCAGGAGCTCGTCCATCACGTCTGAGGCCACCGTCCGAGGCCTGCGTGTGGTGCTGACAGGTCCCTTCACAGCCCAGCGGAGAGCACGACACCTGCCCAGCTCTCTGGAGCCTCCAGCCACAACCCAGATGGGGGTGCCTCTCCTCCCAGTTTCAAAGCTGGACTTTCATCTTGGCTGAGAGTTAACATCTTCCTAAAATTATTCTTAGTCATCTCTCTCTCTTGCTTAAAAGCCTGCAGTAGCTCCTCACGAAGCTCAAGATAAAGTCCAAAGCAGCCTCTTACAAACTTCACGATGGCTTCGCCCGGCGCCGTCCCCTCACCGCAGACAGATGGCGGGACTTGCAGTTCTGCAAACTGGTTCTGTGCCCTCGCACGTCGGGGGCTCAGCAGTCTCATTATTTTCCGTCTGAGTCGGCTCTTCCCCCCTCATCTGCTGATGACTCCTGCTCACTTGTCAGATCCGCTTACAGACAGCTCTCAGCTGGGGACAGTCGACAGAATTCCAAACACAGGGACCTCCGTGGCCGCCCTCCTGGCGCTGTGCTGACCTCTGTGTGGACCTGGCTCCCAGGGGCCCCCAGGAATGAGCTCCTGTGAGCAGTGACAGGCCTGCACATCGTTCCGTTTCTGGTGCCGAACACGGTGTCTGTCCTAGGCAAGGTGCTCATGGATTTGTGAAATGCAGGAGGCAAAATGGTCGAAATCTGAAAAGTCTCTCACTGCGTACATTTTCCTCCTGTTGTGGGAAGTGTCTGAGAGCCCGGTGCCCTGGATCCTGGTCCCGCCTGCTCAAGTTCCTCTGGAGCAGACACAGCGAGACGCCAGCTGCGGGCCATCGTTTGGCCCTGACTCGGAGACCGGGCGGCTGAGACTGCGGGATGACAGCATCACTCGTCTTCCCCGCACCGCCGTGGTGCGGGGCGGACCGGCGAGCTGCCTTGGTCTCCCTGTGCCTGAGGCTAGTGAGCTGCGACCCAGAAAGAGAGGTTTAGCCCTGGCTGGTTTGGCTCAGCCATTAGTGTCGTCCTGCAGACTGAAGGGTTACGGGTTCGATTCCTGGTCAAGGGCACATACCTGGGTTGAAGATTTGATCCCCGGCCCTGGTCAGGCTCATGTGGGAGGTAGCCAATCAATGTGTCTCTCTCACATCCATGTTTCTCTCTCCCTTTCTCCCCCCTCCCTTCCACTCTATTTAAGAATTAATGGAAAAGTATACTTGACTGAGAATTAACACAAAAAGAAAAAGAGAGAGAAGTTTAGCACCTGCTGGGTAGGAGCAGCCTGGCCATGGGTGTGGTGCAGGGGCTTGGAGAGGCGGGCGGGGGCTTGATGCAGGGAGGAGCAGGCTGCAGAGAAGCAGCCCGAGGGAGAGCACACAGCGCTCACCACCTCTCAGGTCGGTTTGACCCTCTGAGGCTTCCGTTTCACAGTCAGTCACACTGACACGGTCCTGGGGCCCAGGAAGGCCTTGTAAGTACAGAATGAAGACAGAGCTGCTGCGGTGGGAGCAGGAGGCTCTGCCTTCCTCTTCCTGGAGCAACGGACAGCCCTTGAAGGTGGTCCACCCGGGGCATGAGCAGGGGAGCATGGATCTGCCTGCTGAGTGCACGCTGAGTGCACGCTGAGTGCCTGCTGAGCAAGGTGCAAGGTGTGGTGCAGGGACAGCCATGGCCGAGCAGGGCGTGGTCTGCTTCCAAGTCCTGTTTGTAGATCACATGGGGTAGGGGGGACAGAGTTCCTGGAGGAATGGATAGGATTTGCAGATCATGGTTATCCCCACAGATAGGAAGCAGGTGGGGAGAGGAATTTGGGGGAGCTAGAAGTGGGAGGTTTAAGACCAAATCTCCCGTCAATGGAATCCACTGACAGGTCTGAATCAGCTTCCCAGCTGCTGCTCTCCTCAGCGACGTGTTACACATCCGCCGGCCTGCAGGGAGCACAGCTCTGAGGCCGCAGGTATACAGACAGGTGCCTGGAGAAGGGAGAGGACGTGAGGGTTGCCAGGAAATTCCGGACCCCTGGTGGCTCCAGCACGTTCATGAGAAAGGCTAAGAGGGCACTCAGGAGACACTGTTCTGGGCACTGGCCTCTGCCATGCCTAGGTCCCCGGGAAAAGTCAGTGGGGTAACCGTGAAGAAGAGCCTTGCAAAGTTGAGAGCTCAACAGGCTGTACATGTGGTGAAATGACGGACAGCCCGAAAGGTTGCTCCCTTCCTAAATTTATTCCGTCGACAGTGTTGACTTTTTTTTGAGAGAGAAAGAGAGAGAGACATGGATTTGTTGCTGCACTTATTGATGCATTCATTGGTTGCTTCATATATGTGCCCTGACAGGGGGTAGATCCTGCAACCTTGGCATATTGGGCAACACTCTAACCAACTTAGATACGCAGCCAGGACGTAGTTTGACTTTTTGCTGTACGCTGTTCACCAGGGTAGATGCTGGTAACTTAACTGTGTTTCTCTTCAGTAGCATTAGGGCCGTAGCTTTAACAAACTCATGCGATGAAAAGCTCTATGTGGTGATAGGTATATTGTGAAGTACAGTGACAGCCCCGTGGAGTAAGCAGTCGGTTCTGCCGGGCTTACTTACTGCAGAAGGTCAAGGTAAAGAACGACCGGAATGGTAAACAGGAATCATAGCATAGAAATATGTCTGTTTTTAGCCGATGAGTGTGCTTTTGTCTTGTGTGTAGCAAGGAGCTTTGGGAGGTAGAAAAGCAATCATGATCAAATGTATAGCACAGGAAAATACCTCCAGCAAAAGCATAGAATAGGAACCTGGAGAAATGTCAGAATGGAGAAGGGGAAAGGAATTAGTTCATAGTCCAGGAACAAGCTGGTGAAGAGCTGAATTGAGGTACAGGTTGTGGGGTTAGAGAGTAGGAAACAGAGTTAGAGATGTGAAAGAAGTGAAATGCTCTCTAGTAAGAGGGGATGAGTACATGGATGATTGACTGAGATGAGGACTGTGAGGATAGAGGGAGTGAATGACTGTATACATGCATGACCTAGATGGGGAGTGTGAGGATGGAGCAGAGGATGAGTGCATACATGCATGACCTAGATGGGCAGTGTCAGGATGGAGAAGTGGATGAGTGCATACATGCATGACCTAGATGGGGAGTGTCAGGATGGAGGAGTGGATGAGTGCATACATGCATGACCTAGATGGGGAGTGTCAGGATGGAGAAGTGGATGAGTGCATACATGCATGACCTAGATGGGGAGTGTGAGGATGGAGCAGAGGATGAGTGCATACATGCATGACCTAGATGGGCAGTGTCAGGATGGAGAAGTGGATGAGTGCATACATGCATGACCTAGATGGGGAGTGTGAGGATGGAGGAGTGGATGAGTGCATACATTCATTACCTAGATGGGGAGTGTGAGGATGGTGGAGAGGATGAGTGCATACATACATGTGTGACCTAGATGGGGAGTGTGAGGATGCAGGAGTGGAGGAGGGCATACATGCATGACCTAGATGGGGAGCGTGAGGATGGAGCAGAGGATAAGTGCATACATGCATGACCTAGATGGGGAGTGTGAGGATGGAGGAGAGGATGAGTGCATACATGCATGACCTAGATGGGGAGTGTGAGGATGGAGGAGTGGATGAGTGCATACATGCATGACCTAGATGGGGAGTGTGAGGATGGAGGAGTGGATGAGTGCATACATGCATGACCTAGATGGGGAGTGTGAGGATGGAGGAGAGGATGAGTGCATACATGCATGACCTAGATGGGGAGTGTGAGGATGGAGGAGAGGATGAGTGCATACATGCATTACCTAGGTGGGGAGTGTGAGGATGGAGGAGTGGATGAGTGCATACATGCATGACCTAGATGGGGAGTGTGAGGATGGAGGAGAGGATGAGTGCATACATGCATGACCTAGGTGGGGAGTGTGAGGATGGAGGAGAGGATGAGTGCATACATGCATTACCTAGGTGGGGAGTGTGAGGATGGAGGGAGTGGATGAGTGCATACATGCATGACTTAGATGGGGAGCGTGAGGATGGAGGAGTGGATGAGTGCATACATGCATGACCTAGATGGGGAGCGTGAGGATGGAGGCGTGGAGGAGTGCATACATGCATGACCTAGATGGGGAGCGTGAGGATGGAGGCGTGGAGGAGTGCATACATGCATGACCTAGATGGGGAGCGTGAGGATGGAGGAGTGGATGAGTGCATACATGCATGACCTAGATGGGGAGCGTGAGGATGGAGGAGAGGATGAGTGCATACATGCATGACCTAGATGGGGAGCGTGAGGATGGAGGAGTGGATGAGTGCATACATGCATGACCTAGATGGGGAGTGTGAGGATGGAGGAGTGGATGAGTGCATACATGCATGACCTAGATGGGGAGTGTGAGGATGGAGGAGTGGATGAGTGCATACATGCATGACCTAGATGGGGAGTGTGAGGATGGAGGAGTGGATGAGTGCATACATGCATGACCTAGATGGGGAGCGTGAGGATGGAGGAGTGGATGAGTGCATACATGCATGACCTAAATGGGGAGTGTGAGGATGGAGGAGTGGATGAGTGCATAAATGAATGACCTAGATGGGGAGTGTGAGGATGGAGGAGAGGATGAGTGCATACATGCATGACCTAGATGGGGAGCGTGAGGATGGAGGAGTGGATGAGTGCATACATGCATGACCTAAATGGGGAGTGTGAGGATGGAGGAGAGGATGAGTGCATACATGCATGACCTAGATGGGGAGTGTGAGGATGGAGGAGTGGATGAGTGCATACATGCATGACCTAGATGGGGAGTGTGAGGATGGAGGAGTGGAGGAGTGCATACATGCATGACCTAGATGGGGAGTGTGAGGATGGAGGAGTGGAGGAGTGCATACATGCATGACCTAAATGGGGAGTGTGAGGATGGAGGAGAGGATGAGTGCATACATGCATGACCTAGATGGGGAGTGTGAGGATGGAGGAGTGGATGAGTGCATACATGCATGACCTAGATGGGGAGTGTGAGGATGGAGGAGTGGAGGAGTGCATACATGCATGACCTAAATGGGGAGTGTGA
Organism: Molossus molossus; assembly: GCF_014108415.1. Classification (NCBI taxonomy): domain Eukaryota; kingdom Metazoa; phylum Chordata; class Mammalia; order Chiroptera; family Molossidae; genus Molossus; species Molossus molossus. The sequence continues at coordinate 346,717 of NW_023425358.1, forward strand.
GGATGGAGGAGTGGATGAGTGCATACATGAATGACCTAGATGGGGAGTGTGAGGATGGAGGAGAGGATGAGTGCATACATGCATGACCTAGATGGGGAGCGTGAGGATGGAGGAGTGGATGAGTGCATACATGCATGACCTAGATGGGGAGTGTGAGGATGGAGGAGAGGATGAGTGCATACATGCATGACCTAGATGGGGAGTGTGAGGATGGAGGAGTGGATGAGTGCATACATGCATGACCTAGATGGGGAGTGTGAGGATGGAGGAGAGGATGAGTGCATACATGCATGACCTAGATGGGGAGTGTGAGGATGGAGGAGTGGATGAGTGCATACATGTATGACCTAGATGGGGAGTGTGAGGATGGAGGAGTGGAGGAGTGCATACATGCATGACCTAGATGGGGAGTGTGAGGATGGAGGAGTGGAGGAGTGCATACATGCATGACCTAGATGGGGAGTGTGAGGATGGAGGAGTGGAGGAGTGCATACATGCATGACCTAGATGGGGAGTGTGAGGATGGAGGAGTGGAGGAGTGCATACTTGCATGCGTGACCTACATGGGGAGTGTGAGGATGGAAGAAATGGAGAGTGCCTACAAATTCTAGCTTCTTTCACAGGCGGATAATGGTCCCATTCACAAGTAGATGACTATGGAAGCGTCTCAGATTGGGGAGGAACAACAAGAGGTTCATGTTTAGGAGTGATATGGTCCTAAAGATATCTTCCATCCTTGCTGCTTCATAATAATGGTTAAGAAATTGGAATCTTGTGGTGTTCTCCGGATCCCTGTGGCGAGAACTTTGAAAGTTGTGAGCATTACGGAGCTCAGGGTAGGATGCATGTATCTCTGTGAATAGTGAGTCCTGGTGACCTGGCCCTGTCCCGAGCACACTGCAGGGAGCAATGGAACAGTAAGCACTGATCTCATATGTCAGGTGCTGGAATTAATCCCACCTCTGTCTTTTAGACCAGACACTTAACTCCTAGGCCCAAACGGGAATTTGGGTAGAACCTGTCGTGTGTATTCCAAACACCTTTGAAGACCAAGGTGATAAGGGACAGCACCCATGGCTCTGCCCCCACATCGATGGGAGCCGCTCGTGTGGCTATGCTCGTAATAGCCTGATGCTCAGTAAGTGACCTGTGGTCTGGGCGATCTCGGCTGCTGGCCAGTCCACCTGAGCGGTGAGTGACCAGGGTTAAGAGCACAGCAGAGGGGTCAAAGGCTCAGCTTTGGGTGAAAGCAGCCGAGAAGCCAGAGGCTGAGCCATTCCTGTTGGAGTAAGGACTGTTCTGAGTGGAGGGTCCTCAGGGTAAGACAGACAGATCGGGTCCTGGGGGCAGAGTCCGGAGGGATGCCAGAGGTGGTAGAGCGGGGGGTGGGCTGTAGGTGCCTGTGCCCAGCTGGGGGAGAGCATCTGTGGCGTCCGCGCTGCACAGGCCTCCGCCCCTGCGCTGCCTGACAGTGTGCCTGGCCCTGCTCTGGCTCCTTTACCACTGCCGGTGCGCCACTCAGCAGGCTCCTCCTCCTTCTCCTTCCAGGCTCTTTGAAGCCCTTGGCAACGTGGGAGGTTTATTTCCCCCATTTTTTAACAGGAAATGTGTCTAATTAAAAACAATAAAAATAGAGAGAGGAACAAAATCTTAAAACAAAGATTGGTTTCTGGGAATATGGGATTTCAGGGAGGAAAATCTAGGACAGTATCCAATGTAAAATGTTATAACTCCAAACCCATACCCACTTTCTCTAGCAGAATTATTAACCTAATTATTTAATTGAAACAGAAGGCCAGCTCTTGGTCCCGCTGACTCTCCAGGGGACCCAGAGGAGCAGAGTCTGCGGCCAGCAGCTCTGCGGAGGGCGGCAGCCTAGGGCTCAGGAGCGCGGCTGAGGCTCCGGAACGCAAGCTGGCCAGGTCCTCCGGCTGCATGGCTGCTCCCCCTCCGGCAGGCTGGGTGCACACCTTGTCACCCTGCCATCTCTCGTGTCTCCCCTGCTGCGCCTGCTGTTTGCTCAGACTCCTGCTCTGGGCTCTGCTGAACAGACATGGTGCGGGGCAGACCTCAGCCCCTGGGTTCTCCAGGTCATGGCTCGCTCGCTCCGTCTGGAGCCCACCAAGCTCCAGCCCCTCTGTGCTCAGCACCCTCCTCATCAGTTCAGTGGGTGCCTGGTGATCCCTTTTCTCCCCTGCACGCCCCGTGTTCGTGTTGTAGCGACAAATCCTCTCACTGGTCCGAGAGGTGAGCTGTGTGTTCTGAATTCAGTTTTCACTCAGTTGTGCCAGGCCCTCTGCAATGACAGCGAGCTCCTTGTGCCCGACCCCGTGCCTGGGCACCGAGGGCCACGGGCCAGTGCTGCGGCATCGTAGGCCCGGCTGTGAGCTGAGGGCAAGAGATGCCTCACCGGGGAGAGCACCCTCGGCTCCTGCGTCGGCTCCTCCCGCCGCGGACGGGGTGGCTCCCTGCGGGGCGTCTGTGGGCGAAGGCTCAGTCCTGCGGGCGCTCAGTGTATTCCAGCAGCTATTATTGTCATTATTACTTTGGTGTCATTATTTATGGTTGTGAGATCTGGAACTTCAACACAAGCCTTCTACCTAGACACAGTAGCCACTTCTGGGAGCGAACATCGTATGGTGACTGACTGAGCAAAACCTCCTTCACTTGACAAGCAGCTAAGAGCCCGTGACGAGGAAACCGGCTGCCAGGGACCTGTCCCACAGGTACAGTGCTGCAGCGGCCAGAGCACAGGCCACGCGTGGTCAACTGTTCACGTTCCGACACCTGCTCCAGGGCTGCGACCGCGTGGCCCGTGGTCAGAGTGGGTCACTGAGAGGACTCGGGCGTGGAGACATCCTGAGCAGCAGTCCCCCGTCGGAAGCTCCCTGTGGCCGGCGCTGCGCCAGGTACGAGGGCTCAAGTTCGAGGCGGACACATCCCTGCTGTCCAGGGACACAGGCCTTTGCAGAGAAAGGCCTCACGCGCAAAGATGGGATGAGCACACACGGCTGCCTCAAAGCCACGCAGCTCGGAATAACGTGGTCTCGGCCTCCACCCCATCCCTCAGCCTTACCAGACAGCCGCTTGCTCTGCTCTCCGTCTCTGTCCTCTGGGGGTGCGGCTATGGGACCCACTTCCACGGGCCGGGGAGCCCGCTAGGGTGTCCCTCCCCAGCACATTCAGGAGAAGGGACCAAGGTCCTCATGGAACCTGCTTCATCCTGGCGTCTCAGTGAGGGCGGCAGTCAGCCCGGCGGGGGCCTGAGTGACCAGCTTGTGGCGGCAGCGGGGCCCCCACGGCCTGCGGTCCCCCCAGTCCTGCAGTGCGTTAATTTTATGAACAGTCCCTCGCAGCAAAATGTCTCCATCACTCCATCATAATGCACGTTTCACTAAGTTCAGAGTAGCATTTCCCGAAGCGTGTTCCACGTAACAGACGGCGGGACAGTCACAGGTTTGGGGGAGAGTCCGTGGCCAAAATGCTTGGAAGGTTCTGGGAGAAGCGGAATTAGCCAGAGGCCAAGCTCTAGCCTGCTGACCTGCTCTGTGAATCACAAAGAAGCAGGTGTCTCATGCGATGTTTTTCTAACTGTATTTGAACACGAAACTGTAATTTGATGAAATTTCTGTTAACAGTTCCCAGGAAAGCTAGTGTCCCGAGGAACACACTTTGAGAAACAGTGGCTTAGAAGAGTGTTATTGGGCAGCACTGGCAGGGTCAGCCGCTTCCCATGTTGGGGTAGAAGCCGGCGCTCAGCCTCACCCAGAGTCTAGGTTCAGACTTGGAGCACTTCCTGCCTGAGGACGCGGAGTGGGGTCCCCGAGTGTCCTGGGAAACCGTGACAGGAAAACCCGTGGCCCCCTTTCTTGTTCTTGACAAGTTCTTACAAGTTCTCCCGTGAGTTATAGTCGCACGAATTATCAAGGGAGATGCTGGGTTTTCCATGTCCGGGGCCTTTGGAAAGCAGGTAGGAATTAAAAGGCGAGAAGACAGACTGGCCAAGCTCTGGAAGGGCCCGCGACTGGCACCTCCTCACTCTGCCCGGGACATGCATTTGAAGGAAGCCCTCCTGGCTCAGAGCTCCAGGACAGGTGGGTGGAGGAGGTGCCCGAGACCCCACGGCCGTCCGTGGCTGGTGAGCTGAGCACTTTGTGGGCGCCGGGCACTGGCATGTGTCTTACATGTTTCCGGAAACAGCCTCCGAGGTCACGCGCGTTATTCTTCTCACTGTACAAATGGGGCCTGAGCCTGGGGAGGTCACAGAGCTTCTTCAGGGGCATGCACCCGGCATGGTGTGGGACCTGGGTGCACACCCAAGTCCTCATCCCCTGCACCCAGCTGCCACGGTGGGTCTGACACACCACGCACATCAGGTCCCATTGAAGTGGGCCTTCCACAGGCCGTCATGTGGGGAGAGGATGGAGGAGAGGAGATGAGCTCAGGTGGACAGGAAGGCAGGGAGGGGCCTGTCTAGCTCCCCACACCGCCACGGCCAGTAGCCCTCGTTGCCGACAGCAGCCTGGCCGCGCTCCCCCGCCTCTCCCCTGCCAGAGGCGTCTCTTCCCATCAGCCATCTGCCTCTGGGCGCTGACCAGCCCCCGCAGCACAAGCAGCTGCCCCGTCAGGCACAGGACACAGCCCAGGGCACCTGCCGTGTCCTCGGGCACGTCCCTGCCCTCACAGGAAGGGGCAGGGTCCAGACACCACAGGTCGTCCTCTGACTTCAGTGTCGGGGTCGGGGTCTCCACAGGAGGCTAACTTCCAGCTGCAGACCGCAGCTGATGAGGCTGGGCCCTGCGTGGGGGCTCCGGCTGCAGCCTGGGTCTGGGCAGTGGCTGGCGGTCGTGTGAGGAGGGAGCAGACGACGGGCCAGGGCCTGGAGGAGCTAAGTCTTAAGAAAAGAGACCACCCGAGGGAAAGCCATGTGTCTGCCCATCGCTTACTGCCCAGGGCACCTGCCATCTGTCCTGTCAGGCCGAGTGGCAATGGTTAGTGCTGGGCCCGTACTGCCACGTGCCCTGTGGGTACGGAGCTCTGTGTGAGGCACCGGAAAGGAACGCGGGAGGAAGGGGACTCAGTGCTCCCAGCTGACCTGAGCCGCGTTTGAAGGCGTCATTCTGAGAGCAGGGTCAGTGAGCTGAATAGCCCACACCTGCCTGCCGGGATCCCTGGACAGGCCCACGGGGACCGCGGAGGGCCGGGCTCGGAGCTCAGGCCCACGGAGGAGGGCTCTTCCTCTCCCTGTGCCAGGGACGGGCTTCAGGGGGACACAGATTTCTCTTGCTGAGCCGAAACCTGGCGGGGTCCTGTGATTGGATGGGGACCACGGCTTCTGGAAGCACCTCCTTGATCCCACTGCCCCATTGGTGTCTCTGATGACACCTGGAGTAGCAGCCCCTCACCCAGCGCAGGTCTGCGGTCACAGGCGTTCACCCGAGTACATTCGGTCTCTTACAGAGCCCCCCTGCTCCGCAAGCAGGGCCCGTCTCTCACTCACACTGTCCGTGCCCGGCACACGGGTGCCCCCCCGCTCCGCAAGCAGGGCCCGTCTCTCGCTCACACTGTCTGTGCCCGGCACACGGGTGCCCCCAGCTCCGCAAGCAGGGCCCGTCTCTCGCTCACACTGTCCGTGCCCGGCACACGGGTGCCCCCCGCTCCGCAAGCAGGGCCCGTCTCTCGCTCACACTGTCCGTGCCCGGCACACGGGTGCCCCCAGCTCCGCAAGCAGGGCCCGTCTCTCGCTCACACTGTCCGTGCCCGGCACACGGGTGCCCCCCGCTCCGCAAGTAGGGCCCGTCTCTCGCTCACACTGTCTGTGCCCGGCACACGGGTGCCCCCCGCTCCGCAAGTAGGGCCTGTCTCTTGCTCACACTGTCTGTGCCCGGCACATGGCTGGCCATGTCTGGCACCCATGTGCAAACGAATGAAAATGCCAATAATAAATGAACCTCTCTTCAGACCTCAGGTGGAGATTCTTTGACAGCAAATTGGTCTTGTTCCTCCTCCACGGACAGTCCGGAGGCCCCAGCACACACAGGACGAGGCCCCAGACTGGCATTTGGGCCCTGTGCTCAGCCGTGCCACCCTCCCCACTTTATTTCTTCCCATCCCCACCCCACACGTCCTGTGTGCCAGCCCAGTCAACCCCAGCCTTTGGTGGGCACCACTTGGGGCCTGCTGGGAATGCGAGTCCCGGCTGCAGCCCGAGCCGCAGCTCCAGCCCGTGTTCGGCAGGAGCCGTGACTTTCTCTAAAGGTGCCGGGAGCCTGACGGCAGGGGTTCTGTGGACCACACTCTGAGAACTGATGCTCTGTCATTCGCACTGTGGGCAGCTAGCTAGAGAGCCCCCTGCCCACTCCCGTGCCTTGGTATCCATGGCGACACTCCAGATTTCACCCATCACCTTATTTTTGTCCAGAAAATGCCTTCGCATCTGTGAGACAGCTCAATGGTCACTCCGTGGACATGTCTCCTGCACCAGGCACATGAGCTTTCTCTCTCTCTTCATCACACCTGCCTTTCTGGAGATGACTCTCTTGTGTGTTTTTCTCCCTCCCTTCCCCCAGCACTGACTGCGCTCTCAGGAGAACAGCTCTTAGTTACCCCGGGACCCTCGGTGCCCAGCAGAGCAGCTGACAGTCATGTCCAGACTAGAGTGAGACACCAGATGTGTGCCGCGGAGCCTAGCCCCTGTCTTCCCTCCTAACTCGGTCTGTTTCTGACCTGGGTCTTTCCAGGAGTTCTCACTGCAGAGAATGGACGGCCTCGTGGACGACCGTGTCAACATCCTGGGCTTTTCCATCTTCAATCAGTCCCACGCTTTCTTCCACGAGTTTGCCCGGAGCCTCAGCCAGTCTTGGCAGGAGAACTGTGACCACGTGCCCTTCCCGGGGCCTGCGGTGAGTACCCCACAGAGCCCTCCGGGGTCCCTTCGCCTGCACACGCCCCCCTCTGTGGGCCGGCCGCCAGGACACAGATGCCCCAGGCGTCCAGCCCTCGCCAGGCCCGCTGGGCAGTGTGTCCGGGAAGTGCTTCTGCTGTGAGTGTGAGCAGCACGCTCTGTGGAGGAGACGGAGCTGCGCGGGGCGCCGTGGTCAGTGAGTGACCTCTGCCGGTCTCCTGGGCCACACTCGGACACTGTCATTTTGGAGAACTGTCCAAGTTCAGGATCCAAGCTTATTATCCTTGGAAAGGCCTTTGGCTGATTGGCGACCTCGTCTTTCAGACAGGGAACCCGAGCCCAGGCTGGGAAGGGGGCGGGCGCAAGGGTGCGCCCCGCCTTCTGCAGGGTGACGTGAGCCGCAGATGCTCGCTCCGGCCCAGAGCCCTGCACACTTGGACCGCGCCCGAAGGGGAGCTCACCCAGAGAAGCCACTCTGTGCCCCCGCCACGCTCCTCCTCCTCGACGCCCTTCCCTCCTGTGTGTGGTGGAAGCAGAGGGCCCCCCGCCTTTCTCTGTCGGGTTGATGTCCTCGCTTTGTGAGACGGTGCAGTGTTTGCTTGTGCCCATTTGCAAAACGCAGGTTTTCAAGGGACGGGAGCTGCATGGCTTCCTGGGGCCTGTCCTCACCATGTCACAGCTAAGCCCCCAGGCCCCACAGGGCAGCGGGTGGTGTTCACGGCAGCGCTCCAAGGCCCTGCTGTCAGTGTCTCCCCTGGAGCGTGATGCACTGAGGCCAGAAAGGTCACGCAAGCAGCCAGGGTCACTGAGCCGATGCGCAGAGGAAGGGGGTCAGAGCCTGGCCCTACAGTGTCCAGCTCGTCGTAACCACGACGCCATTTCGCCTTCTCTCAGACCGTCATCCTCGGCCCCAGTACACTGGCGAAAGGAAAGTAGCTCGTGAGCATCTGCCAAGAGCGTGATGGAGTGAGGGAGGCAGATGGAACAGTGGTTAGAGGCAGGAGTTGTGCTCAGGAGGCGACAGGAGCCGGCACCTTCCTGGGTGGGGCTCTGCTGGGCGGAGGAAGTGCCCTGTCCTTGATAAGACACGTCCGGAGGCAAGGAGCACTCTGGACATTGGCATTGGGGCCCTAACTGGTCCTTGGCCAGGTGGCGATGGGCCGGCTGAAGGACAGAGTGACCGGCCACCGCACTCTGCCTTTTTACTGTGTAGCCTGGTGGACGTCTTAGCAAGTAGCTCAGGGGTCAAAGCTCTCGCAAAACCCAGGGGCTCTGAGCAGAAGGCAGGAAGAGGAGGGGTGAGAGCTGAGTCGTGGGGTGAGAACCCACGTGGCCGCCCTGAGGACTGATGCTCCTGTCACTGCACACCGTGGGCAGCCAGCTGAGAGCCCCCGCCCGTGCCGGTACCCATGTGATGTTCTAGGTCCTCACCCGAGGCACTTCTGACCTGAAGGAGGTAAGGACCCACCCTCATTAGGGCTTGAGGGCCAGGAGGGACATCCTCGAGCACGGTCCCCTCTCCTGGCAGGATGCACGCCCTGCTCCCCGCCTGCCCTGCAGTCGCTCCAGGGTTCTCACCAGGCGCTAAGGGACTGGGAAGGCCCCCATCACAACCTTGCGCAGGAAATAAGGTCACTGCCTCCTCTCCAGCTCGGGCATTCCGCCTCCAGCCCCGGCCCAGTGCCGCGAACGTCCCTGCTCCGCTTACCTGTCTGGCTCCTCCCCGAGGTCCCAGCCCTCTCTGGTGCTCACGGGGGCACTGGGAGGCAGACCAGGAGCCCTGATCGGGCGGGGCGGTGCCTGGCCAGGTGTGGGCTGGCCCTGGACAGGCCGGGTCTGCTGAAACGGGCTGGCCTTGGCAGCAGGACCTGCACTCACACACCAGCCTTGTCATGCTCTTGCTGTGTGATCTTACGTAGCTGTGTAGCCCTCTGGACCTCAGACTTGTATCTGTAATTTTGAGCTGAGGGTTATTATGAAGAAAAATTGGACATGATTCTATCTTCAGAGTACAGTGATGCACTCTGTGTTCATTTGACATTCTGTTTGCCAGCCACTGGCATAGCGTCAGCAAATCCATCAACTGGGTTTGCAGCAGAAATGCTGTCTGAACACAACCCCCAGAGCCTCAGTAGCACACAGCAAGCATGCGTGTAGCTCATGCATCTGAGGGTCAGCCGGGGGAGCCCCTCTCCCCTGCTCAGCTGGGCTGCAGTGGGGCTTGGCTGGCTGAACAGGCTGGGCCTGCCGGGCAGCTCTGCCTCATCCCCGCACCCCTGCGCTGGCCGAGCGGGCTGCCCTGCCACATCTCGTGGTGGTGCCGACGGTGGCAGAGCCGGTGCGAGTACATGGGGCCTCTCAGTCCTGGGCTCCCAGATCGGGCACATGGTGACTTGCACCTTCTTTTTTGGCCAAAGAAAACCACATACACAAACTCCAAGTCAGGGATTGAGGAAGTGTAGTCCACCCTTTTACTTTGTCTTAATCCTCACCTGAGGATAGCCCTCCGTTGCTTCTGTTTTTATAGAGATTGGAAGGGAGGGACAGAGAGAGAAGCATCGATGTGAGAAAGACACATCGATTGGGTGCCTCCCACATGACCCCAACCAGGACCAGGACTTGAACCTGCAACCCAGGTGTGTGCCCTTGACCAGGAATGGAACCCGTGGCCCTTGGGTCCATGGGCCAATGCTCTAACTGCCGAGCAACCGACCAGGGCAGACTCCACTCTTTCAGGGGAAAATAGTCAAGTTGCAAAGGCCTGACGACAGAGCTGGTGAGTGTGGGGGCCCCTACGTGACCCGTCACAATAAGGATCCAAAGGCACTGTCCTCTGGGGTCCCCAGCGCGGAGAGCAGGCTCCTCCCCACCGCAGGGCAGTGGTCCCGAGAGGGGTGCTGCTCCTGTGGAAGCAGAGGGAGACCCTCAGTTCTGCCCGGAGAGACGGGGAGGCTTTCTAGAAGAGCAAAGCAAAGCCCGCACCGATGTCATTTCCTGGGGGCGCTGTGCAGGGCACGACGCGGCCAGACGACTGCACCGTGTGGGGCTCTTTCCCTGAGCCGGCAGCGTGCAAGACGGGACTCTGACCTCATTCCTCCTTCCTAGCCCCGTCTCGGACCTCCCGAGACCTTAGCATCATATGCTCCCTGAGAACGTTCGGGGGCGTTTGGGAGAGGGTGTGTTCTCCGGACTCCCTCTGTGCTGGGGTGCAGGCAGGAAGGGCCGGAGAGGAGAGCCTTAGCCCTAGGCTGGGCACGGAGGGCAGCCAGCCCTGGCTCCCAGTCCGCTCTGCTTCACGCGGCGTGCTCGCCGCCGAGCGCCTTCGGTGTTCCTGCCGTGGAGTGGGCCCGCGGTCCTGCTAGCTCAGGAGACAGGTGCTCGCCCATGGGCCTCCCCGGGCACAGAGCTGAGCACTGCAGCACTGCCCCTGAAACGCCCACCTGACCTCTTCTCCTTCCGCGGCATCCCAGTCACAAGTGGGGAAACCGAGGCACAGCAGAGCCAACTGCGGCTCTCTGGGGGCGGGTGCTCGGGTCCCCTGGGCCACAGCCCGCACCTGCCTCTCAGAGCCTCGCCGCGGGTCCCGTGGCCTTCGAGGAGGGAGGGGAGGGCGCAGAGGGGCCGCCCAGGCCCAGGCTCACAGCCTCGCCCAGCAACGCGCCTTTCTCCAGGCTCTCGCCCGAGCAGCAGCCTTCCAGAAAGGGGTGCCGCCCCCGTCCCGTCCGTCCGGCTGCAGCTCCGGCCCCACAGCCCTGTCCTTCCTGGGAGCTGGAGGCAGGGAGCAGTGGGTTCCAGGAGAGCGTAGCCTGACCTGTCTCCGCGTCTCAACCAGCCGGGCCAGGCCGGCTCCTCTCCGTGGGAGCCACTTGCTTCCCCTCTGCCCCCCTCTCCCCTTCTCTCTGTCCTCCTGTCCTCTCCTCCGGCTCTCCTGTCCATCTTCCTCTGTCCGCAGCCTCCTCTCTGTCTCCTGCTCTTTTTCTCCCCTACCCCTGATGGTCCCTCTTCCTCTGGCATTTTCTCTCCTATTTCTTTTCCTCCCGACTTGTGTGGGAGGCTCCCTGCCCCCTCACCCTCCCGTCTCGCCCCGACAGCGTTCCCTGGGGAGCGTGAGGGAAGGGTGCCCAGCTCTGGAGGCAGGGACAGGGAGAGCTGAGGAGTCACCGGAGAGCAGGCTCAGGGCCGTCCGCCGGGCCGTCCACCCAGGCCGTCCTCTCGCCTGAGACCCAGCAGGGGCGGAGGTGGGCGTCAGATCGGTCCCGCGCCACGCCTGTTACTCATGATGCAGAGGACGAGAATCGTGGAAAATCATCTAAATTACAGATGGTTAGATTAAGTAATTAGAATTTATGCTAAAACAGATGTGTGTAAGTGAATGCGTATTTCACTGACTAACCCGGATTGTAAGGACTGTTCCATGGGTTGTAATGGTTCCTGTCCTGGCACTATATTGGGGACAGAATCCAAGCTGTCAAAGTTCAGAGACAGAGGGCATCCAAGAGGACTCTGGGAGTCCAGGCAGATGGGGACATATGTTTGGAAGATATTTTTGTTTCTATTTCAGAGAAGCGGGAAGAAACAGCCACAATTCTCTGAGTCAGACCGACTATCCTAATTTATACAGTCTTTCATTCCCCTAAACAATTTATAAACAGCTCAAAAGAACATAACAACGAAGAACCAAATGAAAATATAAAAGCAAGAGAATCAAAGTTTTCTTTTCAAGACATGTTTTGGTGCCAAGAGAAAGGATTTCACACGAGGACTAGGCACTGGGGTTGACTGGAAGGAGACAGGGACAGGAGGAGAGAGGAGACCACAAACAGGCACCCAGACGGACAGATTGGGGGAGGCCACGGAGAGACAGGGCAGGGCAGGGATGCTGGAGGAGACTGGCGGGAGGCAGGCGGGGCAGGGAGGCTGGAGACTGGTGGGAGGCGGGCGGGGCAGGAGGACAGGTGGAGACTGGTGGGAGGCGGGCGGGGCAGGAGGACAGGTGGAGACTGGGGGAGGCGGGCGGGGCAGGAAGACAGGTGGAGACTGGGGGAGGCGGGCGGGGCAGGAAGACAGGTGGAGACTGGGGGAGGCGGGCGAGGCAGGAGGACAGGTGGAGACTGGGGGAGGCGGGCGGGGCAGGAGGACAGGCGGAGACTGGGGGAGGTGGGCGGGGCAGGAGGACAGGTGGAGACTGGGGGGAGGCGGACGGGGCAGGAGGACAGGTGGAGACTGGGGGAGGCGGGCGGGGCAGGAGGACAGGTGGAGACTGGGGGGAGGCGGGCGGGGCAGGAGGACAGGTGGAGACTGGGGGAGGCGGGTGGTGCAGGAGGACAGGTGGAGACTGGGGGAGGCGGGCGGGTCAGGAGGACAGGTGGAGACTGGCGGGAGGCGGGCGGGGCAGGAGGACAGGTGGAGACTGGGGGAGGCGGGCGGGGCAGGAGGACAGGCGGAGTTGCTGCTTTCAGCCGCCGCCTTACCCAGCTGCAGTCCCTCCTTTCAGAACTGAGTCAGTAGTATCAGAGGGAGAGCACTTTGGGAGCAGAGAGACCTCGGGATGGAGATCTAGGGGCAAGGAAAGCAGGTGAGATGGGGTGACAGGCTCCGACACCCCGCAGGGAGAACTGGGCGACTTTGGGGAGATGAGCTCCCGGAGCTCAGGATGGAGGCAAGGTCTCAGAGACACTGGGGGACTCTGAGGAGACCGGGCTGGGAGGAGATGTCTGGGGCTCAGGAGTTTCCATGCAGATCAGACAGGCTGAACTGCAGAGAGCACCTATGAAGCCAGAGCACACTGGGGACAGGTCACCGTGTCACCGGTCACCTCGCGAAGGCGACACACAGATGGGAGGAGACAGGTCACCGTGTCACCGGTCACCTCGCGAAGGCGACACAAAGATGAGAGGAGACAGGTCACCGGGTCACTGTGTCACCGGTCACCTCGCGAAGGCGACACACAGGTGGCAGGAGACGGATCACCAGAGGACGTTCCCTCCACCAGCTCTCCAGCTGGAGTTGTGATGACCAGAAGCACTCTGACGATCTTGAAGGCCCTGACATTTGAGATGACAAACAGACTGGAGACCGGCACACACTGATCTCCAGCCCCTGGACCACTTGCTAAGAAGAGTGCATCAGCCAAGCGCCGTGTCCAGATGGGGCGGGGCAGCAGCACGGGGCCCGGGGGAGGAGGCAGGCGGCACCATGTGCTGCGTCTGCGTCTGCGGTGACAGGGTCTCTCTGGACCAGCACGCAGCCTGTGGGAAGAAGGGGCATTGAGAGCGGCCCCCAGGAGGACAGGGGTCCCCAGTGAGTTTGCTTTTGGTGTTCCGTGACAGAGTCCTGGATTAACCCACCTCACGCAGGACGAGGAGGTGCCATTTCAGGTCACAGCGCAGTCCGGGGTGCTTGCCTGGAAACCGCGGTGCCTGTATCTGCACCGCGTCCCCTCGGGTCCACTTTGTCCTCGGGCTGGGACCCCGGCGGCTGCTCGGGCGCAGGCTCCGTGTGCGGACATGGGACGTCCAGAGCAGGAAGGGCCACCTCTTCCGGAGACAGACGCTCTCTGAGAAGCCTCCCTCCTTCCAGCCCCTGTCCACGTTCCACTAGTCAGAGGGCCACGTGCTGGGCACCGAATCGCACGTGGTGGAGAGTGGGGTGGCTCCCTGGGGAGCGGATTCAGTCAGCCGCCCCTGAAGCACAAGGCTGCTGGGGGGGGGGCATCTGGATGAAATGGGGCTGCTATGAGGGGGAAGAGGGGGAGCACGGGCACCCTTCCGCGGCCCCGCGGCCCTGCTGCCCCGCCTTTGTAAGTGCTGTTCCAGCAGAAGTTTCAAGTGGCTTTTAATGGAGGAGTTTATTGAGGACAGTCAGTCAGGTCCGTGCAGACTGGGTGCTGACGAAGCCCAGGGCAAAAGAGAAGCCTCTCCCCACCCTCTGTCCCTGTGCCCAGACGTGGCCCAGACGTGGCCCAGCAGGCTCCTGTCTGCTGTGGGGAAGGTGACCACATCCAGAGACATAGCTCGTGTTGTCCTGGGAGGGTAGGCACAAGCACCCACATGCTCGAGCAGCGGCGTACCCCAGCTCCCGCAGAGGTGCCCACTGGGAGTGGACGGATGACACCACAGAGAAGGTGGAACCAGGCAGCAGAGTCGCGCTGGGCATCCTCCCCACTGTGCCGTGGGCGTGCCCCCTGATGCTGGGCTGGAGGAGAACCCTTTGAACCTGTTTCTTCACTTGTAAGACGAGAGAATTGGACTACTTGATTTCTAGGATCCTGTCCAGCTCTAACACTGGGTGACTTTGAGGGTCTCCGAATGGAGAAAGTAACTGGGAGGTAAGGGAGAAGGTGGGACAGAAATGCGTTTAAGTGTCATTTAAATAGCAAAACTGAAGAGTCTAGAAATCAATGTTGTAGGCTGACTACCCTCCCGTAGGAACCTGTGGGCTAGGCTGGGAAGGAGGAGCTGCCCATCCATGATTTCCATGTCCTCTGGCAAGGAGACACGAGAGGCCGTTAGTAAGGAGCTGTGTGTGCTCAGGGGAAAAGCAACCGTGCAAAGGACAAGGACAGCTGTAAGTGGGCCAGGAAGCATCGGGTGCTGCTCAGGTGACCTTTGCATCAGATGAAGGAGCTGAGCTGAGAGGGGAGGGCAGTGGGCAGAGAAGACAGCAGGGAGGGTGGGAGGCTGAGGAGCCTGGCTGGTCAGCACAGCTCGGGAGGACTGCAGGGTCTGGTGACCCTGGCGGGCGGCAGAGCCGGGAAAGGAGAGGAGCTGGAGCCGGGAGGGCGGCAGAGCCGGGAAAGGAGAGGAGCTGGAGCCGGGAGGGCGGCAGAGCCGGGAAAGGAGAGGAGCTGGAGCCGGGGTGGGGGGCAGAGCCCGGGAAAGGAGAGGAGCTGGAGCCGGGAGAGCGGCAGAGCCCGGGAAAGGAGAGGAGCTGGAGCCGGGAGGGCGGCAGAGCCCGGGAAAGGAGAGGAGCTGGAGCCGGGAGGGCGGCAGAGCCCGGGAAAGGAGAGGAGCTGGAGCCGGGAGGGCGGCAGAGCCCGGGAAAGGAGAGGAGCTGGAGCCGGGAGGGCGGCAGAGCCCGGGAAAGGAGAGGAGCTGGAGCCGGGAGGGGGGGGCAGAGCCCGGGAAAGGAGAGGAGCTGGAGTGGGGGGGGGGGCAGAGCCCGGGAAAGGAGAGGAGCTGGAGCCGGGAGGGCGGCAGAGCCCGGGAAAGGAGAGGAGCTGGAGCCGGGAGGGCGGCAGAGCCTGGGAAAGGAGAGGAGCTGGAGCCGGGAGGGCGGCAGA
The DNA here is from genome assembly GCF_014108415.1 of Molossus molossus. NCBI lineage: Eukaryota > Metazoa > Chordata > Mammalia > Chiroptera > Molossidae > Molossus > Molossus molossus. Next base: position 361,902 of record NW_023425358.1, read on the forward strand.
GCCCGGGAAAGGAGAGGAGCTGGAGCCGGGGGGGAGGCAGAGCCCGGGAAAGGAGAGGAGCTGGAGCCGGGTTGGGGGGCAGAGCTCGGGAAAGGAGAGGAGCTGGAGCCGGGAGGGCGGCAGAGCCCGGGAAAGGAGAGGAGCTGGAGCCGGGAGGGCGGCAGAGCCCGGGAAAGGAGAGGAGCTGGAGTGGGGGGGGGGCAGAGCCCGGGAAAGGAGAGGAGCTGGAGCTGGGAGGGCGGCAGAGCCCGGGAAAGGAGAGGAGCTGGAGCCGGGAGGGCGGCAGAGCCCGGGAAAGGAGAGGAGCTGGAGCCGGGAGGGCGGCAGAGCCCGGGAAAGGAGAGGAGCTGGAGTGGGGGGGGGGGCAGAGCCCGGGAAAGGAGAGGAGCTGGAGTGGGGGGGGGGCAGAGCCGGGAAAGGAGAGGAGCTGGAGTGGGGGGGGGGCAGAGCCCGGGAAAGGAGAGGAGCTGGAGCCGGGGGGGGGGCAGAGCCCGGGAAAGGAGAGGAGCTGGAGCCGGGGGGGAGGCAGAGCCCGGGAAAGGAGAGGAGCTGGAGCCGGGAGGGCGGCAGAGCCCGGGAAAGGAGAGGAGCTGGAGTGGGGGGGGGGGGCAGAGCCCGGGAAAGGAGAGGAGCTGGAGCCGGGAGGGCGGCAGAGCCCGGGAAAGGAGAGGAGCTGGAGCCGGGAGGGCGGCAGAGCCCGGGAAAGGAGAGGAGCTGGAGCCGGGGGGGAGGCAGAGCCCGGGAAAGGAGAGGAGCTGGAGCCGGGAGGGCGGCAGAGCCCGGGAAAGGAGAGGAGCTGGAGCCGGGGGGGAGGCAGAGCCCGGGAAAGGAGAGGAGCTGGAGCCGGGTTGGGGGGCAGAGCTCGGGAAAGGAGAGGAGCTGGAGCCGGGAGGGCGGCAGAGCCCGGGAAAGGAGAGGAGCTGGAGCCGGGAGGGCGGCAGAGCCCGGGAAAGGAGAGGAGCTGGAGCCGGGCGGGCGGCAGAGCCCGGGAAAGGAGAGGAGCTGGAGCCGGGAGGGCGGCAGAGCCCGGGAAAGGAGAGGAGCTGGAGCCGGGAGGGCGGCAGAGCCCGGGAAAGGAGAGGAGCTGGAGCCGGGGGGGAGGCAGAGCCCGGGATAGGAGAGGAGCTGGAGCCGGGAGGGCGGCAGAGCCGGGAAAGGAGAGGAGCTGGAGCCGGGGGGGAGGCAGAGCCCGGGAAAGGAGAGGAGCTGGAGCCGGGAGGGCGGCAGAGCCCGGGAAAGGAGAGGAGCTGGAGTGGGGGGGGGGCAGAGCCCGGGAAAGGAGAGGAGCTGGAGCCGGGGGGGAGAGCGGCAGAGCCCGGGAAAGGAGAGGTGCTGGAGCCGGGAGGGCGGCAGAGCCCGGGAAAGGAGAGAAGCTGGAGCCGGGAGGGCGGCAGAGCCCGGGAAAGGAGAGGAGCTGGAGCCGGGAGGGCGGCAGAGCCTGGGAAAGGAGAGGAGCTGGAGCCGGGAGGGCGGCAGAGCCCGGGAAAGGAGAGGAGCTGGAGCCGGGAGGGCGGCAGAGCCTGGGAAAGGAGAGGAGCTGGAGCCGGGGTGGGGGGCAGAGCCCGGGATAGGAGAGGAGCTGGAGCCGGGAGGGCGGCAGAGCCCGGGAAAGGAGAGGAGCTGGAGCCGGGGTGGGGAGCAGAGCCCGGGATAGGAGAGGAGCTGGAGCCGGGAGGGCGGCAGAGCCCGGGAAAGGAGAGGAGCTGGAGCCGGGGTGGGGGGCAGAGCCCGGGAAAGGAGAGGAGCTGGAGCCGGGAGGGCGGCAGAGCCCGGGAAAGGAGAGGAGCTGGAGCCGGGAGGGCGGCAGAGCCCGGGAAAGGAGAGGAGCTGGAGCCGGGAGGGCGGCAGAGCCCGGGAAAGGAGAGGAGCTGGAGCCGGGAGGGCGGCAGAGCCTGGGAAAGGAGAGGAGCTGGAGCCGGGAGGGCGGCAGAGCCTGGGAAAGGAGAGGAGCTGGAGCCGGGGTGGGGGGCAGAGCCCGGGATAGGAGAGGAGCTGGAGCCGGGAGGGCGGCAGAGCCCGGGAAAGGAGAGGAGCTGGAGCCGGGAGGGCGGCAGAGCCCGGGAAAGGAGAGGAGCTGGAGCCGGGAGGGCGGCAGAGCCCGGGAAAGGAGAGGAGCTGGAGCCGGGAGGGCGGCAGAGCCCGGGAAAGGAGAGGAGCTGGAGCCGGGAGGGCGGCAGAGCCTGGGAAAGGAGAGGAGCTGGAGCCGGGAGGGCGGCAGAGCCTGGGAAAGGAGAGGAGCTGGAGCCGGGAGGGTGGCAGAGCCTGGGAAAGGAGAGGAGCTGGAGCCGGGGTGGGGGGCAGAGCCCGGGAAAGGAGAGGAGCTGAATCCGGGGGGGAGGCAGAGCCCGGGAAAGGAGAGGAGCTGGAGCCGGTGCTTGGTGGGGGCTGGGGCAGAGGGCGAAGGGCTGTGCTCTGTCCCTGCCAGGTCACTAGGGCTAAACCCTTGGGAGGACGATAAAGGAGCAGGGGAGGGAGAGAGAGGGTGAGAGGGACATAGGAAGAACACATTGCCAGGCAGTTTTGCGATTTAGCTGAGCTTGGTTGGGTACAGAACTCTACTGGGCTGGGTTTCCCTGCAATTGCCTTTCAGGAAGATGATCCAGTCAGGCCCCTTGCCCCACATGGAGCGAAGCTGGGAGTGAGATAAGCCTTCTTCCCAGCCGTTCCCGCCCTGTAGCTCTCTGTGCTCCCTACTCCCGCAGCCTGGGTTAGCCGCGCGCCTCCTGAGCAGCTCGTGGCGCCTGGAGCGCGGTCCCCAACCTGGGAACGTGACCCCTGGAGCTCGGTGTGCAGGGCACTGTGGCCCCTCGCGAGGCAGGCGCAGGGGGCTCTCCTTCACGGAAAACTGGCTCAGGGCACCCAGCACACAGCAAGGACTGGGGTCCGGCCTCTGGAGTCAGCGCCCTGGTTTCGAGCTCTTGTTTAATGTCTCACTGTCCAAGCTGCTCACACTCTTGTTCGCAAAGCTTGAAAATCCAAGTGGTCACTAAACGGCCGCCCTGCCTCTGAGGGCCAGCCAAGCAGGAAGAGTCGTGTGGTGAGAGCTCTCAACTGTCCTGTGCTGAGCAGGGGCTCAGAGGGGACAGCGTGGCCCATGGTGGGACGTTCCAGTTCCGTGAGGGAACCTGCTTCGTATCGGGGTGGTATGCAGACCCCCACCTGACACTGTCCTCCCAGGAGGCCTCTCCTGCCTCCTGAGCCCGGAGCCGGGCGTCTGCGCGCCGTGGTTTCTATTGTCAGGGACCTGTGTGCGCCGCCCAGTGCCATGGCCTCCTTGGATGACACGCTCCAAGGACAAATGTCCTCTGTGCTTCTGCTTCTGCTACCTTCACCACACCCCTCTGCGTCCTGCCCGGGAGGGTACCATCGGTGACTGGGTGGAGTGCTGCGGCTGAGCCCGTGGGGGATTCCACCCGGAGCTCGGTCTGAGTGGGCAGTTTGCGGGAGGCCTCCCACCGCCGGGGCCTGCTCTGCGTGTCCCTGCGCCGAGGGTTTGCAGTGTGGCGGGGAGACGTCCGTGCAGACGCCCTGAGCTGGCCCTTCCCCTGCTCTCGGGGCCTCCAACGCTTGACCCTGCCTGCTGCTGCCTCCCTCCTGCCCAGCCCCCGCTGTGCTCACGCGGCTCCCTCTGCCGAGTGCCTTCCTCCCTTCTGAGCGGCTCCCCCTCCCAGATTCAGTGCCTTTTCCACCAGAACCCCTAGTGCTCAGCTCCAACACTGCGTCCCCCGAGGAACGTGGTCTTCAGAGCCCCTCTTCTTTGGACCCCACAGACCTTTGTGGGGTCTTCCGACTCAGTTTCATGTGAACCTTTCATGTGTCCTGTCTCCCCAGCCTCTGCCCTGCGCCGCTACGATCTACCTCAGGGTTTGAGCTCGAGGGGGACTGCACACACACATCGATCAGTAGCACAGGCAGACTGTAAGGTCTGTGCGGCCAGGACAGGGTCGCAGGGGTCTTCGCAGGAGCAGTCCTGGACGGCGTCTTGCAGACAGCCCGCGTGAGGAGACCGGCTGGCGCCTCCCCCCTCCCGAGACAGGCGGCCCCGTCGTCCTCTGGGGGAGGACAGGACATCCTGAGGTCCTTGAGAGCATTTCGGGCCCGAGAGTAGCCCGTTGGTCCAGTCCCAGGCCCTCCGCCATCACGGTCTGCCTCGGGTGAACTCCGGGATGCGGGCACATGGAGCTGGTCCAGAGACAGGAATTCGGCCAAAGGCCACCGAATGCACCTGATTTCTTCTCTGTCTGTCCCTCTCTTTTCTCCCTTTCTCCCCTTCCCTGCCTACACCTGCCGCTCCCTCTCCTGCCCCTGCCCCAGCTCTCCTCAGCCCTGCTGTTCGACGCCCTCTGCGCGGTGGTGGCCGCGGTGCAGGAGCTGAACCGGAGCCAGGAGATGGGCGTGCGGCCCCTGTCCTGCGGCTCGGCCCAGATCTGGCAGCACGGAACCAGCCTCATGAACTACCTGCGCATGGTGAGCAGCAGCGGGCTCCGCGGGCCTGCAGGCCTCCCGCCCACCCCAGACCCAGGACCCGGCTCTGTGCAGGGGGCGTGGGGCACCTTGTTCCCGGACCCTAAAGCCCCTGGGGATCCATGGCAGGTTTGTTACAAGACAGTGGTCCCCAAGAACCAGCGACAGTTCAGGGCTTCCTGGGTTCCTGGCTAGGCCCCTGACCCCGGGGCTCACAGGCCCAGCACAGCCCTGTGCAGAGCGAGGCGGTGCCTCTGCTCGGGACTGAGACCCTCGGGCTCGGCACTGCTGTTGGTGCTGGATCTCCGTGTCCTCTCAGCCACGTGTGCCCCGGGGGATCATGGGGATCCCTGCCCATGCAGACAGCCCCTGAGAGAAGCCTGGAGCAGAGTGGTTTGGATTTTACATTTGAGGCAGGTTGTCCCGACTTGGTGCAGTCTGGGGGTGGGGAGCGGCTGCCCTGTGAACAGCCGGGGGCTGCAGGAGGGGCTCGGGGGGATCTGAGCTCAAGCAGGCGTCTTGGAGCTGCACTGGTTTGTGGAGCAACTGTGAGGTCATTAAGTGTGGAGCGTCCTTCCTCCCCGGCAGCCCCAGCCAACTCGGGACAGGTTCCAGAGACATCACACTTGTAGTCCTGGAGCTTGTGGCTGAGAGGTGAGCAGGAGGCTGGACCTCAGCGCTGTCCCCTCCTCGGGCATGCTGCTCAGGCGTCCTTCAGTCGCGCGTGTGCGGATGCTTGCTCGGCCCGGTGGACACGAGACCCACTGGGTGCTGTGACTCCCTCGGGCAGGTAGAACTGGAAGGCCTTACCGGCCACATCGAATTCGACAACAAAGGCCAGAGGTCCAACTACGCCTTGAAAATCCTGCAGTTCACGAGGACTGGTTTTCGACAGGTGAGCCTGGCTGGCACCACGGTGGCAGACTCCACTTTGTTTCTCTGTCCCCAGCCCGCCTCTCCTTGGCACTCAGGGTGGTCTCCTGCTCCCCCGGGACAATAGGCTGCACCTGGGGTGGGGCCCCTGGCATGCACTGGCCCCCGTCCTGCACCAGGCTCGGCCAGTGTGGTCAAGGGACTGCAGTCCCAGCAAGATACCATGAAGGGGACAAGCGCGCTGTGTGGTGGGGTGAGGAGGGGAGAGGGGGGAGGAGGGGCAAGGGGCTGTCCCACAGGAAGGAATTCCCAGGCCACGCCCTCTGCTCTGGGTTGTCCCACCGCCTGAAGCCCGCCCCACCCCGGAACCGGGGTCAGAGGCCAGGTCGCTTGCTGGTTAGACACAGACCAGACCCCATGGAAGCCAAGGTCTTTCTTTAGCATTGGAATGGACGGCCAGTTCTGCCTTCAGCTCCTTGCCCACCAATCCACACTCAGCCCCACCCCCACCATGCCAACTTGCCCTCCTTCCTGTCCGCTGCCTGTCTTCCTCCATCGGCTCAGGTGCTTTGTCCTTCTAGCCTTTCTCCGCTCCCTGCTCTTCTCCATGTCCTCCGTTCTTCTTCCCTTTCTCCCCAGTGCAGTTACATCAGAAGCAGGGGTTCTGACCGCCACTCTGAGGTTTCCCAGCCTCTATCACCCTAGCAATCAGCTCTGTCCTAATCCCAGCCCTCCTCCTGTCTCAGAAACCCTGAGACACAGGAAGTGGCGCACTGACCACAGGAGGGGGCAGGCCTCGTCCACCGGCGGAGCAGCCAACGGGCACACACCACTGCACAGTGATTGCTTTCCGGGAGATGACGGAGATGTATCGTCTTCATCATCATCACCATCATCATAGCAGTTTTTATTTGTTAAGTTCTTACCATGGACCGTGCGTCAAATGTATTTCCTCATGGAACCATTATGAAGCTGGTGCTATTGATTAATCCCTATTTTTTATAAGTGGGGAAGCAGGAGATTGGCTGACTTGACCTTGAACAGTTAGAAATGACAACTAGTTTTGAACCGAAATACCTCTAACTCTGAAGCCCAGATTCTTAACCATTATGGTAAATCATGCATTAAAATCACCTTGGTAATTTGGTAGAAATGCAGATTTTTAGACTCTGCCTACCAGGCGTCTGGCTGGGTATTCTGAGCATGGGGCCAGGGAGCAACGCCTCCAGCACCCAAGGCGACGCCAACAACACCTGGGCCAGCACGGGGGCCTCACCCGCCTCTCGGCCCATGTCCGAGGGGCTAGCGGCCCAGCAGAGTTCCTTCTAGGAGGACACCGATTGCACTGGGCCGTGAGACAGGTCACCCTTCTCGGGCCTCAACATGTAAAGGGAAACAGTCCCAGGCGGAGAGTCCTGGGGCCGCTGAGAGCAGCCCCTCAGCTCTGGGCCTGAGCGGTGTGCCCTCCAGGCCACGACAGCCACGGCCGTGGTTCAGGACTTCCCCGGGGCGCGCCCTGGTGGCCTGCCGCTGTGGGCTGAGTCTCACAGAGTGGTCGTCTCCGTGACCTGACCACCGTTTACTGGGCCTGTGCCATGTGCCTGGCATGGAGGGAACAGCTGGGCAGGTGCGGTCCCTGTGCTGAGAGCTCCCAGTCTGGAGGGGTGAGGCTGACCAAAAACAACGTGACATTCGGGGTCATTAAGCTCAAATCGTGCCCTTGGGCTCATACTTCCCTGAGCGAGTGAAGCAGCCTGTAGGGAAACTGTCGGGCAGGCCGTTCCCTGAGCCTCGGTGCCTGGGGCATCTGGAGGGCAGACTGCTCGTTGGTTCCTGCAGTCAGTGTCTGTTCAGTGCTCTCTTCTAGGCACAGGGTGAAAAAAAATGGGCGAAGTGTCTGCTTTGCCCCTGGAATTAGGGACAGACCATAGACAAACAAATCCAAGTATACTATAATGTCATTAGTTGTTAGTGTTACGGGGAAAGTAAAAGAGGGTAAAGGGAACCAGCCTGTGGAGACGACGCGGTGGAGAAGCAACAGTTACCAGATCAGGATGCCTTTGCCGAGCCCCGCCCCTCCACGGAGAGCCCCTCTAACGCGAAACCCGTGCGGCTCGCGCCCTGCTCTCTGAGTGCCTCCTGGGAAGACCCCACTGCCAGGCCCCTGCCCCTGGACCCGAGCCCGCCCAGCACTGGACCGACAGCTGAGGACGCTGGGAGCCTGTCACCCTGCTGCTCCTGCACCAGCCGCCCCGAGGCCGCCTGTCTCAGGTCCGCCGCAGGGTGAAGGGACGAAGCAACACCGGCTCCTTCAGCAGCACGCGCGGCCGGCGCGGGGAGGGCTGTCCGCCCGGGTGTGCACAGGGGCCACCACAGCGTTGGTCTCAAAGGCACATTCCCAGGCCCCACGGTGGAGGCGCTGAGTCAGTGAAACCGGCGCATTCCAAGAATCTGCACATTCTCAGGGGCCACGGAGAGATGGTACCGTGCAGGTGGCCCACGATACGCCGAGGCAGAGCTGCCTGGGGCAGTGGTGGTCAGCTGCAGCCTTGGGGCGCAGAATCCCTTCACCCCACCTGAGTGGACTCTGCTGCACAGGTGACCCCTGAAGAGGGTGGTCCTGTTGACCTTCAGCCACAGTAAGGGCCGCACACTCCTGATTGGATGTATAAAGCAGATCGCGATAACCCACCTTTAAAGTGCATTGCCCACTTTTCTCAGCCGAGCAGGTGGCTGTCTGGCGGAGCTTCTGTGGGTGCTGCTGAGAGCTGTTGGGCCCCGGGCCCCACCCCGCTGCCAGCCCCATCCTGGCCTCCTGACCTGTCTGTCCCCTGCTGGGGATGGGATAAAGAAATGGTCTGAGAAGTGACCATTAATCAGGCCCTGCTCCGGGGCGGGGAATGGCAGGCTCTCTGCTCTGCTCCGCTCCGTCCACGGTGACGCTGGCAGGGGAGGAAGTTACCAGGAGCAGGGAGATGACGTCTCCCGGGTACCCGTTGTGTGCCGAACACCGCGTGGTCACTTTGCACGACCACATCTAGTCCGGAGAGCAGATCACCCACCTTCAAGGAGGAGGAGCCCACGTCACAGATGAGGAAACTGGGCTGGGGGGGAGGAGCTGGTCCAGGAAAACTGTTACAAGGGCTCTGGGCAGAGCGGGTCCGAGCTCAGGTCGGTGCAGAGCCCCTGCTCTCGTGCCCGTCACTCTTGGCCTCAGCTTCCTGGAATCCCTGATGCCACCGCAGGCTCAGGCCCCCGTGCCCTCTGGAAGTTTCAGAGGTCCAGTTCCGACTTCCTGAGGTCCCGGCACGCCAGCGGCTGGGGTCAGGATGCCTGTCTTGAATCTCTCCTGCATCTTCCCAGACAGAAGCATCGTGAGCTCACGTCTGCCCCTTCCCAGGGGAGGCTGGGGCCACCCTGTGTCTGCGGCAGTGGGGCTGGCTTTGGCAGCACCTCTGAGAGGCCAGAGGCAGCCCCCTTTCTTGTCAAGGCCTCTGCAGCTGGGGACAGCAGGGAACAGCTTCTGTTACTTCGATAGCAATTGTAGCAGAATTGCTGGTGAGATTCCCTCCTGATCCCACCTCCAGACACCCTTCCTCACTTCAAAAAAAACAAAAAATAAAAAAACAGGGAACAACAGAACACCCTAAAAACAGCCTGTGAAATAGAGATTGTGCCGCCATTGTCAGCAGGCGACGTTGGGGAGCAGTGAGTGTCTTCTCTGTGTGGAGACGTCCCAGGCGGCATGTGTGCCCTCTCCCGCTCCTGCCATGAGCCTCTGTGACAGGGCAGGTCTCATCTGCACTAAGGAGAAGCCTCAGAGGCTCAGACAGGCTGCCAGCGAGGACGCTGCTCTGAGAGCCGCGATTGCCACTGTCTCATACGTTTTCTTTTTCGATGACAGTTTCCATTCAGTATCATTTGGTATTAGTCTTAGGTGTACAGCAGAGTGGTTAGACAAGCATACACTTGACAAGCTGTTCCCCCAATATTTATAGTCCCCACCTAGTACCACACACAGTTATTACAATATTATTGACTATATTCCCCTTGCATTCCAGGCCTATTTTGTAACTTCCAATTTTCTCAACACCATTTATTGAAGAGACTGTCTTTACCCAGTTGCCTCCTTTGTCATAGATTAATTGGCCATAAAGGTGTAGATTTATTTCTGGCTCTCTATTCTGTTCCATTGATCTATGTGTCTGTTTTTATGTCAGTGCCATGCTGTTTTGATGACTGAAGCCTTGTAATATAGTTGATATCTGGTAGCATGATACCTCCAACTTTGTTCTTCTTTCTCAAGATTTCTATGGCTATTTGGGGGTCTTTGGTGGTTTCATATACATTTTTGGATTATTTGCTCCAGTTCTGTGAAAAACACCATTGGTCTTTTGTTGTTGTTGTTGTTTTTAGGAATTGCATTGAATCTGTAGATTGTTTTTAATGATCTTAATTCTTTCTATCCATGAGCTGGTATATTCTCACACTTATTTATTTGTTCAAATTTTGTCTTCGGTGTCTTATAATTTTCTAAGTACAGGTATTTTACCTCCTTGGTTAAATTTATTACTAGGTATTTTTTAATGCAATTGTGAATGATATTCTTTTCTTTGTGTGTCTAATACATTTTCTATTTGAGGAAGGAATTTACCGTAAAGGTGCAGATCCTTTGAAGCTGCCTCTGCAGAGCTGGCTCAGAGTGCTGGGAGGGGCGATGGCCAGACACCGGAGGCTTCGAGCGCGTCTTTGGGCCGGGGCAGACCTGACCAGAGGGGCGGTGGGCTGCGGGGCTGCTTTGCCTTTAATGAGGAAATTCCAAGGCAGCAGATTCTTGGGTGGAAGGAGGGAGGAAAAGATGGGTCCTTTGGGGGCTGCTTTGAAGGTCGCTGAGAAGTCACTTCTATATTTCTTCTAATTGAGGGGCTCGGCGAAGGGAGGCATCACAAGATTTCACATAGTTGACATCATCTCAGAGAACATCATAAATTCTCAGAGTTCAAGGCCTCACGACGCGCAGGAGGACACCCGATCCCTGGGAACCTAGAGAGTCTCTAAAACCACTGCTCCCCAACCTGTTCACAAGGCTCCCCACCAACAGCTGGAATTTAAAAATCTGAGTGAAGGCCCCTCCAATGAATCATTGATTCCTTTCTCTCATTACATTTTCTGCCCTTTCGCTAAAAGCAATCTCCTCTGGTTAATGAAAAGTCTGCTAAGCACTTCCTCCTGTGAGAGATTCTGGTCACCTGGCCACCCCAGGAGGACAGCCGAGGGCAGACGAGCTGATTTGGGCGGGTGTCATTGCGGGTGCTCTGTCTCCTGCCTCCCTGGCCGGCATGTGCCTGATTCTCTCTCCCGGAGCACAGGGTCTCCCTGCACATGGGCTTCAACGGAAAAGGTGCTGGCGGCAAGTCATTCACGCATCAGCCTGCAGCAAACGCAGCTACTTACACGTGCAGTGGAGGGCTGCTCTGGGCAGAGGGGCAGGCGCATAAGTGCTGCGTTTTAAATGCATTTCTTATAATATTGCCGTCATACCTGCGCTCAGCGGGCGGTTGGCAGTTCTTAGTGGCTCCTTTCTGTGCCTCGTGGGCCAGCTCCTGCCCAGGGAGGGCGGGCTGGAGCCACTATGTGTGTGTCCAGACGCAGCCTGCAGTGGAACACGGAGCAGCCACCACCGGCCAGAGGGACAGGGAGCCTGGCAGTGGGAGGGGCTGTGTGCAGAGGCAGGAGCCTTGGGGGCGTGGCCAGGGCTGGCTCCCACAGTTCCCAGCGTTCTGTTCCCCAATTGCTCCTTGAGGAAAAACTTCGTGTGCACCATAAACTTACTGTGAGAAGAACACGAACTGCTGTTGCTCCATGTGCTTTGAGGATTTGACTATCTCATGCAACTTTGTGTCATCTCCGTGGAGATGTCTGGATGGATTCCCTCTGTCTTCGTGGGCAGCACTCCTGGAATCCCGTGGGTCAGGACAGGGACCGACACAGAGCCGGGCTGGAGGCCCACAGAGGCCAGCCCATGCCAGCCCTGCCTGCTGAGAGTCGGCCAGCTGGCCCCTCCCTGCTTCCCACGGTTCCTGGGGCTCCTGCCCTCTTCCTCCACCCAACCTCTGTCCTCCCTTCACTCCCTGACATGGCAGTGTCCCCAGGGTCACCAGGCAGTGGCTCTGGGTGGGTATGAAGAGGAGACCCGAAGTCACAGATGCTCCTGGGAGAGTTGACAGACCATCCAGGGCCTGCCTGACCTGAGTGCCAACACCTGAAATGAAGGCTCCCCGTTTCCTAGAGCACAGTCAAGTCCAGCCACATGCCAGGTCCACCTGCAGCCTGCATCCATCTCGGGGCAGCAGAGGGCTCTCAGCTCTTCCCTGCAAGCTTCACTGCACCTCGCCCTGTCCGCCAGCGCCCCGCGGACTCCAGGGACTTGTGCACCTCGCCCTGTCCGCCAGCGCCCCGCGGACTCCAGGGACACGTGCGCCTCGCCCTGTCCGCCAGCGCCCCGCGGACTCCAGGGACGCGTGCGCCTCGCCCTGTCCGCCAGCGCCCCGCGGACTCCAGGGACGCGTGCGCCTCGCCCTGTCCGCCAGCGCCCCGCGGACTCCAGGGACGCGTGCGCCTCGCCCTGTCCGCCAGCGCCCCGCGGACTCCAGGGACGCGTGCGCCTCGCCCTGTCCGCCAGCGCCCCGCGGACTCCAGGGACAGGGAGTGACCGCTCCCTTCAGCCTGATGCTTCATTAGGCACATTGAACAAACTGGCATCTGCTGCTCAGACCTTACAGTTGTATTATTAGTACAACTGCTTCCTCAAAATACCTATCTGCCTGGTGAGTTTAACAAAGGAAGCCAGGCACTCTCCAATCTTCATTGGCAGTACTTCTTTCTTTCTTTTTAATTAATTAATTTTTGTTACAGATGATTCTCCTTTTTCCTCTATTGACATTCTCCTCCCGATCCCGCCCCCCACCCCGCCCCTGGCATTGGTTAGGATACATGCATGTAAATGCTTTGGCTTATCTCTTCCCTCCCTCCCGTCCCCTCCTCTGAGGTTCCTCGGTCTGAACCATACTCCCTTCTATGTCTCTGAGTCTATTTTGTTCATCACCTTCTATTGTTCATTATAGTCCACAAATAAGTGAGATCATGTGGTATTTGTCTTTCTCTGACTGACTTATTTTGCTTAGCATAATACTCTCCAGGTCCCTCCATGTTGTCTCAACAGATAAGAGATCTTTCTTACAGCTACATAGTACTCCATTGTGTACATGTACCACAGCTTTTTTATCCACTCATCTACTGATAGACACTTGAGCTGTTTCCAGATCTTAGCTATTATAAATGGTCCTGCTATGAACATAGGGGTACATATATTCTTTCTGATTGGTGTTTCAGGCTTCTTGGGATATAGTTCTAGAAGTGGGATCACTGGGTCAAATGGCAATTCAATTTTTAATTTTTTGAGGAAACACCATATTGTTTTCCATAGTGGCTGCATCAATCTGCATTCCCACCAGCAGTGTACTAGAGTCCCCTTTTCTCCACACCCTCGCCAGTAATTGTTGTTTGATGATGTGTTGATGGCAGCCATTCTGGTAGGTATGAGGTGATACTTTACAGACGTTTTAATTTGCATCTCTCTGATGATTAGTAATGTTGAGCATTTTTTCATATGTCTTTTGGCCATTTGCATGTCCTATTTGGAGAGGTGTCTATTTAAGTCTTCAGACCATACTTTAACTAGATTCTTTGTCTTCCTTTTATTGAGTTGTATGAGTAGTCTATATGTTTTGGAAATTAACCCCTTATTTGATGCATCGTTGGCAATTATGCTCTCCTATACAGTGGGTTCCCTTTCCATTTCGATGATTGTTTCTTTTGCTGTGCAGAAGATGTTTAGTTTTATGTAGTACCATTTATTAATTCTTCCTTTGTTTCTCTTGCCTTAGGCATTGTATCAATGAAAATTCTCCTGCGTGTGATGTCTGAAATTTTGTTGCCTACAGTTTCTTCTAGGATTTTTATGGATTTGTTTAGTCACATTTAAGCCTTTTAAACATTTTGAGTTTATTCTTGTGTATGGTGTAAGTTGGTAGTCTAACTTGACTTCTTTTGCACGTAGCTGTCCAATTTTCCCAACACTATCTATGAGAGAGGCTGTCTTTACTCCATTGCATGTTGTTGATACCTTTGTCAAATATTAATTGAACATAATGTCTTGGGTCCATTTCTGGGTTCTCTGTTCTGTTCCATTGATCTATATGCCTGTTCTTTGCCAGTACCAGGCTGTTTTGATTACAGTGGCTTTGTAGTATAACCTGATATTCTATATTGTGATCCCTCCTACTTTGTCCTTCTTTATCAAGATTGTTATGGGTATTCCAGGTCTTTTTTAGTTCCATATAAACTTTTAGAATATTTGTTCTAGTTCCATGAACTATGTCACTGGTATTTTAATGGAGGTTGCATTGAATCTATAGATTGCTTTGAGTAGTATGGACATTTTAATGATGTTAATTCTGCCAATCCATGAACATGGTATATGCTTCCACTTTTTTATATCTTCCTCTATTTCTTTTTTCAATGTCCTATAGTTTTCTGTGAATAGGCCCTTTACTTCTTTGTTAAGTTTATTCCTAGGTATCTTAATTCTTTTGCTACAATGGTAAATGTAATTGTTTTTTCAGTTTCTCTTTCTGTGAGTTCATCATTGGTGTATAAGAATGCCTTCAATTTCTTGATGTTGATTTTGTATCCTGCTACTTTGCTGAATTCATTTATTAAATCTAGTAGATTTTTGATGGAGTCTTTAGGGTTTTCTATGTATAATATGTCATCTGCAAATAATTACAGTTTTACTTTCTTCTTTACAATTTGGATTCTTTTTATTTTTTATTCATCTCTAATTGTTGTGGTTAAGACTTCCAGTACTATGTTCAATAGGAGTGGGGAAATGGACATCCTTGTTTTGTTCCTGTTCTTAAGGGGCATGCTTTTAGTTTTTTTCCCATTGAGTATAATAGTGGCTGTAGGATTTTCATAAATGGCCTTTATTATGTCAAGATCCGATCCCTCTATTCCCACACTGTTGAGCATTTTTATCAGAAATGGGTGCTAGATATTGTAGAATGCTTTTTCAACATCTATTGATATGATTATATGGTTTTTATCTTTCATTTTGTTTATGTGGTATATCACATTTATTGATTTTCAAATATTGTACCAGCCTTGCATCCCTGGGATAAAGCCCACTTGGGCATGCTGAATAATTTTTTTAATGTATTGCTGGATTCAATTGCTAATATTTTGTTGAGGATTTTGGCATCTATGGTCATCAGGGATATTGGCCTATAGTTTTCTTTCTTTGTAGTGTCTTTATTGGGTTTTGGAATTAGGATTATGCTGGCCTCATAAAAGGAGCTTGAAAGTCTTCCTTCTTCTTGAGGTTTTTGGAATAGTTTGAGGAGGATGGGTGTTAGTCCTTCTTTAAATGTTGGGTGAAACTCCCCTGTTAAGTTGTCTGGGCACTGGCTTTTGTTTGCTGGGAATTTCTTAATTACATCTTCAATTGTCTTAGTTGTTATTGGTCTGTTCAAGTTTTTTATGTCTTCCCGGTTCAGTTTTGGGAGACTGTATGATTCGAGAAATTTGTCCATTTTATCTAGATTGTCCAACTTGTTGGTGTATAATTATTCATAGTATTTTTAATGATTCTTTGTATTTCTGTGATGTCGGTTGTTACTTCTCCTCTTTAGTTTCTGATTTTGTTTATTTGGATTCTCTGTCTTTATTTCTTGGTGAGTCAAGCTAAGCATCCATCAATCTTGTTTATCTTTTCAAAAAATCAGTTTTTTGTTTCATTGATCTTTAAATTTTTTTTTTTTTTTTTTAGTTTCTATGTCTGCTCTGACCTTTACTATTTCTTTCCTTCTACTTGCTCTGGGTTTTTCTTTTTATTTACTTTCTAGTTCTTTAAGTTGTAGGGTTAGAAAGTCAATTAGAAATGTTTCTTGTTTCCTGAGGTAGGCCTGTAGTGCTATGAACTTCCCTCCCAGGACTGCTTTTGCTGCATCCCATAAATTTTGTGTTGTTTGGTGTTTATTTTCATTGGTTTCCAGGAAGTTTTTAATTTCTTCCTTGATGTCCTTCATTACCCACTCATTATTTAATAACATGCTTTTTAGCCTCCATGTGTTTGAATGTTTTTGAGTGTTTTTATTATAATTGATTTCTAGTTTCATGCCATTGTGATCTGAGAAGATGCTTGATATGATTTCAGTGTTCTTGAACTTGGTGAGACTTAGTTTGTGTCCTCACATGTGGTCTATCTTTGAGAATGATCCATGTGCATTTGAGAAGAGTGTGAATTCTGCAGTTTTGGGGTGTCATTCTCTGTAGATTCCTATTAAATCCATTTGTTCTGGTGCATCATTTAGTGTCTCTGTATCCTTGTTAATTTTTTTTCCAGAGGCTCTATCCAGTGATGTCAGCGAGGTGTTGAAGTCCCCTGCTATGATTGTAGTGCTGTCAATTTCTCCTTTCAAGTCCTCCAGAAGTTTTTAAATATATTTTTGTGCTCCTATATTGGGTGCATATATGTTTACCAAGGTTATATCTTCCTGATGGATAGATCCTTTAAATATTATGTAGTGGCCTTCTTTGTCTCTAGTTATGGCTGTATTTTTTTTTTTTTTTTTTTAGTTTATTTTCTTTATTGATTTTAGAGAGAGAAGAAGAAAGAGGGAGAGAGAGATAGAAACATTGATGAGAGAAAACATTGATTAGCTGCCTCCTGCGTGCCCCCCACTGGGGATATGGCCCACAAATGGGCATATGCGCTGACTGGAAATCAAAGTGGCAACCACTTGGTGCATGGGCTGATGCTCAACTACTGAGCCACACCAGGTGGGCATGACTGTCATTTTGAAGTCTATTTTATTGGATATGAATATTGCTACCTCAGCTTTTTTTTTCTTTTTGTTTACTTGGAAAATTTTTTTTCATCTCTTCACTTTCAACCTATATTAGTCTTTTGTTATTAGGTGGGTCTCTTATAAACAACATATATATGAATCATGCTTTCCTATTCATTCAGCTACTCTGTGTCTTTTGATCAGAGTGTTTAATACATTTACATTTAAGATTGTTTTGAATATGTACTTATTTATTGCCATTTTTTATTATTGTGGTTATATTTCTCTTCCTATTTCTTCTACTAATTACAGCAGTCCTTTTAACATTTCTTGCAGTGCTGGTTTGGTGCTAATATAGTCCCTTAGCTTTTTTGTGCATGGGAAGCTCTTTATTTCACCTTGTATTTTGAATGATAGCCTTGCTGGATAGAGTAGTCTTGGGTTCAGATCCTTGTTTCTCATGACCTTGATTACCTCATGCCACTCCCTCTGGCCAGTAGTGTTTCTGTTGAGAAGTCAGCTGAGAGCCTTATGGGGTTTTAGGTAGGTAACCTGTTGCTTATCTCTTGCTGGCAGTGCTTTTCTTGTAAGATGACAACTCCTGAGCATGCCAGAGTTCTCTGCTAGACTCTCTCTTCAGCAGCTCACTTGCAGCAGCATCTGTTCCCAGGAGATGAGTGGGATGTGCAGGGCCCTCACGCTCTCGGCCTGCATGCACCGTCCCTGCAGCGCCATCCCTCCTGCAGAACGCTAGAGGAGAGTCTGGGAGACTCTTGACCAAACAACAAAAGAACAGGACAAAAGAACAAAAAAAAAGATACAGGCAAGAGAAATTATTAAAATCAGTACTTCTGTCCACAAAGAAAGATGAACTGAATCTCTTTACTGCCCTACTCAGGGAAATGTAACTTCTGAAACCTTGAGCTAGTTGGAGAGAATCATTTGACGGGGGGTGGGGGGGGGGTGGGCATACTTAGAGCTGACTGAGTTGAAACTGAGCAGCAATCCTTCCCTCAACAATATTTGCCTGTCACTAGAGCACCTGGAAACAGCCGCTGTGAGTTTATTCTCTTCGACAAGGGGTGTGGTGAAGGCCAGACAAAATTCCACTTCACATTCCAGAGGCTGGGGATTCAGGACAGGAATTTGGATACCTCTTGGCATAAGCCAAACATTCAAGCATAGAGTACAACTGATCCTTGTTATCTGTGGATTCCATGTTTACAAGTTCTTGCACGCACTCATGTCTCTGTGTCACCCAAGGCAGTGTGCACAGCAGTTTCTCGGACATGTGCAGAGCGGCGAGGACTTTGAGTTGGCAGAGGCGTGTTCCGGCCAAGGTGGAACAGTGACTCTGCCTTCTTGTCCCAGCCCATTCTGTCAAGAAGTTTCTTCTTCGTGGTCTATGTAGCATCATAGCTTCACTTTTGTTTGTTTTCTCTGGGTGATTTTCCTGTATAAAATGACCCTCAGACTCAGTGCCGATGTGCTGTCTAGTGTTTCCAAGTGCAAGAAGGCTCGATGGGCCTCACAGAGAAGACACAGGTGTTAGGAAAGCATCATTCGGGCATAAGTTGCAGTGCTGTTGTTCATATTAATGAAGCAACAGTGTACCTTAAATCAGGTGTTTGTAAACAGAAATCAGTGTTTGTGCTAACTTCACAGAACAGGACTACGTGAGTAACAAGAATCAATTGTACTGCCCTGGCGAGTCTGGCTCAGCAGTTAGAGCGTCAGCCTCGGACCACGGAATTCTAGGTTCGGTTCTGGCTAAGGGCACGTACCTCAGTTGCACTTTGTTCCTGGCCCCGGTTGGGGTCATGTGGGTGGCAACCAGTCAATGTGTCTCTGTCATATCGATGTTCCTTTCCCCCTCCCCCATCTGAAGATAAATGCAAAAATGTCCTCGAGTGAGGATAAAAAAAGAATAAATTGCAGTGAGTTTCAGCCAGGCAAGAAGACCAGGACTGAGTAAACTTATGCGTAGCTCAAGTTTTTCTGCAGTGGTCTTTCCTCTCTGCGTCCACTATCCTACACTCCACTCTCGTGTGTACTCACCGTCCTACACTCCACTCTTGTGTGTACTCACCGTCCTACCCTCCACTCTCCTGTGTACTCACCATCCTACACTCCACTCTCGTGTGTTCTCACCGTCCTACACTCCACTCTCCTGTGTACTCACCATCCTACACTCCACTCTCGTGTGTTCTCACCATCCTACACTCCACTCTCGTGTGTTCTCACCGTCCTACCCTCCACTCTCCTGTGTACTCACCGTCCTACCCTCCACTCTCCTGTGTACTCACCGTCCTACCCTCCACTCTCGTGTGTTCTCACCGTCCTACCCTCCACTCTCCTGTGTTCTCACCGTCCTACCCTCCACTCTCCTGTGTACTCACCGTCCTACCCTCCACTCTCCTGTGTACTCACCGTCCTACCCTCCACTCTCCTCTGTTCTCACCGTCCTACCCTCCACTCTCCTGTGTTCTCACCGTCCTACCCTCCACTCTCCTGTGTACTCGCCGTCCTACCCTCCACTCTCCTGTGTACTCGCCGTCCTACCCTCCACTCTCCTGTGTACTCGCCGTCCTACCCTCCACTCTCCTGTGTACTCGCCGTCCTACCCTCCACTCTCCTGTGTACTCGCCGTCCTACCCTCCACTCTCCTGTGTACTCGCCGTCCTACCCTCCACTCTCCTGTGTACTCGCCGTCCTACCCTCCACTCTCATGTGTTCTCACCGTCCTACCCTCCACTCTCGTGTGTTCTCACCGTCCTACCCTCCACTCTCGTGTGTTCTCACCGTCCTACCCTCCACTCTCGTGTGTTCTCACCGTCCTACCCTCCACTCTCCTGTGTACTCACCGTCCTACCCTCCACTCTCGTGTGTTCTCACCATCCTACACTCCACTCTCGTGTGTTGTCACCATCCTAAACTCCACTCTCGTGTGTTCTCACAGTGCCAAAGGACTGCATCCGCCCTTCATGCCCTGGCCTTCCTTTCCGTCCCTGTGATGTCAGAGTAGAATTTAGACCCTGCACTCCTTTGGCTGAGAGGAGTAATAAATAAAGGCCCTCTAGACATGTGTTCAACTCAGATGTTTGGATGTTTGCAAATGCTTTCTCATGAAGTTCAAGAATGCCCCCAGAGTTGGGAAACTCATTACCTATAGGGACGACACATTCCATCTTAGAAATCTCTCATTGCTAGAAGCCTTTCCATCTGTTGGGCAGAATTCTTTCTTCCTTAAAAAAGCCTCTAATTTCCGGTCCTCAGTTCTGTTTCTTGGGTCCACATGCCATTGCATTCTTTCCATGACTGCCTTCCCTTTCCTTCTAAAATGTAACTTCAGTCTCCCGCTTGGAACCCGCTGCAGTCTGGTGATGTTCCGCCTAGTGTGTGACCTGGAGCCAGGTCCTGTTTCGGGTGGTCTGGGAGAAGAGTGCTCTGTCCCTTGCACTGAACCGCCTGTCGTGACTGTGTGCAAATAAGAGGACTGCAGTGTGTTACAGCACTTTTACGCTTCCTTCCACCCTAACTGAGCACAGCGTCAGCTCCAAGGTGAGCTGTCTGCTGGGAGAGCTCCAGGCCTCCGCTGCAGGGCTCAGGGAGAACGGTTTCCCGGCAGGTAGGAAGGGCCCTTCCCGGCAGCTCCCCAGAGGGTGGCCCCTTGCTTCAACTCCATGTCTGGGTAGCCAGGCTTTAGTGCCCCCGCCTGTCCCGACAGCCAGCGCCTGAGGCCTCTGGATGCTGCTTCTCCCAGGCCTGTCTCTCCCGGTCTCTGCTCTAAGACACTTTGAAGAACTAGACCACATTCTAAATATACCAGCATTGCAGGCATTCGTGTTCGAGCTGGAAGGGGCCAGACCACATCCTTCTTTGATAGGTGAGGTAACTGAATTCTAAAAAGAAGTGACCTGCCTAAAGAACTTTCATAATTCAGTTCAGTCGATGTGTATGGAGCAACAATTATGAGCCTGGCACTGTCTGGGGGCAGGAGGCACAAAGGAGAACTTACCAGGTTGTCACTGAGCAGACGCTGATGCCATCGGGGCGCCGGGGACACACTGGGGACAAGGCAGAGTCTCGTCACTGCCGTAGCGTCCTGTCCAGTGTGGGAGAGGGCTGGAGACAGTGCTCACTTGAACACTTACGTGATTACAGGGTGAGGAGCAGTGCAGAGGGGAACCCCCTGCACCACGCCTGCGTCCCTGGGATGGGGGACTGGACCGAAGCAGAGGGCTGGGGAAAGGCTCCCACCAGAAGGTGACATTCTGGGCAAGGCTGGATGGAGGACTGTGTGTCCCCGGGTGAAAGGGGGTGTGATGAGCCTGGCAGGGACCCAGACCAGTGCTGGCTGATGGCAGACCAGGTCCGGGAGCTGGAGCACCCTCTGGTGGACTTGTTCCATGTCAGCCCACTGTCCCCTTCCTGGAACTTTATTTAAATGTCTTCCTCTAAATACAAAAGTCAGATCAAAGGCAAGGAAAAGCAAAGGCCGACTTCAGGAAGAGGGCTCTCAAGCAGAGTCGCTTGTGGCACATGCCAAGGGGTTAGCAGAGCAGCTCCAATGCGTACTCAGCGTCCCACTGCACATGCACAGTCAGGGAAACGGTATCTCGTGGGCGCTACACCGCGGACCTGCCTGTGCTTGGACCTGCATTGACTATGGAACTGTGGGCGGCACCGCATCCTCCTGAGCCCGGGTCTGTAACCTGTAAGCAGGACAGTGCCAACCCCTCTGGTAGTGTGGCCGGGAAGCCTACACGACGTGACAAGCACAGACATGAACGTTCACAGGTGTTAGCCTGTATGATGTCCTTGCAGCTCGCCTTCTAGTGACAACACTCAAGGTGTGGGCTAGGTGTGAATTGATGCCAGAATGTCGTCGTTGAGCCTCAGTTATGTGCCAGGTGCTCTGCGAGAGGCTGGTAGAGTGTGACGGGGGCGGGGGGGGGGGTCCCCGATCCTCCTGCCAGGCACAGTCATGCTTTGTGAGCAGGGCCTGCAGTCTGGGAACACGTAAGCAGCAGCCTGTACATAACTGAGCCAAACCTTAGGGAACAGTAGTTACCCTGCTATGGGCACTGTGCTCTGATCTACTTTTGATATATATTTTATGTTTTAAATGCCAGTCTTGACCCACTAAATTGATTTTATAACCCACTGATGGACTGTGATCATGGCTGAACAAAACACTGCCTTGGACCAGTTGTGTGGGAGGCTAAGCCCAGGCCGACTCATTTGCTGAGGAGTCTTCCCAGCTGCCCCTGGGCCTCCTGTGATCTCTCACCTCTGCATTTGCCAAAGGCATTGTCCCTGGCCCAGAATTTTCACAGTTTCTGGGCATGAGCGTGCATTTTATGCTAAGAGAATATTTTGACTAAGAGAATAGGTCTTTAGCGCTCATCGGCAAACCCCTCTGTTCCACAAATTATCCCCTCAGGCATTAAGTTGGCCCTTACTCATGACCCAGTCTTCCATGTAAACTAAACTTAAATGTTTGGAGATATTAGATTTAAATTCAATGAACATTTTATTTTCTTAATTCTCACCCAAGGATATTTTTTCCATTGGTTTTTAGAGAGAACTGAAAGGAGGGAGGGAAGTAGGTGTGGGGGAAAGAGAGAGAGAAACATTGATGTGAGAGAGACACATCAATTGGTTGCCTCTCACGTGTGTCCCAACCAGGCCTAGGGATTGAACCTGCAACCCAGGTACATGCCCTTGACTGGGAATCGAACCCCCGACCCTTTGGTCCTCATGCCAACACTCTAACCGCCGAGACAAAAAAGCCAGGGCAAATTCAATAAACTTCAAATTCAAAAGCTTCCTGCCACGGAAGCCCACCCTGCAAGCCTCCTTAGCTAGTCTTACACCAAGGTGCACACCTCCACTGCAGAGACTCTGAAACAGCAGCTCAGCTTCAATTCTCTCCTGAGGGCTCTGGCCGAGTTTTATACCCGACTGCCTCTGTACACATGTCGGAATCAGTTCTGTGGCCTCCAGGAGACACTAACGCATCGTGTGCATCCTTCCTGACGAGAACGCCAACGTCAAACCTAAATCCAAGGGGGAAAAAGACTCGTTGGTTATTGTTGGTCCAACTGTGAATGGTCCTAGAGAATAAAGATCTGGAATAAAGAGCTTGCCTTTGGAAGGCCCTTAAACTTCCGTCCCACCTGTGATGGTCTTAGGTCGTCCCGGGGAGGGGAGGGCGGGGGAAGACCATCCTTACCGCACAGGCAGCAAAACTGACTTTCAGAGGCCACACGCCGGGGCCAGGCGGAACCTGAAGCCGGAGGACCCCGGCCGCTGCGTCCCCACCAGCGCTGCTGTCGCATGTTCTCGAGGCTGCCTAGGGCTCATCGGCAGTCACCACACACGTTGTCTCATGAGCAGGCCGGGTATGCCGAGTGGCACCCCAATGCCGAAGGAGCCAAGGGGCCAAAGGTTGGGAGACACGTCCAGCTTGTCACCTGAAGGAATTAATGGGCAACTCCCTTGCAGAAAGCAGTCTGACCACCAGACCTCTGAAACCCCAGACCCCGTTTTGTAGCTGGAGGCAGTGAGAACGTGGGCAACAGCGGACCAGGTGCCGGGGGTCCAGTGCCAGGGAGAAGTGAGAGAAACGAGGGGGGCTGCCCCGGAGACAGCATGAATCGGGACCTTGTGACCAGCCCAGAGCTCACTGGGGGAAGGAGAGGGGCCAAGGCTCTGGTTTCACCCAGATGTCAGGACAGAGAATTCACTTGAAGATGAAGCACTCGGCATGCTTACGGAATTACAGCGAATTACAGCAGCAGTGGCGTAACACCAGCAGACAGGCTGACTTATGCCCATCTTACCGATGAGGAAGGTGACGGAGGTCAAGGGCCTTACCCAAGGTCACACAGCTCACGCATGGCAGCGGAGGAGAGAAGCCTGGGCGTCTGGGGCGCCCACGAGCCTTGCGCACCCTCGCGGGCTCCCGTGGCGGACCTTCAGGACTGCCTTCCCCACAGACAGCCTCGCTGTGGTCAGAGCCGTGGGGAGGCCCCGCGGGGCGAGGCTGCACCGCCCTGACTCAACCAGACGGTGCGGTCATAAACAGATCTCAAGTTCAAATCCAGCTTCAATCCCCCATTAATTGTGACCCTCAGCAAGTCACTTAGCATCTGGTCTGAAGTTCATTCATTCGTTCATTTATTCAATCAGCAAA
This sequence comes from Molossus molossus, assembly GCF_014108415.1. NCBI lineage: Eukaryota > Metazoa > Chordata > Mammalia > Chiroptera > Molossidae > Molossus > Molossus molossus. The sequence continues at coordinate 385,350 of NW_023425358.1, forward strand.
CGCGTGTCTGAGGTGCCACATTTCTAGGTGGGAATAGGAACAGCATCGTTGTGTGCAGAACCAGGGAGACGCGCACGAGCCACAGCAAGGGCTTGCACCCCCTGACTCCGGAGCAGAAGGACGCACCTGGCCCAGGAGCCGTATCAGCCTCTAGAGAAGCTGGGTCGTGGCAGGGCCGAGTGCAGAGAAGAATCATGTAAACATGCGTGAAATATTGATGTCATCGAGCCCTGTGCACCTGTGGAGGCGGGAATGTGAGGAAATCCTCAGGGCTTTAAAAGTGAATTCCTTTTACCTCCTCGGGACAGAACAAGGGGGAGATGACCGCGGTGTACTCTGGGGCGTCTGGGACTGTGAGAGGCACAGGCTGCTCCAGGCGGGACCCCAGGCTCCGGGTGCAGCGTGGGCTCCTCCTCAGCCACCCGAGGACGCGGAGTGAGTGAGGACGCAGTGATGAGTGTGAGCTCGAGACAAGGGCTCTGAAGGTAGAGAATGTGTTTGGGGGCGAATTTGACTTTGGGAGATCAAGGAAAGGCTTCCTGGAGGGGGTGATTTTTAAACCGAGGCCTGAAGGGTTACCAGACGTGAACAGGTCAGAGTTGGGGAGATGTCTGTGGAGGTCCAGCTGACGAGTATTTAAACGGTAACTGCTGTTGTCGGTGGACGTAGTCAGACAGTACATGAATGAAAATGTCATTTCCTGAAAAAGGCCAACTTGTGAGATGGCTGAAAGGGTTGGGGTGGGGCTGGGGAGTTTTTGGCACCTGAACAGAACACACAGATGTGACTCAGGCACAGACAAAGCAGAGAAAATGGGGTGAGACGGGTGTGGACAGTGGGCAGAGGGCGGGCCTCTCAGGGCCTGGTGGGCTGTTCTAGGGATTTTGGTCTCGATCGTTAAAATGGGAAAGAATCGCAGGGTTTTCAGCAGCAGCTCACATGATCATGTCCGAGATTTCAGAGCTGACCCCTGCTGCTGTGTAGAGAACAGAGAGGCCCATTCTGGTCCAGAAGTTAGTGGGAACTTGGGCGAGGGTTCAGGTTCGATGAGACTCGGGAGCACGGACTGAAGGTCCTAGGGCCACACGGCCTGCGGTCATGGTGCCAGAGGGTAATCTGGGCCCCACCTCCAGGCTGCTCACTGCAGCTGTCGGAAGCAGCAGAGGACGCCATGCTCACGCCCCGGGGTGAGTGTTTTCCAGGATCACAGGCCAACTAGTGCAGATCTCTGCCAGGCATCCAGCTGCGCGGTGTCCACTTTCCAAATAACTGGGGGGCCCATGTCCACGCCCCAGAGTCCCTAGCCTCCCCCCCCCTTACCTGTGTCTTCCTTGCAACAGCTGTTTCAAGCCTGGCACCTTGGTTGCTGACCCGGGACCTTGAACACAGCTAGTGGGAGGCAGAGGCCAGGAGAGAGCTGCCCTGAGGGTGGTGGCAAGTGGTGACAGGTCATGAGGGGGAGGACACGCTGTGGAAAGGGGGCAGATTGACTCGTGAAAGCACAGGGAGGACGGCAGGCAGGTGGCCCCAGATTTCCATGCTCCCACCGCATGAGCCCACTGCGGCACCCCGTAACTGCTGGCCTCGTGCCGACACACTGGGTTCCCGTGAGGTGCTCACACGGCCTGCGAGGACGGTGGAACGTGTCATTTCCCTGTAGAGAACTTGTGAAATAATGCTTTCCAATGCACAATTAAATGTCCCAATTGTTACTACTTAAAGGAGAAACTATTGTTACTTTGTATCTCCTTGGGGTGTGTTGGGCAAATGATACTTCCTGTGCGGGTGCACATGTGTTCCATGTCAGTCACGGTTCCTGCCTCTCACGTCCGGCCGGGCACTGTCATCAGCGCATTCTTCTCAGAGCCTTGGACTCAGCAGTGAGGAGGAGCGCGCGTTTGTGTTAAATACTGTGATCCCAGTTAAGCAGCACATTGGCCTTGTTCTGAATCCTTTATTCTCCATTTACCAGTTCTGTTATTAGGGTAAATGATTAAGTTATGTGGACCTCTGTGTCCTCACAAATAAAGTGGGGTGGCCGCGAGATGTGTGTGCATGAGCTCTAGCCCCCGGCACGGAGCCTGCGTGGGCGCGGTGGGCACCGGGTGTGCTGGAGCCGCTTGCCCAGGTAGCGAGAGCCCACTGTGCGACATGTCTCTTCCGGGCTCTGTTCGGTGACTTCAGGTCTGTAGCTTAAACTCAGCCTTGGGGAAACTGTTTACACCACAGATATTGTCAACTGCTGCAGATCACGGCCTTCCATCCTAGAGAGGCAGTTTTTAGACATTGTCCAGCTTGCCAGGCAGGCACCGGTCACTGTCGTCCCTACACTCGCCCTGTCGGCGTGCACTGCGGTCTGAGCGCTCCCTGCTCTGCCCCAGCCCTTCTGCATCGGGGGACTTGCTACACACAGAGCCGGGCCCTTCTCCCAGAGTTCGTGTTTCCGTCAGTCTGAAATGGACCTGAGCCTGTGTTTCTGCGGTTGATACTGCTGGCCCAGGAGCCAGACCGTGAGGCCTGGGTCTCCTCTGAATGAGAAACTGAAGTTTACGAGGCAAGCCCTCTGTAGGGCCCGGAGAGATCTCGTCTTCTGTCTCAGACAACAGTATTAGAAATTAAATTAACAAACACTTGTATCACACTTTGCATGTGCACCATCTGATTCGATCTCCTGAAGAACCCTCTGAGGTGACCTTACTATCTTAACCCCGCTTTCCAGATGAGGGAAACGAAAGCTCGGAGGGTCAGGGAACTCCCCACCGTGAACAGCTCCTACGCAGAGAAGCCAGGTGGCTGGTCCTCTCACTCTGACTCACGGTGCAGCTTGCACCAAGGTCAAAGGCAAGCGGAGGCTGAAACCCAGCCTGTCCTCTGCGTGCTCGGGGCGCGCTCCTTGGGTGAAGTCCAGCAGTGCTGGTGTCCGAATCCACACCTCCCCTCCCTTCGCGGCCACTGCTGGGGCCACCAGGACACCTGGTAGAAAGGCAGAGGTTGGGAGAGCCGGGTACGGAGAGAGGCCAAGGGAAGCCGTTCCCCGGCCTGCAGTCGGGCCTCCTCAAGTGGACGTGGGGAGAGGCCTGCTAACAGCTGCTCCCGCAGGAAGCTTGGGGGCAGCTGTCAGTGGGGCAGAGCGAGGGGATTGGCTGGAGGCAGAGCTGCACATGTCCTGCCCACCCTGGCACGGCTGGTGCCCAGTGGGTGGGGCCCTTAGCCTGTGCCCCAGGCACCTGCTGTGTTTCCTTCCCCTCCCAATGCCTTTCAGCAACTCTGGCACGGATGATAGCTGCCAAGCCGCTTTGTCGAATCTGATGAGTTCATTAATTTCTTGGAGGCTAATGGAAGGATAAATGAGAAATTTATTTTCTGGTTGGAGTTTCAGGGCTAATTAGTCTCTTTGCTGTGCTCCCCAAGGTGGAGGATGGATGGATTGCTCAGGCTGTTGGGTCTGGTTCTGGGTAAATCATTTTATCCCTGGGTTCTGTGGGCACTTAACTTTTAAAAAATATGTTATTATTGCTTTTAGAGAGAGAGAAAGGGAGAGAGAGATAGAAACATCAATGTGAAAGAGAAACATCCATCAGCCGCGTCCTGCATGCCCCCTACTTGGGACTGAGCCCACAACCTGGGCATGGGCCCTGACTGGGAATCGAACTGGCAACCTCTTGGTGCGTGGGCTGACGCTCAACCACTGAGCCACACCAGCCAGGCTGTGGGGACCTATCTTGTGGCTGAGGTAAGACCAGGTATTCAGGGGCTGGGGCAGGCCGTTCGTGAGGACTGGGTCTCCTGAGAACAGCGAAGGGGAAGTGGGCTGAGGTCTTGCTGGCCCTGTCTGTGTGAAATGCATGTTTAGGATGATAGGGCCCTAAGAAGTCCAGTCCTGTCCCAGCGTCCGAGTGCTGACATCCGTCCAATTGCTGTGTCCTTCCATCCAGATCTGGCCCTTGTCACCCAGGAGACCATCAGGGCCCGCCCTGGCCCTTCTGCCGAGTCTGGCTCCCTGGAGAGCGGTCGCTCCGCTGTCTTGTGGAGCGTCGAGCCCAGCAGAGCTCAGTGCCAGGGGTCTTGCTGGGTGGCCGGGGTCCTTCTGGTGCTGCTCTGGTTATTCAGACCTGTTGAGCAGAGGGGCCTGTTCGTGTCCCCGCCCACGAGAAACAGCAGAGAGGGGACGACCTTGGAATTAGGAGTCAGCCAAGCCTGTGCCCACTAGGTGACCTCGAACAAGCCAGCAAACTCCCTGAGCCTCAGTTTCCTCCAGGATAGTGGGAGCGTTCAGAGATGACTGGACTCGGACACGTCCCGCGCCACAGGTGTCCAGTAACCAGCCACCGTTTCTCCTGTCACTTGAAAGTCTAGCAGCTCACCCCTCACCCCCCACCCTGTCCCCTGCAGAGGGAGGAGCTGGGGAAGCTCGGCCATCACCCGGCCTGACTGGTCTCTTTTGGGGACAGGGAGCTCTCCAAAGAGCCAGAGGAGGGCTCGCCCGCCTCCCTCCCTCCCTGCCCACAGCAGCATCCTGCCCGTATGAAGTGAGGCCTCCTTCTGCTTGAGGACCAGCCCCTGCGGAGGTGCCGGGTGCGAGCGTAAATAGGCCGGTGGGGAGAGAGATGCGTGAGCAGCTATGCAGGAGGACATCGGAGGAGCCAGGCAGCGTGGCCACCAAGGCCCCTGGGGAAGAGCCCGTGACAGGAAGGGCACGGGGCTGACGCTCAGGCCTCTCGCCCGGTGGGCTGGTGACCTCAGGAAGGTTGGGTGGCCTCTTTCAGTTTGCTGTCGTTTCCTTGTCTATAACGTAGGGCTTCCTGTGCAGAGATGCTCGAGACACTGCTTGTGAAGGAAAAGTGAGCATGAGCCGTGCAGGACGGTCAGCCTTCCCCAGGTGACATCCTCGCAGAGGCTGGGGAGGGCTTTTGGCCATCTCCCCTCTTGCAAATGCAAGTATCCCCTATAGAGACCATCAGGCTCCTGCCTGAAACTGGAGGCCTGTAAGAGGGCGGGGAGATGATTCCTGCTCGTTAGCCCTGACCCCTTGGGGTGGAGGTGGGGACCGAGGCTGAGACCCATCTCCACAGATGTTGAAGCTGTCACGGGAGGGACTCAGAGCCCAGCTCTGGTGACTAACGCCACATGGCACCGTGGAAATGGCAGGGTCCCGGGACAGCTGCTGCTGGGGCCTGGCAGGGCCTGCAAGGCAGATGTGTGCGTTTCGCTGGGATTGTAGCCGGCTGCCCGCTGCCTCCAGGATGCTCACTCCAGCACGTGGCATCTTGGGGGGTGTGCCAGGGCTGCAGCTCCCAGAGATACAGCGGTAACCGCACACGCTCACGCAGTCCCCAAACAGGCTTCTACTGCGGAAACAAACCACCTAAAATCCAAAGCTGTTGAGTTTAGGTCTTAGTGACTTTCTAGACTGGAGAACTAAGTTGTGGGGTTTTCCCCCTAGAAGTTAAGACAATGGGGAAGAGAAAAGAATGTTGAATTTATGGATGTCAGATTAGATACGTTCTCACTACCACCCAATGGAGTTTCTCGCACTGGTCCCATTGACACGTGAGGAAACATGCTCAGAGAGGTTCAGTCACTTTTCTGAGGTTACACAGCTGAGATCCACGCTCCTGGGGCAGCGGAACACCGTGCATCAAAGCGGCACACCCATGATCTCGGCAGGCTCTGACCAGGAGACAGCGAACATCACGACCGCCATCTGCAGGCAGAGAAACTGGACTCAGAGAGATTGAAGCAACTTGCCTACGGTCTCACAGCCAGCAGGCAGTCCACCAGGGCACATCCTGGGCCTTCTCTTCTGGTTTGTCCGTCCCCTGGCCCGGTCAGCAGCGTTTGCCAGCCCTGGCACGCAGTCCCCTCCCGTGGCCGTTCTGATTCTCGCTCAGACGGGCCGGATGGCTGAAGGCGGGGAAGGAACAGCTGGGCTCACCTGCCCGCGGAGAGTGTGGGCCGCGCCGGCCCTTCCCTTTCGTGGCAGCTTCTGAACTCCGTTCCCTTCCTGCTTTGCTTCCCACTTCCTTCCTCCGCCTCTCCGAAGTCTCTGGCCTTTCTGCTCTTCCTCCCACAGGTCCTCTCCGACCCCGGCCCAGGGACGGTCCCCGCCCAGTGCAGCCCTTGCTCTCGGGCCGCAGCAGTCCCGCTCTGTGGCCTGCCTGCAGCCCAGCTCCCTGGCCCCAGCTGCCCCATTTCTCCCCAGTCCTCTCTCCTTGGTCTCCTCAGATTGGCCAGTGGCATGTAGCGGACGGCCTCAGCATGGACAGCCGCCTCTACGCCTCCAACATATCCAACAGTCTCTTCAACACCACGCTGGTCGTCACCACCATCCTGGTAAGCAGGGCGCCCCCAGGCCTCCCAGCTGCAGCCCCAGGGGCCTCCTCCAACTCCAGGCTGCTTGTAGGCTTCCCAGTGGACAGAGGAAGGGACTCTGCCCCCAGCACCGAGGTCAGCCACGGCCCTGTAATGAACTCAAGCTGCTGCTTCACAGGGAAGTGCTGCTGGCTGAGTTCCAAAGCAGCGGGGGGGGGGGGGGGGGATGGGAGCACCACGGCGTGGAGGCCCCTCCCGGGCAGTGGGAGGACAGCCCAGAGAAGGGGCCTTGGGACACAGGTGGGAGAAGCCCCCCAGGTTGGCCCTTCTCCTGCATAAGAGCCTCCGTTGCTTGGTGCCCAGGGTATGGAGAATGCCCCGCAGTGGACACTGAGTTCCAGTGCATTTCCAGGCCTGTTTCTTCATGGTCAGCGTCTGAGAAGGAAATTTACAATCACTGGGCCAGGGACCATCTTCCTTTCCTATCGGATTCAGTTTCTTCCGGAATTTACCAAGCCCTCCCCCCGTGTCCCGGCACCGTGCTCACTCCTGAACAGGGAAGATGCGTAAGACGCGGTCTTTGTCCTCGGAGAGTGTGCAGTTTAGTGGGCGGCATCAGTCAGCCTCATTCACGGCCAAGGTCTTCTTCTTCTTCCCCCTGAAAACATCAGGTTTGAAAAGATTTGTCCATTAAACCAACTGCATGTGTTAGGCAGTGGTTACTGTTCCCCCACCCCCCTGCAGCTTTAATCAGGAGCATATTTTCCTGCCCGGCACAGCATCTTATCAACAGCAGGGCGTCCGTGCTGCCACCCTGATCCAATCCCAGCCCGAAGCAGAGACAGGGTGGATCGGCCTTGGCTGAACGTGCCTGGTCTGCAGAGGCACCTGTCCCGTTAGGCCTTTTGAGATGATGAAGTAGTGCAGGGACCTCCCACCAACGTCGTGGGCTGCTGGGGCCCGGCCCTGGACTGGGCTGGCTGATGGACTGACTGTGAGCAGAGTGGGACAGAGCCAGGAAGGAGGTGCACACAGCTCCTCCTGGGAGAAAGGGCCCGCCCCTCGGGGGTCCGCAACGCCCTGAGAGCAGAGAAGATGGGACAGGAGCTGAGCTCCAAAGCGCAGGGAGAGAGTGGGAGGGAGCCTGGGTCAGGAGGGTTGTCAGGTGCCACAGGGAGGGAGCCTGGGTCAGGAGGGTTGTCAGGTGCCGCAGGGAGGGAGCCTGGGTCAGGAGGGTTGTCAGGTGCCACAGGGAGGGAGCCTGGGTCTGGAGGGTTGTCAGGTGCCGCAGGGAGGGAGCCTGGGTCAGGAGGGTTGTCAGGTGCCGCAGGGAGAGAGCGGGAGGGAGCCTGGGTCAGGAGGCTTGTCAGGTGCCGCAGGGAGGGAGCCTGGGTCAGGAGGGTTGTCAGGTGCCGCAGGGAGGGAGCCTGGGTCAGGAGGGTTGTCAGGTGCCGCAGTGCTGGGAGTGCAGGTCTCCCAGGCACTGGGCAGTGGGGGGAGGAGCTATAAGCCCAGAAGAGTGGCTGGGCCCATGCTGCTTAGGAACGGGCACGCCAGGCTGCCGAGTTCCCTTTTACTTGGTAGGAGACAGGGGTCACTGACTATTTGTCACTGTTCTGGGTGCTCAGGAACAGGCAGACCTGGGGGGAGGGAGCTGGGGCCTGAGGACACAGGTGGCATGAGCAGCCTGCTGGTCAGAACCTCACTGAGGGGGACCTGACAGCATGCGGCCACCTGGGAAGAACTATGCCGCGAGGGGGCACTGTCGGGCAGAGGGCAGCGAGCTGTCCAGCTCCCAGTCACCTCCCATCTCAGCTCCCACTGGAGCCTGTTGGCCGGCCGATGCGGAAGGTCAGCAGGATGACCCGAGGGGAGCCGGCTGAGCAACAGTGAGCGGCCCCCAGCCCGTGGGGAGGGGTCACACAGCGCGCCGGCCTTCCCGCTGTCTCCTCTCCCTCCCAAGCTGTTTGCAGATCCCTGCTCTGGCTCAGCCCGTCCTCTGGCCCTTGGGGGAACCCCCACCGCCTGCACTGTGGTCCTGAAACCGGAGCTGTCCCATTATGTTCTTGCTCACAACCCTCGGCGCCGCCCAGGGCCCACACCCCTGAGCTCAGAGGACAAATCCCGCAGTCAGCCCGGCCTGCTGTACCTGCTCCTCTCCAGACTGGGGTCTGGCAGCACCGTCCCCCATGTCCTCGGGTCCCGTGCCACCCCCTGCTCCCGCACATGCCTTTCCCGCTGCCTGGGACACCCTTTCCCCTAAGTCCACTTCCAGCTGGAAATGCCCATGCACCCGCAAAGCGGCCCCTCCCTCCCCTGACTCCTGCCCTCCCCGCCCAGCTCCGTACACGCGTGTCCGTGGCAGCCCCTACCCACCCAGCTCCGTTCACCCGTGTCCGTGGCAGCCCCTCCCCGCCCAGCTCCGTACACGCGTGTCTGTGGCAGCCCCTCCCTGCCCAGCTCCGTACACGCGTGTCTGTGGCAGCCTTCCTGTCAGAGGCTGTCTGTGGCTCTGCTTCTCCTGGAATGTGACCTCCTCAGAGGCAGGGCTGCCTGGCATAAAGTGGACTCTGTTGAAATTTGGACAAAGAAATTCTTCCCTGCAGGGTAGGGGATGTCCCTTAAAGGCCATTAGTGTTTAGGAAAAAGATGGGAACTTCCTGCCTCTCCAGGTCTAGACTTGGACGGTGCTGAGCGGGTTGACACACACCCACAGTGACAGAGGCCAGAGGGTCATGTTTCTGAACCAGAAACGCTGACCTGACTGTGTACATGCATGTGCACACACACATGCACGGTTGTTTGCATGTACACGTGTGTTCATGTGGGGTGACATGTCATAACATGGTAAGTATAATTCAAACAGCATCTTTCCTTGTGCACGTGTGTCTGAGATGGTTGATACATGTCAGTCACTCTTCCCAGAAACAGTTATCTCGATCCAGCCCCTGGTGACCACTGGGGGCTGTTCTCGCTGATGGTCATCCTGCCTGATTCACCCCTCAGCACGCCCTGTATCCCACTGTCTCCCCCTGCTGGCGGGGGCATCCGGGACGTGCGCACCCCTCTGGCGGCTGCCAGCAGGGACACAGAAAGGGCAGGCTCCTCTGGGTGCCGGCCCTGCGTCTCACCCGGGGACGTCTGCTTGCGATGCCGCCTGTCTTTCTCCTGACACTGGCCAGGAACGGGCTCCGGCTCCAGCCGGCCCCCCACCTTCGCCTCTCCCAAGGTGCCCGTGAGCCCCGCTCTTCCTGACGTCCGGCTTTCCCGCACCTCTTTCCTTTGAGACTGGCTCGCGGTCCACTCGCTGAGAACACGTCAGCGGGTTTCAGATCGACCTGGGGCTAGCGGGTCCCTGGGGAGAATGCTTCCGTGACATTCCTTGGGATGACAGAAGGTGCCAGGATGCTGCTATTCCAGGATGAAGCCCCAGCCAAGCCCTGTCCCTGAGGCCAATCCACTGCTTCCCACGGGAGCAGCCCACGGTGCCGGGTCCTGGGGCCGCTGGTACCAGGGCAGGGAGCTGGGCAGTGCCGGGCCCGCTTGGTCCCGCCGGGAGCGGGCTCAGGGGGCTGGAGGGCGGCTGTCCGGCTCTGGCTGGAGCACAGGCGTCCTCAGAGGTGAACAGGCACCAGAGCAGGAGACAGGACCCCGAGGACAGACAGGGGCTGTTTATACAGAAGGGGGCAGAGGGGCGGAGGGCAGCTGGGCCTCGAATCACCCACGCAGCACTGGACCGTCCGTGCGTCAGGCTCGGAGCTTCCTCTTCCTGACGCAGGCTCTGCCTTCCCCTCTTCCCCGTGGCTCACACGCTGCTCTCCACCCTCACGCCCTCGGGTCTGTCTGGTTCTCTGTGCCTCAGTCCAGGTGTCCCTTCCAGTGTGAGCTCAGCGCCGACGCCTCAGCACCCATCTTCCTTCTGCCTCTGACCTGCGGCACCTGGGCCATCGCTCGCTCCCCCTGTCCCCCTGCGCAGTTCTACTGAACCTTCCACTCTCATGCTTCCCACTCTGCCTCCTCCCACACCGCTCCGGGCCAGCACAGGTCCCTTACTCCGCTCTGTCCACATCCACGCTCTCCCCCTGACCTCCAGGCCCATGCCCCTTGACCCTCTCTCCTCCCAGCTGACCCGTGACCGTGCTGCGCCAACTGGCACACCTTCTTCTTCTCAAATCTCCCCTTTTGGAAGGGTTCTTCCCTTTCTTTCTGCAAAGAGACTTGGTCCCTCCATCCCAAGACGCTGTCCCCACCGTCTTCCACCCACCTAATGTAGGGGCATCAGCCCTGGGTTTGCTGGACCCCTGGGGAGCCCCAATCCTGCTGTTTGCTGACGAAGAACTGACGTCAGCGAGAGACGTCGCAGGGTGGACGGTCAGTCTGCCTGGCTCCTTCAAACGGGGCTCCGCCTCACCCCCATACATCTGTTCACACCCCAGTCCTGGTGGGCGCTGCCACCCCACCGAATCTGCCTTGAGAGGAGGCAGCGACAGGTGACCCGGCGGCCTTTGGAGCCTGCTCACGTCGGTGTGGGACGGCTCGGTCTGGACCTCTGGAGCCTGCTCACGTCGGTGTGGGACGGCTCGGTCTGGGCCTCTGGAGCCTGCTCACGTGGGTGTGGGACGGCTCGGTCTGGGCCTCTGGAGCCTGCTCACGTGGGTGTGGGACGGCTCGGTCTGGACCTCTGGAGCCTGCTCACGTGGGTGTGGGACGGCTCGGTCTGGACCTCTGGAGCCTGCTCACGTGGGTGTGGGACGGCTCGGTCTGGACCTCTGGAGCCTGCTCACGTGGGTGTGGGACGGCTCGGTCTGGGCCTCTGGAGCCTGCTCACGTGGGTGTGGGACGGCTCGGTCTGGACCTCTGGAGCCTGCTCACGTGGGTGTGGGACGGCTCGGTCTGGACCTCTGGAGCCTGCTCACGTGGGTGTGGGACGGCTCGGTCTGGACCTCTGGAGCCTGCTCACGTGGGTGTGGGACGGCTCGGTCTGGACCTCTGGAGCCTGCTCACGTGGGTGTGGGACGGCTCGGTCTGGACCTCTGGAGCCTGCTCACGTGGGTGTGGGACGGCTCGGTCTGGACCTCTGGAGCCTGCTCACGTGGGTGTGGGACGGCTCGGTCTGGACCTTTGGAGCCTGCTCACGTGGGTGTGGGACGGCTCGGTCTGGACCTCTGGAGCCTGCTCACGTGGGTGTGGGACGGCTCGGTCTGGACCTCTGGAGCCTGCTCACGTGGGTGTGGGACGGCTCGGTCTGGACCTCTGGAGCCTGCTCACGTGGGTGTGGGACGGCTCGGTCTGGACCTCTGGAGCCTGCTCACGTGGGTGTGGGACGGCTCGGTCTGGACCTTGGAGCCTGCTCACGTGGGTGTGGGACGGCTCGGTCTGGACCTCTGGAGCCTGCTCACGTGGGTGTGGGACGGCTCGGTCTGGACCTCTGGAGCCTGCTCACGTCGGTGTGGGACGGCTCGGTCTGGACCTTTGGAGCCTGCTCATGTGGGTGTGGGACGGCTCGGTCTGGACCTTTGGAGCCTGCTCACGTGGGTGTGGGACGGCTCGGTCTGGACCTTCCCCTCCGGACTGTCGAGACCTCGCGCTTCTGTCTTTAGCTTCCCTGGACATGCCTGCTGTCTTCTTTGGGGCGGATCTTTGAGTTCCTAAGATCGGGGTCTCCCCAAGGGCCTCTTCCCTCTCTGTTCTTCCCCAGTTCTCGGCCTCAATGGCCTCAGATATTCCAGACCTCGGCCGGTGCGGTCCCCAGCCGCCTCCCGCCCTCTGCACCCAGCCGTGCCCTCGCTCTCGTCCTGGGGATCCAGCCAGTTCTCCCTGGGTCACCCACCTGCACCTCAGGTTCAGCGTGTTCCAGAGCTTCCCTTCCAAACCCGCTCCTTCAGACGCTCAGCGGGCGCCGTCCTCAGCCAGTCTGGGTGCCGAGGGTCAGCGCCATGCCCAGCTGTCACCCAGCCGGGTCTGTCCTTCCTGCCTGAGCCTCACTATAGCTGGGCCTCAGCCTCTCGCGTCAGGGGTCGTCCTCACCCGACACTCCCTCCCTTGCTACCTAATCTTCTTTACTCTCATCCTTAAGTCTTTAAAACTGCTCATGCCGTCCTCCTCCATGTGTGACTTTTGCCCCTTCGCCCTGGCACCAAGGCCCACACTGGTCCTAACTCGGCTCTCAGTCCACTGGCCCCACCCCTCCACACCGCACGCTCCGCGCTGCAGGAGTCCTGTTTCTGGGACAGCCCGTGCTCCAGCTCGCTCCGGTTCTGCCCGACCACGCCGCCCCCACCTGTGGTGCCTCCGCCGCCCCTTCCTCCTGCCCTCTCCTGCCCAGCTCAGACCCACCCGTCCATGCAGACCCCGCACATTGCGGCAGGCCCGTGCCCTTCACGCCCGGCTGCAGTGCTCAGCCCTGCTCCTGCCCACCTGTGTTCCCAGCATCCTGCGCCTCGCGATGGCGCTCAGTGGATTACACGAACAAACAAAGAAGGGGTGGGGTGGGGTGGGGTCAGGTGATGACCTTCGACAAGGGAGAGGGCCTTCACCTGACTGCGGCGGGCTCCTTTGTCCCAGTAAGAGCAGCCCCTTCAGAGCCTGAGCCGGAGGAGGGGAGCTACGCCCCACCCCCACTGTAGCCCATTGCCTGGGCCACTTCCCCTTCTGCCCCGGTTCCCCCTGACCTCCTGTGTATGGGTTCCCATCGTGTGCGGAGACCCCGGGCTGAGACAAGGATGACAACAGCCCGGTTTTGTTGCAGGAAAACCCGTACTTAATGCTGAAGGGGAACCACCAGGAGATGGAAGGCAATGACCGCTACGAGGGCTTCTGTGTGGACATGCTGGAGGAGCTGGCGGAGATCCTGCGGTTCAGCTACCGGATCCGCCTGGTCGGGGACGGCGTGTACGGCGTCCCCGAGGCCAACGGCACCTGGACGGGCATGGTCGGCGAGCTGATCGCCAGGGTAAGGCGGCGGGGGTTTGGGCCTGGGCGTGGCTGGGAGGCAGCGGGAAGGACCTGAGTCGGTTCTGTGTGCTACGGCCCTTCGGCCCTTCGTGAGTTCAGTCAGGTCTTCACTGGCCTCCACCCGTCTGTCCGTAGCGCAGATCTGGACTGAGCTGCACTGGGAGCATCACAGTCAGTGTTTGACGCCGCGATGCTCCCCCAGGCAGCCCCTGTCACGGGCGAGGGAGGCGTTGACCCACTCATGTGAATCAGAGGGTGTTTAGATAAGCCGGGTGCTGAGTTTGCTCTGGTGTTTGGTTGCTCATCAGTGCCCCTGGCAGGGCTGGGACAAGCCTGGAGAAGGGAAACCCGACATCAGCGGACTTGGACCCTGACAGGTGCTCTCAGGGAAACACAGTTAAACCACAGGGGGAAGGACCCACTGTCGGAGGCTGGTCCCAGTTGCAGTCGCTGTCACCTCTTGCACCACTTTCTGATGGGCCTTCACAGGCCCACGGCCAATGTGCACGGGGACAGGCGTAGATTCTCAGTGGATGTGGGTTAACGTTCAGGTGAGCCCTGGCCAGTTCGGCTCAGCGGTTAGAGCATCGGCCCGCAGACTGGGGAGTCCCAGGTTCGATTCCCTCTAAGGGCACCAGCCTCGGTTGCAGTTTGTCCCTGGCCCCAGGTGGGGCTGTACAGGTGGCAGACAATCGATGTGTCTCTGTTGCCTCAATGCTTCTCTCTCTCTCTCTTCCTTCCTCTCTCCTTCCTGCTTTACCTGAAGATAAATGCAAAAATGTCCTCAAGTGAGGATTAAAAAAATTATAAATAAAATTTAGGTGAGCATCATAGAATATCCGTGTCTGTTAAGTTAGAGCAAGGATATAGAAAGTTCTTCCAGCCCTTAGCCAGGTGGCTCTGTTGGGTGGTGCATCATCTACACCAAAAGGTTTCGGGTTCAATTCCCCGTCAGGGCACATACCAAGGGTGTGGGTTCAATCCCCAGTCGGGCCATGTGCAGGAGGCAGCTAATCGATGTTTCTCTCTCACATCGATGTTTCTCTGTCTTCTCTCTCTCTTTTCCTCTTTCTAAAGTCAATAAAAAATAAAATTAAAACAAAAAAGTTCTTTCAGGGGGAAATCTCTTGTTTTCTTGGTACATACAATTAACATCTGTAAAAATTAATTTAGTCATTATTAATTCATGACCCATATTTTTAAAACTGAGTTTTTACGGTGAGGATAGGTGATGAGCACCCCCAGGGAGGAGAGCACAGACGTGGTTCTGCGGGTGATCCCAAACCAACCCTGCGCCTGTCTGCGCTTCCCAGGACAGAGGGCGCCCTGCGAGGCCCTGCAGCCCCAGCGAGGCCTGTACAGCCCCTGCAAGGCCTGTGCAGCCCCAGCGAGGCCCTGAAGCCCCAGCGAGGCCCTGCAGCCCCAGTGAGGCCCTGTGCAGCCCCAGCGAGGCCTGTGCAACCCTAGTGAGGCCCCTGTGCAGCCCCAGCGAGGCCCTGCAGCCCCTGTGAGGCCCTGCAGCCCCAGCGAGGCCCCTGTGCAGCCCCAGTGAGGCCCCTGTGCAGCCCCAGCGAGGCCTGTGCAACCCTAGTGAGGCCCCTGTGCAGCCCCAGCGAGGCCCTGCAGCCCCAGCGAGGCCCTGCAGCCTCAGTGAGGCCCTGCAGCCTCAGTGAGGCCCTGCAGCCCCTGCGAGGCCTGTGCAGCCCCAGCGAGGCCTGTGCAGCCCCTGCGAGGCCTGTGCAGCCCCTGCAAGGCCTGTGCAGCTCGCTTTACAGAACTATCTCTGCTCCTCCATAAACATATCTCTTAGCTACTTGTCATCCCCACTTTAAACACGGGCCACCTGGAGCTCGGGGAGCTGGAATGACTTGTCTGAACCTACAAAGTGAGCATGAGACTGGGCTGGAATTGAACCCAGATCTGCCAGCGTGGAGCCAGGCTCCTCCCTACAGCCTCGGCGGGACTGAGGCCGCCAGAAAGGTGCGCACACACCCAGGCTGTTCTGCCCCCTCCTTTTCTCCTCCTTCACACTCTGCCTCCCGCCTTCCCTGGCTGCTTTCTGCACTTCCTTCTCATTACCTATCTAGCTGGTATGATGTCAACCCTTTACCTGCACCGAACTTGGAATCTCAGATGCGCCTCTACAATCCTCGTCTTCGGAGTCTGGAGTATCAGTATTAGTCGGGTACTAGATAAGCCACTACCCTCGCAAAGCATCCTGACCGTCCCTGCAGGCTGGGCGTGGGGATGGACTGGAGCTGGGAGCAGGGTGCGCGGGGCCCGTCTGGCGGGATGGACGCCTTTCCAGGGGCCCGGCGGGCAAACGGCAAGGCTTGTCCAGAGCAGTGAGCAGCCCCTGCCCTGGAGCCCAGAGCCCAGCGGCAGCTGGCTCAGCGGTGTGGCTGCCGACCCCTGGCTTCGGCAGGGAAGCACTTGCTGCTTTCGGTGCAGTTCCAGACCTCCTGGAGCCGCTGAGTGCGGGGTCCCGGCGTGGGGGTGCAGCCCAGCGGTGTGAACAGAGCTGAAGCTCCAGGCTTCCCCTCCCTCCCACGGGTGTGCCCAGTCGCCCGAGCCCTTTCCTGCAGCCCTTCGCTGTCTGGTGACCGGCAAGGCGACACCGGGACGTCAGCGTCAGCACACAGCCCCTGTGACCCGTGACCTGGATGGGCAAGGGGAGGAGGAGTCCGGGGCCAAGGACGGCAGCCACACACTGAATGACCTGGGCAGCCAGTCGGGAACCTTACCATCCCCCCCAGACCAGCTTTTAAGCCAAAACGCTGCTTTGATCTCATAAAAACCTAACTACATAGTTAATTAAATCCATTCATTTAATACATATTGATTGATTGCCGACCGTGATTCTAAGCACTGGAGACAGACAGGGAACCATAGAAACATGGACCCGCCCTGTGAACCTTGCAGTGAGAGACAGATGTTAGCAAAGATGTAACGTCTGATTCTAGGCCCAGGACTGCGAGAGCCTCTGGAGGGTCCGTCTGGGGAGGGGGGGGGGGGGCTGGCCCGGGGAAGTGATGTCCCAGCTGACTCCGAAGGCCAGTTCCCGCGGCCAGCGGTCCGAGTGCTCAGGCAGGAGTGGGTGACACTGCGCCCAGCTTCCCCAGGTCCGAGGTTTTGATATGTCTGTCAAGATGCTCCCCCAGGGTGACCGTCGCCCCAAGTCCTGGACCCCTCCTGTGACCCCTTCTCCAACCTGCATGAGAGCATTTCAGAGGCTGAAACAGGGAGCCTTGGGATGACCCCTGGGAGAGACCTCAGAACCCCTCACTGCCCCCAGATCTGCCCTCGCACAGACGAGGAAATGCAGGCTCAGCAGGCTGTCTCCGAGATCACACTGCTGGTCAGTCCGCGCCCCATGGAGCCTCCACCCGACGCCAGTGCTTGCGGTCTGAGGGGTCTGAGGGAGCAGAGCCTTCAGGGCGGTCAGACCTGCGCTAACGCTCCCGTCCACCCGCTCACACCTGTGTTTGGGGGAATTTATTTCACCCTTTCTGTTCCTTCCCCAAGGCTTCCGTGTTCTTCTGGAAAGAGCGCCTGCAAGGATGTAAGATGTCACACGCGTGTGCGCACACGTGTGCTCAGGCAGAGCGCCGTCCTGGGCGGGCTGCCCGAGGACCGCGGAGCAAGGAGCTGTGGGAGGGGAGGGAGAGAGGTCCGGCAGCAGAAGCGAGGGCGGCCGGGCGGGCAGGAGGGCCTCAGGCACGGCCACTAGGCCCGCACAGCTGGCTGTCAGTCTGCAGAGCAGCCCCAGCACACTGCTGCCGCACTCACCAGCCCGGGGGAGTTTACCTTCAGGAAGTCCGTCTCTCCTGGGCCGAAATGAAGTTCACGCCACAGGACCCTCTGGCCACCTTCGGAGCAGCCAGACCTCAAGGCGGTAGGAGCACCCGGCAGTACCAGCCGCCTCAGGAGCGTGGCCAGGGAGTGGGTGTGAGGGGCGCACCCCTCCCTGCAGCCTGGCCTGCAGGGGAGCCAGTGTGCGCCTGGTTACCTGGCCACCCCCACGTCTCAGCAGCCTAAGGAAGCCTCCGGCCGAGGATGGGGCGCTCGGAGCAGTGGCAGGTGGCCGCATGGAGGGTCGGAGGAGCAGACAGGGAGCCAGGCCAGACAGGAGGTCAACACCATGATGACATGGCCCAGCCACCAAGGCGTCCTGTTCATAAAGCCATCTCAAGCGTCTTCCTCCCCAGGGTGATCAGAACATGAGGTCCCGAGGTGAGCCTCGGGTTCAGGGCTTTGTCCGCCATCCTGGGAGCCCCAGAGGGGACGTGGGAACCCAGGGCGGGGGCAGCGGATGGAGCTCAGTTAGGGTCAGAGCCACCGCCGCAGCTTCAGATCACGGTCTTCTCCCAACCCCCTGGGCCTCCAGAAGCAACCTGGGACATCTGTTAGACGGCCCACTTCTTGGGAATTATTTCCACCCTTCCCACCGAGTGCCAGCTCAGTAGGGGGAGAGCCGTCTGCAGAGCAAATGAGAATGTATTCATTCAGGCACCTGAACCCTGAGAGACTGTGCTGCTTTACACCGAAGACACGCAGTAGGGCTGCTTCCGGAGGGCGGGAAAGGGAGCTGTGGAAAGTGGTCTCCTGGTATCGGCTCAGAGTGTTCTGGTCCTGACCGCCCCACATGGCCGAGGTGGAGCACAGCCCGCAGGCTCACCAGCACCGGCTCCAGTCGGTCAGGAGCGCCTCCCAGAGCTCCAGCCCAGCATGCAGTGCCAACCTCTGCCTGGGTCCCCAAAACATGTTCACGCTCACTGTCCAGCTTTAGTAGTTCAGCTCCTGCTTATTCCCAAGCTTGAGTCTCTGATGTAGGTGACCTGGGTGCTTGCCCTCCCCACGTCCCCAGGAGTGAGGATCCTGTCCCGAACCTGAAGCCAGGCCCTCCTAAAGGTGCTGGTGTGTCTTCTGCCCTCAGCCCGTGTGACCTGCCCCTGGATGCACCGATTCAGCATCAGTGTGGCTTCAGGTTGATAAGATACAACTGTCATTGCACCGAGCTCACATTCCATACACACAGGACCTCCAAGTCCCGTCATGCAGGTTGTCGGACCAGAGGGGAGCTGGCCTGAAAGGACCTTCGCGCTGCTCGCCAAGCACGGGCTCTGTGCGGCTGCAGCCACCTGTCGACCGTCTTCCTGCAGAGGTGCCTTCAGTTTGCCGAGCCATGTGCCCACTGAATGTCCTGGCAGGGCTGATTTTATAATCCTATAATGGCCCCAACTATGCTCTGAATGAGGCCCAGTGTAAAAATTAATGAGACCATAACACGTAATATATGCAAAATGGAGTCGTTTATAAAAGTTTATGAGAACACAGCGAATAAAGAACTAGTCCAGTTGCAGGGAGTCGGCGCAGATTTAGAGCAAAGCTAATGATACTAATAACTATCATTATGGAGGGTCTGCTACATGCCAGGTGTTCGTCAAGCACCATTTCTTCCCCAACAACAATCTCACGAGATAAACATTGTTATTCACGTTTTATAATAAAGGAGCTGAGGTGAACTTCAGCTTCACAGAGAGGCTAGCTTGGGGTCACACCTAACAAGTGATGGTCTGAAATTCAAAGCCATGGTCGTTCTAATGCACTGGGGTGCCTCCCAGGGAACGGATGGCAAGTGGCCTCGCTGGACAGGAGTTTGATGAGCCCCGAGGGGGAGAGTTACGGGCGAAGTGTGTGGACAGACACGGTCTGAATGACACGAAGGGTCTCAGGTCGTGCGCCGTGCAACGTGGCCAAGGCATAGGTGGAAGCAAAGTCGGGAGCTTGATGGGAGGCTGACCAGGCGGCACAGGCCAGGTTGTGAAGATCACTAAAAGGGGTTTGGACTGTATTTTATTTTATTTTATCATTATTATTATTTTTTAATTTGGGTGGTGTTTTTTTAACTTATCTCTATTTTTGAATTTATTACAGATGTTCCTCCTTTTTTCCCCCATTGACCCCTCCTCCCCACTCCTGACCCCTCCTGCCTTCCCCACACTATTGTCTGTGTGCACTGGGTATGCACATATGCATAGAAGTTCTTTGGTTTATCTCTTCCTGTCCCCCTCCCCCTTCCCTTTCAGATTCATCAGTCGAACAACCAATTTGTATATATATTTTTTTATCCTCACCTGAGGATATCTTTCCATTTTTTGTTCAAATAGAGTGGGAGGGAGGGAGAGGGAGAGAGAGAGAGAGAGAGAGAGAGAGAGACATCGACGTGAAAGGGACACATCGAGTGGCTGTCTCCTGCACGAACCAACCAGGGCTGGGGACAAACTGCAACTGAGGTACATGCGCTTAGCTTAGTTGGAACTAAACCCGGGTGTCTCTGGACCGCAGGCCGATGCTCTAACTGCTGAGTCAAACCGGCCAAG
Organism: Molossus molossus; assembly: GCF_014108415.1. NCBI lineage: Eukaryota > Metazoa > Chordata > Mammalia > Chiroptera > Molossidae > Molossus > Molossus molossus. The sequence goes on from NW_023425358.1 coordinate 404,999, forward strand.
GCCAATTTTTATATCTTAATTCCTCCATCTTTTTTGCCCATCCACCCAACCCCTTTCCATCTGGCAACCAACTAAAAGTTTTCTGTGTCTATGAGTCTATTTCTGTTCTGCTTGTACATTTTGTTTGTAGATTCAATTGTTGATAGATATGTATTTATTGCCATTTTATTGTACATATTTTTGTTGTTCTTCTTCTTCAAGAAAACCCATCAGCATTTCACATAATTTTGGTTTGGTGGTGATGAACTCCTTTAGCCTTTTCTTGTCTGGGAATCTCTTTATATGGCCATCGATTCTAAATGACAGATTTGCAGGACAGAGTAATCTTGGTTGTAGGTCATTGCTTTTCATCACTCTGAATATTTCTTGTCACTCCCTTCTGGCCTGCAAAGTTTCTTTCAAGAAATCAGCTGACAGTCTTATGGGAGCTCCCTTGTAGGTAACTAACGGTTTTTCTCTTGCTGTTTTAAAGATCCTCTCTTTATCTTTAACCTTTTGCATTTTGATGATGATGTGTCTTGGGGTGGGCCTCTTTGGTTTCATCTTGTTTGGGACTCTCTGTGCTTCCTGGACTTGTATGTCTGTTTCCTTCACCAAGTTAGGGAAATGTTCTGTCATTATTTTTTCAAACAGGTTTTCAATTTCTTGCCCGCCCTCTTCTCCTTCCGGCACCCCCAAGACGCGAATGTTGTTAGGCTTGAAGTTGTTCCAGAGACTCCTTACACTTTTTTCATTTTTTTGGATTCTTTTTTCTTTCTGTTGTTTTGATTGGGTGTTTTTTGCTTCCTTATATTCCAAACCATAGTCTGCTTCTTGGCTTCACCCACTCTACTATTGAGTTCCTGTAAATTATTTTTTATTTCAGTTACTACATCCTTCATTTCTGACTGGTCCTTTTTTATGTTTTTGAAGTGCTCCCTCTGTTCCTTGAAACTCCCACCAAGTTCCTTGAGCATTCTTATAACCAGTGTTTTGAACTCTGCATCTGTTAAATTGCTTATCTCCATTTCATTTAGGTCTTTTCCTGGAGTTTTGTTCTGTTCTTTCATTTGAGACAGGTTTCTTTGTCTCCTCGTTTTGGCAGCTTCCCTGTGATTGTTTCTATGTATTAGGTATAGTTGCTATGTCTCCTAGGCTTCCTGGGGTGGCCTATTGTAGTAGGTGTCCTGTAGGGTCCAGTGGCACAGCCTTCCTGGTCACCCCAGCTGCACCCCTCATGTAGACTGTCACCCTTCAGTTGTAATTGAGTCTTGGTTGCTTTTGGCACATCAATGGGAGGGATTTACTCAGGCTGATCAGCTGTAGGACTGGCTGTTTCCACTGACCACCAACCTCTCACTACCCTGGAGAATCAGCTGTGCAGGGCCCACCACACAGAGCAAGACTTACTTCAGCAGGGCTCTGGTACCCACTGAGTCCACGCCTGGACTTATGGAAATGGTTGGGTGGTGGTTCTTTGATGTGGTCTGAAGCTATCTACTGGGTGTGCTGGCTCTGGGGCAAGGTCAGCCTCTGCCTGTGTTCTATCCGGGGCCACCAGGCATAAGCTACAAAGTGATCTGCAGATGGTTGCCTTTTGTGCTGGGCTTGGAGGTGCCCTGGCAAAGCCAAGTTGTGAGCCAAGGCTGGCTGCTTCTAGGGGCCTGGGGCCACTTAACAAGAGGTATGGGGCTCACTGAGACCAGATGCTGTTTGTTTGAGAGAATTTAGGAAAATCTGAAGCAGGAGCCAAGACAGGCCAATCCTATGGTAAAGCCACTGGAAACAGCTTGGGTGGGCCTGAAAGTTGGCTGGGGCGGGGCCTCAGGGAATCAACAGGGCAGGGCAAACAGTGTGAGCCAGGTTGCTGGAGTAGAAGATATGGTGGCCGTCTCCCTGGCCCGTGGTTGGAAGGGCTCACCAAAGGAGCATTGGCCTCCACCAGCACATCTGTCTGGGAGAAAGCTGCCCCTCCAGCTCTCGCCCTGATGCCAAACAGCTCAGTTCTTCCCCGTATGTCTCTGGTGCCTTTTGAGCTGCCTCCCTAACTCTGGAGCCTGGAGAGTGAGAGTCTGAGAAGTCCCTTTAAGAGGAGCTGCCTGGGGCTCCAGCAGCCTCAGCCTCTCTCAGCCTCAGTTCCTGCTGGTTTTACATCCAGAACTGATGAGGATTCTCTTCCTGGCACTGGATCTCTGAGCTGGGGGCCTGGTGTGGGACGGGGACCCCTCACTCCTCAGGGAGGATCTTCTAAGCCTAGGTATTCTCCTGATTTTTATCCTCCATACATGGGTATGGGACCAGCCCGTCCACCTCTGCCCTCCTACATGTCTCCATGTGGCTTCTTTAATCTCATGATTGTAGGACTTCCATTCAGCTCAGGGCCATCTCCTTAGGGGAAGGAAGCACCTGTTAGGTGACAGGGTGGTGGCAGTGGTGGCAAGTCCATTTGTCCTCTTAGGCTTAGAGAAATAAACTCTGAATCGGAAGACAGCATCTGTCCCTGAACTTTACCTTAGTGGCCGAATCTTCCTGGGACACCCTTGCTCACCGATGAAGCATGTATTGTTACTGTCTCCGTTTTTCGTATGGACAGCTGGTGAACAAAGCAGTCAGGTAACTTGCCTAAAAGTACGTGGCTGGCGAGTGGCAACGCCGAGTCCAGAGTGTGTGCTCTGAGCCATCCGCTGCTGCGAAGCTGCTCCCCAGCTCGTCCCGGTGCCAACAGCATGCACTGGGCTCTATGTCTTTGATTCATTTATTCATTCATGTGATTGTGCCCTCATTCAGCCAATGTGTACTTGGCACCCACCTCGTGCGGGCCTAGATACATGTGGGCACACAAACAAGAGGTCCTGTCTCTTGGAGCTTGCATTCTAGATAGACAGTGAACACCTAAATAAGCAAGACGATGTCAGATGGTGCTGTTTGCGGTAAAGAAAGTAAAACAGGGTAATAAGACAGAGAGTGTCAGGGAGAAGGGTTCTTCAGATGGGCACTTGGAAGGCCACCCTGAGTGTGAGCGTGTGAAGAGCCAGCCTGTCCGAGGCCAGGGCAGGGCACTGCGGTAGGGGGAGTATAGGCAGAGACCCCAAAGGCGCACGTGAACTTGTGTCCCGACGCAGAACGCAGGCCCACACGGCCAGTGCGGTGGGGCAGCAGGACGTCGCGGCGTCCCCCATGGCCTGGTGGGCTGGGTGAGGAATCGCTGTTCTTTGCCTGGGATCCATGCGCCCTCAGGAGTCTGAGAACAGCATTAAGAGAGTTCCTAAACTTAGCGGGAACCGAACCTGGGTCTCTCTGTACCGCAGGCCGACGCTCCAACTGCTGAGCCAAACCGGCCAGGGCGAGAGTTCCTAAATTTAGAAGGGAAACATTTACATCTGTTTTCTTCTAAATCCAACCTGAAATGTACGATTTCCTTCAGTTACGAATGTGGGCAACAAACTAATTGTAGTAACCACACCTGTGTCTTTGTCACTGATGATGTCATTCGAGTATTGCTGTTACACCTGCCTCTAGCTCTTAGGTCATATATCACAAAAATGTAAGATATTTTGATAACTGTATTTCTATAGTAGAGTAATGTGACATATTACATGTTATAAACATTTTTAAGGAAGGGGCTGACACTTGTAGTGTCTCACCAGACTGCTAAAGGCATAAAAAAGATTAAGCACCAATACAAAGCAAAAGGGCATAATCGGCTTTATCTCTGAAAAGACCCCTGTGGCTGTAGCTGGAGGGGGGGCTTCCTGCGCTCCATTTGCACTATCATTGGATTCAATCCTCACAGCAATCATTTTTTTAAAAGAAGGCATTACTTTGCCCCTTTAAGAGAGGCGGAAACTGAAGCCCAGACCTCAGAGAATTTCCTCAGCTAGTAAATGGCGCAGCTGGGGTTCAAGCATGCACCTGACTCCAAAAGGCAAGAGAGACTGTGGCCAGTGGACGGGAGCCAGTGACAAGAGGTCAAAGGTAAACCATGGCTGCTTGGCCTGACCCAGCTTGGACCTGTGAATGAGCTGCCATCCCTTTCTTACCTGTTTTTAAAGCTCGTTCTCAGCTTTAATCATTACAGCAGGAACTGGGGTTTCTGCTGGGAGGTGGAGGGCGGACAGGATTGGGACGATGGTGGAGGTGGAGACACACTGGTGTAAGGGGAGCAGCTTACAGGGGCCGGAGTCGCCCAGCCGAGGCAGGAAGGGTCCTGGCAAGCCCAGCGTGACCGGGGCAGGGCTGTGTGGTCTGTCTAAGGTCAGGCTGGGGAAGGCCTCACACTTCAGGTCCCGGAAGGTGGACTTTGCAGCACAGGCCGTGAGGAGCTGCCGCCGGCCCCAGAAAGGGGGTTCTGTGCGTGGGCTCTCCAGTCCAGTGCCCCTGTGCGTGTGCCATGTGCGCTGAACGGCTCAGGCCCACGACCTCAGTCCTCGCCACAGACATGATCAAATGTTCAAAATAGTTCACAGCTTCTGGTAATCGAAATATTTAGCAATCGTTCTCCTGGGCACTCATGGGGCTGTGCCTCTAACTCCAGACTCCCATTCTGAGAGCCCACTCATCATCACAGGCCCCTCCTCCACTCATTTAAAGCCATTTCCTGATTGTCCCCTAGAACCTGTCTTCCCGTCAGTCAGTCAAGACCACTTCATGCACTGGACTAAAAACCCTGGTGTCATGCTGACTCCTGTATTTCTCTTGCAGCCTGTACCAAATCTATCTGAATAGTCTGTGGGCTCTTTTGAAAACAGGTCCAGAGAGCAGAGCAACTCATGGCCACAGGGGCCCAGAGACTGCCCAGTTCAAGGAGAGAGCGGCTAGGTGAAATAAATATTTGTTTAATAACTTTTTAAAGTAGGAACTTTAATGTTTGCTTCCTGGTTTTATTCACATAAAAATTCTTTATTTTATTTTATTTTATTTTTTCTTTACTGATGTTAGACAGAGAGAGGAAGGGAGAGATAGAAACATCTATGGGAGAGAACATCAATTGGCTGCCTCCTGCATACCCCCCACTGGGGATCGGATCCACAACCTGGGCACGTGCCCTGACCACGAATCGAGCCTCTTGCTGCATGGGTCGACGCTCACCCATGGGGCCACACCGGCCGGGAGAAGATTCTTTTTTTTTAAATTTTCAATTACTGTTGACTCAATGTTATATTGGTTTCAGCGTACAGCACAGTGCTCAGACACTCACGTGTTCTATGGAGCGATCCCCTTATGAGTGTAGTCCCTCTGACACCAAGCACAGTTATTACAACATTATTGACTGTATTCCCTAGACGGTACTTTGCATCCTCAGAACTATATTTTAGTGGCCAATCTGCACTTCTTAATCCCGTCACCTTTTCCACCCGTCCCTCAGTCCCCTCCCCTCTGCTCACCATCAGTTCTCTGTATCTATGAATTTCTTTCTGTTTTGTTTGTTCACTTATGTTGTTGGTTTTTTTTTTATTTCACAAATAAGCAAAATCAGATGGTATTTCTCTTTCTTTGACATATTTTGATGAGCATAACACCCTCTAGGTCCATCCACGTTGTTGCAAATAGTAAGATATCATTTTTTATGGCTGTTTTTATATAAGCCACATCTTCTTTATCCGTTCATCTACTGATGGACACTTAGGATGCTTCCACAGCTTGGCTGTTGTAAATCATGCTGCAATGAAAACAGGGGTATGTATATCTTTTCAAACAAGTGTTTCAGATATTTTTGCACAAATACCTAGAAGTCGAATTGCTGGGTCATATAGTAGTTCTACTTTTAATTTTTTGAGGTAACTTTATACTGCTTTCCATCAGGGACATTGGCCTATAATTTTCTCTCTTATAGTGTCTTTATCTGGTTTGGGGATTAGGATTATGCTGGGCTCATAAAAAGAGCTTGGAAGTCTTCTTTCCTCTTGAATTTTTGAAATAGTTTGAGGAAACAAGTATTAAAATTAAATTTAAATTTTTTATATTTTTGGTAAAACTCCCCTGTGAATCCATCCGGACCTGACTTTTGTTTGCTGGGAGTTTATTGATTACAGCTTCAATTTCCTTAGCTGTCATTTGTTGTTCAGATTTTCTGATCTTCCTGGTTGAGTTTCGCATGACTATGATTCTAGGAATTTGTCCATTTCTCCTAGGTTGTCGAATTTGTTGGCATATAATAGTTCATAGTATTTTCTTGCAATCCTTGGTATTTCTGTGGTGTTGGTTGTTATTTCACCTCTTTTGTTTCTGATTTTATTCATTTGGCCTCTCTCTTTGTTTCCTGGTGAGTCTGGCTAAAGGCTGATCAATCTTGGTGATCTTTTCAAAGAACCAGCTCTTGGTTTCATGGATCTTTTGTTTTATTGTTATTTTTTTTTAGTCTCTGTGTCATTTATTTCTGCTCTGTTCTTTATTATTTCCTTCCTTCTACTAATTCTCGGTTTTTCTCTTTGTTTTCTTTTTAAATTTTTAGGTTGTAGGGTTATATAGTTTATTAGAAATTTTTCTTGCTTTTTGAAGTAGGCCTGTAGTGCTATGAACTTCCCTCTCAGAACTGCTTTTGCTGTGTCTTATAGATTTTGGGTTGTTGTGTGTTCATTTTCATTAGTTTCCAGGAAGTTTATTTTTTCCTCAATCCCATTGATAACCCATTCATTGTTTAGTAACATGCTATTTAGCCTCCATGTATTTGGCTGTTTTTGAGTGTTTTCATTGTAATTGATTTGTAGATTCATATCATTATGATCCAAGAAGGTGCTTGATATAATTTCAATCTTCTTAAACTTGTAGAGACTTTGTTTGTGTCCTAACATGTTGTCTATCTTGGAGAATGTCCCATGTATATTTGATAATAATGCAGCTTTGGGGTTAAATATTCTGTAAGTATCAGTTAAACTAAGCTGGCCTACTGTATCATTTAGGGTTTCTGTTTCCTTGTTAATTTTCTGTCCAGAGGATCTACCAGTGGTGCCAGTGGGGTGTTGAAGTCCCCCTATGATTGTATTGCTGTCGATCTCTCCTTGAAGTCCTCCAGAAGTTTTTAAATATCTTTTGGTGCTCTAATTGGTTGTTTTTTTCTACTTTGTCTTCTAATCCACTGATTCAGTCTTCTGCTTCTTCTAATCTACTATTGAATCCTTCCACAGTATTTCTGATATCAGTATGTCATTTTTCATTTCCACTTGATTTTTAGTCATAGCTTCTACCTCTTTTATTATTTTTTTTATCCTCACCCAAGGATATTTTTGCATTTATCTTCAGATGGAGCGGGACGAAGAGAGAGAGAGAAACGCTGATGTGAGAGAGACACATCAACTGGCTGCCACCCACACGACCCAACCGAGGCCGGGGACAAACTGCAACCGTTGTATGTTCCCTTAGCGGGAACCGAACCCGGGCCTCTCTGGTCCGCGGGCCGATGCTCTGACCGCTGAGCTAGACAGGCCAGGGCTGACCCCATTTTTGCCCTGGTACAATTCTCATTAAGTTGCTTCTAGCTCTCCCTGGGTCATGTGAGCTCCCTTAAAACCATCCCTTACAATTATTTATCTGACAAACTGCTGGCCTCCATTTCCTGTAGTTCCTTTTCTGGTGATTCCTCCTGTTCTTTTATGTGGGTTGTTTCTCTGCCTCACCTTTCAGCAGTCTGGTAGCTCCGGGCAGGTGAGGCTTGGGATGCGTCGCAGGTCGGTGTATGGGCAGCACTGCCCCGCCTCCCAGTCTCGGTGGGTGGCCTGTGGGACCCATGGAGTAGGCGCCTTGATCTTTGGAGCGGGGTGCTCCAGGAATGACCCCGTGTGGGTTATGTGGGCTCTCGGCTGAATCTGGGTCTTGACTGCTGTTGTCTTTAGTGAGTGGGCTCAGTCCTTAGTGTTGTTGACTGTGAGTCTCAACCCTGACCCTGTTGACTCTGTCACACCAACTGTAATATATGTGTTGACAGATTAAACCAAAGCAAAACCAGACCAAACCAAAATGAACCCCCTCAATACATGACCATCTACAATAACAGAGAGAGGTGCTTCAAGAAAAGGACAAACGCAGCCCGCAGGCAGCGTGTAGGGACGAGACATGGGGGCGCAGGGGTGCAGGAGCACTGGGGCTCGGGAGCAAGGGGGAGGGGACGGCCTGGCCCCCCAGGGGCCTGGCGCCCGGCTTCCTCCTTCCCGCGCCCTGCTGCTCCCCCTGCTGAAGGGCTCGGCTCCATGCAGGTGCCGGAGAAATAGGAACCTTGGGCAAAGTGAACGTGCAGGGAAGCGTGGGCCCCGGGCCTCGGGCAGGGCGCGGCTGTGGGGCCTGCGTGTCTCTGCGCGGTGGACGCACAAGAAGCGCCCCCGCCTCTGCACAGGCCCTGGCAGCAAGGAGCACCGCGTGGCCCGCACTTGGCCGCATGCTTCTGCGTGATTGGCATGTTCCTGGTGGCCAGCAAAGCCATCACCTTGACCTTTCCAGACTCAGATGCCCAGCACCAAGAGGAGTTCCTGTTCCTGAACCGGGTTCGGGGAAGTTACAGGGAGAGAAGCGGCTTCCTGAGAACAAGCCGACTGCAGACGCTCTCTGACCCCCAGCTGCTTCGGCCGGCTGCGTGGAGGCCTGAGCTCCTCCGAGAGCCTGCGGGATGAGGCCCTGACCAGCCTGCCCCGCACCGCGGTGGCCAAGTGCGTCCTGCACTGAGACTTTGTGACAAGCACACGGCCCTTGTCTGCCAGACTCCCCCAGGGGCGACACGGTGGAAGGAAGCACTCGTCGTGATAAACGCAGCCTTTCCCTCCATGAAGACATCCCTGGACACGCGGTTCCTGGCACAGAGAGCATGGCCTCCCCTCTCCTCCGTCAGGATGCGTTTGAAAACCTCTCTCGAGTTTGTCCTGGTAAGAGATCCCTTCGAAGGACTGATACCGCTTCCGAGGGTCAGTGCGTTCACAAGCCCCACTCTGAACCTCAGTCCAGCCCCAGGCTGCCCTGCGTCATCAGGAGATGCGGGAGGAGCGGACGAGACCGGGAGTGCAGCCTGAAGATTCGGGGCGCTGCCTGGGCGATCCCGAGCACAGGCGGCTGCATCTGCAGTTCGGGGACCACCTCGATCACCGGGTGATGTAGCAGAGCACCACGAACCCTGGAGGACGACGCCGTTCGTGTAAAAGCGGCGGGCACACATCACCTGGTGTCGACCCACCGTCCTCCGGCATCACTGTGTACAATAAGACCAATGTGGAGCACTGCTTCCTGGCGTCAGCAAACGAGACGTCGAGGCCTGTGCACCAGGTCCGAAGGGGACTTTAAGCTCTTTGGATATCAGAAGCCAGATTTTTTGCTAAACTAATGTGTAGAACTGTGAATTCAGCTGCGTGTGTTAGACCCGAGGCTAACAGATGGAGAGCCGGGCATAGGAACAACACTTCCTCCATCGCTCCTGAAGACTCCAGAGGTCACCCACAGGCCCGTGTGCCCCTGGCAATGAAGCTGCACTCCGACCATTATGGTTAGTTTGAACATCAGGTGCCCTGAGGGCCTTTGTCCCCCACCCCAACCAATGCCATGAGACCTTTGCTCCCCTTAGAATGGACCAGGAGGACAAGTTGTTCGGCACAAGGAGTCATTTCCCTCTGCTGCCAAGGAGAGAAAGTCCTGCCTGTCACGGGGGGCTGCAGGGATGGCACCAGCACTTCACCGGAGAGGCTAACGGTGTGCAGAGATGGCAGGGGCTAACCCAGGACCACGTCTGTGTCATAAAATAGCTCTGGCTCTCATCTTGGTGCTGCTGTGACCACAGGCGTCACCATTCCTTCCACCACTGTCTTGCTCCTGTGAGATTCAGGGCTGACCCAAGGGCACCTTCTGGCAGTCAGTCCATCCCTCCAGAACACAAGTCTGTGTGCCACAAAAAAAAAAAAAAAAAAAGAGAGAGAGAGAGGGAGAAAGAAAGAAAGTGATTAAAAAACTTACAGACAAACAAAAAACACACTCATATACACACAGAAAGAATACTAGGAGGTGCGAGACCAAAAAAATTAGAAGAGGGAGAAAAAAAAAAGCAAGTAAAGAAGGCAAGGCACAACCAGATCAAATAAAAAGAACCTGAAAAAAATATCAGCATCAACAACGATAAAAGCCTCAGCTTCAACACAGGAATTAAAAGACAAGCAAACTGACACACACACACACACACACACATTGACACAAAGGAGAGAGAATACTGGAGGGTGTGAGACCAAATGAATTACAAGAGAGAGAAAAGTAAAATAGATGATTGATAGATAGATAGATAGATAGATAGATAGATAGATAGATAGATATGAATGAAAGTAAAGAAGGGAAGGCAATAGCAGACCAAACCAAAAAATACCTTTAAAAAAAAAACAGCCTTGACAACGAGAAAAGGGTCTGACTGGTGTGCCTCAGTGTTTGAGCATGGACCCTGCACCAAGAGGTCGCCAGTTCCATTCCCGGTCAGGGTACATGCCCAGGTTGTGGGCCCGATCCCCAGTGGGGAGTATACAGGAGGTGGCCAATCAATGTTCTCTTATCGATGTTTCTATCTCTCTCTCCCTCTGTCTTCCCCTCTCTCTAAAATCAATAAAGGAAAAAATAATAATAAAAAAAATAAAATCTTTAAGGAAAAAAAACAACAATAAAAGGACCAGCCTCAACAAAAGCTTAAGGGGATTCCAAAATGGCAGCAGAGTGAACGGGAGCTACAGAGACCATCTCCCAGAACCAAACTGGAATTACAACAAAAATAAAGACAAATCATCAAGAAAAAGCAACAGAAAAGCAGGTTGGAGGACCACATAACCAGGAACACTGACTCAATCCTGGTAGGATTGCGGAGGTGGAAGAGTGGGGGGGCTGGGAGCCCACAGACAGCAGCGGCCTTAGCTGTGAGCAGTACCCTCGGGGGTACACTCCAAAGCGGCTCCACAGCACAGAGCTGGGACAGACGCTAAAATAGCCACAGCCACTCACCTTGGGCTCCTGCAGAGGGAGGGTGGATTGGACTGGAACTGTGTGGGGACACTCAGGATTTGGAGGGCGCTCAGAGATTTTGCTGAGTTGCGGCCACGTAGCACAGTGGTCATCTTACTCCTTCCCAAGGCTCTGGGGAGAGGCCGCGGCCCCACCCTCAGTGATTCAATGCACCCAAGTGTCACTGAAATGCAAATTGAGGCCCATTAACAACCAGCATCTGCCCCACTCTCAGGAAATCCTCATACACTGAGCACCTGAGGGAGTTTTTCATTCGAGAACCCAAGGCTCTTCAAGTAACTGTGACTAATAGCCTCCAGGCAAAAAGCTAGAGAGTATCTGAACCATTCCTGGGCTTGCAACTCTACCTAGGAAAGTAAGACTCGACAGTGGTGTTTAACTTGGGACCTCCCTCACTCATCCAAACCCAGTAGAGGGAGCCACAAACAGCAGAACACCAACACCCACAGGGAAAATTTGGCAGGCTCCAAAACCCACTGAGATAGCCAAAATGGTGAAACAAAGAAACAAATCCCAAATGAAAGAACAAGAGACCTGTACCAAAGATGAAATAAATGAAACGCAGTTAAGCAAGTTAAAAGAGCTAGAATTCAGAGCCATGATCTTGAGGAAGCTCAACAGCATGTGGAAGACATGAGCACCATGAGTAAAGACATAGAAGCATTGAAAATCAATCAATTGGAAATTAAAAACTACCAAGAAGAAATGAAGAATGACATAGAAGAAATAAAGAACACTTTGGAAGGACTAAACAGCAGAGTAGAGGAAGCTGAGGACTGGATCAGTGAATTAGAAGACTGGGTAGCCCGGGCCGGTTTGTCTCAGAAGTTGGAGCATTGGCCTGCAGACCAGAGAGTCCCAGGTTCGGTTCCCACTGGGGGCATGTACCAAAAAAAAAAAAAAAAAAAAAAGACAGGGTAGGAAAAACCAACCAATCAGAAAACCAAAAGGAAAAAAAATTAAAAAACAGGAAGACAACTTAAGAGAACTGTGAAAATGTAATAATATTCACATAATAGGAGCCCCCAAAGAAAAAGAAAATGAGCAAGGGTTAGAGAATATATGTGAAGACATAGTAACAGAAAACTTCCCTAATTTGGTGAAGGAAGAAGGCATTCAAGTTCAATAAGAACAGAGAGCCCCAAGTAAGAAGAACCCAAACAGGCACACACCAAGACACATAGTAATCGAAATGGCAAAAATTAAAGACAAAGAGAGAATCCTAAGAGCAGCAAGAGATAAACAACAGGTTACCTACAAAGGAAACCCCATAAAGCCGTCAGCTGACTTCTCACAAGAAACACTACAGGCAAGAAGGGAATGGCATGAAGTAATCAAGGTCATGAAAAACAAGGATCTGAATCCAAGACTACTCTACCCAGCAAGGCTATCATTCAAAATAGAAGTTCAAATAAAGAACTTCCCAGACCAAAAAAAAAAAAAAAAAGGCTAAGGGACTATATTAGCACCAAACAAGCACTGCAAGAAATGTTAAAAGGACTGTTGTAATTAGTAGAAGAAATAGGAAGAAAAGCATAATCACACCAAATAAAAAATGGTAATAACTAAATACATATCCATTTAAATGTAAGTGGACTGAATGCTCCGATGAAAAGACACAGAGTAGCTGATTGGATAAGAAAGCATGACTCACATATTTGTTGTTTACAAGAGAACCACTGCAAAACAAAACTCACAAAGGTTGAAAGTAAAGGGATGGAAAAAAATCTTCCAAGCAAAAGGAAAGGAAAAAGAAAGCTGGGGTAGCAATACTCATATCTGATCAAATAGATTTCAAAATGAAGACCATAACTAGAGACAAAGAAGGCCACTACATAATATTGAAAGGATCTATCCAACAGGAAGATATAACCTTGATAAACATATATGTACCCAATATAGGAGCACTAAAATATATAAAAAATTTTCTGGGGGACTTCAAAGGAGAAATCGACAGCAATACAATCATAGCAGGGCACTTCAAAACCCTGCTGACATCACTGGATAGATCCTCTAGACAAAAAATTAGCAGGAGCCCTGGTCGGTTTGGCTCAGGGGTTGGAGCGTCGGCCTGCGGTATAGAGAGACCCGGGTTCGGTTCCCGCTATGGGCACGTACCTCTGTTGCAGTTTGTCCCCGGCCCTGGTTGGTCGTGCGAGTGGCAGCCACTCGATGTGTCCCTTCACATCGATGTTTCTCTCTCTCTCTCTTCCTCTCTCTCCCTCCCGCTCTATCTGAACAAAAAAATGGAAAAATGTCCTCGGGTGAGGATAAAAAAAAAAAATTAGCAAGGAAACAGAGACTCTAAATGAAGCACTAGACCAAATGGATTTAATAGATATCTACAGAGAATTATACCCCAAAACTAGGGAATTCACATTCCTCTCAAGTGCACATGGGACATTCTCAAGGATAGACCACACGTTAGGACACAAACTAAGTCACTACAAGTTCAAGAAGATTGAAATCATATCAAGCATCTTCTCAGATCACAATGGCGTGCAACTAGAAATCAATTGCATCAAGAACATGCAAAGACATTGGAACATATGGAGGCTAAATAGCATGTTATTAAACAATGAATGGGTTACTGAGGAAATCATGGAAGAAATTTAAAATTTCCTGGAAACCAATGAAAATGAACACACAACAACACAAAAGCATTTCTGAGAGAGAAGTTCATAGCTACAGACCTACTTCAAGAAACAAGAAAAAATTTCTAATAAACTAACTTCACAACTTAAATAACTAGAAAGCAAACAAAAAGAAAACCCCAGAGCAAGTAGAAGGAAGGAAATAGTAATTATCAGAGCAGAAATAAATGACAAAGAAACCAAAAAATAAAAATTCAAAGGATCAATGAAACAATGAGCTGGTTTTTCAAAAAGATAAATAAGATTGATGGTCTCTTAGCGAGGCTCACCAATAAACAAAGAGAGAGAGAACCCAAATACACAAAATCAGAAATGAAAAAGGAGAAGTAACAACTGACACCACAGAAATACAAAGGATTGTTAACAGATATTATGAACAATTAAAGGGCAACAAATTCAACAATCTAACCGAAATGGACAAATTTCTAGAAACACATAGTCTCTCAAAACTGGACCGTGAAGAGATAGAAAACTTGAACAGACCAATAACAACTTAGGCAATTGAAGATGTAATCAAGACTCTCCCAGCAAACAAATGCCCAGGCCCAGATGGCTTCCCAGGGTAGTTTTACTGAAAATTCAAAGAAGAACTAACACCCATTCTCCTCAACCTATTTCAAAAAATTAAAGAAGGAAGACTTCCAAACTCGTTTTATGAGGCCAGCATAATTCTAATTCCAAAAGCAGAAAAAGACACTAAAAAGAAAGAAATCTACAGGCCAATGTCCCTGATGAACATAGATGCCAAAATACCGAACAAAATACTAACAAATCAGATCCAGCAATACATCAAAAAAATTATTCACCATGACCAAGTGGGATTCATCCCAGAGATGCAAGGATGGTACAATATTTGCAAATCAATAAACGTGATACACCACATAAACAAAATGAAGAATAAAAACCACATGATCATATCAATAGATGCTGAAAAAGCATTCAACAAAATCTAGCATCCATTTCTGATAAAAATGCTCAACAATCTGGGAATAGAGGGATCATACCTTGACATAATAAAGGCCATATATGAAAGACCTACAGCCAACATCATACTCATTGGGCAGAAACTAAAAACATTTCCCTTAAGAACAGAAACAAGACAGGGATGCCCACTTTTGACACTCTTATTTAACACAGTACTGGAAGTCTTAGCCACAGCAATCAGACATGAAGAAAAAATAAAAGGGATCCAAATTGGAAAGGAAGAAGTGAAACTGTCATTATTTGCAGATGACATGATATTATACATAGAAAACCCTAAAGACTCCATCAAAAATCTACCAGACTTGCCCTGGCCGGTTTGGCTCAGCCGATAGAGCGTCGACCTACAGTCCTGAGAGACCTGGGTTCGGTTCCCGCTAAGGGCACGTACCTCGTTTGCAGTTTGTCCCTGGCCCTGGTCGGTCGTGCGGGTGGCAGCCACTCGATGTGTTCCTTTCACATCGATGTTTCTCTCTCTCTCTCTGTTCCTCTTTCTCCCTCCCACTCTACCTGAACAAAAAATGGGAAAATGTCCTCGAGTGAGGATAAAAAAAAAAAAAAAAAAAAAAAAAAATCTACCAGACTTAAGGAATGAATTTGGCAAAGTAGCACGATACAAAATTAACATCAAGAAATCGATGACATTCTTATACACCAATGATGAAATCACAGAAAGAGAAACTAAAAAACAATCCCATTTACCATCCGGCAAAAAAAAAAAAATAAGATACCTAGGAATTAACTTAACCACAGAAGTAAAAGACCTATTTGCAGAAAACTACAGGACATTGCAAAAAGAAATAGAGGAAGATATATATATATATATATAAAATGGAAGCACATACCTTGTTCATGAATTGAAAGAATTAACATCATTAAAATGTCCATATTACCCAAAGCAATCTATAGATTCAATGCAATCCCCATCAAAATACCAATGACATATTTCACAGAACTAGAACGAATACTTCAAAAGTTCATATGGAACCAAAAAAGACCCCGAATAGCCACAGCAACCCTGAAAGAGAAGGACAAAGTAGGTGGGATCACATTACCAGATTTCAGCTTATACTACAAAGCCACTGTAATCAAAACAGCCTGGTACTAGCACTAGAACAGGCATATAGACCAGTGGAACAGAACATAGAACCCAGAAATGGACCCAAGACATTATGCTCAATTAATATTTGACAAAGGAGGCAAGAGTATACATTGGAGTAAAGACAGCCTCTTTAATAAATGGTGTTAGGAAAATTGATGTTTTGTGAGCCCTGAGTGAGGCAGTGCATGTGAACTGTTTCCTCAGTTCAGTGCCCGACATGCGGGCAGGGCCGCAGGTGTCCGGGTGCCAGCCTCACAAACCTGGTCCCACAGGCCATCCGTGCTTGACATCCTCAGGGCCTTGGTACAGCTGCACCTGCCCCTGGGGAGCTCATCTCAACCTTCTCACAGGTAAACCCTGTCTGGGTGACAGTTCTCTCCTGGGAAGGCCTGTGGGTTTCTTAGACTCTGTCAACATCTTTGCGACCTTTTCACGGTGCCGTAGAGGACTCGCTTAGAACATGTATGGTGGTTGTAAGTTTACCAAGTTTTCTTGACAATCCAGTGACGGTGGGGCTCCTGGGCGGACTGTGAGCACTGCTGCCCCCTTGCACGCAGCGCAGGACACAGAGCAGTGGGGGGCGCTGAGCACTAGAGAGGAGGAAGCGCGGGTGGCAGTGGTGTGGCAGCCCCTGCCTACCTCCAGACCCCACACTCGAGGAAGGGCAGACCCAGCACACAGTGCTTCTGGGGCCCCGATGAGCTCAGTGACCCCATGCCACCCTCGGCAGATGCTCAGCGGAGCCCCAGTGTGCTGTCCCCCCACAGAAAGCCACGCTCGCAGCCGCAGAGCACCTTCCTCCGGTGTGAATGGAGACGCCACCCCTCTCAGAGCCACAGCCGAGCCTTGTTGGGAATCCCATAACCTTTCCATAACCCATCTGCCTGTTCTGCATCAAGGTGATTAAACATAAACACAACCACCGAACTCATGCTCCCTTAGCTAGTCTCTACCTCCATGCCCCCTGCTCCCTGCCCCTGCCCCCTGCCCCTCTGCCCCCTGCTCCCTGCCCCTCTGCCCCTTGCCTCCCTACGCCCTGCCCCTCTGCCCCCTGCACCCTGATCCCTGCCCCTCTGCCCCCTGCCCCCCTACGCTCTGCTCCCCTGCCCCTCTGCCCCCTGCACCCTGCCCCCTGCCCCTCTGCCCCCTGCACCCTGCCCCCTGCCCCTCTGCCCCCTGCCCCTCTGCCCTCCTGCCTCCTGCCCCTCTGCCCTCCTGCCTCCTGCCCCTCTGCCCCCTGCCCCCTGCCCCTCTACGCTCTGCTCCCCTGCACCTGCCGCTCTGCCTCCTGCCCCCCTGCCCCCTGCCCCTCTGCCCTCCTGCCTCCTGCCCCTCTGCCCTCCTGCCTCCTGCCCCTCTGCCCCCTGCCCCTCTACGCTCTGCTCCCCTGCACCTGCCGCTCTGCCTCCTGCCCCCCTGCCCCCTGCCCCTCTGCCCCTCTGCCCCTTGCCTCCCTACACCCTGCCCCTCTGCCCCCTGCCCCTCTGCCCTCCTGCCTCCTGCCCCCCTGCCCCCTGCCCCTCTGTCCCCTGCCCCTCTGCCCCCTGCCCCTCTGCCCTCCTGCCTCCTGCCCCCCTGCCCCCTGCCCCTCTGTCCCCTGCCCCTCTGCCCCCTGCCCCTCTGACCCTCTGCCTCCTGCCCCTCTGCCCCTCTGCCCCCTGCCTCCCTATGCCCTGCCTCCCCTGCGCCCTGCACTCCTGCCCCCTGCGTCTCTTCTCCCTGCCCCCTGCCCCTCTGCCCCCTGCACCCTGCCTCTCTAAACCCCTGCCCCTCTGCACACTGCCCTCCTGCGCCCCTGCACCCTGCCCCCCTGACCCCTGCCACCCTGCACCCTGCCCCCCTGCCTCCCGCGTTCTGTGGACTAGAGGCAAAGGAAAGAGAGGTCGGCCAGGGCTGTGCTCAGTAGTGTCCACACAAGACAGTTTCTCTGTTCGGCCCAGACACCCAGGAGGAGGTGTCTGTCTGTGAACAGGCGGAGATGCCCTGTCCAAGCTTGGGCAGACACTCTGCCTGGATGCCCAGTCATTCTGCATGTGCCCAGACGAGGTCCTGCTGGGACGCCGCTCACATCCAGCTTCTCTCCCTGTGCAGTGTCTTACCACCATGTCATTGTTGGCCAACTTTTATAGACGTGTGCAGATTTCCAGATTCCAGTCCCAAGTTTGCCTTGATGGAGGAGAGCTGAGTGTAGGAAAGAAGTTTGAGTGTGGAGTTGTTGACTTGGGTTAATTGATTTGTATATAAATAAATGTATTTATTTATTTTTTAATAGAGAAAGGACTGGATGCTGTGTTTCCCTTTTACCCATCTCATCAGCTTTGGTTTTTCTAACATTTTCTTCAATTCCTTCCTTCCAACCAATTTCTTCTTGTTTCTTCTCCTCTGCGGATTTGGTGTCTACTGGGCCTTTGTGGTCGGCTGACCTCGATTCAGAGCCACTGTCAAGGGCGGAGGCTGCAGAAGGCCCTCCAGGCCCCGCCGAAGGAGCCAGCGGTGCTCCGCTCGGACCTGCGCTCCTGACCCACGGGCCGACTCCCGTGCTGGCAGTGACCCGTCCTGTCTGGAGAAATACAGAACGAGCACACCGAGCCATTCACATCCCTTCATGTTTATGTTGAACATCTCTTGCCTCTGCACTCTAGTCTGCTTTCAGCCTGACCTCACTTTGTAAGGCCCTGGGCTGGTTAACCTGTGCTAAATCACCTGGCTACTTTATTGTTATCTTCACCCGAGGACACTTTTGCATTTACCTTCAGAGAGAGTGGGAAGGAGAGAGGGAGGAAGAGAGAGGGAAACATCGATGCGAGAGAGATACATCGAGTGGTCGCCACCCACACAACCGACCAGGGCCGGTGACAAACTGCAACCGAGGTACATGCCCTTAGTGGGAACCAAACCCGGCCTCTCTGGACCATGGGCCGATGCTCTAGCCGCTGAGCCACACCAGCCAGGGCTCACCTGGCTGCTTTAGCAGATGAGCACCAATTGTGAGGGAGGGTCGGGGGAGACACAGAAGAATCTGACCTTTGCCAGTGAATTTATCCTTCTTATACATCATCAGTTCCCGTGTGTCTCCCCATTTCTCTCGGCGATTTAGAAATATTCGTGTGTGAGTATATGCTCTTTCAGAAGTGATGGCCTATTTACAGATTGCTGGATACTTCACTTTTCCATATTTCTGTCTTCATATTTTGCATCAACTGATCCTTAAGAATTAGAAGGCATTAAAGAAACTGACACGTTTGCTTTGCCCTAGGCAGGGGTTAGGTGAGACAAGAAGGCACTTCCCGAAGGGAGTATGGAGAAAGCTCTCCTCTCCCCCTAGAGGCCGGTAGTTCGGGGCAGACACGGGTGCGGGCTCCTGAGGTGCCCTGTGGAGGCAGAGAGGACGCAGCACCAGCAAGCGTGCTGACTTCGCAGGAAGGGGCCGCAGACCCCTTTCAGCTCCATGCTGAGTTCCAGCCTCTGCAGTGGCCAGTGGCCAGTGGCCAGGAGGCCCAGGCTTCGTCCTCGCTCTGCCAAGGACATGCCCTGTGACGGGGCCACTCGCTCCGTGTCTCAGTCTCCAGTTCCTCAACATGAAACGCACAGGTCGCTTGGAAGTGCTCCTGGTTTCTGTGGCTCCGTCGTTTTGTGTTCTATTGTAACCCCACCCCCACCCAAGTGTCTTGCACAGCGTGGGAACTCTGAAATTTTACTGACTGAACAAATTAATACGTTGAATAAAAAAATGACTCAGTGTTGAAATTCCAGGAAACCCTGGAATTTCCCAGGTTCCCTCGTGAACCCTACTCTAGGGCACTGGAGTCTGTCTCTGCATAGTCTGCACTGGTTCTTCCTGCTTTTATACTTATCTGGTGGTCAGAGGGGTCTAACCTCCAATGATCGTCAGTGATCATTCAGACCTTGGATGTGCTGTGACTCCCACGAAGGAGAAGCCGGGCCAGTCCCAGTCCCCAGCAAGGTGGCCTCTGCCTCACACGCCCCTGATGGCTCTTCTGTCTCTCCAGAAAGCAGACCTGGCCGTGGCGGGCCTCACCATCACTGCTGAGCGGGAGAAGGTGATCGATTTCTCCAAGCCATTCATGACTCTGGGGATCAGCATCCTCTACCGCGTTCACATGGTAAGCACTTGCGTCTTACTCTTGTCTGCATGCAAACACCGAGGTGTATGGTAATTAAGAATGATTTCTGGAGATATTTGGATTAACTGCAGCTGTGCTGGGCTGTGACTTCCCATCAGCTGCGGGGATTTGCGAATCTGCCTCACTGAACAGGTGTGACCCAGAGTGACTGTTCGACCTTGGTGCAGAGTGTGTTGGTGGGTGATTGGCCCTGTGGGTCACTCTGCTTCCTCCGAGGGGACAGGGTCCACGGCACAGACCAGCCCCCCAGTACTCCCCAGGACTTCGTGGACGCGGCTCCACTCTGTTCACGCGGAGCTTTATGTCTGGGGATGGAAGAGACTCCATCCACTCTCGACTCTCTGTAGTAGGGAATAAAGAGCAGATAATTTAATGTCATGTATCCCTGCCATGCTCCTTCTTCTGCATACTTTATTTTTTAAGATTTTATTTTTTAAATTGATTTTAGAGAGAGAGAAAGGGGGAGGGAGAGAGAAACATCGATCGGCTGCCTCCCATGTGCATCCCAACTGGGGATTGAGCCTGCAGCCTGTGCATGTGCCCTGACCAGGAACCAAACCGGTGACCTTTCGCTGCACAGGGTGACACTCAGCCACTGAGCTACACAGGCCAGGGATCTGCATACTTTCTCAAAAAGACCATTTTGCCCTGGCCAGTTTGGCTCAGCAGTTAGAATGTTGGCCCATGGACCCGGGTTTAATTCTGGCCAAGGGCATGTACCTCAGCTGTGGTTTGTCCCCAGCCCTGGTTGGAGTCATGCAGGTGGCAACCATTCACATCGATGTTTGTCTGTCTCTCTCTGTCTTCCTCCCTCCTTCCCGCTCTATCTGAAGATAAATGAAAAAATATCCTCTGGTGAGGATTAAAAAATATATATATCTTAGCCCAGCTGGTGTGGCTCAGTGGTTGAGCATTGACCCATGCACCAAGAAGTTGCCAGTTCAATTCCTAGTCAGGGCACATGCCCAGGTTGTGGGCCCGATCCCCAGTGGGGGACATGCAGGAGGCAGCCAATCCATGTTCTCTCTCATTGATGCTTTCATCTCTCTCTCTCTCTCTGCCTTCCTCCCTCTCTAAAATCAATAAAGAGAAAAATAAAATAAAATAAAATAAAATAAAATAAAATAAGTCCATCCCTGGTTAGGTTGGCTAGAGTGAGTGTCAAATGAGTTTGTGAAAGTACAGCCATGGGCAGCAGAGGGTGGACACGCCATCACAGAGTGCCCACTGGTGGTGGACACGCCATCGCGGAGTGCCCGCTGGGGGGTGGGCACGCCATCGCGGAGTGCCCGCTGGGGTTGGACACGCCATCGCGGAGTGCCCGCTGGGGTTGGACACGCCATCGCGGAGTGCCCGCTGGGGGGTGGGCACGCCATCGCGGACTGCCCGCTGGGGGGTGGGCACGCCATCGCGGAGTGCCCGCTGGGGGGTGGACACGCCATCGCGGAGTGCCCGCTGGGGTTGGACATGCCATCGCGGAGTGCCCCCTGCTGGGGTGGGCATGGATGAGGAGCCTTGCTGTCTCAGGTGCACACGGACAATCACTATGCTGCCAGCACATGGCATACCTAGTCTCTCCGCTAATCGGAAGACCCTCCTCTCCTCTTTTTATCCAAACTTGTTCAAAGTGCACAAGTCTTATATGGATTCCCGAGTGATGTCATCACGGTCGGTGTCAAAGGTCGCATGGCATATTCCAATACATGCGCTGGCACCACAAGGCTGCCCTCAGGGAAGTCACCAAAAGCTTACCCCCCATGTCTGCTGAGGAAGTGGCTCTCCAACGTCTGCTCCTTCCCAGGCCTCAGATTCCAGTTCTAGAAGAAGGGAACTGTCTGTGTTCACAGGCCTCCTGAGCTCCCATTGTGGACGGCGGCTGGGGCACCGGAAACTGGCCTATTTGTAGAGGATGAAAGTCTCTTGTCTCAGCCACTAGGTGGGTCAGAGAGCTCTGTTCCATACCAGACCTCTGTGTCTGTCCTCATCACTGCCCAGCACGGAAAAGAAGGCCAATTGTCGGCAAAAGGAGAACATCAAAACCCCAAGCTTCACAGGTTAAGACAGAAAGAAGGGTGAGAGGCCCACACCAAGACACATAGTAATTAAAATGACAAAAATTAAAGATAAAGAGAGAATCCTAAGAGCAGCAAGAAATAAGCAACAGGTTACCTACAAAGGAAACCCCATCAGGCTCTCAGCTGACTTCTCACAAGAAACACTACAGGCCAGAAGGGAATGACATGAAGTAATCAAGGTCATGAAAAACAAGGACCTAAATCCAAGACTATTCTACCCAGCAAGGCTGCCATTCAAAAGAGAAGTTCAAATAGAGAGCTTCCCAGACAAAAAAAGACTAAGAGAATACATTAGCACCAAACCAGCACTACAAGAACTATTAAAAGGACTGCTGTAATTAGTAGAAGAAATAGGAAGAAAAATATAACCAAACTAAACAAAAATGGCAATAAATAAGTACATATCAATAATCACCTTAAATGTAAATGGACTAAATGCTGATAAAAAGACACGGAGTAGCTGATTGGATAAGAAAGCATGACTCATCTATATGTTGTTTACAAGAGACCCACCTCACAACAAAAGATGCACATAGGTTGAGAGTGAAGGGATGGAAAAAATTTTCCAAGCAAACGCAAAAAAAAAAAAGAAAGAAAAAAACGCTGGGATAGCAATACTCATATCTGATCAAATAGATTTCAAAATGAAAACCATAACTAGAGACAAAGAAGGCCACTACATAATATTGAAAGGATCTATCCAAAAGGAAGATATAACCTTGATAAACATATATGCACCCAATATAGGAGCACCAAATTATATTAAAAATCTTCTGGAGGACTTCAAAGGAGAAATCAACAGCAATACAATCATAGCAGGGGACGTCAACACTTCGTTGACACCACTGGATAGATCCTCTAGACAAAAAATTAGCAAGGAAACAGAGACTCTAAATGAAGCACTAGACCAAATGGATTTAATAGATATCTACAGAGAATTATACCCCGAAACTACAGAATTCATATTCTTCTCAAGTGCACATGGGACGTTCTCAAAGATAGACCACGTGATAGGACACAAACTAAGTCACTACAAGTTCAAGAAATTGAAATGATATCAAGCATCTTCTCAGATCACAATGGCATGAAACTAGAAATCAATTGCAACAAGAACATGCAAAGACATTTGAACACATGGAGGCTAAATAGCATGTTATTAAACAATGAATGGATTACCGAGGAGATCAAGGAAGTAATTAAAAACTTTCTGGAAACCAATGAAAATGAACACACAACAACACAAAATCTATGGGATGCAGCAAAAGCAGTTCTGAGAGGGAAATTCATAGCACTACAGGCCAACCTCAAGAAACAAGAAAAATTTCTAATTGATTGTCTAACCTCACAACTTAAAGAATTAGAAAGCAAACAAAAATAAAACCCCAGAGCAAGTAGAAGGAAGGAAATAGTAAAGATCAGAGAAGAAATAAATGACAAAGAAACCAAAAAATAATTCAAAGGAGTAATGAAATAAAGAATTAGTTTCTCGAAAAGATAAAAAAGATTGATGGACACTTAGCTAGACTCACCAAGAAACAAAGAGAGAGAACCCAAATACACAAAATCAGAAATGAAAGAGGAGAAGTAACAACTGACACCACAGAAATACAAAAGATTGTTAACAGCTACTATGCACAATTATATGGCAACAAATTCAACAATCTAAGCGAAATGGGCAAATTTCTAGAAACACACAGTCTCCCAAAACTGGACCGGGAAGAGATAGAAAACTTGAATAGACCAATAACAACTAAAGAAATTGAAGAGGTAATCAAAACTCTCCCAGCAAACAAATGCCCAGGCCCAGATGGCTTCAAGGGGGAGTTTTCCCGAACATTCAAAAAAGAACTAACACCCATTCTCCTCAAACTATTTCAAAAAATTCAAGAAGAAGGAAGATTTCCAAACTCATTTTATGAGGCCAGCATAATTCTAATTCCAAAAGCAGAAAAAGACACTACAAAGAAAGAAAACTACAGGCCAATATTCCTGATGAACATAGACGCCAATATCCTGAACAAAATACTAGCAAATCAGATCCAGCAATACATCAAAAAAATTATTCACCATGACCAAGTGAGATTCATCCCAGGGATGCAAGGCTGGTACAATATTCACAAATCAATAAATATGATACATCACATAAACAAAATGAAGAATAAAAACCACATGATCCTATCAATAGATGCTGAAAAAGCATTCGATAAAATCCAGCATCCATTTCTGATAAAAACGCTCATCAATGTGGGAATAGAGGGATCATATCTCGACATAATAAAGGCCACATATGAAAGACCTACAGCCAACATCATACTCAATGGGCCAAAACTAAAAGCATTTCCCTTAAGAAAAGGAACAAGACAGGGATGCCCACTTTTGCCACTCTTATTTAACATAGTACTGGAAGTCTTAGCCACAGCAATCAGACATGAAGAAAAAATAAAAGGGATCCAAATTGGAAAAGAGGAAGTGAAACTGTCATTATTTTTCAGATGACATGATATTATACATAGAAAACCCTAAAGACTCCATCAAAAATCTACCAGACTTAAGGAATGAATTTGGCAAAGTAGCATGATACAAAATTAACGTCAAGACATTGACAGCATTTTTATACACCAATGATGAACTCACAGAGAAACTAAAAAACAATCCCATTTACCATCGCGGCAAAAAAAATTACGACACCTAGGAATAAACTGAACCAAAGAAGAAAGGACTTATTTGCAGAAAACTACAGGACATTGAAAAAAGAAATAGAGGAAGATATAAAAAAAAAATGGAAGCACATACCTTGTTCATGGATTGGAAGAATTAACATCATTAAAATGTCCATATTACCCAAAGCAATCTATAGATTCAGTGCAATCCCCATCAAAATACCAACGACATATTTCACAGAACTAGAATGAATACTTCAAAAGTTCATATGGAACCAAAAGACCCCGAATAGCCACAGCAATTTTGAAAAAGAAGGACAATGTAGGTGGGATCACAATACCAGATATCAGGTTATACTACACAGCGACTGTAATCAAAGAAGCCTGGTACTGTCACAAGAACAGGCATATAGACCAGGGGAACAGAATAGAGAACACAGAAATGGACCCAAGACACTATGCTCAATTAATATTTGACAAAGGTGGCAAGAGCACACAGTGAAATAAAGACAGCCTCTTTAATAAATGGTGTTTGGAACATTGGACAGCTACATGCAAAAAAAAATGAAACCAGACCATCAACTTACACCATACACAAAAATAAACTCAAAATGGATAAAAGACTTAAATGTGACCTGTGAATCCATAAAAATTTTAGAAGAAAATGTAGGCAACAAAATTTCGGACATCATATGCAGCAGAATTTTTACTGATACATCACCTAAGGCAACAGAAACAAAGGAGAAAATGAACACATGGGACTACATCAAACTAAAAAGCTCCTGCACAGCAAAGGAAACAACCATCAAAATGGAAAGGCAACCCCCTGTATGGAAGAACATCATTGCCAATAATATATTAGATAAGGGGTTAATTTCCAATATATAGAGAGTGCTCATACAACTCCACAAAAGGAAGACGAACCCAATTAAAAAATGGGCAGAGGAGCTGAATAGACACCTCTCCCAACAGGACATACAAATGGCCAAGAGACATGTGAAGAAATGCTCAACATCACTAATTATCAGAGAGATGCAAATGAAAACAATAATGAGGTATCACCTCACACCTGTCAGAATGGCCGCCATCAACAAATCATCAAACAAGTGTTGGCGAGGGTGTGGAGAAAAGGGGATTCTAGTACACTGCTGGTGGGAATGCAGACTGGTGCAGCCACTATGGAAAACAATATGGTGTTACCTCAAAAAGTTAAAAATTGAACTTTGATTTGACTGGGTGATCCCGCTTCTAGGAATATACCCTAAGAAGCCTGAAACACCAATCAGAAAGAATATATGTACCCCCATGTTCATAGTAGCACTATTTACAATAGCTAAGATCTGGAAACAGCCCGAGTGTCCATCAGTAGATAAATGGATAAAAAAGCCATGGTACATATACACAATGGAGTATTATGCAGCTGTAAGAAAGAAAGATCTCTTATCCTTTGAGACGACATGGAGGGACCTGGAAAGTATTATCCTAAGTGAAACAAACCAAGCAGAAAAAGACAAATACCACATGATCTCACTTTTATATGGAATATAATGAATATAACAGTCTAAGGAATAGTGTAGACCCAGAAACACGGAAGTAAGATACAGACTGATAACTCTCAGAAGAGGGGGTGAGGGGGTGGGAAGCGATAAACCACAGAACTTATATGCAGGTATGCATAACCAATGAACATGGACAACAAAGCCGGGGACGGGGCGGGGGGGATGGGGAGGAGGGTGTCAATGGGGTAAAAAAGGAGAAACATCTATAACAAAAATAAAATTAAAAAAAAAAAAAAGAAAGAACTGTGAGGATGTGGTCATAGTCCATTGTTGACAGTGTTGTTGCTGTGTCTGTCTTATGGATTAAAGGGGATTTAGTACTTTCCCTTTTACTTTTTTTTTCTTGTATTTTTAATAACTGCTCTTATTGCATTTCAAAAGCAAATCTTAATTTAAATCAATACCTTTAAAAAGAAATTAAAAACTCAGTTTAGTGTCAAGAGCTGACATAGGTATAGAATGCAAGCCACATTTTACATTTTATACATGTAAATTGTTATATAATAAATACAAAATAGAGAAAAAGACAACACTAATTTTTAACAAGGGTGATCTGCACTGATGTAATCTGAATATTCCTTATCAATTAAATGTATAGAAAGAACTTCTGAGACAGATGTACCCTTCACTGCGATGCCCCCACGTGGAAGTGGCAGGTGAATATCTGTAGGAACACGACTGATGGTCTGCCCTCCACTCAGAAGTGACCCTGTGTCTCCCGTCCACACTCAGAATTTGTCTTCACGAGCAGCTGCCCCCAGAGAGGACTCTCGCGGCTCCTTGCAATCCACAGTTTGACGGTGTGTGTAAAGGACCTGAAGTCAGCGACGGCTCGTGGCCACTTGCCTGCTGTGCCCAGCCTGAGTGTGAGGTTAGGGGCAGCCACACCAAAGAGCCGTCTGTAGTCCGGGGATCCCACAGTCTGACCTGCCCATCTGGCTTCCAGATGCTAGACGTTTACAAAGTGGAGTATAGGAGATACAATGAAACATGGTTTCTTGTCTGAATTGGCTCAAGACAGCCAGAGTCAACACCCCACGCGCTGATGGCGTGGTCCCAGGATGCACTGCAGATTTCCTCAGCCTCTGACCACAGCACCCAGGAAATGCTTCCTTGTGGCCAACAGGGTCACTATGGGCACCTTGTTAGTCCCAACTGCTCTGTTTCCTGTTTATTCCTTGGTCGGCTGGTGGATTCCTCCATTTCCTCTTCTCCATTTGTAGGGACTGTAGACAGATCTTTAGCACCTGATCCCAGAAGCCACTGAAAACTTCAGTTCCTGTCCTATCAACAGCCATGGCATCCGACTTCCCGCCTGGCGCCTGCAGCGTGCAGACTCTCCTCGGATTCTCTCCACACCCACTCCCATCAGAGAACAGTCGGAGCCGGGACGCACTTGGTAGTAGGGACGACAAGTTGTCTTTTTTCACCAAGGCCACACCTTTTACAATGTCTGTATGTCCCAAGATTGTCCTTACTGACTTTCCTTCCAAGGACCAGATCCAAGAAGTCTTGTCCTAAGAACCTGTCACGGCCCGTTCCTCTGCCCCTTTGACTGAACCGATGCAGTCAGCGCGGAACGAGCACTGGCCGAGGGAGCATGCTCCTCCACCTGTTCCAGTGCCACCTGTTGGACCGGGGCATTCCCAGAAACTGGTCCTTGATAAGGAAATCAACCTCCACATGTTTGTGGGCTTCATTTTTGGCCTCCAGCAGTTTCTTACTGATGTTTCTAAGGTCAGCAATCTCAGAAGCTGCAGGGATTGCGGAGGGAACATCATCCACCGCATCTTTCTTGTTGTCAGTGCAGAACCATGCCTGGAGCTGAGCCCTTGCAGGGTACCCACAAACTCCCCCCAGAAACGTACGGGTAAGAGTCAGACCACCGGCGCTGGGCCTTGCTCTACTGAGATTCTTTGTTGGCTCTCGCCTGTGGCCTTACACTTTAAATCCAGATGAGTAGAGAGGTACAAAAAAAGAACCCCGTTCTCCTCTTTTCGTGATGATGATAACTTCCATTTCTTGAGCATCTCTTCTTTGCCAGACACTTCCAGGCACCTGTGATGTTGGCTGTTGTGATGGGTTGAATTGGGTCCCCTCAAAAGAGATGTTCAAGTTCTAACCCCCAAGACCTGTGACTGTGACCTTATCTGAAAATAGGGTTTTTGCGGATGCAATCAAACCAAAATCAAGTCATGTTGGATTCAGTGAGTCCTAGTCCAATGCCTGGCATCTTTATAAAAAGAGGGAAATCTGGACACAGACACACGAGGGAGAAGACCATGTGGATCTGGAGACAGATTGGGGTGATGCATCCAAGGCCATGTCGAGTGTTGCCAGCAACCACCGTGAGCTCGAAGAGACAGGAAGAAGTCTCCCCTAAAGACTTCAGGACAGAGGGGCCCTACTGGCATCTTGCTTTGGGCTTGTAGTCTCCAGACCACGAGACAATACCTGCTGGTGTTTTAAGCCACCAGTGTGTGGTACTTCATGTTGCATCCCTAGGAAACTAACATATCTATTGTTCTTATTTGAGAAATGAGGAAACAGGTGCAATTCATTTTAAACCCTTGAACAAGACCACTTACCAGTGAGTGGAAGAGAAGAGTTCAAACCCAGGAACGTGTGATTGGAGCCTGTGTTCTCCCTTTGACACCAGGCCTCCACCCTCGTCTGTAGGCTTTTTGAATGATCTGTGTGTCTGTCCTTTCTCATTTGGTCCTCAGGACTGTTCTTTGAGGGAAAGGGGCGAGGATTATAATTCCCATCTGAGACGTAAGGAACCAAAGTCCCACATGGAGCAAGGACAGTGCAGGGCTGGGCCTGGAGCACAGGTGTCTGACTCTCAGAGGGCGCTCTTGTCTTAGGTGTGTCTGGCAGCCCTCCTAGGCAGTTCCCAGCCAGCCCTGCTTCTCGGCTCCCCCCAGCCCCTCCAGTGACTAGGCCCTGAGAGGCCCCTCAAAAACAAATGGCCAGGCCATACAACGAGGCTCTAGCCTTAATTTCTTGATTAGCACCAACTGAACCAGAGCCCTGCTCATGACCAGCAGACCATGAGGAGCCATGTGGGTGAAGGTACCTGACACCACATGCTCTCACCTCCTGGGGACATCTGCTTCCAGGCTACCCTCACCACCCAAGACACCCCTGTGTCAGTTCCGACCAGAACTAAACTTCACTTGGTCAACTTCTGGACGTCCTATGTTGAGTAGGCCAAATGTTTCTGCCTGCAAACCTATCACTATATTAGTCCCCCGCATGAGTTCCTGGGGTGCAAAGTTTTGTGTCAGCATGGACAGGCCATGATGCCCAGATGTGTGCTCAACCACTGATCTAGATGGTCTAGATAATACAGGCCTTCTGTAGATGGGATGAACGTGTATGATCAGTTGAGTTTAAGTAAAGGAGATTGATTCCCTTTGAGCGTGTGGGTGGGCCTCGCCCAACCCACTGAAGGCTTCAGAGTCAGAGCAGGCTCCTGCAGGAGAAGCCGTTTCTCCCTCAAAGCTGTCTCATCGACACCTGCCTGGGTTTCTAACCTGCTAGCCTGCCACAGCGGTGCTGGATTTACCAGCAACAGCAATCACACGAACCGATGACTGCACACACGCACTCTACTGGCTCTTTCTCTGGGGAACCCGGACTGATTCGTGTCCTGTCTGGTCAGGATTCCTCCCCGCTTCCAGCCTCCACACCGAAGCCCACATGTGCCCACAGCAGCTCAGAGCTGATCTGTAACAGGGGCCAAGCCGAGGAAAACCTGAGTGTTGCCATGAACAGCTTACACTAAACTGTTTATGCATTTATTGAGCAAATATTTATTGAGCGCATTTTTCTGTGTGCTTAGAAAATACCCAAAATTCAGCTGGGGAGAGAACCATTCTGAACGGACTAAACCAGGGGAACTGTTGAGAAGAAGTTTCAGTTTAACTTTGCTGCATCTGAAACCAAAGAGGCATTAGCAGGAAGAGCTGGTGCCAACAGACAGCCTGGCAGAGCCCACCACAGGGTCCTAGATACAGTTACAGAGAAACTCTCTGGTACAGTCGTGTTACGTTAATGAAATTGAAAGTTGAATGCTGGGTGTTCGTCGCTTTGTGAATTTTCTCTAGCTGATAGTTACCTGTAAACAAAAATACACTTAATTTTATTTATAATCTTTAAGGACCAAGAATATCTTAGTTCTGTGTCTATGAGCTCACCTGTCATGAGTGATTGTTACCAAACATCACCAAACCTATGTGCAAAAATGAAAATAATGACCCGCAAGTGTAAATGCCTAGTGAAGATTTACTACAAAACCCTGCAAAGCAATAGGCAGTGACAGCATGTCTCTGAAGTCTAAAGGCAACCAGAAGCCGTCTGCAAATGTCCAGCAATCTAAGATTTTCTAGGCTTTTTCATAAACATGGATCATCAAAAGTTTATTATGGGATGTTTTCCTTCTTTACCAGCTTTGGGATATAATTCTGCTTCTGGTCAGGCAAAAATCAGGACCAAAGTCAGAAGAAGGTTTTTCTCTTTGTGCTTCTCAGAGGCTGCTCGACATTTGTACCTCGATCCCACCTCTTTGTGAAACTGTTCCCAGTGCTCAAGTCAGCATTTTCTTCTGCTGTTCCTCCTGCCTCTCTGCTGATCGCTTTCTCCATCGTTTGTGTTGACTTCCCTCCCTCCCCCTCCTCCCTCCCTCCCCTCCTTCCCTCCCCCTTCCTCCCTCCCTCCTCCTCCTCCTTCCCTCCCCCTCCTCCCTCCCTCCCCCTCCTTCCCTCCCCCTTCCTCCCTCCCTCCTCCTCCTCCTTCCCTCCCCCTCCTCCCTCCCTCCCCCTCCTCCTTCCCTCCCCCTTCCTCCCTCCCTCCTCCTCCTCCTTCCCTCCCCCTCCTCCCTCCCTCCCCCTTCCTCCCTCCCTCCCCCTCCTCCTTCCCTCCCCCTCCTCCCTCCCTCCCCCTCCTCCCTCCCTCCCCCTTCCTCCCTCCCTCCCCCTCCTCCTTCCCTCCCCCTCCTCCTCCCTCCCCCTCCTCCCTCCCTCCCCCTCCCTCCCTCCCTCCCCCTCCTCCCTCCCTCCTCCTCCTCCCTCCCTCCTCCTCCTCCCTCCCTCCTCCTCCTCCTTCCCTCCTCCTCCCTCCCTTCCTTTTCCTTCCTCCCTCCATCCCTCCTCCCTCTCTTCCTCCCCTTCCCTCCTCCCTCTCAACTCCCCACTCCTTCCCTCCCTCTCTCTCTATCCCCCTCTCTCTATCTCAAATGTTCCTGGTCCTTTTCTATTTTTACTTAACTGACTGGGTAATCTCAGCCACTCTGAAATCTGTAAGTCTAACCTTGGCTGCTCCCCTGAATTCCGGTAGCACATTTCTGACACGCTACTAGATATGTCACCTGAATGTCTCGCAGGCACCTCAGATACAGTGTCTGAGCTGCATTCAGTCGATCGCTCCTTCTCCCTTCTGCCCCGTCTCAGGTGGCGTTTCCATCCGTTCCCCGAGCTGTCCTCACTTCTGTCACTTCTCTGTTCCGCTGGCCAGCTCCCCCCTAGACAGTTCTCAAAGGAACAGGGGATGGCAAAAGTAGGTGTATAGTTGCTCGTATGGAAAAAGACATGCAGGTTATGATTATTACAAAAAAGAATAAACTCTGTGTTTTGTGTACTCACAACTGAAAACCTGCTTTTGCCCACCTGTAGTCCCCCCACAACCTGCCCTGTCCAGGCTCTTCTGGTCTCTAACCTGAGCTGCTGCTGTTCAGCGGCCTGGACCCTCCTTTAGGACAGGGTGGCTCTTGGTCATCCCTGTGTCCGGAGGGCCACAGTCACCAGCTTGCACTGCGAAGAAGTAGAGTGAAAATTGTGGACTCTGGGGCCAGGCTGCCTCGGTTTACTCCCAAGCTGACACTTACTAACGGCATGTCACATGTTTCTCAGTTTCTCCATCTGTAACAGAGGTGGTGGTGCAAACTATGCGGACACGCACATCGGCACGTGGCGCGGTCACACTTAACAAATGTGTGCAGACGCCCCCCTTGGCAGTCCCCTCCGTTCCCGCAGCTGGAGAGTCGTTTCTAAATTTATTTCTGTTTACTTACTTTTTACAAATGTAACCATGTCAACCTCTTACTGAAAACCAGTCCCTGGCTGGCTGCCCGTAGCTTACAAGCTACGTGGAGTAAGTACAAGCTACGTGGCATGGAAAATGAAGCCCGTCTCTCCTGTCCCGTTTCCTGCTCCTGGCTGCAGGCACCTCCACCCACAGTGCTCGCTGCCTCCCCATCCGGCAGTCTCTCTGCCTCCTCATCTCCGTTCTGCTCCTCTTCTTGCCTCTCAGCCATCTGACACACGCTTTCCTAGTCTTTGATACCCAGCTCAAAAGCCACTTGCTCTTCCGTGTGACTCCACTAGATGGAGCCGATTGCTTGTCTCTGGGCTTCCACCTCTGCTGTACTCTGAGAGCATTTGCATGTTGCATTAGTGACTCTGTGGTTCTCTCTCTCTCTCTAAATCCTCGTGAAAGATACATTGAGGAAAGGCACCCTCTCGTCAGACCATCCATTTTTATGTTGTGATTTTTGGTATGAGATGTGTGGTCATTCTAGCACGCCCTGTTTAGTGAAGAAGGGAGGGAGGGAGGGAGGGAGGGAGGGAGGGAGGGAGGGAGGGAGGGAGGGAGGGAGGGCGAGCGGGAGAGATGCCCTTGACCCCTCTGCAGGGCGCTTTGTCTTCCTGGCTGCTGTCAGGAGCAGTGACCTAAATTCCTTTCTGTGCCTTACTGCACTCGTCTTGAGGAAACAGACGGGACACAAGTTTCCAGGGAGGCCTCCACATCCGTCTGCTGCTCAGGCCTGGCGTGGCTGCCAGCGGAACTCGCTGCTTCTCTCCGTCTGACCTGCATCCGCCACACCACGTAATGCCCACATGGGAAGGCACCGGAACCACTGGCTGGGGCCCGTGGGCTTCCCGGATACACAGAGGGCCCAGCCTTTGGCATCTGGGGCACCCCC
This sequence comes from Molossus molossus, assembly GCF_014108415.1. Taxonomy (NCBI): domain Eukaryota; kingdom Metazoa; phylum Chordata; class Mammalia; order Chiroptera; family Molossidae; genus Molossus; species Molossus molossus. The sequence goes on from NW_023425358.1 coordinate 438,104, forward strand.
TGGCACCCCAAGTATGGAAGTCGAATGATAGGACATCTGAAGTTCAGAGTTTTTCTATTTCTTTGGCACATAAGCTCCTTTCTCACTGAGAAGTTCATGGACATTCTGCGCTCCGCAGTGTTATGTATTGGTGCGTCTTGTAAGCTCCAAGTCACTGCGTGAATTGAGGGCAGAAGAGCGGAGGAAGACAAGAACATTTGTATTTGACATTGGAGTGTATAGTTGAGCTCGCTCTTCTTTTCTACAGCAGCAATTTGCCTAATGATGTTTAGCTCAAGCTAATATTAGAGTAAGTTTGTGTTCCTCCAGCAACCCTGACTGTGACAGCAAGGTCTCACATGTGCCAGAGGTCACCTAGGAGCTGGCATTCGGCACGTGTCATCCCTAAATGGATGACAACGTCTTAGAAAATTCAAGGAGGTGGGGCGTATGTGCAGGATAGTTGCATGTTGACGAACATCTTTCTGGCATCTCTCTATTTGTGACACACTTTGGCAGGCTCTGGCTGATGCAGTGACCTCCAGAGCCGGGGGTGCGATTCCCGTTCCTTGCGGAAGCGTCCTGAGGCTGGTGCTGGAGGGGGACAGGAAAGTGTATGGTGACGGTCACAGTGAACCCAATTTGCTGTCTGAAAATCCATAGGCTCCTAGTAGCCTATCTTCACGGTGTCACGGGCATATTTTCTGTGTCTAGGCCATGCATTAGGTGATGTCTCAAGATGTTTTGTGATCTAAGGGTACTACTGATGATCCATAGAGGGTCCCAAGCCAGCCAGAGCATCCAAGCCTCCCTTTAAAATGTGAGTTTACTATTATCTCCCTTTGGTGTCCTGCTTTTGATAAACAAATGGGAAAGGTTCATACTCTCTCCCTTTTCTCCTCTTAGCTCTACATTATCCCTGTCAAGGAAAAAAGGAAAAAACAATGACTAAACTGCGAGAAAGAAATAAATGCCAGTATGAAATTAATGCCCAGCCTCTTTGCTGGAGGTATTAGCCTCTTCCAAGAAGGTCTGACTGTGGGGACGGACAGCAATGCTGAGCAACCAGCAAATCGCTTCTAACACAGCTTAATATTCTGTTACAAGGAAACTAAATGAATGGAGTTTTATTTCTTAAAACCTAGCAACGTAATAGCCCATATAATGGAAATATGGCTTCCTGAATCATTTTAATATTGATTGTTTATTGAGTTTTCTCTCAAGAAGCCGAAGGTGCTTTATCAACATTACTTTAGTAATTGTCACAACCCCTTCGTGTGGATTATGGGGCTTTGCTTTATGGCTTTGCTTTAACGGCACCGAAGCAGCTGAGTGGTTTGCTCGGGTCACTCAGCAAGACAAGGTCAATGCCAGGGTCAGAAGTTAGGTCTACTCCTACCAGATTTCCAACCAGCAAAATGAAAATTGACATGCTGCCTCTGGGCTACATACCGGCCATGAAGCCATGTCGGTGTTTTAGTGAGAGGGACTAGCTGGCTGCTTTCTGTCCCCTGTGGAGGCAGAGGTGAGTAGTTCGTGCTCACCCAAAATCTCATCAGCTCACCGCAGACACACTGTCCTTGGTTTCTGTGCTGGGACGAGAAGAAATCATGTCCTTCTGCCTCTCCCAGAAGGAGCAATGGACACTGTTGTCTTATCTCCTCATCCCAAGTGTGTTTCAGTGTGTGACTGACCATCGACCGCGGCTGGGAGTGGAAGGGAACTTCTCTCTGAAGACTGGCAGAACCACACAGAGGACATGCCAAGCCTTCGTCACGGGCTCCCCGGGGAGGGGATGGGGTACAGGGAAGGAGGGATTCATATCCCTAGTTCGTACGTGGGCACAGCTTTACACAAACCCTGGGGAACCCACACACTGACCCGCTCTGTCTGTGGAAGGCTGAGGTGGTCCCGAGCTCCAAGGGTAGCAGCACTGCTTCTAGGAGCACTAGGGGAGAGGCTGGCCGTGCCCTGAAGGCTTCGCTGGGGCCCGAGAACCCCGTGGCGCGCAGGTTGTGACCCACAGGAACTCCAGGAGTTACGGGAGTGACTGTGCCCAGAAGGCATTCTCCCCCACGCTTGTCTGGCAGTATCACTGTGGGGCAGAAAGTCGTGCTTCCTGTCCCCTGAGGGAGCTCTGATGTACAAGCTACCTGGGTCACATACCCCATCCGTTCTGATCACCGCTGGACAGCGAGGCAGACACACATGCAGCCCTCACCGTGTCACTGAGTTCTCAGCGTGACCCCATGAGAGAGGTTCACTGTCCCTCCACGCTGCAAAGGAAACAGGCCCAGAGCAGTTACGTAACCTGCCTGATGTCACACAGTTTGCAAGTGCAAAGCCGGATTCAGTGCAGAATCTGTTTCGATCCACCACGCGTCCCGTCCTGCCTCACCTCCCTCGCGCGTGTGGCTCCGGACTCGCGGAAGCAGCTGTGTTCTTCCTAGCGCGTCATTTCTTCCAGGACACAGCGGTGGAGGTGTCAGCGAGTCAACAGACGTTTCTAAGGGGAGCGGGACTTGCCACACGCCGGGAGTTTACTGCCTCTTCGTAGTATGCGGGCGGCCCCCCCGCTGACGTCCAGACTCCCCCATGCCGGGATCGGTCAGCTGGCGACCGGCCCTTCGGGGCTCTCTGCCGTCACAGCATCCAGGACGGTGGCTCCGGTGTGGCTGGTCTGAAGCCCAAAGTCAAGGGACTGTTTCCCATGTCAGTGCCGCCTCATTTCCCTCCGTCTTGCCGCCTGGACGCCTGGGGCACAGACCGTGTGTAACCAGTGACCTGCCTTCGCGCAGTTGTTGCACCAGGAGGAGCGGCCCCCCCGCAGTCCACAGAGGGGGTGCAGTCAGTGTAAGTGCCTACGGGTACAAGGGGTACACCTGCTGTGTGTGAGCATCATTTCCTGTCAGCCAAAGTCGCACAGTGTGTAAGTGTACAGCCAGGACTCTGCGCTAGGCAGTCTGGGTGACTGGGTGACCGGTGAATAGTGGGGCGTCATAGAAAATTGTGTTTCAGCCCTGGCCGGTTTGGCTCAGCGGTTAGAGCATCAGCCCGCAGCCCGAGAGTCCCGGGTTCGGTTCCAGCTAAGGGCACGTACCTCGGTGGCAGTTTGTTTCCGGCCCCGGTTGGGGTTGTGTGGGTGGCAGCCAGTCGATGTGTTCCTTTCACATCGATGTTTCTCTCTCTTCTCTCTCTCTCACACTCTACATGAACAAAAAATGGAAAAATGTCCTCGGGTGAGGATAAAAAAAAAAAAAAAGAAAGAAAGAGAAGCATGTTCCCAAGTGCTTTGAGAGGGTGAGGCGGAGCAGGCTGGGCCGGCGCTGGTGCGGGGAGGGGGTTCTGAGGGACTCTGCTGGAGCAGGAAGGGGACGGAGAGGAAGCCGCAGTCCAGCTGCCAACTGAGCGGAGCGGAGCCTGGTGTCCTGCGGCCAGGTCTCGGGGCCGAGACCCTCCCGGGCCCTCCCCTGTCCATGTGGACACCTGGGTGTTGCAATTCAGGGGACACAATGAAGCGCCTCAGTTCTTCAGAAGAAAAGCGTCACGATCGCGCATCTCTGGGTTGAGGGAAACCTGTTACCTGGGAGAAGTGCCTGTGGCCTGTGGCATCTGATGTGCTCCAAGCGCAGCAACGCAGGCGTCTTGAGAAAGGAGCCGTCTAAACATCCCTAGAGACGGCGTGTGCTCAGAGCCCTGCCAGCAACACGCTTCTCTGCGGCACGCAGGCCACGTGCGCTCTGCCTGCCAGGGCCGCGCGAGCCCAGGCTCAAGCTCAGGGACGGCCCATCGGCGCTCCGGCTGGTCGGCCAGCCACCCTGGGATCAGACGTCGTCTTGCCAACGTGCTGACAGGCTTTAGTGGAGCTGTTTGCATCTTGATCGCTCTTCTGTGTGACGTTGTCTTGCACCCTGGAACTGCCACCACCCGCCCACGGGCGCAGCTGTGGGCGCCACACCTCGCTGGGCTCCCCGCACTGTGGTGCCGTCAGGTGCGGGTTCCTGGCACTGACCGCAGAATGGAGTTTCGGATTCAGCAGCAATGAAGGATTTTTGTTGTAAGTGTCTCTCGGTTGAGAGACACGGAGTAACGTAAGCATGGCTGACAGCGCGGAATCCGGCAGGTTCGCCAAGCGTGCGGCCACGCGGCGCCTCTGCTGCAGCAGGTGCCTGGGCGTGGCCAGCTCCGGCCCGGCTCCGAGTGTGCGCTGGCGTCTGTGCCTCCTCCACTGCCCAGCTGTCGGTGACGACGGAGCACGCCCAGCCCCCGTTCACAGTCACATCTCTTTTGTTTCTTAATAACTAGACATTTGTTCACCGGTCTTCTGTTTTTGTGTTTTCAATTAGTTTCCATTCAGTATCGTTCTGTATTGGTTTCAGGTGCACAGCACAATTAGACAGTCACGTACTTTACAAAGCGGGCCCCTTGATGTCTCTGGTGCCCATCTGCTCCATTCAGAGTCATTACAGAACTGTTGGCTGTGCTCTCTGAGCTGCACGCTACACCCCTGTGACTGTTCTGTGACTACCCGTCTGTGCTCCTCAATCCCTTCGCCTTCCTCACCCAGCCCCAACGCCTTCCCATCTGGCAGCCATCAAAATGTTCTCCGTATCTGTGAGTCTGATTCTGGTTTTGTTTGTTTATTTTATTCTTTGGATTACACATGTAAGTGAAATCATAGGATAGTTGTCTTTCTCTGCCTGACTTAATAAAGGACATAACTATTGACAGTAGGTTGTGCTATGACTGATATGATCTTGAACTTGAAAGTTTACTGGTTCATAGAACCCCTAAGCTGAATACTGACTTTCTGCCCTAACCACGGACTTCTTAGATTTCTGAAATCATAAAGTCGTATCATTTTCCATTTCGGGGGGCCCTTTGGGTGCACCGGGTCCCATGGCTTCCTAGTGAGAGAAAGTGTCACCAGACCCTGAACAGGTGGGGGCGGCCTGTCCTACTTGAGTCAAGCTGAGCAGAGACAGGGTTGAGTCATCTGAGTGTTTATTCCGGTAATGGCAGCAGGTCGCCCTGGAAATCCTGCTCTGCGCCCCTCTTGCCGCTGGCTGATGACGCAGGGAGGAGGGAAGGTAGCTCCGTGCAGCTGCGCGCGTCGCGGGCACGGGGTCTGCAGCCTGGCCCCCAGGAGCTCGAAGTCTGATGAGCACGTGGCTGGTCTAGGGAGCTGCACCGCGAGCCCCTCCCGGACGAGACCAGCAGCATTCCCGAGGCGGACTTCCGGGCCGAGGCCAGCCCGGCGACCACGTCCAAGCCTGCGCCGTCCTGGGTCTGCTTGTACAGCGCGTCTTCTTGGAGTCATGGACGCCCCTGGGCTCTGAGGCGTCTCGCCCTGCACGGCCCCGTTGCACCCTCCAGGCTCCCAGGGCCTGTAAGAACCTCTTCTCTGCAGTCGGGGCGGCGAAGCCTCGCTAGACAGCCGAGCTTCTGTTCGCGCGCCCTCCCCCACGGCAGCCTGGGCAGGGCGGGGCCTGGGGACAGCGGGCACCTCTCCGCTCCGGCAGGGAGACTCAGCCCTGTGCTGCCAGATCACCTGTTAAAGACAAAAGAGCCAGAAATCTGGATTTTTCAGTGAAATCTCCCAATTATTTAATGTTGGCAACTAATCAAAATGAGCAAACACTGCAGGGCAAACAGACGAGCTGAGCATGGGCTGTGTGGGGTCTGTGGCTCTGGCGGTGTCGCTTCGATCCCGTCCGGCCCGACTGCAGCTGGAGAGGGTGAGCACCTGCCCACAACAGCCGATGTCCGGGAGCAGGCCCCGAGCGGCACCCCTCTCCCTCCAGCTCGCCGTCCTGCAGCTTTGTGACCCTGGCCAGCACATGGCTGGGCCGGGGACAAGCCTTCCCTCCCCAGCACCACAGCCCCGTCCTGGGCGGTGTCAGGAGCCTGTGCTGGGGTCCCAGCTCTTTCCCCCCTGGCCGGCCCTGGGCCTTGCTCTCCACACGGAGACGACGGCCTCCCGGTGCTGGCCTGGGCTCCTGGGAGGCACGCGTCTGACATCACCTGCAAAGGAAAAGCCGAGGACGCTGGCTGACTTAAGTCCTCGTCAGAAAGGTGTGAGTGTCCGAGGGACTGCTGCCGTCCTGCTCCGGCACGGACAGCACCGCTCAGAGCCGCGGGAGCCCGCGGCGGGGCCTCAGGCCCCCAGCGCTGCCCTGCTGACCCTCACCTGGGAGGTGGCCTGGCCTGGCTGTCCGTTGGCCCATCTGTGAGGTTGGGGCTGGTGGATGTTGGGAGCAGCCCCCGTACACTTCCACCGCCCGTGCCACTTGAACCAGTCAGTGGAACCCAGGCAATGCAGGCTGGGGCCTGACCGGCGCTCTCCGTACCCTCTGCCCTCCCTGCCTGGCCCGAGCGTCCCTGACAGAGTGTGGACAGTGAATCTCAATTTTATCTCCACTTCCAGGGGCGCAGGCCCGGCTACTTCTCCTTCCTGGACCCGTTCTCCCCGGGCGTCTGGCTCTTCATGCTGCTCGCCTACCTGGCTGTCAGCTGTGTCCTCTTCCTGGTGGCCCGGTAAGTGGTCCCCCGCCCGTCCTCACACTGCCCCGTGTGCCCTGGGAACGGGAAGTGGTCTCCGCCTGTCCTCACACTGCCCCGTGTCCCCTGGGAACGGCCCGAGGGTGGGGAGCAGGAGACCTGGGTGCGGAACCAGGTACACACAGTCCCTGGCGTGCACAGTGCGGACAGGCAAGCTTGTCCGGACCTGCTGTGCCGCCCTGCGCCTCCCCTCCCCCTGCGCAGTCCCAGCCCTGCTGTGCAGGGGCCTCGGGAGGAAGGGGGAGGAGGCGGAGGGAAGCTCAGTCTGAGGAGGTGCGAGGCACTGGGCTGCCCTGGCATCAGTCTGCCAGGGTCTGCCCGACACCGACAGTGCTGAGAAAAAGGAGGGGCGCCAGAGGCCGGTGCCGAGGCCTCCCCTGCAGAGGGCCTGCCCCGCCCTGCCAGCCAGGACTGGCCTGGGAAACGCAGCTGCCGGTCACGTGGGAACCATGACTGTGGCGAGCGCAAGAAGGCAGGATGGAGAGGCACGTGCAAGTCGTGTCAGGACAAGTGGACCGGAGCAGGGGCTGGGAAGAACAGCCCTCTCCTCTCCCCAGAAGCCCACCCTGTCCCGGGGCCTATGGAAGAGCCCGAGGAGCCCCCGTGGCTGAGGCCTCCCGAGGATGCGCACAGAGAGGGTTGTTTCTCTCTGAGGCGAAGGGCCAGTGCTCCAGCCTGGCCCCAGGAGAGCCAGCTCACTGTCCAGAAGAGAACCAGTGCTGGCTGCTCACCGGCGAACCCCCAGAACCGCTGCCCCTGCGCAGAGCTCAGACGACCACCCGGTGGGCGGCCAGGCTGCTGTGCTGAGGGGAGAACGCTGGGAGCGGACTTCCCGAGTGGTGGCTGTTCCAGCTGCCCCCTCAGCTGCCCCTTTGCCATGGAGCCGCCCGCAGGGCCAGATGAGTCTGCAGGCCCCACCTGGGTGGTGGGGTTTCCCCTGGGAGCATGTCTCTTCAGGAGCCCCAGGGCGGTGTGCTTTCCCCCATTACAGAACAGGCCCCCAAGCTTCACAGGGTGCCTAACCCTGGGCAGTCCCCAGCCCAGGGGGTGCTGAGTCAGCCGTCTCTGCTCCTTCCAGTGGAGATCCAGGCATCACAGGGTGCTGAGTCAGCCGTCTCTGCTCCTTCCAATGGAGATCCAGGCATCACAGGGTGCTGAGTCAGCCGTCTCTGCTCCTTCCAGTGGAGATCCAGGCATCACAGGGTGCTGAGTCAGCCGTCTCTGCTCCTTCCAGTGGAGATCCAGGCATCACAGGGTGCTGAGTCAGTTGTCTCTGCTCCTTCCAGTGGAGATCCAGGCATCACAGGGTGCTGAGTCAGCCGTCTCTGCTCCTTCCAGTGGAGATCCAGGCATCACAGGGTGCTGAGTCAGCTGTCTCTGCTCCTTCCAGTGGAGATCCAGGCATCACAGGATGCTGAGTCAGCCGTCTCTGCTCCTTCCAGTGGAGAGCAAAGCCAGGTCCAGGACATCACGAGGCCCAACAGAGAAAGGCCCCCAGCCTGGGGGGTCTTCAGAGGCTGCTATGTGCCTCTCGGAGCTCCCTGGGCCTGCACCTGCACCCCGCCCGTGCCAACACCTGCTGCCAGCCACGCAGGCAGGCCCGTGGGAGGTGGCAGGCCGTCCAATGCCCTCCTGACCGCCTGGCTGGCGCTTTTAGGGAGCTGTCCACCTGGAGCCCGGCTTTGCCGCTACTCAGTTCTCTGCCCCTTGACCACGGCCCTCCCTGTACCTAGCGACCCCAGCTTTCAGGTGACCTCGAGGTCCTGGAAATGGTCTTTCAGCCTGGTGACCAGACACACGCACACACGCACACACGCACGTGCGCACACGCACGTGCACACTCACGCACACACAGGCTGCTTCACCATGTCTGTCAGAGCCTGAAACTTCTCAACCAGCCTGGGTTCACAGCCCCTCTTCCTTGCCCTCCACACCAGCACTCACGCCTGTGCCCCCAGGACCCGGCATTAACAGAAAGACTGACCAGAGAAAGGTCTGATCATACAACGCGCGCGCACACACGCACACTGTGCATATATAGTACATGTATCACTATATATGTAGATACGCATATAAAACACCATGTCATATGCACACATGATGTAACATCTGAGCAAGGCCGAGCTGACCAGAGGCAGTGGTCCCAGGAGAGGTGGGCTTGTGGGGAGCAGCAGGACTCGGAGGGGGAGTGAGGAGAGGCGGGCAGTCAGAGGTCGGGCTCCGCCTGTCTTCACTCAGACCAGCTCCACTTTCACCTCTTTTCCTTAATCCTCACCCGAGGACATAGTTCTATTTATCTTCAGTAGAGCAGCAAGGAGCAAGAGGGAGCGAAAGGGAGAGAGAGACATCGATGTGAGCGAGACACATCGACTGGCTTCCTCCTACTCGATCCCTACGAGGGCCGGGGGCAAACCGCAACCGAGGTCCGTGCCCTTGACGGAATCGAACCCTCGACTCATTGGTCTGCGGGCTGACACTCCACTGCTGAGCCAAACCGGCCAGGGCCACTTTACCTCTTATGTGTTGTGCTTCCGGGTAAGGTTTTAGAAGAAAAACAACGTTTGAGCACAGTGATCCAAGGCAGCCATTCCCGAGCTAGCTGATGCCACAGTCACTCGGGAGCTTTGAAAAATTTGAATTTCCAGGTCTCATCTGCTCCGAATCCCTAAGGATGGGGCCTGGGAATTGGTATTTTGGAAGCTCCTTTCAGTGGCCCATAGGTTTGGGATCCACCGAGGAAGTGTGCCAGCCAACTCCACAGGCCACGGAGAAGGACCACGTCTCAGGACACGGGCAAAGGGTGCACGTGGCCATGAGCTCAGGAGCAAGTGGCAGTGGCAGGTCAGGGTTAGGGTCAGGGTTGGGTCAGACCCCCTGGGAGCTAGTCTCCGGATGGGCACACACCCACACACATCTCTCATCGAAGCAGGGGGGCTCTTCCTTCACCCCACCCCCAATGCTGCCCATGGGAGACGGGTTGGGGCTGTTGCACAGGGCATGTGTCGGTCTGCAGGCGGGAAGAGGGGGTCCTCCAGGCGTCAGAGGTGTGACAGAGAGGCCCGGAGGAGGCTGGGACAGGCAGTGGGGTAGAGTGTTCCCCACATGAGAACAGGCAGAGCTCAGAGGAGCCCTTCTCAACCCGTGTCCTCATTATATTCACCTGGGAAGCCCTAACGATACTGATGCCCAGGCCCTATACGGACAAGTTAAAGCAGAACCTGTGGGACAGGATCCGGTCATTGGCCTTTTGTGTAAGTGCCCAGGGGATGGAAACACAGAAGGGCTGAGAACCATGGTCAAGGGGCCGTCTGGGCCTGTGATCAGTGGTGTCAGCCTCACCTAGGAACCTGAAGAGTCTGAGGCCTCACCGACTTCCTGGGTCAGAAGCTTTGGGGTGAGACCCCACAATCTGTGTCTGTCCAGCCTTCCTGGTGCAGGCTAGAGTTTTAGAATCGCTGCTGCAGGCTGAGGGTTTCAGACGGGCTCTGTGAGCACCACAGGGAACTGGGGTGTCAGGACCAGCACCTTCCCCGCATCCAGCTGCCAGTGACCAGGCTCTGCTCCGTCTGTTCTGTACATTCGACTTCTGCGTCAGAACCTCCTTGGAAAGATCAGCAGTGTCTCCATGATTAATGAAGAACAGTAGGACAGCTGCAGTTAGTCCGCCCCCACTGCCCAGCCGGGGAAACACACCTGCGCAGAGGAAGTGGGGTGCCCAAGGCCACCAGGCCAGTGACTGGGCACAGACCCGAGGGCAGAGGAGGCCCCGCTCTTCCCAGTACCTCCATCCCTCTCCACGGCACTGGTGCATTTTCTTTCTGCCCCACAGGTTGACCCCGTACGAGTGGTGCAGCCCCCACCCGTGTGCCCAGGGCCAGTGCAGCCTGCTGGTGAATCAGTACTCCCTCGGCAACAGCCTCTGGTTCCCGGTCGGCGGCTTCATGCAGCAGGGCTCCACCATCGCGCCTCGCGCCTTATCTACGCGCTGTGTCAGCGGCGTCTGGTGAGATCCCGGGCAGGAGGGGCCACAGGGGACGTCCTGTAAACCCTGCTCCTGGCGGCACACCGTGGCCTGTAGGCAGGAATCAGCACCCGCCCGACGGCCTGTCTCCCTGACTTCCACGTAGGCAGCTGGGGGCTGAGCGGCATCCACCAGCTCAGAGGTGTGGGAGCCGAGGGTGAGCACCTGGCTGCCATCTCGCCCTGCGCGTCTTCCCCGGCAGGTCTGGGTGTAGAGGACGCCAGGGCAGGGAAGCAGCTGTTTTGAGGGCACAGCCTTAAAGGCCCACCCAAAGCAATGGTCACTTTCAGACATGAAAGTGACCCGAGGCTGTGTGTGGGTGGCAGAGGCATGGGCAGGCACCTGTGCCCACATCCCTGCAGGAGGAGTCCCAGCAGCTGCCCGGTCACGGCCCTGGCACCAGCCTCAGGGTCCCTCCGCACTGTCCAGCACAGCGGGCTGGGGAAATGCAGACCTGTACTCACTGGGCTGGTCAGGACCCTGGGAGCCCTGGGCAGCACTCAGCCAGCCGCTACCTGCCCAGACCCCTTCTCCTGCTGCTGCTTACCCAGGGCGGGAAGAACCTGGACCATGGTCCCCTGTGTGGCAAAGTTCTTTGAAGACTTGAGGGCTGTCCACATGAGCACTAATGGCTACTGCTAGGCCGGACAGAGGAAGTGCACTGACACCCCACCCGCCAGTGCGCAGAGCCCAGGTCCCTCCTCTCACTAGAGCCCACTCTGGGGTTTGGCCTCCAGCTTGGCCCTCACAGGTCATAGAACTTACAACCTTGGTTCTCTCTCCTTTCCAGGTCTGTATGAGACTAAGGTGGTGTTTCTGGTGTGTACACCCGTGCCTAAGGGACAAGTGGTGTTTCAGGTGTATACACCTGTGCCTAAGGGACAAGTGGTGTTTCTGATGTGAACACCTGTGCCTAAGGGACAAGTGGTGTTTCAGGTGTATACACCTGTGCCTAAGGGACAAGTGGTGTTTCTGATGTGAACACCTGTGCCTAAGGGACAAGTGGTGTTTCAGGTGTGTACACCTGTGCCTAAATGACAAGTGGTGTTTCTGATGTGAACACCCGTGCCTAAAGGACAAGTGGTGTTTCTGGTGTGAACACCCGTGCCTAAGGGACAAGGGGTGTTTCTGATGTGAACACCTGTGCCTAAGGGACAAGTGGTGTTTCTGGTGTGAACACCCGTGCCTAAGGGACAAGGGGTGTTTCTGGTGTGAACACCGTGCCTAAGGGACAAGTGGTGTTTCTGATGTGTACACCCGTGCCTAAGGGACAAGGGGTGTTTCTGGTGTGAACACCCGTGCCTAAGGGACAAGGGGTGTTTCTGATGTGAACACCTGTGCCTAAGGGACAAGTGGTGTTTCTGGTGTGAACACCGTGCCTAAGGGACAAGTGGTGTTTCTGGTGTGAACACTGTGCCTAAGGGACAAGTGGTGTTTCTGGTGTGAACACCCGTGCCTAAGGGACAAGTGGTGTTTCTGGTGTGTACACCCATGCCTAAGGGACAAGTGGTGTTTCACCCGTGCCTAAGGGACAAGTGGTGTTTCTGGTGTGAACACCCGTGCCTAAGGGACAAGTGGTGTTTCTGGTGTGTACACCCATGCCTAAGGGACAAGTGGTATTTCACCCGTGCCTAAGGGACAAGTGGGGTTTCTGGTGTGAACACCCGTGCTAAGGACAAGGGGTTTTCTGATGTGTACACCCGTGCCTAAGGGACAAGTGGTGTTTCACCCGTGCCTAAGGGACAAGTGGTGTTTCTGGTGTGAACACCCGTGCCTAAGGGACAAGTGGTGTTTCTGGTGTGAACACCCATGCCTAAGGGACAAGTGGTGTTTCTGGTGTGTACACCCGTGCCTAAGGGACAAGTGGGTTTTCACCCGTGCCTAAGGGACAAGTGTGTTTTCTGGTGTGAACACCCGTGCCTAAGGGACAAGTGGTGTTTCTGGTGTGAACACCCATGCCTAAGGGACAAGTGGTATTTCTGGTGTGTACACCCGTGCCTAAGGGACAAGTGGTGTTTCTGGTGTGAACACCCGTGCCTAAAGGACAAGTGGTGTTTCAGGTGTGTACACCTGTGCCTAAGGGACAAGTGGTGTTTCTGGTGTGAACACCCGTGCCTAAGGGACAAGTGGTATTTCTGGTGTGTACACCCGTGCCTAAGGGACAAGTGGTGTTTCTGATGTGAACACCTGTGCCTAAGGGACAAGTGGTATTTCTGATGTGTACACCCGTGCCTAAGGGACAAGTGGTGTTTCACTCGTGCCTAAGGGACCAGTGGTGTTTCTGGTGTGAACACCCGTGCCTAAGGGACCAGTGGTGTTTCTGGTGTGAACACCCATGCCTAAGGGACAAGTGGTGTTTCTGGTGTGTACACCCGTGCCTAAGGGACAAGTGGTGTTTCTGGTGTGTACACCTGTGCCCGGACAGCTGGTCATCTGCACAGTTATCAGAGTGTCTGATGCAAGGTGAAAATACAAATGGGACAGCAACCCTCCCAGCTGGGTTTTTGTCTTCCCTGATAAATGACAGATACACTGGGGTTTAACACTGAGGACAGGGTGGTTGCCATGGTCACAGAGCAGCCAGAAATCAAGTGGATCAACACACAGAACCGGGCTCCATGTCGCCTGGAGCAAGGAAGGGTCTTGGCAGGGACAGTCACTGCGCCGTGGCAGAGCCGTGGGGAGCAGCGGAAATCAGCTGCAGATCCTGGGCCCTTTCTCCTGGGGCTTCTCCCCCCGTGGGTGCTTGTTCCCATATGTGTGAGCAGGGTGCATGCTTTACACCCCCCCCCCGTGGGCTCCCTGCCCGCACCTCTCTGCAGCCCTGGAGACAGCTGCCTGGCGGCCGCTCTGCCCCAACAGCGTGGGCGGTGCCAGCCCAGGTCCGCGTTGTGCCTCTTTCTGCCTCCTGGTTATGAAATCAGGGCTCAGCCTGCTCAGCCCGCAGAGCAGAGGTCAGAAGACGGCCTGGGACCGACCTTCACCTCCCCACCCGGAGCCAGTGACAGAAAATGCACGTCACTGACAGGAACGCCAGCTTCACCATCTTCAGTAGCCCTCTCCGACCACTGACAGTCTCCACTGCCCCCTCGGGGGGGACAGGGGCATGATTTGCTTTCTCAGCGAGGTAGCAGGCTCAGACCGAACTGCCCACGCTCTCTGACCCCTTCTGCCGTGACCGCGGCATGAAGCGCCACAGAGCCCCCAGACGGAAGCAGGTGTCGCCATGGGGCCGGAGGAGCCTCCCGAGTCAACCCTGAGGTGACGTCCACACTCAGGGTTCCTTAGCTCACAGCACTGGCCAGAGTTGTTCAGCATGGGCACCTTCACCTGGGGTGACACATCACTGCCCCCCAACTTCCAGCAGGGCGAGAGCTCAGGAGCAGGAGCATGTCTCGAGTGGTGAGGGCCTAACACATACTGACCACGGGCAGGGAAGGCGCCAGTGGTTTCTGTCCATATTCAGTCTGAGGGCTGATCTCTGCATTTCTGTGTCTCACATCCATCCAGTGTTTACAGGGGACTGGTCCCACGGGCCTTTCTCCCTTGACTCACTGATCTCGGGGACAGACAGCGCCGACATCACCACCCGTCTCTGAGGCCCTCCAGCACGGTCAGAGGATGTAGGTGGCTTTCTCCCGAGGTCTCCCGGTGGGCAGGACAAAGCCACACCTGAAGTCAGATGGCCTTACCGGAATCTGGCTCAAGTATCTGGTAGTCTGGCACATGAGTGTGCCATCAGGTTGTTGGGTGTCCTGGTGCCTCTGGGGACACCCACAGGAGCCCAGGACGTCACAGCGAAGGGGACAGGAGGGCTTCCTCTCCTGCAAACCCTCCTGGAAGCTGCCAGATGCTGCGTCCTGTGCAAACCCTGCACTTGGCTGGCAGCACCTTACGGCGCAGGAGGCCGTGTTAGCTCGAGCGCCGGGCGGCAGAGCCGTGCTCACCAGCCTCAGCTGTGCTCAGAGCACCTTTGACCCGCACAGGCAAGCGCACCAGGTGTGGAGCCACAGCGCTTGTCTAAGCTGCTTCCGTGAACAGAGGGTTGTGAGGGCTTCAGCGTGTGCTGCCTGAGTTGCAAAATTACTGCAACTTTAAATGATTTTGATCTACCCCCAAAACAACCATCTATTCCGAAATAGCATAAGCATTGTCTTTTCTAATTCCAACGTCTGAGCAGTTCAAAGGTGCTTTCAACAGTCCTAAGAATTTCTGCTGTTACAATTCGTAGAACTGGTTTTAAAATATGAATTTATCAGTGTGTGGCTTGGCAAGTTACTTTGCTTCTCCGAGCCTCAGCTTCCTCATCTACAACACTGGGGTAGGAACACCTCTCTGAGCTGTACCGGCGCAGGAGGTGGCGCCCGCGGCTCCTGGCGGGTACTCAGCTCAGCGGAGGTTGGCTGCGTCGCGCAGAGACAGCCCCGCGCTGACCAGAGCCCTAGAGCTTGCACCCCAAGCTCCTTCCTAGAGTCTCCCAAACGGTCTCATGTGCATGGACACACCCCTAATGATCAACAACCCAAAATCACCTCCTTTAGAAAATAAGGAGGAACACCTGTCTTCCAGGCAGCCCTCACGAGCAGTTTATGGACATTGCACCACTTCTCGGCCCCCACTACGCCGAGAGCTGCTTCCAGGGGGGCGCTTGGTCCCTCCTGAGCTGCAGCAGGACGAGGGGTGGGGCCCGACTCCTGGGAGTGCCCACCGGTGACGACTTCCTGCTCTTTCCGGCACAGGTGGGCATTCACGCTGATCATCATCTCCTCCTACACGGCAAACCTGGCGGCCTTCCTGACGGTGCAGCGCATGGACGTGCCCATCGAGTCTGTGGACGACCTGGCTGACCAGACCACCATCGAGTACGGCACAATCCACGGAGGCTCCAGCATGACCTTCTTCCAAGTAAGGCCATTTGGCTGCTCACCAGCATCGGGAACTGGGCGGAGGGAAGTTGAGATATCTGTCCATGGGAGATAAAAACATCTCTCCTCACCCCATCATCTCATCTGGGCATCTAGTTTGGAGGTTAACCTGAGGTTCATTTTTCTCCTGATCCCAAGAACACCCCTGCCGCGAGGTGCCAAAGCACTTTGGGTTCATGTCAGCCTGTCCCACAGTGTTGTACACGGACGATCGGTGGTAGTTGAGATGATTTTAGGTACTATTTGGCAGAACTATTTTTTCATTGCAGTAGTTTCATATTTATTTTTAATGAGTATTAGAAAAATATATGCAGTGAATCTAATCTGTGCCTTTATTTATTTTACTGCACAGGATGAGGCTAATGTACCTATTTGAATGTTTTCTAAGTCAGTTCAGTTTGATAGGCCGCACGTAGACAGAGCAAGGTGAGATGAATACGCAGATGACCGAAGGGTAGGGACACTGCACTAAATGCACTGGTTTCAGGGATCCCAGACTAGAGGGGTCTCAGCTCAGAACCCCAGTGGCTTCTTCGAGGTTCCCTTGCAAGGCCAGATGGAGGGGCTGCTGCCCAGGCTGGAGATCTGGACCAGGCAGAAGCAGTTTCCGCACCTTCAGGATCCCTAGCGAGCAGATTTACCGGCTCACCAACCAAGTTCATTTGCACTTGAAACAAGGTCGAGGCCTTCAGTTTCCTGGTGGCAGGGACCCGGGGTGGCATCCTGCAAACAGCATTGGAGAGACCCCAGAATGATCACGGTCTTGTTATCATTTGATATGACTTAGGGTTGGTGTAAGAGCTGGCCCTGCTCCTGAAGATGGTGTCTCTTTAGAAGTCCCCAGTGCACCTGAGGTCACTGCCCCCGTCCTGAAAGACAGCGAAGGACACACCAGAATGTCCATTCTTCCGTCAGCACAGGGGCCTGGCGAGGGAGCCCTCTCTGGGGCAGAGGAGCTGCCGGCCACCCAGCCGCCAGCAGGGGTCACACGCCGCGGGCCCTGCTGCCCCTGCCTCGTGAAGGCGTCCCCTCCTCCATGGCACAGGGCTCTTGGGAGAGGGTGGGAAGGAAAGGGGCGTGACTATCCTGAGGGGACTGAGCAGCAGAAGGGCCAGAATTTTAAGGTCCACTTTGATCCCCTCCTTTTTTACTCCTCACCTGAGGATATTTTTCTATTTATCTTCAGACAGAGCGGAGGGAGAGAGACAGAAACATCGATGTGAGAGAGATCATCGACTGGTTGCCTCCCACAGGAGCCCGACCAGGCCAGGGGACGAACTGCAACTGAGGAAGGCGCCCTTGGCCTGAATCCGGCCCACGACCTACTGGTCCACAGGCCGGCGCTGTAAGGGAGCCACACGGCAGGGCGAGTCCCTCCCTTTTCAAACTAACATTCCCTCTCTGTCCCTAACCCCGCTCCCTCGTGCTCCTGCCCAGAACTCCCGCTACCAGACCTACCAGCGCATGTGGAACTACATGTACTCCAAGCAGCCGAGCGTGTTTGTGAAGAGCACGGAGGAGGGGATCGCCAGGGTGCTGAACTCCAACTACGCCTTCCTCCTGGAGTCCACCATGAACGAGTACTATCGGCAGCGGAACTGCAACCTCACTCAGATCGGGGGCCTGCTGGACACCAAGGGCTATGGGATTGGCATGCCAGTGGGTATGCAGGAGAGCGGCAGCCTCCTGGGGTAGCTCAGCAGGCAGAGCTGGGCGCGGACAAGCGCGTGCAGCGACCCCTGTGCTCAGAGCCAGTGTAGCAGGGCTGTGGCTGGGCATCCTCGAGAGTTTTCAAGAGAGCAGACCCACACGCCTCCACAAATCAGTGACCAGTTTTCCTTACGTGAAGGGCTAATTAATTAGTAATTAAATAATTATTAAATGGGGTCTTGAGGCCCTTGGTGAATTCTTGAGGCCTTTTCTTCCTCCTCTCCTGCCCTTCGGCCATTTCTCTGTTGATCTCTAATAGCAGGGGAAGGAGAAGGAAAAGATGGGAAAACGCAAGTGAGTTCATTTTTCTGTGGGTGTCCCTGGTGACAGTTCTATTACCAAAGAAGGCTGACATGATTAGAGGAGAAGGCTTTCAAGTCCCCTGTGGGTGTCACGACGCACCTGCTTCGAGGTAGCTTGCGTGAGGATGGGCGAAGCTCTGGTGCCAGCTTGCTGCCGGGTAGAGACGTTCGGCTTCCAGAACGTTGTCCCGACGCTGCTGGGGGCACTTGTGCTTGGGGTGGTCCTTCCTCTCCCAGAGGTGAGCGGAGCCCCTTAGCTGCTTGTCGTGACGTGGGGGATCTGACGTTTCCTAGGTGACCTGGACCCCCACACCGCTGAGAGCCACACTGCGCAGGGCTGACTCATCCGAGGCTGTCCTGCAGGAAGGAGGCCCTCAGACCCTGGGGGGTTGGCACATCATGTGTGCACACTTGCTCTTATCTCACACACCCATTCTCCAGCTAACTTGGAACTCTATAAATTATAGGCGCACCCCTGTGAAGTGTGAGGGGCATGAGCTTGAAGCCAGGCCGACCTGGGAATGCACCGGGCACGGGATGCGAGACTTCATTTAGGTTCTTCAACCTCCCCAAGTCTTAGTTACCTCATTTGTGAAACCGGGTTTCTCGTGCCCACCCTAAGATTATTGGGAGGGTAAATCAATCATCTGGTCTGCCGCTTCACCACAGTGGCTCACACATAGCTTGTTTTGGGGAACACTGGGGCTCTCCCCATCTTTTCCAGAGTTCCCTATGTTATTTGATAAAAGCAGGTAAGTTTTTAAAGACTGATCTGAAACCAAGCCAATGAACAGAGGCAATCATATGTTTCATCCTTGAACTCTTGTAAATTCTGACACAAGCAGTTCTGCAAATTGGAGGCCTCACTTGGGGGCTCACAAACCTGCACCCCCGCACTTACCACACGCCCTGTTGATGCCCGTTAATACCACAGATTGTAGGCCCATGCAGAAGTTTATTAGCTGACATTTTGCTTCAAGATCCTGTAGTGAGCCACACAATGAGCTTAAAGTGCACCTTGATGACACTCTAGCAATAAAACAAATTTAACTCAAATGTCAAATGCTTTAAAATTTTCATGGGACGAACTAATAGAGAGTTCACATAAAGCAGACTGAGTCTAGAAATGTTCACCAGTAACCAAGGAAACAGGAACAGAAATGCACTTGTTGTGTGCATGACAGGATGTATTTTCACATGTGCTGTCGTAGTTAATCTCCCCACTTTTGTGGTTGAGGTGGTTCTTTCATCCCAGTGGATAGAACTGAGACTCGGAGCTGAGGAGCTACTGGTCCAAGTCTCAGAACATGCAGAGAACCAGCTGTGCCTGGGCCGCCTCGCCAGTGGTCCTACCAGCTGGGAAGGAGAGGAAGGAAGGTGAGCTGTGGGCCAGCCTAGGTTCTCAGACCAGGCTGGACAGAGCACTGCAGTCCACTGATGTGATGGAATTTAGGTCCAGCTGAGGTTATGTCCAGAAAGACAGACGTGTGTGTCATTCTTAAGCTGGAGGTCAGGGTGCAACTGCAGAGGAAGCAAGGTGAGAAACAGAACAAGGGTGCGATGGAAAACTAGTCAAGTGGTTTGGGAGCTGAGCAGGAAATGCAGCTTAGGTGGGGTGACCCTTCCCTGGGACCCTGCTGCGCTGCGGAGGCTCAGTTGAGGACGCCTTGAAACTGCTTGAGATCCTTGCTGGGCTGGACTGCTCGCTGGTCCACCACTTAGCAGCGTCTGCTGCTCCAGTAGTGACTCTGCAGATGTGCGAAGTGGCTGCTACTCCCGAGGGCCTGTTGCTCGGCACCCACATCTGTCACACAGACACACTTGGGGCTGTGGCTCCCGGGAAGTCTCATCTAAGTGGGGAAGGTTCTGTGTGTAGAGTCAGGGGCTGTCGGAGTCCTAAGAGATATGGGAGCTGACCCAGCTCCTCGCCTGTCAGAGCGCAGCCCGTGGCCAGGGGCACGTCCCGGAGCTGCGCAGAGATGCTTGCCCGAGTCAGCCCTCGGTCACGAAGGCCCCAGCTAACCCTGTGTGCATGAAAGTGTGAGAGCACAAGTCTGCTTGTTCCAGCCTCCGCAAGCTTGCTCCTGACAGCACTGTCCACACCAGGCCTTCCCAGAGCCCAGGCAAGAGCACTGGGCAGCTCAGCTGATTCCAGCCCTCTGGGCAGTGTCTGCTCAGTGACGCCAGACCTCAGCGTGGGCTGGGCATTGAGCCTCCACAAGTCCACTGAAGCTGTTCTTGTGTTAAACCTAAGTTCTAGCATCAAAGCTCCTTGACCAACATGGTCAAGGAAAATGACAAAGACATCGCACTGAACCGAAGCCTTCTGAGTGAGGGGGAGGGCGGACAGTGACCGGCAGGTGAGCAGCAGGCGCAGGGCGGGAGGCGGGACAGTGCATTCTCCCTGCAGGTGGAGAGAGCAGCTTCCGCCACACCCTTGGGGCTCTCACGCGGGTGGGTAAACAGATGTCAGGTGTAGTGTAGAAAGAGTTTTAACTGCCTGAGAAATAATTTAAATGAAGTAGAAAGCAGACAACCGCCCACGGGAGAGGTTCGTGTTGCGCACACCCTCCGTGGCCTCCTGGAGGCGGATGGGAAGCTTTGCACCAGCTTCCTGCCTGTCGGTTACCCTGGATAAGAAGGGGGTGGCACTTGGATGGGGTGGTAGGAGCCACACTGCCTGAAAGCTGTCCCTTGGCCCACGCTGGGTCGTGGCCAGGGCCCTGCTCGTCAGGGTGGAGAGCAGGAAAGTGGACATCCTGAGTGCCTGCCCACGAAGCCCTCAGACGCAGAGGAGGCAGTGCCCCCGCAGGACTCCCCACGACCCCCAGGTTAAGCGGGCAGGCAGACTGGCCAGGGGTTTCCCGGAGAGAGTGGGTGGTCTGCGGGGGGCACTCATGCTGTGTTCTGGGCTCTCTGTGCCCACAGGCTCGGTTTTCCGGGACGAGTTTGACCTGGCCATCCTGCAGCTGCAGGAGAGCAACCGCCTGGAGATCCTGAAGCGCAAGTGGTGGGAAGGGAGCAAGTGCCCCAGGGAGGAGGACCACAGAGCCAAAGGTAAGGGCCTCGGGGCCTCCCTCCGCCCCGGGGCAGCGCGGCCTGCAGCTGCTGTGCAGGCCCCAGCGGGCACCTTCTAGGGCACACAGACAACACGCCTTGGAAGGAACCTAGGGCTGGCTGGGGCTGAGGGGCAGACCTCTCCTGGGGTCCTGGCGTAGTGTAGGTGTGCGGTGTCCACCTGGCTCACAGGTGTAGAGACAGCTTCCAGCACGGCTCCTGAGTCAGCCCCTCGTCCCCTCACGCCGCCACTCCTCCCTGGCCCAGCCCCTCGTCCCCTCACACCCCCACTCCACCCTGGCCCAGCCCCTCGTCCCCTCACACCCCCTCTCCACCCTGGCCCAGCCCCTCGTCCCCTCACGCCTCCACTCCTCCCTGGCCCAGCCCCTCGTCCTCTCACGCCCCCACTCCTCCCTGGCCCAGCCCCTCGTCCCCTCACACCTCCACTCCTCCCTGGCCCAGCCCCCTCGTCCCTCACACCCCCACTCCACCCTGGCCCAGCCCCTCGTCCCCTCACACCTCCACTCCTCCCTGGCCCAGCCCCTCGTCCCCTCACACCTCCACTCCTCCCTGGCCCAGCCCCTCGTCCCCTCACACCTCCACTCCTCCCTGGCCCAGCCCCTCGTCCCCTCACACCCCCACTCCTCCCTGGCCCAGCCCCTCGTCCCCTCACACCCCCACTCCTCCCTGGCCCAGCCCCTCGTCCCCTCACACCTCCACTC
This sequence comes from Molossus molossus, assembly GCF_014108415.1. Lineage (NCBI taxonomy): Eukaryota > Metazoa > Chordata > Mammalia > Chiroptera > Molossidae > Molossus > Molossus molossus. The sequence goes on from NW_023425358.1 coordinate 459,381, forward strand.
CTCCCTCAGCCCTCTGTCCCCTCACACCTCCACTCCTCCCTGGCCCAGCCCCTCGTCCCCTCCACCTCCACTCCTCCCTGGCCCAGCCCCTCGTCCCCTCACACCTCCACTCCTCCCTCAGCCCCTCGTCCCCTCACACCTCCACTCCTCCCTCAGCCCCTCGTCCCCTCACACCTCCACTCCTCCCTCAGCCCCTCGTCCCCTCACACCCCCACTCCACCCTGGCCCAGCCCCTCGTCCCCTCACACCTCCACTCCTCCCTGGCCCAGCCCCTCATCCCCTCACACCTCCACTCCTCCCTGGCCCAGCCGGTCCCCTCGTAGCTGCTCGGGTAACAGCCTGTTCCCCCTTCTCGCCCCTCCACGGCGTGTTCTGCACCAATAGCCAGTGATCCTTCTCACGATGTGAACGAGAGCGCAGCAGGAGTCTGCACAGACCTGCCCCTGGTGTCCCGTGTCGCTCAGAGTCAAGTCCAAGCTTTCTGTAGCCTCAAGCCCTAACCTGATCTGCTTCTCCCAAAACGCTCCGCTTTTCCTTCTGTTCCCCCAAGCCTCCGGGTGGCTGCCCCCTCAGTCTGTGCCCTGTCTCCTCCTGTCCTCCCCAGGAAGCTCCCTCACAGACCTCCCCACCTCACCCCTCTGCCCGCACCTGTGCCCTGCATCATTTTCCTTCCCGGCTTTGTCACTATCTGACACTGTATTTTCCATCCAGTTATTTGTTTGTTCCCACATCCTCTGGCGGGGTGTCAGGTTCAAGGGGCAGAGTTCGTCTTTTCACAGGGCTGCCGTAGGGCCTGGCACTCAGATACTTTATTGAATGCATGAACGAGTATTAACTCAGGCTGAACAGAGAGCAGATGCTGACTGACGTGTAGTTAAGGGTCCCTGAGCCCCCAGGATTTTCTTTAGGGGGACACGTATCCTGCTTTGCTCAGAACAGTCCCAGATCACACCTGTTACAGATCCCTTATCCCTGTCAGTTATTTTAGAACCGCCCTCCTTCTCAGAATGTCCTCGTTTGCTCCAGAAAGCATGTAGCTCGCCCTAGTCTACTACAGTCTTGCCAAAACACGCAGCTGTACCCTGCATCACAGGACGGCAGCAGAGGAGTCGTGAATAAGAACACTGAGTGCCAACAAGGACTTGGTGTTTCTACATGTCCCTGTGGCTCTCTGTCCTGCAGGAGAGGCCTGGAGCTGTGCCCTGTGGGCAGTGCTCCCCCTCCCCACGGGTGAGGCCTGGAGCTGTGCCCTGTGGGCAGTGCTCCCCTTCCCCACAGGTGAGGCCTGGAGCTGTGCCCTGTGGGCAGTGCTCCCCTTCCCCACGGGTGAGGCCTGGAGCTGTGCCCTGTGGGCAGTGCTCCCCTTCCCCACGGGTGAGGCCTGGAGCTGTGCCCTGTGGGCAGCGCTCCCTTCCCCACGGGTGAGGCTGGGGGTGCGCCCTGTGGGCAGTGCTCCCCTTCCCCACGGGTGAGGCCTGGGGGTGTGCCCTGTGGGCAGTGCTCCCCTTCCCCACGGGTGAGGCCTGGGGGTGCTCCCTGTGGGCAGTGCTCCCCTTCCCCACGGGTGAGGCCTGGGGGTGCGCCCTGTGGGCAGTGCTCCCCCTCCCCACGGGTGAGGCCTGGGGGTGTGCCCTGTGGGCAGTGCTGCCCCCTCCCCACGGGTGAGGCCTGGGGGTGTGCCCTGTGGGCAGTGCTCCCCTTCCCCACGGGTGAGGCCTGGAGCTGTGCCCTGTGGGCAGTGCTCCCCTTCCCCACGGGTGAGGCCTGGAGCTGTGCCCTGTGGGCAGTACTCCCCTTCCCCACGGGTGAGGCCTGGAGCTGTGCCCTGTGGGCAGTGCTCCCCTTCCCCACGGGTGAGGCCTGGAGCTGTGCCCTGTGGGCAGTGCTGCCCCCTCCCCACGGGTGAGGCCTGGAGCTGCGCCCTGTGGGCAGTGCTCCCCCTCCCCACGGGTGAGGCCTGGGGGTGTGCCCTGTGGGCAGTGCTGCCCCCTCCCCACGGGTGAGGCCTGGGGGTGCTCCCTGTGGGCAGTGCTCCCCTTCCCCACGGGTGAGGCCTGGAGCTGTGCCCTGTGGGCAGTGCTCCCCTTCCCCACGGGTGAGGCCTGGGGGTGTGCCCTGTGGGCAGTGCTCCCCTTCCCCACGGGTGAGGCCTGGAGCTGTGCCCTGTGGGCAGTGCTCCCCTTCCCCACGGGTGAGGCCTGGAGGTGCGCCCTGTGGGCAGTGCTCCCCTTCCCCACGGGTGAGGCCTGGGGGTGTGCCCTGTGGGCAGTGCTCCCTTCCCCACGGGTGAGGCCTGGGGGTGCGCCCTGTGGGCAGTGCTCCCTTCCCCATGGGTGAGGCCTGGGGGTGCGCCCTGTGGGCAGTGCTCCCCCTCCCCACGGGTGAGGCCTGGGGGTGTGCCCTGTGGGCAGTGCTGCCCCCTCCCCACGGGTGAGGCCTGGGGGTGCTCCCTGTGGGCAGTGCTCCCCTTCCCCACGGGTGAGGCCTGGAGCTGTGCCCTGTGGGCAGTGCTCCCCTTCCCCACGGGTGAGGCCTGGAGCTGTGCCCTGTGGGCAGTGCTCCCCTTCCCCACGGGTGAGGCCTGGAGCTGTGCCCTGTGGGCAGTGCTCCCCTTCCCCACGGGTGAGGCCTGGAGCTGTGCCCTGTGGGCAGTGCTGCCCCCTCCCCACGGGTGAGGCCTGGAGCTGCGCCCTGTGGGCAGTGCTGCCCCCTCCCCACGGGTGAGGCCTGGGGGTGCGCCCTGTGGGCAGTGCTGCCCCCTCCCCACGGGAGCCTGGGAGGCCACACACTTCCTGGCTGTCCACCCCCAAGGTCATGTGTGGAGGGCACACCTGTTCATTCAGAGAGGAATGAAATGGGCGAGGTGCAGACAAAGGTGTCAGGAACCGTCCGTGGATTGGACAGAACTCACCTGGTGTCGGAGACACCCAGAACCGAGTGACGGGGGTGCTGCAGGCAGCGAGCACCTGAGGACAGACATGGCGCAGAGATGCTGGTGGGCAGGGCAGTGCCGGAGATGCCGGCTTGCAGGTGGAGCTGAGAAAGCTCCCGGGAGAGAGGCAGGCTGCCTGTAGGTGTATTTGTACTGGGAAAGGTGTGGGCAGGTGTGGACAGGTGTGGACAGGTGCGGGCCGGTGTGGGCCGGTGTGGGCTGGTGTGGGCCGGTGTGGGCTGGTGTGGGCCGGTGTGGGCAGGTGTGAGCAGGTGTGGACAGGTGCGGGCCGGTGTGGGCAGGTGTGAGCAGGTGTGGACAGGTGCGGGCCGGTGTGGGCAGGTGTGGGCCGGTGTGGGCAGGTGTGAGCAGGTGTGGACAGGTGCGGGCCGGTGTGGGCAGGTGTGAGCAGGTGTGGACAGGTGCGGGCCGGTGTGGGCAGGTGTGGGCCGGTGTGGGCCGGTGTGGGCTGGTGTGAGCAGGTGTGGACAGGTGCGGGCCGGTGTGGGCAGGTGTGAGCAGGTGTGGACAGGTGCGGGCCGGTGTGGGCAGGTGTGAGCAGGTGTGGACAGGTGCGGGCCGGTGTGGGCAGGTGTGAGCAGGTGTGAACAGGTGCGGGCCGGTGTGGGCAGGTGTGGGCAGGTGTGAGCAGGTGTGGGCCAGTGTGGGCCAGTGTGGGCAGGTGTGGGCAGGTGTGGACCGGTGTGGGCCGGTGTGGGCCGTTGTGGGCCGGTGTGGGCAGGTGTGGGCAGGTGTGAGCAGGTGTGGACAGGTGTGGGCAGGTGTGGGCCGGTGTGGGCCGTTGTGGGCCGGTGTGGGCAGGTGTGGGCAGGTGTGAGCAGGTGTGGACAGGTGTGGGCAGGTGTGGGCCAGTGTGGGCAGGTGTGGACCGTTGTGGGCCGGTGTGGGCAGGTGTGGGCAGGTGTGAGCAGGTGTGGGCAGGTGTGGGCCAGTGTGGGCAGGTGTGGGCAGGTGTGAGCAGGTGTGGACAGGTGTGGGCAGGTGTGGGCCAGTGTGGGCAGGTGTGGGCCGTTGTGGGCAGGTGTGGGCAGGTGTGAGCAGGTGTGGACAGGTGTGGGCAGGTGTGGGCCAGTGTGGGCAGGTGTGGACCGTTGTGGGCCGGTGTGGGCAGGTGTGGACAGGTGTGGACAGGTGTGGGCCGGTGTGGGCAGGTGTGGACAGGTGTGGACAGGTGTGGGCAGGTGTGGGCTGGTGTGAGCAGGTGTGGACAGGTGCGGGCCGGTGTGGGCAGGTGTGAGCAGGTGTGGACAGGTGCGGGCCGGTGTGGGCAGGTGTGAGCAGGTGTGGACAGGTGTGGGCAGGTGTGGGCTGGTGTGAGCAGGTGTGGACAGGTGTGGGCCGGTGTGGGCAGGTGTGAGCAGGTGTGGACAGGTGTGGGCAGGTGTGGGCCAGTGTGGGCAGGTGTGGGCAGGTGTGGACAGGTGTGGGCCGGTGTGGGCCGTTGTGGGCCGGTGTGGGCAGCCCAATCTCCTCCGCCACCTGTTCCCAGTAAAAAGACACATGAATGAAAACTTTCTAAATCTGACCAGGCCTAGAATAGTCGAACTAAAGTGAGATTGTTGGTCAGTCAGCCTGCTTAAAAGTTGCTCTGTGGTAACAGTGGACTTGAGAGTCGTGGGAAAGAGGGCCACTTACAAGGAGCTGAGGAAGGAACGACATTCACCGTGGACCTAGAGCCACCTGAAACGGGGGGGGGGGGGGCTGGGCCCGAGCAGAGACTGGGTCCTTGCTCTGACCGGTCAGCGAAGCAGAGGAAGGTCTGGTACCTGTCTCCCTGGGAGCCTCGGTCCCTCCCTCACCCAGCTCCCCGCAGGGTCAGGTGCCTTGTTTGGACTGGGCACTCAGCGGCGCGTTGTGTTTCTTGGTCTCCTCACCTGGGTGGTGGCACCGAGCCTCCCGACAGAGCCTTGCACACAGTAGATGTTCAATAAATGTCTGTGGGATGTGTGCTTATACTGACCAGGAGCGAACGAAAGCAACCAGTTACTGTCTTCTCCTGGCCACACTGGTGACTCCCGAAACTGCTTGTAATTACTTTCCTCAGTAGCCTTTATGCTCAAGAGTTTTCTGCAGTCCAGCTGTGCCTGCCTCTGCAAAGCTGACTGAGCGCAGGCGGCAGGGAGACTGCCGCGGAACGGGGCGTCCGAGCCTGCTGGCCTCTGCCGGGCGCGCCGGTGACCCCGCGGCCCCGCTCTGCTCCCCTCACCCGAGTGCAATGCCCAGCTCCCCCGCCTGTGACGGACCTGACCCCATCCCATCCTGCTGCTGGCCCCTGCCTCACCGTGAGTTACTCCCGGTTCCCCTTCCACGCCGGAGCCCTGGACCGACCACGGGTCCTTCCCTGCTGGGCGCTCGCTCACCTCTGGGGGTTTGTTGCGCGGACTTCCAGCCCACGCAGAAGCCGTGGTGGGGGTGAAACTGGCCGCTGGGGATGAGGACATGGCACGGGCACCTTCGAGCTTTCCCTGATTCTCCTACCCAACCCCAGGCATGCAGCCCTGCAGCGCGTCCCTCCTGTGTGCCCGTCTGTCCTGCTGACAGCCAGAGGACACTTCTCTTCCCGCAGGCAGGGTTTCTGGTTAATCCTCACCTGAGGACATTTCCGCTGATTGTTGGGCCGAGTGGAAAGGAGAGAGGGAGAGAGAAAGAAACATAGATGTGAGAGACACATGGATGACTTGCCTCCTGCATGACCCCATTCAGGGCTGGGGACCGAACCTGCAGCTCAGTGTGTGCCCTTGACCAGAATTGAACCTGCGACCCTTTAGTCTGAGAGCCGACACGCTAACCGTTGAGCCACACCGCCAGGGCCAGAGGCAGTTTTGACAGGATTCCAGATCAGGGCAGAGTCCAGTGGACTCCAGTCCGTAGTGTCACCTACACTACCAAAGGTCCCTCTGTGGGAGAAGAGGTAAGAACAATGACGCTGTCCCCAGGGCTGTCACAAAGAGAAGGAGTCCAATCACGTCAGCCCCGAGGGACGGGCACCGAGTGGTTCCGACGTCACGGCACGCGCACGGCAGAGGGCTCAGCACCTGGAGGCTGCCTGTCCGCCCCTGGAGCTACACCGCTCTTCCAAATCAGCACTTCGGACATGCTCCTGTCTCTGAGGACATCTGTCTCTCGTGGACTACGAGAGACTGGGGTCAGGGATGGTCTCTTACTTATTTTTGTATCCCAGGGACCAGTGACAGATATCATCTGTCATCAGAATGGGAAGAAAAGATGAACAACAATGAATGAATGAGCCAGCTTCCCTAGACCTCCACCCGGGCACATTGCCGCCCACCGATGTCTGTTTCCTCCCAAACGAGAGCACTGACGTCCCAGGTGCTGGCAGTGACAGTGTCTGCACGGTCCCCTCGCACCCGGCAGACCCTGCCAATGCTGCTGTCAGGCCCCGGGCTGCGTGCTGAGACCGCGAGAGGGACGCTGTGCCCCCCAGGAGGGTCAGAACCTCGAGAGGGACGCTGTGCCCCCCACCAAGAGGGTCAGAACCTCGAGAGGGACACTGTGCCCCCCAAGAGGGTCAGAACCTCAAGAGGGACGCTGTGCTCCCCCAGGAGGGTCAGAACCTCGAGAGGGACATTGTGCCCCCCCAAGAGGGTCAGAACCTCGAGAGGGACGCTGTGCCCCCCAAGAGGGTCAGAACCTCAAGAGGGACGCTGTGCCCCCCAGGAGGGTCAGAACCTCGAGAGGGACCCTGTGCCCCCCCAGGTGGATCAGAACCTCGAGAGGGACGCTGTGCCCCCCCTCCAAGAGGGTCAGAACCTCGAGAGGGACACCGTGACCCCCCAAGAGGGTCAGAACCTCGAGAGAGGCACAGAGGTCCCTGTGAGGGTGGCCCTGTGGGGCTGCAGAGGTGCTGTGAAACCCAGAGGAAGAAGTGGTTCCTTCCGAGCCAAGGTCAGGGAATGCCTTGCAGACCCTTCGGCCTGGACCTTGAGCCTCCATTGAGTCAGGGTTTCAGGAGTGGGGGCAGCATGTTCACACTCAGAAATTGCTTCAGGCAAGTAGGATCAGGTTGGAGACATGAGGGCATCGCAAACTGGGCGAAGGGATTTGGACTCGAACCAGTGTGTCCCAGACTGTCCTGTGGCGAGAACTCACAGCGGAGGAAGCTGAGTGTGCACACTGAGGTCTGGGGACACCGTCCAAAGCAGCCCCGAAGCTGAGAATTTCCTGAAAGGCTCTGCTTTGTCCTGCAGTAGGTATGACCTTTGCATCTGACAATGTCATAGGATGTTTATTTAATGTAAAAGTGTTTTCCCACCTAAACTTGCAGTAAATCAGCATTCCTGGAAGGTGGCCCGTGAATGTTCCACGGCCTTACTTGTGTCTCGACATTGATGCCACGCCAGACCGGGTTCGAGGGTGTTGGCGGCAGCCCCCGGGTCTGGGTGAGACGTGCATGATGGAAGCAGGTGGTGGGGTGAGCTCGAGCTGTCAGTAGCACGCATGGTCCCGGGCACAGCCGTTGCCTCGGGAAGAACAGTCACACGGGCTTTCCGTTCAAAGAAGCTCTTACAACTCACAGCAGAAGACAATGTTCGTAGAAGCTGTGGCGCTTGATCCCTTGGGAACGCACTCTGGAGTCCAGAAAGCTGGTACCTGGAGGGAGCTTGGCACGAAGTCGACGCTGGACGTTAGAGAGTGAGAAAGGAGGAACAGCCAGGCCACCTCATCTGCAAACTAGACACGAGTAGGATCCCGCCGGGGACTTCTGAGCAGGACAGGACGGATTTGAATGTGGCAGGTCCCTGGGAAGGAGCCTTGTGTGCTCCTGGGAGGCAGAGAGCGGCAGAGATAACTCCTGGATTAGTTGGGGATTCAAAGAGATAAAAAGATTTTCGCTGCTGTTCGAGCAGGCCTCAGAAATATGTTGTGCCACAGTGAGCTGAGGGCATGAGAGATGGCACAGGGGCCTCTGGCGGAGGGGCCGTGACAGCCTGTGTTCCTGGCCCCGGACACGAATATCAGGCTCCACGTGGCACCCAGCCTTGGGCCCGGGCCGAACCCACCGCCACGCCGTCACACGGTCCGTCCCCAGTCCTCGGCCTGAGAAGCATCCCGGGGGAGGCAGACCTGAGAAAGCACTGCCTTTAGCTGAATCTAAAACTGAAATGACCGAGAAGTCTGTACATTTGGGCAATCAAATGGAAATGGGAATTTGAGGTAGAAATTAGGTACATTTATAGAAAAATTATCATTTTTGTAGAGTGATGTAGAAAGACGGCAGCCAAGGTGAGGACGGTTGGGGAAGGGACACAGATGTCAGTTTCCGGGAAGAAAAGAGGAGCGAGCAGGATGCTCTCTCCCCTCCTCGCTTGGGGACGAGATGTTCTCTGGCAGAGAAGAGAACGGAGCAGATGAAGAGGGAGATAGACAGTGGACGTCACCCTGCCCGGCCCCAGTGATTCAGGAGATGCCAGGGCTCTATCATTGGCCACCAGCAACTTGCTCTCTGCACTTGCTCTCGGAACAGGAGGGTGAGAGGAGTCAATAAGCAGTGACGTCCAGAGAGCTGCCTGGGAGTGTTGTCATCTCACCGGCGGCAGGACTTCCGCTCCCACCCCAGCCGCAGCAGCTGGTGCCTGCTTAGTGCAGTGGCCTCGTTTCTGCCACGGCCGAGGGCCAAACAGACATCACTGGGAGGCTGTGGTCCCCACGACCCCCAAGACAAGGAGAAGCACAGCCTAGAATGAGACGCACCACCGCTTGGTCAAATTAGCATCAGACTTAGGGCATGCAACTCGCTGCTGCAGACACCCCTCTGTGCCCGAGGAATTGGACAGGCACGACCCAGGACACCCTCCAAGGTCACCAGACACCCCTCTGTGCCCGAGGAATTGGACGGGCACAACCCAGGATCCCCTCCAGGGTCACCAGACACCCCTCTGTGCCCGAGGAATTGGACGGGCACGACCCAGGATCCCCTCCAGGGTCACCAGGAAAAACTCTCTTTGTGTGGCTCACTCAGAATGAACAAAGAGAAGTTGTGGTAAAATGCTCTCTACAGTAGCTCCCAGGTGATGGTTCTCGTCATGATTTGAAACAACTTCCACGTGTGCCCAGAGGAATGTGAACACAGACTGGGCCGCGAGAGGGAGACAAAGGGAACCCCGCAAGGGTCCTGGAAGGAGGTGCCTGCTTTTCTCTTTCTCTCTTTTTTTTGGTACGCGCCCTTAGCGGGAACCGAACCCGGGCCTCTCTGGTCCGCAGGCCGACGCTCCAGCCGCTGAGCCACGCCGGCCAGGGCGGGACGGAGGTGCCTGCTTTTCATCAGAAAGCAGCAGACAGTGTGTGGTGCCTGACGCCGTCCCCTCCCTCTCGGCATCCTGTTGGAATGAGAGGAATTTGAAAGGATGGACCAGGTGCCACCCCACTTCTAATCCAATATTACAGCTCAAGAGCCACGGCTGGCCCGAGACAGCTCTCAGGCCGCCGCCCGTCAGCCCTGCGCCTTCTCGCCGGTGCTGCCGCTCTGGCGGAGCTGCACAGTGGCCCCCGCCTCACCTCTGCGGGCCCCGCCCCGTCCACCGCCCCGGCACTCACCCCCACGCACAGCAAACAAACGAACCGGCAGATCGTGTGCAAGACTGAGAAATACAGAAAAGAAGCAGGCTTCCTTCCAGGCTGTTTCATTTTCTTTTGCCTTTTCTTCTCCAAAACACTTATTTTATTTATTTTCTCACTCAACTCGTATAAAAAGATATATCGCTAGCCACTCCCAGATGCCAGCATCCCAATTCAAGGGGCTCGGATTGCTGAAGTCTTGCAGAACAATTGCTAGACAAAAAGAGAGTAGGTGAATTCCAAGGAAATTAAATACCTTTATCTTGAAAAACACAAGCTCACAATCAAGCTTCAAAGGCACATAAATACAGCACCAGGCTGTGAAAACCAGGCTCCCTTTCAAGGAGGAAAAGAGGTCAGCAACGCTGCCTCACAACGTCCTGCAGGAGCAGGGTGTTACTGCGGCACCGTCTGGCAGGAAAGTGTAGGACGCAGGAGCCAGAGCGGGGCCAGCGACGGTGGGAGGGGAATTCTGGGGATGCTTCCCTCTGTCTTCTCAGGAAGCGCGGCCTGATGGCCCAGGTTTGCTGGTTCCTCTGGACAGAGCTGAGATGGAGACCCGAGGCGTGAGCGTAGGTGGCGTCTGAGAGAGACAGCTGCAGAGGAAGCGTCTCCCTAATCAAGTCGAGCCCATTGCCAAGAGACAGGAAATCTCAGGGTGGGGGGCAGAGAGCATCACCGGGGGGAGAGCCAAAGGTACAGTGTGTGAGCACCAGAGGTCAGCAGTGATGAAGACTGCAGCCCGACTTTGTCTGGAGACTGAGCCAATAAAGATCAGTCAATAAACCATTAAGTCAAACATTTGATGTCATGTTCTCAAGGAGAGAAGGGGATTCTGGATTTTATCACTGGAACTAAAGGCCCATACATAGGACCCTCTTCCCCGGTCACTAGTGGGTGGGGTGTCCCAGGAATGAACTCGGTCACCAGGGTGCCAGATCAAGAGCTGCAGTGATGCCCCTATAAACGAGGGACCCCAGCTTTGAGCGAGGCGGTGCGGGCCGAGGTCAGGGCTCGGCCGTGGCTTCGGTTGGAATCCGGCAGCTCCCCTCGTCAGAGGTGAGGCCCGGGCACGTTGCTGGACCCCAGGACAGGGATTCCCTTGCCAGAGAAATGGCAGTAAGAGCGGCCTGCCCTGGCCGGCGCGGCTCAGGTGGTTGGGCGCCATCCCGCAAACCGAAAGGCTGCCGGTTCGATGCCCAGTCAGGGCACCAGCCCAGGTTGAGGGCGGGCAGGAGGCAGCTGATGGGAGTTTCACTCACGTTGATGTCTTTCTCCCTCTCTCTTCCTCTTTCTTTAAAAATCAATTTTAAAAAATGGGTAGTGCTGATGTAATTTGTAGCTAGTCCTGTCCTGGAAGAAAGAAACGGCTTCGTTATTTAGTGTTTGTGACATTAAAACACAAAGAATCATACATATACATACATACACACACACATACACACACACACACATACATACATACATGTGTAGGGTGGTGCTGATTTCACGGGGCAGCTGTTAGGATTGAACGGAACTGTTGGGCATGGTGACCTTGTTCACATAAAGCACAGCTTGAGTTTATAAAGAACATGAGCTGCAGTCTTATTTATCTAGATTTCACATCTTAGAAGTGAAAATTGGGCAATGTAAGTGCTCTGGATTTTCGTTCCTTTAACTATAAAATTTGGACAGTGGGTCTTGTTTACTGTGTTTTGCATGATAATTGAATGATAAGGAAAGTGTTAAAAATGAAGTGCTTGAGCTTGGATTTCGGTACATTGTAGGGTGCCTCGCCCACACTTTGTGTTTTGATGAAGTGCTTCCCATCCCTGTCAGTTTCACTCGATATAATCTTCCCGCTGGAGGCTCAGAGACTCCGGTGTCCGTACAAAATCCAAGCTGAGAACCATCTGTTTGCAGGGCTTCTGTGTGCTCCCGCCTGAATGGGAAGGGGTGAGTGGGTGGCCCCCTTGCAGGTGTCCCTGTGATGCAGTGAGGGCCCTGGGCGGGGCTGCAGGCGTCCGCATGGGCCCCTCTGAGCTGTGGCTGTGTGCTGGGGCAAGCAGTGATGAGTGAACTAAAAACTCTCTGCACACTTGCTCCCCGCTTCCACTCCGCACTCCGTCCGCTCCTCCGCTCCCACTGCCAGCGATCTAGTCTTGCGTCCACTTTCCAGCCAGTTCCTACAGGCGTGAGCAGTGCGCAGGGTCCGCTCCTGAGGGCAGACCGCTCCGCACCCGGGATTAGCAGGCTGGCCCTGAAACTCGAGACGCTGGGGGGTCTCAGTGACTCATGGTTTCCACCAGCGTCCTGTTAAAAACGCAGGTCCTCCAAGAAGCTTCCCTTCATCTAGTTGAAGTTATCCCAGACAGACACCCTTCTTCTATAACCCTCCCCCGACCCTCACGCCTGCCTGGGACCCAGCACCGTCAGGCTCAGTGGGTGTCGCCCGCGTCACTGAGCGCTCCGCTGTGGCCAGCCACTGAGCACCGTCTGGGCCGCCTGCCTCCGTGCGGGCTGGGAGCGCCGGCCGAGGGGCGTCACACTTGCTGTTGTTTCAAACTCAATCTAAGTGGAAGCGAATGCACAGCACAGTGTGGATCCAAAGCGTTTGGTAACTTGGGCTTCGCGTCTGGGTCGTCTTTATCCTCTTTCTTTACGCTCTTTTTTTTGTTCCTTCAACAAACATTCACTGGGCCCTTCCTGGGCTCCAGCCTCCATGGCTGTGGAGTCACAGAGCTGACAAGACAGGCACCTCCCTCCCGGGCTCACCGTCTCGGGGGGTCAGGGTGGAGGCAGACGTCATTAAACTCCTGGGCTACTCTGTTCGGTATGGCAGCGATACACAAGGCAGTGTCTGCACAACCCACAATGGAACTAGCTTTTGTGTTGTACAGAACATAGCAGGCTCAGGTAACATCAGAAAACCGTGGCCCAGAGAAGGTGACCCCTGAGTTCAACCTGAAAGGGGAGGTTGAGGCTAGCAGGTGTGTGCATGAAGGTGGGGACAGGTTGGGACGGAGGAGCCAGCAGTTGGAAAGGCCCGGGGGGGGGGGGGTGACAATGATGTGTGCTGGGAGCTCTCGGCCGTTCTGGGTTCCAGAGGACAGGCCACAGGCAGGCTCTGCGTCTCAGAGAGCCCACCCGGCAGCTCTGTGCAGGCGCGAGCACAGGACAGCTACAGGAGACAGATCACTCTGTCCGAGCCAGGACAGGTGGGCGCCTGCACTCGGGAAGTGGCAGGAGAGAGAGCAGAAGGGTAAGATTTCGGAGATAAATCAGCAGGATTTGGTAATAGCCCAGAGCATGGTGAGAGACAATAGACCAAATGCGGAAGGAGGCAAGCGTGTGCCTCCGGACCAGCGGAGGGGACAGAGAAGACAGAGACAGCAGAGAGCAGTGATGTCATTCAAAGCCTAGAAGGGGTGTGTGTTTTGAGTGATACAGAGGTCACGTAAGATAAGGACAAGAAATTTGTCAGTAAGTTAGAAACAAAATGTTCATTGGTAAAGTTGGCGAGGGGGGTTTTAGTGCAAGACCCAATTGCATGCAACGAGGAGTGAATACGAAGAGCTAAGTGAACTCAGAACTCTGTCAGATACTTGATACGAGAGTCCCTCGGGCCTGAACGTCTTCCAGCATCCAAAATTGTTTGAGGTCTGAGAAAATTATTAGTTTCAAAACGCAAAAAGAAAACTGAAAATTAAATGAACACAGACATGATTAATTACCTATGTCCAGCATGTGATATTGTTTTGACTTTATTAATTTTTAAATTTAATATTCATAAAAACTTGATTACACTTAAAAACAAGTTTTGCTAGATTTTTCTCAGTTTGCACAACGATTGCTGAAAAACCACAGCCAGTTATAAATTAACGTTTTTTGGGTTTTTTTTTTGCCATTCAGCCATTTCAGAAGGAAAATTTTAAAAATGCATTTAACGTGAGATGTGGGTGCATTTTCTTCTACTTGCTTTTATGTGAGGCAGAGTCTCCAAATGTGAGCAGATTAAGGGCTTTAACATGTCTGAAAATAATTCTGATGTAAATAACTGTTTCAGAAAGCTTGTCCAAGGAAAGAAGGAAGGAGAATGGGTGTTTATCAGACAGAGGTGGAGGGTGAAGGAGGTTCCGCTTCCCTCTGAGCAGGGAGAAGTGTGGGTGTGCCCTGGGGGAGTCGTGGGGAAACGAGACTGGGGCAGGGTGACGAGGAGGGCCAGGAAGCCGCTGGGGCCACACAGCGACCTGGGCCGGGACACCGGGCAGGGCACCTCCTCTGCAGGAACACAGGGGAGGTAGAGACCGTTCAAGGAGGTCCCAGTCTTCTTTTCTATATAGGGGACTACTGTCCCCAAGTGGTAGGAAAGGCATATAGAAAGTACCCCAACAGTCCCTTGGGAGCTGTTGACTAAGTTGGCATCCTTGGTCACAACACTTTCACTGGGGACATCCATCTATCCTTTCTCCGCAGGGGCAGCTGCAGAAACTAGTCCGACCATCATGCTCAGATCTCACCACCCTTGCCCTGTGGTTGGAGCACCTGCCTGCCCACCTCAGCCAGACCCTCAGGGCATTCTTTCCTAAGTGTGCCCTCACCTACCCATAGACCCTGATGTTCCTATGGGCAAAAACCTTCTGCCCAAATGGTCCCAGGTTACAGATGCAGGTTTTCTTATGTTGTTGCTTTCCACTGTTTATTAATATCATTTTAATTTATATTTATTTTGGAAACTACTACAGATGTTCCTCCTTTTTTCTCCCAGTGACACCATCCTCCCTGCTCCCGCACCTCCACCTGCCTTCACCGCACTGTTGTCTGTGTCACTGGTTGCGCACACATGCATATAAGTTCTGTGGCTTATCTCTGCTCACCCCCGCCGCCCTTGCCTCTGAGGTTTGTCAGTCTGCTCCCTACTTCCGTGTCTCTGGGTCTATTTTGTTCGTCAGCTTAGTTTGTTCATTATGTCCCACAAAAAGTGAGATTCTGTGATACTTGTCTTTCTCTGATTGGCTTATTTTGTTCAGCATAATACTCTCCAGGTCCCTCCATGTCGTCTCAAAGGATAAGACATCTTTCTTTCTTACAGCTGCATAGTACTCCATGGTGTATATGTACCACAGCTATTTTATCCATTCATCTACTGATGGACACTTGGGCTGTTTCCAGATCTTAGCTATTGTAAATAGTGCTGCTACGAGCATGGGGGTACATATGTTCTTTCTGATTGGTGTTTCAGGCTTCTTAGGGTATATTCCTACAAGTGAGATCACTGGGTCAAATGGAAGTTCAATTTTTAATTTTTGGAGGAAACACCATATTGTTTTCCATAGTGGCTGCACCAGTCTACATTCCCACCAGCAGTGCACTAGAGTCCCCTTTTCTCCACAACCTCGCCAACACTTGTTGTTTGATGATTTGTTGATGGCGGCCATTCTGACAGGTGTGAGGTGATACCTCATTGTTTTAATTTGCACCTCTCTGATGATTAGTGACAGAGCATTTTTTCATATGTCTCTTGGCCAGCTGTATGTCCTCTTTAGATCCTTTGCCCATGTTTCAATTGGGTTGTTTGTCTTTCTTTTTTTGAGTTGTATGAGTACTCTATATATTTTGGAAATTAACCCCTTATCTAATGTATCATTGGCAAATATGTTCTCCCATACAGTGGGTTCCCTTTTCATTTTGATACTGGTTTCTTTTGCTGTGAAGAAGTGTTTTAGTTTGATGTAGTCCCATGTATTAATTTTATCCTTTGTTTCTCTTGCCTTGGGCGAAGTATTAGTGAAAATTCTGCTTCATGTGATGCCTGAGATTTTGCTGTCTACAGTTTCTTCTAGGATTTTTATGGTTTCATGACTTATATCTAAGTCTTTTATCTATTTTTGAATTTATTTTTGTGTATGGTGTAAGAGGTGGTCTGGTTTCTTTTTCTTTTTTGCACGTAGCTGTTCAGTTTTCCCAACACCATTTATTAAAGAGACAGTGTTTGCTCCATTGTGTGCTCTTGCTTCCGTTGTCAAATATTAATTAAGCATAAAGGCTTGGGTTTATTTCTATATTCTGTGTTATGTTCCATTGATCTATATGCCTGTTCTTGTGCCAGTACCAACCTGTTTTGATTACCGGGGCTTTGTAGTATAACCAAATATCTGGTATAGTGATCCCTCCAACTGTTTTCTTCCTTTTCAAGATTTCTCTGGCTAGTCAGGGTCTGTTTTTGTTCCATATAAACTTTTAGAGTTTTTGTTCTAGATCTGTGAATTATGCCATTGGTATTTTAATAGAGATTACATTGAATCTATATTCAACTTTGAGTAGCATGGAAATTTTAATGATGTTGATTCTTCCAATTTATGAACATGGTTTATGCTTCCATTTTTTTATGTCTTCCTCTTTTTAGTGTCCTGTAGTTTTCTGAGAACAGGTCTTTTACTTCCTTGGTTAAGCTTATTTCTAGGTATCTTAATTTTTTTTGTTGCAATGGTAAATGAGATTGCTTTTTTCATTTCCCTTTCTGAGTGCTCATTATAGGTATATAGAAATGCCATCAATTTCTAGATATTAATTTTATATCCTGCTACTTTGCCAAATTCATTTATTCAATCTAGTAGATATTTTCTGGGAATCTTTAGGGTTTTCTATGTACAATATCACGTCATCTTCAAATAATGACAGTTTCACTTTCTCCTTTCCAATTTGGATCCTTTTTATTTTTTCTTCCTGTCTGATTGCTGTGGCTAAGACTTCCAGTACTATGTTAAATAAGAGTGGTGAAAGTGGACATCCCTGCCTTGTTCCTGTTCTTAAGGGAAATGCTTTTAGTTATTGCCCATTAAGTATAATGTTGGCTATAGGTTTGTCATATATGGCCTGTATTTTGTTGAGGTATGATTCCTCTATGCCCACTTTACTGAATGTTTTTATCAGAAATGGGTGCTGGATTTTGTCAAATGCTTTTTCAGCATCTATTGATATGATCATATGATATTTATATTTCATTTTGTTTATGTAGTGTATCACATTTATTGATTTGTAAATATTGTACCAGCCTTGCATCCCTGGGATAAATCCCACTTGGTTGTGCTGAATAATTTTTTTAATATATTGCTGCATCTGTTTTCCTAATATTTCATTTAGGATTTTGGTGTCTATGTTAATCAGGGATATTGGCCTATAATTTTCTTTCTTTGTAGTGTCTTTATCTGGTTTTGGAATTAAGATTATGCTGGTCTTATAAAAAGAGTTTGGAAGTCTCCCTTCCTCTTAGATTTTTTGGAATAGGTTGCATAGTATCGGTGTTAGTTCTTCTTTGAATGTTCAGTAAAACTCTTCTGTAAAGTCATCTGGACCAGGGCTATTGTTTGCTGGGAGTTTATTGATTATTGGTTCAATTTCCTTAGTTGTTATTGGACTGTTCAGGTTTTCTGACTCTTCCCTGTTGAGTTTTGGAAGCTTGTGTGATTCTAGGAATTTGTCCATTTTGCTTAGGTTGTGGAATTTGTTGTAATATATTTGTTCATAGTACTTTCTTACAATTCTTTGACTTTCTGTGGTGTCCATTGTTATTTCACCTTTTTAATTTCTGATTTTATTAATTTTAGTTCTCTCTGCTTGTTTCTTGGTGTGTCTGACTAAAGGTTGATCAATTATGTTTGTCTTTTCAAAGAACCTGCTTTTGGTTTCATTGAACTTTTGTATTGTTTTTTAAATCTCTATGTTATTTATTTCTGGTCTGATATTTATTGTTTCCTTCCTTCTACTATCTTTGGGTTTTTCATTTTGTTCTTTTTCTAATTCTTTAAGTTATAAGGTTAGATAGTTTATTAAAAATTTTTTCTTGTTTCTTGAGGTAGGCCTGTAGTGCTATGAACTTCCCTCTCAGAACTACTTTTGCTGCATTCCATAGATTTTGTGTTGTTGTGTGTTCATTTTCACTGGTTTCCTAGAAGTTTTTTATTCCTTGATCTCCTTGGTAACCCATTCATTGTTTAATAACATGCTATTTAGCCTCCATGTGTTTGAATGATTTTGAGTGTTTTTGTTGTAATTGATTTCTAGTTTCATGCTATCATGATCCTAAAGGATGCTTGATATGATTTCAATTTTTTGAACTTATAAAGACTTAGTTTTTGTCCTAATATGTGGTTTATCTTTGAGACTATTCAGTGTGCACTTGAGAAGAATGTATATTTTACAGATTTAGGGTGAAAAGTTCTGTAAATATCAATTAAAAACATCTGATCTAGTGTACCTAAATGGGACTCTTTTTTTCTTGATTCTTTGAAGATCTACTCATTGATGTCAGTGGGGTGACTAAGTCCCCTAATATGATTGTATTGCTGTCCATCTCTCCCTTAAAGTCCTCCAGAAATTTTTGTTTTTCTGTTTTTATTTTTTTGTTGTTAATTCATATCCCAGGACATTTTTTTTCCCATTTATTTTATTTTATTTCTCAGAGATAGTGGATGTAGGGAGGAAGAGAAAGAGAGAAAAAACATCGATGTATGAAGACACATTGTCGGTTGCCTCCCATACGACCCCAACCAGGGCCAGGGATCGAACCTGCAACCAGGTATGTGCCCTTGACCATGAATGGAATCTGCTGCTCTTCGCTCCATGGACCAGAGCTCTAACTGCTGAGCTTAATAAGCCAGGGCCCTCTAGAAGTTTTAAAATATGTTTTTGTGCTCCTATATTGGGTGTATATATGTTTACCAGGGTTATATCCCCTTGTTGGATCCATCCTTTTATATTACAAAGTGCATTTCTTTTTCTCTTGTTATTGCCTTCATTTTGAGGTCTATTTTATCACACATGAGTATTGCTACCCAGCCTTTTGTTTGTTTCCATTTACATGGAAATTTTTTTTTTCATCTGTTCACTTTCATCCTGTGTGAGTCTTTTGTTCTGAGGTGGGTCTCTTGTAGACAGCATATATATGGCTCATGTTTTCTTATCCAACCAGCTACCCTCTATCTTTTTACTGGAGCATTTAAGTCATTTACATTTAACGTTATTATTGATAGGTACTTATTTGTTGCCATTTTTATTCTTTATGCCTGTGTTCCTCTCTGTCTCTCTCGTTTTTCTTCTTCTTATACCAGTCCCTTTAGCATTTCTTGCAGTGCTGGCTTGGTGGTAGTAAACTCCTTTACCTTTTTTAGCCCTTTATTTCACCTTCAGTTTTGAATGATAGCCCTGCTGGAGAGAGTAGTCTTGGATTCAGACCCTTGCCTTTCATTACTTTGTGCACGTCATGCCACTCCCTTCTGGCCTGCAGTGTTTCTATTGAGAAATCAGCTGACAGTTTAATGGGATCTCCCTTGGAGGTAACTTTCTGTCTCTCCCTTGCTACCTTTAAGATTCTTTCTTTGTCTTTAACATTTTCCATTTTAATTATGTGTCTAGGTGTGGGTCTTTTGGCATTCATCTTGATTGGGACTCTCTGTGTTTCCTGGACTTGTGTGACTTTTTCCTTCACCAGGTTAGGGAAGTTTTCTGTCATATTTCTTCAAACAGGTTCCCTATTCCTTACTACAATTCTTCTCTCCTAATACCCTTGTGATGTGAACATTGTTACGTTTGATGTTACCCCAAAGCTCCTTCAAACTGATCTTGCTTTATAATTTTTTTTCCGTTTGTTGCTCTAATTGGGTGGTTTTCTAACTTGTCTTCTATCTCTCTTATTTGGTCCCCAGCTTCTTCTAATCTACTATTGAATCCTTTCCAGGTGTTCTTTATTTCAGCTATGTCATACTTCATTTCTGTTTGATTCTTATTAATAGCTTCTACCTCTTTTTTTCAAGCTCCCTCTGAGTTCCTTATAGTTCTCATTAAGTCGCTTGTAATTCTCACTAAGTTGTTTGAGCATCACTTTGAATTTTTTATTTTTTTAATCCTTACCTGAGAATATTTTTCCATTTTTGTTCAGATAGAGTGGGAGGTAAAGAGAGGAAGAGAGGCAGAGAGAGAGAAACATTGACATGAGAGGGACACATTGACTGGTTGCCTTCCACATGACCCCAACCAGGGCTGGGAACAAACCACAACCGAGGTACGTGCCTTGATCAGAATCGAACCCATGACTCATTGGCCCGCGGGCCAACGTTCTAACCACTGAGCCAAACTAGACAGGGCTACTTTGAATTTTTTATCTGAGACACTGCTTGCCTCCATTTCATGTAGTTCCTTTTCTGGTGACTCCTCCTTTTCCTTCATTTGGGGTTGTGTTTTGTCTCGCCATTTTCATGATCTGGTCAGTGTGTCCAGGGGTGTTGGGTCCTGCCTCGGCCATATCTTGGATCCAGTCTGGTCACCAGGGGATACTGGCATCTCTGGGTGGCAGCTGCAGCAAGGCAGGTGGCTCTTGGCTGCTGTGGGGTCTCTGTGGTCAGCGGCTCTGGGCTGGTGCGTGTCGGGGCCAGTGCCTCCTGCCTGCTGCATGTCTGGGCAGATTGACAGCTGGCAGCTCATGTTTGTCTGTCGTCACAGGCACTGCTGGGGTGTGTGGGTCCCGGGATGCCACTGCTTCCTGGCAGGCCTCTGTTCCCCAGCCACTGCTGCTGCTGCTGCCAGAGGCTGGCACTCAGCTCTAAGCCCTGCTGCCGCTGCTGGGCGTAGGTGCATGGCTACTGTGCGTGGGCTGGCGTTGGCACAGCACAGTCCACGGGTCTGATGGTGCAAGGCCACGGGTACTGGGCCCTAGCTGCTTCCCGCTGCCTCCTCCCAAGGAGGACCCAGCAGACCTTCCAAAGCGGTGGGGCCTTCCAGCTGTGAGCAGGGAGGAGCCCCTGGCAGTCAGTGCACAGCGGTAGCGGCTGTCCCCCGTCCGCAGCACCGGCACCGTCTCCCTAAGTTTCTGCACTGCTGTGTGGATGCTCTCCACACTCACACCCGCTCACACTCTTGGTCACACTCGCTCACCCTCTGAGACACTTGCTTCAGTCCTGCCACCACCATGTTACTGCTCCTTGAGGTGCAAGTTTTCAAATAAACCCCAAGCACCTTTCTTTTCAAAGGTAGAAATCTATTCCAAACCCTATATGTCTTCCTTTAGAAATGAGTTTTAAAATAATGCTGTTTTTTATTGTTCAAAAGAGAGGATCTTACTCACATAGGTACTCCAGAATTTGACCGTGTGCAGATTAGAGTATATGGTCCGTTGGACAGACCCATCCAGGTGGCAGATTAGTGGTGGAGGCAAGCACTGCACTGTGTTATTTTAAAACCAAAATAAAAACAACAGACACCCCTTGAGGCTTTGTGAGAGCAAACCCAAGGCAGCTAAATATGACTACTGTGGGCTCACTCCCCAGCATTCCACTGTGCAGAGAGCAGTGTCCACTCTCTGCTCCTGAGCCAGGCTCACCTCGTCCTGGGAAGCTGGCTTTCCCTGACACTGAGGTAGCCTGTGTCCCATGGCGGCACCACGGACTGAACACTCAAATACTAAGCATTCCGGAATAGCACAGACTGTAAGCCACCCTCCCGGCATTTTCCTGGATGCAAGATGCTTTTTGGTGAGTTTCTTTAATACCTAACAGCATCCAGTTACATAGCTACATGCAGCATTTTACACTATGGAAATGAAGCAACCATATAATTCTACAGATGTGTATTGACTACATACTACATGCCAGGTATCATGCTAGACAGTGAGGGTCCAACCAGAAACTATGCCTGACTTCAAGGAATTTACAGTAATGTACAACTTCTAAAAATGCCAATTTGAAAACTAATTTCAGGCCTGCCTGGACATGAGTTATCTGTGAAATATCTTTTAAAATACAGATGCCTGGGCTCCATCTCCAGAGATATGGTCTCAATAGGTCTGGGGGAACAGCTAGGAATCAACATTTTAACAAGTTTCCCAGGTGGTTCTGATGCTAGGTAGGTTTGGGAACCACTGGTCTGGTAGGATAAAAAGTAAGATAAAAAGTTTTGTTTTCCAAATTAGTATTTTAGTAAACATATTTCTTTCTTTATTTATTTATTTCATAGTTAAAACAATTACCCTATATCAAGCAAACACATGAGTAAGATTGACTGAACTTTCTATGCAAATACTAGAATGTACATGTATTGTGGTGTCACAGGCGGAATCAAATATTTTTTAGCCCTTTTCTTAAAATGACCCCCACTCGCCATCCCAGAGACCCTCTGGAAGATGTCCAGTCTCCTTCATTTGCAGCTGGGTCCCCCTCCTCTCTTTTACTCCAGCTACACTGCATTTTTTTTCAAGGAATATGTATGTAAGTATCTATAAAACTCAAGTTCTTGTCCTTTAAATGACTTCCAGCATTTTTGAGAAAATGATTATGTCTTCCAGCTCCTTTACACTATTTTTTGTTGTCACTTTCTTACAGGACTGGGAATGGAGAATATTGGTGGAATCTTTGTGGTTCTTATTTGTGGCTTAATCGTGGCCATTTTCATGGCCATGTTGGAGTTTTTATGGACTCTCCGGCACTCAGAAGCTACTGAGGTAATCTCCAAAGGGGTGTGGCAGGAAGGACAGAGTTCACAGGCTCATGCATGGACAAAAGTAATTTCAGACAGATGCTGTGAAGTCCTGCGGGAGCTGGAGGACCCACAGGACAGACCCAAAGGCAGGAGGTCTGGGTCGTCCGTCACCTATGCAGCTACAGAAAGGGCGTTTAACATTGGGTTTCAGATTCTTCTATGAAACAGCCCAGGAAATAAATATGTGAGAAAATGCTTATGAACAATGAAGTCTTATACAACTACAATTTAAGCTGTATTATTGTACAGTGCCAGCTTCCTAAAGGCTTTACATCTTCTGTCTGAGTAAGTTTTCCACTTACAAGTAAAGATGCTCAGAGATACTGCAGTCCACCTGAGCTCAGGAGTTACATCTTTCTTCTTCAGGATTTTGAAGAAGTTTAATTCCCAGACCTGTGGCTTCTCACACAGATGGACGAGTCTGAGAAGAAACCCTTATCCTATCCTCCCTCCATTCTGCCTCAGAGAAGGGCCAGAAATCCTTACACACTAATTGGGAACTTTGGTTTTTAGAGAACATTCGCCTCCATCTCAGTCTCCCCACTCGGGAACTTTTGATCTTCACTCACTGACCCTGGGTACGCAGCTCCTAATAGCACCTGAGTGTACTGTGCCCGGCACTCGGTCCCACCTCCTGTGGGGCCTGGTGGCCACACTGCCTTCAGCCTTGGACTCTGCGCTCGGCCTCTTGCCCACTCTCCAGCCCTCTCCTCGCAGCCCTGCTGCTCCATGCACAGAGGTCAGCTGCACCTCCCAGCTCCCCGAGACACTGGGCGTGACCAGCCCCAGACGAAAATCCCCCCTAGAATGTGCCCACGGCAAAAGCCTTCCTCATCTGCAGCAGATGTCCCGCCGTCCTTCTGTCTGTCTTGACCCATTTTTCCTCAGCTACTCTAGGATGATCTGTTCTCCCCTTCAGTTTTACCCCTGCTCTCTCCCCCAAATTTAAAAATATTCTCATGTTGACTCTCTATTTTTAAAATAACATCAACATTACTGTGACTCTTGCTCTACCCCTGCCGGCTCCCGAGGTGCTCCGGCTGCGTCCATCTCCATTTGCTCCACGCAGCCCTCAGCGCGGGGCGGTCTGGCTCTGAGAGGTCTGACCCTCCAGCGGACAGAACCCGCGAGGCTCAGAGTGCCCTGGGCGAAGGGAAGAGCTTTCCCCAGAGGCCCTCTCCTCACTGGCCTGCCTGTGCCCAGCTCTCAGGGTGTCTCCTACTTCTCCCTGCAGCTCTGCTGGTTTTTCACCTTTGTCCACTCCTTAAGTGGGTTCTGCTTACCTAGCACTTAGAGAAAGAAAGAGCTAGGCCAGGTGCTCCTTTCCCCATGAAGCTTCCCCAATCATCCTGCCTTCGTCCCTGGACCAGAGGGTTCTTCACTCCTCGGTCTTCCTAACACCCTCCCGCACCTCACACCACAGCAACCTGTGCGCAGAGCCCTCCCGCACCTCACACCACGGCAACCTGTGCACAGAGCCCTCCCGCACCGCACACCACAGCAACCTGTGTACAGAGCCCTCCCGCACCTCACACCACAGCAACCTGTGCGCAGAGCCCTCCCGCACCTAACACCACAGCAACCTGTGCGCAGAGCCCTCCCGCACCTAACACCACAGCAACCTGTGCGCAGAGCCCTCCCGCACCGCACACCACAGCAACCTGTGCGCAGAGCCCTCCCGCACCTCACACCACGGCAACCTGTGCACAGAGCCCTCCCGCACCGCACACCACAGCAACCTGTGCGCAGAGCCCTCCCGCACCTCACACCACAGCAACCTGTGCGCAGAGCCCTCCTGCACCTCACACCACGGCAACCTGTGCACAGAGCCCTCCCGCACCGCACACCACAGCAACCTGTGCGCAGAGCCCTCCCGCACCTCACACCACGGCAACCTGTGCGCAGAGCCTCCCGCACCGCACACCACAGCAACCTGTGCGCAGAGCCCTCCCGCACCGCACACCACGGCAACCTGTGCACAGAGCCCTCCCGCACCGCACACCACAGCAACCTGTGCACAGAGCCCTCCCGCACCGCACACCACAGCAACCTGTGCGCAGAGCCCTCCTGCACCTAACACCACAGCAACCTGTGTGCAGAGCCCTCCCGCACCTGCTGCAGTGAGGATTGTATCTTTCACCCCTTTGTTCCATGAAAAGCACGATGCTTAGTGTACAGGAGACAGTCAATAAATATATAGTGTTACATTCTTGTCACATGTAAAAGATTGGGCAGGTGGTATGGTTTTACCTGTTATAATTATTATTATAAGCACAGAGAGGTCAAGTACCTGGCCTAGAGTCTCAGCTATTTAGCAACAATAGTGTGTTTAGAATACAGGTCTCACTTCTTAACTCAGGCCATATTCTTTTCGGTGATACTACTTCTCTGTAGCTGCTTCAAGTAGAGGATCTGTATGTATTTGGTTACTCTTCTAAAAGCTCACCCATGGCCTAGACATACCTTGAAACTTTGGTGAGGACTCCCAGTAGCTAAAATGAAGAATAAGAGCTACATTAGCTGTTCGGTTATGGTCCTGTTGATAGAACTGAAAGACTGGAAGAAAGCACATGAAGAACAGAAGGCTTCTTCTCCCACAATGGCCTGGGGATGTGTCCTTCTCTAGCCCAGGGCAGATACCTGAACAGAGTTCATGCATGCTGTTTGGAGTAGATAAGTTTAGGTTCAAATTCTGGGTCAGCTATTTATCAGTCAAGTCATTTTCAGCGAAGTATATAACTGCTGAGCCTCAGTGTCCACGTGTGTGAAATGGGTATGATAGTAGCAGCAGTGCAGGTTCATGAGTCTTCATCCACAATTCTGAAACCTAAGAAGCTCAGAAAGTTCAAAAAATTTTATAAGTTTGTCAAAGAAATGCATTTGGTGGCAAAACTTGAATTGGTTTGAAACTATTGTTTATCTCATTCAGTGTGAAGGTACATATGTTTTGCTACAGAAATATCAATGTGTTTAAATATAGTCTGCCCCAGACCACACTGGGTGTGATATATAGTAATCATATGAGCATTTTGTATTTCCTTCCTAAAATCCAAAACACTCTGAAACAGCTGGACCCAGGGGTCCCGCCCGGAGAGGGTGGGCCTGCAGGAGTGTGCCGCTGTGACTGTGTGCTTCTAGTTGTTGGAATGCGTGCTCTCCAGGTGCAACCACTCAACCAAAAGGAAGGAGCATCTTCAGCCTGAGAGCAAAATGTTCGCGGAGACATGGTAGCTTTTTCAAGTACTTGAAAGACGGACATGGAATAGAAGGTTTATTAATTTAGCAGGCTTCTTGGTCCGCATGTAACTGGTATCAGTGGACATTTTCAGGGAGGGACTGTTAAGTTAGTAGACCAGAGCAGAAATTACCTACAGAAATGGTAGGACTCTTTCCTAGCACAGGGAGGTCGTTGTCTTTAAAGGTGTTCACACAAGGAGAGCAGCCAGGAGTGCTGACCGGGGAAGGGAGTGAGGAGATGGCTTGGAGGTCTGTACATCCTCTCCACCCCCAGGTTATACACATATGGTTCTGTGGCGCTGTCCCCTGAGCCCCATCCGCACAGATGCGCAGGGGCCCCAGGGGCTGGCTCTGAGAGGTTGGGCTGTGACCCCGCTGTTTTTCCAGGTGTCCGTCTGCCGGGAGATGGTGACTGAGCTGCGCAGCATCGTCTTGTGCCAGGACGGCGCGCACCCCCGCCGGCGGCGCGCTGGGGTGCCGCGGCCCCGGGCCCCAGTCCCCGAGGAGCGCCGGCCGCGGGGCACCGCGGCGCTCAGCAACGGCCAGCTGTGCGGGGCCGGGGCCGGGGAGCCCGAGCAGCTGGCGCAGAGACTGGCCCAGGAGGCCGCCCTGGTGGCCCGCGGCTGCACCCACATCCGCGTGTGCCCCGAGTGCCGCCGCTTCCAGGGCCTGCGCGCCCGGCCGTCGCCCGCCCGCAGCGAGGAGAGCCTGGAGTGGGACAAGGCCACCAGCAGCAGCGGGCCCGAGTAGCCCGGACGACCGGCCGCAGGCCAGGTAGGGAGGAGCGGCTGGCGCGCGTGCTGCCTGCCCAGCCGGACCGGCAGCGTCCACACGTCCCAGCGGATGTTGGATCCAGTAACTTCACGAAAGGATCAAAGAGCCCAACGCCCCAGCCAGAGACAGTGCCCTGACCCGGGAGCTGGTCCGCCCAGAGACTGGGACGCTAGTGGGGATGGGATGCGCTCCCTCCGGACCACAGGGGCCCGGGTTCTCCCAGGGCCTTTCCTTCCCGCCGGCAGGACGGTGGTGGAGGATCCCTGCCCAGACCAGTGGATGAACTGGTGGGATCACGTCACCGGTGGGATTTCCTGTGAGGAGGGGGCTGCTGCACTCTGGGTCTCGTTCTTACAGGAAAAAAAATAATAATAAACTCAACAGGGAAGTTTTTTTTCTGGATTTGTATATTTTTGTTAATGTTTTCTTAATGCCCCCCCCCCTTTTCCTTATCTACTTTGTTTTCTGCTCAATTCTGTTCATTGTTTTATTTGCTTGTTTATTTGGAGGGGTAAGCTAGGTTCGGGGATGAAAGTCAAAATCATTCCTGATCTTTTTTCCTGAATTTCAGGACAGAGAGTGGCCAGGGCACAGGTGCCAGGTGCTCAGCTCTCCTGTCTGGGTAGTGACTGGGCACACGTGTAGGAGGAAGGTCTGGGAAGAACAGGGTGGAGAGTCTCAAATCAAAGTCCACTAACGTGATTTTTTAAATGCCCCAAACCATGTAACTCATACTTTACTCAGAGACACCTTGAAATGGCTGGAGTTTCGGGGGTTAATGTGTCTTTTTTCTCCTTCTGATTTTCACCATTGTTGGGTTTGGTTTGGGCTTTTGTGAATGTGATTGCTAGAGAGAGACAGGTGAGAGACACCAGCTATCTGGGCCTGGGCTAAGGAGCAGAGGGAGCGCCCAGCTTCCCCTCACAGAGGAGGAGGGGGCCTGTGTGTGCCCTGCCTGGCAGCGCACCTCTTCCTCCCAAGCCTACACCCCAAGGCTGTCGTGGATTGGGTGACTTCTTGCTACTAGACATGGGCCCTGGGTGCAAATGTGAGTGTTGGTGTGTGTGGAGGTGCACGTGTGTGCGCGTGTGTGCATGTGTGTGTGTGTTTGTTAAACGAAAAGACATTAAATAATCAAAAGTTTGCCGTGTTCCCAGGAGAGAGGTGGGTTTTGCAGCCAATACCCAGGCCTAGGAACTCGGAACTCTTCCGTCCTGACCTCAGCTTGGGCAGTGGCCCCCTTGTGTGACCCAAGGGGATCATGAACTTCTCTTCCACCTGCAAAGTCAGTCGCTGCTTTCCAGGCCCTCAGCCGGCTGCTCGCTGGGCTTGCTGGACGCTGGCGGACCGAGCACTCCTGGGGGGAGCGGGTGCGGCTTCCGGCGGCCGCTGGACCTTGGCTTGTTTCCTCCAGTTGGGTGTTTCATGCAGAGAGTCTTCATTTTCTGATGGAAAACTTAAATTCTATGCAATTTCTGATTCTCACCTTAAAGAATTTAGAGGGAGCGGAAAATAAATAGCTGCTCCCTCACTTCTACCATCACCACCTTGAGTCAAACTGTCCTCATGTTGTCTTTGTTCTGAATGTACTAAAATAAAGACACGTTTGGAAGATGATGAGCTTAATTTCATGATTTTGCCATTTGGGTAGGTCAGCATGTTCTTCGTGCAGGATAGATAGTTAGAGCTGCCCCCCTGGGGGCCGAATGGCGCTCCCGATTGTTCCTGTGATGTAAAGGAGGCCAGCTTTCCCAGGCTGGCCTTCCCTCTCATGAATTTGAATTCTTTTCTTTTTTTCATCCTCACCCAATTTTTTGCATTTATCGTCAGATAGAGCGGGAGGGAGAGAGAGAAACATCGATGTGAGAGAGACACATCGACTGGCTCACACAACCCCAACCGGGGCCGGGGACAAACTGCAACCGAGGCACGTGCCCTTAGCGGGAACTGAACCTGGGACTCTGGTTCACGGGTCGACACTCTAACCGCTGAGCCAGGCCAGCCAGGGCTGAATTCTTTTATATTTTAGTGACTAAATGATTAAAGCTGTGCAGAACAGGAGTGTTTTTAAATCCTGATCTGGAGAAATCATGGAGAAACGTGGATTTGGGGGAAGACTGCCCACGGAGCCCGTTGGCCCCACTGCTCCAGCCCCAGCCCCAGCCCTTGCTTCTGACGAGGCGACCCTCCTGCGAGACCACATTTGGGGTGGGAAGGGATTTTGTTTTTCTTTTTATTTTTTAACTCATTTTTATAAGCAGAATATCTTGATCAACAGCAAATTTTTTTAATGGGTTAGTGAAATAAGTGTCCCCATAAATCGTGTATAAAGCCTGTTCCTTCTGCCATGTGGGCACAGGCAGGACTGGTGGGCGGTGTCGCTGCTTGGAGACCGTCCTGTGCCTCGCTCCGGCTGGTGAGTGGATTCACAGCCCGCCGTTCGCGCCCTTGGCTTGGCTCTATTTTTCATCTTGTTAGTTGTTGGCTTTCTTTTCCATTCTGTATTTTCTATCTGATTCTGTATACTGTTTAAATAGCTCTTTCTTGTCTGTTTATCTTTCTTCAAATATTTATAATAAAACAACAACAACAAAAAAACCCTGAAATGTTGGTGATGGATGAAAACTGTTTTGGTTTGGAAAGAATAGTCTGATGTGTCTAATATTCAGGCACTCAAAGCAAATAAAAACATAAATCTATGTGTGTCTTCCCCTCCACCTGCGCCCCACTCTGACCCACCCCACTTCAGCTCTTTGTTCAGATCCCAGAAAATTCTAGGTGGTTCTTTCAATTTGTAATCCTGGGAGTCTGAGCCAGTGCCCCAAACAGACACACATGTTAATGAAGTTCAGGATTTACAGGGTTTTGTCTTCTTAAATGCACTTTCACAGAACAGTCATCTGTTGATACCTAGGGTAACTCTAGTCAGATATCACCCCAGATTCCACTGGGAGCTTGAAGATTACATCAATTAAAATATAATACTTTGCTTTATTTCTTTTAATTGCTCAGGAAGGCCCCAACCGTCACAAGATCTCTGCCTCAGAACTCGGGTGGGGTGTAAGCTGAGCACGTAGATGGCCAAGACTCTCCTGGCGTTCTCTGATTCAATGCTCATATGAGAATATCCATCCTGGGAACTCGCCAAGCGGCCCTCTTATTGGTTAGGTGAGACCGAAATATCATGATAACCAATCCACTTGGGGCCACTCTGTGAAAGTTTATTAGTTTTGGATTCCAAGGAGTTTAGTTTTCTCCTGGAATCCAAAGGGACTTCCCCACGGAGCCGGAGTCCACTGCACAGGGCCAGAGCGGGCGGGGCACTGCAGGCAGACTGGCGGGAGGGGGCTTGAGAGAACCGTGCGGCCCTCCTGCCAGCGGGGCGTGGACATCGAGGTCAAATAGTCTGGGAATGATAAGGGAGATCTGATTCCCGGCTGGTTGTCAGCTCCCTTGGGGTAATAACAAAGAAGCCTGTTTGGGAAATTCAGAGAAGGATCCTTTCATAAAGATTTGCTTAAAGCTGGTGCTTCCTATGGGGCCTTCTCAGAGAGAAATGAAACCTTCAGCACCTTCGGCGGTGCGTGCTTCCCATGCCTGTCGATGAAAGGTGGCTTTCTCCCCACCGGCAAGTCCCCCACCACTGCCCAACGGGACACCCTCAGGGCGGACCACCTGGTCATCCTACAGTGTGTTCCTCAAAGACTGGTTATGTCATGCCTTCAGGAATTCTTCTCCTAGGAAAAAATACATGCATATATATAAACTCAGTGTGTCTTCCAGTGGAGAAAAGAACGCTCCAAGTGTTACAACTGAAGGGGCAACAACCCTCTTGTAATTTAATGGCAACCAGGCAAGAGAAATTCCGTCACTATTGATAGAACATTATTGTTCAGATTTTATACTAATTTAAAACGTGAAGCATGAAAACAGACTAGTGTTACTGTTACATAAACGGCAGTGCCAGTGCTGAGATCCAGGCAGGAAGGAGTCTGCTGAGGCCACAGAGGAGGGAGTGACCTCTCCGATCACGCACGGCAGAGCCCAGGCCCCAAGGAGACGCACAAAGAAGCTGACATATACTCTGCCGTAAATTAACGCAGAGCGTTGTGAGTGCTGCACTGGCTGATTCACCGGAGCATGCAGGGAGTCGGTGCGCTGTGCCGATGCAGGGTGTGGGGCCTGACCCCGTGTTCACAAGGTAGACGTCTGGAGCCCATACTGTAGAGGATGGAGGTCAGACACATAGGTGCCGTGACGCTTGTGCTGGAAAACCAGCTCAGGGATCCTGTCCACTTCAGTGTCCCTTGTACCCAGTTCAAGGCTCGCTCTTGACGCTGTCAAAAAACTCAGAGGGAAACAGCGACCAAAGGACCTCTTATCCTGTGGGCACTTTTCGTAGATTGGTGAGTAACCTTGAGGATGTTTCTTTAATAACAGTACACGTGAGATTCTGTAGGAAATGATGCAGAAGTAGAATAAACCGTATTCTGTCTGGAAAGATGACTTATTTGTAAGAAGCAGTGAAAGGAACCTAAACGATCGAGGTGCGGGGGTTGATCTAGAATGTAGACCACGTAGAAACTCGGAGGGGCCAGGCGTCTGGGTGGTTGAGAGAGGCTTGCACGGTGCCTTAGGCTGATAAAAAATTGGGGGAGGTGGTGAGCTCACAAAGCAATGTACAGATGATGTATTATATCATTACACACACACACACAATTTTTTTTTTTTTTTAATTCATGTTGATGAACTCAGCTCTATTGATCAGAGATAGCTTGTTCCTGTTTTGTTTTCACCCACAGTGGGGGAGGGGGCAGGATTCTGACTCTCCTATTATGCTCCTTTCTCTTTCTGTCCACAGTGGTTAGAGATGTCACCACTATCTCACTTCCAGGCTTCTTTAAGTTGTATTTGTGGGACGAGCTACAGAGACACACAGCCTTAGCCCAACAGAGTACAAAAAGACTAAGTGAAATAGCATGGAATGGTTTGAAGTGGATTATAAGCTCTTTAAAAAAAACAATCACATACTTAAAAAAAATTTTTTTTAGGAGAATAAGAGAGAGAAACATCAATCAGTTGCCTCCCACACAAGACGTGATGGGATTGAAACCCGCAACCTAGGTATGTGCTGTGACCATGAATCAAACCTGCGACCCTTTGGGTGTATGCGAGGGCTCCCCCACCCACTGACACCTGGGCTCGCATAGGGGAGCTTGCATTTTACTCTAAGTACAATGCAAATCCACCAAAGGGTGTTAAGCAGTGAAGCAACTTGATGCCATTTATATATGTTTTTTACATTCTTTTACTTTTTAAAATATTTTCAATTACAGTTTACATTCAATATTATTTTGTATTAGTTGTAGAGCATAGTGGTTAGACAATCATATACTTTACAAAGTGTTTCCCTCAAAATTTGCAGCACCCACCTGGCACCATACAGAGTTCTCACAATGTTATTGACTGTGTCTCCTATTCCGTACATCCATCCATGCTGTAGCAAATGGTAAGACTTGATTCTTTTTTTATGGCTGAGTAACATTTCATTGTATGTATGTACCACAGCTTTTTTTCACCCACTCACCTATTGATGGACACTTGGGTTGCTTCCATAGCTTAGCTATTGTAAATAATGCTGCAATGGATATAGGGGTGCACATATGCTTTTGAATGAATGTTTTGGGTTTCTTCAGATATATTCCCAGAAGTGGAATCGTTGGGTCATAGGAACTTCCATTTTTCATTGTTTAAGGAACCTCCACACTGTTTTCCACAGTGGCTGCACCAGTCTGCATTCCCACCAGCAGTGCATGAGGCTCCCTTTTCTCCACACCCTCTCCAACACTTGCGTGTTGATTTACTGATGCCAGTTCTGACAGGTGTGAGGTGATACTTCATTGTGGTTTTAATTTGCATCTGATGGTAGTGACATTGAGCATCTTTTCATATGTCTGCCACCTGTATGTCCTGTGTGGAGAAGTGTTTATTTAGGTCCTTTGCCCATTTTAAATCATCAGAAGTTGGTCAGAGGAGGGAAGTCGTGAGCAGGCGCACAGGCGGCTGCAGGAGCCCGTGCAAGCCCCGTGCCCGGTGCTTCAGGACTTGAACCGCTGCAGCCAGGGTCAGAGGAAGCCGTTCCTTGCAGGAGACTTAAAGCTGTTTCCTCTCCGTCCCCCTGCTGTGCAAGCTAGACTGGTGTGTGTGAGTTTGGGGAGGCAGGTTCCCGTCCACCTTGGAGAGAAGACAGCCTTGTCACCGCACCGTTTCTCCCTGCTTCCAGAAGCATTGCTGGGTTTGAGAGTCCGGCTGGCGGGGCTGTCGTTCTGTCCACACAGCTACGCACACATGAAGTGAAGGTGTTTCCCCCGTTCCCGCTGAGTGACGAGGTGTCCGAGTTGACTTCTTAAACCCGCATCCACTGTAAAACAGGTTCTTCTAGCATGTCAGTGTTATTTTTTTATATTTTCCTTTATTGATATTAGAGAGAGAGGAAGGGAGAAGGAGAGAGAGAGAGAAACATTGATGAGAGAGAACATCGACTGGCCGCCTCCTGCACGCCCCTCACTGGGGATGGGGCCCCAACCCGGGCGTGTGTCCTGACCGGGACTCGAACCGGCGACCTCTTGGTGCAGGGTCGATGCTCAACCACGAAGCCACGCCGGCCTAGCCATGCAGTGCTGCTGAACACACGCGGTGAGAACACCAGCAACGCCGTTGGCTTGTCCATTTAGACAGAAAGGTCAGACCGTAAATTTGTTCAAATCCGAGTGGTCAGGTCGGCCAACAACGCACAGATTTCAGAAACGGCAGTTGTATTCAGCTACCATATATTTTGTTTCAGACACAACAACAGATTTGCTGAGGGCACCATTGCTTCCAGAAAATGCAGGCCCTCCTGAGTCCGCCCTGCTGCCCTCTCAGCCGTCTGCCGACATTCCTCACCGGGTCCCCCAGGCCTGCAGTCAGGTCGCACTGCGCATGCTCTGCACCCTCGCCGCGTTCTTCCTCGGCTGTGCTCCGGCCGCTCCCATTCCTGCGGCGCGCTTTCCGGGGATGTCCACGGGCACAGCCCGCCCATCTCTATGGTCCAGCTTAAGTATCATCTCCCCTGTGCAGCCTTTAACGATCCTGTCCCCGATGGAGCAAGAAAACAACCTGCCCCTTCCTGAGCACGCTGCCCTCTGCTTGCCCCCGTCACTTTCCGCGTGGAATCAGATGCACTTGACACCTGTTCCTCTCCCCACCTGCTGGAGCAAGGCCTTCAGGCGCAGAGTAAGTGCCTTTTCCCTTTCCTATTATTTCACGGTGTGTAGGACCCCCTGCGCATTCTCGGGTCCCTGCACCGAGTGAGGCAAATTACACGGGGGCCAATGTACGTCAAACAGCCACAGGTGTGCTATTGAGAGCGGGCATGTGCCAACCCTTCCTCCTGTGAAGCAGCTGTGCAGAGACCAATGTGATACTTTATCCAGGCGAAAATCTGAGTGCACTTATTTTCCTGGGCTGAACGTGGTAGCGGGGCAGGTTGGTAATATCGCAGGGTGATGGAGAGTTGGCTGCAGGCGGCAGGTGGCAGAGAACTTTCCTTGCAGACCCCGACCACCGTCCGCGCTGGTCCTATGAGGAACCCAGCCTCCTGACTCACCCTTCTGCCTCTCTCTTCTCTCCTCATTTTCCTCAAAAAGCAATTTCTACTCCAAAATAAAATCAGCAGAACATGGTTTATGGGCTATCCATTCCAATATAAGTCATCAAGGCTGTACTTGCTCAGAATAAATGTGATCTCTTTTATCAAAAAAAATCAACTTCAGTTTCCTCCTTATTCTCCAATGAAACAGAAAAAAATGTTCCCTTGGTAGAGTTTGTTTTTATTTTATTTTATTTTATTTTTTATTAATTAATTAATTAATTTTTGTTACAGATGTTTCTCCTTTTCCCCCCACTGATCCCCCCACCCCCACCACCCCGCCCTGTGCCCAGCTTTGTTGTCCATGTCCATTGCTCATGTATATATGCATATAAGTTCTGTGGTTTATCTCTCCCCCACCACCCCGTTCTGGGGATTGTCAGTCTGTACCCCACTTCCACGTCTCTGGAATTACCCCATTCCTCAGACTGTTGTGTTCATTATATTCCACATGTAAGTGAGATCATATGATACTTGTTTCTCTTAGGATAATACTCTCCAGGTCCCTCCATGTTGTCTCAAAGGATAAGAGATCTTTCTTTCTTACAGCTGCATAGTACTCCATTGTGTTTATGTACCACCGCTTTTTTTTATCCATTCATCTACTGATGGACATTTGGGCTGTTTCCAGATCTTAGCTATTGTAAATAGTGCTGCTACGAGCATGGGGGTACATATATTCTTTCTGATTAGTGTTTCAGGTTTCTTAGGGTATGTTTCTAGAAGTGGGATCACTGGGTCAAATGGAAGTTCAATTTTTAATTTTTTGAGGTAGCACCATATTGTTTTCCATAGTGGCTGCACCAGTCTGCATTCCCACCAGCAGTGTACTAGAGTCCCCTTTTCTCCACACCCTCGCCAACACTTGTTGATTGATGATTTGATGATGGCGGCCATTCTGACAGGTATGAGGTGATACCTCATTATTGTTTTAATTTGCATCTCTCTGATTAGTAATGTTGAGCATTTCTTCCTATGTCTCTTAGCCATTTGTATGTCCTGTTTGAAGAGGTGTCTATTTAGTTCCTCTGCCCATTTTTTAATTGGGTTCTTTGTCTTCCTTTTGTTTAGTTGTATGAGCACTCTATATATATTGGAAATTAACCCCTTATCTGATATATCATTGGCAATGATGTTCTCCCATACAGTGGGTTGCATTTCCATTGATGATTGTTTGCTGTGCAGAAGTTTTGAGTTTGATTTAGTCCTATGTGTTCTGTTTCTCCTTTGTTTCTGTTGCCTTAGGTGGGGTATCAGTGAAAATTCTGATGCGTATAATGTCTGAAATATTGTTGCCTACAGTTTCTTCTAGGATTATTATGGATTCATGAGTCACATTTAAGTATTTTATTCATTTTGAATTTATTCTTGTGTATGGTGTAAGTTAATGGTCTAGTTTCATTTTTTTGCACGTAGCTGTTCAATTTTCCCAACACCATTTATTAAAGAGGCTGTCTTTACTCTACTGTATGCTCTTGCCACCACTGTCAAATATTAATTGAGCATATTGCCTTTGGTCCATTACTGGGTTCTCTGTTCTGTTCCACTGGTCTATCTGCCTGTTCTTGTGCCAGTACCAGGCTGTTTTGATTACAGGGGCTTTGTAGTATAATCTGAAATCTGGTAATGTGATCCCTCCAACTTTGTTCTTCTTTTTCAAGATTGCCTTGGCTATTCGAGGTTTTTTGGTTCCATATGAACTTTTGAAGAATTAGTTCTAGTTCTGTGAAGTATGCCGTTGGTATTTTGATGGGGATTGCATTGAATCTATAGATTGCTTTGAGTAATATGAACATTTTAATAATGTTAATTCTTCCACTCCATGAACAAGGTATGTGCTTCCACCTTTTTATATCTTCCTCTATTGGTTTTTTCAATGACCTGTAGTTTTCTGCTAATATGTCCTTTATTTCTTAGGTTAAGTTCATTTTTAGGTATCTTAATTTTTTTGCAATGATGGTAAATGGGATTGTTTTTTGGTTTCCCTTTCTGTGAGTTCATCATTGGTGCATTAGAATGCCTTCGATTTCTTGATGTTAACTTTGTATCCTGTATCCTGCTACTTTGCCAAATTCATTTATTAAGTCTAGTAGATTTTTGATGGAGTCTTTGGGGTTTTCTATGTATAGTATCATGTCACCTACAAATAATGACAGTTTCACTTCCTCCTTTCCAATTTTGATCCCTTTTATTTTTTCTTCCTGTCTGATTCCTGTGGCTAATACTTCCAGTACTATGTTAAACAAGAGTGGTGCAAGTGGGCATCTCTGTCTTGTTCCTGTTCTTAAGGGAAATGCTTTTAGTTTCTGCCCATTGAGTATAATGTTGGCTGTAGTTCTTTCATATATGGCCTTTATTATGTCAAGATATGATCCCTCTATTCCCAGATTGCTAAGCATTTTTATCAGAAATGGGTGCTGGATTTTGTTGAATGCTTTTTCAACATTTATTGATATGATCATATGATTTTTATCTTTCATTTTGTTGATGTGGGGTATCACATTTATTCATTTGCAAATATTGTACCAGCCTTGCATCCCTGGGATGAATCTTACTTGGTCATGGTGAATAATTTTTTTGATGTATTGCTGGATTCTATTTCCTAGTAATTTGTTCAGGATTTTCGCATCTATGTTCATCAGGGATATTGGTCTGTAGTTTTCTTTCTTTGTAGTGTCTTTTTCTGGTTATGGAATTAGAATTATGTTGGCCTCATAAAACAAGTTTGGAAGTCTTCCTACTTTTTGAATTTTTGAAATAGTTTGAAGAGGATGGGTATTAGTTCTTCTTTGAATGTTCGGTAAAATTCCCTGTGAAGCCATCTGGGCCTGGGCTTTAATTTGCTGGGAGAGTCTTGATTACATCTTCAATGTCTTTTGTTGTTATTGGTCTGTTCAAGTTTTCTATCTCTGCCCAGTTCAGTTTTGGAACACTGTATTTCTAGAAATTTGTACATTTCGGTTAGATTGTCGAATTTGTTGCCATATAATTGTTTATAAGTTAACAATCCTTTGTATTTCTGTGGTGTCAGTTGTTACTTCTCCTCTTTCATTTCTGATTTTGTGCATCTGGGTTCTCTCTCTTTGTTTCTTGGTGAGTCTAGCTAACAAACAATCAATCTTGTTTATCGTTTTAAACAACCAGCTCTCTGTGTAATTGATCCTTTGAATTGTTTTTTGGTCTCCATGTCATTTATTTCTGCTCTGATTTTTACTATTTCCTTTCTTCTACTTGCTCTGGGGTTTTCTTTCTGTTTGCTTTGTAGTTCTTTAAGTTGTGAGGCTAGATAGTCTATTAGAAATTTTTCTTGCTTCTTGAGGTAGGCCTGTAGTACTACGAACTTCCCTCTCAGAACTGCTTTTACTGCATCCCATAGATTTTGTGTTGTTGTGTGTTCATTTTCATTGGTTTCCAGGAAGTTTTTAATTTCTTCTTTGATCTCCATGGAAACCCATTTATTGTTCAATAACATGCTATTGAGCCTCCATGTGTTCAAATGTCTTTGCATGCTCTTGTTGCAATTGATTTCTAGTTTTATGCCATTGTGATCTGCGAAGATGCTTGATATGATTTCAATCATCTTGAACATGTAGAGGCTTAGTTTGTGCCCTAACATATGGTCTATCTTTGAGAATGTCCCATGTGCACTTGAGAAGAATGTGAATTCTGCGGTTTGGGGATGTAATATTCTGTAGATACCTATTAAATCCATTTTATCTAGGGCTTTATTTTAAGTCTGTGTTTTCTTGTTAATTTTTTGTCTAGAAGGCTTATCCAGTGATGTCAGCGGAGTATTGAAGTCCCCTGCTATGATTGAATTGCTGTCGATTTCTCCTCTGAAGTCATCCAAAAGATTTTTAATATATGTTGGTGCTCTTAAATTGGGTGCATATATGTTTAACAAGGTTATATCTTCCTGTTGGATAGATCCTTTCAATATTATGTAGTGGCCTTCTTTGTCTCTAGTTATGGCCTTCATTTTGAAATCTACTTCATCAGATATGAGTATTGCTACCCCAGCTTCTTTTTACTTTCCATTTGCTTGAAAGATTTTTTCCATCCCTTCATTTTCAACCTATGTGAGTCTTTTGTTGTGAGGTGGGTTTCTTGTAAACAACATATATGTGAGTCATGCTTTCTTATCCAGTCAGCTACTCTGTGTTTTTTTTCATTCACATTTAAGGTGATAATTGCTAAGTACTTATTTATTGCCATTTTTGTTTAGTGTGGTTCTATTTTATTTTTCTATTTCTTCTACTAATTACAGCAGTCCTTTTAACATATCTTGCAGTGCTGGTTTGGTGTTAATATGTTCCCTTAGCTTCTTTTTGTTTGGGAAGCTCTTTATTTGACCTTCTATTTTGAATGATAGCCTTGCTGGATACAGTAATCTTGGATTCAAATCATTGTTTTTTCATGACATTGATTACTTCATGCCACTCCCTTCTGGCCTATAGTGGTTCTGGTGAGAAGACAGTGAGAGCCTTTGGGGGTTCCTTTGTAGATAACCTGTTGCTTATCTCTTGCTGCCTTTAGGATTCTGTTTGTCTTTCATTTTTGGCATTTTAATTACTATGTGTCTTGGCGTGGGCCTGTTTGGGTTCTTCCTACTTGGGGCTCTCTGTGCTTCTTGAACTTGAATGCCTTCTTCCTTCACCAAGTTAGGAAAGTTTCCTGTCACTATTTCTTCAAATATATTCCCTAACCCTTGCCCATTTTCTTCTTCTTCAGGGACTCCTATTTTGTGAATGTTATTACTTTTCCAGTTGTCCCACAGTTCTCTTAAGCTGTCTTCCTTTTTTTAAATTGTTTTTTCCTTTTAGTTTTCTGATTGGTTGATAATTTCTACCCTGTCTTCTAATTCACTGATCTGATCCTCAGCTTCCTTTACTCTGCTGTTTAGTCCTTCCAATGTGCTCTTAATATCTACTATGTCATTATTCATTTCCACTTGGCTGGTTTTAAATGTTTCTACATCTTTACTCATGGTGCTGATGTCCTTACTCATGCTGTTGAGCTTCCTCATTATCATAGCTCTGAACTCTACCTCTGTTAATTGTCTTAACTGCATTTCATTGATCTCATGTTCAATAGAGTTCTCTTGTTCTTTCATTTGGGTTTTGTTTATTTGTTTCACCGTTTTGGCTATCTCAGTGGGTTTTGGAGCTTGCCAAATTTTCTCTGTGGGTGTTAGTGTTCTGCTGTTTGTGGCTCCCTCTACTGGGTTTAGATGGGCCTGTGCCGGCCCACATTAAACACCACTGTCAAGTCTTACTTTCCTGGGAGATTTGCAAGCCCAGGAAAGGTTTAGTTATCCTCTAGCTCTTCCTGGTAGCTAGTAGTCTCAGTTACTCAGTGCCTTGGTGTAGCCCTGGTGTTCTGCATAAAAGGATTTCTAGAGGGTAGGTTAGATGCTGGTTATTAATGAGCTTCAATTTGCATTTCTTTGCTGCACCTGGGAAAGGCTGCATCTCTGAGTGGCAGGGCTGCTGGTTTCCCCACTGCTCAGGGAGTGAGTTGCCTGGCCACTGTCCTTGCCGCAACTCAGCAAAAACTCTTGAGTGTCCTCCAAATCACAGGTGTTTACACAGAGTTTCAGCCCAGTCTTCCCTCCCTCTACTGTAGCCCCCAGTTGAGTGGCTCAGACTATTTTAACACTCTGTCCTGGCTTTCTGTGCTGTGGAGCAGGCTTGGTCTTTATTCCCCAAGTGTGCAGCTCACAGCTAAGACTGCTTCTGTCCATGGGCTCCCATCCCGCCACCCTCTCACAACTCTGCAGATTCTACCAGTGTCCCTGGTTATATGGTCCTGTCCTGCTGCTTTTCTGTTGCCTTTTTTTTTTGAGGATTTGTCTTTATTTTAGTTGTAATTCCCATTTGGTCCTGAGAGATCGTCTGCGTAGCTTCCATTCACTCTGCCTCCATTTTTCATATCCTCTACACCTATCTTGTGTGCTGCTGTGTCGCACGGGCTTCCTTGTGCCCCAGCACCCTGCAGGCCCCGGGGGTAACTGGATCGCACAGTCCCTTGGGGACCCGGCTCTATGCCTATGTTATGGGCTTCTGGGTTGCGCAGGCCTCTCTGGTGCTTCAACACCCCACAGGTCCCATGGGTAACTAAAATGCACAGTCCCTGCTGGGTCCCACAGGCCTCTCTGGTACTGAAGCACCCCGCAGGTCCCGTGGGTAACTGGATTGCACAGTCCCTGCTGGGTCACACAGGCCTCTCTGCTCTTTCAGCACCCAGCAGGACCCGCTGGTAACTGGACCACACAGTCCATGCTGGATTGCACAGGCCTCTCTGGTGCCCCTGCACCTGCAGGTCCCGGGAGCAGGCAGCTGGATTGCACCAGTCTCTCTAGAGCTCTGGCTTCCCACTGCTCTTGTGAGCTACTGGACCGCACAGGCCTCCATGGAGCCCCAGGTCCCACCGCTGGTGGCTGGGGAGTGCTGCTGCCCCGTGGGGCTCAACTCCTGCTCAGCTTTTGCTGTAGTTTTTGGGGATGGGTCTCAGCTGCTGGTCTGTGCTTCTGTGTCTAAGGATGGATGTCTGCTCCCCAGCCTCTGTTGCTGGGGGTATATCTCAACTCTGATCAGGCTGCTACTATGGGGTTGGTGCTGGGTTCCGGGCTGTCTGCGGCTTCTGCTACCAGCACCTTGACAGCTCCACTACTGTGCACTGGTCTGTGTTGACACAGAGTGTCCACTGGTCCGATGGTGCCAGGTGCGTTGGTAGCTCAGGTTGCTGGGCCCTAGCTGCTCCCACTGCCTCCTCCCTGGGAAGGCCCAGGATCTTCCAAAATGGTGGGACCTCCCCACGGCGTGCAGGGAGAAGCGCCCTGAAGGGCTACTTACCGCAGTAGCCCGCTACTCCGTCCACAGCACAGGAACCTTCTGCTCCGGGCTCTGAACTGCTCGGGTTTGGTCGTCCACCTTCACGTCCACTCACACTCTCTCACACACTCACCCTCCCTCCCATCCTGCACGTCACCATCTTTTCGAGTTTGTTTTTAAATGTGAAAACATCATCACAGTTTAAAGGTCAATAAATTACAGCTCTGACATGTAGACTGATTACCATAGTGGGAAGTCTGGTCAGTTTTGACAAGTTTAGGAAAAAGCTGCTATTTTCCTCAGCAGTAGTACTTAGACAAGAAACCGGAAGGGAGCGGGGAGAAGGAACAGGTGTTTCCGTAATGTCAGCGACATGCCAAACGCACTGTAAACCCATGTTTGTCTAATCCCCATGAGAGTCATTTCAGCTAAATATTACCATTTACAGGCAACAAAACAAAGCCTTCTAGAAGTTAAATGGCTTGTTCAAAAGTCCACAGCTCGTGGAAGACACAGCCGCAGAAGCATAAGGCGGGGACTCAGACCCGGCTGCCCTGTCCCTGGGCCACCTTCCTCTCCCCACACCACCTAATCCCTGGGGACTGGCAGCCATTTGATTTTTATCAGCTAGGATGCTTGCTTTTTGTTGTTGAATCAGACAAATCATTTTGATCCTGTAGCTTTGTTCCCTGCTAATATTTTGCATTAGTTTGGAAACAACCTGCTTCCATAAATATTCAGCTATCATCAGAGATACTAAATATATTACTTAAGAGATGGACTTTTACTGTAAGACACTTTTCACTGGGTTTTCTGACAGTGTCTCTTATCAACAACAGGAAGGGTCGATGGCTTCAGGAGCCACTCGCCTTGATGGACCGGAACAGCCAGAGCTGGTGTGAACGCCCAGCTGCTCTGTTTCCTTCCAAAACAAGAGTCCTGTGTTCAGTGGTCAGAGACAACAATCCAAACGAGGACGAGTATGTACAAGGCCTTGTAGATCTGGACGTTTGCCATCTAAACTTGTGACTCTGGAAGGACCCTCTAGTGGTCAGTCTTCCACTTTAGTCCGTTTTCTAACTGACCAGAGAGGAAACGGTTGCGTCAAACCCTTTGCCACGTGCCATGCTCGCACTCGGGGGCGGGAGAAGGCTTGTGGGTGCAGCTGAAGGTGGGGTACACCATGAGATACAGAATACAGACCAATAAAAGGAAGAACTTTTAAACAGAGCAATGAGTTCCCTGTGACTCTAAGTTTGCAAGTTAATGACAGACCAGAGACACCTGAGCACATTAAGGCTAGCGGAGATGACTCGTACATTTTGTGGGAAGTCAGACTAGGTGACCTGTTATGATGATGATTATATAAAAGTAACTAATAATAGTAGCTATCTTTTATTGAACACTGAAGAAACACCAGATAGTGAACTCTGTCTTATATATGCTATTTTTATATTCGCAACAGCTACATTTTATTTTCTTCATGTTACAGAAAAGGAAACTACTTTACTCAACCAGCACCAGTTTAGAAGTCAGTGGAAGTAGGATTTGAACACAGCTGCCTGGCTCCAAAGTCTTGACTATTAAGGACACAAGTGTATGTAACTGCAATGTAGGATGGAAACAATATATATCCCAAACATAGTTATCTTGTTGAAGAGATATGAAATGTGGAGTTACAAAATAATAAGAGACGTATTTAATAATGAAAAAGGCATGATTACAAAAGCTGTAAAAAGGAATTATGTAATCAAGTAATAACATTTATATTCAACAAGCATTTATTATATTATAGTCAAAAGAGTTCTTTCAACATTTGTTATGTGCACATTTGTCCTAGACACGGAAGGGTACCGGAAACCAGGCACCTAAAGCTGAGGGAATTCACATTCTGGATCACTCGTTTAGCCCTGACTTTTAATTTGGTTTTGTTTACCATATTGGCGTTTAATTCATACTTTATGGCTTATTTTTATAACTAATCAAGTAATAAATTTATGTTATAGAAAATTTGGAAAATCCAAAATTGAGCAAAATATAAAACACTCCAAATGTCAGTACCTAAAGACATTCACTATTAAAATGTTGTCTCGTAGTCGTTTTTACATGGTTTTTGATCATGCTATTATGTTATTTTCTCACGTCCTCGCCACACACATTGAGCTGATCCGACAAGATTCTGATGCGCTGTAGACAAGAGTTAGGTGCTAACTTCTCTGGAGTCCCCGGGCGCCGTACAAATGCACCTTGCACAGTGCTGTCAGAGCGGGTGCTGGAAGGAATAAGACATGTACAACAAGGTTCTTGTCCTGGAGGTGTTGCCAATCTGTGTTAAAAGTCAAGTCCAATTGCACAAAGCAGCCTAGGTCAACAGTTGGTGGATTAAGTGAGTATTTAAAGGACACTTCTTAGAAAGGAGTGGTAGGTGGTGAGGACAGCTGAGGACAGTCATTAGTGCAGAGGAGTCTGAGATTACTTTGTAACCACCCAATAGGATCGGGTGGAGACGGGTCAGTCTACCTGTAGCCAGCTGCTGTCGGTGCCCGGCAGCCTCTCCCCCCATCGCCACTGTGTTCCACACGAGCAGAAGAAACCAGAGCCCCTCTCTGCGCAGAGGACCTCACGAGTGTTTCTTCTCAGCCTGGGGACAGGAGCGGATTCTAGGCTCCACAGCCAGCCCACGGCAAACTGGAGAAAGGGTTTAAGACTTTTTATAGTTCTTTCTTTTAAGTGTGTCTGCTCAGGGGGACATGCTGAAACAGTGCTCTCTGTTGCCTGGTTATCCGATCGCTGTGACCCCGGGGTCCCCATTCGACAGCCTGTGTGAAGCACATTGGAAATGGGTGCCGAGCTTGGCTCCAGTGGGAAGCACAGAAGGGACACTCCGGGAGCTGGGGGCTTTGTCAGACGGCCTGAATTCATTTAATAGTTCGCAGCTAATCCATAGGGCCGTGTCCATCAGGTGGGTGTAAACAGGGCTGGATTTGAAGGATTTTCAAGGAGTCGTACTGGAGGCTCCCCTGAGCACGAGGCGTGCGTCTCGGGCCACATCTGCCCACTTCAGCTGGGCTGTGGCGGCTTGTCTGGCGGGCTGCCCGCCCCGTAAGCGCTCTTTAATGCCAGGTGAAATGAAAATTCCGCTTCGTAATCATTAAAGTTCCAATTTAATTTCTCATTATTAAATCATGAATTTGGCAAAAACATGTAAATTAAACAAAATGAATAATTTATAAGCAAATTGAAGTGTCGGTGAAAGACAGAAGCCTAATCTCTAAAGATTAAGCAAGACACAATAACCACACTATCGAAAAGGTCAAATCTCAGAGTACACGGGAGCAAATGCTCTTTCTTATTTTTCCCAAAGGGCCAACTCGTTAAAATTGAGTTGGTGATTTCATGCTTGGTGGTACCCACATGGTTTGAGAACGTCGGTGTTTCCGTCTCCACGTAGCTAGAGAGGGGTCAGACGGATGGTCCTCAGCAGACACCACCTCTGGGGAACGAACACCTGCTGAGAGCCACCTGGTTCTTTCAGCTCCTCCTTGCCCTGAAGACAACCCTGCTGGGGGCAGAGATTAAACTGGTTTGATTTTTCAGTGTCCCCACTGAGACTGGGCAGAGGTCACTGTGCCAGAGGGAAGGATGGTCCCAGCCAGCTGCATGTCCGGTAGGCGGTGAGCCACAGGGCTGAGACCCGCTCCAGCTCCTTGCGGGAGCAGGGGCCCACGTGGACCATGTGCAATGGGATGGAGACCTGCAGGTTCCGGCCAGCAGCAACCACTGACAGCATTTTAATTCAAGACCAAAGGAGCCACAACAATATAATCCCAGCAATTGGCTCTAAATGTCTTCCTACAGCGAGAAGCAGTTACCTTAAGGGCAGTGAAAGCAAAGATCATTCCCGGGGGCTTCAGAGAAAAATCCCTTCCCTTCCAAACTGGACACAGGCCTTCCCTGATGGTGCCGGGTACGCTCTGGGGTTCGTGCTGATTCCTGCACTGTGACAGCGTCCGCATGACTGCATCCGCCCCCTCACCTGCTGTGGCGCCTGAAACTGTGGGCAGAGTGACTTCTTTGAGTGAAAGCAGTACTGAGTTAATCAGCACAGCACTGGGAGAGCGGAGCCTTTGTGAAGGGTATGGAGGTTCGGTAGGTCTAGTGCAGCAGGACCTGCCTCTGGAGCCTGGGTGGGTCTGTGCGGTGCTGGGAGTGGCCAGGGGTGCTGGGTTCTGTGGGAAAGCTGGTTTTAGAGACAA
The DNA here is from genome assembly GCF_014108415.1 of Molossus molossus. Lineage (NCBI taxonomy): Eukaryota > Metazoa > Chordata > Mammalia > Chiroptera > Molossidae > Molossus > Molossus molossus. Next base: position 504,207 of record NW_023425358.1, read on the forward strand.
AGGGGGAAGGGTGCAGGGGAGGAAGGGAACTAATGTTTCCTTCATGTCTGTTGTGTTCCAGATATTATGCTAAGTGCTTTTACATAAATTGTCATGTTTATTTCTCACAGTAACTCTTTCAGGGGTCATCCTGCTGCTGGAGTCCTGTTCTTTTGTGGAGTCACAGACGGCATTTCAGGAGACTAAAACGTGAGGGATGAGCTTTAGTGGTGAGACGCACCAGGGTGGATGTGAAAGGCTGCCCCTGGTCCCTCATGTCTTATCTCTGTCCTTTCGCCCTGGAAAAAATCCAGCTGCCTCAGGCACCCCCACAAACACCCGAGAGGCGTCACTGACAGTCCCTGGGATCAGAGGGAGCAGGCAGCCCCCAACTTTGATACTTGTCTTCTCATATACGTGAATTTCAATGAGAGACTCTAGATATTTGCATTGTGTTTAGTGAATTTATTAAAAAATTAAAGCATGCACATTTGATAGAAGCAAGCATACGTCAGCATCTGGCTTACAAAGCAAGACAGCCTCTCAGGTTATCTCAAGAGCCAGGGGGTGGTTGGTTTCTGTCTTATATACCCACCTGTCGATAAGTATTTTGAGAAATTCCTCTGCTAGATATCCTGATACAGATTAGCTCCAAAAGTCTACACTTTTCTTTGTTTTGGCTTCCCCATAATTTATGGTATTTGACTTTTTGGTTTACACCCCCCCCCCCCCACTGTTCTAACAACTCCCAGAAGATTTGCACTAAGTGGAGTCCTCCTCCTCCTCCTCCTCCCCCTTCCCTCCCCTTCTCTCCCGCACTCTTCTGTGAGAAGAGGTTTTAACCCTTTGTTCTCAAGATGAGGCCCTGCTGCAAGTGGCCTGCAACGCTTTTTGGCTTTAACTATCCTGCCTCAGTTTCCCTATTCCACTTGTCCCAGAATGTTCCTAGCTCTTCACTGTCCTACAACACAGCCTCGTCCTCATGGAGGCTGAAAACAAAGGCCGGTGTGTAGAGTCTGCGCCAGTGGTCGGGCGTCGGCAGTCTCAGTCCTTGTCCAGGGCGCTCGGTGCCGCTCCGGCTGCCGTCACGGCGGTGCTCCCGCACCAGGGTCCCGCCTGGGGCCTGCATTCGGAGCGCACGGCCTGCTAGGCCACGTGGGTGCTATGGAGAGAGACCCGCAAACAAAGAAGGCCAGTGTGTGTTACTGGGCGAGAGAGAAAAGAGAGAGAAAGCTTCTTTTTATAAGCTGATTATATTATTTCCGGCTTGGGAGGGCCTGGGCCCTTTTCCAACTAACCAGTCACTTCCAAGCTACTTTCTATCTTCCAGGGCTGTGTCTCTCATCCAGCCCAGTCCTCCCCCGGGCCAGACTGACAGGCCACTACGGTGTCACGTGGCCCCGTTAGCTTGTGCTCACCGCCCCGTGACACCTGGAGGGCAGGCCGCCCCTACCTGGACATGAGAAGGCAGTGCAGACAACCCCTAGGCAGTGCAGACCCCGCCCCTGCTTCTCATCCCCAACAACGGCCCACAACTAAACCACAGCGGAACTAGAAGGCCCCAAACCCCGGGAGGCTTATTCTGTATAAAAGGCGCTGGAACCCAGGCTTGGGGCTCAGCCTTTGGAGGTGACTCCGCCGGGCCAGCACCGGTGCACATTAAACAGTCCTTTTCTAACCCTCCGAGTGCGTGTGTCTGTCCCTTCGACTGAATTTCTGCCACAACATTTTCGTGCTGGCCCCTTGAGCCACCATTGTCGGAGGCCAGCGGGAAGGACCCCCTGTTTTGGGGCCCCTGAGACAGAAAGGAAGGTGCACCACTGGTGATTCCCTGGCCCTGACCCTCGCCGGGCCCGACTGTATTCGGCCACCGCTGTGCTCAAACGGACTACTGAGGACAGAAAAGCCTGCCAGAATCGGATCAGTAAGTGTCCCTGGGACCCAGGACGGAGTTCAGGCCCGCCTCTAAGGCAGAAGGGGAGCTTGACCACCTCCCAGGAGGCACAGACGCCGCACAGGACAGGGAATTCCTCAGTTTAAATTCTGTGTGATAGTGTGTGTGAGTGACCTGCTCCAACACCTGTCACGGAGCCTGCGTGAGTCCCAACCTGTGTGTCCATGGCAACCTCATATGGCTAAGGGCAGTATTAGGTTCTTGAGGACGGTGTATCTATCCAGCAAACCCGATCTATACTGACCTGCCAATGCCAAAAGGTACCTAGGTCCCCGTGAGGGGAGTGGCCAGGCGGAAGAAATGAGAGTTTCCTCCTGTTTGTCTTGCAACACCATTCACTGGGAGGTTTGCTTAACCATCCTAGATGTCATTATGGGGGAAAGCTTCTCTAAACCCACTGTTCTGGAATGTAGGATAAAGAGTTTTACAAAGGGGTTCTCAGGATATTATGGGGTCAAATTGACTCCTGGAAAATTATACACCCTCTGTGAATTAGAATGGCCCAACTTTGGTGTGGGGTGGCCCTCTGAAGACACCCTTGATGTCCCTACCGCCCAGGCTGTAAATAGGGTAGTCACCAGAGACTCTGTCCAACTAATGTTCCTACATAGACCAGTGGTTGGAAATAGCACAAACCAGAGGAAGCTAAGATGGCAATGGGGAGGACTGGAGCGTGGGTGAGTGTGGGTGAGTGTGAGTGTGGAAGACCAACCTTGAGCAGTGCAGAGACACAGGGCAGAAGGTTCCTGTGCTGTGGACAGAAACCAGAAGGCTACCTGGTAAGCAGCAAGCCAGCAAACTTTCCCCAGGGCGGCGGGGAGGCCCCGCCATGTTGGAGGATCCCGGGTCTTCCCTGGGAGGAGGAAACGGGGAGCGTCTGGGGCCCAGCGACCTGAGTCCACTAGAGCACCCTGCATCATCCGTGCAGTGGACTCAGCTGGCCTGGCACCGTCAGCACACAGTGGGTGCCTGCAGCAGTAGCCGAAACCAGTGGGGAGCAGGAGCCCCACTCCCAACAGCAGCGGCAGCTCGCCTAGGCCTGCAGCAGTGCACCCAGCCCAGACCCCAGCCCTGCAGCAGTGGGAGGACCTGCCCAGACTCCAGGCCCCAGGAAGCTTTCCCAGGCTCATGGGGGCACAATCACCAGCTTGGGAGCTTGGTACCTTCCCCCATAGCAATAATGACTGGGCAAAAGTAGAGCCCCACTTCCAACAGGCAATAGCAGCTCAGTCTGGCAGCTGAAACCATCCCCAGTGTCATCAGCAGAAGCCGATCAAGAGCAGTGCCTCAGCCCAAACAGCAGCGAGTCTCTGGGAGCTGAGACCAGCAGGACAGACCAATTCCAGCCACCAGGTATCAACCCTTTAGGACCCTCAGCGGACAAGAGGAGCCATACACCAAAACAGACTGGGAGGCACAGCACCTTAATTGATACACACTGACCTGCCTACACATTCCAACATCCCTCACTGGGCTTAGAACTACCAGATTGCTAAAATGGTGAAACAACACCCAAATGAAAAAAAAAGAAGAATCACCAGAAATGGAACTACAGGAACTAGAAGAAAGCAAGTTGTCAGACAAAGAATTCACAGCAATGTTTATAAGGGTGCTCAAACAATTTGGTGAGAACTACAAGCAACTTAATAAGAATCATGAAGAGCTCACGGGGAACTACTTCAGCTTAAAAAAAGAAGTAGAAGCTACGCATAAAGAGATAGAAGCTATACATGAAAATCAAGAAGAAATAAAAAATGACATAGCTGATATAAAAAATACCTTAGAAGAGTTCAATAGTAGAGTAGAAGAAACTGAAACTGAATCAGGGACTTAGAAGACAATTAGATAAAAACACCCCAAAAAAGCAGCAAATGGAAAAAAAGTTTAAAAAGCAGGAGGAGAGTTTAAGGGAGCTGTGGGATAATACAGAACATAACAACATTTGCATTATAGGGGTACCAGAAGGAGAAGAATCAGAGAAAGGAACAGAGAACCTTTTTGAAGAAATAATGGCAGAAAACTTTCCTAAACTGGTAAAGAAAAAAGTCACATAAGTCCAGGAAACATAGAGTGTCCCAAGCAAGATAGACCCCAGAACACCCATAGCTAGATACATCATAATAAAAATGGCAAACATTAAAGACAAAGAAAGAATCTTAAAGGAAGCAAGAGAGAGACAGAAAGTTATCTACAAGGGAGCTCCCATTAGGCTCTCAGCTGATTTCTCAACAGAAACACTGCAGGGCAGAAGGGAGTGGCATGAAGTGTACAAAGTAATGAAAGGCAAGGGTCTGAATCCAAGACTACTCTATCCAGCAAGGCTATCAATCAAAATTGAAGGAGAAATAAAGAGATTCACAGATTAAAAAAAAAAAAAAGCTAAATAAATTTACCACCACCAATCCAGTACTGCAAGAAATACTGAAGGGATTGTTTAAGAAGAAGCAGAAGAAACAGAGAGAAAGAAAGAGGAACACAGGCATAAAATAAAAATGGCAACTAATAACTACCTATCAATAATAACCTTAAATGTAAATGGCTTAAATGTTCCAACCAAAAGACATAGGGTAGCTGATTAGATAGGAAAGCATGACCCATATATATGCTGTCTACAAGAGACCCACCTCATAACAAAAGACTTACACAGGATGAACATGAAGGGATGGAAAAAAATTTACCAAGCAAACTGAAATTTTAAAAAAGCTGGTGTAGCAATACTTATATTTGACAAGATAGACTTCAAAACGAGCACCATAATAGAAGATAAAGAAATTCACTACATAATATTAAAATCTGACAAGAGGATATAACCCTGGTAAACATATATGCACAAAATATGGGAGCTCCAAAATATATTTAAAAACTGCTGGAGGACTTCAAGAGAGAGATCAATAGCAATACGATCTTAGTGGGTGATTTTAACACCTCACTTACACCACTGGATAGATCTTCCAGACAAAAACTTAACAAGGACATAGAGTCCTTAAATGACAACCTAGATCAGTTGAATATAATTGATATTTACAGAACATTTCACCCCAAAGCTGCAGAATATACATTCTTCTCAAGTACACATGGGACATTCTCAAAGAGAGACCACATGTTAGGACACAAAGTAAGTCACTACAAATTCAGAAAGATTGAAATCATATCAGGCATCTTCTCAAACCACAATGGCATGAAACTAGAACTCAATCATAACAAAAACACACAAAAATATCCAAACACTTGGAGGCTAAATAGCATGTTATTAAACAATGAATGGGTTACCAACAACATCAAGGAAAAAATTAAAAACTTCCTGAAAACCAATGAAAATGAACACACAACAACACAAAATCTATTAGATGCAGCAAAAGCAGTCCTGAGAGGGAAGTTCATAGCACTACAGGCCTACCTCAAGAAACAAGAAAATTTTCTAATTGACTTTCTAACCCTACAATTTAAAGATCTAGAAAGAAAACAAAAAGAAAACCAGAGCAAGTAGAAGGAAAGAAATAGTAAAGGTCAGAGAAGAAATAAACGACATAGAGACCAAAAAAAAAAAAAAAGAAAGAAAAAAACAGTTCAAAAGATCAATGAAACAAAAACCTGGTTCTTTGAAAAAATAAACAAGATTGATGGACCCTTAGCTAGACTCACCAAGAAACAAAAAGAGAGGACCCAGATAAACAAAATCAGAAACAAAAGAGAAGTAACAACTGACACCACAGAAATACAAAGGATTGTTAACAAATATAATGAACAATTATACGGCAACAAATTAGACAATCTAAGCAAAATGGACAAATTTCTAGAAACACATAGTCTCCCAAAACTGAACATGGAAGAGAAAGAAAATTTGAACAGACCAATAACAACTAAGAAAATGTAATTAAGAAATTCCCAGCAAACAAAAGCCCAGGCCTGTATGGTTTCACAGGGGAGTTTTACCAAATATTCAAAAAAGATCTAATACCCATTCTTTGCAAACTATTTCAGAAAATTCAAGACAGGAGACTTCCAATCTCATTTTATGAGGCCAGCATAATCCTAATTCCAAAACTGGATAAAGACACTACAAAGAAAACTACAGGCCAATATCCCTGATGAACACCAATGCCAAAATCCTTAACAAAATATTAGCAAATAGGATCTAACAATACATCAAAAAAATTATCCATCATGACCAAGTGGGTTTTATCCCAGGCATGCAAGGATGATATGATATTCGCAAATCAATAAATGTGATGCACCACATAAACAAAGTGAAAGATAAAAACCATATGATCATATCAATACATGCTAAAAAAGCATTCAACAAAATCCAGCACCCATTTCTGATAAAAACGCTCACCATTGTGGGAATAGAGAGATCATATCTCAATGTAATTAAGGCCATATATGAAAAACCTACAGCCAACATCATACTCAATGGGCAGAAACTAAAAATATTTCCCTTAAGAACGGGAACAAGACAGGGATGTCCACTTCCGCCACTCTTATTTCACACAGTATTGGAAGTCTTATCCACAGAAATTAGACATGAAGAAAAAATAAAAGGTATCCAAATTGAAAAGGAGGAAGTGAAACTGTCATTATTTGCAGATGACATGATATTGTACATTAAAAAAAAACTAAAGACTCCATCAAAAATCTACTAGACTTAATAAATAAATTTGGCAAAGTAGCAAGATACAATATTAACATCAAGAAATTGATAGCATTTTTATACACCAACAATAAACTAACAGAAAGAGAAACTAAAAAAAAAAAAATCTAATTTACCTTCATGGCAAAAAAGTTAAGGTACCTAGGAATAAACTTAACCAAAGAAGTAGAGGATCTCTTCACAGAAAACTACAGGTCATTGAAAAAAGTAATAGAGGAAGATTTTAAAAAGTGGAAGCATATACCTTGTTTATGGTTTGGAAGAAGTAACATCATTAAAATGTCCATACTACCCCCAAAGCTATATATAGATTCAATGCAACCCCCATGAAAATACTAACAATATACTTCACAGAACTAGAACAAATACTCCAAAAGTTTATATGGAACCAAAAAAGGCCCTGAATAGCCACAGCAATCTTGAAAAAGAAGAACAAAGTAGGAGGGATAACAATACCAGATATCAAGGTATACTACAAAGCTACTGTACTCAAAACATCCTGGTACTGACACAAGAACAGGCATATAGATCAATGGAACAGAATAGAGAACCCAGAAATTGACCCAAGACAATATGCTTAATTAATATTTGATAAAGGGGACAAGAGCATACAGTGGAGTCAAGACAGCCTCTTAAAAAATGGTGTTGGGAAAATTGCAAAAAAAATGAAGCTAGACCACCAACTTATACCATACATAAGAATAAACTCAAAATGGATAAAAGACTTAAATGTGACTCCTGATTCCATAAAAATCCTAGAAGAAAATATAGGCAACAAAATTTCAGACATCATACAATAAAGAATATTTACTGATACAATACCTAAGGCAACAAAAACAAAGGAAAAAATGAACATATGGGATTACATCAAACTAAAAATCTTCTGCACAGCAAAAGAAACAACCATCAAAATGGAAAGGGAACCCACTGTACAGGAGAGCATAATTGCCAATGATATATCAGATATGTACCCTTACATTCACAGCAGCACTATTTACAATAGCTAAGATCTAGAAACAGCCCAAGTGTCCATCAGTAGACGAATGGATAAAAAACTGTGGTACATTTACACACTGGAGTACTATACAGCTGTAAGAAAGAAAGATCTCTTATCCTTTGAGAGACCATGGAGGAATCTGGAAAGTATTATCATAAGCAAAATAAGCCAAGCAGAGAAAGACAAATATCCCATGATCTCACTTATTTGTGGAATATAATAAACTAAACAAACAGATGAACAAAATAGACCCAGAGTCATAGAAGTGGGGTACAGACTGACAATCCTCAGAAGGCAGGTGGAAGGGAAGAGATAAACCACAGAACTTATATGCATGTACACATAACCGATGGACATGGACAACAAAGCTGGGGATGGGGTGGGAGGGGATAGGGAGGAGGGAGTCAATGGGGGTGGGGAGGAGAAACATCTGTAACAAAAATAATTTAATAAAAAAATTTTTAAAAAAAGAAAGAAATAGCCCAAATCAGGACTCCCTTGGTCCAATTCTGTGTTACTAGTCAGGGACAGTATAAGGTCCTCGTGGCACAACGTTAAAGGAAGATTTCATGGCAAATTAAGCAGCCCCCTATATTACAAGGGATTCAGAAGAGGCCCCTCCACTGCCACAGCCATACGCCCCACTACTTAAGGATGGGGAACCTCACCTGCCCGACAGCCCACCTCCATCCATCTCACCCCACCACCAGTCAATGCGTCACTGGAGCCAGGTTTGCCAGAGCCAGTGGGAAGATGTCTCAGGTCAGTGACCCAGGGACCAAATCCCCAGTGGCAATGCAAGTACCACTGTGGGAAACAAGGGGTCCACAGAAAATGGGCCTTGATGGGACCCTACAAGAGGGATATCAGTACTTCAGACTCATCACCCCACCTGGGTTGACTGTAAACAACTCTTTTTTTTTTTTTATCCTAATTCGAGGACATTTTTCCATTTTTTTGTACAGACAGAGTGGGAGGGACAGAGAGGAAGAGAGAGAGAGGGAAACATCGATGTGAAAGGGACACATCGAGTGGCTGCCACCCGCACGACCAACCAGGGCCGGGAACAAACTGCAACCGAGGTACATGCCCTTAGCGGGAACCGAACCCGGGTCTCTCCGGACCGCAGGCAGACGCTCTAACCGCTGAGCCAAACCGGCCAGGGCTGTAAACAACTCTTACTCCCCTATTCAACACAGAAGAACACTAATGGATCGTCACAGAGTCAGAAAGTGGCTCCAGAGCCAGGCGCCAGCTGGACATCTAGACATAGAAGCCTGGGCATGAGAGGCCTTACCTGATGAGAACCCTCAGGGAGACCCACAGACACAGAGACATGGGAGAGGGCAGGAGAGAGACAAAGGCACAGAGGCAAAGCCCAAGTCTGGGGCAGACAAAGAGGCCAGAGAAGCTGTGGGAGGCAGAGGCAGGAGAGACAAAGATGCAGGAGAGGAGGGTGTGCAGGAGCTGGGCCACAGGTACCTCTCCCAAGCCAAGGGGCAAGTTTTCTTCGTCTCATCTGAAGGTCCCCAGCCCCTCTGAAACTCTGCCTCTGACCCTGGCACTAGTTCAAGCCCCAGGCTGCAGAGGGGAGCTTTCCACAAAGCCAGGGTGTGAAGGACGCGGTGCCCAGGTGGCCTCAGTCCCTCCCAGCTTCAGCACCTTGCCATGTCCCAGTCGGACCCACATCCCAGGAGGGACTGGACAGACAGATCGCTATGGAGAGCCCAACCCCGCCTGCTGCTCCCCACTGTGACCTTCCCTGGCTGGTGTGGCTGCTCCTGCCGCTGCTGGCCTTCCTCCTGCCCTCAGCCCTGGAGCGTCAGCCCATGAACCAGAGAGTCTTGGGTTTGATTCCAGTCAAGGACACATGCCCAGGTTGTGGGGCCAATCCCCAGTGGGGGGCATGCAGGAGGTGGGAAAATGAGTGCCCCAACTTTCAGTAAGAAAAACCAGGAACGTCTGCTTCACCTAGCTGCTACCAGCCAGACTCAGGTTTCAAGATCCCCCAGGCAATCGAATGCTAGGGCCGAAAGGAAAGGAAAGAGGCAGTCTGTGCTGCTCAGGTTCCCACTTCCCGTCGACAGAGCCGGCATTCCTGGGAGCAGCAGGGCTCTGTGCAATACGGAAACCGAGATTTTCAGAACCGACAAAACCCTCATATGAGGCCCTAAAATAAGAAGAAAAGGTGCCCCTTGTCTGGGGCCCTGACCAAGAGAAAGCATTTACTAGGCTCACGAGGCCTTGGGACTCCCAGACGTGCCTCGAAGTCTTAACCCAGGAATTTGGGTCTTGGCCGAGACTGGTAGCTTACCTTTCAAAGCAAACTGACCCAGTTATGGCAGGCTGGCCACCCTGTCTGAGGGCCTTAGTGGCCACCACACTGCTGATCAAGGAGGCAGCTGTACACGGATGGTAGCAGTTACATGAGTGAGGACAAAAGATATGCCAGGTATGCAACAGTTTCAGATTCTGAGACTGGCAGCAAAGGCCCTCCCTGAGGGATGTTCTGCCCAAAGAGCAGAACTATGGGCCCTGGTGCGGGCATTAGAACTCAGCAAGGATAAGTGGGCCAACATATATACTGACTCACGCTACGCCTTTGCTACCTACATGTACGTGGGGCTATGTACAAGGAAAGAGGGCTCCTTACTGCAGGGGGAAAGGAATAAAAACCAAGGTGGAATCCTAACTGTTGGAGGTGGTCTGGAAACCGAGAGAGGGAGCAGTCACCCGCTGCAAGGGGCACCGCAAGGGAAGAGACTCAGCATCAGAAGGAAACCGTCGGGCAGACGCTGCAGCTAGACAAGCTGCAGGACAGGCAGCACCTTCAAAGTCGTGCTGGCTCCAGAACTGCCTGCAAGCCCAAACACAAGCCCAGGAAGGAGAGTGGGCACGACAGGAGGGAGGAGATACAATGAAGGAAGGATGGGGAATCCTCCCAGACCACAGAATCCACATTCCAGAACGGTTAGCCCATAGATAGTCCCCCAACAACATGAACTCACCCATCTGGGAAAAACCACCCTCGAAGCCTTATGAAGCCGGTTCCACCTGATTGCTGGACTTCCATCCCCCTGTGCCTCGGTCTCCCAATGCTGTCTCCTCTGTGCTCAAAACACTGCCAGACAAGGCCCCACCAGGCCCACTGGGATCCAGCGCTGTGGCCAAGCACCCTTTGAAGGTCTAGAGGTAGACTTCTCAGAAACAGGACCCAGTAGAGGAAATAAATATCTCCTGGTTTTCATCTCTACTTTCTCGGGCTGGGTTGACGCTTACCCCACACATATGAAAAGGCAAGAGAAGTAACCAAAGCTCTACTGAGAGACATCATCCCGAGATATGGAATGCCACTGACTATAGAATCAGACAATGGCCCAGCCTTTGTAGCAGAAATCGTACAGCAGGGAACTAAAACTCGAGGCATCCAGTGGAATTTGCACACAGCCTACCGGCCCCAGAGCTCAGGGAAAGGAGAACACATACATCAGACCCTTAAGCAGACCGTGGCAAGACTATGTCAAGAAACCAACCTACACTGGACTGATATACTGCCCTTAGCTCTCCTGCAGGTACGTTGTACCCCTCGGGCAAAGATAGGGTTCTCCCCTTTTGAAATCTTATATGGGAGACCTCCCCACTGACAAAATTCAACTGATAAAAGAGCTGGGAAATTTGAAAATTCAAAAACAACCTGAAGGACTAGGAAAAACTATTCTTGAGATACATAAGTGGATAACTGATAGAATACCCATTTCCCTGGGAATAACTATACACCCCCCAGACCAAGGGACCAAGTGTGGATAAAAGACTAGAAAAGGGAAACCCTCAAACCAACCTGGAAAAGGCCCTGTTCAGTTATACGAACCACTCCCACAGCTCTCAAGGTTGCAGGTCTAAATTCCTAGACAACCAACCTCTCTAGAGAGTGACCACCAGCCACAACAATCCTCTGCAGGTCTCCCTTAAAACGACAGTGAAACAGCCCTGGCCGGTTTGGCTCAGCGGTTGGAGCATCCGCCTGCGGTCCAGAGAGACCCGGGTTTGGTTCCTGCTAAGGGCACGTACCTCGGTTGCAGTTTGTCCCCGGCCCTGGTTGGTCCTGCGGGTGGCAGCCACTCGATGTGTCCCTTTCACATCGATGTTTCCCTCTCTCTCTCTCTTCTTCTCTCTCCCTCCCACTCTATCTGTACAAAAAATAGAAAAATGTCCTTGGATGAGGATTAAGAAAAAAAAAAAAAAGGACAGTGAAACATGCTGATAAGTCGATGGCAAGCACCTGAGGACTTTGCTAGTAGAATCCATGGTCATCACCTGCTGGACTGATCCCAGCACCGGACTCTGTATCCTTAGCAGCCTTACAGGATCAAGTAGACTCCTTAGCAGCAGTAATATTACAAAATAGAAGTGGTTAGACCTACTGATTGCTGGAAAGGGAAGAATATGCCTCTTCTTAAACAAAAAATGTTGCTTTTATGTTAATCAGTCAGAAATAGTTAAAGACATGGCCCAGCAGTTAAAGAAACAAATTACAAGAGACAGGAATTATCGGAATCTTGGAGTTCCTGGAGTAATATATGGAACTGGGCATCTTGGGTACTCGCATTAGCTGGTCCTCTCTTAATGCTTTTTATAGCATTCCTGTTTGGCCCTTGTATTCTCAACATGCTAATCCATTTCATTTCCTTTTTCTTAGAAACAATAAAGCTCCAAATAATGCTTCGAATAAGGACCCCCAACTACTCTCCTCTGGACGGTGAAGAACACTAGTTGCTGCATCCCTTCATTTCAACACCCCTATTCAGTAGGAAGCAGTCAGAGAGATCATCACCCCTCTTCCTCACGCAGCACTAAGGAACCTCCCTGTCCAAGATGTTTCCTATGCCTGCTAGGAGCAGCTTGAGAATCAAGATGGGGAAATGAGAAGGCAAGCCAGGTGCAGACAGTCCCCTTAGGCAGTGCAGAGACCCCGTCCCTGGCTTTTGTAATTCTCTTACATCCTCCATCTGCCTAAACTACAGAACTAGAAAGGCCCCAAAGAACCAGGGGCTGAAACCTGGGCTCAGGGCTCAATCTTTGGAGGTGACTGCTGGGACAGCACAGGTGCACATTAAACAGTCCTTTTCTAATGCTCTGAGTGCGTGCAGTCTGTCTCTTCCCGCCAACCAAAATTCTGCCACAATGAGGAAGGGAAGGGTGTTAATCCTCTTGGAGGGGCAAAGCTGCCATCCCCTGGGGTGTGTGAGGCTGCAGCTTCCTGATTAAGCAGGCTTGTGCTCCTTAGTTGATTATGCTTAATAATGTCTGATTCCCTTTGCTTTCTACCTTCATGAATATCTAGTTACCTATGCTAACAATTCTTACCCTCATTTTAGAGCTGAACAATTGGAGACTCAGGAGTTGAAGTAATTTTCTCCAGTTCACAGACCTCTCCCAGACTGGCTTCAAGTCCAGATTCTGAGACATCATTCCGCATCCCTGGAAATTACGGAACAGGGGGTTTATTTCACAGTTGGGTCAAGGATTCACCTGCTCCAGCAGCCTATATGAGAAATTGTAAGAAATACCAGGCTTTTAAAATAAAAGCTTCCAAAAGTAGAATGGAAGTAGAATCTCTATGTGAGAACAGAAGACAGGGTTGATTAACCAGATTCTGTCCTCTCAAGACCCCCCTTCACCATCGAGAGCTGTCACAAACCACCATTTCCACCTTCTTTGTGTCCAGCACCACGTGCTCCTTCACAAATCATACTCAGGTGGACTTCGTGCTTTCCTTCGTTTCTTGTAGCAGAACTGCAGCAAGTTTAAAATAATGAAAACCTTAACTAAAGGCTTGGAGAAAACAAAACCAAAATAGACAAAGATTAAGAGTCAACTGATAGTTGTTGGTGCCAATTCAACACCAACGAGGGTGCGGTGAAGGATTTTATTCAGTGGAAAACAGTTCAATTGTGATACAGAACAGCTGTAAAAATGACATGGCTATGAGGCAGCCCTGGGGCCAGGCACGTCTCTGGTTAGACAGCCCTGTTCTTTGCTGGTCTGCTACATCCTGTGTCATTGTGCTCTGGCCTGTGCTGCTCTGCTCTGGTGAGACATCTTCAGTGTTTCTACTCAGCCATGAAAATGGTCTTCAGCCTTTGGTGGAAGGCTTCCAAGCCAGAGGAGAGTTGGCTTCTATGGGCAGAAGTTTCTGCCCTGGTCCCTGATTGGTCTGTTCTTATGCAAACGAGAACTCCAAATACTTACAGTTTGATTGGTCCAAAAGGCACTTTCCTGAATGGCAAGTGTTAGAGGTTTTTTTTTGGAGGGGGGGGGGCGGGGTGCTGGTGAGTGTGCTTGTGAAAGAATTCACAACTGAGAAAAGAGAAAAAGAGAGAAATTGATTTCTCTTTCCCCATAGACAGGGAAAGGACCCATGCACTGACTAGCAATACAAAAACAGGGCAGAAAGAATGAGTTTCTCCTTTATAGGGAGCTGTAGGGAGGGGATTGTATTGGAGTTAAACAGATGCTGGGTGGGGGGTTGCCTTGAGGAGTTGCAACTTGTTTGTTCTCCAAGAGACAGTCTGACAGATGTCCTGCTGATGTGCTGGGGGGTTTCTTATCCTGTCTTCTTTACTGTGTAAAATATGTTTTGGAGTAAAGAGAAAAAGGGGTTTCACCTGAAGGGGTTACAAAGAATTCAAAAGGGAAAGATTGTTTGAAGGAAGCAGGGAAGTTTCTATTCTAAAAATGCTGAGAAAGGGCCCAGCCCTTGTCTATTTTACTGTTGGGTAGAAGGGGTTTGAAGTTTCGGACACCAGTATCTCCACATTTAATTACCAGGTGCTTCTCATAAATTGTGGGGGGAAATCATAAAAATAAAAAACCTGTTTCTGTCCTTAGAGTAGGAATTAAGCCACTCTGAAGAGGAGGAAAAATGACAGTGGAGTGAAAGGAAGCTACACAGACCATCTCCCAGGACCAAACTGAAATTACAACTAAAATAAAGACAAGTCATCTGGAAATACCAACTGAAGAGCAGCTAGAGAGAACCCTTTAACTAGGGATGTAAAGAGGACACCAAATTGAGACTGGTGGGAGGTGAAGAGGCATAAGAGGGCTGGCTGGGTGCCCACAGGCAGCATCTGAAGGCTATCTTATCTCCCTCAGAGAAGTCAGCAGTTTAAACCCCAAGCTGGCTCCCCAGCACAGAGTGGTGGAACAAGGAGAGGTACCCACATAACACCTGGCTGAGAAGATCACCAGAGCAGAGGTTCTGTACAGCAGGAAGAAGCGCAGTAAACTGTCACTTCCCTAAAGGGTCAGTGCACTAAATTACAGCTACAGCCACTCACCTTGAGCTGCAGCAGAGGGAAGGTGGACTGAACTGGAGCTGTGGGAGGAGAGTCATGGGTTCATGGCACTAGGGAGAGAGCTGGGAAGGAGGCCATCAGGACCTCTATGCTGAATAATTCTCCCACATTGCAGTAGCCATTTTCCTCAAGAAACCCCATCTCATCAGAGTAGCTATAGCCTGTGGGAGAAACAACTGCCACTCCTTTGGAAATTTAATACCACCCGGCAAGGAAAAGTGCAACCTGAGGCTCATTAATAGCCAGAGACCACCTGCCAGCCAATAGGTAAAGAAGAGCCTCTGAAAGCTTTGAGCTTTGGACCTGGATCTCAGAGGTTCTGAACAGCAGGAAGAAGCGCAGTAAACTGTCACTTCCCTAAAGTGACAGGATCTCAGTGTTGGGGATCATGGCTCTAGAAACTTAGTTATGAAGGGTTAGGCCTGGGGCCCTGTGCTGAGACATTAACCCACACTGCAGAAACCATTTTTTTTCTCAAAGCAACGTTAGCCCACAAAAGGCAATTGCCCCACCCACTAGATATTTTCTTACATTCCCCACGTGTGGGATATTTTATTCAGCTGAGGTCTACAACCTGAAGCTCATTAAGTAACTGAAACTAATAGCCTGCAGGCAGAAGCTCTGGGACAATTGAATCTTTGCTTGGCCTGCGATTATACCCAGGAAAGAAAGACTAGATATAGGGGCTCAGCATAATCCCTTCCATATTTATCTACCCAGCATAGGCAGCCAAAATCAGCAGAACATCAACAATCATAGAGGGAATTTGGCAGGCTCTGAACCCTGCTGAGACCTGTTTCAGCCAAAATGGTGAAACAAAGGAAGAAATCCCAATGAAAGAACAAGAGAATTTTGCAGAAGAAGAGCTAAATAAAATAAAGCTAAGCAAGTTATCAGACATAGAGTTCAGAAAAAAAGTCACTTAATCAGAGAACAAAAAAAAAAAAAAAAAAACAATTAAAAAACTGGAGGATATTTTAAGAGAGCTGTGGGACAACATAAAACATAACAACATCCACATCGTAGGAGTTTCAGAAGAAGAAGAAAATGATCAAGGGTTAGAGAATATATATGAAGAAATAGTGACTAAAAACTTCCCAAACTTGGTGAGAAAAAAAAGGCATACAAGTTCAAGAAGTACAGGGAGCCCCAAATAAGGAGAGCCCAAAGAGGCCTACACCAAGACACATCATAATTAAAATGCCAAAAATTAAAGACAGAGAGAATCCTAAAGAGAGCAAGAGATAAGCAACAGGTTACCTACAAAGGAACCTCCATAAGACTATAGGCTGATTTCTCAACAGAAACACTAGAGGTCAGATGGGAATGGCATGAAGTATTGAAGATAATGCAAAAGTAGGATCTGAATCCAAGAGTACTCTATCCAGCAAGGCTATCATTCAAAAATAGAAAGGGGAATAAAAAACTTTCCAGACCAAAAAAAAAAAAAAAAAGAGCTAAGGGATATTAGCACCAAACCAGCACTCCAAGAAATGTTAAAAGTATAGCTGTAATAAGCAGAAGAAAAAGAGACAATAAATTAAAATGGTAATAAATAAGTACATATCAATAATCACCTTAAATGTTAATGGATTAAATGTTCCAATAAAAAACATGAGTAGCTGAATGGATTAGAAAGCATGACTCATATATATGCTGTTTACAAGAGACTAAACTCACAACAAAAGACTCACACAGGTTGAAAGTGAGAGAATGGAAAAAAATTTTCTAAGCAAATGAAAATGAAAAAACAGCTGGGGTAGCAATACCCATATCCAATAAAATAAACTTCAAAATAAAGGCCACAACTAGAGACAAGGAAGGACACTAGATAATACTGAAAGAATCTATCCAACCAGGGATTATAACCTTGGTAAACATATATGCACCCAATATAGGAGCACCAAAATATATCTAAAACTTCTGGAGGATTTCAAAGGAGAAGTCAACAGCAGTACAATTATATCAGGGAACACCAACACCCTGCTGACATCACTGGAGAGATGCTCTTGACAAAAAAATTAACAAGGAAACAGAGACTCTAAATGATGCACTACATCAAATGGATTTAATAGATATCTACAGAGAATTGCATCCCAAAACTGCAGAATTCACATTCTTCTCAAGTGCACATGGGACATTCTCAAAGATAGACCACACGTTAGGACACAAACTAAGTCTCTACAAGTTCAAGAAGATTAAAATCATATCAAGCATCTTCTCAGATCACAATGATATAAAACTAGAAATAAATTACAACAAAAACTCTCAAACACATGGAAGTAAATAGCATGCTAATAAACAATGAATGGGTTACCAAGGAGATCAAGGAAGAAATTAAAAAAAAAAAAACTTCCTGGAAATCAATAAAATTGAACACACAACACAAAATCGATGGGATTCAGTGAAAGCAATTCTGAGAGGGAAGATCATAGCACTACAGGCCTACCTCAAGAAACAAGAAAATTTCTAATAGACTATTTAACTCTACAACTTAAAGAAATAGAAAGTAATCAAAACAGAAAAATCCAGAACAAGTAGAAGGAAAGAAATAGTACAGGTCAGAGAAAAGATAAACAACATAAAAAAAAAAAATTCAATAGGTCAATGAAGCATAAACCTGGTTTGTTGAAAAGATAAACAGGATTGACGATCCTTTATCCAGACTCACAAAGAAACAAAGAAAAGACCTAAAGAAACAAAATCAGAAACAAAAAAAGTAAAGTACAATCACAGAAATACAAAAGATTATTTTTAAAAAATCCTATGAAGAATTATATGCTAACAAATTGGACAATCTAGGCAAAATGGACAAATTTCTAGAATCACACCGTCTCCCAAAACTGAACAGATAAGAATCAGAAAACTTGAACAGACATAAAATAACTGAGTAAATTGAAGCTGTAATCAATAAACTCCCAGAAAATAAAAGCCCAGGTCCAGACAGCTTCACAGGGGAGTTTTACTGAACATTCAAAGGAGAACTAACACCCATTCTCCTCAAACTATTCCAAAAAAATAAAAATGGAGAAAAACTTCCAAGCTCTTTTTATGAGGCCAGCATAACCCTAATTTCAAAACCAGATAAACACATTACAAAGAAAGAAAATTATAGGCCAATATCCCTGATAAACATAGAGGCCAAAATCCTCAACAAAATAATAGCAAATTAGATTTACTAATATATTAAAAAATTATTTGTCATGACAAAGTGTGATTTATCTCAGGGATGCTAGGCTGGTGCAATATTCACAAGTCAATAAATGTTCTATACCACAAAAACTAAATGAAAGATAAAAATCATGTGATCATATCAACAGACTGACAAAGCATTTGACAAAATCTAGCACCCATTTCTGATAAATACGCTAAGCAAAGTGGGAATAGAGGGGTCATATCTCAACATAATAAAAGCCATATATAAAAAACTTACAGCTGCATCATACTCAATGGGCAAAAACTAAAAGTATTTCCTTTAAGAACAGGAACAAGATAGAAATGCCCACTTTCACCACTGTTATTTAACATAGTACTGAAAGTCTTAGCCACAGCTATAGACTAAATAAATAAATGAATAAATAAATAAATAATCCAAATCGGAAAAGAGGAGGTTAAACTGTCATTATTCACAGATGACATGACATTATACATATAATACCCTAAAGACTCCATGAAATATCTACTAGGTTTAATAAATAAATTTGGCAAAGTAGCAGGATACAAAATTGACATCCAGAAATTGATGGCATTCTTATACACCTATAAGGAATACTCAGAAAGGGAAACTAAAAATAAAATCCCATTTACATTGCAACAATAAAAATAAATAAATAAATAAATAAATAAATAAATAAATAAATAAATAAATACCTAGGAATGAACTTAACTAAAGAGGTAAAAGACCTGTCCTCAGAAAACTATAGAACATTGACAAAAGAAATAGAGGAAGATATTAAAAAGTGGAAAAATATACCATTTGCATGGATTTGAAGAATCAACATCATTAAAATGTCCATACTACTCAAAGAAATTTACAGATTCAATACAATCCCTATTAAAGTAACAATGGCATATTTCACAGATCTAGAAAAAAATACTCCAAAAATTTGTATAGAACCAAAAAAGATCCCGAATAGTAACAGCAGTCATGAAAAAGAAAAACAAAGTGTAAGGGATCACAGTCCCAGATATCAAGTAATACTACAAAGCAATCATAATCAAAACAGACTTGTACTCACATGAAAACAGGCATAGAGATCAATGGAACAGACAGAGAACCCAGAAATCGACCTAAGGCAGTATGCACCATTAATATTCAACAAGGGGCAAGAGCATATGATGGAGAAAAGACAAGCTTTTCAATAAGTGAGGCTGGGAAAATTGGACAGCTACATGCAAAAAAAATGAAGCTAGACCATCAACTCATACTATATATAAGAATAAACTCAAAATGGATAAAAGACTTAAATGTAACTCGTAAAACCATAAAAATTCTAGAAAAAAATGTAGGCAGAAAAATCTCAGACATCATATATGACCAAATTTTCACTGATGCATCACCTAGAGCAAGAGATACAAAGAAAAAAGTTAATAAATGAGAATACATCAAACTAAAAAGGTTCTTCATATCAGAAGAAACCAGCATCAAAATAAAAAGAAAACCTCTCTGGGAGAACATATTTGCCAACGATACATTAGATAAGGCATTAATTTCCAATATATATAGTACTCATACAACTCAACAAAAGGAAGATATACAATCTAACTAAAAAAATGGGCAGAGGACCAGAATAGATACTTCTCCAAACAGGATATACAAATGGCCAAGAGATACATGAAAAAAAAAAAAAAATGTTCAGCATCTCTAATCATTAGAGAGATGCAGATTAAAATGACAATGATATATTACCTCACACCAACAAGCATGATCCCATCAACAAATCCTCAAAGAAATTGTGGTGAGGGTGTAGAGAAAAGGGGACTTTAGTACACTGCTGGTGGAAATGCAGACTGGTGCAGGCACTATGGAAAATAATTTGCTGCTTCATCAAAAAATTAAAAATGGGTAGAAAAAATGATGGCAGAGTGAATGGAAGCTACACAGACCATCTCCCAGGACCAAACTGGACTTACAACAAAAATAAAGACAAATCGTCAGGAAGGGGCAACCTAAAGGTAGCCTGGAGGACCATATAACCAAGGACACTGACTCAATCCTGGTAGGCTTGTGAGGACGTGAGAGGGGGCTGGGAGCCCATGGTCAGCAGCAGCCTGGGCTGGGACCAGCAGACTTGTCTGGGACCAGGGGACTTGGCTAGAAGCTGGTGCCACCTCGGCTGCGTCCGGTGACTGTGGCTGAGTCCTGCGAACTCGGATAGGTGCTATGCCCTCGGCTGGTGCTGCAGACGCGGCTGCCCTTAGCTGGAAGCAGCACCCTTGGGTTAAAAGTCCCAGGTGGCTCCACGATGCAGAGTCTGGACAGAGGCTAGATTGGCAGCAGCCACTCACCTTGGGCTCTGGCAGAGGAAAGGCAGACTGGACTGGAAATGTGTGGGGACACTCGGTATTTGGAGGGTGCTCAGAGCTTTTGCTGAGTGCAGCCACACAGGACTTGGCCTTGGGGAGAGGCGGTGGCCCCTCCCTCAGAGATTCAACCCCATCTGGTGGCCATTGAAATGCTTTTGAGGCCCATTAACAATGAGCATCTGCCCCACCCTTGGGAAGTCCTCTTACACTGAGCACCTGAGAGAGTTTTTCATGCAACTCAGAAACCAAGGTTCTTCAGGTGACCTCTACTAATAGCTTCCGGGCAAAAAAAAGCTAGAGGATAACTATCATTCCCTGGACTAGCAACTCTAACCAGGAAAGTTAGGACAGTGGTGTTTAAAGTGGGTCCTCTCTGCCACATCGAAACCCAGGAGAGGGAGCCACAAACAGCAGAACATCAACACCCACAGGGAAAATTTGGCAGACTCCAAAGCCCACTGTGATAGCAAAATGGTGAAAAACAGAAACAAAATCCAAATGAAAGAACAAGAGAACCTCTACTGAAGATGAGATAAATGAGGTGCAGTTAAGCAAGTTAACAAAACTAAAATTCAGAGCCATGATCTTGAGGAAGCTCAACAGCATGTGTAAGGACATGAGCACCATGAGTAAAGGCATAGAAATGTTGAAAATCAACCAGTTGGAATTTAAAAACCACCAAGACGAAATGAAGAATGACATATCAGAAATAAAAAAACACATTGGAAGGTCTAAAAGGCAGAGTAGAGGAAGCTGAGGACCAGATCAGTGAATTAGAAGACAGGGTAGAAAAAATCAACCAACCAGAAAACCAAAAGGAAAAAATGATTAAAAAACAGGAAGACAGCTTAAGAGAACTGTGGGACAACTGGAAACGTAATAATATTCACATCATAGGAGTCCCCAAAGAAAAAGTAAATAAGCAAGGGTTAGAGAATATATTTAAAGAAATAGTGACAGAAAACTTTACTAATTTGGTGAAGGAAGAAGACATTCAAGTTCAAGAAGCACAGAGAGCCCCAAGTAAGAAGAACCCAAACAGGCCCATAGCAAGACACATAGTAATCAAACTGCCAAAAATTAAAGACAAAGAGAGAATCCTAAAAGCAGCAAGAGATAAGCAACAGGTTACCTACAAAGGAAACCCAATAAAGCTCTCAGCTAACTTCTCACAAGAAACACTACAGGCCAGAAGAGAATGGCATGAAGTAATCAAGGTCATGAGAAACAAGGATCTGAATCCAAGACTACTCTACCCAGCAAGGCTATCATTCAAACTTGAAGGTCAAATAAAGAGCTTCCCAGACAAAAAAAGGCTAAGGGAATACATTAGCACCAAACCAGCACTGCAAGAAATGTTCAAAGGACTGCTGTAATTAGCAGGAGAAATGGGAAGAAAAATAAAACCACACTAAACAAAAATGGCAATAAATAAGTACATATCAATAATCACCTTAAATGTAAATGGATTGAATGCTCCCAGAAAAAGACAGAGTAGCTGATTGGATAAGAAAGGATGACTCACATATATGTTGATTACAAGAGACCCACCTCACAACAAAAGACTCACATAGATTGAAAGTGAAGGGATGGGAAAAAATCTTCCAAGCAAATGGAAAGGAAAAAAAAGCTGGGGTAGCAATACTCATATCTGATAAAATAGATTTCAAAATGAAGACCATAACTAGAGACAAAGACAGTCACTACATAATATTGAAAGGATCTATCCAACAGGAAGATATAACCTTGATAAACATATATGCACCCAATATAGGAGCACCAACACATATTAAAAATCTTCTGGAAGACTTCAAAGGAGAAATCAAGAGCAATACAATCATAGCAGGGGACTTCAAAACCCTGCTGACATCACTGGATAGATCCTCTAGACAAAAAATTAGCAAGAAAACAGAGACTCTAAATGAAGCACTAGACCAAATGGATTTAATAGATATGTACAGAGAATTAGACCCCAAAACTACAAAATTCACATTCTTCTCAAGTGTACATTGAACATTTTCAAAGACAGACCACTTGTTAGGGCATAAATTAAGTCTCTACAAGTTCAAGAAGACTGAAATCATATCAAGCATCTTCTCAGATCACAATGGCATAAAACTAGAAATCAATTGCAAGAAGAACATACAAAGACATTTGAACACATGGAAGATAAATAGCATGTTATTAAACAATGAATGGGTCACCAAGGAGATCAAGGAAGAAATCAAAAACTTCATGGAAACCAATGAAAATAAAGACAAAACAACACAAAATCTATGGGATGCAGCTAAAGCAGTTCTGAGAGGAAAGTTCATAGCACTACAGGCCTACCTCAAAAAACAAGAAAAATCTCTAATAAACTATCTAACCTCACAACTTAAAGAACTAGAGAGCAAACAAAAAGAAAACCCCAGAGCAAGTAAAGGAAGGAAATAGTAAAGATCAGAGCAGAAATAAACGACATAGAGACCAAAAAAACAATTCATAGGATCAATGAAACAAAGAGCTGGTTTTTCGAAAAGATAAACAAGATCGATGGACCCTTAGCTAGACTCACCAAGAAACAAGGAGAGAGAACCCAAATACACAAAATCAGATGAAAGAGGAGAAGTAACAACTGACACCACAGAAATACAAAAGATCATTAACAACTACTATAAACAATTATATGGAAACAAAATTGACAATCTAAGTGAAATGGACAAATTTCTAGAAACACATAGTCTCCCAAAACTGGACCAGGAGGAGATAGAAAACTTGAACAGACCAATAACAACAGAAGAAATTGGAGATGTAATCAAGACTCTCCCAGCAAACAGAAGCCCAGGCTCAAATGGTGTCACGGGAAAGTTTTACCGAACATTCAAAGAAGAACTAATACCCATTCTCCTCAAAGTATTTCAAAAATTCAAGAAAAAGGAAGACTTCCAAATTTGTTTTATAAAGCCAGCATAATTCTAATTCCAAAACCAGAAAAAGACACTGCAAAGAAAGAAAACTACAGGCCAATATTCCTGATGAACATAGATGCCAAAATCCTGAACAATATACTAGCAAATCGGATCCAGCAATACATCAAAAAAATTACCCACCATGACCAAGTGGGATTCATCCCAGGGATGCAAGGCTGGTACAATATTCACAAATCAATAAGCGTGATACACCACATTACTAAAATGAAGAATAAAAATCACATGATCATATCAATAAATGCCGAAAAAGCCTTCAACAAAATCTAGCATCCATTTCTGATAAAAACGCTCAGCAATGTGGAAATAGAGGGATCCTATCTAGACATAATAAAGGCCATATATGAAAGACCTACAGCCAACATCATACTCAATGGGCAAAACATAAAAGCATTTCTCTTAAGAACAGGAACAAGGCAAGAATGCCCACTTTTGCCACTCTTATTTAACATAGTACTGGAAGCCTTAACCACAGCAATCAGACAGGAAGAAAAATAAAAGGGATCCAAATTGGAAAGGAGGAAGTGAAACTGTCATTATTTGCAGATGACATGATACTATATATAGAAAACCCCAACGACTCCATCAAAAATTTACTGGACTTAATAAATGAATTTGGCAAAGTAGCAGGATGCAAAATTAACGTCAAGAAATAGATGGCATTGTTATACACCAATGATGAACTCACAGAAAGAGAAACTAAGTAAACAATCCCATTTACCATTGTGGCAAAAAAATTAAGATATCTAGGAATAAACTTAACCAAAGATATAAAGGACCTATTCACAGAAAACTACAGGTCATTGAAGAAAAAAATAGAGGAAGATACAAAAAACTGGAAGCACATACCCTGTTCATGAATTGGGAGAATTAACATCATTAAAATGTCCATATTACCCAAAGCAATCTATAGATTCAATGCAATCCCCATCAAAATACCAACGGCATACTTCACAGAATTAGAACAAGTACTTCAAAAGTTCATATGGAAACAAAAAAGACCTCGAATAGCCACAGAAATCTTGAGAAGGAACAACAAAGTTGTAGGGAATCACATTACCAGATTTCAGGTTATACTACAATGCCACCGTAATCAAAACAGCCTGGTACTGGCACAAGAATAGGCATATAGACCAGTGGAACAGAACAGAGAACCCAGAAATGGACCCAAGGCAATATGCTCAATTAACATTTGACAAATGTGGCAAGAGCATACAGTGGAGTAAGGACAGCCTCTTTAAAAATGGTGTTGGAAAAATTGGACAGCTACATGCAGAAAAATGAAACTAGACCATCAACTTACACCCTACACAAGATTAAACTCAAAATGGATAAAAGACTTAAATGTGACTCATGAATCCATAAAAATCCTAGAAGAAACTGTAGGCAACAAAATTTCAGACATCATACGCAGCAGAATTTTCACTGATATATCACCTAAGGCAACAGAAACAAAGGAGAACATGAACACATGGGATTACATCAAACTCAAAAGCTTCTGCACAGCGAAAGATACAACCATCAAAATGGAAAGGCTACCCATTGTATGGGAGAGCATAATTGCCAATGATATATCAGATAAGGGGTTAATTTCCAACATATATAGAGTGCTCATACAACTCCACAAAAGGAAGGCAAAGAACCCAATTGAAAAATGGACAAAGGAACTAAATAGACACCTCTCCAAACAGGACATACAAATGGCTAAGAGACATATGAAGAAATGCTCATCATCACTAATCATCAGAGAGATGCAAATTAAAACAACAATGAGGTATCACCTCACACCTGTCAGAATGGATGCCATCAACAAATCATCAAACAACAAATGTTGGTGAGGGTGTGGAGAAAAGGGGACTCTAGTACACTGCTGGTGGGAATGCAGAACAGTGCAGCCACTATGGAAAACAATATGGTGTTTCCTCAAAACATTTAAAATTGAACTTCCATTTGACCCAGTGATCCCACTTCTAGGAATATACCCTAAGAAGCCTGAAACACCAATCAGAAAGAATATATGTACCCCCATGTTTATAGCAGCACTATTTACAATAGCTAAGATCTGGAAACAGCCCAAGTATCCATCAGTAGACGAATGGATAAGAAAGCTGTGGTACATATACACAATGGAGTACTACACAGCTGTAAGAAAGAAAGATCTCTTATCCTTTGAGACTACATGAAGGGACGTGGAAAATATCATCCTAAGTGAAACAAGCCAAACAGAGAAATACAAGTATTGTATGATCTCACTTATTTGTGGAATATAATGAACACAACAGTCTGAGGAATGGGGTAGTCCCAGAGACGTGAAAGTGGGGTACAGACTGACAATCCCCAGAAGAGGGAGTGGTGGGGGAGAGATAAACCACAGAACTTATATGCATGTATGCATGAACAGTGGACATGGACAACAAACTGAGGACAGGGCAGGGAGGGATGGGGAGGGGGGAATCAGTGGGGGGGAAAGGAGAAACATCTGTAACAAAAATTAATTAATAAAAAATAAGTAAATTAAAAAAAATTGAAAATGGAATTGCCATTTGACCCAGTGATCTCATTTCTAGGAATATATCCTAGGAAGCCTAAAACCCTAATCAGAAAATATATATGCACCCCTATGTTCATAGCAATGCTATTGTTTACAATAGCTAAAATCTGGAAATAACCCAAGTGCCCATAAGTAGATGAGTGGATAAAAAAGCTGTGGTACATTTACAGAATGGAATACTGAAAGGGTTAATAATGTTGTAAAGGGTAAAGGTAAAAGGTGAAAAATTGTGTTGCTTGCATGACCTTTGCTCAGCCTTCTGTTGAGTATGGATAAGGACTATCTGGATTATCTACAAGGCAATGAATCACCCAGAAGATACAGGATGAGATGCCAGACCAGTCCAACTGCAACATGGACAATGGGCCAGGCAGAGTACATCAGCAGGCACTGCCAGAAGCTAAAAGTAGAGTGTATAACCCACACCCCAACTGTTAACAGAGGCTGAGCCCTTTTCAGCTCAGCCCGCCTGCACCCAGACACATGCAATAAAGCCATTTTGCTCTCTGTTGGCCTCATGTTGTGGATGTGATGTCGTGCTGGCTCAGGCCTTTTAAATACTATGAAGCTGTAAGACAGAAAGATCTGTTACTCTTTGAGACAACATGAAAGGGACCTGAAGAGTATCATGCTAAGTGAAATAAGCCAGCCAGAAAGACAAGTACCACATGATCTCACTTATTTATGAAACATCATGAACAAAATAAGCTCTCAACCAAAATAGATCCAATGCCATGGAAGTAGGGAACACACTAACAAACCTCAGAGGGATGGAGTGTGGAGGGTGGGAAGAGATAAATCGAAGAACTTACATGCAAGTATGCACAACCAATGGACACAGACAGGCTGGGGGAAGAAGGATGGAGGTGAGAGTGGGGAGGAGGTGGGCAATGGGGAAAGGAGGGAGGACATTTGTAATACTTTCAATAATAAAAAGAAATGGAAAAAAGAAAACTTTTTTTTTTATGAATTTTTATTTATTTTTTTGTTACAGATATTTTAACTTTTTACCCCATTGGCACCCCCCACCCCACCCCACCTCCGTCCCGTCCTCGGCTTAGTTGTCCATGTCCATTGGTCATGCATACATGCATATAAGTTCTGTGGTTTATCTCTCCCCCCCCCACCCCCCCCATCCCCTCTTCTGAGGGAAGTCATTTTTGCCAAAAAAAAAGAATTAAGCCACTCTGGTTGGTGAGAGATGCACAGCCCCAGCTCGATGGGGAAGCCTCAGTCCTTTGGCTGAGAAAGGACTGCAGAGTCTCCGTTCCATGGGCTGGCTCAGCTGCAGGAGCAGTGCAGGCAGGCAGCTCAGTGCAGGCTTCTCCTGGAAGGTGCAGTATGCATGAGAGGCCCCTGTGCTAAAATGGTTACTAGGCCCAATGAACTACGAGGAGCCCTTCTTAGTAGGTCTTCTTTCTCAGGGTTCACAGAAGAAAGTAATTAATGTAGCTCAGGAGTTGAGGCTACTCCTCAGAGCAAGGTCTGTCCTCACAGGGGGCCAGGAATCCAGCCTACTTCCCTATGGAAGAACAGAAATCCTCCCTCCACCCCAAGTAACTGGGAACATCAGTGTGCCTAAGGAAGTGCAGTCCATCCTCAGCTGTCACATTCCTAAGCAATCACTACCCTATGCAGATAGCTGCCAAAGTGTTTACTTAGGTATTTATTGATAGCACCATTTATATCCCAATTTGAAAAGTAAAAGATGAGAAGCTCAGGAAACAGAGAACTTACTATTTTTCAAAGTAATGTCAAAGAAATGTTCAAACCTATGAAGAATTTTGTGTTTGTTTGAGCCAAACTGTTGACAAATGTCGGGAAGTAAAACCTCAAGGGACTGAGATATTGCTCCAGAGAATGGCAGTTTTGTACCTTAATTTATACATTACAAACAAAAGAGAAGGTGGAAGTGGGTTGCATGAAATCCACTGGTGATAGCGTAGGGAGGTGGGGAAAAGCAAAGCAGGGAAATCTCTGTGGTTGGATAAAAAGTAAAATGGTAGACACATGCTTCTTTTTTGTGTGAATGTTTTTATTCATTTTTTTAAAATTAATTAATTTACTTTTGTTACAGATGTTTCTCATTTTTCCCTCACAGATTCCCCTCTCCCTTCCTTCCCCACCTTGTTGGCAGCTTTGTTGTCCATGTCCATTGTACATGCATATAAGTTCTGTGGTTTTTCTCTCCCCCCACCACCTTTTCTGGAGACTGTCAGTCTGTACCCCACTCCCACATCTCTGGGATTACCACGTTCCTCACACTGTTATGTTCATTATATTCCACAAATAAGTGAGATCATGTGATATTTTGTCTTTCTCTGCTTGGTTTGTTTCACTTAGGATAATACTCTCCAGGTCATTCCATGTAGTCTCAAAGGATAAGAGACCTATCATTCTAACAGCTGCATAGTACTCCATTGTGTATATGTACCACTGCTTTCTTATCCATTCATCTACTGATGGACATTTGGGCTGTTTCCAGATCTTAGCTATTGTAAATAGTGCTGCTATGAACCTGGGGATACATATATTCTTTCTGATTGGTATTTCAGGCTTCTTAGGGTATATTCCTAGAAGTGGGATCACTGGGTCAAATGGAAGTTCAACTTTTAATTTTTTGAGGAAACACCATATTGTTTTCCATAGTGGCTGCACCAGTCTGCAGTCCCACCAGCAGTGTACTAGAGTCACCTTTTCTCCACACCCTCACCAACATTTGTTGTTTGATGATTTGTTGATGGCGTCCATTCTGACAGGTGTGAGGTGATACCTCATTATTGTTTTAATTTGCATCTTTCTGATGATTAGTGATGTTGAGCATTTCTTCCTATGTCTCTTAGCCATTTGTATGTCCCATTTGGAGAAGTGTCTATTTAGTTCCTTTGCCCATTTTTTAATTGGGTTCTTTGCCTTCCTTTTGTGGAGTTATATGAGCACTCCATATATATTGGAAATAACCCCTTATCTGATACATCATTGGCAATTATGCTCTCCCATAGAATGGGTTGCCTTTCCATTTTGGTGGTTGTATTTTTGCTGTGCAGAAGCTTTTGAGTTTGATGTAGTACCATGTGTTCATTTTCTCCTTTGTTTCTGTTGCCTTAGGTGATGTATCAGTGAAAATTCTGCTGCGTATGATGTCTGAAATTTTGTTGCCTACAGTTTCTTCTAGGATTTTTATGGATTCATGAGTCACATTTAAGTCATTTATCCATTTTGAGTTTATTCTTTTGTATGCTGTAAGTTGATGGTCTAGTTTCATTTTTCTGCATGTAGCTGTCCAATTTTCCCAGCACCAGTTATTAAAGAGGCTGTCTGTACTCCACTGTATGCTCTTGCCACCTGTGTCAAATGTTAATTGAGCATATTGCCTTGGGTCCATTTCTGGGTTCTCTGTTCTGTTCCACTGGTCTATATGCCTGTTCCTGTGCCAGTACCAGGCTGTTTTGATTACAGTGGCTTTGTAGTATAACCTGAAATCTGGTAATGTGATCCCTCCAACTTTGTTCTTCTTTTTCAAGATAGTTCTCACTATTCAGGGTCTTTTTTGGTTCCATATAAACTTTTGAAGTATTTGTTCTAGTTCTGTGAAGTATGTCGTTGATATTTTGATGGGGAATCTATAGATTGCTTTGGGTAGTATGGACATTTTAATGATGTTAATTCTTCCAATCCATGAACAAGGTATGTGCTTCCACTTTTTTATATCTTCCTCTATTTCTTTTTTCAATGACCTGTCGTTTTGTGTAAATAGGTCCTTTATTTCTTTGGTTAAATTTATCCCTAGGTATCTGAATTTTTGCTGCAATGGTAAATGAGATTGTTTTTTTAGTTCCTCTTTCTGTGCGTTCATCATTGGTGTATGAGAATGCCATTGATTTCATTATGTTAATTTTGTATCCTGCTACTTTGCTAAATTTATTTATTAAGTCTAGAAGATATTGATCGAGTCTTTGGGGTTACATATAGTATCATGTCATCTGTGAATAATGACAGTTTCACTTCCTCCTTTTTAATTTTGATCCTTTATTTTTTCTTCCTGTGTGATTGCTGTGGTTAAGACTTCCAGTACTATGTTAAATAAGAATGGCAAAAGTGGGCATCCCTGTCTTGTTCCTGTTCTTAAGGAAAATACTTTTTCTTTTTGCTCATTTAGTATAATGTTGGCTATAGGTTTTTCATATATGGCCTTTATTATTTTAAATTATGATCCCTTTATTCTCCCATTGCTGAGCGTTTTTATCAGAAATGGGTGCTGGATTTTGTCGAATGCTTTTACAGCATCTATTGATTTAATCATATAATTTTTATCTTTTATTTTGTTTATGTGGTGTATCACATTTATAGATTTGCAAATATTGTACCAGCCTTGCATCCCTGGGATGAATTCCACTGGTTATGGTGAATAATTTTTTTGATGTATTGCTTGATTCTATTTGCTAGTATTTTGTTCAGGATTTTGGCATATATGTTCATCAGGGATATTGGTCTGTAGTTTTCTTTCTCTGTAGTGTCCTTTTATTAGTTTTGGAATTAGAATTATGCTGGCCTCATAAAATGAGTTTGGAAGTCTTCCTTATTCTTGAATTTTTGAAATAGTCTTTGGAGAATGGGTATTAGTTCATTGAATGTTCAGTAAAATTACCCCGTGAAGCCATTCAGGCCTGGGCTTTTGTTTGCTGGGAGAGTCTTGAATATATCTTTAATTTCTTTTGTTGTTATTGGTCTGTTCAAGTTCTCTATCTCTTCCTGGTTCAATTTTGGGAGACTATGTGTTTCTAGAAATTTATCCATTTCGCTTAGATTGTCGAATTTGTTGTGGTATAATTGTTCATAATATTTGTTAACAATCCTTTGTATTTCTGTGGTGTCAGTTATTATTTCTTCTCTTTAATTTCTGATTTTGTGTATTTGGGTTCTCTCCCTTTGTTTCTTGGTGAGTCTAGCTAACAGTCCATCAATCTTGTTTATCTTTTGGAAAAACCAGCTCTTCGTTTCATTGATCCTTTGAATTGTTTTTTGGTCTACAACTCATTTATTTCTACTCGGATCTTTACTATTTCCTTCCTTCTACTTGCTCTGGGGTTTTCTTTTTGTTTGCTTTCTAGTTCTTTAAGGTGTGAAGTTAGATAGTCTATGAGAAATTGTTCTTGTTTTTTGAGGTAGGCTTGTAGTGCTATGACCTTCCCTCTCAGAACTGCTTTCGCTGCATCCCATAGATTTTGTGTTGTTGTGTGTTCATTTTCATTGGTTTCCAGGAAGTTTTTAATTTCTTCCTTGATCTCCATGTTAACCCATTTATTGTTCAATAACATGCTATTTAGCCTCCATGTGTTGAAATGTCTTTGCATGTTCTTGTTGCAATTGATTTCTAGTTTCATGCCATTGTGAACTGAGAAGATGCTTCATATGATTTCAATCTTCTTGAACTTGTAGAGACTTAGTTTGTACCCTAACATGTGGTCTATCTTTGAGAATGTTTCATGTGCACTTGAGAAGGATGTGAATTCTGTTGTTTTGGGGTGTAATTCTCTGTACATATCTATTAAATGCATTTGATCTAGCATTTCATTTAAAGTCTGTGTTTCCTTGTTAATTTTTTGTCTAGATGATCTATCCAGTGATGTCAGATTGGTGTTGAAGTCCCCTGCCATGATTGCATTGCTGTAAATTTCTCCTTTGAAGTCCTCCAAAAGATTTTTAGTATATTTTGGTGCTCCTATATTGGGTACATATATGTTTACCAAGATTATATCTTTCTGTAAGATAGATATTTTCAATATTATGTAGTGGCCTTCTTTGTGTCTAGTTGTGGCCTTCATTTTGAAATCTACTTTATCAGATATGAGTATTGCCAGCCAAGCTTTTTCTTTCTTTCCATTTGCTTGAAAGGTTTTTTTTTTTTTTTATCCCTTGACTTTCAACCTATGTGAGTCTTTTCTTGTGAGGTGGGTCTCTTATAAACAACATATATGTGAGTCATACTTTCTTATCCAATCAGCTACTCTGTGTCTTTTTATTGGAGCATTTGAACCATTCACATTTAAGGTGATAATTCATATGTACTTATTTATTGCCATTTTTGTTTAGTGTGGTTCTATTTTTCTTCCTATTTCTTCTACTAATTACAGCAATTCTTTTAGCATATCTTGCAGTGCTGGTTTGGTGTTAGCATTTTTTTTTTGTCTGGGAAGTTCTTTATTTGACCTTCAATTTTGAATGATAGCCTTGCTGGGTAGAGTAGTTTTGGATTCAGATCCTTGTTTTTCATGACGTTGATTACTTCATGCCACTCCCTTCTGGCCTGTAGTGTTTCTGTTGAGAAGTCAGTGAGAGCCTTATGGGGGTTCCTTTGTAGCTAACCTGTTGCTTATCTCTTGCTGCCTTTAGGATTCTCTTTGTTTTTCACTTTTGGCATTTTAATTACTATGTATCTCGGTGTAGGTCTGTTTGGGTTCTTCTTAATTGGGGCTCTCTGTTCTTCTTGAACTTGAATGCCTTCTTCCTTCACCAAGTTAGAAAAATTTTCTGTCACTATTTCTTCAAACATATTTTCTAACTCTTTCTCATTTTCTATCTCTTCGGGGACTCTATGATGCAAATGTTATTACATTTTCAGTTGTCCCACAGTTCTCTTAAGCTAGCTTTCTGTTATTTAATTGTTTTTTTTTTTCCTTTTGGTTTTCTGATTGGTTGATTTTTCTACCCTGTCTTCT
Source organism: Molossus molossus (assembly GCF_014108415.1). Classification (NCBI taxonomy): domain Eukaryota; kingdom Metazoa; phylum Chordata; class Mammalia; order Chiroptera; family Molossidae; genus Molossus; species Molossus molossus. Next base: position 536,911 of record NW_023425358.1, read on the forward strand.
TAGTCAGTGATCTGGTCCTCAGCTTCCTATACTCTGCTGTTTAGTCCTTCCAATGTGTTCTTAATTTCTGCTGTGTCATTCTTCATTTTCACTTGGTTGGTTTTAAATGTTTCTATATCTTTATTCACGGTGCTGATGTTTTTACACATGCTATTGAGCTTCCTCAATATCATGGCTCTGAACTGTACCTCTGATAATTGGCTTAACTGCATTTCATTGATCTCATCTTAAATAGAGTTCTCTTGTTCTTTTATTTGGGATTTGTTTATTTGTTTCACTGTTTTGGCTATCTCAGTGGGTTTTGGAGCTTGCCAAATTTTCTCTGTGGGTGTTGGTGTTCTGCTGTTTGTGGCTCACTCTACTGGGTTTAGATTAGCCCATGTGGGCCCATGTTAAACACCACTGTCAAGTCTTACTTTCTGGGTGAGATTTGCAAGCCCAGGAAAGGTTTAGTTATACTCTAGCTTTTTCCTGGTGGCTAGTAGTCTCAGTTACTCAGTGCCTTGGAATGTAGTCCTGGTGTTATGCATAAGAGGATTTTTAGAGGATGGGATAGATGCTGGTGGTCAATGAGCCTCAGTTTGCATTTCTTTGCTGCACCTGGGAAAGGCTGAATCTCCGGGGGGCGGGGGGCTACTGCTTTTCCCCACAGCTCTGGGAAGGAGCACACTCACCTTCATCCTTTGTGGTGGCAAGTCAGCAAAAACTCTGAGTGCCCTCAAAATCCCAAGTGTCCCCACAGAGTTCCAGCCCAGTCTGCCCTCCCTGTGCTGTAGCCCCCAGGTTTGTGGCTGTGGCTATTTTAGTGCCCTGTCCTGGCTCTCTGAGCTGTGGAGCAGGCTTTGTCTTTATTCCCCAAGGGCGCTGCTCACAGCTAAGACTGCTGTTGTCCATGGGCTCCCAGCCCGCCACCCTCTTGCACCTCCACAGATCCTACCAGTGTCCCTGGTTATATGGTCTTGTCCTGCTGCTTTTCTGTTGCTTTTTTCTGAGGATTTGTTTTTATTTTAGTTGTAATTTACATTTGGTCCTGGGAGATCCTCTGTGTAGCTTCCATTTACTCAGCCTCCCTTTTCACATCCTCAGACTCATGCTTCTTTTCCATAGGTGGGAAAGGACAGTTAACAGTAAACAATTAACATGATAATCATAACAGTGTGGGGGTTTGTGGTTTCTGTGCTGGTGCCTGGGTTGTGCCCTGAAGGGTTTGAGAAAAAGGGAAGTGTCCCTGATATTCCAATTGTCTGCTATCAGAGATTCCAAAGGACCATTAGGCTCGATTAAGGTGAAAATTGACCTTGTTAGGGAGGATGCTGGCCTAAGATATGACTACCTTCCATCAACTGCTTTTAGTTTAAAAAATTGACATTTCCAACCACTCAAAAAACCAACAGAATGATTTCTGTTTTCAAATGATTTTAAGTCCTATGTGTCATTATTTGGGTCTTTGAGTTTGCAAGGTTGTTAGGCAGGCCTCCCTGAGCTTGTCAGGTTAGCATGTGGCCCCATTTCGTCCACAGTGTGAATACTAATGACATGCTTATTTTATTTATTCATTTAATTATTTTTTATCCTCATCTAAGGACATTTTTTTGATATTTTGTTCAGATAGAGTGGGAGGGAGGGAGAGAGAGAGAGAAACATCGATGTGAAAGGGACACATTGAGTGGTTGCCACCCACACAACCCAACCTGGTCCGGGGACAAGCTGCAGCCAAGGAACATGCCCTCAGCGGGAACCGAATCCAGGACTCTCTGGACCGCAGCCCGACGCTCTGACTGCTGAGCAGACCGGCCAGGGTGACGGCTCTTTGCACTGTCAGTGGCTGATGTCCTTGAGCCCTGCCATCGGGACCTCATGGATTATCTACATTTAGGACAAGGCTACGTTTTCAAAGAGCTACCCAGTCAGCTGTTTTCAAACACCGGTCATTTTAAGACAACAATGAAATAATGTTTTTGCACCCATCAGGTAGGCAAAATAAATGAATAAAGTTGGATAATACAAAGGGCTGGTGAGGATGCAGGGTGAAAAGAAGTCTCATGCTCACTGCTGGTGGGAGTGTGAGCTGGAGAGCAAGGTGGTGACACCTGGTGGAGGAGAGGTGAGGAGAACCTCAGGTTAATCAATTCCGTATCTTGGCATACACTTTAGAGCAATGTTTGCAAGTGTTCACAAGTAGAGACAAACAAGAATATTAACTGCAGCAGTTTGTAGCAGCAAAACAAATACAATTTTTGTAAACTTGAAAAATTTATATTTCCACCAAAAAAGGGATAGGTTTTTTAAAAACTGTAATTTAATCAATACAATAGATCAACTTACAGTTGTAAAAATGAATAAATCACTTTTACATATTTCCATATGATAAATCGTTACAATATAATATTCAGCAAAAACCCTGCATTTCAGGTGAACTATGCTATCTCTCAAATTTCATTATTGATCATGAAAAACACTTGTTTAATCACTATTTCAAAGCACTATTTTTTTTGAAAAAATGTTTTTATTGATTTTTTTAGAGAGAAAGATAGAAACATCGACATGATACAAATGGCTCAACATCACTAATCATCAGAGAGGTGCAAATTAAAACAACAATGAGGTATCACCTCACACCTGTCAGAATGGCCACCATCAACAAATCATCAAACAACAAGTGTTGGCGAGGTTGTGGAGAAAAGGGGACTCTAGTACACTGCTGGTGGGAATGCAGAACAGTGCAGCCACTATGGAAAACAATATGGTGTTTCCTCAAAAAATTTAAAATTGAACTTCCATTTGACCCAGTGATCCCACTTCTATGAATATACCCTAAGAAGCCTGAAACACCAATCAGAAAGAATATATGTACCCCCATGTTCATAGCAGCACTATTTACAATAGCTAAGATCTGGAAACAGCCCAAATGTCCATCAGTAGATGAATGGATAAGAAAGCTGTGGTACATGTACACAATGGAATACTATGCAGCTGTTAGAAAGATAGATCTCTTATCCTTTGAGACGACATGGTGGGACCTGGAAAGTATTATCCTAAGTGAAACAAGCCAAGCAGAGAAAGACAAATATCACATGATCTCATTTATTTGTGGAATATAATGAACATAACAGTCTGAGGAATGGAGTAGTCCCAGAGATGTGGAAGTGGGATACAGACTGACAATCCCCAGAAAAGAGGGTGAGGGGGGAGAGATAAACCCCGGAACTTATATGCATGTATGCATGAACAGTGGACATGGACAACAAAGGTGGGGGCAGGGTGGGGTGAGAGGGAAAAGGGGAATCAGTGGGAGAAAAAGGAGAAACATCTCTATCAAAAATAAATTAATTAATTAAAGAAAAAAGAAACATCGATGTGACAGAGAAACATTGATGGGCCACAGCCTCCTGCATGCCCCCTAGAGGTGACCCAGCTTACTACCAGGACATGTGCCCTGACCAGGAATTGAACCGGGACCTCTCAGTGCATGGGGCCACACTCAATCGCTGAGCCACACCAGCCAGGCTCAAAGCACTATTCTTAATTATATGACATGGCCTCAGTTTCAAAGTTTGAAGTTGTTAATCACATTCAGTGAGGTTTCTTTTCCTTAAGGTCTCATGATTTGAGGGTCACTCGTGTAGCAGAGACCTGAACTTGAAGTGTGCCAATGAAACAGAACAAATGCCAGGGGCAAGGGCAACAGTACAGGGATGCAGACAAGCGGCTTCAGATGAGAATGTGTTCGCCAACAGCAATGTGGACTAGATTACTCAAGAACTCAGACTGCACTATCACTATGAACAGAGTAAATGGATTAAGAACTGCTTCTCTCTCTTTTCCCCTCTAGAATATTAAATATACTCAAAAAACCAATGTAATGATTTATTTTTTCAAATGATTTTAAGTCCTATGTGTCATTTGCAAGAAAGTCATACAAAATAGAAAGGGATTGCAAGAAATCAGGGGGAAACTCCTAATTAAATGGCGGACATATAGAGGTGGCATGGTAAAACAGAAATGTTGTAGGACAATAAGAAGCTAGGGGAATTCTGGGACAAGTGGAATAGGGAAACTGAGGCAGGATAAACAAAACAGAAAAGCTTTGCAGGCCACTTGCAGCAGGACCTCATCTTGAGAACAAAGGGTTAAAACCTCTTCTCACACACACACACAAAAAAAAAAAATGCAGGAGAGAAGGGGGAAGGAAAGGGGAGAGAAGGAGGAGGAATCAGAGACCACTGAGTGCAAATTGCCTGGAAGTTGTTAGAACAGCAGGAAGGAGAGGGGAAGAGGAGTGTAAACAAAACAGCCTGGCACTTCCCATCAATCATGGGAAAGCCAAAACAAAGAAAGGGGAGACTTTTAAAGTTAATTCTTACCTGGATATCTGTAGAGGTTCTGTTTTTTTAACCCTGGCTGGTGTGTCTCAGCAGTTAGAGCTTCAGCCTGCGGACCAGAGAGTCCTGGGTTTGGTTCCGCTAAGGGCATGTACCTTGGTTCCCGTTTGTCCCTGGCCCGGTTAGGTCTCTCTCACATCAATGTTTCTCTCTCTCTCTCTTCCTCCCTCCCTCTCTCCCGCTCTATCTGAAGATAAATGCAAAAATGTCCTCAGGTGAGGATAAAAAATTATAGATAGGAGTGTACACAGGGAAGAAACCCCTCACCCACTGGCTCCTCAGATTAGCTGAGAGCCCCGTGTGCTTCACTAGCCAGATGCATAGATGTGCTCGACTTGCTTTGTTAATAATTTGCGTGCTTTAACTTTTTAATGTTTTAATAAATACACTTTACAATGCAATCGGGGTCTCTCCTATCCATTCATTTATATAAGAAAACAAGGACTGAGGCTGGGCATAGCCACTCCCTCTGAAACCCCTCACTCATGTCTGGTACAGGGTCTGTCACAGAAAGTCAGGACCGGAGTCAGAACCTGGCTCCACTTATGAGCTGGTGGCACTTTGGGCAATTCACTTACGGTTATAATTTTTAATACTGTTGTTTTTCTTTATTATTTTCAATTACAGTTTATTGCAATATTATTTTGTATTGGCATTAGGTGTACAGCATACTGGATAGACAATCATATGTTTTACAAAGCGTGCCCCTCAATATTTTAAGTACCCACCTTATACAATAAATACTTATTAAGATATTATTGACTATCTTTCCTTTGTGGTACTTCACATCCCTGTGACTATTTGTAACTACCAATTAGTACTTCCTAAGCCATTTACCTTTTTCACCCATCTCCAATCCATCCTCCCTCTGGCAACCACCAGTCTACTCTCTGTGTCTGTGAGTCTTTTTTTATTTTGTTTGTTTATTTCTTTTGCTCTTTACATTCCGCATGTAAGTAAAATTGTATGGTATTAGTCTTTTCCTGACTGACTTATTTAACTGAGCATAATACCCTCTAGGTGCATTTATGCTGAAGGTTCCTGTGCTGTGGATGGGAGCAGCTGTGATAAGCAGCTCCTCAGGGTGATTCTCCTTGTGTCGTGGAGAGGCCCTTCCATTTTGGAAGATCCTGGGTCTTCCCTGGGAGGAGGCAATGGGACAGCTAGGGCCCAGCAACCTGAGCCCATCAGTGCACCTGGCACCATCAGACCAGTAGACCCACTGTGTCAACACAGACCAGTGCACAGTAGTGGAGATGTCAATGTGCCTGCTTTGGAAACTGCAAATGGCCAGGAGTCCAGCACCATTCTCCACAGTAGCAGTCCCATCAGAGTCGGGATATATCCCTAGCAACAGAGGCTCAGGAGTAGACATCCATCCTCAGGCAACAGAAGCACAGATCAGCAGCCGAGACCCATCCCCAAAAGCTTTAATAGAGGCTGAGAAGGAGCTCCCCAGCTGCCAGCAGCAAGACCTGGAGCTCCATTAGGGCCTGTGTGACCCAGCTGCCCACAAGATCTATGGGGAGCTTGAGAGGGACCTGTGCAACCCAGATGCCCACAAGATCTGCAGGAATCCCAGGCTCCAGAGAGACCTGTGAGTCCCAGATGCCCACAAGATCTGAAGAAAGCTGGGGCTCCAGAGGGACCAGTGAAACCCAACTGCCCACAAGATATGTGGGAAGCTAGGGCTCCAGAGGGACCTGTGTGACCCAGATGCCCATGGGAGCACCAGGGAGCCAGGGTCCGGAAGAACTTGTGTGACCCAGCTGCCCACAAGATCTGCCAGGAACCAGGGCTCCAGAGGGACCTGTGTGACCCAGCTGCACACAAGATAGGCAGGGAGCCAGGGCTCCAGTAGGCCTGTGCAACCCAGCTGCCTATGGTGCTGGCAGAGAGTGAGGCTCCAGCAGGGCCTGAGCAATACAGCTGTAGGTGGCACCAGTGACCATAGGGGAACACAACTTCAGAGGGGCCCATATGACACAGCAGCAGCACCTACCAGGACAGACAATACCAGCCCCCAGTAGTCAATCCTCCAGGACCCACAGCAGGCTAGAGGTGACACACACCAGAACAGTCTGGAAGGCACAGCAGCCTTATTTGACACACAGTGAGCTGCCTACACATCCCAACATTCCTCACCAGGTCTAGAGCTACCAGATAGCTAAAATGGGGAGACAAAGAAACAACACCCAAAGGAAAAAAAAAAAAGAGGAATCACCAGAAAAGGAACTACAGAAAATGAAAGAAAGCAACTTGTCAGAAAAAGAATTCAAAGCAATGGTTTTAAGGATGCTCAATCAATTTGGTGAGAACTACAAGCAACTTAGTAAGAATTATGAAGATCTCACTGGGAACTATTTCAGCTTAAAAAAAAAAGAGGTAGAAGCTATGCTTAAACATCAAGAGGAAATAAAGAATGGCATAGCTGTTAAGAAAAATTCCTTAGAAGGGTTCAATAGTAGATTACAAGAAGCTGAAAACCAAATCAATGACTTATAAGACAAGGTAGGAAAAAACACCCAAATAGAGCAGCAAATGGGGGAAAAAGTTTAAAAAGCAGGAGGAAAGTTTAAGAGAATTGTGGGACAATACAAAACCTAACAACATTCGCATTATAGGGGTACCGGAAGGAGAAGATCAGAGAAAGGAATAGAGAACCTGTTTGAAGAAATAATGACATAATATTTCCCTAGAATGGTGAAGAAAAAAGTCACACAAATCCAGGAAACACAGAGTCCCAAGAATGATGAACTCCAAAAGACCCATAGCTAGACACATCATAATAAAAATGGCAAACATTAAAGACAAAGAAGACTCTTAAAGAAAGCAAAAAAGAGAAAGAAAGTTACCTACAAGAGAGCTTCCACTAGACTGTCAGCTGATTTCTTAATAGAAACATGGCAGGGAAGAGGGAGTGGCACAAAGTGTACAAACAAATGCAAGGCAAGGGTCTGAATCCAAAACTACTTTATCCAGCAAGTCTATCATTCAAAATTGAAGAAGAAATAAAGAGCTTCACAGATAGAAAAAAGCTAAAGAAATTTACGACCACCAAACCAGCACTGTAAGCAATGCTAAAGGGACTGTTGTAAGAAGAAGAAGAAACAGAGAGGAACACCGGCATATAATAAAAATGGCAACTAATAACTATCTATCAATAATAACCTTAAATGTAAATGGTCAAATGCTCAAATCAAAAGACATAGGGTAGCTGATTGGATAAAAAACACGACCCATATATATGCTGTCTACAAGAGACCCACTTAACAACAAAAGACTCACACAGGATGAAAGTGAAGAGATGGAAAAAAATTATCCAAGCAAATGGAAATTTAAAAAAAGCTGGTGTAGCAATACTCATATCTGACAAGATAGACTTCAAAACGAGGGTTGTAATAAGAGACAAAGAAGGTCACTACATAATATTAAAAGGATCAATACAACAAGAGAATATAACCCTGGTAAACATATATGCCAAATATGGGAGCACCAAAATATGTTAAAAACTTCTGGAGGACTTCAAGGGAGAGATCAATAGCAGTATGATCATAGTGGGTGACTTTAACACCCCACTGACACCACTGGATAGATCTTCTAGACAAAAAATTAACAAGGTCAAAGAGTCCTTAAATGACAAACAAGATCAGTTGGACTTAATTGATATTTACAAAATACCTCATTCCAAAGCAGCAGAACATACATTTTTCTCAAGTGCACATGGGACATTCTCAAAGATAGACCACATGTTAGGACACAAAGCAAGTCTCTACACATTCAAGAAGATTGAAATCATATTAAGCATCTTCTCAGATCACGATGGCATAAAACTGGAACTCAACTACAACAAAAACCTTCAAACGCTTGGAGGCTAAATAGCATATTATTAAACAATGAATGGGTTACCAATGAGATCAAGGAAGAAATTAAAAACTTCCTGCAAATCAATGAAAACGAACACACAACAACACAAAATCTATGGGACAGAGCAAAAGCAGTCTTGAGAGGGAAGTTTATAGTACTGCAAGACTACCTCAAGAAAAAAAAAAATTCCTAATTGACTTTCTAATCTTACACCTTAAAGAACTCGAAGGTAAACAAAAAGAAAAACCAGAGCAAGTAGAAGAAAAGATATAGTAAAGGTTAAAGCAGAAATAAACAACAGAGAAACTAAAAATACAATTCAAAAAATCAATGAAACAAAAAGATGGTTCTTTGAAAAGATAAACAAGATTGATGGACCTTTAGCCAGACTCACCAAGAAACAAACAGAGAAAACCCAAATAAAAAAATCAGAAATGAAAGAGGAGAAGTAACAACTGACACCACAGAAATATAAAGGATCATCAAAAAATACTATGAACAATTATATGCCAATAAATTGTACAATCTAGGTGAAATGGACAAAAATCTAGAAACACACAGTCTCCCTGAACTGAACCAGAAAGAGATAGAGAACTTGAACAGACCAATAACAACAAAGAAAATTGAAGATGTAATTAAGATACTCCAGCAAACAAAAGCCCAGGCCTGGATGGCTTCACAGAGGAGTTTTATCGAACATTCAAAGAGGATCTAATGCCCATTCTCTTCAAACTATTCCAAAAAATCCAAGAAGATGAAAGACTTTCAAACTTATTTTATGAGGCCAGTGTAATCCTAATTCCAAAACCCAATAAAGACACTACAAAACAAAAACAAAAACAAAAAAAACAAACAAAAAAAAAAAAAACAACTACAGGCCAATATTCCTGAGGAACACAGATGCCAAGATACTTAACAAAATATTAGCAAATCAGATCCAGCAATACATCAAAAAAATTATTCACCATGACCAAGTGGGATTCATCCTAGGGATGCAAGGATGGTACAATATTCACAAATCAATAAATGTGATACACCACGTAAACAAAATGAAAGATAAAAACTATATGATCTTATTAATAGATGCTAAAAAATTTGACAAAATCTAGCACCCATTTCTGATAAAAAATGCTCAGCAATGTAGGAATAGAGGGATCATATCTCAACATAATAGAGGCCATATATGAAAAAATTACAGTCAACATCATACTCAATGGGCAAAAACTAAAAGTATTTCCCTTAAGAACAGGAACTAGACAGGGATGCCCACTTTCACCACTCTTATTTAACATAGTACTGAAAGTCTTATCCCCAGCAATTAGAACTGACAAAAAAATAAATGGTATACAAATTGGAAAGGAGGAAGTGAAATGGTCATTATTAGTAGATGACATGATATCGTATATAGAAAACTCTAAAGACTCCATAAAAAATCTACTAGACTTAATAAATGAATTTGGCAAAGGAGCAGGATACAAAATTAATGTCAAGAAATTGACAGCATTCTTATATATACCAATGATGAACTCACAAAAAGAGAAACTAAAAAAAAAATCCCATTTACCATTGTGGCAAAAAATTAAGATACCTGGGAATAAACTTAACCAAAAAAGTAAAGGACCTCTTCACAGAAAATTATAGGTCATTGTTAAAAGAAAGAGACGAAGATATACAAAAGTGGAAGCATATACCATGTTCATGGTTTGGAAACATTATCATCATCAAAATGTCCATACTACCCAAAGCAATCTATAGATTCAATGCAATTCCCATCAAAACACCAATGACATATTTCACAGAACTAGAACAAACAATCCAAAAGTTTATATGGAACCAAAAAAGACCCTGAATAGCCACAGCAATATTGAAAAAGAAAAACAACCAGGTATCAGGGTCTACTACAAAGCCACTGTAATTAAAACAGCCTGGTACTGGCACAAGAACAGGCACATAGACCAGTGGAACAGAACAGAGAATCCAGAAATTGACCCAAGGCAATATGCTCAATTAATATTTGACAAAGGTGGCAAGATCATACATACAGTGAAGGCATAACAGCCTCTTCAATAAATGGTGTTAGAAAAATTGGAAAGCTACATGCAAAATGATGAAGCTAGACCACCAACTTATGCCATACACAAGAATAAACTCAAAATGGATAAAAGACTTAAATGTAACTCATGAATCCATAAAAATCCTAAAAGAAAATGTAGGCAACAAAATTTTAGACATCATAAACAGCAGAATTTTCACTGATACAACACGTAAGGCAAGAGAAACAAACAAAAAAATAAACACATTGAACTACATCAAACCAAAAAGCTTCTGCACAGCAAAAGAAACAACCATCAAAATAGAAAGGGAACCCACTGTATGGGAGAACATAATTGCCAATGATATATCAGATAAGGGGTTAATTTCCAAAATATATAGTGTTGTCATACAACTCAACAAAAGGAAGACAAAGAACCCAAATAAAAAATGGACAGAGGACTTAAATAGATTAGATACCTCTCCAAACAGGACATACAAATGGCCAAGAGACATATGAAAAAATGTTTAACATCACTAATCATCAGAGAGATGCAAATTAAATCAACAATGAAGTATCACCTCACTGTCAGAATGGCCGCCATCAACAAATCATCAAACAACAAGTGCTGGCGAGGGTGCGGAGAAAAGGGGACTCTAGTACACTGCTGGTGGGAATGCAAACTGGTACATCCACTATGAAAAACACTATGGAGTTTTCTCAAAAAATTAAAAATTTAACTGCCATTCGACCCAGTGATCCCACTTCTAGGAATATACCCTAAGAAACCTGAAACACCAATCAGAAAGAATATATGTACCCCTATGTTCATAGCAGCACTATTTACAATAGTTAAGATCTGGAAACAGCCTAAGTCACCATCAGTAGATGAGTGGATAAAAAAGCTGTGGTACATGTACACAGTGGAATACTATGTAACTGTAAGAAAGAAAGATCTCTTATTCTTTGAAATGACATGGAGAGACCTGGAGAGTATTATGCTAAGCGAAACAAGCCAAGCTAAGAAAGACAAATATCACCTGATCTCACTTATTTGTGAAATATAATGAACTAAACAAAGTGATGAATAAAACAGACCCAGAGGGCAAGAGGTAGGGTACATACTGACAAACCTCAGAAGAGGGGGTGGTGGGGGGAAAGAGATAAACTACAGAACTTATATGCATGTACTCATAACCAATGGACATTGGCAACAAAGTTGGGGATGGGGCAGTAGGGGTATGGGAAGGAGAGTGTCAATGGGAGGAAAAGGAGAAACTTCTGTAACAATAAATTAATAAAAATAATTTTTTTAAAAAAGACATAGTGTAGCTGAATGAATAAGAAAACAAAACCCGTATATATACTGCCTACAACAGACTCGCTTCAGAATGGAAGACACACACACACATTGAAAGTAAAAGGATGGAAAAATATATTTCATGCCAATGGAAATGAAAAAAAAAAAAAAAGCTGGGGTAGCAATACCTATATCAGATAAAATAGATTTTAGAGCAAAGATAATAAGAGTAAAAGAAGGACATTACAGAATGATAACAAGATCAATCCAACAAATGGATATAACCCCTGTAAACATTGATGTACCCAACATAGGAGCACCTAAATATGGAAAGCAAATCTTTATGGATATAAAAAGAGAAGTTGACAGGAATACAGTCATAGTATGGGATTGCAACACCCCATAAACATCAATGGATAGTTCTTCCAGACAAAAAAATCAACAGGGAAACAGCAGCCTTAAATGACATACTAGATCAGATGGATTTAATTGATTTTTAAAATAATATTCCACCCCATAGCAGCAGAAGGTATACATTTTTTTTTCAAGAGCACATGGGACATTTTCTTGGCTAGACCTCATGTTAAGACACAAAACAAACTTCAATTTAAGATTAAAATCATATTGAGCATCTTTAATCGCATTGGTATAAAACAAGAAATCAATCACACACACAAAACACTAAAAAATACACAAAGACATGGAGGCTAAATAACATGTTAGTAAATAATTAATGGGTTAATAGTGAGATCAAAGAAGAAATCAAAAGTTACCTTGAGACAAATTAAAATAAACACATAACACAAAATCTATGGAACACAATGAAAGCAGTTCTTCTAGGAAAGTTTATCGCATTGCAGGCCTACCTTAAGAAAGAAGAAAAATCTCAAATGAACAAGTTATCTTACACCTAAAAGGTGTAGAAAAAGACCAACAAAGAAAGTGAGTAGAAGGAAAGAAATAATAAAGAGCAGAGCAGAAACAAATAGAGTCTAAAAACACAATACAAAAAGATCAGTGAGACCAAGAACTTGTGTTTTGAAAGATAAACAAGATTGATAATCATTAACTAGACTCACCAAGAAAAAAAGAGAGAGAACCCAAATAAATAAAATCAGAAATAAAATAGGAGAAGTAACAACTGACACCACAGAAATACAAAGGGTTATAATAAAATATTATGAACAACTATATACCGACAAATTGGACAATATATGCCCTGGCTGGTTTTGCTCAGAGGTTAGTGTCAGCCTGCAGACTGAAGGGTCACAGGTTTGATTCTGGTCAGGGGCACGTACCTGGGTTGCATGATCAATACCCAGCCCTGGTCAGGGTTGTGCGGGAAGCAACCAATCAATGTTTCTCTTTCGCATTGATGTGTGTCTCTCCCTCTCTCTCTCTCTCTCCCTCTCCTTCTCTCTTACCCTCCCTTCCAATCTCTTAAAAAAAAAAAAAAATCAATGGAAAAAATTTCCTTGGGTGAGGATTACCAAAAAAAAAAAAAAGGACAATATGGAAAAAATGGGCAAATTCCTGGAAACATACAATCCTCTATAGCTGAATCAATTTGTTTGTAAAAGAAAACTTTTGTAAGATAGAACTTCTGGTGTTGCTAGGAGGATCGCAGAGATGACATATGGAAAGTGCTATTAGTAAATACGCAGGACCCGATAAGTGGGAGAGCTTGTGATGATGCTGAAGATGAGGGTCACTCTTTTCCCGGCTATGAGCTTTACCCTCCCCAAATTTATGATGCTTATGGGAAAGGCATCAGGAACTTCCATCTGATCAACTTATAAGTCAGTAAAGCATTTGGTAGCAAAATGTAAATTATTGCCCTCAGATCATAATGAGCCAGTCTATTTTATTAATGTAGTATTTTCTGTATTCAGTTTACTTTACTGTTTGTACATTAGTAATTAGCAGAGAGCTGACTGTGTAGACAGTACAAGGCCCCTGTAAAATTACTCTTATGGAATTACTCTTTGGTGAGGTGTCATTTGTGAGATGGAGGGTCTTTACTAGAAACAGCCAACTCACTTCACTGACTGTATTGTAAAGAATGAATTTTAGCCCCGGCTGGTATGGTTCAGCGGTTAGAGCATCAGCCCGTGGACCAGAGGATCTCGGGTTCGGTTCCTGCTAAGGGCATGCATCTTGGTTGCAGTTTGTCCTTGGCCTCAGTTGGGGTCTTGTGGATGGCAACCACTCGATGTGTCTCTCTCACATTGATGTTTCCTTCTCACTCTCACTCTCTCCTTCCCACTCTGTCTGAAGATAAATGCAAATACTTAAATAAATAAAGACAGAAAGAAAGAATGATTTTTTAGTATGATGTTTACAGCATCCTACAGTGTTCACTTCACCATGCCTCTAGGGAAAACCCCTAGCTGATTTTGGTGCCAAAAACAGCTAAAAATCCCATGAGTAATTGTTTTCATCTTGTAGATACTGTGAACAAACAAAGTTCCTTTTCTTTTTCAATCAATGTCTGGGAAAAAGCTCAATTTGAGACCCATTTGTAAGCTATATACGATAACTGTGCACATTTTAAAGTGCACTTGGCAGTTGTTTTTTCCTGCTATTTTTTCTACTCCTTTCACATTTCTTTTAGGTTGAAAAATATACATACATAGATGCATACATGTGTGTACTTACACTGACATAATAATAGTGCCCTACACTAATCGATAAAAGAAGTTCTGCAGCGTTGTCACTGGTGATCTAAGGATCGTGAGGGCAAGTAGACTCCTCTAAAGTTTGTTTCTTTCAAAGAGCCTTCATACGCGCATGTTGAAATGCAGCTCTTAAAAAGGCAGTTACATTGTTAACTCCTACCCAGATCCTAGATAAGTGTTCTTCCTAATACATCATTGATGATATACTGTTGCACCCCAGGAGCTGAGGTATGACGGTGCTGCTTGGGACATGCTGGGAAAACCCCGAGAAATACTTGCTGAAAGAAACCATTTAGAAAAGCAATTTAGTGTCCACTTTCCTGGGGTGATATATCTGGGATGGGGTGGCACTGTTTATATGCAAGCAAAAATCAATTCTGCATGTGACAAAAAGTAAAAACCAAGGCCAATCTAAGATATTAGACAGCAGTGCTCAGGGAATAACTCATGGGGCAGACAGCCAGAGATGACTGCTTCCGCAACCATTGCTACCTTTGTGAATGAAGCCTTCTGTTTGCCTTCTGGTGTGTCTGCTTTCACATATAAACACACACACAGCCTTGCCTTCGGCTCGGAGCCATGTCTTAGCCCCTCCTGTCACACCCGGTCCCGGGTGAGAAGAGGTGCACACTCAGGGTCACCACCAGGAGGGCCATGATGGAGCCCAGGGCTGGAGCAGGCACGTCCCCTCTCAGGGCACATTGATGCTTCCCTCCCCAGGATGGTTTTGCTTCATAACTTTCTTGGCAATTCTTTTTTTTCAATCCTTACCCAAGGATATTTTTCTATTTACCTTCAGATAGAGTGGCAGGGAGAGAGAGAAACATCAATGTGAGAGGGACACATCAACTGGTTGCCTGCCGCACGACCCTGACCAGGGAGAGGGACGAACTGCAACCGAGGTACATGCCCTTGACTGGAATCAAACCTGTGACCCTCTGGTCCATGGACCAACGCTCCAATCGCTGAGCCAAACCGGCAAAGGCTCTTGGCAAAATAATCTTTAAGAAGATAATTCTGGTGAGTTGCTATGAGATAGATTGGATTACAGGAGGGAAAAGGGTTAATTTTTAGCCTAAAATAAAGGTGAGGGCCTTCTGGTTGAAATGGCAGAGTAGGGAAATGCTGTCTGCCTCCTTCCACAACCACATCAAAATACAACTAAATTATAAACAACAGTCCTTGAGACCCACCTAAAGACCAGCTGAATAAACTCGTATAACTAAGGATCCAAAGGGGGTGCCCCGTTGAGACTGGGAGAGGTAGAGATGTGACCTGGGCTGGCCTCACACCCTCAGCATGGAGGTGAAGAGTCAGGAGGGGTATTTTGGCTGCAGAGGTCCCTCCTGAGGGGTGGGGTGCCAGCCCCACACCAAGCTCCCCACCCGGTGCACTGTGCCAGGAAGAGGAGTCCCCGGCACATCTGGCTGTGAGAACCATCAGGGGTTCCATGCAGACAACACAGAGGCAGCTACAGACCCAGGCACCTGCTTCAAGTTCCTGAGCACAGACACGTCTCACAACACTCACCCTGAGCTTCAGCTAAGGGACAGCCAGCGACACAGGCGGAGAAACTGAATGGTCTGCCTTCAGACTGAAGGGCTGGCAGGCACCCCTTTTCTGTGTTAAGCCTCCCACACAGCTGGCAGGTGCAGGTGCGCATCGTATCTGTCTCAATCAAACTGGCAAACACCAGCTCTCCCCACTTTTATGATTCCCTCAGACCCCACGCCATCCAACCTGTGCACCAGCCTAAAATTCTTTTAGTGTCTGTTTCTGACAATCTGCCCATCTTGGCCCATGCTGCAGACATCCTTAAATCTCACAATCACCCCACAAAGCAGTGGCCTCAGTGTGCCCTGCACCTCTTGCTAGGCAGCTTCCAGTCCAGCACGAGGGGCAGCCAGCCTCAGGTTGCAGTATAACCTCCCCGTTGCCTCCAAGTCCAGACAGGCAGCTTCAAACTGAAGATCATGATGCAGTTCCTACCAGGCGGCCTCGGGCTGGACACAGGCAGCAGCTGACCTGGGCCTGAACCAAAGCCCCTTCCAAGAGGCTACAGAACCAGTATATCCAGTGACCAGATTCAGAAAACAGAGTAGCACAACCCAATTATCTCTACAAATGACAAACTCTAAGGGTGGACTCAGTGGGCACCAGAGCCCTGCTAAAGTCCACCCCACTCTGGGATCAGCTTGGGAATAACAGCTCCTCGGCCACTCCTTAGCCACCACACAGCTTCCCTGACAGCCAGTCTGCCTGAGGCTGATGCAGCCCACTGATGTGCCAACAGTAATGAAGGCTTAACTACAACAGGAGAGCTCACAAAACCCACCGGAGGGTCACTGCAGTGCCCGATTCAGTGACCAGGGAGACTGTCACGGGTCCCCACAGGATGCCTACTGCAAAAACCCACCTGCCAAGACATCAGGAGATAGCAGCTCTACCTACTACATAGAAAACACAGGGAGGCAGCCCAAATGAGGAAACAAACGTGTCCCAAATTTAAAAAAAAACAGGACAAAACTCCAGAAAAATAAGTGAAGAACTCTTCGAGACCCACCAAGTCTGCATCCGCGGCTGCACAAACACTGCCTCCTGCGGTGCTCTCGCTGTGCAGGACAGCAGGGCTTGGTGACCGTGAGGAACTCCGCAACAGCACCTGGAGGCCGCACTTGTTTAAATGTGCTGCATGACATAGAGTGCAGCCACTGTATCTTCTGCACACCATCTTGGAGTGTTTTTAATGCAAATACGAATGCTGATTCTACAAGAGGATGCTTTTCCCAGACATCTTGATAAAAGTTGCATGTGTGTAAGCGTGTGTGTGTGCGTGCACGTGTGTGAAAGCAAGTGTGTGTGCGTGTGTGCGTGTGTGTAAGCATGTGCAGTCACGTAGGAACATCAGGGCTTGGAAGCCCACCTTCACTGGAGCCCCCTTCACCATCTGGGCCCCCAGCTCGTGCACGATCAGTGGCTCATACACTTCCCTCAGTCACCACGCCAGCTGCCCACCGCAGAGCCCCTCAATGTGCTGCAGTCCTTTGAGAGGATCCCCAGCATGTTGCCTCACTCTCTGTGTTTACAAACTTTTTGGTGAGGAAAGTTGTCCAGGTGTGGCCTTCAGGGGTTAATACTTCTATATGACATCCCTTCTATATGCCCTAATATAGTGATTCAAAGTGATCCAGGCACCTCGCCTCTTATCCACCCCCAGTCAAGTTTCTTCCCTACCCCAGAAGCTAAGAAAATCTTTCTCACTTATTTTTAGGTTTAAGATTAGTGGCTTCTTACTCTGTCGGCAAGAAGAACACCAACTTCTTACACCATGAGACGTGCAGCAACCTGTTCCAGATTTCTCCAGTGGGAAACCCAAACCCTTCCTGTCCGCTTGTCCGTCGGTCAGACAGTTGGAGAGTGCCAGTGTGAGCCAGGCAGCTGTGTGCACAGAGGTAAGTACATTTGGGAGGAAGAGAGCATCTCATAGTCATGAATGAACTCTGCTACTGGCTCTAACAATTGGTGTGGAAAGTGGTGCTGTTGACCAAACGGGAGAAGACTTCGCTGCAATGGGCTGAAGACGGCGGACAGCGACTGACTTTCCCTTGAGTCATGATACATTTGAGATGTCTAAAGACTACCTACATGTAAATATTTAAAGGCGGTTGTATAGACAAGCCTGGGCTCAGAGATGTCTGGGGTGGTGATGAAGAATTCATCAACATGAAGATGTTGCTTACGTCCAGGGAAGTAGGTGACATGACCTATGAAGAGATAAGAGAGGAAGAGGAAGAGGCCTTAGCATTGAACGTCAGTAGAACTTAGCATTTGAAGGCAGGGTCGAGGAAGACAAGCCAGTCAAGGACAGCATCCAGAGCGAAAGAGGAAAACCAGAAGTAAATGATGTCCCAGTGGCCAGAAGAGAAAGGAGATGTGAAGTGAACCAGATGCAATTGTGAATTTAAAAGGAAAACAAAAGGGCACTCCAAGAAGGCTGCAGGGTAGGTGGAAGACGAACTCCCCTGCCCTGGTCCAAAACTGGGTATACACCTAGATTATAGAGCAAAAAACCTGAAAAACCAAATGAGGGCTAGCTGGCCGGAAACATTATAACCAAAGGTTTATAGAAGAAGCCACATAGAGACTGGTAAGAAGGGCGGCAAGGCGGAAAGGGCTGGCCCCACCGTGGCTGAGAAGCCAGAGGGATATGGCAGCTGCAAAACTCCCTCCCCCAGGAGAGACAGGGTCTCAACACCATTCAGGGATCACCAACCCAGAGTAACAGATGGGAAGAGGAGCCTGCATAGCATCTGGTGGGGACAATCAGTGGGGATTAAGTCCACCTGGGAGACCCAGAAGCCACCTTCTACAGGATGAATACTCCTGTGGTTACAGCACCAGACTAGGAACTGCACCACCCAGGCCAAGATTGCTAGTGAGGTCATTCTGCCATGCTCAGTCCTGTGGAGAGGTCTGCCGGCTGCACCCACTGGTGACTTTTAGGGCCCTCTTTTTCTGGGGTGGCTCTTCGCAGACTCACACAGCGACTAAACTGTGTGGCTTTGGAAAAAGGGCCAGTCACCTCAACCTCGAGCATACAGCTTGTGTTCAGTCACTTAGCTGCCCTTGTCTTGCTGAGATCAACCACACAAGGGGACCAGAGTGCTGCACAGAGTGGGGACTATCAGAGCATGCCTCCTGGGGAAGCTTTTGCATGGGAACTAGATGGGCAGGTGCTGGGGTGTGTGGCTACATTGCAGAAGTGGGCAACTCCAATCTCTCCTGTGAGCTCAGCCTGTGCTACTCTGGTAAGGGGAAAAAGAGCCCACCCCACTTCTACTGTCTTGTGGGCACCACCCCTAATGGGATATTCTTTGGATCTGCCGAGCCAAGTCCAGGACACTCCACTTTGCGAGGCTCAGTTCCATGCGGGAAAGGGAAAGTGACTCAGAGTTCGGACATTGAAAGTGTGAGTCGCTTCAGGCTATTGTCTGGCAACGAGACAAAGTGCATAGCGCCCTCCTGTGGGCTGAGCTGGCATCACCTCCAAAGGGAGACTGATCTGTCACCCTAAATTTCTGCCAGGTGGCTCCACCTGGCAGAAATTGCTTCTGCAGAGGGGATGGCAGGCCACACCCAACATGAGCCTGGGCACACCTCTCCCGGGGGACCTGGGGTGGAGACTCTGGAAGAGACTGGTTTGGTTCTGGAGTAGAAACCAGTTTCACCCCAGTGAGTGACTGACTGCATGACACCCAAGTAAGGGACCCACAACCCTTGTCCTCCTGACCCCAGTTGCCATGCCCTACCAGGCTCACTGCAGTCTTTCTTCAAGAGGCTCTGGAGGAAGACCAGGCAACCTCAGGGGGAGGCAGAGTAGCTGACAGGTAGAGATGGATCTCAGTGAGCCTCAGTGTTTTACAGACACCCCCCCACCCCGCCCTGCTCTAAGCAGGAGGAAGCTGGCCCTTAGGAATAGATTGACCACTCCCACGCACACCCAGGACCGGCACATGCAGTCACAAGCAACGGACAGCATGGTAGCTCAGACAGGAAGCCCAAGGCCAGTTAAACAAAATGTCTGACATCAACCTGTACCTGAAACCTACCCAAGTAGAACGAGAACTAACAACCAGAAGCACACACACCAGGGTTCAATCCAACTACCCACACAAGTGGCACACTCAAAAAAGAATTCCAGCAGTCACCAGGCCATGCTAGGAACAAATCTGCCTGGAGGGGCAGCCCCTGCAGGGTGCTTCACACACAGTAATCAAGGCCACCTTTACAGTCAGCCAGATGGATGCATTAATTCCACCTGTGAAAGGATCCATGGCCTTCAGGACTCATCCACCACAGGAGGTGCATGGAACCCACAGGAAACATTTCTGCAGCACTGAGCTCTGATAATCTGGCATATTTTGCCAATGATCCCAGTAAGATGCCACTATAAAGCCATCATGACATGTTTATGAGGCATATAAGATCTACATAATACACAGAGATGAAATGTGAAAACAAAGAAATATTCCCCTAAAGAAAGAACAAGATAAATACCGCCCTAAATTAAATGAAATTGAAGCAACCAAAATACCAGTGTAAAGATTTTGTTTTGGTTTTAATCTTTTATTTTTTTAATTTTAATTTCTTAACATTTATTTTTATTTATTTTTGTTACAAATGTTTCTCCTTTTCCCCCCATGTTTCTTCTTTTCCCCCCTCCTCTTGGTCCAGCTCCCTACCCCCAGTATTTTGTCTGTGTCCATTGGTTATGCATATATGCATATAAGTTCTTTGGTTTATCTCCCCCACCCATCTTCTGAGGAATGGCAGTCTGTACCCTACTTCTGTGACACTGGCAATATTTTGTTCATCAGTTTCTGTTGTTCATTATAGTCCACAAATAAGTGAGATTGTGTGGTATTTGTCTTTCTCTGTTTGGGTTATTTCACTTAGCATAATACTCTCCAGGTCCCTCCATGTCGTCTCAAAAGATAAGAGATCTTTCCTTCTTACAGCTGCATAGTGTTCCATTGTGTATATGTACCACAGCTTTTTTATCCACTTGTCTACTGATGGGCACTTGGGCTGTTTCCAGATCTTAGCTATTGTAAATAGTGCTGCTATGAACATGGGGGTACATATATTCTTTCTGATTGGTGTTTTAGGTTTCTTAGGGTATATTCCTAGAAGTGGGATCACCGGGTCAAATGGCAGTTAAATTATGAATTTTTTTGGAAACAGCATATTGTTTTCCATAGTGGCTGCACCAGTCTGCATTCCCACCAGCAGTGTGCTAGAGTCCCCTTTTCTCCACATCCTTGCCAGCACTTGTTTGATGATTTGTTGATGGTGGCCATTCTGACAGGTATGAAGTGACATCTCATTGTTGATTTAATTTGCATCTCTCTGATGATTAGTGATGTTGAGCATTTTTTCATATGTCTCTTGGCCATTTGTATATCCTGTTTGGAGAGGTGTCTATTTAGGTCCTCTGCCCACTTTTAAGTTGGAATCTTTGTCTTCCTTTTGTTGAGTTGTGTGAGTACTCAATATATTTTGGAAATTAACCCCTTATCTGATGTAACATTGGCAATTATGCTCTCCCATATAGTGGGTTCCCTTTCTACTTTGATGCTTGTTGTTTTTTTTTTTTGCTGTGCAGAGGCTTTTTAGTCTGATCTAGTCCCAGTCATTAATTTTTTCCTTTGTTTCTCTTGCCTTAGGTGATGTATCAGTGAAAATTCTGCTGTGTATGATGTCTGAAAACTTGTTGCCTACATTTTTTTCCCAGGATTTCTATGGATTCATGAGTCACATTTAAGTCTTTCATCCACTTTGAGTTTATTCTTGTGAATGGTGTAAGTTGGTGGTTTACCTTAATTTTTTTTTCTTTTTGCATGTAGCTGTCCAATTTTCTCAACACCATTTATGAAAGAGGCTGTCTTTACTCCACTGTATGCCCTTGCCTCCTTTGTCAAATATTGAGAATAATGTCTTGGGTCAATTTCTGGGTTCTCTGTTCTGTTCCACTGATCTATATGCATGTTCTTGTGCAAACCAGCTATTTTGATTACAATGGCTTTGTATGATAACCTGATATCTGGCATTTTGATCTCCCCCTACTTTGTTCTTCTTCAAGATTGCTGTGGCTATTCGGGGTATTTTTCAGTTCCATATAAAATTTAAAAAAATGTTTTTCTAGTTCTGTGAAATATGTCATATTTTAATGGAGAATGCATTAAATATATAGATTGATTTGGGTAGTATAAACATTTTAATGACATTAATTCTCTCAATCCATGAACGAGGTATATGCTTCCACTTTTTATATCTTCCTCTATTTCTTCTTTCAATGTCCTGTAGTTTTCTGCAAACAGATCCTTTACTTCTTTGGTTAAGTTTATTTCTATGTATTTTAATATTTTTGCTGCAAAGGTAAATGGGATTTTTTTTTTTGTTTCTCTTTCTGTGAGTTCATTATTGATATATAAGAATGCCATCAGTTTCTTGATGTTAATATTCTATCCTGATATTTCGCCAAATTCATTTATTAAATATAGATTTTTGATGGAGTCTCTAGGGTTTTTTATGTACAATATCATGTTATCTGCAAATAATGACAGTTTCACTTTCTCCTTTCCAATTTGGATCCCTTTCCTTTTTTCTTTATGTCCAATCGCTGTAGCTAAGATTTCCACACTATGTTCAAAAGTGGGCATCTCTGTCTTGTTCCTGTTTAAGGGAAATGCTTTTAGTTTTTGCCCATTGAGTATGATGTTGGCTGTAGGTTTTTTCATATATGTCTTTTATTATGTTGCAATATGATCTCTCTAGTCCCACATTGCTAAGTGTTTTTATCAGAAATGGGTGCTGGATTTTGTCAAATGCTTCTTCAGTCTATTGACATGATCATGTTTTTTATTTTTCATTTTGTTTATGCAGTGTATCACATTTATTAATTATCAAATATTGTACCAGCCTTGCATCCCTGGAATGAAACCCACTTGGTCATGGTGAACAATTTTTTAATGTATTGCTAAGTCCAACTTGCTAATATTTCTTAAGGATTTTGGCATCTATGTTTATCAGGGATATTTGCCTGTAGTTTTCTTTCTCTGTAGAGTTTTTACCTGGTTTTGAAATTAGAACTATGCTGGCCTCATAAAAAGAGCTTGAAAGTCATCCTTCTTCTTGTCTTCCTTCTTCTTGAATTTTTCAAAATAGTTTGAGGAGAATGGGTGTTAGTTCTTCTTTGAATATTCGGTAAAACCCCTATGAAGCCATCCAGGCCTGGGCTTTGTTTGCTGGGAGTTTCCTTCTTTCTTTCTTTTTTCATTAATTAATATATTTATTTTTGTTACAGATGTTTCTCCTTTTCCCCCCACTGATTTCCTCAACCCCCTCCCTCCCCGCCCTGTCCCCAGCTCTGTTCTCCATGTCCATTGTTCATGCATACATGCATATAAGTTCCGTGGTTTATCTCTCCCCCACCAACCCTTTTTGTGACGACTGTCAGTCTGCACAACACTTCCACATCTCTGGGACTACCCCATTCGTCAGACTGTTATGTTCCTTACATTCCACAAATAAGTGAGATCATATGATACGTGACTTTCTCTGTTTTGCTTGTTTTGCTTAGGATAATACTTTCCAGGTCCCTCCATGTTGTCTCAAAGGATAAGAGATCTTACTTTCTTACAGCTGCATAGTACTCCACTGTGTATATGTACCACTATTTTGTTATTCATTTGGCTACTGATGGACATTTGGGCTGTTTCCAGATCTTAGCTATTGTAAATAGTGCTACTACAAACATGGGGGTATATATATTCTTTCTGATTGGTGTTTCAGGCTTCTTAAGGTATATTCCTAGAAGTGGGATCACTGGGTCAAATGGAAGTTCAATTTTTAATTTTTTGAGGTGACACCATAGTGTTTTCCATAGTGGCTGTACCAGTCTACATTCCCACCACCTGTGTACTAGAGTTCCCTTTTCTCCACACCCTCGCCAACACTTGTTGTTTGATGATTTGTTGATGGCAGCTATTCTTAAAGGTGTGAGGTGATACCTCATCGTTATTTTAGTTTGCATCTCTCTTATGACTATGATGTTGAGCATTTCTTCATATGTCTCTTAGCCATTTGTATATCCTGTTGGAGAGGTGTCTATTTAGTTCCTCTGCCCATTTTTTAATTGGGTTCTTTGTTTTTCTTTTGTTGAGTTGTATGAGCACTCTCTATATATTGGAAACTAACCCCTTATCTGATATATCATTGGCAATGATGCTCTCCCATACAGTGGGTTGCCTTTCCATTTTGATGATTGTATCTTTTGCTGTGCAGAAGCTTTTGAGTTTGATGTAGTCCCATGTGTTCATTTTCTCCTGTGTTTCTGTTGCCTTAGGTGAGGTATCAGTGAAAATTCTGCTGCGTATAACATCTGAAATTTTGTTGCCTACAGTTTCTTCTAGAATTTTTTATGGACTCATGACTCACATTTAAGTCTCTTACCCATTTTGAGTTTATTCCTATGTATGGTGTAAGTTGATAGTCTAGTTTCAATTTTTTGCATGTAGCTGTCCAATTTTCTCAACACCATTTATGAAAGAGGCTGTCTTCACTGTATGCTCTAGCCACCTTTGTCAAATATTAATTGAGCATATTTCTTTCAGTCCATTTCTGGGTTCTCTGTTCTGTTGCACTGGTCTATATGCCTGTTCTTGTGCCAGTACCAGGCTGTTTTGTTTACCATAGCTTTGTAGTATAACCTGAAATCTGGTAATGTGATCCCTCCTACTTTGTTCTTCTTTTTCAAGATGCTGTGGCTATTCAGGGTCTTTTTTGGTTCCATATGAACTTTTAAAGTATTTGTTCTAGTTCTGTGAAGTATGTCATTGGTATTTTGATGGGGATTGCATTGAAACTATAGATTGCTTTGGGTAATATGGATATTTTAATGATGTTAATTCTTCCAATCCATGAACAAGGTATGTGCTTCCACTTTTTTATATCTTGCTCTATTTCTTTTTTCAATGACCTATAGTTTTCTGTGAATAGGTCCTTTACTTCTTTGGTTAAGTTTATTCCTAGGTATCTTAATTTTTTGCCGCAATGGTAAATGGGATTGTTTTTTAGTTTCTCTTTCTGTGAGTTCATCGTTGTTGTATAAGAATGCTGTCAATTTCTTGATATTAATTTTGTATCCTGCTCCTTTGCCAAATTCATTTATTAAGTCTAGTAGATATTTTATGGAGTCTTTAGGGTTTTCTATATACCATATCATGTCATCTGCTAATAATGACAGTTTCACTTTCTCCTTTCCAATTTGGATACCGTTTATTTTTTTGTCAGTTCTAATTGCTGTGGATAAGACTTTCTGTACTATGTTAAATAAGAGTGGTGAAAGTGGGCATCCCTGTCTAGTTCCTGTTCTTAAGGGAAATTCTTTTAGTTTTTGCACATTGAGTATGATGTTGGCCGTAGGTCTTTCATATATGGCCTTTATTATGTTGAGATATAATCTCTCTCTTCCAGGATTGCTGAGCGTTTTTATCAGAAATGGGTGCTGGATTTTGTCAAATGCTTTTTCAGCATCTATTGATATGATCATATGATTTTTATGTTTTATTTTGTTTATGTGGTATATCACATTTATTGATTTAAGAATACTGTACCATCCTTGCATCCCTGGGATGAATCTCACTTGGTCATAGTGAATAATTTTTTTGATGTGTTGCTGGATTCGAATTGCTAGTATTTTGTTCACAATTTTGGCATCTATGTTTTTCAGGAATATTGGTCTGTAGTTTTCTTTCTTTGTTGTGTCTTTTTCTGATTTTGGAATTAGAATTATTTTGGCCTCATAAAACAAGTTCAGAAGTCTTCCTTCTTCTTGAATTTTTTGAAATAGTTGAGGAGAATGGGTGTTAGTTCTTTTTTGAATGTTTGGAAAAGTTACCCCGTGAAGCCGTTCAGGCCTGGGCTTTTGTTTGCTGGGAGAGTCTGGACTATATTTTCAGTTTCTTTTGTTGGTGTTGGTCTGTTCAAGGTTTCTATCTCTTTCCGGGTCAGTTTTGGGAAACTATGTTTCTAGAAATTTGTCCATTTCCTTAGATTGTCAAATTTGTTGCCATATAAATGTTCATAATATTTGTTCACAATCCTTTGTATTTCTCTGGTGTCAATTATTATTTCTCCTCTTTCGTTTCTAATTCTGTGTATTTGGGTTCTCTCCCTTTGTTTCTTGGTAAGTCTAGCTAAGGGTCCATCAATCTTGTTTCTCTTTTCAAACAAGCAGCTTGTTGTTTCATCAATCCTTTGGATTGTTTTTTTGGTCTCTGTCATTTATTTCTGCTCTGATCTTTACTATTTCCTTTCTTCTACTTGCTCTGGGGTTTTCTTTTTGTTTGCTTTCTAGTTCTTTAAGTTTGAGGTTTGATAGTCTATTAGAAATTTTTCTTGCTTCTTGAGGTAGTCCTGTAGTGCTATGAACTTCCCTCTCAGAAAAGCTTTTGCTGCATCTGATAGATTTTGTGTTGTTGTGTGTTCATTTTCATTGTTTTCCAGAAAGTTTTTAATTTCTTCCTTGATCTCCGCCATGGTAACCCATTCATTGTTCAATACTATGCTATTTAGCCTCCATGTTTTCAAATGTTTTTGCATGTTCTTGTTGCAATTGATTTCTAGTTTCATGCCATTGTGATCTGAGAAGATGCTTGATATGATTCCAATCTTCTTGAACTTGTAGAGACTTAGTTTGTGCCCTAACATGTGGCCTATCTTTGAGAATGTCCCATGTGCACTGGAGAAGAATGTGAATTCTCTAGTTTTGGGTTGTAATTCTTTGTAGATATCTATTAAATCCATTTGATCTAGTGCTTCATTTAGAATCTGTGTTTCCTTGTGAATTTTTTGTCTAGAAATCTATCCAGTGATGTCAGCGGAGTATTGAAGTCCCCTGCTATGATTGTACTGCTGTAGATTTCTCCTTTGAAGTCCTCGAGAAGAATTTTAATGTATGTTGGTGCTCCTAAATTGGGTGCATATATATTTACCAAGGTTATATATTCCTGTTGGATAGATCCTTTCATTATTATGTAGTGGCCTTCTTTGTCTCTAGTTATGGCCTTCATTTTGAAATCTACATTATCAGATATGAGTATTGCTACCCCTGCTTTTTTTTACTTTCCATTTGCTTGAAAGATTTTTTTCCATCCCTTCACTTTCAACCTATGTGAGTTTTTTGTTGTGAAGTGCATCTCTTGTAAACAACATATATGTGAGTCATGCTTTCTTATCTAGTCATCTACTCTGTGTCTTTTTATGGGAACATTCAAACTATTCACATTTAAGGTGGTGATTGCTATGTACTTATTATTGCCATTTTTGTTTAGTGTGGTTCTATTTTATTTTTCTATTTCTTCTACTAATTACAGCAGTCCTTTTAACATATCTTGCAGTGCTGGTTTGGTGTTAATATATTCCCTTCACCTTTTTTTTTTTATGTAAAGCTTTTTATTTGACCTTTTATTTTGAATGATAGCCTTGCTGGATAAAGTAGTCTTGGATTCAGATCCTTGTTTTTCATGACCTTGATTACCTCATGCTACTCCCTCTGGCCTGTAGTGTTTCCGTTGAGAAGTCAGCTGAGAGCCTTATGGGGGTTCCATTGTAGGTAACCTGTTGGTTATCTCTTGCTGCCTTTAGGATTCTCTTTGTCTTCCATTTTTGGTATTTTAATTACTATGTGTCTTGGTGTGGGCCTTTTGGGTTCTTCTTACCTGGAGCTCACTGTGCTTCTTGTACGTGAATGCCTTCTTCCTTCACCAAGTTAGGAAATTTTTCTGTCACTATTTCTTCAAATATATTCTCTAACCCTTGTCCATTTTCTTCCTCTTCGGGGACTCCTATGATGCGAATGTTATTACGTTTCCAGTTGTCCCACAATCCTTATTTTTAATTGTTTTTTTCCTTTTGGTTTTCTGATTGGTTGATTTTTTTCTACCCTGTCTTTTAATTCAGTGATCCGGACCTGAGCTTCCTCTCCTTTGCTGGTTAGTCCTTCCAACGTGTTCTCAATTTCTGCAATGACATTCTTCATTTTCACTTGGTTGGTTTTCAATGTTTCTATATCTTTACTCATGGTGCTGATGTCCTTATTCATATGTTGAGCTTCCTCAAGATCATGGCTCTGAACTCTACCTCTGATAATTTGCTTAGCTGCTTTCATTTATCTCATCTTTGATAGAGTTCTCTTGTTCTTTCATTTGGGATTTGTTTCTTTGTTTCACCATTTTGGCTATATCAGTGGTTTTTGGAGCTTGCCAAATTTTCTCTGTGGGTGTTGGTGTTCTGCTGATTGTAGTTCCCTGTACTGGGTGTAGATGAGCCTTTGTCAGCCCATGTTAAACACCACTGTCAAGTCTTACTTTCCTGGGTAGATTTGCAAGCCCAGGAAAGGTTCAGTTATCCTCTAACTTTTTCCTAGTGGCTAGTAGTCTCAGTTACTCAGTGCCTTGGTGTAGCCCTGGTGTTCTGCATAAGAGGATTTCCAGAGGGCGGGATAGATACTGGTTATTAATGAGTCTGAATTTGCATTTCTTTGCCTCATCTGGAAAAGGCTGAATCTCTGGGTGATGGGGGCTGATGCTTTTCCCCACAGCTCAGGGAAGGAGCATACTGGCCCCTGTCCTTTATGGCCACAACTGAGCGATAACTCTGAGTGCCCTCCAAATCCCAGTTGTCCCCACAGAGTGCCAGCATAGTCTTCCTTCTGCAGTAGCCCCCAGGTGAGTGGCTGTGGCTATTTTAGCACTTTGTCCCAGCTCCTTGCTTTGTGGAGCAGGCTTGGTCTTTATTCCCCAAGGGTGCTGCTCACAGCTAAGACTTCTGCTGTCCTTGGGCTCCCAGCCTACCACCTTCTTGTGCCCCCACAAATCCTACCAGTGTCCCTGGTCATATGGTCCTGTCCTGCTGCTTTTCTGTTGCTTTTTTCTGAGGGTTTGTCTTTATTTTAGTTGTAACTCCAATTTGGTCCTGGAAGCTCAACTGCATAGCTTCTATTTACTCTGCCTTCATTTTCACATCCTCTATTCCTATCTTGTGAGCAGCTGGGTCACACAGGCCTTCCTGGTGCACCCTCACCCTGCAGGTCCTGCTGGTAACTCGATCACACAGTCCCTTTGGGGACCAGGCTCTATGCCTATGTTATGGAATGCTGGGTCTCACAGTCCTCTCTGGTGGTTCAGCACACCACAGGCCCCATGGGTAACTAGATCACGCAGTCCCTCCTGGGTTGTTCAGGCCTTTCTGGTTTTTAGCACCTCGCATGTTCTGGTGGTGACTAGATTGCATAGTCTCTGCTGGGTCACACAGGCCTCTCTGGTGCTTCAGCACCCCGCAGGTCCACGGGTAACTGGATCACACAGTCCCTGCTGGGTCACACAGGTCACTCTGGTGCCCTTGCATCCTGCGGTTCCCCTGGGTAGGCAGGTGGATCACACCAGTCTCTCTCAGGCTCAGGATTCCCACTGCTCTTATGAGCTACCGGACCACACATTTCTCTTTGGAGCCCAACGTTTACCGTGGGTGGCTGGGGAGTGCTGCTGCCCCATGGGGCTCAACTCCTGATCAGCTTTTGCTGTAGTTTTGGGGATGTTTCTCTGCTGTTGGTGTGTGCTTCTGTTGCCTGGAGATAGATGTCTGTTCCCCAGCCTCTGTTGCTGGAGGTATATCTGGACCCTGACTGGACTGCTACTATGGGGGATGGTGCTGGGCTCCTGGCTGTTCACGGCTTCCAAGACCTTCACCTTGGGAGCTCCACTACTGTGTACCGTTTTGTGTTGACTCAGAGTGTCCACTGGTCCGATGGTGCCAGGTATGCTGGTGGGCTCAGGTTGCTGGGCGCTAGCTGCTCCCAGTGTCTCCTCCCAGGGAAGGCTTGAAATCTTCCAAATTGGTGGGACCTCCCTGTGGTGCATGGAGAAGTGCCCTGCAGGGCCACTTGCTGCGGTAGGTGGCTGCTCCCGTCCACAGCACAGGAACCTTCTGCTCCGTGGCTCTACACTGCTAGGGTTTGGTCATTCACCTTCACATTCACTCACACTCTCTCACACACTTACTCACTCTCTCATACACTCACCTTCCCTCCGGTGCTGCCCGTCACCATCTTCCGGGAGTTTTTTAATTGCATCTTCAATTTCCTTAGTTGTTATTGGACTATTCAAGTTTTCTATCTCTTTCTGATTCAGTTTTGGGAGACTGTGTGTTTCTAGAAATTTGTCTATTTCCCCTAGATTGCCCAATTTGTTGGCACATAATTGTTCTTAGTATTGTTTAAGACTTCTTTTTTATTTCTGTGGTGTCAGTTGTTACTTCTCTTTTGTTTTTGATTTTGTTTATCTGGGTTCTCTCTTTTTGTTTCTTGGTGAGTGTGACTAAGGGTCCATCAATTTTGTTTATCTTTTCAATGAACCAGCTCTTTGTTTCATTGATCTTTTGAAATTTTTTTTTTTTTTTAGTTTCTATGTCATTTAATTCTGCTCTAACATTTACTATTTCTTTCCTTCTACTTGTTCTGAGCTTTTCTTTTTCTTTACTTTCTAGTTCTCTAAATTGTATAGTTAGAAAGTAAAACATTTTTCTTCTTTCTTGAGGTAGGCTGGTAGTCCTATGAACTTCCTTCTCTGGACTACTTTCACTGCATAGTTTGTGTCCTACCATCTGGTCTATCTTTGAGAACGTCCCATGTGCACTTGAGAAGAATGTGTATTCTAAAGTTTTGGGGTATAATTCCATGTAGATATATATTAAGTCTATTTGATCTAGTGTTTCATTTAGAGTCTCTGTTTTGTTAATTTTTTGTCTAGAGGATTTATTCAGTGATGTCAGGGGGTGTAACAGTCCCCTGCTATGTTTATATCGCTGTTGATTTCTTCTTTGAAGTCCTTCAGAAGTTTTTTAATGTATTTTTGGTGCTCCTTTATTGGGTGCATATATGTTTACCAAGGTTATAGTCTTCTTTTAGATACATTATTTTAATATTACATAGTGACCTTCTTTGTCTCTAGTTATAGCCTTTGTTTTGAAGTCTATTTTATCAGATATGAGTTTTGCTACACCAGCTTTTTTTCCCTTTCCATTTGCTTAGGAAAATTTTTTCTGTCTCTTCACTTTTAACCTATGTGGTCTTTTGTTGTGAAGTGGGTCTCTTGTCGACAACATATATATGAGTTATGCTTTCTTATCCATTCAGCTACTCTGTGTCTTTTATCGAAGTGTTTAATCCATTTATATTTAAGCTTATTATTGATATGTACTTATTTATTGCCATTTTTGTTTATTCTGGTTATGTTTCTCTACCTATTTATTCTGCTTATTACAGCAGTCTTTTCAACATTTCTTTGAGTGCTGTTTTGGTGCTAATATATTCCCTTAGCCTTTTTTGTTTTTCAATCTGGGAAGCTCTTTATTTGACCTTCTATTTTGAATGATAGCCTTGCTGGGTAGAGTAGTCTTGGGTTCAGATCCTTGTTTTTTATGACCTTCATTACTTTATGCCACTCCCTTCTGGCCTGTAGTGTTTCTGTTGAGAGTCAGCTGAGAGCCTTATATGGGTTCCTTTGTAGGTAACCTATTTCTTATCTCTCACTCGCTTTAGATTCTCTTTAGAATCTTTAGGATTCTCTCTTTGTCTTTAATTTTTGGCATTTGAATTATTATGTGTCTTAGTGTGGGCCTCTTTGGGATCTTCTTACTCGGGGCTCTCTGTTAATGAACTTTTATGCCTTTTTCCTTCACCAAGTTAGGGAAGTTTTCTGTCACTATATCTTCAAATGTATTTTCTAACTTGTGCTCATTTTCTTTTTCTTCTTCTGGCACTTCTATAATACAGATGTTGTTACATTTTATAATGTTCCAGAGTTCTCTTAACTTGTCTTCCTGTTTTTTAATTTTTTTTTCTTTTTGGTTCTCTAATTTGGTAATTTTTTCTACCATGTCTTCTCATTCACTGATCCAATCCTCAGCTTCCTTTACTCTGCTGCTTATTCCCTCCAATGTGCTCTTTATTTCTGCTATGTCATTCTGCATTTCTGCTTTGTGTGTTTTTTTATTTCCAAATGGTTGATTTTCAATGTTTCTATATCTTTACTCATGCTGTTTTGCTTCCTCATGATTATTACCCTGAACTCTACCTCTAATATCTTGCTTAATTTCATTTCATTTATCTCTTCTCCTATAGAATTCTTATGCTCATTCATTTGGGATTTGTTTGTTTGTTGCACCATTTGACTGTGTCAGTGGATTTTGAAGCCAAATTTTCCCTGTGGGTGTTGGTGTTCTGCTGGTTATGGTTCCCTTTACTGGGATTGGATGAGTGTGGGAGAACTCATGTTAAACACCACTGTCAAGTCTTACTTTCTTGGGTAGATTTGCAAGCCAAGCAAAGGTTCAGTTATCCTATAATTTTTCATTCAGGCTATCAATCTCATTTACTTGATGAACCTCAATTTATAGCCCTCGGCTGAATGAAAAATTCCCCAAGTGTTATAGGATTTCCAGCAGTAGGAGCACTTGCTTGCAATCAGACTCTAGCTGTTAGTGAGCCTCAATCTGCATTTCTCTTGCCTGGTCTGGTGGTGTTAAATTCTGGAGGGAGGGTCTGTTGCTTCTCTCTGGGGCTCTAGGAAGGAGTTCTTTGAGTAATATGGCTACTGTCCTATAAGGTAGTGATTCAGCATAAAACTCCAAGTGTCATCTCTCCCCTGAGCCATGAATCCTGGACTTCTTTCACTCAGTTCCAATTCAGTTCACCCTCCCTCTGCTGGAGCCCAAGTGGCTGTATCTGATTCTGTGCTCTTTTAGCCCCACCTTCTCAACTGGAACTGCTCACATCTAAAACAGCCTTCAGCTGCTGTCCTTGGTCTCACACCTCCACAGTTCCTCCCAGGCTGGATTTGCTGTCCTTTTTCCCTCCCTGGTTATATGGGTTCTCTCTAGCTGCTTTTCAATCGTTTTTTCCCCAACAATTTGCTTTATTTTAGTTGTAATTCCAGTTTAATCCTGGGAGACAGTCTGTATAGCTTTCATTCACTCCACTGCCATTTTTTGATACCAGACGCAGAGTTTAAAATAATGTTTATAAGGATACTGAGGGGCCTTAGGGAAAGAATGTATGATCTCAGTGAGAACTTAAAGAAAGAGATAATAAGTATTAAAAAGGGCATAAAAACCATAAAAAGAACCAGTCGCAATAGAAGAATACAATGTCTAAAATAAAGAACACACTTGAAGAAATAAACAGCAGGTTAGATGAAGCAGAGGACTGAATCAGAAATTTAAAGGACAAATAACAGTGAGTACCCAAGCAGAGCAACAAAAAGAAAATAGAATGTTAAAAAATTAGTAAAGCCTAAGGGACATCTAGGAAAACATCAAATATAACAACATTCCCATCACAGGTTTACCAGAAGGAGAAGAAAGTGAGCAAAGTATAGAAAACGCATTTGAACAAATAGTGGCTGAAAACTTCCCTAACCTGGTGAAGGAAAAGTCACCTAAGTTAAGGAAGCATAGAAAGTATCAATCAGGATGAACCTAAAGAAGCCCACACAAAGACATATCATAATTAAAATGCCAAAGATTAGAGACAAAGAGATAATCTTAAAAGAAGCAAGAAAAAAAACAACTAGTTACCTACAAGGGTGCTTCTATAAGATTATCAACTGCTTTCTCAATAGAAACACTTCAAGTCAGAAGTGACTGGCCTAAAATATTCAAAGTGATGAAAAGCAAGAGTCTACTACCAAGACTACTCTATCCAGCAAGGATATCATATAAAATTGAAGGTGAAATAAGGAACTTCTCGGAAAAAAAATAGAAGTTAAGGAGGTCATTACCACCAAACCAAGATTGCAAGAAATGCTAAAAAGTCTGTTTTAAGAAAAGTAAAGGGGAAAATATATATATATATATATACATATATATATATATATATATATGTATATATATATATATATATATAGAGAGAGAGAGAGAGAGAGAGAGGAACATAGCTATACAGAATAAAACGGCAATAAATAAGTACCTATCAATAATAATCTTAAATGCAAACTGATTAAATACTTTAATCAAAAGACATAGTATAGCTGAATGGATAAGAAAATAGAACTCATATATACTGTCTATAAGAGACCCACCTCAGAACAAAATATTCACACAAACTGAAAGTTATGAAATGAAAAAAATATATATTTCATGGAAATGGAAATTTTTTTTAAAAGCTGGGTAGCAATGCTTATATCTGACAAAATGGACTTCAAAAAATAAAGTCAGAACAAGAAAAAAATCTGTACACAATACTAAAGAAATCAATCTAACAAGAGGATATAACCCATATAAACATTTATGCACTCAACTTAGGAACATCTAAATTTATAAAGAAAATCTTGGTGGACATTAAGGGAGAGCTCAACAGCAATATAGTCATAGTAGGCGATTTTAACATCCTACTGTCATCAATAAATAGATATTTCCATTGATGCAACAGCAACCTTGAATGATACACTAAATCAGATGGATTAAATTTATATTTACAGATTATTCATCCCAAAACAGCAGAATATACATTCTTCTCAAGTGTACATGGAATATTCTCAAAGACAGACCACATGTTAGGACACAAAATAAGTCTTAACAAATTCAAGAAGATTGAAATCATATCAAGCATCAGCTCTGAACACAATGGTATGAAGCTAGAAATAAAATACAATAAGAAAACTGAAAAACAATCAAACACATAGAGGCTAAATAGCATGTGATTAAACAATTGATGGGTTAACAAGGAAGAAATTAAAAAGGACCTGAAAACAAAGGAAAATTAGCAGACAACAACCCCAAATCTCTGGTCCTTGGGCTGACACTCTAACCACTGAGCCAAATCGGCCAGGGCCAACAATCCCAAATCTATGGGTCTGAGTAAAATCAATCCTGAGATTGGTTCATACCATTACAAG
The DNA here is from genome assembly GCF_014108415.1 of Molossus molossus. Taxonomy (NCBI): domain Eukaryota; kingdom Metazoa; phylum Chordata; class Mammalia; order Chiroptera; family Molossidae; genus Molossus; species Molossus molossus. The sequence continues at coordinate 571,686 of NW_023425358.1, forward strand.
CCTACCTCAAGAATCAGCTCAAGAAGCAAAAAACAACTCAAATAAATTATCTAATCCTACACCTAAAACTACTAGGAAAAAAAACAACAACAAATAAATCAAAGAGTAAGTAAAAGAAAGGAAATAATAGAGAAGAGCAGAAATAAATAACATAGAGACTGAAAACAAAACAAAACAAAACAAACAAAAGATCAATGAAACCAAAAGGTGGTTCTTTGAAAAGATAAGCAAGATTGATGATCCTTTAACCAAACTCATCAAGAAACAAAAACAGAGGAGATCCAAATGAATAAAATCAGAAATGAAAGTAAAGAAGTAATAACTGACACCACAGAAATACAAAGGATTGTAAGTAAATACTATAAACATCTCTATGCCAACAAATTGTATAACCTGGGAAAAATTTCTACAAAAATCTTCCAAAACTGAATCAGGAAAAATCAGAAAACTTGAATAGATTAATCACAACTAATGAAACTGAATCAGTAATAAAAAAATAAATAAACTCCCAGCAAATTAAAGTCCTGGACCAGATGGCTTCACAGGTGAATTTTTCCAAACATTCAAAGAAGAACACACCTATCCTTCTAAAACTACTTCAAAAATTCAAAAAAGAGAGACAACTGCCAAGTTCTTTTTATGAGGCCAGAATTATTCTAATTAAAAAAAAAAAAAAAAACAGATAAAGATACACAGAGAAAGAAAATTATAGGTCAATATTCTTTGTGAAAATAAATGCTAAAATCCGTAACAAACTTTAGGAAACTGGATCCAGCAATATATTAAAAAGATCATACACCATGATCAAGTGGGATTCATTCCAGGGATGCAAGGTTGGTACAATATTCACAAATCAATAAACATAATGAATCAAATAAACAAAATAAAGAATAAAAATCACATGATACTATTAATAGATGCAGAAAAAGCATTTGATAAAATTCAACACCCATTTATAATAAAAACTTTTAACAAAGTGGGAATAGAAGGAACATATAAGAAAAATCTATAGCCAACTTACTCAATGAACAAAAACTAAAAGCTTTTATCTTATGAACAGAAACAAGACAGGGATATCTGCTCTCACTACTCTTATTAAATATAGCACTGGAAGTCTCAGCCACGTCAGACAAAGAGAAAAAATAAAAGGCATCAAATTAAAAAGATACAATTCATTATTCACAGGTGACATGACATTATACATAGACAACTTTAAAGACTAAACCCTAAAGACCTAAAATCTACTAGCTCTAATAAATGAATTCAGCAGAGAGTCCAAAGTGGCGGCAAAGTGAATGGAAGCCACAAAGACCATCTCCCAGGACAAAACTGGAATTACAACTAAAATAAAGACAAATGACTGGAAAAGCAGCTAGTGAGGATCATATAACTAGGGACACTGATTCGATCCCGGTAGGATTGTGGAGGGGAGAGAGGGGGGCTGGGAGCCAACAGACAGCAGCAGCCTTAGCTATGAATAGTGCCCTTGGGTTAAACTCCCAAGCGGTTCCAAAGCACAGAGCCAGGATAAATGCTAAAATAGTCACAGCCACTCACCTTGGGCTCTGGCAGAGGGAGGGTGGACTGGACTGGAACTCTGTGGGGACACTCAGGATTTGGAGGGGGCTCAGAGATTTTGCTGAGTTGTAGCCATGCAGGATGGTGGCCATCTTACTCCTTCCCAAGGCTCCGGGGAGAGGCAGCGGCCCTTCCCTTGGAGATTCAACCCCACCCAGGTGGAAAATTGAAATGCAAATTGAAACTCACTAACAACCAGCATCTGCCCTACCCCCAGGAAATCCCCTTAAGCTGAGCACCTAAGGGAGTTTTTCATTCAACTGAAAACTCAAGGCTCTTCAAGTAACTGCTACTGATAGCCACCAGGCAAAAAGCTAGAGGTTAACTGTATCATTCCTGGGCTAGAAACTCTAACCAGGAAAATAAGACTTGCAAGTGGTTTTTAACATGGGTCCTCCCTGGCTCATCCAAACCCAGGAGAGGGAGCCACAAACAGAAGAACACCAACTCTCACAAAAAAAAAAAATTTGGCAGGCTCCAAAGCCCACTGTGATAGCCAAAATGGTGAAACACAGAAACAAAATTCAAATGAAAGAACAAGAGAACTCTACTGAAGATGAGATAAATGAGGTGCAGTTAAGCAAGTTAACAGAGCTACAATTCAGAATCATGATCTTGAGGAAGCTCAACAGCATGAATAAGGACATAGAGATGTTGGAAATCAACCAACATTGGAAATTAAACACCACCAAAAAAATCAAGAATGACATATCAGAAGTAAAGAACACATTGGAAGGTCCAAACAGCAGAGTATAGGAAGCTGAGGACTGGATCAGGCTATTAGAAGACAGGGTAGAAAAAAATCAAACAATCAGATAAAAAAAAGAGGGGAAAAAAATGAAAAAACAGGAAGACAGCTTAAGAGAACTGTGTGACAACTAAAAATGTAAATAATATTCTCAACATAAGAGTTCCCAAAGAAGAAGAAAATGAGCAAGGGTTAGAGAATATATTTGAAAAAATAGTGACAGAAAACTTCCCTAATTTGGTGAAGAAAGAAGTTTTTCAAGTTTAAGAAGCACAGAGAGCCCCAAGTAAGAAGAACCCAAACAGAAGAACACCAAGACACATAGTAATTAAAATTCCATAAATTAAAGACAGAGAATCCTAAAGGCAGCAAAAGATAAGCAACAGGTTACCTACAAAGGAACCCCCATCAGGCTATCAGCTGACTTCTCACAAAACACTACAGGCCAGAAGGGAATGGCATGAAGTAATCAAGGTCACGAAAAACAAGAATCTGAATCCACGACTCTACCCAGCAAGGCTGTCATTCAAAATAGAACATCAAATAAAGAGCTTCATAGACAAAAAAAAAATAGGCTAAAGGAATACATTAGCACAAAACCAAGACTGAAAGAAATGTTAAAAGGACTGCTATAATTAGTAGAAGAAATAGAAAGAAAAATATAACCAAACTAAAAGAAAATGGCAATAAATAAGTACATATCAATAATCACCTTAAATGTAAATGGACTGAATGCACAAGAAAAACAAACAAACAAAACAACAACAAAAAAACACAGAATAGCTGATTGGATAAGAAAGCAGGACTTGCCCTGGCCGGTTTGGCTCAGCGGTTAGAGCGTCGGCCTGCGGTCCGGAGAGACCCGGGTTCGGTTCCCGCTAAGGGCATGTACCTCGGTTGCAGTTTGTCCCCGGCCCTGGTTGGGTCGTGTGGGTGGCAACCACTCGATGTGTCCCTTTCACGTCGATGTTTCTCTCTCTCTCTCTCCCTCTCCCTCTATCTGAACAAAATATTGAAAAATGTCCTCGGGTGAGGATAAAAAAAAAAAAAAAAAAGAAAGCAGGACTCATCTATATGTTGTCTACAAGAGACCCACCTCACAACAAAAGACTCACATAGGTTGTAAGTGAAGGGATGAAAAAAAATCCTCCAAGCAAATGGAAAGGAAAAAAAAGCTGGGGTAACAATACTCATATCTGACAAAATAGATTTCAAAATGAAGGCCATAACTAGAGACAAAGAGCCACTACATAATATTGAAAAGATCTATCAAACAGGAAGATATAACCTTGGTAAACATATATGCACACAATATAGGAGCACCAACACATATTAAAAATCTTCTGGAAGACATCAAAGGAGATATTGATAGCAATACAATCATAGAAGGGGACTTCAACACCCCACTGACATCACTGGATAGATACTGTCGACAAAAAATTAGCAAGGAAACAGAGACTCTAAATGAAGCACTAGACCAAATAGATTTAATAGATATCTACAGAGAATTACACCCCAAAACTACAGAATTCACATTCCTCTCAAGTGCACATGGGACATTCTCAAAGATAGACCACATGATAGGACACAAACTAAATCTCTACAAGTTCAAGAAGATTGAAATCATACCAAGCATCTTCTCAGATCACAATGGCATAAAACAAGAAATCAATTGCAAAAAGAACATGCAAGACATTGGAACACATGGAGGCTAAATAGCATGTTATTGAACAATGAGTGGGTTACCATGGAGATCAAGGAAGAAATTAAAAACTTTCTGGAAACCAATGAAAATGAACACACAACAACACAAAATCTATGGGATGCAGCAAAAGCATTTCTGAGAGGGAAGTTCATAGCACTACAAGCCTACCTCAAGAAACAAAAAAAAAAGTCTAACAGACTATCTAACCTCACAACTTAAAGAACTAGAGAGCAAATAAAAAGAAAACCCCAGAGCAAGTAGAAGGAAGGAAGTAGTAAAGATAACAGCAGAAATAAACAACATAGAGTCCAAAAAAAACAATTCGACGAATCAATGAAACAAAGAGCTGGTTTTTTGAAAAGATAAACAAGATTGATGATCCCTTAGGTAGACTCACCAAGAAACAAAGAGAGAGAACCCAAATACACAAAATCAGATGAAAGAGGAGAAGTAACAACTGACACCACAGAAATACAAAAGATTATTAACAACTACTATGAACAATTATATGGCAACAAATTTGACAATCTAAGCAACCTAAACAAATTTCTAGAAACACACAGTCTCCCAAAACAGGACTGGGAACAGATAGAAAACTTGAACAGACCAATAACAACTAAGGAAATTGAAGTGTAATCAAGATTCTCCCAGCAAACAAAAGCTCAGGCCTGGATGGCTTCACAAAAGAGTTCTACCAAACATTCAAAAAAGAACCAACACCCATTCTCCTCAAACTATTTCAAAAAAATTCAAGAAGAAAGAAGACTTCCAAACTCATTTTATGAGGCCAGCATAATTCTAATTCCAAAACCAGAAAAAGACACTACAAAGACAGAAAACTACAAGCCAATATCCCTGATGAACATAGATGCCAAAATCCTGAACAAAATACTAGCAAATCATATCCAGCAACACATAAAAAAATTATTCATCCCAAGGTGCAAGGCTGGTACAATATTCACAAATCAATAAATGTGATACACCACTAAACAAAATGAAGAATAAAAACCACATGATCATATCAATAGATGCTGAAAAATACTTCAACAAAATTCATTTCTGATAAAAACACTCAGCAATCTGGAAATAGAGGGTTCATATCTCGACATAATAAAGGCCATATGTGAAAGACCTACAGCCAACATCATACTCAATGGGCAGAAACTAAAAGCATTTCCCTTAAGAACAGAAACAAGACAAGGATGCCCACTTTTGTCTCTCTTATTTAACACAGTACTGGAAGTCTTAGCCACAGGAATCATACATGAAAAAAAATAGAATCCAAAGGGGAAATGAGAAAGTGAAACTGTCATTATTTGCAGATGACATGATATTATACATAAAAACCCCTAAGACTCCATCAAAAAACTACTAGACTTAATAAATGAATTTGGCAAGGTAGCAGAATACAAAATTAACGTCATGAAATTGATGGCATTTTTATACACCAATGATGAACTCACAGAAAGAGAAACTGAAAAAACAATCCCATTTACCATCGCGGCAAAAAAATTAAGATACCTATGAATAAACTTAACCAAAAAAGTAAAGGACCTATTTGCAGAAAACTACAGGTCATTGAAAAAGTAATACAGAAAGATATAAAAAAGTGGAAGCATATACCATGTTCATGAATTGGAAGAATTAACATCATTAAAATGTCCATATTACCCAAAGCAATCTATAGATTCAATGCAATTCCCATCAAAATATTAATGACATACTTCACAGAATGAGAACAAATACTTCAAAAGTTCATATGGAACCAAAAAAGACCCTGAATAGCCACAGCAATCTTGAAAAATGACAAAGTAGGTGGGATCACAATACCAGATATCAGCTTATACTACAAAGTGACTGTAATGAAAACAGCCTGGTACTGGCAAAGAACAGGCATATAGACCAGAGGAACAGAATAAAGTATCCAGAAATGGACCCAGTATACTATGGTCAATTAATATTTGACAAAGGAGGCAAAAGCATAGAGTGGAGTAAATACAGCCTCTTTAATACATGGTGTTGGGAAAATTGGACAGTTACATGCAAAAAAAAAAAAAAAAGGAAGAAACTAGACCATCAACTTTCACCATACACAAAAATAAACTCAAAATGGATAAAAGACTTAAATGCGACCCATGAATCCATAAACATTTTAGAAGAAAACGTAGGCAACTAAATTTCAGACATCATGTGCAGCAGAATTTTCACTGATACATCACCTAAAACAACAGAAACAAAGGAGAAAATGAACACGTGGGACTACATCAAGCTCAAAAGCTTCTGCACAGCAAAAGAACAACCACCAAAATGGGAAGTCAATCAACTGTATGGGAGAGCATCATTGCCAATGACACATCAGTTAAGAGGTTAATTTCCAAAATATACAGAGTACTCATACAACTCAACCAAAGGAAGACAAAGAACCCAATTAAAAAATGGGCAGAGGAGTTGAATAGACACCTCTCCAAATAGGACATACAAATGGCCAAGAGACATATGAAGAAATGCTCAACATCACTAATCATCAGAGATGCAAATTCAAACAACAATGAGGTATCACCTCACACCTGTCAGAATGGCCACCATCAACAAATCATCAAACAAGTGTTGGCGAAGGTGTGGAGAAAAGGGGACTCTAGTACACTGCTGATGGGAATGCAGACTGGTGCAGCTACTATGGAAAACACTATGGTGTTACCTCAAAAAGTTAAAAATTGAACTTCCATTTGACCCAGTGATCCCACTTCTAGGAATATATCCTAAGAAGCCTGAAACACCAATCAGGAAGAATATATGTACCCCCATGTTTATAGCAGCACTATTTACAATAGCTAAGATCTGGAAACAGCCCAAGTGTCCATCAGTAGATGAATGGATAAAAAAGCAGTGGTACATATACACAATGGAGTATTACGCAGCTGTAAGAAATAAAGATCTCTTATCCTTTGAGACGACATGGACGGACCAGGAAAATATTATTCTAAGTGAAACAAGCCAAGCAGAAAAAGACAAATACCACATGATCTCACTTATTTGTGGAATATAATGAACATAACAGTCCGAGGAATAGGGTAGACCCAGAAACATGGAAGTAGGTTACAGACTGACAACCCTCAGAAGAGAGGGTGGTGGGGGGAGGGAAGAGATAAACCACAGAACTTATATGAATGTACACATAACCAATGGACATGGACAACAAAGCCGGGAATGGGGCACGGTGGATGGGAAGGAGGGTGTTAATGGGGTAAAAAAGGAAAAACATCTGTAACAAAAATAAAATTAAATAGATAAATGAATTCAGCAAAGTAGCAGAATACAAAATTAATATTTAAAAGTAGGTGCCATTTTTATATATCAATGATGAACTATCAGAAATAGAAATTAAGAAAACAATCCTATTTACTATTGCAACAACAACAAAAATAAGGTACCTAAGAATAAAATTTTCTATTTTCTTTTATTTATTTATTGTTTAAATCTTGGCCCAAGGATAGTTTTTTCCAATTATCTTCAGATAGAGTTGGAGGAAGAGAGAGATAGAAGGGTAAGGAGAGAGAAATAAAAACATCAGTATGAGAGAGATACATTGATTGCCTCCCATATGACCCCAACCAGGGCTGGGCACTGAACCTCAACTGAGGTAGTGCCCTTGACTGGAATCAAACTCGTGACTCTTTGGTCCATGGGCCAATGCTCTCCTGCTGAGCCAAACTATCCAGGGCCCTAAGAATAAATTTAACCAAGGTGGTAAAAGACATGTACTAGGAAAATTATAGGATATTGAAGAAAGTAATTGGGGAAGATACAAATAAGTGGAAGCATATATGCATTCATGGATTGGAAGCATTAAAATAATTAAAATGACCATACTCCCCTATGCAATCCACAGATTCACCACAATTGTTATTAAAATAACAGTGACATATTTCACAGATCTAGAACAAATTTTCCAAAAATGTATATGAAACCAAAAAAGATTCTGAATAGCTTCAGCAATTCTGAGAAAGAAGAACAAAATTGGAGGTATCACAGTACTATACTACAAGGCTACTGTAATCAAAACAGACTGGTAGTGGCATAAGAACAAATATATAGATGAATGGAACTGAGCAGAGATTCTAGAAATAATCCCATGCCTTTATGGTCAGTTAATATTTGACAGAGAAGTCAAGAGCAAACAATAGAGTAAAGACAATCTCTTGAATAAATTATCTTGGGAAACTTGAATAGTTACATGCAAAAAAAAAAAAGAGAGAGAGAAGAAGAAAAGAAATGAGACCACCAACTTACATCACACACAAGAATAAACTAAAAATGGACAAAAACTTAAATGTTAGTCAAGAAACCATAAAAATACTAGAAAACATAGGCAATAAAATCTCAGACATCTCTTGTAGCAATACTTTTGTTGACATACCTCCTCAAAGAAGGAAAACTAAGGGAAAAAGTAAGCAAATGCATCAAATTAAAAAGCTTTTTCACAGCAAAGTGAAAAGAGAACTCACTGTATGGGAGAATGTATTTGCCAATGATATAGCTGATAAGGGGTTAATCTCCAAAATATATAAAGTACTTATACAACTCAACACCAGAAAGACAAATAACCCAATTAAAAAATGAGCAAATAACTTAAATGGACACTGCTCCATAAAGGAGATACTGATAGCCAAAAGATATGTGAAAAAATGCTCAGTGTCACTAATCATAAGATAGATGCAAATTAAAACCACAATCAGATATCACCTCACACCTCCCAGAATGGCTCTCTTCAATAAGTCAACAAACAACAAGTGCTGGTGAGGATGTTAAGAAAAGAGAACCCATGCCCTGGCTGGTTTGTCTCAGTGGTTAGAGCATCAGCCTGTGGACAATTGAGTTGTGGGTTTGGTTCCAGTCAAGGGCACAAACCTCAGTTGCGGTTCATCCCTAGCCCTGGTCGGGATCATGTGAGAGGTAACCAGTTGATGTGTCCCTCTCATATCGATGTTTCTCTCTCTCCCTCTCACTCCCACTCTATCTGAAGATAAATAGAAAAATATTCTCGAGTGAGGAATAAAGAAATGAAGGGAAGGGAAGGAAGGGAAGGGAAGGGAAGGGAAGGGAAGGGAGGGAGGAAGGGAGGAAGGGGGAAGGGGAAGGGGAAGGGGAAGGGGAAGGGAAGGGGAAGGGGAAGGGGAAGGGGAAGGGGAAGGGGAAGGAAGGGAGAAAAGAAAAGAAAAGAAAAGAAAAGAAAAGAAAAGAAAAGAAAAGAAAAGAAAAGAAAAGAAAAGAAAAGAAAAGAAAAGAAAGAAAATGGAAACCTCATGCATTTTTAGTGGGAATGCAGACTGGTGCAGCCACTGTGGAAAGCAATATGGAGTTTTCTGAAAAATTAAAACTGGAACTGCCTTTGGTCCCAGTGATCCCACTTTGGGGAATATATACTAAAAATTTTGAAACACCAATTTGAAAAAATATATGCACGCCTATGCTTATTGCAGTGTTATTTATAATAGCCAAGCTATCAAAACAACCCAGTTGCCTATCAGTAGAGGATGAGTGGATGAAAGCTGTGGTACATACACACAACGGAATACTGGTCAGCCACAAAAAGAAGGAACTCTCACTGTTTGCAATAGCATGGACAGATCTGGAGAGTATTATGCTAAGTGCAATAAACCAGTCAGGGAAAGGTTAATACCACATGATTTCACTTACATGTGAAATCTAAAAATAAAATGATGAACAAAATAGAAGCAGAGGCCTGGATACATGGAACAGACTGACAGCTGTCAGAGTGTATGGGGACGAGGGAACCAGATGAAAGAAGGAGAAGAGATTAGCCAGAAACCACATATACATAACACACAGACAAAGACAAGAGTGTGGTAATAGCCAGGGGTAAGGGCGGTGAAGGCTAGGTAGAGGTGAGCAAAGGGGGAAAAAATGGGGATGGAAAGATACTTTGCTTGGGGCAGTGTGCAGATTAAGTTTTATTGAGTTGTACAGTTGAAACCTGTATGGTTTTGTGAACCAATGTCATTTCAATAAATTCAAATGAATGAATGAATGAATACATAAATAAATTAATACATAAATAAGTATCCATTTGTGACGCTGGCAAGAATGGCTTCAGGGGATGGTGGTGGAAAGAATGAATGGCGATAGAAGAAGCATAGGCAACATGTGTAGCAATAATTTTAAAGAGATTTTATTGAGAAGGGAGCAGAAAAATAGAACTGTAGGGAAGGGTATAGAATGTAAAGTCAGGAAGATAAGAAATACTAGAGCATGTTTATGCTGCGATTGGAATCATCCAGCAGAGAGGAAGAAGTTAGTGAAAAGAAGGAAAAACTAAAGGGTGTAAGATCTTAAGTGGTTGAGAACAGAGGAGAAGTAGGCCAGCCTGTAACAGATGGATGGGCACGTTCTCTGTCTTAGCAGGAGAGGAAACAGAAGCAAGCAGAAGTCGACTTTTAGGGAAAGTATTGGAAGATGAGTAACTTCACAGTGATGGTATTTATTTTTCCTAATAAAGTCTAAAGTGAGGTCACCCACTCAGCATGAAGGAAAGCAAGGGATGCAAGAAGTTTTAAGAGAGTGAAAGTCGGGCGACGTAGGGAAACGCAGTATCGCGTTCTCCCACAACCACATCCAAGTTACAACAAAACTACAGAACAACCATCATCCAAAACCGCCTGAAATCAAGCTGAATGGAAGTCCTACAACTACGGAATTTAAAAAAAAGGCAGCTACATCCAGACTGGTAGGAGGGGCGGCGGCGCGAGGGGTGGCGGCAGCGGCACGGCGGCGGCGCGACGGGCTGGTCCCACACCCAAGTGTGGCGGATAAAACTCAGGAGGCTCCCGAGGCTGGGAAGGTCCTTCCTGAGGACTGAGGGGTCCCCGTCCCACACCAGGTGCCCCGCTCAGGTTTCCAGTACCAGGAAGAGAAGTCCCCATAACTTCTGGCTGGAAAAACCAGCAGAAACTGAGGCTCAGGGAAGCTGACCTGGCTGGAGCCACAGGCAGCTCCCTAAAGGGCCCGCGCACAGACTGGTCGGACTCTCTCCCTCTAAGCTCGGAGGGGAGGCAGCTCCAGGGGCACCAGAGAAATACAGGGAGGAACTGAGCTGTTTGGCACTGGAGCGAGGGCTGGAGAGGGGGCTTTCTCGGGGACAAACGTGCTGTCAGAGGCCTTTGTTCCTTTGGTGAGCCCTTCCCTGAAGCGGCAGACAGTCGCCATATCTGGGACTCCAGCAACCTGGCTCACACTGGTAGCCCCGCCCTGCTGACTCCCTGAGGCCCCGCCCCACCCAACTTTCAGGCCCACCCAAGCTGTTGCTACTTGCTTAACCATAGGATTGGCCTGTCTTGGATCCTGCTTCAGGTTTTTCCTAAATTCTTTCAAACGAGCAGCATCGGGTCTCAGCGAGCCCCATACCTCTCATTAAGTAATACACAGAAACAAACACAGGGAGGCAGCCAAAATGAGGAGACAAAGAAACAGGTCCCAAATGAAAGAACAGAACAAAACCCCAAGAAAAGAACTAAGCGAAATGGAGATAAGCAACCTAACAGATGCTGAGTTCAAAATACTGCTTATAAGGATGCTCAATGAACTCAGTGAGGGCCTCAAGAGCATAAAAAAGTACCAGTCAGAAACGATCGCTGCACAGTTAGAAACGAAGGAGGCTTTAACTGAAATAAAGAATAATTTACATAGCTTCAATAATAGAGTACGTAAATCCAAGGAGCAAACCATCGATTTGGAATATAAGGAAGCAAAAAACGCCCAACCAGAACAGCAAAAAGAAAAAAGAATCCAAAAAATGAGGATAGTGTAAGGAGCCTCTGGGACAACTTCAAGCGTGCCAACATTCGCATCTTGGGGGTGCCGGAAGGAGAAGAGAGAGAACAAGAAATCGAAAACCTGTTTGAAACAATAATGGCAGAAAACTTTCCTAACTTGGTGAAGGAAACAGACATACAAGTCCAGGAAGCACAGAGAGTCCCAAACAAGATGAACCCCAAGAGGCCCACACCAAGACACATCATCATCAAAATGCAAAAGGTTCAAGACAAAGAGAGAATCCTAAAAGCAGCAAGAGAAAGGCAGCTAGTTACCTACAAGGGAGTTCCCATTAGGCTGTCAGCTGATTTCTCAAAAGAAACTTTGCAGGCCAGAAGGGAGTGGCAAGAAATATTCAGAGTGATGAAAACCAAGAACCTACAACCAAAATTACTCTATCCTGCAAAGCTGTCATTTAGAATCGATGGACATATAAAAACTTTCCCAGACAAGAAAAAATTAAAGGAGTTCATCACTACCAAACCGTTATTATATGAAATGATGAAGGGTCTTTTTAAAGAAAAAGATAAAATGTAGGAACAAACAAAATGGCAAGAATACATATCTATCAACAATGGAATCTACAAACAAAATGAACAGGAAGAACAGGAACATTCTCATAGATACAGAGAATATTTTGTTGGTTGCCAGTTGGGAAAGGGGTTGGGGGAATGGATGAAAAAGGTGAAGGGATTAAGAAGCACAAATTCATTGCTAGACTGACAAACCTCAAAGGGAAAGGGGTTGGGGGGGGTGGGAAGAAATAAACCAAAGAACTTATATGCATAACCAATGGACACGGACAATAGTATGGGAAAAGGTGGGAGGGGGGCGGGAGTGGGGAGGAGGGGGTCAATGGGGTAAAAATGTGGAACATCTGTAATACATTTTACATCCAACAATAAAGATGTGGGGAAAAAAAAAAAAAAAAAAAAGAAAACTACATCTCCACATCTCCAACCAAAAAAAAAAAAAAAAAAAAAAGAGAGTGAAAGTCATCTTAAGAAGTGGGAAACTAGAAAGACTCAATAAAATAGGTGTGTGGTGCCGAGTGCCCTTTTGTTAGAGATGAAGTTGAAGTGTATTCGTTTTCCTCAATTATGTGATTTTCTCCAGCAACATCCAGCTCCTCCAGCACAGGCACAGTTAGGTCCATCCTCAGATTGGCTCCCCAGTAAGGAGAGAGAAAAAAGGAAGGCACTACAGTTGGGAATATTTGCAAGAGGTGAGTATACTAATGGATCATGGGGTCTAAATTGTACACCACCTACTACAATTGGCTGATGCACAATGGACAATAATGAACTAATGAAAAACATTAATCTCACTTTACATGACTTCCACAATTCCTCATATATCCTCAGCAAAATAGAAAAATATAAGTCTTGTGAGTAGAGAGAGTATTTAGCCAGGAACCCAGGTTCTGTAAATTCTTGAGTCTCATCTTGCCACAGCAATCTGACCAATTTTTTACTTTCCTTTCCCCATTATATATATGTATCAAATTTATACACAAAAGACAAGAATATTCTTTTTTTTCTGTGAGGACCTTCTCTCTTAAGAAATATGGGGTCTAATGTGAATCAAACATATGTTACTTGTCAAAAGCTATACTAGAAGAACATGCAGCATAATGAAAGGAGCAATTTAATTCTGTTTGGTAAATGGGGATGTCACCACAAAGGAACAGACATATGAGCTGACTTAAAAGACAAAAGGTTTCACTTAAGCCAAGACCTTCAATAAAAACTCACTTAAGAGAACAGAATAAACATATAATAATAACTAATATTTATTGAGTGTTTACTATGTTCTAGGCACTAAGCACTTTACATACATTAGTCATTTAATCTATAAATAGGTTCCTTTTCTCCCTACTTGTCTGGTGAGGATTAGAGAGATTTTTTTTTAATTAATTTATTTATTTTTGTTACAAATGTTTCTCCTTCCCCCCCCCCCCAATGATTACCCCTCCCTCCCTGCCCTGTCCCCAGCTTTGTTGTCCGTGTCCATTGTTCATGCACACATGCATATAAGTTCTGTGGTTTATCTCTCCCCCACCACACCCTCTTCTGGGGATTGTCAGTCTGTACCCCACTTCCACGTCTCTGGGACTACCCCCCCTTCCCCAGACTGTTATGTTCATTATATTCCACAAACAAGTGAGATCATATGATACTTGTCTTTCTCTATTGAGAGATTGTGTACTTTGCTATTGAGATGCCCAAATGCGACTCAAACTTAGGTCTTATTGATGATGAACACGGGAGAAGGGATTTGCATTAGAAAAGGCTTGAAGAACATGAAGTGCATGAGAAGCCTACACAATGGGAGAGCAGACTGGGCATGGAGCAGAGTACAGGGAAGTCAATGAGTACAGCAAGGGTGAAAATAAGAGTAACAGTGAAAAATGAGCAGGAAAACCAGGTTGTGCCCAGATTCCTGCCCCCAACTATGACTCAATCCCAGTTATCTATAGCTATACACCTAAATACTCCAAACTTACTGGCATAAAACAACAATTTTATTATGCACATGGATTTGGTAAGAAATTCAGAGAGGACATAATGAAATGGCTTGTCTCCACTCCATGTTTGTGGCCCCACCTAGGTATACTCAAAGGTTAGGGTGACACAATGATGGGTTCCTATGCTCAGATGTCTGGTTGTTGTTAGCTGTTGGCTGAGACCTTAGCACAGGTTGTTGGCCAAGGTGTTGGAACACCTCCAAGTGACCTCTCCATGTGGCTACATTGACTTTTTACAACATGGTGGTTGAGTTCCAAGCACAAATTCCCAACAGAACCAGGCAGTGGTACCTGGCATTCTATTCACCTGGTTGAAGCAGTCACAAAGGTTATCCAGGTTCAAGGAGAGAGAACATAAACTCCACAACTCAATGGAAGGAGTGTCAATGAATTTGTGACATATTTTAAAAGTACCACTAAGTCAGTAAACCAGCTCATTAAATAAAGAGAGATCTTTATTTTCTGGACAGCTGGTCCACAAGCACTGAGATGACTATCACCATACAATTTCTTCATGTGAAGTACACAGATAGTACTGTTTGCTCTTCCAAAGTCCCTCCCAGACCTTTCTTTTCTCATTTCTATTTCCTTTTCTTAGTCCACCCATACAGTGGGTTGCTTTTCCATTTTGATGATTGTTTCTTTTGCTGTGCAGAAGCTTTTTAGTTTAATGTAGTCCCATGTGTTCATTTTCTCCTTTATTTCTGTTGCCTTAGGTGATGTATCAGTGAAAATTCTGCTCCGTATGATGTCCGAAATTTTGTTGCCTACCTTTTCTTCTAGAACTTTTATGGATTCATGGGTCACATTTAAGTCTTTTATCCATTTTGAGTTTATTTTTGTGTATGGTGTAAGTTGATGGTCTAGTTTCATTTTTTTGTATGTAGCTGTCCAATTTTCCCAACACCATTTATTAAAGAGGCTGTCTTTACTCCACTGTATGCTCTTGCCACCTTTGTCAAATATTAATTGAGCGTATTGCCTTGGGTCCATTTCTGGGTTTTCAGTTCTGTTCCACTGGTCTATATGCCTGTTCTTGTGCCAGGACCAGGCTGTTTTGGGTACAGTCGCTTTGTAGGATAACCTGATATCTAGTATTGTGATCCCACCTACTTTGTTCTTTTTTTTCAAGATTGCTGTGGCTATTCGGGGTCTTTTTTAGTTCCATATGAACTTTTGAAGTATTTGTTCTAGTTCCATGAAATATGTCATTGGTATTTTGATGGGGATTGCATTGAATCTATAGATTGCTTTGGGTAGTATGGACATTTTAATGATGTTAATTCTTCCAATCCATGAACAGGGTATGTGCTTCCACTTTTTTATATCTTCCTCTATTTCTTTTTTCAATGATCTGTAGTTTTCTGCAAATAGGTCCTTTACTTCTTTGGTTAAGTTTATTCCTAGGTATCGTAATTTTTTTGCCGCGATGGTAAATGGGATTGTTTTTTCAGTTTCTCTTTCTGTGAGTTCATCTTTGATGTACAAGAAAGCCGTCGATTTCTTGACGTTAATTTTGTATCCTGCTACTTTGCCAAATTCATTTATTAAGTCTAATAGATTTTTGATGGAGTCTTTAGGGTTTTCTATGTACAATATCATGTCATCTGCAAATAATGACAGTTTCACTTCCTCCTTTCCAATTTGGATCCCTTTCATTTTTTCTTCATGTCTGATTGCTGTGGCTAAGACTTCCAGTACAATGTTAAATAAGAGTGGCGAAAGTGGACATCCCTGTCTTGTTCCTGTTCTTAATGAAAATGTTTTTAGTTTCTGTCCATTGAGTATGATGTTGGCTGTAGGTCTTTCATATATGGCCTTTATTATGTCGAGATATGATCCCTCTAGTCCCACATTGCTGAGCATTTTTATCAGAAATGGATGCTGGATTTAGTCAAATGCTTTTTCAGCATCTATTCATAGGATCATGTGGTTTTTATTCTTCATTTTGTTTATGTGGTGTATCACATTTATTGATTTGCGAATATTGTACCAGCCTTGCATCCCTGGAATGAATCCCACTTGGTCATGGTGAATAATTTTTTTGATGTATTTCTGGATCCGATTTGCTAATATTTTGTTCAGGATTTTGGCATCTATGTTCATCAGGGATATTGGCCTGTAGTTTTCTTTCTTCGTAGTGTCTTTTTCTGGTTTTGGAATTAGAATTATGCTGGCCTCATAGAACGTGTTTAGAAGTCTTCCTTCTTCTTGAATTTTTTGAAATAGTTTGAGGAGAATGGGTGTTAGTTCTTTTTTGAATGTTCGGTAAAACTCCCCTGTGAAACCATCTGGGCCTGGGCTTTTGTTTGCTGGGAGAGTCTTGATTACCTCTTCAATTTCCTTAGTTGTTATTGGTCTGTTCAAGTTTTCTATCTCTTCCGGGAATAGTTTTGGGAGACTGTGTGTTTCTAGAAATTGTCCATTTCACTTAGATTGTCGAATTTGTTGCCATATAGTTGTTCATAGTAGTTGTTAATGATCTTTTGTATTTCCGTGGTGTTGGTTGTTACTTCTCCTCTTTCATTTCTGATTTTGTGGATTGGGGTTCTCTCTCTTTGTTTCTTGGTGAGTCTAGCTAAGGGTCCATCAATCTTGTTTATCTTTTCGAAAAAACAGCTCTTTGTTTCATTGATCCTTTGAATTGTTTTTTTGGTCTCTATGTCATTTATTTCTGCTCTGATCTTTACTATTTCCTTCCTTCTACTTGCTCTGGGGATTTCTTCTTGTTTGCTTTCTAATTCTTTAAGTTGTGAGGTTAGACAGTCAAATAGAAATTTTTCTTGTTTTTTTGAGGTAGGCCTGTAGTGCTAGGAACTTCCCTCTCAGAACTGCTTTTGCTGCATCCCATAGATTGTGTGTTGTTGTGTGTTCATTTTCATTGGTTTCCAGGAAGTTTTTAATTTCTTCCTTGATCTCCTCGGTGACCCATTCATTGTTTAATAACATGCTATTTAGCCTCCATGTGTTGAAATGTCTTTGCATGTTCTTGTTGCAATTGATTTCTAGTTTCATGCCATTGTGATCTGAGAAGATGCTTGGTATGATTTCAATCTTCTTGAACTTGTAGAGATTTAGTTTGTGTCCTATCATGTGGTCTATCTTTGAGAATGTCCCATGTGCACTTGAGAAGAATGTGAATTCTGTAGTTTTGGGGTGTAATTCTCTGTAGATATCTATTAAATCCATTTGGTCTAGTGCTTCATTTAGAGTCTCTGTTTCCTTGCTAATTTTTTGCCTAGAGGATCTATCCAGTGCTGTCAACGGGGTGTTGAAGTCGCCTGCTATGATTGTATTGTTGTCGATTTCTCCTTGGAAGTCCTCCAGAAGATTTTTAATATATTTTGGTGCTCCTATATTGGGTGCATATATGTTTATCAAGGTTATATCTTCCTGTTGGATAGATCCTTTCAATATTATGTAGTGGCCGTCTTTGTCTCTATTATGGTCTTCATTTTGAAATCTATTTTATCAGATATGAGAATTGCTACCCCAGCTTTTTTTTGCTTTCCATTTGCTTGGAAAATTTTTTTCCATCCCTTCACTTTCAACCTATGTGTGTCTTTTGTTGAGAGGTGGGTCTCTTGTAAACAACATATAGATGAGTCATGCTTTCTTATCCAATCAGTTACTCTGTGTCTCTTTATGGGAGCATTCAATCCATTTACGTTTAAGGTGATTATTGATATGTACTTATTTATTGCCATTTTTGTTTAGTGTGGTTCTATTTTTCTTCCCATTTCTACTGCTAATTACAGCAGTCCTTTTAACATTTCTTGCAGTGCTGGTTTGGTGCTAATGTATTCCCTTAGCCTTTTTTTTGTCTGGGAAGCTCTTTATTTGATCTTCTATTTTGAATGATAGCCTTGCTGGGTAGAGTAGTCTTGGATTCAGATTCTTGTTTTTCATGACTTTGATTACTTCATGCCATTCTCTTCTGGCCTGTAGTGTTTCTTGTGAGAAGTCAGCTGAGAGCCTTATGGGGTTCCCTTTGTAGGTGACCTGTTGCTTATCTCTTGCTGCTCTTAGGATTCTCTCTTTGTCTTTAATTTGTGGCATTTTAATTACTATGTGTCTTGGTGTGGGCCTGTTTGGGTTCTTCTTACTTGCGACTCTCTGTGCTTCTTGAACTTGAATGCCTTCTTCCTTCACCAAATTAGGGAAGTTTTCTCTCACTATTTTTTTGAATATATTCTCTATCCCTTGCTCATTTTCTTCTTCTTCGGGGACTCCTATGATGCAAATATTATTACGTTTCCAGTTGTCCCATAGTTCTCTTAAGCTGTCTTCCTGTTTTTTAATAGTTTTTTCTTTTTGTTTTTCTGATTGGTTGATTTTTTTCTACCCTGTCTTCTAATTCACTGATCCGGTCCTCAGCTTCCTCTACTCTGCTTTTTAAACCTTCCAATGTGTTTTTCATTTCGGATATGTCATTTTTTATCTCTTCTTGTTGGTTTTTAATTTCCAGTTGGCTTATTTTCATTGTCTCTATGTCCTTACTCATGCTGTTCAGCTTCCTCAAGATCATGGCTCTGAATTCTAGCTCTGTTTATATGCCTAATTGCTCCACATTGAACTCATCTTCGGTGGAGGTCTCTTGCTCTTTCATTTGGCTTCTGTTTCTGTGTTTCACCATTTTGGCTATCACTGTGGGCTTTGGAGCCTGTCAAGTTCTCCCTGTGGGTGTTGGTGTTCTGCTGTTTGTGGCTCCCTCTCCTGTGTTTAGATGAGCGAGGGAGGACCCACGTTGAACACCACTGTCAAGTCTTACTTTCCTGGTTAAAGTTGCCAGCCCAGGAAACGTACTGTTATCTTCTAGCTTTTTGCCTGGAGGCTAGCAGTCCAGGTTACTTGAAGAGTTTTGGGTTGTCCATTGATTGAAAAGCTCGCTCAGGTGCTTAGCACAAGGGGATTTCCCGAGGGTGGGGCAGATGCTGGTTGTTAGTGAGCCTCAATTAGCACTTCGATGGTCAACAGGGTGGGGTTGGATCTCCGAGGGAGGGGCTGCTGCCTCTCTCAAAGCCCTGGGAAGGAGCAATGTGGCCACTGTCCTGAGTGGCTGCACTCAGCCAAAGCTCTGAGCGCCCTCCAGATCCCGAGTGTCCCGACACAGCTCCAGTCCAGTCTGCCCTCCCTCTGCCGGAGCCCAAGGTGAGTGGCTGTGGCTGTTTCAGCCTCTGTCCCGGCTGCGCTGTGGAGCCGCCTGGGAGTGTGACCCGAGGGCGCCGCCCCCAGCTATGGCCGCTGCCGAGCTGCCGACCGTGGGCTCCCAGCCCCGTCTCGCGCCTTCGCAAGCCTACCAGGATGGAGTCAGTTTCCCTCGTTATATGGTCCTCGCAAGCTGCTTTTCTGTTGCTTTTTCCCGTCGATTTGTCTGTGTTATAGTTGTAATTCCAGATTGGTTCTGGGAGACGGTCTGTGTAGCTTCCGTTCACTCCACCACCATTTTTTCCTCCTTCAACAGACTGATGCATTTACTTTGAATAGACTCTCTCTCAAAGAACTTCTGATGGATGTATTTCAGAATGAAGGAGAGTGACCTGTTGTGGCAGAAATTCGGTCAGTGGGTAGAGACAGACTGCACGTCTGTCTGGAGGAGCACACTGGTGCTAGCCCAGTGGAATCACCTCCAAAGGCTGAGGCCCGAGTCCGGGTTCCAGCCGCCTTTTATACATGATAAGCCTCCGGGTATTTGGGGGATTCTAGTTCCCCTGTCTCATTATATTCTTGAATGAGATCAAGGATTAAAAAAAATACAATAAAAAAAAGAAAAAAAAAAGAAGGAGCAACAGAAATAAACCGGAAACTCCCATTTCTAGCGTGAAGTAAATAATATTAACTAAATCTATCTTTAAAGACAACTTTAGCCCTGGCCAATTTGGCACAGCAGTTAGAGTGTTGGCCCATGGACCAATGAGTCACGGATTCAATTCTGGTAAAGGGCACATACCTCGGTTGAGATTCGCCCCGGCCCTGGTTGAGATCGTGCGGGAGGCAGCCACTTGATGTGTCCCTTTCACATCGATGTTTCTCTCTCTCCCTCCCACTCTATCTGAACAAAAATGGAAAAATGTCCTCGGGTGAAGATTAAAATAAATAAATAAAAAATAAAGACAACTTCTAAAAAATGGAATAATTAGATATCTTTTAAAATGTATGAATTCGCCGGGAAAAAAAAAAAAGTAAGGCAAGAAAGAGAGTCAAGATCCAAGGAAAGACAGAAACTAGGCTTGTTCCCCCTACTAGTGTCTGCTAACTCAGGGAGAAGCAATTGAGAAGCTTATAAACTGAGCAGTACTTTTGAAGATCTGACAAGTAAGGCCTTGATGACCCAGCATGTTTTGGTTAGGTCTCTAAAGGGCTATTTTTTAGAGGAAATAATGAACTGGAAGTAGATTAGCTCACAAAGATTTTGAAGTGCAATATCAAATGATGTCTGAAATTGGAATAAAGTGTCCAGAGATTATTGGTGCTCTACTTTCCTGCCCAAAGCTAATATAAATTATTTATGAAAGAATACAGCCATTTTATTAGACCTTTAATGTATACAGTGTTTAACTTATGTGTAATGTAATAAAAATTAACCAGGCACAGACATCAAAATTACAACAAAACTACAGAACAACCATCATTCAGAACTCCACGACATCGAGCTGAATGGAAGTCCTAGAGCTACAAAATTAAAGAAGCAGCCACATTGACACTGGGAGGAGGGTGGAGATGTGGATGGACTGGTCCTACACCCACATGTGGTGAATAAAAATCAGGAAGGATACCTAGGCTGTGAAGGTCTTCCCTGAGGAGTGAGGGGTCCCTGTCCCACACCAGGCCCCAGCTCAGGGTTCCAGTGCCAGGGAGAGAATATCCATCACTCCTGGCTATAAAACCACCAGAAACTGAGGCTGAGTAAGGCTGAGGCTACTAAAGTCCCGGGCAGCTCCTTTTAAAGGGCCCACACATGGACTTACTCAGACTCGCTCCTTCTTGGCTCCAGCCTTGGGAGGCAGCTTAAAAGGCACCAGAGACATATAGGAAAGAACTGAATTATTTGGCATTGGGGTGGCAGCTTTCCCTGAGACAGATATTCTGGTAGAGACCGTTGTTCCTTTCATGAGCACTTCCCTGGGGCAGCAGATGGCAGTCATATCTGGGACTCCAGTAACCTGGCTCATACTATTTACCCCACCCTGGTGATTCCCTGAGGGCCTGCCCTACCCAACTTTTGGGCCCATTCAAGTTGTTTCCAGTGGCTTTACCATGGAATTGGCCAGTCTTGGATTTTCCTAAAATCTCTCAAACAAGCAGCATCTGGTCTCGGTGAACCCCATACCTCTCATTAAGTGGCCCCAGGCTGGCACTAGAAACAGCCATCCTTCATTCACAATTTGGCTTTTCTTGGACACCTCCAAACCCAGCACAAGATAACTTTGTAGCTTATACCAGTGGCCCCGAATAGAACACAGGCAGCGGCTGACCTTGCCCCAGAGCCAACACACCCAGTGGACAGCTTCAGACCATGTCAAAGCACCACCACCCAACCTTCTCCATAAGTGACACACTCAAGGAGCAGACTCAGTGGGTACCAGAGCCCTCCTGAGGTAAGTCTTGCCCTGTATGGTAGGCCCCTGCATGGCTGATCCTCCAAGGGACTAAGAGGCCAGAGGTTAGTGGGCACAGCCAGTTCTTGCAGCTGATCAGCTTGAGTAAATCTCTCCCATTGACATGCTAACAGCAATCAAAACTCAATTATAACAGAAGGGTGTACAATCCACACTAGGGGTGCACCTTGAGGGTCCAGCTGTGGTGACCAGGGAGGCTATGCCACTGAACCCTATAGGACACCTACAACAATAGGCCACCCTATGAAGCCTAGGAGATGTAGCAACTCTACCTAATACATAGAAACAATCATAGAGAAGCAGCCAAAATTTGGAGACAAAGAAACATGTCCCAAGTGAAAGAACGGAACAAAATTTCAGGAAAAGAACTAAACAAAATGAAGATAAGCAATCAGATGCAGAGTTCAAAACACTGGTTATAAGGATATTCAAGAAACTTAGTGAGACCTTGAAGAAACTTAAGGAGACCTCCAAGGAACTTAGTGAAAACATCAACAACACCAAATAGGACCAGTCAGAAATGAAGGATGCACTAACTGACATAAAAAAAATAATTTACAGGGAATCAATATTAGAGTAGGTGAAGCCAAGAAGAAAACCATCGATTTGGAATATAAGGAAGCAAAAAACACCTAATCAGAACAGCAAAAAGAAAAAAGAATAAAAAATAAATAAATAAATGAGGATAGTGTAAAAAGTCATTGGGACAACTTCAAGCATGCCAACATTCACATTATGGGGATACCAGAAGGAGGAGAGAGAGAGCAAGTAATTGAAAACCTATTTGAAACAATAATGATAAAAAACACCGTTAACTTGGTGATGGACACAGACATACAAGTCCAGAAAGCTCAGAGGGTCCCAAACAAGATGAAACTGAAGAGGTCCACACTAAGACAAATCATCATCAAAATGCCAAATGTTTAATACAAAGAAAGAATCTTAAAAGCATCAAGAGAAAAGCAGTTAGTTACCTACAAAGGAGCTCCCATAAGACTGTCAGCTGATTTCTCAAAAGAAACTTTGCAGGCCTAAAAGGAGTGGAAAGAGATATTCAAAGAAATAAAAAGCAACGACCTACAACCAAGATTACTCTATACTGCAAAGCTATCATTTAGAATCGATGGACAAACAAAGGGTGTACCAGACAAGAAAAGGCGGAAGGAGTTTATCACCACCAAACCAGTATTATATGAAATGTTGAAAGGTCTTCTTGAAGGAAAAAAACAAAAATATGACAATAAAATTGCAATTAATACATATCAACAATTGAATCTACAAACAAAATGAGTAAGCAGAACAGAAACAGACTCAAAGATACAGAGAATTTTTTGTTACTTTTCAAATGGGAGGGGACTGAGGTGATGGGTGAAGAAGATGAAGGAATTAAAAAGTACAAATTGGTTGTTAGACTGATGAACCTCAATGGGAAGGGGGGAGGGAGGGCGGGATGAGATAAACCAAAGAACTTATATGCATAACTAATAGACACAAACAATAGTGTGGGGAAGGCAGGAGGGTGGCAAGATTGGGGAGGAAGGAGTCAATGGGGCAAAAAGGAGGGCCATCTGTAATACATTCAATAAAATAAGTTTAAAAGAAAATTAACCAGGCATGTGAAGAGATAAGAAAACATAAATATAACCAAGAGAAGCAATTGAATCAGACTTACAAAAGCTCCAAATAAAAGGTAATGAGACATAGACTTCAAAATAACTATAAAGTACACAAATAAGATATAAGATTGAAAATGGGCAGAGAACTTGCACATTGTAAAACTTATGACAGAGCAAATTACAGGTAGCTGAAGAGACAATGAACTAAAAGATAGGTGTAAAAATATTCCCATTAGATCATGGAGAGATAAATAAATGTAAAAATGTCTAAGTGGGTATAAAAGACATAGGAGATATATCAAGAAAATCTAACATACATGTAACCAGAGTCTTAGAAGAAAAGAACAAATGTGTCAGAAGGAATAATTGAAAATACAGTTGGTAAGATTTTTGAAATTTCTGACTTTTCAAAGGAAACGATGATGCCCCTTGCAGCATAGCATTAGCTTGGGGAATCCCACCCCTGGCAGCAGCAGCACAGCTGGGAGAAACAGTCCCTTCCCCAGCAGCAAAAGCGGTGGTGGCTCAGGAGCCAAGCCCGACCAGGCAGCAATGGTGACTCAGGACCCACATACCCCAGCAGCACACCAGCCAGATCTGCTCACCCCAGTAGTGACTATAATGACACATAAATGCGAGCCACCAGCTGTCAAACCCCCAAGACCCATGGCAGATGAGAGGCACTGGCTCTGATCACCAATACCAGCCCAGAACCTCTAAACCCACAGACCCAAAGCAGCCAAGAGCTACCTGACCTTGTGCTGCAGCCACCACTGAGAGCCACAAACTCCCCTGGATGACCAGACTGAATCTGAAATCTGCCTCAGCATGACCCAATACACCTGGACACATCAACCTGACAGCACAACCCAAGGAACCCCAAACTATAAGAAAGTGAAAATGGAACCGAAAAATGGCGGCGGAGTGAACGGAGCTACACAGACCGTCTCCCAGAACCAAACTGGAATTACAACTATAACACAGACAAATCGTCGGGAAAAACCAACAGAAAAGCAGCTTGCGAGGACCATACAACGAGGGACACTGACTCCATCCCAGTAGGCTTGTGAAGGCGCGAGACGGGGCTGGGAGCCCACGGGCTCGGCAGCGGCCTTAGCTGTGAGCAGCGCCCTCGGGTTACACTCCCAGGTGGCACCACAGCGCAGCCGGGACAGAGGCTGAAACAGCCACAGCCACTCACCTTGGGCTCCGGCAGAGGGAGGACAGACTGGACTGGAGCTGTGTCGGGACACTCGGGGTTTGGAGGGCGCTCAGAGCTTTGGCTGAGTGCAGCCACTCAGGACGGTGGCCACATTTCTCCTTCCCAGGGCTCTGAGGAGAGGGAGCAGCCCCTCCCTCGGAGATCCAACCCCACCCGGTGGGCCATTGTAGTGTTAATTGAGGCTCACTAACAACCAGCATCTGCCCCACCCTCGTGAAAGCCCCTTGGCTGAGCACCAGAGGGAATTTTTCAATCAACTGACAACCCAAAACTCATCAATTAACCTAGACTGCAGGCCTCCAGGCAAAAAGCTAGAGGATAACAGTACATTTCCTGGGCTGGCAACTTTAACCAGGAAAGTGAGACTTGACATTGGTGTTCAACGTGGGTCCTCCCTCGCTCATCTAAACACAGGAGAGGGAGCCACAAACATCAGAACACCAACACCCACAGGGAGAACTTGACAGGCTCCAAAGCCCACAGTGATAGCCAAAATGGTGAAACACAGAAACAGAAGCCAAATGAAAGAGCAAGACACCTCCACCGAAGATGAGATCAATGTGGAGCAATTAGGCATGTTAACAGAGCTAGAATTCAGAGCCATGATCTTGAGGAAGCTGAACAGCATGAGTAAGGACATAGAGACACTGAAAATAAGCCAATTGGAAATTAAAAACCAACAAGAAGAGATAAAAAATGACATATCCGAAATGAAAAACACATTGGAAGGTTTAAAAAGCAGAGTAGGGGAAGCTGAGGACCGGATCAGTGAATTAGAAGACAGGGTAGAAAAAATCAACCAATCAGAAAAACAAAAGGAAAAAACTATTAAAAAACAGGAAGACAGCTTAAGAGAACTATGGGACAACTGGAAACGTAATAATATTTGCATCATAGGAGTCCCCGAAGAAGAAAATGAGCAAGGGATAGAGAATATATTCAAAAAAATAGTGAGAGAAAACTTCCCTAATTTGGTGAAGGAAGAAGGCATTCAAGTTCAAGAAGCACAGAGAGTCGCAAGTAAGAAGAACCCAAACAGGCCCACACCAAGACACATAGTAATTAAAATGCCACAAATTAAAGACAAAGAGAGAATCCTAAAAGCAGCAAGAGATAAGCAACAGTTTACCTACAAAGGGAACCCCATAAGGCTCTCAGCTGACTTCTCACAAGAAACACTACAGGCCAGAAGAGAATGGCATGAAGTAATCAAAGTCATGAAAAACAAGAATCTGAATCCAAGACTACTCTACCCAGCAAGGCTATCATTCAAAATAGAAGATCAAATAAAGAGCTTCCCAGACAAAAAAGGCTAAGGGAATACATTAGCACCAAACCAGCACTGCAAGAAATGTTAAAAGGACTGCTGTAATTAGCAGTAGAAATGGGAAGAAAAATAGAACCACACTAAACAAAAATGGCAATAAATAAGTACATATCAATAATCACCTTAAACGTAAATGGATTGAATGCTCCCATAAAGAGACACAGAGTAGCTGATTGGATAAGAAAGCATGACTCATCTATATGTTGTTTACAAGAGACCCACTTCTCAACAAAAGACTCACATAGGTTGAAAGTGAAGGGATGGAAAAAAATTTTCCAAGCAAATGGAAAGCAAAAAAAAGCTGGGGTAGCAATTCTCATATCTGATAAAATAGATTTCAAAATGAAGACCATAACTAGTGACAAAGACAGTCACTACATAATATTGAAAGGATCTATCCAACAGGAAGATATAACCTTGATAAACATATATGCACCCAATATAGGAGCACCAAAATATATTAAAAATCTTCTGGAGGACTTCCAAGGAGAAATCGACAACAATACAATCATAGCAGGGGACTTCAACACCCCGTTGACAGCACTGGATAGATCCTCTAGGCAAAAAATTAGCAAGGAAACAGAGACTCTAAATGAAGCACTAGACCAAATGGATTTAATAGATATCTACAGAGAACTGCACTCCAAAACTACAGAATTCACATTCTTCTCAAGTGCACATGGGACATTCTCAAAGATAGACCACATGATAGGACACAAACTAAATCTCTACAAGTTCAAGAAGATTGAAATCATATCAAGCATCTTCTCAGATCACAATGGCATGAAATTAGAAATCAATTGCAACAAGAACATGCAAAGACATTTCAACACATGGAGGCTAAATAGCATGTTATTAAACAATGAATGGGTCACCGAGGAGATCAAGGAAGAAATTAAAAACTTCCTGGAAACCAATGAAAATGAACACACAACAACACAAAATCTATGGGATGCAGTGAAAGCAGTTCTGAGAGGGAAGTTCATAGCACTACAGGCCTACCTCAAAAAACAAGAAAAATTTCTAATTGACTGTCTAACCTCACAACTTAAAGAATTAGAAAGCAAACAAAAAGAAAACCCCAGAGCAAGTAGAAGGAAGGAAATAGTAAAGATCAGAGCAGAAATAAATGACATAGAGACCAAAAAAACAATTCAAAGGATCAATGAAACAAAGAGCTGGTTTTTCGAAAAGATAAACAAGATTGATGGACCCTTAGCTAGACTCACCAAGAAACAAAGAGAGAGAACCCCAATCCACAAAATCAGAAATGAAAGAGAAGTAACAACCAACACCACGGAAATACAAAAGATCATTAACAACTACTATGAACAACTATATGGCAACAAATTCAACAATCTAAGCGAAATGGACAAATTTCTAGAAACACACAGTCTCCCAAAACTATTCCCGGAAGAGATAGAAAACTTGAACAGACCAATAACAACTAAGGACATTGAAGAGGTAATCAAGACTCTCCCAGCAAACAAAAGCCCAGGCCCAGATGGTTTCACGAGGGAGTTTTACCGAACATTCAAAAAAGAACTAACACCCATTCTCCTCAAACTATTTCAAAAAATTCAAGAAGAAGGAAGACTTCCAAACATGTTCTGTGAGGCAAGCATAATTCTAATTCAAAAACCAGAAAAAGACACTACGAAGAAAGAAAACTACAGGCCAATATCCCTGATGAACATAGACGCCAAAATCCTGAACAAAATATTAGCAAATCGGATCCAGAAATACATCAAAAAAATTATTCACCATGACCAACTGGTGCAAGGCTGGTACAATATTCGCAAATCAATAAACGTGATACACCACATAAACAAAATGAAGAATAAAAACCACATGATCCTATGAATAGATGCTGAAAAAGCATTCGACAAAATCCAGCATCCACTTCTGATAAAAACGCTCAGCAATGTAGGAATAGAGGGATCATATCTCAACATAATAAAGGCCATATATGAAAGACCTACAGCCAACATCATACTCAATGGACAGAAACTAAAAACATTTCCATTAAGAACAGGAACAAGACAGGGATGTCCACTTTCGCCACTCTTATTTAACATTGTACTGGAAGTCTTAGCCACAGCAATCAGACATGAAGAAAAAATGAAAGGGATCCAAATTGGAAAGGAGGAAGTGAAACTGTCATTATTTGCAGATGACATGATATTGTACATAGAAAACCCTAAAGACTCCATCAAAAATCTATTAGACTTAATAAATGAATTTGGCAAAGTAGCAGGATACAAAATTAACGTCAAGAAATCGACGGCATTCTTGTACATCAAAGATGAACTCACAGAAAGAGAAACTGAAAAAACAATCCCATTTACCATCGCGGCAAAAAAATTACGATACCTAGGAATAAACTTAACCAAAGAAGTAAAGGACCTATTTGCAGAAAACTACAGATCATTGAAAAAAGAAATAGAGGAAGATATAAAAAAGTGGAAGCACATACCCTGTTCATGGATTGGAAGAATTAACATCATTAAAATGTCCATACTACCCAAAGCAATCTATAGATTCAATGCAATCCCCATCAAAATGCCAACAACATATTTCATAGAACTAGAACAAATACTTCAAAAGTTCATATGGAACCAAAAAAGACCCTGAATAGCCACAGCAATCTTGAAAAAGAAGAACAAAGTAGGTGGGATCACAATACCAGATAGTATCAGGTTATACTACAAAGCGACTGTAACCAAAACAGCTTGGTACTGGCACAAGAACAGGCATATAGACCAGTGGAACAGAACTGAAAACCCAGAAATGGACCCAAGGCAATACGCTCAATTAATGTTTGACAAAGGTGGCAAGAGCATACAGTGGAGTAAAGACAGCCTCTTTAATAAATGGTGTTGGGAAAATTGGACAGCTACATGCAAAAAAATGAAACTAGACCATCAACTTACACCATACACAAAAATAAACTCAAAATGGATAAAAGACTTAAATGTGACCAGTGAATCCATAAACATTCTAGAAGAAAATGTAGGCAACAAAATTTCGGACATCATACGGAGCAGAATTTTCACTGATACATCACCTAAGGCAACAGAAATAAAGGAGAAAATGAACACATAGGACTACATCAAACTAAAAAGCTTCTGCACAGCAAAAGAAACAATCATCAAAATGGAAAAGCAACCCACTGTATGGGAGAACATCATTGCCAATGATGTATCAGATAAGGGGTTAATTTCCAATATATAGAGAGTGCTCATACAACTCCACAAAAGGAAGACAAAGAACCCAATTAAAAAATGGGCAGAGGAGCTGAATAGACACCTCTCCAAACAGGACATACAAATGGCCAAGAGACATATGAAGAAATGCTCAACATCACTAATCATCAGAGAGATGCAAATTAAAACAACAATGAGTTATCACCTCACACCTGTCAGAATGGCCGCCATCAACAAATCATCAAACAACAAGTGTTGGCGAATGTGTGGAGAAAAGGGGACTCTAATACACTGCTGGTGGGAATGCAGACTGGTGCAGCCGCTATGGAAAACAATATGGTGCTGCCTCAAAAAATTAAAAATTGAACTCCCATTTGACCCAGTGATCCCACTGCTGGGAATATACCCTAAGAAGCCTGAAACACCAATCAGGAAGAATATATGTACCCCCATGTTCATAGCAGCACTATTTACAATAGCTTAGATCTGGAAACAGCCCAAGTGTCCACCAGTAGACAAATGGATCAAAAAGCCGTGGTACATATACGCAATGGAGTACTATGCAGCGGTAAGAAAGAAAGATCTCTTATCCTTTGAGACGACATGGAGGGACCTGGAAAGTATTATCCTAAGTGAAAGAAGCCAAGCAGAAAAAGACAAATACCACATGATCTCACTTATATATGGAATATAATGAACATAACAGTCTGAGGAATACAGTAGACCCAGACACATGGAAGTAGGGCACAGACTGACATCCCTCAGAAGAGGGGATAGGGGGTCGGGGGGGTGGGAAGAGATAAACCACAGAACTTATATGCATGTATGCATGACCAATGGACATGGACAACTAAGCCGGGGACAGGGTGGAGGTGGGGTGGGGTGGGGGGTGCCAATGGGGTAAAAAGGTAAAATATCTGTAACAAAAAAATAAATAAAAATTCATAAAAAAAAAAAAGAAAAGAAAAGAAAGTGAAAATGGTGAGACAAAAAACAACAACCCTCAAAAAAATAAAAAATAAAATAAAATAAATAAATAAATAAATAAAAACAACAACCCTCAAATGAAAGAAAATGAGGAATCATCAGAAAAGTAACTAAATAAAATGAAGGTAAATAGATTGTCATATAAGTAATTAAAAGTAACGGTAGTAAGGATGCTCAATCAACTAAGTGAGAATTACAACAAACTTAATGATAACTATAAAGAACTCAGCAGGAGTTTTAAAAAAGAGATAGGGGCTCTCTACTCCTCCAATTCATCAGACAGCCACATCTTCCTGTGCAGTGCCAGCCTCGATCTTGAGACATGATGGTGAAAGTCGGAGTGAACAGATTTGGCCATATTGGGCACCTGTCACAAGGACTGCTTATAACTCTGGCAAAGTAGATATGGTCACCACCAATGACCCCTTTATTGACTTCAACTACATGGTCTACATGTTCCAGTATGATTCTACTTATGACAAGTTCAAAGACACAGTCAAGGCTGAGAACAGGAAACTTGTCATTAATGGAAAGTTCATCTTTATCTTTCAGGAGCAAGACACAGCCAACATCAAATGGGGTGATTCTGGTACTGAGTATGTTGTGGAGCCCATCGGAGTCTTTATTACCATGGAGAAAGCTGGGGGACACTTGAAGAGTGGAGGGTCATCATCTCTGTGCCTTCGGTGGATGCCCCATGTTTGTGATAGGTATGAACCATGACAAGTATGACAACTCTCTCAAGATTGTCAGCAATGCCTCCTGCACCACTAACTGCTTGGCCTCCCTGACCAAGGTCATTTGTGACTAATTTGGCATCATGGAGGGACTCATGACCACAGTCCATGCTATCACTGCCACCCAGAAGACCTTGGATGGCCCCTCTGGGAAGCTGTGGTGTGATGGCTGAGGGGATGCCCAGAACATCGTCCTTGTTTCTACTGGTGCTGCCAAGGCTGTGGGCAAGGTCATCATTGAGCTGAACAGGAAGCTAACTGGCATGGCCTTCCATGTCCCCACCACCAATGTGTCAGTTGTGGATCTTACCTACCACCTGGAGAAAGCTGCCAAATACAATGACTTCAAGAAGGTAGTAAAACAGGCATCAGAGGCCTACTCAAGGGCATTCTGGGTTATACTGAGGACCAGGTTGTCTCCTGTGACTTTAACAGTGACACCCACTCCTCCACCTTCAATGCTGAGGCTGGCAATGCCCTCAATGACTATTTTATCAAACATCTTTCTTGGTATATCAAAAAATTTGACTATAGCAACAGGATGGTGGACCTCATGGTCCACATGACATCTAAGGAATAAAAGCCCCCTGAACTACCAGCCCCACAGAGAAGGAGAGAGGCCTTCAACTGCTGGGGAGTCCTGCCCCAAACTGATCCCCCAACAAACTAAGATTTCCTGACCTCCAGTTTTCATCTCAGACCCCCGGAAGAAGGGAAAAGACTTAGGGAGCCCTAAATTGTCATGTACCATCAATAAAGTTCATTGTACCCAACAAAAAAAGAAAAAGAAACAAGGTAGAGGCTATTGATAAGAATCTAAGAATCAAGAGTAAATGAAGAATGACAAAGCTGAAATAAAGAAAACCTTGGAAGGATTCAATAGTAGATTAGAAGAAGCTGAGGACTGAATGAGAGATACAAGACAAGTTAGGAAAAAACCACCCATTTAGAGCAACAAATGGAAACAAAAATTGAAAATCAGGAGAAGAGTTTAAAGGAGCTTTGGGACAATATGAAATGCAACAACATTCACATCACACAGGTACCAGAAGGAGAAGAATTAGAGAAAGTAATACTGAACCTGTTTGAAGAAATAATAACAGAAAACTTTCCTAACCTGGTGAAGGCAAAAGTCACACAAGTCCAGGAAACACAGAGTCCCAATTAAGATGAATCCCAAAAGACCCACACCTAGAAACATTATAATTAAAATGGCAAATGTTATAGACAAAGAAATAATCTTAAAGGCAGCAAGAGAGAGTCAGAAATTCACTTACAAGAAATTTTTCAGTAGACTGTCAACTGATTTCTCAATAGAAACACTGCAGGCCAGAAGGTAGTGTATGAAATATACAATGCAATGAAAAGCAAGGGTCTGATTCTAAGATTAATCTATCCAGCAAGGTTATCATTCAAAATCAGAAATGAAATAAAGAGCTTCACAGAGAGAGAGAGAGAAGGAAAAAAAAAAGACTAAAGGAGTTTATTGCCACCAAACCAACATTGCAAGAAACACTAAAGGGACTGGTATAAGACAAAAAAAAAAGAGGCGGGGGGAACATAGGCATAAAGAAAAAATGGCAACAAATAAATATCTATCAACAGTAGCCTTCAATGAAAATGGTTTAAATGCTCCAATCAAAAGACATAGGGTAGCTAGTTGGTTAAGCAAAGAGATAATATGCTGTTTACAAAAGGCTCACACATAAGACGAAAGTGAAGGGATGGAAAAAATTTTTCCAAGCAAATAAAAATAAAAATCAAACAAAAAACACTGGGGTAGCAATACTCATGACTGGTAAAATAGACTTCAAAATGAAGGCCATAACACGAGACAAAGAAGAGTACTACATAATATTAAAAGGATCAATCCAAAAAGAAGATATAACCCTGGCAAACTTATATGCAAGCAATATAGGAGCACCAAAATATATTTTAAAAAATGTTAGAGGACTTTAAGGTAGAGATTACAGTGAAACAATCATACTAGAGGACTTTAACACCCCACTGACATCCCTGGGCAGATCTTCTAAACAAAGAATCAACAAGGAAACAGAGACACTAAATGACACACTGGATCAGATGGATTTTATTG
Source organism: Molossus molossus (assembly GCF_014108415.1). Taxonomy (NCBI): domain Eukaryota; kingdom Metazoa; phylum Chordata; class Mammalia; order Chiroptera; family Molossidae; genus Molossus; species Molossus molossus. Next base: position 604,883 of record NW_023425358.1, read on the forward strand.
ATTTTTACAGAACATTTTACCCTAAAACTGCAGAGCATAAATTATTCTCAAGTGCACATGGGACATTCTTAAAGATAAACCAAATATTAGGACACAAACTAAGAATTTACAAGCTCAAGAAGATTGAAATTATATGAAGCATCTTTTGGGATGACAACGGTATGAAACTAGAAATCAATAACAATAAACACACTTAAATCATGCAAACACATGAAAGCTAAATAGCATGTTATTAAACAATGAATGTGTTACCAAGAAGATCAAAGAAAAAAACTTCCTGGAAATAAATGAAAATGAAAACACAACAACACAAATTCTATGGGACACAGCAAAAGCAGTTCTGAGAGGGAAGTTCATATCATTACAGACCTACCTCAAACATGAAATTTTTAATAAACTAACCCTATAACTTAAAAAATTAGAAAGATAACAATAAGCAAAAACCACAGTTAGTAGAAGAAAGAAAATAATAATAATAATAGTGATATAGAGATTTAAAAAACTATATAAAAAAATCAATGAAATCAAGAGGACGTTCTTTGAAAAGGTAAAAAAGATTGATTAACCTTTAGCCAGACTTATCAAGAAACAAAGAGAGAGAACTCAAATAAATAAAATCATTAAAAAAGGTTAAAGTAACAAAGGACATCACAAAATACATAGGATGTTATGAAGACATTATTAATAATTATATGCCAACAAATTCAACAAACCAGACAAAACAGACAACTTCCTAGAATCATACAAGCTTCTAAAACTCAACAGAGAGGAGTAAGGAAACCTGAACAGGCCAGTAATAACTAAGAAAATTGAAGCAGTAATTTAAAAATTACCAGCAAGCAAAAGCCTTGGTATGGACAGCTTCCCAGAGAAGTTTTCTAAAGCGTTTAAAGAACTAACGCCTATTTTCCACAAACTATTCCAAAAAATTTAAGAGGAAGAAAGACTTTCAAGCTCTTTTATGAGGCCAGCATGATTCTAATTTCAAAACCAGATAAAGATACTAAAAAGAAAGAAGGCTACTGCTAATATCCCTGATGAACATAGATGCCAAAATCCTCAAGAAAACAATAGCAAATTGGATCCACCAGTACATTTGTAAAAATCATTCAACATGACCAAGTAGGATTTATCCCATGAATGCAAGACTGGTACAATATTTACAAATCAATAAAGATGATATATCACACAAAATAAAATGAAAGGCAAAAATTACATGATCATATCAATAGATGCAGGAAAGGCACTGGACAAAATACAGTACTGATTTTTTTATAAAAACTTACAGGAAAGTAAAAATAGAGAGATCACACTTCAACATAATAAAGGGCATATATTACAAATCCACCGCCAACATCATACTCTATAAGAAAAAACTAAAAGCATTTACATTAAGAACAGGAACAAGACTGGTATGTCCACTTTCACCACACTTATTCAACAGAGTACTGGAAGTCTTATCAACAGCAATCAGACAAAAAGAAAAAAAATAAAAGGTATCCACATTTAAAAAGGAAGTAAAATTGTCATTATTCGCAGATGACATAATATTGTACATAGAAAACCCTAAAGACTCTACCAAAAAAATACTAGATTTAATAAATAAATTCAGTAAAGTAGGAGAATAAAAATTAACATCCAGCCCTGGCCAGTTTGGCTCAACAGTTGGAATGTCAGCCTGTAGACAAAAGAGTCATGGGTTCAATTCCAGCCAAGTGCATGTACCTCAATTGCAGTTTGGTCCCCAGCCCTGGTTGGGGTCATGTGGGAGACAACTGATCAGTGTGTCTCTCTCACCTCTCTCTCTCTCTCTCTCTCTCTCTCTCTCTCTCTCTCTCTCTCTCCCTCCCTCCCTTCTTCCCTCCCTCCCTCCCTCCCACTCTATCTGAAGATAAGTAAAAAAATATCCTCAGGTGAGGATTAAAAAAAATTAACATCCAGACATTGATGGCATTTATATACACTAATAAGTAACACCCAGAAAGAGAAACTAAAAAAAAAAAAAAAAAAAAAAAATCCCATTTACCATTGCAACAAAAATATTAAGATACCTAGAAATAAACTTAACCAAGAAGGTAAAAAACTTGTTCTTGGAAAACTACAGAACATTAAAAAAAGAAAGAGAGGAAGAAATTTTTAAAAAAAGGAAGCATGTACCATGTTCATGGATTAGAATAATCAACATCATTAAAATGTCAATACTACCCAAAGCAGTCTATAGATTCAAAGCAATCCCCATTAAAATACCAACAGCATACTTCACAGAGCTAGAACAAAAATTCAAAAGCTTACATAGAACAAAAGCAGACTCCAAATAGCCATAGCAATTTTGAAAAAGAAGAATAAACTTGGAGAGATCACAATATTGAATATCAGATTATACTACAAAGCCACTGTAATCACAACAGCTTAGCACTGCACAAGAACAGGCATATAGATCAATGGAACAGAACAGAGAACCCAGAAATTGACCCAAGACAAATGATTGATTAACATTTGATAAAGAGGGCAAGAGCATACAATGGAGTAAAGACAATTTCTTTAACAAATGGTGCTAGGAAAATTGGACAGCTACATGCAAAAAGAAAAAAAAAAATGTAACTAGACCAACTTACACCATACACAAGAATAAACTCAAAATGCTATGATGGTAAATGGGATTTTTTTTTTTTAGTTTCTCTTTCTGTGAGTTCATCATTGGTGTATGAGAATGCCATCAATTTCTTAATGTTAATTTTGTATCCTGCTACTTTGCCAAATTTATTTATTAAGTCTAGTACATTTTTGATGGAGTCTTTAGGGTTTTCTATGTATAATATCATGTCATCTGCAAATAATGACAGTTTCACTTCCTCCTTTCCAATTTGGATTCCTTTTATTTGCCCTTCCTGTCTGATTGCTGTGGCTAAGACTTCCAGTACTATATTAAATAAGAGTGGTAAAAGTGGGCATCCCTGTCTTGTTCCTGTTATTAAGGAAAATGCTTTTAGTTTCTGCCCATTGAGTATGATGTTAGCTGTAGGTCTTTCATATATGGCCTTTATTTTGTCGAGATATGATCCTTCTATTCTCACATTGCTGAGCGTTTTTATCAGAAATGGATGCTGGATTTTGTCGAATCCTTTTCAGCATCTATTGATATGATCATGTATTTATTTTTCATTTTATGTGGTGTATCACATTTATTGATTTGCGAATATTGCACCATCCTTACATCCCTGGGATGAATCACACTTGGTCATTGTGAATAATTTTTTTGATGTATTGATGAATTCGATTTGCTAGTATTATGTTGATGATTTTGGCATCTGTGTTCATCAGGGATATTGGTCTGTAGTTTTCTTTCTCTGTAGTGTCTTTTTCTGGTTTTGGAATTAGCCCAAGTGTCTGTCCATCAGTAGACAAAGGGATAAAAAAGCTGTGGTACATGTATACAATGGAGTACTATGCAGATGTAAGAAAGAAAGATCTTTTATCCTTTGCGATGACATGGAGAGACCTGGAAAGTATTATCCTAAGCAAAACAAACCAAGCAGAAAAAGACAAATACCACATGATCTCACTTATTTGTAGAATATAATTAACATAACGATCTGAGGAATAGGGTAGACCCAGATACGTGGAAGTAGGGTTCAGACTGACAACCCTTGGAAGAGGGGGTGGAGGGGGAAGGGAGAAGATAAACCACAGAACTTATATGCATGCACGTATAACCAATGGACATGGACAACAAAACCGGGGATGGGGTGGGGGGATGGGGAGGAGGGTGTAAATTGAGTAACAAAAAAGAAACATATGTAACAAAAATAAAATAAAATAAAAAATGTTTTTAAAAAGAAAAGAATAAAGTCAAAATGAATAAAGGACTTAAATATAAGTCATGAAACTATAAAAATTCTCAAGAAAAATGTAGGCGGCAAAATTGCAGACATAACACAAAGCAGAATTTTTACCAATCCATAGCCTAGGGCAAAAGAAACAAAGGAAAAAAATAATAAATGGGACTACATCAAACTGAAAATCTTCTTCACAGCAAAAGAAATTAGCACCAAAATAAAAAGGGAACCCACTGCATGGGAGAGCATAACTTCCAATGTTACATCAGAGAAGGGTTTAATTTCCATTATATATAAAGTACTCATACAACTCAACTAAAGGAAAACAAACAATTTAATTAAAAAATGGGCAGAGAACCTGAATAGACACTTCTCCAAAGAGAACATAAAAATGGCAAAGAGACATATGAAAAAATGCTCAATGTCACTAATCATAAGAGAGATGCAAATTAAAATGACTATGAGGTATCACCTCAAACCTGCCAGAATGCCTGTCATCAACAAATCATCAAACAAGTGTTGGCGAGGGTGTAGAGAAAAGGAGACTCTAGTACACTGCTGGTGTGGATGCAGACTTGTGCAGCTACTATGGAAAACAATATGGTGTTTCCTCAAAAAATTAAAAATGGAACTGTTATTTGACCCAGTGATTCCACTTCTAGAAACATATCCTAAGAAGCCTGAAATACCAATCAGAAAGAATGTATGCATCCCTACGTTCATAGCAGCACTGTTTACAATAGCAAAGATCTGGAAACAGCCCGTGTCCATTAGTAAATCAGTGGATAGAAAAGCTCTGCTATATTTTCACAATGGAATATTATGCAACTGTTAGAAAGATCTCTTACCCTTTGAGACAACATGAAGATTATTATGCTAAGCAAAATAAGCCAGTCAGAGAAAGTAAAGTATCACATGATCTCACTATTTATGGAATCTAATGAACAAAATAAGCTGATGAACAAAATAGATTCAGAGAAATAGAAGTTGAAAACAGACTGACAAACCTCAATGGGAAGGGGTTGGGGGAAAGGGAAGAGACAAACCAAAAAACTCATATGCATATATGCATAACCAATGGACACTGATAACAATGTGGTGAAGATTTGGGGGGTGCTGAAGTGGGGAGTAGGTTGTCAATGGATATAAAAAGGAGAAACATGTTTAATATTTTCAACAATAAAGACACAGTTTTTAGAAAGAAACAATAAAAACTAGAAGATAAATAATATTTTTAAAGTGCTGATAGAAAATATCTGCCAATCCATAATTCTAAACTAACAGAAATAACTTTTTGGAATAAAATACTTTTTAAAAGGTTGTTATTTAAGGCATGCTTCAAGAAATACTAAAGGGTGTTTGATGCACAGAAAAAAATGATTTGGAAAGTTGGGGATAAGAAGTAATAAAAAGCAATAAAATTAAAGTTATGTCAGAAAACTAGAAAGTTACAAGTTCTTGTTTCCTAACAACTCACAAGAAGGAAGGAAGGAAGGAAGGAAGGAAGGAAGGAAGGAAGGAAGGAAGGAAGGAAGGAAGGAAGGAAGGAAGGAAGGAAGGAAGGAAGGAAGGAAGGAAGGAAGGAAGGAAGGGAAAGAAGAAAAAGAAAAAGAGAAAGAAAGGAAGAGGTGACCAGGGAGATTCTGCCACTGGACACCACAAGACAGTCTCTAAAGACCAGGAGACCTAGCACAAAAGCAAACACTGAGAGGCAGCCAAGATGGGGAGACAAAGAAACATGTTCCAAGTAAAAGAATACAACAAAAATTCAGAAAAAGAACTAAACAAAATGGAGACCAGCAATCTACCAGATACAGAGTTTAAAACCCTGGTTATTAGTGTGCAGATGATGTTTTATTGAGTTGTATACTTGAAACATTTATGGTTTTGCAAACCAATGTCACCCAAATAGTCAATTTTTTAAAAAAGACATTACTTATGAGGATGCTACATGGTTGCAGTCAGAACATCAAAAAAGAGATAGAAAACATAAATATGGAGAAAAAATAAAATAAAAAGAAACTAGTTATAAATAATAACTAAAATAAAGAATACATTAGAGAGAATCAACAGTATATTAGATAAAGCAGAGGACTGAATCAGTGATTTGGAAAATAAAATAGCAGAAAACAACCAATCAGAATAGCAAAATGGGAAAATAAAATCCTCCCAAAATAAGTATAGTTTAAGGGGCTTCTCAGACAACACTAAGCATAACAACATTTAGATCATAGGCATACCAGACAAAAAGAGAAGAAATTAAAAACCTATTTGAAGAACTAAAATGAAAAAATGACTTAACCTGAAAAAGCAATGACATACAAGCCCAGAAAGAACAGAGTCCCAAATAACATGAACATAAAGAGGCCCACACCAAGACACACCATAGATAAAATGCAAAAGGTTAAAGACAGAGAGAACCTTTAGTGCTGCAAAGGAAAAGCAGTTAGCTACCTAAAAGGGAGCTCCTATAAGACTGTCAACTAATTTGTAACAAAAATTTTTTGGGCCAGAAAGGTTTGGCACAAAATATTCAGTGATAAAAAGCAAAGACCTACAACCAAGATTACTCTGCCCAACAAAGCTATCATTTAGAATAGGACAGATGAAAAGCTTCCCAGACAAGAATAAGTTAAAGGAGTTCATCATTATCAAACTAGTATTACAAGAAATGTTAAAGAGACTTAATTAGGATGAAGGGGGAAAAAAGATAAAAAAATATGAATAACAAAATGCAATACTGCATATCTATAAACAATTACTTTAAATGTGAAGATTATATGTTCTAATAAAAAAAAATAAATACCATGGCTGAATGGTAAGAAAACAAGATGCTTATATATGTTGCCTACAAGATTCTTACTTCAGATTGAAAGACATAGACTGAAAATATAGAAATGGGAGAAGATATTTTATGCAAAAAGAACAACAACAAAGGTGGAGTAGCAATACTTATATCAGACAAAATAGACTAAAACAAAAGCTATAATATGAGATAAGGAGGACTCAGCAATTTTATCTCTGGGTATTTATCCAAAGAAATCTGAAAACACCAATTCAAAACTATACATACAAGACATCATTAGAGCAGCACTGGTAGCTGAAGTGCTGAGGAATGGCAGGTCACAATGGAGAGATACTGGGCATGGTGGCAGAATGGACTAACAGGACTCTAAAGGAGAAGATGAGATTGTCCTGATAGTTTAAGACTAAACGAGTTACCAGAGGAAGAGCTAATAGCTTAAATTAAAGTAGAAAAGAGATTACAAAATGGCTTCAGATTAAGGGGAAGCTACACTGACCTTCTCCCAAGACCAAACTAGAATTACAACTAAAATATAGAAAAACCTGCCCTGGCTGGTTTGGTTCAGCAGTTGGAGCGTCGGCCTGCGGTCCTGAGAGACCCGGGTTCGGTTCCCGCTAAGGGCACGTACCTCGGTTGCAGTTTGTCCCCGGCCCTGGTCGGTTGTGCGGGTGGCAGCCACTCGATGTGTTCCTTTCACATCGATGTTTCTCTCTCTCTCTCTGTTCCTCTCTCTCCCTCCCACTCTACCTGAACAAAAAATGGAAAAAATGTCCTCGGGTGAGGATAAAAATATATATATATATATAGAAACCATTCTGAATAACCAATTGAAGACTAGTTGGAGAGAACCCTTATAACCAAGGATGTAAAGAGAAGGCCACATACAGACTGGTAGGAAGTGTGGAAGTGCAAGGGCGGCTGCACTCCCAAAGGCAGCAGCTGAAGTGTTGGAGGGATATCTCAGCTGTGGGGGTTCCTCCTGAGAATTCTGGGGTACAAATTCCAAACTGGGCTCCCCAGTCCAGAGTAACAGAACCAGGAAAGGTGCCCACATAACATCTGGCTGTGAAAATTACTGGGAGTTCTGTCTGGCAGGGAGAGATGACTATACACACAGGCACCCTCTTAATGGGCCAACACACAAAATTTTGTTTGCAGCCACTCACCTGGGGCTCCAGCAGAGGGAGGGCAGAGTGAACAGGAGCTGCATGAGGAGAGTCTGAGATTGGTTGTTCTGGGGATAGAGTTGAGAGGTCAGCCATCAGAATTCCTGTGTTGAGTGTTTTTCCCATGCTACAGATGCCATCTTTCTTAGGCAGAGTTTTACCAGCAATGCAGCTTTACTCTAGGGAGAACCAACAGTCCCACCTGTTGAAATTCCTCTCACCAAATTCTGCATAGTCTACACCCTGCTGAGGACTTCAACCTGAGGCTCATTAAGTGACGAGACTGCCAGTCAACCTGCAGGCAGAAGTGGATATCTGGGTGCTTTGAGTCTTTGCCTAACTTGCTCCTGGACACAATCTAGCAAAAGAAGACTTTGGTGCACAGCTCAGTCCTTTCCACATGCACCTGGGCCCAACAGAAGGAGCCACAAACTGTTGATAGCGGATATCTTCTAACAGGTTACTCAGGACCAGTCACAAACAGCATGTGACAATGGCTTGCACCAGAGATATTCCAAAGAAGGCCAAAACAAATAAACCCAGTGGCCAGCTTAATACAACAACAGAGAAGGATTCAATAAGCTTCACAAGCAGTATATCCACAGGGAAATATTGGCAGGCTCTAAACCCTGCTGATGCAAATTCCACTTCTTATGATCAGCACCTGCACAACAGTCTGTACAATGTGTTGAGGTTTGAGCCTCACTATAGCTAGTCTGAAGGTCAAGCCCATGCATGAACAGGCCAAAAGCAATCAAGACTCAATTACAACAGGAGGGTCCACACAGTGCACACAAGGGACATTATTAGAGAAGTGGGGCCTGGTGATCAGAGGGACTGTGTCACTGAATCCCACAGGTCACACAAAAGGCTACCCCGCCAATACGTGTAGTCATAGCAGATGTACCTAATGCATAAAAGCAAAACTAAACAGGTAGCCAAAATGAAAAGACAAAAGCAGACCCCAAATAAAAGTACAAGTGAATTATCCTGAAAAAAATCTAAATAAAATGGAGATAAGCAAATCATCACATATAGAGTTCAGAGTAATGATTGTAGAAATGCTCAACAGCATAAAAAAGACATAAATATTATTTAAAAAAACAATCAGAAATAAAGAATGACCTATCTAATATAAAAAATACACTGGAAGAAATAAACAGCAGATTAGAGGAAGCTGAGGATCAGACCAGAAAATTAGAAGATAGGGTAGAAATTATCACTCAATCATAGAACCAAAAGGAAAAAATAAAAATAAAAAACAGGAAGACAGTATAAGGAATGTGGGACAATATGAAACAAAATAGTATCTGCATCATAGAAGTACCAGAATGAGAAGAAAGTAAACAAGGTATATGTAACCTGTTTGAAGAAATAATGGTAGACAATTTCTTTAAGCTGATGAAGAAAAAAAGTACACAATTTCAGGAAGTACAAAGAATTCCAAGCAAGAAAACCCAAAGAAGCCTACACCAAGGCATATCATAGTTAAAATGCCAAAAATTAAAGACAAAGAGAGAATCTTAAAGGCAGCAAGAGATAAACAATTTGCTACATACAAAGGAGCCCCCATAAGGCTGTTAGCAGTTTTCTCAACATAAATATTGCAGACCAGAAGGAACGGCATAAAATATTCAAGGTAATGAAAAGCAAGGATCTGAAAGCAAGACTACTTTATCTAGCAAAGCTATTATTCAAAATGAAATAAAGAGCTACCCAGACAAAAAAGGCAAAAAGAGTTCATTACCACCAAACAGGCATTGTCTATCAACAATAACTTTAAATATAAAATGGATTAAATGCTTCAAAAAAACAGACATAGGGTAGCTGAATGGGAAGAAATCATGACCCATATTTATACTGTCTACAAGAGACCTACAACAAAACAAAAGATTCACACAGGATAAATGTGAAGGGATGAAAAACATTTTTTCCATGCAAATAGAAACAAAACCAATACAGTTATAGTAGGGGACTTCAACACCCCACTGATTTCACTGGATAGATTTTAAAGACAATAAACAACAAGAAGAAAACAGTGACCCCAAATGACACACTAGATTAGATAAAATTAATTGACAATTACAGAATATTTCATCACAAGGATACAGAATATAAATTCTTTATTAGTGAACATGGGACATTCTCAAAGATAGACCACATGTTAGGACACAAAACAAACCTCAATAAATTCAAAAAGATTAAAATTGTATCAAGCATCTCCTTGGATTACAATGGCATAAAAGTAAAAATGAACCACAATAAAAAATATTCAAAAACATGAAGGCTATAGAGCATGTTATTAACAATGAACAGGATAGCAATGAGTTCAAGGAAGAAATGAAAATCTTATGAAAACAAATAAAAAGGAACATAGAACCCAAAATCTACAGATGCAGCAAAAGCAGACCTGAGAGGGAAGTACATAGCATTTCAGGTCTACTTCAAAAAACAAGGAAAATCCAGAGCTAATAGAAGAAAAAGAATAATAAAAATCACAGTGGAAGTAAATTACATAGAGACAAAACAAAACAAAACAAAACAAAAAAAACGCCAAAAAATCAGTGAAACCAAGACTGGGTTCTTTGAAAAGAAGAAGAAGAAAAAAGATTGATAAACCTCTAGCCAGACTCATAAAGAAAGAGAGAGAAAAAAAAAAGAGGACCCAAGTAAGTAAAATCAGAAATAAAAGAGGTGAAGTAACAACTGACATCCAAGAAACAAAAAGGATTGTAAAAAAATGTTACACACAACTATATGTCAATAAATAGGACAATCTTGGCAAAATGGACAAATTTCTAGAAACATACAATATTCCAACACTGAATCAGGGATAAATTGAAAACCTTTATAGACCAATAACTATAAAATTAATTGAAGTAATAATAAAAAACTCACAGGAAACAAATGTCCCAGATTAGATCATTTCACAGGGGTTAACAACAAACTTCCTCAAACTATTAAAAGACATTCAAGAGGAAGGAAGGCTTCTAAGCACTTTTAATGAGGCCAGCATTATTCTAATTCCAAAACCAGAAAAAGACACCGTGAAGAAATAAAATTACAGGCCAATATCCCTGATGAACATCAACACAAAATTAATAAAAAAATATTAGCAAATAGGATCCAGAAATATATTTAAAAATACATTTACCATGACCAAGTGGGATTTACTCAATGCAAGGCTGATACAATATTCACAAATCAATACAAGTGATACATCACATAAACAAAATGAAAGATAAAAATCATATGATCATATCAATACATGCAGAAAAAGCATTAGACAAAATCCAGCACAATTTTTTTTATAAAAATTCTCAACAAAGTGGATATAGAGGGATCATACCTCAACAATGAAAATAAAAAATTGGTGAAAGTGGACATCCCTAACTTGTTGCTGTTCTTAAATGTTTTTAGTTTTTGTCCACTTTCACCACTGTTTTATTTTTATTGTTGAATGTATTACAGATGTCCCCCTATATTCCCCCATTGACCCCTTCCTTCCTACTCCCATTTTCCTCCTGTCTTCCCCAGCCTAGTCTTTGTGTCAATTGGTTATGCCTATACGTATATAAGTTCTATGGTTTATCTCTTCTCTCCTCTTCCACCACTCATCCCTCTGAAGTTTGTCAGTCTGTTCCCTGCTTCCATAATTCTGGATCTATTTTGGTCAAGAGCTTATTTTGTTCATTATGTTCCACAAATAAGTGAGATCATGTGGTACTTATCTTTCTCTGACTGGCTTATTTTGCTTAGCATAATACTTTTCAGGCACCTCCACGTCGTCTCAAAGGGTAAGAGATCTCTATTTCTTACAGCTGCATAGTACTCTATTGTGAAAATGTGCCACAGCTTTTTTATCTGTTCATCTACTGATGGGCACTTGGGCTCTTTCCAGATCTTAGCTATTGGAAATATTGCTGCTATAAATACAGGGGTGCATATATTCTTCCTAATTGGTGTTTCAGGCTTCTTAGGATATATTCCAAGTAGTGGGATCACGGGGTCAAATGGCAGTTTCATTTCTAATTTTTTGGGAAATACTATATTGTTTCCATAGTGGCTGCACCAGTCTGCATTTCCACAAACAGTGTACTAGAGTCCCCTTTTCTCCAGTTCCTTGCCAGCATACGTTCTTTAAGGATTTGTTGATGGCCGCATTTCTGGCAGGTGTGAGGTTATATCTCAGTCATATTAATTTGCATCTCTCTGATTATTAGAAATGTTGAACATTTTTTCCTGTGTCTCCTGGTCATTTGTATGTCCTGTTTGGAGAAGTGTGTAGTCAGGTCTTCTGCCCATTTTTTAAGTGTATTGTTTGTCTTCCTTTTGTTAAGTTGTATGAGTACTCTATATATTTTGTATATTAACCCTTTATCTGATGTATCATTGGTAAATATGTTCTCCTATACAGTGGGTTCCTTTTTCATTTTGATGGTGGTTTCTTTTGCCATGCAGAAGCTTTTTAGTTTGATGTAGTCCCATGTTTTGTTTGTTTGTTTGTTTGTTTCTCTTGCCCTAGGTGATGTATCAGTAAAAATTCCACTACAGATGATGTCTAAGATTTTTCTGCCTACTTTTTCTTTTAGGATTTTTATGGTTTTATGGGTTACATTTAAGTCTTTTAACCATTTTGATTTTATTCTTGAATGTGGTGTAAGTCGATGGTCTAGTTTTATTTTTTTGCATATAGCTGTTCAATTTTCTCAGTACCATTTATTGAAGAGAATGTCTTTTCTCCATTGTATGCTCTTGATTCCTTTGTTCAATACTAATTATGCGTACTATCTGAATCGCTATCTGGATTCTCTCTTTTCTTTCACTGATCTATATGTCTGTCTTTCTGCCAGTAACAGGCTGTTTTGATTATGATGGCCTTGTAGTATAACTTGATAACTGGTAGTCTGATCCCTCTCACTTTGTTCTTTTTCAAGATTGCTGTTGCTATTCAGGGTTTTTTATGGTTCCATATAAACTTTTAGAGCATTTGTTCTAAATCTGTGAAATATGCCATTGGTACTTTAAGAGGGAATGCATTGAATCTGTAGATTGCTTTGGGTAGTATGGACATTTTAATGTTGATTCTTCTTATTCATGAACATGGTATATGTTTCCACTCTTTTATATCTTCATCTATTTCTTTTTTCAATATCCTGTAGTTTTCTGAGAACAAGTCTTTTAGCATCTTGGTTACGTTTATTTCTAGGTATTTTATTTTATTCTTTTGTTGCAATGGTAAATGTGATTGCTTGATTGTTTCCCTTTCTAAGTGTTCATTATTGGTGTATAAAAATGTCATCAATTTCTGGATCCTGCTACTTTGCCAAATTGATTTATTAAATTTAGTAGATATTTTGTAGTGGTCTTTAGGGTTTTTTTTTACATAAAATATCATGTCATCTGAGAATAATGACAGTTTCACTTCCTTCTTTCCAATTTGGATCCCTTTTATTTTTTCTTCTTGTCTAATTGCTGTGGCTAAGACTTTGAGTACTATGTTACATAAGAGTGGGAAAAGTGAGCATCCCTATCTTGTTCCTGTTCTTAAGGCAAATCCTTTTAGTTTTTGTTCATTGAGTATGATGTTGGCTGTAAGTTTTTCATAGATGGCCTTTATTATTTTGAAATATGTTCCCTCTCTTTCCATATTGCTGAGCGTTTTTATCAGAAATAGGTGCGATCAAATAATTTTTTAGCATCTATTAATATGATCACATGGTTTTTATCTTTCATTTTGTTTATGTGGTGTATCACATTTATTGATTTGTGAATATTAAATCAGCCTTGCATCCCTGGGATAAATCCCACTTGGTCATGGTGAATAACTTTTCTAATGCATTGTTGGATCCAATTTGCTAACATTTTGTTAAGAATTTTGGCATCTATATTCATCAGGGATATTGGCCTGTAGTTTTCTTTATTTGTAGTGTCTTTATTGGGCTTTGGAATTAGGATTATGCTGGCCTCATAAAATGAGTTTGGAAGTCTTCCTTCTCCTTAAATTTTTTGAAATAGTTTGAGGAGGATGGGTGTTAATTCTTCTTTGAATGTTTAGTAAAATTCCCTCTGAAGTCATCTGGGCCCAGGATTTTGTTTCCTGGGAGTTATTGATTACATCTTCTATTTCCATAGTTGTTATTGGACTGTTCAAGTTTCCTGTGTTTTCCAGGTTCAGTTTTGGGAGACTATGATTTTAAAAATTATTCCATTTCACCTAGATTGTCCAATTTGTTGGCATATAATTGTTCATGGTATTTTTAAGAACCTTTGTATTACTGTGGTGTCAACTGTTATTTTTCCTCTTTTACTTTTGATTTTATTTGGGTGCTCTTTGTTTCTTTGTGTGTCTGGCTAAAGGTTCATCAATCTTGTTTATATTTTCAAAGCACTAGCTATTTGTTTCATTGATCTTTTGAATTGATTTTTTAGTCTCTATGTCATTTATTTCTGCTCTGACCTTTACTATTTCTTTCCTTCTACTTGCTCTGGGTTTTTGTTTTTTGTTTACTTTTTAGTTGTTTAAGTTGTGGGGTTAGATAGTCAATTAGAAAATTTTCTTGTTACTTGAAGTAGGCCTGTAGTGCTATAAACTTTCTTCTCAGGACTGCTTTTGCTGCATCCCATAGATATTGTACTGTTGAGTGTTCATTTTCATTAGTTTTCAGGAGTTTGTTTATTTTTTATTTGATCTCCTTAGTAACCAATTTATTGTTAATAATGTGCTATTTAGCCTCCATGTGTTTGAATGTTTTCTAGTGTTATCATTGTAATTGATTTCTAGTTTCATGCCATTGTGATCTGAGAAGATGCTTGACGTGATTTCAATCTTCTTGAACTTGTAGAGACTTAGTTTGTGTCCTAACATGTGGTCTGTCTTTGAGAATGTCCCATCTGCACTTGAGAAGAATGTGAATTCTGCGATTTTAGGGTGTAATTCTCTGTAGATATCTATTAAATCCATTTGATCTAGTATATCATTTAGAATTTGTGTTTCCTTGTTAATTTATTGTCTAGAGGACCTATCCAGTGATAGCAGCAGGGTGATGAAGTCCCCTGCTATGATTGTATTGCTGTCAATCTCTCCTTTGAAGTCCTCCAGAAGTTTTAAGATGTATTTTGGTGCTCCTATATTGGGTGCATATATGTTTACCAAGGTTATATCCTCCTGTTGGCATTATTTTTGGCATTATAATTATGATATGTTATTTTTGGCATTATAATTATATGTTGGATAGATCCTTTTAATAGTATGTAGTGGCCTTATTTGTCTCCAGTTATGGCCTTCATTTTGAAATCTGTTTGATCAGATATGAGTATTGTTACTCCAGCTTTTTGTTTGTTTGTTTGTTTTGTTTTTTCTGTTTGCTTGGAAAATTTTATGCCATCTCTTTACTTTCAACCAATGTGAGTCTTTTGTTGTGAAGTGAGACTCTTGTAAACAACTTATATATGAGTTATGCTTTCTTATCCATTCACCTATTCTGTCTTTTGATGGGAACATTTAAACCATTCACATTTAAGGTTATTACTGATATGTATTTATTTATTGCCATTTTTATTTATTAAGGTTATGCTTCTCTTCCTATTTCTTCTGCTCATTACAGGAGTCCTTTTAAAATTTCTTGCATTGCTGGTTTGGTGCTAATATAGCCTTTTTTCTTTTTTGGCTTAAGTTCTTTATTTCACTTTCTATTTTGAATGCAAGTCTTGATGAATGGAGTAGTCATGGAGTCAGTTTCTTGTTTTCCATTACCTTGAATACCTCATGCAATTCCCTTTAGGCCTGCAGTGTATCTGTTGAGAAATTACCTGATAGCCTTATGGGGGTTCCTTTGTGGGAAACCTGTTGTTTATCTCTTGCTGCCATAAGGATTCTCTCTCGCTCGCTCTTTTTTTTGTATTTTTGGCATTATAATTATGATATGTCTTGGTGTAGGCCTCTTTGGGTTCTTCTTATCTGGGGTTTTCTGTACTTTTTGAACTTTTATGCCGTTTTCCTTCATCATGTTTTGGAAGTTTTCGGTCACTATTTCTTCAAAAATATTCTCTAACCCTTGGTCATTTTCATCTTCTTCTGGAACTTCTATGATGCAGATATTGTTATGTTTTATCTTGTCCCACAGGTCTCTTAAACTGTCTTCCTGTTTTTTAATAGTTTTTATTTTTATTTTTGGCACTCTGATAGGTGATTTTTTTCTACCCTGTCTTCTGATTCACTGATCTGATCCTCAGCTTCCTCTAATTGGCTGACTATTCCTTCCAATGTGTTCTTTATTTCTGCTATATCTTTTTTCATTTCTGCCTGGTGGTTTTTCATTTCCAATTGGTTGATTTTTATTGTTTCCATATATTATTTTAAACTTATTTTTATTGTTGAATGTATTATAGATGTCCCCCCATTTTTTCTTGTTCACCCTCTCCTCCCTAATTCTGCCCATCTCCTGCCTTCCCCACACTATTGTTGATGTCCATTGGTTATGCACATATGTGTAGAAGTTCATCCCGCCCTCTCCGCCCCCTTTCCTTTGAGGTTCATCAGTCTAACAACCAATTTGTACTTCTTAATTCTTTCATCTTTTTCACCTATCCCCCTTAGGCCCTGCCCATCTGGCAAGCAACAAAAATTCCTCTGTATCTTTGAGTCTGTTTCTGTTCTGCTTATTTTGTTTGTTGATTCAATTGTTGATAGACATGTATTAATTGCAATTTTATTGTTTATATTTTTGTTTTCCTTCTCCTTCAAGAAGACCTTTCAACATTTCATATAATACTGGTTTGGTGGTGATGAACTCCTTTAGCTTTTTCTTGTCTGGACTTGTCTGTACATAAATTCTAAATGATAGCTTTGCAGAATAGAGTAATCTTAGTTGTAGGTCTTTGCTTTTCATCACCTTGAATATCTCTTGCCACTCCTTTCTCGCCTGCAAAGTTTCTTTTGAGAAGACAGCTAACAGTCTTATGGAAGCTCCTTTGTAGGCAATGGACTGCTTTTCTCTTGCTGCTTTTAAGATTCTCTCTTTGTCTTGAACCTTTTGCATTTTGATGATGATGTGTCTTGGTGTGGGCCTCTTGGGGTTCATCTTGTTTGGGGTTTTTGTGCTTCCTAGACTGGTATGTCTGTTTCCTTCACCAAGTTAGGAAAGTTTTCTGTAATTATTGTTTCAAATAGGTTTTCAATTTATTTCTCTCTCTCTTTTCCTTCTGGCACCCCTATGATGTGAATGTTGGCATGCTTGAAGTTGTCCCAGAGGCTCCTTACATTATCCTTGTTTTGTTTTGTTTTTTTATTTAATTTTTTTTTCTGTTTTAATTGGGTGTTTTTTGCTTCCTCATATTCCAAATTGATGGTGTGGTTCTCGGCTTTACTTTCTTTACTATTGATTCACTGATAATTATTTATTTCAGTTAGTACATTCTTCATTTATGACTGGTCCTTTTTTTATGTTGTTGATGTTCTCACTAAGTTTCTTGGAGGTGTCCTTAAGTTTCTGAAGGTCTCACTAAGTTCCTTGAAGGTCTCACCAAGTTCCTTGAGCAATCTTATAACCAATGTTTTCAACTCTGCATCTGATTTATTGTTTATCTCCATTTTGTTTAATTATTTTCCTGAAGTTTTGTTCTTTTATTTCATTTTGGGACATGTTTCTTTGTCTCCTCATTTTGGCTGCTTCCCTATGATTGTTTCTATGTATTATGTAGAATTGCTATGTCTCCTTGGCTTCATAAGGTGACCTATTGTTGTAGGTGTCCTGTAGGATCCAGTGACACAGCCTCCATGATCACCCCAGCTGGGCCCTTGAGGTGCACTTCTACTGTGGACTGTACACCCTTCTCTTATAATTGAGTTTTTATTGTTGTTGGCACATCAATGAGAGGGATTTACTCAGGCTGATCAGCTACAAGGACTGGGTGTGCTCTCTGACAACTGACCTCTGACTACCTTGAAGGATCAGCTGTGTAAGGGCCCACCACACATAGCAAGGTTTACTTCATCAGGGCTCTGGTACCCACTGAGTCTCCTCGTTGAGTGTGTCTCTTGTGGAGGTGGTTGCATGGTGGTGTTTTAATATGGTCTGAAGTTGTCCACTGGGTGAGCTGGCTCTCAGGCAAGGTCAGCCACTGCGTTCTATCCTGGACCACTGGCACAAGCTACAAAGTGATCTGCAGATGGCTGCTTCTTGTGCTGGGCTTGGAGGTGCCCAGGAAAAGCCAATTTGTGAACTAAGCCTGGCAGCTTTTAGTGCCAGGCCTACAACCACCTAACAAGAGGTATGGTCTCACTGAGAACAGATGCTGCTTTTTTGAGATATTTTAGAAAACTCTGAAGCAGGATCCAAACTGGCCATTCCTATGGTAAAACCTTTGGAAACAGCTTGGGTTGGCCTAAAATTTGGGTGGAGTGGGGCCTCTGGGAATCACCAGGATGGGGCATACAGTGTGAGCCAGGTTGCTGGAGTCCCAAATATGGCAGCCATCTGTTACCCCAGGGAAGGGCTCCCCAAAGAAACATCAGCCTCCACCAGCACGTCTATCCAGGAGAAAGCCACCTATCTAGCCCTCATCCAGAGGCCAAACAACTCAGTTCTCCCTTCTATGTCTCTGGTGCCCCTCAAGCTACTTCCCCTCTGAGCTTAGAGGGAGCAAGTCTGAGTCAGTCCATGCTTGGGCTTTTGAAGAGAAACTGCCTGGGGATCCAGCAGCCTCAGCCTCCCTCAGCCTCAGTTCCAGCTTACAGCTGAAGTTATGGGGACTTCTTTTTCTGGCACTGGAACCCAGAACTGGGCACTTGGTGTGGGACAGGTACCCCTCACTTCTCAGGGAGGACCTTTTCAGCCGAGGTGTCCCTTCCAATTTTTATCTGCCACACATGGGTGTTGGACCAACTTGCTTGTGCCTCCACCCTTCCTACCAGTCTTAGTGTGGCTGTGTCTTTAATTTTGTAGTTGTATGACTTCCAGTCAGCATGAATTCAGGTGGTTCTGAATGATAGTTGTGTTGTAGTTTAGCTGTAACTTTGATGTGGCTGTGGGAGGAGGTAATACCGCATTTATCTACACTACCATTCTGACCAGAAGTTCTGTTTCTCTATCTTTACTCATGCTGTTGAGCTTCCTCATAATCATTACTCTAACTCTACTTCTGATAACTTGCTTAATTACATTTCATTTATTCTTTCTTGTGTTCAGTTCTCTTGTTCTTTCATTTGGAATTTGTTTCTTTATTTTATCATTTTGGTTGTTTTGGTTAATTTTTGAACCTGGCAAGTTTTCCCTGTGGGTGTTGGTGTTCCACTGATTGTGGCTCCCTCTACTGGGTTTGGATGAGTGTGGGAGGGCCTACGTTAAGCACCAATGTCTAGTCTTACTTTCCTGGGTAGATTTGCAGGCCAAGCAAAGATTCAGTTATCGTATAGCTTTTGTCTGCAGGCTATTAGTCTCAGTTTCTTAAGGAACCTCAGGTTGTAGCCCTCAGCTGAACAAAACATCCTTCAGGTGGACAGGGGAAGTGGATTTCCCATGGGTGAGGCAATTGCTTTCCCCTGGGTTCAAGTTGCTTTGATATGAACGTGGTTTCTGAAATGTGGCTGATTGGCTCAGGGCAGGGGTCCTGTCGTCTGTGTTCACAGCTCAGTCCCAGGAGCCACAGAATGATGTTAAATTCCTGAGCAAGAGGCAGATGCTTCTCCCCCAGACTAAAACTGATATGATGTGGCTACTTGCTAGAAATGGGTGCTGAAGCCATGGCTGAGGGGCTCAGCATAGAAACTCAGGCCTCAGCCTTCATAATGTAGTCCTCAGAGCCAGGACTCCCAACACTGAGAGCCTGTTCAAAATTTCAAATCCTTCTTGGAGGCATTTTTTCTTCTTCCTCCTTGCTTGCTGGTAGTCTCTAGTAGTTAGTGAGCCTCAGTTTGCATTTCTCTGCATGGGTGGTGTTAAATTCCTGAGGGAGGAGCCTTTGCTTCTCCCAGGGACTCTGGGAAGGGGTTCTTTGAGTGATATGGCTACTGTCCTATGAGGGAGTGATTCAGCATAAAACTCCTGATGACCTCCTTCCTAGCTCTCTCCCCAGTGCCCCAAACCCCTGACTCTCTTCACACAATTCCAGTCCGGACTGTCTTCCCTCTGCCAGAACCCAAGGTGAGTGGCTATAGCTGATTTAGTGCACTGGCCCTTCAGGGAAGTATTGATCTTCCCCACACCTCTCCCCGCCAGACAGTACCTCAGCTCTGGTGATTTGCTCAGCCAGGTGTTATGTGGGTGTCTTTCCCTGTCCCACCACTCTGTGCTATGGAGCTGGCTTGGGGTTTTAATCCCTGACTTCTAGAGGGAATTTCTCACAGCTAAGACAGCCCTCAACTGCTGCCTGTGGGCACCCAGCAAACCCCCTTGTACCTCCACAGCTCTTACCAGGCTCAATTTTGTGTCCTCTTTATATCCCAGGTTACAAAATTTCTCTCCAGCTACTCTTCAGTTGGTTTTTCCCAATGACTTGTCTTTATTTCAGTTTTAATACCATTTTAGTCCTGGGAGATGGTCTGTGTCAATTCCATTCACTCTGCCACCATTTTAAATCCTTCTCTTTCATCACTCTTTTTCAACATAATATCAAAAATTCAAGTCACAGCAATGAGAGAAGAAAAAATAAAATGCATAAAAATTGAAGATGAGGAATCAAATTGTCATTATTTCCAGATGACATGATAGTGTACAATGAAAAGCCTAAAAATGCCACTAAAAAACTACTAGATTTAATAAATGAATTGGCCAAAGTAGCAGAATGAAAAAAATAACATTTATAAATTGATGGCATTTTTTTTATATGAACTCATTTTTTTTTACCAATGTTTTTCCTTTTTTCCCCATTGACAACCTCCTCTCCATCTTCCCCCACCCCATCCCCAGCTGTTGTCCATGTCCATCAGTTACGTGTACATGCATATAAGTACTGTGGTTTATCTCTTTTCTTCCGCCAACCCCCTCTTCTGAGGATTGTCAGTCTGTACCCTATTTCCACATCTCTGGGACTACCCTGTTCCTCAAACTGTTATGGTCATGTGATATTTGTCTTTCTCTGCTTGGCTTGTTTCACGTAGGGTAATACTCTCCAGGTCCCTCCATGTCATCTCGAAGAATAAGAGATCTTTCATTCTTACAGCTGCATAGTGTTTCACTGTGTATATGTACTATGGCTTTTTTTATCCATTCATCTACTAATAAACACTTGGGCTGTTTCCAGATCTTAGCTATTGCAAATAGTGCCACTATAAACATAGGAGTACATATATTCTTTCTGATTGGTGTTTCCGACTTCTTATAATATATTCCTAGAAGTGGGATCACTGGGTCAAATGGCAGTTCAATTTTTAATTTTCTGAGGAAACATCTTATTGATTTCCTAGTGGCTGCACCAGTCTGCATTCCCACCAGCAGTATACAAGGGTCTCCTTTTCTCCACACCCTTGCCAACACTTGTTGTTTGATGGTTTGTTGATGGCAGCCATTCTGGCAGGTGTTAGGTGATACCTCATAGTTGTTTTAATTAGCATCTCTCTGATGATTAGTAACATTCAGCATTTTTTCTTTTTTTTTTTTATCCTCTACTGAGGTTTTGCACATTGACTAGCCATGTCACATCACACCTTTCTTTCATTCCACTATTGGCAGAGAGTGACTGATAATTTTCCCTGGCCATGGGGAGGAAGGTAGGCTTGGTAGAAAGAAGATATCTCTATATTTACAATAAATTGGTTTTTTTGTTAATCCTTGCCCAAGGATATTTTTCCATTGATTATTAAATAGAGCAGAAGGAAGAGAGGGAAGGTGGGAGAGAGAAAGAAACATCAATGTGAGAGAGACAAATTGATTGGTTGCCTTCAGCATGACGCCAAATGGGGCTGCGGATCAAACCTGCAGCTCAGCTACATGCACTTGATTGGGAATTGAACCTGAAACCTCTTGGTCAATAGGCTGACACTCTAACCACTGAGCCAAACCAACCAGGGCTATTTACAGTAAATGTTTGAAGAACATGTTGTTAGGCTATGACAAAGACATAATTTCTTGTCTGGTATTTTCTTTCCTTGTCCATAGTAACTGAATCCAGCTTATTTATTTATTTATTTTTATTGTATTTATTTTTATTTATTTTTGTTACAGATGTTTCTTCATTTTTACCCATTGACACCCTCCTCCCTATCCCCTCCACCCCGCCCCTAGCTTTGTTGTCCATGTCCATCAATTATGTGTACATGCATATAAGTTCTGTGGTTTAGCTCTTCCCTCCCCCACCACACCCTCTTCTGAGGGGGGTCAGTCTGCACCCCACTTCCACATCTCTGGGTCTACCCTATTCCTGGGACTGTTATATTCATTATATTCCACAAATAAGTGAGATCATGTGATATTTGTCTTTTTCTGCATGGCTTGTTTCACTTAGGATAATACTTTCCAGGTCCCTCCATGTTGTCTCAAAGGATAAGACATCTTTCTTTCTTACAGCTGCATAGTATTCCATTGTGTACATGTACCATAACTTTTTAATTCACTCATCTACTGATGGACACTTGGGTTGTTTCCAGATCTTAGCTATTGTTAATAGTGCTGTTATGAAGATGGGGGTACATATATTCTTTCTGATTGGTGTTTCAGGCTTCTTAGGGTATATTCCTAGAAGTGGGATGACCAGGTCAAATGGCAGTTCAATTTTTAATTTTTGGAGATCACACCATATTGTTTTCCATAGTGGCTGCACCAGTCTGCATTCCCACCAGCAGTGTACTACAGTCCCCTTTTCTCCACACCCTCACCCACACCTTGTTTGATGATTTGTTGATGGCGGCCGTTCTGACAGGTGTGAGGTGATACCTCATTGTTATTTTAATGTGCATTTCTCTGATGATTAGTGATGTTGAGCATTTCTTCATATGTCTCTTGGCCATTTGTATGTCCTGTTTGGAGAGGTGACTATTCAGCTCCTCTGCTCATTTTTTAAATTGGGTTCTTTGTCTTTCTTTTGTTGTGTTGTATGAGTACTCTGTATATTTTGGAAATTAACCCCTTAACTGATGTATCATTGGCAATGATGCTCTCCCATAGAGTGAGTTGCTGTTCCATTTTGATGGTTGTTTCTTTTGCTGTGCAGAAGCTTTTGAGTTTGATGTAGTCCCATGTGTTCATTTTCTCCTTTGTTTCTGTTGCCTTAGGTGATGTGTCAGTGAAAATTCTGCTACATATGATGTCTGAAATATTGTTGCCTACATTTTCTTCTAGAATTTTTATAGAGTCACAGGTCAAATTTAAGTTTTTTATCCATTTTGAGTTTATTTTTGTGTATGGTGTAAGTGGATGGTTTAGTTTCTTTCTTTCATTTATCAAAAAGACTGTCTTTATTGTATGCTCTTGCATTCTTTGTCAAATATTAACTGGGCATAAAGTCTTGGGTCTATTTGTGGGTTTCCTGTTCTGTTCCACTGGTCTATATGACTGTTCTTGTGCCACTACCAGGCTGTTTTGATTAGACTAGCTTTGTAGTACAACCTGATATCTGGTATTGTGATCCCACCTACTTTGTACTTCTTTTTCAAGATTGCTGTGGTTATTTGGAGTCTTTTTTGGTTTGATATAAACTTTTGAAGTATTTGTTCTAGTTCTGTGAAATATGTCATTGGTATCTTGATGGGGATTGCGTTGAATCTATAGATTGCTTAGGGTAATATGGACATTTTAATGATGTTAATTCTTCCAATTCATGAACAAGGTATGTGCTTCCACTTTGTTATATCTTTCTCTATTTCTTTTTTAAATGACCTGTAGTTTTTTGCAAATGGGTCCTTTACTTCTTTGGTTAAGTTTATTCCTAGGTATCTTAATTTTTTTGCTGCAATTGTAATGGGATTGTTTTCAGTTTCTCTTTCTGTGAGTTCATCATTGGTGTATAAGAATGCCATCAATTTCATGACGTTAATTTTGTATCCTGCTACTTTGCCAAATTCATTTATTAAGTCTAGTAGATTTTTTATGGAATCTTAAGGGTTTTCTATGTATAATATCATGTCATCTGCAAATAATGACAGTTTCACTTCTTCCTTTCCACTTTGGATTCCTTTTACTTTTTATTCCTGTATGATTCCTGTGGCTAAGACTTCCAGTACTATGTTAAATAAGAGTGGCCAAAGTGGGCATCCCTGTCTTGTTCCTGTTCTTAAGAGAAAAGCTTTTAGTTCTTGCCCATTGACTATGATGTTGGCTGTAGGTCTTTCATACATGGCCTTTATTATGTCGAGATATGATCCCTCTATTTGCACATTGCTAAGCATTTTTATCAGAAATGGATGCTGGTTTTTGTCAAATGCTTTTTCAGCATCTATTGATATGATCATGAGGCTTGTATTTTTTCATTTTATTTATGTGTTGTATCACATTTATTGATTTACAAATATTATAACAGCCTTGCATCCCCAGGATGAATCTCACTTGGTCATGGTGAATACTTTTTTTGATGTATTGCTGGATGCAATTTGCTAGTATTTTGTTCAGGATTTTGGCATCTGTGTTCATCAGGAATATTGACCTGTAGTTTGTTTTCTTTGTAGTGTCTTTTTCTGGTTTTAATTAGAATTATACTGGCCTCATAAAATGAGTTTGGAAGTCTTCCTTCGTCTTAAATTTTTTTAAATAGTTTGAGGAAAATGGGTGTTAGTTCTTTTTTGATTGTTCAGTAAAACTCCTCCATGAAGCCATCTGGGCAGTTGTGTGCTTGGAGAATCTTGATTACATCTTCAATTTTCTTTGTTGTTATTCATCTGTTCAAGTTTTCTATCTCCTCCCAGTCCAGTTTTGGGAGATTGTGTGTTTCTAGAAATTGGTCCATTTCCCTTCGATTGTGGAATTTGTTGCCATATAATCGTTCATAGTAGTTGTTAACAATCTTTTATATTTATGTGATGCCAGTTACTACTTCTCCTCTTTCATTTCTGATTTGTGTATTTGGGTTCTCTCCCTTTGTTTCTTGGTGAGTCTAGCTAAGGGTCCATCAAATTTTTCTTTTCAAAAAACCAGCTTTTTGTTTCAATGATCCTTTGAATTGTTTTTTTTTTTTTTTTTTTTTTTGGTCTCCATGTCATTTATTTCTGCTCTGATCTTTACTATTTCCTTCATTGTACTTGCTGTGGTATTTTCCTTTTGTTTGTTTTATAATTCTGTAAGTTGTGAGGTTAGATAGTCTATTAGAAATTTTTTTGTTTGTTTCTTGAGTTAGCCTGTAGTGCTATGAACTTCCCTTTCAGAATGGCTTTGGCTGCATCCCATAGATTTTGTGTTGTTGTGTGTTCATTTTCATTGGTTTACAGAGAGTTTTTAATTTCTTCCTTGATCTCCTTGGTAACCCATTCATTGTTCAATAACATGCTATTTAGCCTCCATGTGTTCCAATGTATTTGAATGTTTTTGTTGCAATTGATTTCTAGTTTTATGCCATTGTGATCTGAGAAGATGCTTGCTATGATTTCAATCTTCTTGAACTTGTAGAGATTTAGTTTGTGTCCTATCACGTGGTCTATCTTTGAGAATGTCCCATGTGCACTTGAGAAGAATGTGAACTCTGTAGTTTTGGGGTGTAATTCTCTGTAGATATCTATTAAATCCATTTGGTGTAGTGTTTCATCTAGAGTCTCTGTTTCCATGCTAATTTTTTGTCTAGAGGATCTATCCAGTGATCTCAGCAGGTTGTTGAAGTCCCCTGCTATGACTGTATTGCTGTCGATTTCTCCTTTGAAGTCCTCCAGAAAATTTTTAATATATATTGGTGTTCCTATATTGTGTGCATATATGTTTACCAAGGTTATATCTTTCTGTTGGATAAATCCTTTCAATATTATGTAGTGGCCTTCTTTGTCTCTAGTTATGGTGGTCATTTTGAAATCTATTTTATCAGCTATGAGTATTGCTACCCCCAGCTTTTTTTTTTTTTTTTTACTTTCTGTTTGCTTGGAAGACTTTTTTTCCATCCCTTCACTTTCAACCTATGTGAGTCTTTTGTTGTGAGGTGGGTCTCTTGTAAACAACATATAGGTGAGTCATGCTTTCTTATCCAATCAGCTACTCTGTGTCTTTTTATGGTAGCATTCAGTTCATTTACATTTAAGGTGATTATTGATATGTACTTATTTATTGCCATTTTTGTATAGTTTGGTTATATTTTTCTTCATATTTCCTCTAATTACAGCAGTCCTTGTAGCATATCTTGCAGTGCTGGTTGGGTGCTAATGTATTCCCTTAGCCTTCTTTTTTCTGAAAAGCTCTTTATTTGACCTTCTATTTTGAATGATAGCCTTGCTGGGTAGAATATTCTTGAATAGATCTTTCTTTTTCATGACCTTGATTACTTCATGCCATTCCCTTCTGGCCTGTAGTGTTTCTTGTGAGAAGTCAGCTGACAGCCTTATGGGGGTTCCTTTTTAGGTCACCTGTTGCTTATCTCTTGCTGCTTTTAGGATTCTCTCTTTCTCTTTAATTTATGGCATTTTAATTACTATGTGTCTTGGCGTGGACCTGTTTGGGTTCTTCTTACTTGGGGCTCTCTGTGTTTCTTGAACTTGAATGCCTTTCTTCACCAAATTAGGGAAGTTTTCTGTCACTTCTTCAAATATATTCTAACACTTGCTCATTTTCTTCTTCTTCGGGGACTCCTATGATGCGAATATTTTTATGTTTCCAGTTGTCCCATAGTACTCTTAAGCTGTCTTCCTGTTTTTGAATTGTTTTTTCCTTTAGGTTTTCTGATTGGTTGATTTTTTTCTACCCTGTCTTCTAATTCATTGATCCAGTTCTCAGCCTCCTCTACTCTGCTGCTTAGACTTTCCAATGTGTTCTTTATTTCTGATATGTCATTCTTGATTTCTTCTTGGTGGTTTTTAATTTCCAAAAGGTTGATTTTCAACATTTCTTAGTCCTTACTCATGCTGTTGAGCTTCCTCAAGGTCATGACTCTGTATTCTAGCTCTGTTAACTTGCTTAACTGCTCCAAATTTATCTCATCTTCAGTAGAGGTCTCTTGTTCTTTCATTTGGCTTTTTTCTTTGATTCACCATTTTGGCTATGACAGTGGGCTTTGGAGCCTGTTTTGGCTATCACTGTGGGCTTTGTAGCCTGCCAAATTTTCCCTGTGGGTGTTGGTGTCCTGCTGTTTGTGGCTCCCTCTCCTCAGTTTGATGAGTGAGGGATGACCCATTTTACACACCACTGTCAAGTCTTACTTTCCTGATTAGAGTTGCTAGCCCAAGAATGGCACATTTATCCTCAAACTTTTTGCTTGGAGGCTATCAGTAGTGCTTAGTTGAAGAGCCTTGGGTTCTCAGTTGAATCTGAGGATTTTTTCATGTCTCTTGGTCATTTGTATGTCCTGTTTGGAGAGGTGTCTATTTAACTCCTCTGCCCAGTTTTTAATTGGGTTCTTTGTCTTCCTTTCATTGAGTTGTATGAGTACTTCATATATTTTGGAAATTAACCCCTTATCTGATGTATCATTGGTGATTATGGCCTCCCATACAATGAGTTCCCTTTTCATTTTGATTATTGTAATTTTTGCTGTGCAGAACCTTTTTAATTGGATGTAGTCCCATGTGTTTTTCCCCCCTTTATTTCTCTTGCCTTAAGCATTGTATTATTTAGAATTCTGCTGTGTGTTATGTCTGAAATTTTATTTCCTATATTTTGTATGAATTTGTATGAATTCATGAGTCACATTTAAGTCTTTTATCCATTTTGAGTTTATTCTTGTGTAGGGTGTAAGTTGGTGGTCTAGTTTCATTTTTTTGCAGGTAGCTGTCCAATTTTCCCAACACCATTTAACAAAGAGACTGTCTTTACTCCATTGTATGCTATTGCCACCTTTGTCAAATATTAGTTGAGCATAAGGTATTGTGTCAATTTCTGGGTTCTCTGTTCTATTCTATTGATCTATATGCCTGTTCTTGTTCCAGTACCAGGCTGTTCTGATTACAATGGCTTTGTAGTATAACCTGATATCTGGTATTGTGATCCCTTCTACTTTGTTCTTCTTTTTCAAGATTGCTGTGGCTACTTGGGGTCATTTTTGGTTCCATATAAACTTTTGAAGTTTTGGTTCTAGTTCTGTGTAATATGTCATTGGTATTTTAGTGGTGATTGCATGGAATCTATAGATTGCTTTTCAAAGTATGGACATTTTAATGATGTTGATTATTCCAACCCTTGAAAAAGGTATATGCTCCCACTTTTTTATATCTTCTTCTATTTCTCTTTTCAATGTCCTACAGTTTCTGCAAATTGGTCCTTTACTTCTTTGGTTAAGTTTATTCCTAGGTAACTTAATTTTTTTTTGCTACAATGGTAAATGGGATTGCTATTTAGTTTTACTTTCTATGAGTTCATTATTGGTGTATAAGAATGCCGTTGATTTCTTGGTGTTAATTTGTATACTGCTGCCTTTCCAAAATTGTTTTTTAAAGCTTATAGATTTCTGATGGTGTATTTAGGGTTTTCTATGTACCATATCATGTCATGTGCAAATAATGACCATTTCATTTCCTCCTTTCCAATTTGGATCCCTTTTATTTTTTAATTTTTTAATTTTGAATCTTTATTTTTGAATGTAGAATGTATTACCGATGTTCCTCAGTTTTCCCCCATTGACCCCCCTCCACACCACTCCCGCCCCCCTCCCGCCTTTTCCCACACTATTGTCTGTATCTATGGGTTATGCATATGAGTTCTTTGGTTTATTTCTTCCCACCTCCCAACCCCTTTCTGCGGTTTGTCAGTCTAGCAATGAATTTGTACTTCTTAATCCTCTCACCTTTATCACCCATTCCCCCAACCCCCTTCCATCTGGCAACCAACAAAATGTTCTCTGTATCTACGAGAATGTTTTTGTTCTACTTGTTCATTTTGTTTGTAGATTCCATTGTTGATAGATATGTATTCATTGCCATTTTGTTTGTTCATATATTTTATCTTTTTCTTCAAAAAGACCCTTCTTCATTTCATATAATAATGGTTTGGTTGTGATGAACTCCTTTAACTTTTTCTTGTCTGGGAAAGTCTTTATATGGCCATCGATTCTAAATGACAGCTTTGCAGGATAGAGTAATCTTGGTTGTAGGTTCTTGCTTTTCATCACTCTGAATATTTCTTGCCACTCCCTTCTGGCCTGCAAAGTTTCTTTTGAGAAATCAGCTGACAGCATTATGGGAACTCCCTTGTAGTTAACTAGCTGCCTTTCTCTTGCTGCTTTTAAGATTCTCTCTTTGGCCCTGGCCGGTTTGGCTCAGTGGTTAGAGCATCGGCCTGCGGTCCTGAGAGACCCGGGTTCGGTTCCCGCTAAGGGCATGTACTTCGGTTGCAGTTTGTCCCCAGCCCTGGTCGGTTGTGCGGGTGGCAGCCACTCGATGTGTCCCTTTCACATCGATGTTTCTCTCTCTCTCTCTGTTCCTCTCTCTCCCTCCCACTCTACCTGAACAAAAAATGGAAAAATGTCCTCGGGGGAGGATTAAAAAAAAAAAAAAAGGATTCTCTCTTTTTCTTGAACCTTTTGCATTTTGATGATGACGTGTCTTGGTGTGGGCCTCTTGGGGTTCATCTTGTTTGGGACTCTCTGTGCTTCCTGGACTTGTATGTCTGTTTCCCTCACCAAGTTAGGAAAGTTTTCTGCCATTATTGTTTCAAACAGGTTTTCAATTTCTTGTTCTCACTCTTCTCCTTCTGGCACCCCCAAGATGCGAATGTTGGCACGCTTGAAGTTGTCCCAGAAGCTCCTTACACTATCCTCATTATTTTGGATTCTTTTTTCTTTTTGCTGTTCTGATTGGGTGTTTTTTGCTTCCTTGTATTCCAAATCGATGGTTTGCTTCTTGGATTTATGTACTCTCCTATTGAATCTGTGTAAATTATTCTTTATTTCAGTTAATGCCTCCTTCATTTCTGACTGTGCATCCATCATTTCTGACTGGTCCTTTTTGATGCTCTTGAGGCCTTCACTAAGTTCACTGAGGTTCTCACTAAGTTCATTGAGCATCCTTGTAAGCAGTATTTTGAACTCAGCATCTGTTAAGTTGCTTATTTCCATTTCGCTTAGTTCTTTTCTTGGGGTTTTGTTCTGTTCTTTCATTTGGGACCTGTTTCTTTGTCTCCTCATTTTGGCTGCCTCCCTGTGTTTGTTTCTGTGCATTACTTAATGAGAGGTATGGGGCTAGCTGAGACCAGATGCTGTTTGTTTGAAAGAATTTAGAAAATCCTAAATCAGGATCCAAGAAGGCCAATCCTATGGTTAAGCAACTGGCAACAGCTTGGGTGGGCCTGAAAGTTGGGTGGAGCGGGTCCGCAGGGAGTGACCAGGGTGGGGCTACCAGTGTGATCCAGGTTGCTGGAGTCCCAGATTTGGTGACTGTCTGCCATCCAGGGAAGGGCTCACCAAAGGAACAAAGGCCTCTGACAGCAAGCCTGTCCGGGAGAAATCCCCCTCTCCAGCCCTCCCTCCAGTGCCAAACAGCTCAGTTCTTCCCTGTATGTCTTTGGTGCCCCTCGAGCTGCCTCCCCTCCAAGCTTAGAGGAAGTGAGTCCAATAAGTCCGTGTGCTGGCCCTTTAAGGAGCTTTCTGGGGCTCCAGCTGCGTCAGCTTCCCTGAGCCTCAGTTCCTGCTGGTTTTTCCAGACCTGGCACTGGAATCTTGAGCAGGGCACCTGGTGTGGGACGGGGACCCCCTCAGTCCTCAGGGAGGACCTTCCCGGCCAAGGTATCCTCCTGATTTTTATCCGCCACACATGGGTGTGTGAGCAGGCCATCACACCTCCACCCCTCATGCCTCCGCCCCTCCTACCAGTCTGGATGTGGCTTCTGCTTTAATTCCGTAGTTGTAGGACTTCCATTCAGCTTGATTTCAGGCGGTTTTGAATGATGGTTGTTCTGTAGTTTAGTTGTAACTTTGATGTAGTTGTGGGAGGACGCAATACCATGTTTACCTATGCACCATCTTGACCGGAAGGCCTCCTTTTATTTTTTCTTCATGTCTGATTGCTGTGGTTAAGACTTCCAGTACTATGTTAAATAAGAGTGGTGAGAGTGGGCATCCCTGTCTTCTTTCTGTTCTTAAGAGAAATGCTTTTAATTTTTGCCCATTGAGTATGATGTTGGCTATAGGTTTTTCATATATGGCCTTTATTATGTTGAGATATGATCTCTCTATTCCCACTTTGCTGAGAATTTTTATCAGAAGTAGGTACTGGATTTTGTCGAATGATTTTTTAGTGTCTATTGATATGATCACATGGTTTTCATCTTTCATTTTGTTTATGTGGTGTATCACATTTATTGATTTGCAAATATTGTACCAGCCTTGCATCCCTGGGATAAATCCTACTTGATCATGTTGAATACTTTTTTTTAACATATTGCTGGATCCGATTTGGTAATATTCTGTTAAGGATTTAGCATCCATGTACATCAGGGATGTTGGCCTTTGTAGTGTCTTTATGTGGTTTTGGCATTAGAATTATGCTTGTCTCATAAAACAAGTTTGGAAGGATTCCTTTTTCTTAAACTTTTTGGAATATTGTGAGGGGAGTGTGTGTCCATTCTTCTTTGAATGTTCAGTAAAACTCCCCCATTAAGCTGTCCGAGCCCGGGCTTTTGTTTGCTGGGAGAGTCTTGATTACATCTTCAATTTCCTTAGTTGTTATTGGTCCATTCAAGTTTTGTGTCTCTTCCCAGTTCAGTTTTAGGAGACTATGTGTTTCTAGAAATTTGTCCATTTTGCCCAGATTATCCAATTTGTTGGCGTATATTTGTTCATAGTATTTGTTGATGATTCTTTAAGGTATTTCTGTGGTGTCAGTTGTTACTTCTCTATTTTTGCTTCTGATTTTGTATATTTGGGTCTTCTTTCTTTATTTCTTGGTGAGTTCAGCTAAGGGTCCATAAACCTTGTTTATCTTTTAAAAGAACCAGCTCTTTGTTTCATTGATCTTTTGAATTTTTTTTTCTTTTTTAGTCTTCAGGTCCTTTATTTCTTTTCTGACCTTTACTATTTCTTTTCTTCTACTTGCTCTGGGTCTTTCTTTTTGTTTGCTTTCTAGTTCTTCAATTTGTGAGGTTAGATAGTCAACTAGAAATTTTTCTTGTTTCCTGAGGTAGGCCTGTAGTACTATGAACTTCCCTCTCAGAACTGCTTTCGGTGCATCCCATAGATTTTGTGTTGTGTATTCATTCTCATTGGTTTCCAAGAAGTTTTTAATTTCTTCCTTGATCTCCTTGGTAACCCATTCATTGTTTAATAACATCCTATTTAGCCTCCATATGTTTAAATGTACTGGCATAAAAAAACGACAATGGAACAGAATAGAGAAATGAGAAATAAACCCATGTCTATATGGTCAATCATCTTTGACAAAGGAGGCAAGAACGTACAATGGAGTACTGACAGTCTATATAATAAGTGGTGATGAGAAACTGGCCAGATCCATGCAAACAAAATGAATCTAGACCACCATCTTACACCATATGCAAGAATAAACTTAAAATGGATCAAAGTCTTAAATGTAAGACTCAAAAGCATAAAACTCCTACAACATAACATAGGCAGAAACATCTCTAACATTTTCTCTAACAATATTTTCTCTAATACATTTTTGCACAAGGGAACAAAAGAAAAAATAAACAAAAGGGATAATATCAAACTGCAAACAAAATTTTTTTTCACAGCAAAGTATACCATCAACACAACAGAAAAGACAACCTCTGAAATGTGGTTAATATCCAAAATTTATAAAGTGCTCCTATGACTCAACACCAAAAGAGCAAACAATCCAATTTAAAAGTTGGGCAAAGGACCTGAGTAGACACTTCTCCAAAGAAAATGTATAGATAGCCAATAGACATTTAAAAAGGTGCTCAAAGTCACTAATCATCAGGGAAATGAATATTAAAACAAAATGATAGCCCTGGCTGGTTTGGCTCAGCAATTAGAGCGTTGGCCTGTGGTCCAGAGAGACCCAGGTTCGGTTACCACTAAGGGCGCTTACCTTGTACCTCAGTTGCAGTTTGTCCCTGGCCCTGGTTGGTCATGCGAGTGGCAGCCCCTTGATGTGTCCCTTTCACGTCAATGTTTCTCTCTCTCTCCCTCTCTCTCTCTCTCTCTCTCTCTCTCTGTTCCACTCTCTCTCTCTCCCACTCTACCTGAACAAAAAAATGTCCTCAGGTGAGAAAAAACAAAAACAAAAAAAAACAAATGAGATATTATTACCTCATACCTGCAAGAATGATTATCATCAATAAATCACTAAACAACAAGTTAGTGAGGCTGTGGATAAAAGGGAACTCTTGTGCACTATTGGTAGGAAGGCTACAAGTAGAGCCACTATGAAAAACATTATGAAGGGTCTTCAAAATTTTTATATGACACTGCTTTTTGATTCACCAATTCCACTTCCAATTATATATCCAAAAGAAACCTAAAACACTAATTTGAAAGAATATATGTACTCTTATATTCTTTGCAGCATTATTTACAATGGCCAAAATATGGAAGCATCCTAAGTGCCCATTAATAGATGAGTGGATATAAAAGTGGTGGTACATATATACCATGAAATAGTTACTTGGCCATAAAACAAATGAAATCTTACTATTTGTGGCAGCATGAGTGGACCTAGAGGGTATTATGTTCAGAGAAATAAGTCAGAGGGAGAAAGACAAATACCATATGATTTCACTTTTATGTGAAATCCAAAGAGAAAAATAAAAGAACAAACAAAATAGAAACAGACTCAAGGATACAGAGATCAGACTGATGGTTGTCAGAGAGGAGAAGCATTGGGGGACAGGGTGAAATAGTTGAAAGAATTAAGAAATACAAATCAGTACTTATAGAATAGTTGCAGAGATGTAAGATATAGCATATAGAATATAGTCTATAATGGCCAATAATGTTGTAATAACTATGTATGGTGCTAGGTGGGTACTAAAAATATCAGAAGGAACACTTTTTAAAGTGTATAATTGTCTAACCACTGTGCTGTACACCTAAAACTAATGGAAAATAAAATCGAATGCAATTTGCAAGTGAAAAATAAAATTTAAACATATTCCTCCTGGTAAGATCCTGTTACTTTCTAAATAGTTATAGGTATGACTCTGTAGTTAAAAATATCTCTGTCTTCTGCTTGGTCGCTAAGCTTGGCATGACAGTCCATTTCCTGAGAGATGTATCAATAATGTTGACAAAAATAAAATGTAGAACCTCAAAATTGCAGTATTTAATGTCATAATGTAGCCTAAAAGTTCTCTGAGTTGTAATTTCTTGGTGAATCTAATGGAATCTATGGCACGTCCTCTTGAAATACATGATTATTAGTATATGTATAAACACAATATTTTACTCACAATTTTAGTTGGCTCACCAGGGTAGTTTAGCCAATTCAGGTTATTTGGTAAATAAAGCTCAGAGACATCAGGTGACATGGCTGTTTAGAGGCAAAACCAGGACTGGTATTACAGACGGTCAATTTCTAAACCAGTCATTATTCTTTAAAGTGAAGCAATTGGTTCTCTTCTTCTGTGTTCTCACCTGGGTACCCATGACTTCTCATGTAAACCTGTCCTTATCCTTTTGCCTACTTTGAAGAACATTTCAGCTAAGTGACTCCTTTATCCCCCTTTTAAAAAATAGACTTTTAATTGTCCCATATCATGGGTATTTGAATATATACATTATCTTTACAACTACATTTTAGGGACAATGCCTTATTCATTTTTGATTTCCCAAAACCACCTAGCTTAGTGCAAGGAATACATTCAGTATAAAATAACTATTTGTTGAATTAAAAAGACTAATATCTGACTGATACCTAATGATAGAACTATATCCCATCATTACAGTGTTATTATGAACTCAGATTCTGGTGTCAGCCTGACCTAAACGTGAATCCAGCCTCTACCATTTACTAGCTGCATTTTGCAGGGGTGTATTACTTAACTTGCGTCTCACTTGGTAAATCAGATGGCACCAAACATACTTCATACTGTTATTTTGAGGATTAAAGGCACTAAATTGTGTGAAATATATCAAGCATTACCTGGCACATAGTAAAAACTCAGGAAGTAGCTATGAGTATTGTTATAGCATAATCAACTTTGAATTAAAGACTCATTTGGAGGAACACAGACTTAGAATCTTAGAATCAGACTGGTCAACCAGTGCATCCTATCTACGGATTTTCATACATTACTCTAACAGACTAAGCCTTTGCTTAACCTATCCCAGTGCCAGGGAACTTATTAGGATCTACTGAAGCACTTCCAATTCTTTGAGAGTTCTTCCTTATTATTAGGTTGAAACATATGAAAGTGCTGTTTGTAGGTTAAAATAATCGAATTATCAAGTTCTAATAAAATGACCAAAAATTTGCCTTCCTGTTACTTTATTTCACTTTATTTCACTGTGCACTCTCCTTATATATGACAGTCCTTTAGACATAGAGGGGAATCAATGGTGTATAAGATAGACTTACTTCCTGCCTTCATTGAGTCTTATGTGCCTGTCAAAGAGCCAATAAGTAAATATGCAATTATGGATAATTTGCAGCCTCAAGAAGATAGAGGAAGAATATTTCAAGTAAAGAGCTTAGCAAAACAAGTTTCCAAAGAACAGAAACATGAGGCATTGAGCGTATAAAGCAGCACTGCCCAATGACTTTCTATGATGATTAAAAAGCACTCTATATCGACACTGTCCAATATGATAGTACTAATCCTTGAAATAGTTACTGAGTCTTTGAAATATGGCTAGTCTTATGTCTTTCAAGAAATGAATTTTAATTAGTTAATTAAAATTTAAATAGCCACATGTGGATGGTAGCTACCAGACTGAACAGGGCAGGTGTAGAACAAGAGGAAACAGGCAATAACCTGTCAGATGTGAGTTTTAGAAAAATGATTCTGGCTCTCTTGTGGGGATTGATCGGAGATGGGTGAAGACATTGATCTCGTCTTTAGAAATTTGCTCTATAAGAGGAGAGAAGGGAACAAAAGAAAAGTGACTCAATAATATCTCAAAGATGAACATAGACACCAAAATCCTGAACAAAATATTAGCAAATCGGATCCAGAAATACATCAAAAAAATTATTCACCATGACCAAGTGGGATTCATTCCAGGGATGCAAGGCTGGTACAATATTTGCAAATCAATAAACGTGAGACACCACATAAACAAAATGAAGAATAAAAACCACATGATCATATCAATAGATGCTGAAAAAGCATTCGACAAAATCCAGCATCCATTTCTGATAAAAACGCTCAGCAATGTAGGAATAGAGGGATCATATCTCGACTTAATAAAGGCCATATATGAAAGACCTACAGCCAACATCATACTCAATGGACAGAAACTAAAAACATTTCCATTAAGAACAGGAACAAGACAGGGATGTCCACTTTCGCCACTCTTATTTAACATTGTACTGGAAGTCTTAGCCACAGCAATCAGACATGAAGAAAAAATAAAAGGGATCCAAATTGGAAAGGAGGAAGTGAAACTGTCATTATTTGCAGATGACATGATGTTATACATAGAAAACCCTAAAGACTCCCTCAAAAATCTACTAGACTTAATAAATGAATTTGGCAAAGTAGCAGGATACAAAATTAACGTCAAGAAATCGACGGCATTCTTGTACACCAATGATGAACTCACAGAAAGAGAAACTGAAAAAACAATCCCATTTACCATCGCGGCAAAAAAATTACGATACCTAGGAATAAACTTAACCAAAGAAGTAAAGGACCTATTTGCAGAAAACTACAGATCATTGAAAAACGAAATAGAGCAAGATATAAAAAAGTGGAAGCACATACCCTGTTCATGGATTGGAAGAATTAACATCATTAAAATGTCCATACTACCCAAAGCAATCTATAGATTCAATGCAATCCCCATCAAAATACCAACGACATATTTCATAGAACTAGAACAAATACTTCAAAAGTTCATATGGAACCAAAAAAGACCCCGAATAGCCACAGCAATCCTGAAAAAGAAGAACAAAGTAGGTGGGATCACAATACCAGATATCAGGTTATACTACAAAGCGACTGTAACCAAAACAGCCTGGTACTGGCACAAGAACAGGCATATAGACCAGTGGAACAGAACTGAAAACCCAGAAATGGACCCAAGGCAATACGCTCAATTAACATTTGACAAAGGTGGCAAGAGCATACAGTGGAGTAAAGACAGCCTTTTAATAAATGGTGTTGGGAAAATTGGACAGCTACATGCAAAAAAATGAAACTAGACCATCAACTTACACCATACACAAAAATAAACTCAAAATGGATAAAAAACTTAAATGTGACTCGTGAATCCATAAACATTCTAGAAGAAAATGTAGGCAACAAAATTTCGGACATCATACGGAGCAGAATTTTCACTGATACATCACCTAAGGCAACAGAAATAAAGGAGAAAATGAACACGTGGGACTACATCAAACTAAAAAGCTTCTGCACAGCAAAAGAAACAATCATCAAAATGGAAAGGCAACCCACTGTATGGGAGAACATCATTGCCAATGATGTATCAGATAAGGGGTTAATTTCCAATATATAGAGAGTGCTCATACAACTCCACAAAAGGAAGACAAAGAACCCAATTAAAAAATGGGCAGAGGAGCTGAATAGACACCTCTCCAAACAGGACATACAAATGGCCAAAAGACATATGAAGAAATGCTCTACATCACTAATCATCAGAGAGATGCACATTAAAACAACAATGAGGTATCACCTGAAACCTGTCAGAATGGCCACCATCAAC
The DNA here is from genome assembly GCF_014108415.1 of Molossus molossus. Classification (NCBI taxonomy): domain Eukaryota; kingdom Metazoa; phylum Chordata; class Mammalia; order Chiroptera; family Molossidae; genus Molossus; species Molossus molossus. The sequence continues at coordinate 642,544 of NW_023425358.1, forward strand.
AAATCATCAAACAACAAGTGCTGGTGAGGGTGTGGAGAAAAGGGGACTCTAATACACTGCTGGTGAGAATGCAGACTGGTGCAGCCGCTATGGAAAACAATATGGTGCTGCCTCAAAAAATTAAAAATTGAACTTCCATTTGACCCAGTGATCCCACTGCTGGGAATATACCCTAAGAAGCCTGAAACACCAATCAGGAAGAATATATGTACCCCCATGTTCATAGCAGCACTATTTACAATAGCTAAGATCTGGAAACAGCCCAAGTGTCCACCAGTAGACGAATGGATCAAAAAGCTGTGGTACATATACACAATGGAGTACTATGCAGCTGTAAGAAAGAAAGATCTCTTATCCTTTGAGATGACATGGAGCGACCTGGAAAGTATTATCCTAAGTGAAAGAAGCCAAGCAGAAAAAGACAAATACCACATGATCTCACTGATATACGGAATATAATGAACATAACAGTCTGAGGCATACAGTAGACCCAGAAACATGGAAGCAGGGCACAGACTGACATCCCTCAGAAGAGGGGGTGGGGGGGTGGGAAGAGATAAACCACAGAACTTATATGCATGTATGCATGACCAATGGACATGGACAACTAAGCCGGGGATGGGGCGGAGGTGGGGTGGGGGGGTGCCAATGGGGTAAAAAGGTAAAATATCTGTAACAAAAAAATAAAAAATTCATAAAAACAAAAAAAAAATAATAATATCTCAAAGAAATAAACAAGTATATAACTAATACACTCAGTCATATACAATTCTCACATACATATTTATATACCTTGTATGCAGTATTTGTTAACAGTAAGGACCCACATTTCTTGCCTTTATTCCTAGTTGCTCAGAATACATTTAACTTCCTAACTATTTCTGGATGTCCCCAGGGGTACCTGAACTCACAAGTACATCTATCATTTCAGCATCCACCCTATTCCTCCTCTGTGTATATTTCATTCTGCTCTTCCCATGGGCCTTACCACTGAGACTATTTTTGACTGTGATCATGGCAATGACACGGATGCTCCCCAAACCATTGATCCTAAGGTTCCAGAAAGACTCTCTGTTCTCTGAAGCAGGAGGAGGAAAGCCCCATCTCAGCACACTAAACCTCCCCTTGGTCCTTGGAGGACTTTCTTTAACCAGCTCTTTCAGGCTCCCTCCCCACCCCCTTTAACTCCATTAAGCCCTACCCATTAGTAAGAAAAAACAAAACAAGAGAAGTAAGTCCCCAGAAAATGTCATTGGGTCCCTCCTAAAGAATTTGTCTCCTTGCCTTTAGCAACCAATAAATACACATGCATGCACATCATCACCCTTCACCGGCATCCTGACACACACCACAGGAAAGCACTCACAGCTTATGCAATAGACCTCTTCAACACCTAACACTTCAGCTGAGTATCCATACAAGGCTGAATTCTCTTCAGGATCAGCCAGCACCATCCTATTCCATATATATTCCTGCAAAAGGAATGGACAAAGAGGTACATGAGCGATCACTGCCCAACAGTCGGATACAATGTGTGCGAGCTGGAATAATAGCATAGCATAATGTGAATTGCATGGGCTTTGTTGTAGTGCCAGGGGGACCTGGATTCAAATCTTAACCTGGTTACTTGTATTTCCTGGGTGGTCTGGGGTAGATTACTTAACCTCTGTGAACTTCAGTTTTCAAATCTATAAAATACCTACTTTGGAAGGTTGTGAAATTTGAAATAGCATATGCAGTGCCTGGCCCCTTCAGGGGGCTCAGTAAACGGAAACTACCAGTGCTCACTGTTACCGGAGCACTGAAAGCCCAGGATGCCACACACCTTGGGAAAGGGACCCAGAATGAAGGCCAGAGCGCTACCACATCCTCCTGCAAAAGCATCTGGGGATGGTGCCCCATCACAGCCTAGGGCGCACCTAGTGAGGACACTGACGCCAGAGACAGCAAGTGAGTCGATCAGGGTCACACTGCACATTAGTGACAACCAGGACAACATTCCCAGAAAGCCTGGAGTTCAACCCCATGCTCCTTTCCGCAGGCCCGCAGCGTCTCCGCAGCGCGGTCTGAGCCGCCGGGTCTCACCGACGTGCCCGCCCGCCCTCCTCCTGGCACCTGGGCTGTGCCCTCGGGACGCGCAGAGACGGAGCGCCCGCCGGAGCATCTCCCTAGAGACACCTGCACGCAGACCTCCCGCTGCCATGGCAACCGGGGCTGCGGCGGGAACCAGCTCCTCCGGCGCCCCTCCCACTCACGCAGCGGACGTGAGCGTGCGCCAGGGTCACGTGCTGTTGTGGGGCCATGACAGCTGCTTCCGGGTCAAGCCAGGACGCTGGGCTCCCGCGGCCCAAGTGGGGGACGAGGCGCAGCGGAGCGGGCCGGGGTGGCCGGGACCGGGCCGGAGGCCGAGCGGCTCTGCGGCGGCCGGAAGGGGGCGGGGAGGCCCAGCTCCCCGCCTCCCGGGCTGAGGGGTGAGTGCAGCGCCTTCTCCCTCGTCCCCGCGGCCCAGGCGCTCGTGCGGGCCGGTGTGAGGAGCCCCGGGCGCCCGGAGCGGGCCGCCTGCCAGCGGGAGGGGTGGGGTGCCCGGGCCGGGCCTGCGGGGACGCCCCTGGGAAGTCCGGTCCCGGCGGGGTAGGGCGTGCAGGCGCCGGGGTGAGTTCGGGACCCAGACAGGTCCCGGAGCCCCAGGGGCGTGAGGGATGGAGACGCCCCCTGGCTAGCAGGAGAGGGGAGCCTCTGGGCCAGCTGGGTGGGCACCCCGAAACTTGTCCCAACCCCTGGATCAGGACACGGAGCGAGCAGGGGAGTGTCCCCCGGGAAGTGCGGCGGCGGGCGTACCCGGTCCTGGGACGCGGGCCTGCTCCTGCCAGGGCCGGTCAAGGGGGCGGCGCTTCGCCCCCGGTGGGAGATGCTGAGAAGGAGGGGATGCGAGCAGATGGGCCTGGGAGGAGGGCACCTGTCCGGGGTCTGGCGGGCTGGGTAGCCTCAGGCTGCGTGGAGAATGGGGGGAGCGAGTTCCGGGACGCGGGAGACTTTCTGGGACCTGGTCAGCGGGAGGTTCCCTGCTGCCTTCCCTCCGGACACAGGGATGCTGGACGCTGTGGCCAAGGAAAGTTCATCGCCAGGGTTGAACTGTCACTTCAGTGGTGGAAGGCGGTCTGCCCTGAAGGTTGCTGACCCACACGGAATTTGTAGTCACCATCCAGGGCTGCTTGGGGAAGTTAATAATCCTAGACCAAATACGAGTTTAGCTGAGACGGTCCCAGTTCTTTTCATGCTGCCCCGGAGCTCTTAAATTGGCGTCCTAGAGTCCATCCTGAGCAAAGAGGTTTGTGTAGGTGCTGAGGAACAGAAAAAGCATTCAGCCCCTGGGTCCTGAGCTATACCAGCAGGGGTGGGGATGTCCTGCCTGCGGGGTATAAGGCCTTCAAAGTCAATACCGGCTAACATCACAGCTTCACCAAACAAGCCTGACTGAACATAGCAAGCTAATTTTTAAGTTGATAGTTTTGTATGGCCCACAAATGATGTTGTAAGTATCCAAATGGCCCTTGGCAGAAAAAGGGCTCACTACACCTGCTAGGCCTAAGTTTCTAGAGTAGCAGCTTTCAAGTTTCCTTTTTTAATTGTGCTCCATAGAAATACATTAAATATCATGATCTAGTACATACCTACACAAGAACGGAAACTTTCACAAAGCAATATTTATCTTTAGTACCTGTGATGCAGTCTAATAATTTCTATTATATTTCATTCTCTTACATTAAAAACTGCTGACTAAATCCACTAAATTGATTTATGGGTCACAAATTGCAGTTTGAAAAATACTCTCCAAGGCACAGTTCTTTGGCCTCAATTAATGTCCTCATATTGTATGCTTGCAAGGACATGGACTATAATGATGTCGGGGAGCACAATTGCCAGGTGCAGTTGACTGCCTCATTTGTTTAAATATAACAGCATATTTAACTACTGTTTTGTACTATAATCTTAATCTTTGATATCTTAATTTGCTTGATTGTTTGATGAAATTTTTGAAATAAGCATGTTCTTTAATTTGTTTTGTCCTTTGCTATGTCTTGGAAATAGGAGAGGTCTAGTTCCATTTAGTTGATTTATCCCTACAACATAGTTAAGGTGATTTTATTTTAGTGTTACAGCACTGTAAACATACACTGATTTGCTTTTCTGCTATTTCAAAAAAATGTCAGGCTGAAACCTAAACTGTTCTTACTCCAATAAGTAATATATGATAGACTTCTACATAATCAAAGGTATATGGTTTTGGTATGTATTTTAAACTTAATCATAACTTAAATATAACTTTGAATCAGTTAACATAATTATTCCCTCCAAGAAAGTATTTTCATCTATTTGTAAATCAGTGAGGTCCTTATATGATAGTATTATACTAAACATTAGTTAGTGTTGGTGAACCAAGTGAGACGCCTACAATGAGTTGCTGTGTTTAAAGTCCTTTTAATTTTTTTATTTTTTATTAAAAATTGTTTATTAATTTTTTTTCTTTTTTTTTTGTAGGGAGAGGGAGAGAGACATAGAAACATCCATGAGAGAGAACATTGATTGGCCGCCTCCTGCATGGCCCTCACTGGGGATCCGGCCCACAACCTGTGTTTGTACCCTGACTGGGAATGAAACTGCCGACCTCTTGGTGCAGGGTTGATGCTCAACCACTGAACCACAACTGCCAGGCTAAAGTCCTTTTAAAAGTTGTCACATAGCCTATTGCTGCAGGATGTTGAGTGTCAACATACCTGATTTCAGTAGGTAGATTCATAGGATATATTTAAGACTAGTTTAATAGTATTCATTTTTGTTTAGAATGCCTCCATATTACTTGGAACATGGAATTTAAAGGCACGGCTGTCAAGGAAGAATTGTTCAAATTCAACTTCATCAGTGGGGCCACATTCTTGATTAGATGCTTAGGAAAGCATCTAACCTCAGACTTCCAAATGAATGTCGACCTGTCGCAGGATCTTCTCCTCTTCTAATGTTGGCCTCCAGACTGTTGTGAGCTTGGGAATGAGGTGCTCACATTTGTTAGAACTTGTGTGAAATGGGATTATGTAGCTTTGAATAAGTTCTTTCATTTAATATATATAATATGTAAATTACTATCTTTGTGTGTGTGTTTTATCTGAACTATGTGACATACATTTTGGCTACTCAGAGTCATGAGCTGTGTTAAAAAGTGAACCTTATAGATTTTGAGCCTAGTAAGCTGTATAAGCAAAAGTTCTTAAAAAGGCACATGAATCTGATAGTGATACAGGCTGGATTTAAGGGGTGAAGAAGTCATTTAGCTTTGCCCTACATGTAACTTGTCATTGAGAGTGACCATTTCTCCCCTTTTCAATGCCCCGCCCCCGTTCCCACTCTCATTTCTTTGCAATTAGAATGCTGACAGCCTAACCGTTCCCACTGTCTGTTATTCCAGTTCTGAATGCTTTCACATAACTTCAGAGAATATTGTTGTCACTTGTCATTTCCTTCCTCAAAACCATAGGCAGCTTCCCAGTGCCAGCAGCTCTAAATAAAACCCATACTTCAGAGGTTGACGTTGAGGTCATTCTGCAGCTTCTACTTTTTTGCTGACGTCATTTTTCTTTTCCTAAATGCATGTCCTACTCCTCACACCTCCTTTGTGTGGAACATTATTCCTGAAAGTCTGCAGGAAATGTCTCCTTCCTCATGAAATCCTACTGACTTTCATTTCATTACACATGCCCTTCATCTCTGAAGTCTTCCTTTTCTGTATTGCCTGTATTGCTTTTCCTGAATTGTTTTGTATTGTTTGTGTGTCATGATTTTACCCGTTTTAGATTGTGAACTCCTAGAAGACAGGAAACTCGAGGATTCTTGAATCCCTAGGACACCTAGCACAGGGTTTAGCAGAGTTCACTGGATTCATGGTCAAAACTACAGAGCTCTGAAAATTCTATCCCAGACTTGCTGGATCAAATCTAGATACCTGCTTATGTGATTCTTCTGTACAGTAAAACATGAGAATCACTGGCCTAGCATGATGCTTTAAATTACAGTTGGTACATTCATATAATTTTTGTTCAACTGATATCAATGAACTGAGCAACCAGTAGTAGGTCAGTTTATTTCCAATCTGTTAACTGGGATTAATTTTAGTACCCCTCGCAATGGTGGTGTAATAATTCAATAAGAGAACATATGTAAAACAACAATACAAGGCATATAGTAAAATTCAGAAGATTTTGTCTGTTGTTGTCAAAGGGATGATCAACATGACAGTGGTCATTGAGGTGATCAGAAGTGGTGAGAGCAGGTTTCATGTCAGTCATCGTTAATTGCTCATGGTTAACAGATAGTGGACTTGTATGGTGTTGAAAGTCATTAAGGTGTTTTGCTTTAGAATTTTGGTATCAAATTAGCATGTTAAATGTTTTCCCCTTCATCTCTCCATTGCCTGAAGCACCAAGTGCAGACTTTTAGACAGAGAGCTACCTTACCATCTGGTCCTGCCGGCCAGCCTTCGCCTGCCAGCCCTCTTCCCTGCACTCCCAGCAGCAACACCACAGTTCTCACTCACACTGATTCGGGCCTGTACACGTACTTTTTAATCCTCACCCGAGGACACTTTTGCATTTATCTTCAGATAGAGAGGGAGGAAGAGAGAGAAATATCGATGTGGCGGAAACACATCGACTTGTTGCCACCCGCACCACCCCAACCGGGGCCTGGGACAAATCGCTACCGAGGTATGTGCCCTTAGCAGGAACCGAACCCGGGACTCTCTGGTCTGTGGGCTGACACTCTAACCACTGAGCCAAACTGGCCAGGGCATACTGTATTTTTTATTCAGGAAGTCCTGTGGCTCTCTTTTAAGACTCAGTTTTGTGTGTGACTATGTCTTGAGTGGAGAGTCCCTCCCTTAGTGGTCTCAAAGTGCTTTGTGCATTCTTTGTATCACCTTTGTGTGCATTTGTCTTTTAGAAGGGAAAGGAGTTAGTCGTGGTATACATCCCCAGTACATTTTAAATAGTCCACCTCTGTTAGGGGCGGAAGATGTTCAGTTGTTATTTGACTCAGATAAGCTTTCCCTTTGTATTTTCATAATCTCACCTTTCATCATCATTGTAACTACAATTTATTGAATACTTACCACACGATAGGCGCAACTAGATTTTATAAAAACTTTATTTAATCTTCACTATGACTGTATGAAGTAGTTATTAATAGCTCCATTTTACAAATGAGAAAATAGGCAGAGAGGTAAGTACCTTGCTCAGATTTCAATGTTGATTCGTAATTGAATTCCAGCCAAACTGAAACTCATGCTCTTAATCATAGTGCTCTTCTAGGAACAAGGTTTAGCCCTGCCCGGTGTGCGCCGTGGGTAGAGCTAGGCCTGTGCACTTAAGGGTCACAGGTTTGGTTTCTGGTCAATGGCATGTACTGGGGCTGCAGATCCCAGTTGGGATGCATAGGAGAGGCAACTAATCGATGTGTCTCTCACATTTATGCGCCCCCCTCTCTAAAAATGAATGAACAGGATATCCTCAGGTGAGGATTCACAACAACAAAAGAACAGGAACTTTAGGCGGAAGACACTGCTGGAACGTAGGACTGTGCGCCTGTGTGGGACCTGGACTGGTAGTTCATGGTGGCCCTTAGGAGTGGGGTGCATTACTAATGCTCTGAGACAAAGTGTATTTAAACCAGCATTCTTAGATCAGTGCTTTTTCAGTGATTTTCAAAGTTTCCCTTTCCGTTCTGTCATACTCCCAACTGGTGTACTTGCTTTTCATTCACTGCCAGAAGATAGGTTTATTCACAGTAAAATTCACTTTTTCATTCGTGCAACAAGTCTCTTGCCATGTGCCAGACCCTGCTCTGTATTACACTGGACCCAACTGATGACTCCTGCTCTGTGGGACTCGATTCTGGGGGAGAGGGACCTAGAGCCGAGGCTGAGAGAAGTGCTGTAAAAAATGAAAGAGGTGGCCCTGGCCGGTTTGGCTCAGCGGTTAGAGCATCGGCCTGCGGTCCTGAGAGACCCGGGTTCAGTTCCTGCTAAGGGCATGTACCTCGGTTGCAGTTTGTCCCCGGCCCTGGTCGGTCGTGCGGGTGGCAGCCACTCGATGTGTCCCTTTCACATCGATGTTTTTCTCTCTCTCTCTCTCTCTGTTCCTCTCTCCCCGCCCTCCACTCTACCTGAACAAAAAAAAAAAAAAAAAGGAAAAATGTCCTCGGGTGAGGATAAAAAAAAAAAAAAAATGAAAGAGGTGGAAATCAGAAGTGATTGACAGTAGCAGTGGTGCCATTTGTGTTGGGGCCCTCAGAGACAGCCTCGCTGAAAAGGTAGTATTTGTGTTTAAATTTATTTGAGGCTTAAATGTTGAGATGAAGCCAGCTAAGCCAAGAGCCAAGAAGAGGGTAGAGGAGGTAAGTTAGAGAGGAGCAGAGAACAGGAGAAATGAAGCCACAGAGACTATGATAAAGGGATTGCATGTCATTCTAAGTGTGAGAGAAGCTGTTGGAGAGTTTAAAGGATGCGATTGACTTAAAATTTGAAATGATCACTTGGCTGCTTTGTGGAGAATAAATGAAGGCTTGAACCAGAGTAAAGTAATGGAGATGGAAAGAACTGGGGTGTTTTAGAGGTGCTGTTGATCATTCTCGATGATTAGTTACATGAGGATGTGAGAGGAAGACAAATCAATGTAACTGAAGGTGGGAACTGGTAGAGGAGGGGCAGGTTTGAAGAGGGGAGGAAGAGTTCTTACCCTTTGTGTACTCCAATTGTCCATTCTCACTCTGCAAGGGTGCCGCAACTTTGACTTTTGTGTTTGTTATTCTCTGACTTTTCTTTACAGTTTTTTTTTTAAATCTTTATTGTTGAATGTATTACAGATGTTCCTCATTTTTTCCCCATTGACCCCCTCCTCCCCACTCCCGCCCCCCTCCCGCCTTTTCCCACAGTATTGTCTGTGTCCATGGGTTATGCATATAAGTTCTTTAGTTTATTTCTTCCCACCTTCCAACCCCTTTCTGAGGTTCGTCAGTCTAGCAATGAATTTGTACTTCTTAATCCCTTCACCTTTTTCATCCATTCCCCCAACCCCCTCCCATCTGGCAACAAACAAAATGTTCTCTGTATCTATGAGAATGTTTCTGCTCTGCCTGTTCATTTTGTTTGTAGATTCCATTGTCAATAGATATGTATTCATTGACATTTCTTTGTTCATATATTTTATCTTTTTCTTCAAAAAAGACCCTTCATCATTTCATATAATAACGGTTTGGTGGTGATGAACTCCTTTAACTTTTTCTTGTCTGGGAAAGTCTTTATATGGCCATCGATTCTAAATGACAGCTTTGCAGGATAGAGTAATCTTGGTTGTAGGTTCTTGGTTTTCATCACTCTGAATATTTCTTGCCACTCCCTTCTGGCCTGCAAAGTTTCTTTTGAGAAATCAGCTGACAGCCTTATGGGAGCTCCCTTGTAGGTAACTAGCTGCCTTTCTCTTGCTGCTTTTAAGATTCTCTCTTTGTCTTGAACCTTTTGCATTTTGATGATGACGTGTCTTGGTGTGGGCCTCTTGGGGTTCATCTTGTTTGGGACTCTCTGTGCTTCCTGGACTTGTATGTCTGTTTCCCTCACCAAGTTAGGAAAGTTTTCTGCCATTATTGTTTCAAACAGGTTTTCAATTTCTTGTTCTCGCCCTTCTCCTTCTGGCACCCCCAAGATGCGAATGTTGGCACGCTTGAAGTTGTCCCAGAGGCTCCTTACACTATCCTCATTATTTTGGATTCTTTTTTCTTTTTGCTGTTCTGATTGGGTGTTTTTTGCTTCCTTGTATTCCAAATCGATGGTTTGCTTCTTGGATTTATGTACTCTCCTATTGAATCTGTGTAAATTATTCTTTATTTCAGTTAATGCCTCCTTCATTTCTGACTGTGCATCCATCATTTCTGACTGGTCCTTTTTGATGCTCTTGAGGCCTTCACTAAGTTCACTGAGGTTCTCACTAAGTTCATTGAGCATCCTTGTAAGCAGTATTTTGAACTTAGCATCTGTTAGGTTGCTTATTTCCATTTCGCTTAGTTCTTTTCTTGGGGTTTTGTTCCGTTCTTTCATTTGGGACCTGTTTTTTTGTCTCCTCTTCTGTTTGTTTCTGTGCATTACTTAATGAGAGGTATGGGGCTAGCTGAGACCAGATGCTGCTTATTTGAAAGAATTTAGGAAAACCTGAATCAGGATCCAAGAAGGCCAATCCTATGGTTAAGCAACTGGCAACAGCTTGGGTGGGCCTGAAAGTTGGGTGGGCGGGGCCTCAGGGAATCACCAGGGCAGGGCAACCAGTGTTAGCCAGGTTGCTTGAGCCCCAGATTTGGTGGCTGTCTGCCATCCAGGGAAGGACTCACCAAAGAAACAAAGGCCTCTGACAGCAAGCCTGTCCGGGAGAAATCCCCCTCTCCAGCCCTCGCTCCAGTGCCAAACAGCTCAGTTCTTCCCTGTATGTCTTTGGTGCCCCTCGAGCTGCCTCCCCTTCAAGCTTAGAGGGAGTGAGTCCAAGTCTGTGCATGGGCCCTTTAAGGAGCTGCCTGGGGCTCCAGCCGCCTCAGCCTCCCTGAGCCTCAGTTCCTGCTGGTTTTTCCAGCCAGAAGTGATGGGGATTCTCTTCCTGGCACTGGAACCCTGAGCAGGGCATCTGGTGTGGGACCAGGACCCCTCAGTCCTCAGGGAGGACCCTCCTAGCCGAGGTGTCCTCCTGATTTTTATCTGCCACACGTGGGTGTGGGACTGGCCTGTCTCGCCACTGCCCCTCCGCCCCTCCTACCAGTCTGGATGTGGCTGCTGCTTTAATTCCGTAGTTGTAGGACTTCCATTCAGCTTGATTTCAGGCGGCTTTGAATGATGGTTGTTCTGTAGTTTAGTTGTAACTTTGATGTGGTTGTGGGAGGACGCGATACCGCGTTTACCTACGCCGCGGTCCTGACCAGAAGTTCCTGAGTGACTCTTCTTCACAGTTTTTACCACATATGTATGTGACTCTAAATGATACGGCCATTAATTTTAAGTGGGATTGTGTGTATATATTCTTGTGATTTTTTTATTCCTTCAACATTAATTTTTAAAGTCATTCATGTTGATGAGGAAGCAGTCGTGGGGAACTATCAATTGTTAATTTCCATTGCTGTGTAACTATTCATCTTATGAATATAACAGTTTATCCAATTGCCTATTCTTGGATGTAAGGGCCTTTCTCTTCTACCAGGACTTTTGTAATTTCAAAAAGTACTATTGTTGTGGACATTTTTTACTTTTCTCCTGGTGCACGTGAACAAGTTCCTGTGGAGTGTACACTGAGAGGTAGAATTGCTGTATCACAGGGGTGTGCATCTTTAACTTCATTAGACAATGCATTAGACAATGATACATTGTTTTGCAAACTACATGCATTAATTTGTACCAAGGTATTTATTTGTTCTCTCACTAGCAATAGAAGAGTTCCTATTCTTCAACATTTTCTCCAACACTTAGTGGTGTCAGAGCTTTTTAATTTTGCTGATTTATATAAAATAATATTTATTGAGATTTTAATTTTTTGTTTCAGAATATTATTGAACGTGAACATCTTTTACACGTATTTATTCAAATTTTATCTTCTGTTAAATACTTATTTCTTTTGTCCATTTTTCTATTGGTTTGTTTGCCTTTCTCTTGTTTTTAGAAGTTCTCTTTACTGGTTACATGTGTTGTGAGTGTCTCTTTCCATTTGTCTTTTTAAGTGTTCAATGTCTTTTCCATGATCAAAAGTTTTTCATTTTACTGGTCAGTCTTTCCTTTATGGGTTCTTTTATGGTTTGTTTATGAAATATTTTCCTATATCAAGATCTTAAAACTCTTCCATTAGAAACATATAATTATTTTCTTCTCATAAGGATAAAGTTTGTGTTGCACATTTTGTCAGGGGTTGAGTTTTTCTAAGTTGTGAGGTGAGGATTAACTTTTGTTTTCCCCAGGTTGACAGTCACTGTCTCAAGACCAGTTGTTGAATATTTTAACCTTTTGCTGTTGATTTCTGTGCTACTTCTTGCCGTATTACATCCTCCTTGAGATTGCTTTTTCTGTTTCATTGATCTGCCCTTCCCACCCCCAACCCCCAAGTAGTTTTCTTTAACAAAGTACAGTACATGCTTCAGATGCCTGTGATTTGCAATATATATGTAAAGGTGCCACAAATACTGCATTAGTGAATCTGAAACCATTGCTCCTGAGGGAAATACAGAGTTAGGTTCCTGCCCGCCTTGGTCACATTTTCAACTTACCAGTACATAACTTTGTTTTATATATGTTTCTGTTTAAAGACACCTTGTTTGATATCTATTGTTAATTCATTAACTTTGAATTTTAAGTGAGTGGCGTTATAACTCATGCCCAAATAAATCTCATTTAACATGTGTTTTCTCCATAAGTCTCATCACAGCCTTCTTGTGCTTAGGGACACCAGACAGCACTTCAGCACTGTATTTGGAGCCATTTTCAATAGTGAAATAACCTCAAAAAAAAAGCACAAAAACATGGCACTAACTATGTCATGAGAAGGACACTTGTTTACAGCTTGTGGGCTGAGACTAGAAGGCAGAAGGCCACCTGCTTCTGTCTCAGCTGGACACGTGCACATGAGGTCACTCAGGTTCTGTGTTGTTTTGTGAGTATTTGCAAACGACTCCAAGTTCTGAAGTGAAAATGTGCAAATACTGATTTTTGGATTGCAACACATTTTAGTGAGTAGGCGAATTTGCAAATAAGGAATCCACTAATAAGGAGGCTCGACTTGACTATGGGAACTTGAGAGAGAGAGTTCTTCAGGAAACCTCAAGCTTGCGCACTTGCCCTTCCCATTCATGTTTACATATGCTTTATAATATTTTATTTTTCAGAGTAGTTTATTGCAGTGAATCTCTCAGATACTAAGTTCTTATTGACAGATGCTATTAACTTAAACAGGAAACTTTTTTTTTTGAGAATATTTTTCTATATTTATAATCATGATATACTTAGTTCATAGGTAAATGAGCAAAGAATTTTAGGAAAGAATTACAACATTAAAATGTTAGAAGCAAGTCTAAATTATTAATCCCTGATTCTGACTCATCATGGTCATATCCTCTCATAGATACTATTAATAACATAAAGCATAAGTTTTGTAAAGGGAAGTGCCTTTTCGAGATTGTGATTTAAATGTTAATTCTAGTTTCTCATCCATTACTGATATTTCTCCACATGAACATAACAAATGTACATTTTTACCACTTTTTAAAAAAGCTTTTTTATTTATTTTTAGAGAGAGCAAAGGAGAGGAAGAGAGAAAGAGAAACATTGATATGACAGCGAAACATCAATTGGTTGCTTCCTGCTCCTTCTACCGGGATTGAGCCCGCAACCCAGGCATGTGCCCTGACTGAGAACTGAACTGGCCACCTTACAATGCACGGGACAGTGCCCAACCCGCTGAGCCACACTGGCCAGGGCCCATTTGTGCCATTTTTACGTGTACAGTTCAGTGGTATGAAGTATATTCACATTGCTGTGCAGCCATCTATCTCCAGAATTTTTCATATTCCCAGACTGAAACTCTCTACCCACTAATCAATAACTCCATATTCCCACTCTTCCCAGCCCACAATCCTACTTTCTGTCTCTATGAGTTTTGTTACTCTGATAGTTCATGTGTGTTCATATTAGTGGGGTCATACAGTATTTGTCCTTTGTGTCTGGTGTATTTCTTTCAGCATTGTCTTCAAGATTCATCCTTGTCAGCATGTGTTGGATTCCTTTTCAAAGCTGAATAATATTTTATGTATGTACATAGTGCATTTTGTTTGTTTATTCATTCATATGTGCATGGATGGGTTGTTTCCATCTTTTGACTATTGTGAATAATGCTGTTATGAACACTGGTGTACAAATATCTACTCAAGTCAAGTCTGCTCAGCTCTTTTTGTATGTACTCAGAAGTAGGATTGCTGGATCATGTGGTAAGTCTGTTTAATTTTTTGAGGAATGGCCATAACAATGGCAGTTATACCATGTTATGTTCTCACCAGTGATGCACATATATCAGTCTGTAGTTAACTGAAGTGCCCATTGTTCTGAAGTGTGGGATACATTATTAACTTTTGCATATGAAATGCATGATATGGATGCCAAAGTCATATATTCAGTATTAAAAATGCATGATATGGATGCTAAAGTCATATATTCAGTATATATTCAGTGGCTGAAGGTTTTGCAGAAGAATTGAGCTTGTGCTAGGTAGCATGTATTTCTGACTCTGCTATGGATTCATTATTAAATCATTTTATCTGTTATTTTTGGCATCTTCATGGAACGGTAGACAGAAGTGCATATTTGTGATAGATATGGAGCATTTCTGTTCATAAGTACTGTGATCTCAGTATTAATAAACCTGCTTTTCATATTTTATAAAATTCACTTGATACGCATAATCAGAATTAATTAGAAAAGTCATCGATTATCACACTTACTAAGTGCCAATTAAGTGCAAAGTTCCAGGCCATGATTACTACAAAGAAGCATTATGGTATCAATAGTCCTTACTCTCAAGAACTACGCAGTCTGAGGACACGAGGCACACACACGAAAACCTTCCCATGCACCAGTGGTACGCGGCATAGGTGTAGTACATGGGGCGAAAGTGAGAAGATTCCATGCCAATGTGATTGATTAGTTACTCACTGAATATTTTAGGCAATAGATACCACAAGCTCAACTCAGTGGAAAGTATAATTGTAATACTTTCTGAGTTAGACATTGAAGGAAGCAAACAGTTTAGATAGGTGGAGAGGAGAGGGAAAAACTTCCAGCTAAGGAGGAATGATACCATAAATGTCAGACATTTTTACTCCCTCAATCATTAATTGCCATTAATTAATATAGTCCTGGGACCAAAAACAGTGAGACGCAATCTATTTAACAAAAATTGCCAGCCCCTCAGGCCTCCGGTCAGGCCGCCATGCTCGCCGGCGGAGCAGGCTGTGGCGGCGGGAGCGGCAGCAGCAGTGACAGTGCGCTTGCCAGGTGCTCTCGGTGTGCTGGGCACCCCACTCCTCGTCAGCCCTGTGAGCTGGGAGAGGGGCTACCCATCACCCCTTCGAGGGATAAAGCTGCGAAGGCTCGGAGAGCCGAAGGAACGTGCCCGCAGCCAGAGCGGCAGAGTCGGCCCTTCTGGAGCCAGCATTGCTGCCACCAGCAGCACCACCACTGGCCTTGCTTGTGGTGGCACTGAACGCGGAAGGAGCTAGTGATTTCTTTTTCATAACCTGCACACTTTGCCAACTCTGTGGCTGAGTACTGACACTCTGGCGATCCCTGATCATGGCCCTAATGCTTTGTAAACTAGGCAGCGATTCCAGCCTGTGCTGCAGCCATTGTAAAACACGCAGTCCTGACTCTTCAGCCAGGGCCCTGAACGCTTCCCTTTGATTGTC
This sequence comes from Molossus molossus, assembly GCF_014108415.1. Lineage (NCBI taxonomy): Eukaryota > Metazoa > Chordata > Mammalia > Chiroptera > Molossidae > Molossus > Molossus molossus. Next base: position 658,063 of record NW_023425358.1, read on the forward strand.
AAATTAAAAAATGACAGCAGCCAATACAACAATAGCTGTCCAGTGTGTTGAATCAAAATTATACCTATTTTTTGTTAGATTGCCATAAAAACAATGTATTACTTGGTGTGCTGCAGAATTTTGGTAATTAGTTTATATGTGTCATGAGATGAAAAAGGTTGAAAATCGCTGGTCTAGAAGGCTGCAGAGTGATGAAGTTGTAGTCTGTTCCCAATAAGACCTTATTTTAACTTAATAGCTTCTGGGGTGGAGACAGTGGAAGCAGTCGGCTCTGAGCACCTGGGTAGTGGATGGCCTGCCTGCGTCTTCACTTGGAGAGAGCCTGCTCATGCAGCCTTCTCTAAGGGAACTGACCCACGCAAGACACTAAGGCGCATTGCTTTTTTGGCAGGAAGGAGAAGTTGAGGATATTTTTTTCCCTTTTGGTGACTAAACTATTCACCTTGGTTTTGTGGTTCAGTTTGACTTAGTTCCAGGAAGTATTTTGGATGTGATGGTTTTTATATATTTTATGTAAGTTGTATTTCTGTGATCTTTGTGTGATGCCATATATTGTTGACATGAAATATTTCTTTTTCAGAGAAGACAGCATGGTTCAGTAGATTAGGGGTGCAAAAAGTATGACTTAGCATGCTGTTTGGCCGCTGAAACCTGGGCAAGTCACCTCCGTTTATAGCCTGTAAACAGAGATAAGTGTCAGTCTGGTTCAGAGGGTGGTTGTGGAAATTACTAGGCTTGTTAAACTCAGTGTGGGAACACTTGGCTTTGGGGGGACATGAATTTGAGAGGAAATAGATCAACTCCGGAATTTTGAGTAAGTGCGACAAGCCTGAGGTTTTCCCGTGCTGAATCTGGGCCTGTAGACGTGGGTGTGTGCAAATTTGGGAAGGAGCTGGGAGGTGTGATGAAGGGAAAGTCTTCCTTGGATGCTGTTGAATTAAAGGTATAGTGAATGTTAAACTTTTCCTGTTGTTCTTGCTGAATGAAAGTTTATGGAAAGTGTTTTCTATATTTTAGAATGCCAAATTTAATAGGGATATAGACACTTGGTTTAAGCCACCATTTCCGGACAATAAGAACCTATGGAAATCAAGAAAGAAATGATTAAAAATATTTTAATATAAAAGTACTTCAGTCTAAATAGTAATATTTGCTTAATTTTTGTCTCCTCTCAAATGCTTTCTCATCAGAATCCTGTAATTCTTGGGCTAGTGCATTTGGCTCAGAAATGCCAAGTGCTGTGTTTACACACAGTGGACCGCAAGCAAGTGGCTTATATCTGCAGATGTGCAGTTGTGGGTCAGAAACTTCATCTCTTTTTTCAACATTACATATGCCCCGTATGCATTATAGTTGTTTACTATAAAATACATACAACTCTGAGGTTTTACTCACTGATAACAGAGTCACAGCTTTAGATATCTTTGGAATAAAGAATTTTAGTTAAATGTTTTAGTATCTGGTACTTTCAGAGAGAAGCAGAGTACTGTGAGGACTGAAGCGGGTAGGAGGAGTAATTCAAGGACTAAGGAGGAGTTTGAATTCACATTTCATTTGGTAATGTTGGATTTTTTTAAAAAATATTCTTGAAAAGTGGATGTGCTACATTGTTACACTAAGTGTGATTTAGTACACAGCTGAGAAAGACTGGAAGGTAGGGGGGCTCACAGCAGGTTATGAATGGTGTGTCATGATAATGGGATTATCAGCTGCACTCAAGTTTTGCACTTTGAATGCATAAATTCATGAATTGGTGAACTATAATTCTATAGAATAGTTCTGAAAATTTATTAGTATTAGTTAATTTTTCTTTCTTTTCATCCCAAGAAGACATCCACCTAAGTATATTACATGATGTTTAGGTAAGGTAACTGAGATAGAATTGCAGGTTTACATACTTTATGATAAACGAAATTAAGAATGAGACTGTCTAGCCTAATTGACTTGGACCGTGTTCCTGAAGTGTTTTTATGGGAGAGAGAGCTGTCATTCATGACTTTAGCTGCAAAAGCTTGTTCATGGACTACTCTACAAATCTTAAAAATGATTCTGTAGAAAATGTTTATTGATAAAGTTTTTCATGAGCTATTTAGGGAAAAGGCAGCTTACAAAACGGTATGTATAAAGCAATTTAATCTCTGTGTAAAAAAATATGTGTCTACATAGTACGGAAACATTTTCTGGAAAAATATACACCATAAGGTGCATCCTCAGGCTTGATCTGCTAGGCAAGGCTGTCGACCAGTTTCCAGGTGGCTCTAGATGGCTTCAGGTCGGAGGTTTTGCTAACACTTATTTATGTGCTCTCTTAGTCTATGACGGGGAAGTACGTTTGCTTGAAAACTACATGGTGCTGTAGGTTTTCCAGTTGAACATTTAAAAACTCAGAATGTGCATCACTTGTATTTTGGAAGCAGTTATTTAGAAAACAGCTCCAACCATCCAGCCAGTTACCCAGCCAGAGCTAGGAAAAAGCTTACTAATTAATTCACTTAATCTTTCATGGAGGGAAATAATATATAACACACGTATACTTTCCTAGGGTAATTATGTTTTTGGGGGGATATACTTATTCTGAGGATCAAGAAGATTTTGGAAAAGAAATAAACAAAAGTGTCCCAGCTACCTAAAATGTCCATGAATCTGGCAGGGTTTGGGTATACAATCGGCCCTCGTTTATCGCAGTTAATCAGTTCCAGACTTTACCATGATAAGTGAATTTCCGCGAAGTAGGATTCTTTATTTATACAGTCGTGCTTCACTCTGTCGTGGTTTTTTTCAAATATAGTATAGTATTTGAAATATAGTGTAGTATTTGAAATATAGTGTAGTATTTGAAACATAGTATAGTATTTGAAAAAACCGAGACAGAGTGAAGCCGCCAAAGTTGAAGCGTGAAGTGGCAAGGGGCGACTGTAGTGGGGATCTTACAGCAAAGGAAGCTTTCCTGGATGAGGTTAAAGGTCCACAAAGCAAAAGTTAAATGGACTTTAAAAGTAATAAAAAATACTTGGAAATTGAGAAAGCTAATACTTTTTTTAATGTTTTTACTGATTTTTCAGAGAGAGAAGGAAGAGAAACATTGATCGGCTGCCTCCTGCACGCCCCCTACTGGGGATCGAGCTCACAATCCCGGTTTGTGCCCTGGCCAGAAATCGAACTGGGACCTCTCAGTCCATGGGGATGCTCAGTCCACTGAGCCGCACCGGCTGGGCAAAAGCTAATACTCTTAAGAGAGTCTTTGACAATCTCCAGGATATTTCCCCCCAACAGACTTGTTTTGTTAATATTGACCTGCACCCTCCCCCAAAAAATCACTGATACTTTTTTTTTTTTGTCCTTTTAAAAGAAGAACAAGCTATAAAAACTCTGAACACTGGGTTTTTCTTCATCAGCTGTGCCATCTCTTCTGCTTGCAGCCAAGCTTCTCAAAGGCCTGGTCTGTGCTCACTGTCCCATTCTCATGAGATTTCCCCCACTTGTGGGGACTGAAAATGCCTCCACAAGTGAATCAACTCCTAATTGCCCAGGGGATCTAAAATGCTCACCACTTTGGACCTCTTGATATTCTGCATAGAGATTGGTAACCCCGTCCTTGCACTGTCCGTGGTGATCCATCAAAATTGTTTCTACTCTCGTCTCTATAGGATCAAGTTGAACCTGAGCGACCAGCTGAGTCTTCCATCCACCTGCAGTCAGATATCCTGCCTCCCCTCTCCCCAGCACATATGCTTGGTGGTCCGTGTTTTATGTCTCGTGTGCCTGCTCACAGTCTCTTATTGCCTGTGCCTGAACGGCTCTTCTCCACTGTTAATCCGACTTCATCTTTCAGAATGCCTCAGGGGTCACCTTGATCACACTTCCAAACGTCAGTCACTTCTTATGTTTCGATTCACTGTTTCTGTGCGGCTTATTCGTCATATGTGGTTTCCATGTACTTCTGGGTCGTGGCTTCCTGAGGGCTGAGCTGGGTTCACGTACTCTAACTTCCTAGTGCTCGGCGATGTGGGGCGGCGTCCACTTCCTGTCTGCTGGACGGGACTCAGTAAGACTTGAGGCTTTTGAGAACATTCATATTATGAATACGTGAATGGGAAAATGATTGATAAGGCACAGAAAAGGGAGAGCAAAATTAACTAAATATGTTTGCCCTGTCCATTTTTATTAAACAAGTGGTAAAGAGATGTTTATTTTTAAGTTACTTTGTAAATGAAATAGACACCCAAGTGGAGAAAAATGATTAGAATGAAATGTCATCTGACCAAAGAAAACTACAGGTGAAATCGTGGAGCCTTTGTCCAAAATGTCTAACCTAAGTTTTGTTTTCAAATACTTAGTAGCAAAATGTGAGCAGGCGGCTTTCAGAGTGGTTTTTCCTGCCCATCTCTGAGGAGCCGGTGAGACTGCCTAGTTATACGTAAGCGGGTCCCTGTTGGACGGCTGAGACAGCTACCCCTCTTCTCCACTGCTTTCATGCTGTAAACCTCTCACTGGAGATTTAGCCTCGCCCGAAGCTAATGCATGCTTTGAATGACTGCATTTTATTTTGAGAACTGCCTAGCTACTCACTATTCCAGGACCTTGGGTCCTTCAGGAAGCAGCACTGTCCTTGGTCTGTCTCCCTGGGAGGAGGTGACAGGAGGCCTGAGCCCCCAGAGTGCCTCGGCTCATGTGTGACTCTGTCCCTCTGCCTCCTGGAGCCCTGATGGTCCCAGCGCCACAGCAGTCGGGGCACGGCTCGGGCTCTCTGGATGGAGTGTCTGGCTGAGGTCCATGAACACCGTCACCTGCCAGGTAGAGGGAGCGGCCCCGCAGCCCCGGGCCCTCTCAGCCCCCGCACTCTCCACAGCGGAGGCTTGCTTCCAGGACATGACCTCGTTCCTGTTTTCAGTTGCGTTAAGTTTCATACTAATTTTGACCTAGTCTTTTGCCTGGGGACATAGAGTAAAAATTGTCTGATAGCGATTGAGGGTACTTAGGTGATTGGGAGTTCTGTTCCTATATTAATCTCTTTGGCAGAAGTATACTGAGCACGTTATCGAACAGCTTGCACTGTATCCTGACCTGCTCCAAGCACTTCACAAGAGCACAGTATGGTCAGGATTTGAGGCACAAAGGAGCTGGAATTGTCATATGCGCACTCCGCAACGTGACAGTGGAACCCGCAACATCACCTGGATTCCCAGCTACCTGACTGGGGCACTGGCTTAGAACAGTTTTACAGATGCATGAGCACTGTGCCAGCTGTAGAGGTAGTCAGAGGTAATTTGACACCTGTTTTTTCCCCCAGAAAGTTATAGATTACCCTCCCAACCCCCAAAAACCTTTTCAAAGGCTTTTAAAGATCTTTTTCCATCCCGTATTTCCTCATTTTTCAATCTGTTCGTTTTCAATTTTCTATTCCCACCTACTGTTCCTCCTCAGACTGCCTCAACAGATTTTGAGTAGATTTATATTACTGATTCATTTTGCAATCTTAATGTTCTAATTCAAAACTCATGTCTTAATGTGTCGCTATCTGCATTCCTGGAAAGCATTTTCAATAGAGTGTCCTGGAAAACGACCAGTGACGGCGCCTGGCAGTACTTTTCCGTCTTTGGTGGGGGGAGGAGAAGGAAAAACCCCAGACTGTCTGAAGGAGTTGTCAAGGCTTGGGGCATGAGGAATAACTTCTCTGTGCCCAGGATCACTGGCTTACTAGGACTTATTTTGACTTGAATATGTCTTTAATATTACCATCCCTCAGTTTCTCTCCATTTAGGTTGTGTCTGAGATTATTGCTTTTGAATTGCACAGGTTTGAATTTAAATGGTTCCCAAGCTTCCAGTTAAAAGATGTTATTTAAACACAGGTGACTGGATGAGATGAACCAAAGACTTACATGCATGTATGCATAACCATTGGACGTAGACAACAGTGCTGGGGGGCGGGCGGGATGGGGTGGAGGGAGTCTGGGGTGGGGGGGAGAAACATCTGTAACAAAAATAAATTAATAAAAATTGGAGGAAAAAAAAACCTGAGGAAAATATGAAAAAAATAAATACAGGTGACTGATTTTGACACTGACAGTTCCACTTTTTTTTTTTTTAACTGGCAGTTGTATGGAATATAGCAGTGTAACTTCTCTGACTTTTTGTTAAACATTTCTAAAAACTTTCTTGGCATTTGCTTAAGACAGTCTTTGGTAAAGCTGAGGTGCTCTGGCAATGACATCCACCTGCCCTGAGCTGTGTGGCCGGCGGTGCCGCATGTACATGGGAAAGACCCTCTCGCCCTGAAGCTCCCCGAAAGCCAGGCAGACGCAGAGCAGGTCGCGTGACACTCGGGCTGGGTGGAAGAGCAGACTGGTTGTGCTAAGTCAGGTTGTACCCTTGAGCTCACCGCTGAGGACCTGACAGGGGCAGCCCTGTGTTCTCAAGGTGACTTGTGAATAATTACGAGATGTGCTGTCTAAACTGTACAGGTGAAACTTTGGTTCATTAAGTAGACAAGTGTCTGTACTGGCAGAAAAACATAGAGATCAGGGAACAGAATAGAGAGTCCAGAAATAAACCCATGCCGTTAATCTATAATAAAGGAGGTGAGAATATACAATTTTGTGAAGACAATCTAGTCAATAAATGGTGTCAGAATACTAGACAGATACATGCAAAACAATGAAACTAGACCATTTTCTTTCACCATGTACGAAAACAAACTCAAAATCAATTAAATACTTAAATGTAAAACCTGAAACACAAACTCCTAGAAGAAAATTTCGGCAGTAAACTCTTTGATATGGATCTTAGCAATATTTTTTTTTGTCTTCTTGGGCAAAGGCAGCAAAAGCAAAAATAAACACTCAGGCAAAAAGCATACTCTGACTCTCTTTTAAGGATGATTTCTAGAAGTGACCATAGAATAATTTATTTCTAGTTCATCAACTAGAACTTAGTTATATAATCATTCCTAAAAACAAGTAGTTATGTATACAGTTAAAAATTATTTTACTGTGGAAGAAGAGACAAGTATCAAAGGGTTCGTTCAAACTCTTTGTTCAATCTGATGTTCAATCTGTACCTTCTTGTTTAGTCCTTATTCTTACCACATGGACGCTATGTACCAGCTAAAAGTCTTCTTTTTCCCTGGGTTGGGAATGGTTGCCTCCTCCTCTAAACCACGCAGCACCTTCCGTCGGTGTGATTGGCACAGTGTGATTGAGCTGCACTGCTGCCGTGCCACGGGTGGTCTGGCAGCCCTAGGGCCCGGCACAGCACGCCCTGGGCCATGACCTGTCTCGCGTGTCTGCAGGGCCGAGCTCAATGTCTTACCCATGATTGGTTCTTGATAAATATTTATTATATTAGAAAATAATCTTGATGACTTCTTGGTTTCTTGTAGAATTTTAGGAAAGGAAGATGGATCAGCCTAGTGGAAGGAGTTTTATGCAAGTGTTATGTGAAAAATATAGTCCTGAAAACTTCCCTTACCGCCGTGGTCCTGGGATGGGAGTCCATGTCCCAGCTACACCTCAGGGCTCTCCTATGAAAGGTAAGAAAGTCAGGACCCAAAACATGTATTTGCTGGAGCTTACTTGGGACAGTAAACCAGAATGTTGCCTTGTTTGCAAATGATTTTCTTTACTTTGAATCATGAATCAGTCTTTCTCCCTTGCCGTGATTTCAGTTTTTTGAAAAAAAATGAAAAGACTTGTTTTCTCCTGATTGACCAAAGGGCATTTCAGTTTCACTCATAGGGCAAGAACAATATTTGAGTGATAACATTTCGTATACATTCTTTCGTGGAACTTGGAGGGTGCAAGATACTGCAAAACTGTCCTGTGCCCTCACCAGCCACACGGCCTCACTGAATTACAGGATAGTCACATAGAACACGGGGTAGTTATGTTGAGCCAAATAAATGGCACTGTTATTGGGAGAGAAGTTTAGAAGAGAATTTATTAATATGATCAGAAGAAGGTTCAAAGCTGTGAAACTGGAACTACCCTTCAGGGACAGGGAACGTGGTTGGAGAGGAGACAAGGCATTCCAGCAGAGGAGTCAGGATGTGATCAGAGACCTGCAGCCCGAGGGTGCCTGTTGCAGTTGCAGTTCACGGGTCAGGCTTTGTCATCTGGGGAGCTATCCCTAGGCAGTGTGTGGGCTTCTGTGTCTGGAGGTTACGGAGTATTTGTTATTCCTCAGCACAACTATCCTCACTCCATATAAACTGGAATGACAGAAAGAAGTGGACTTATTGCATTTTTGTCAGGATCCATTCCTGTTCTGAAAAAGTTGATACCAACAAGTACTAAGTTGAAAAATCTTGTAATTTGAGACTTCCATTAATAAATATCACCTTTGTGAGTCCTTGTTTTATACCAAATAGAAAGAGTGGTTGAATCCTCCTGCTCACCCATTTTGTTAGTGGTAGTAGTGATTGTACTGCTGCCTGTAGAATGGAAGTAGTTTAGCAGAGGCTATCTGTGATGGTTTGAGATTATTTTAAATGGCAGCAAGAGGTGAAAATGCATACCAGTCAAGGAGAAAAGAGCTGTCCAGAATGAACTTCTGAACTAAAATTTAAAAAGGAAAGAATGAAGGCCAATAAGAAGACAGTGTAGTCAGACCTGAGTCACATGGACCTGATTTTCAGGCGACAAGATCATGATGGTGTGTGTGATGGATAAACAGTCCTGTGGAGGCAAAGCCCCTGGATGTTGGCTGGTGCTGCTCTGGGACTTCTCATCTCCTGGTTCCTTTCTGAGCCACACGATGGCCTGGTTCATACCTGGCTGTCTCCACTTAGCATTCGGAACCCTCGGATTTCATCAGAGCCTTTTGATTTTGACTCCTGGGTGCTGAACGCACATAGACAAGAATCAGGCTGATATAGAAAGTATTTTGTTCCCCCCACTATTCAGATCGCCTCAACCTCCCAAGTGTCCTGGTGTTGAACAGCTGTGGGATCACCTGTGCAGGGGATGAAACAGAAATTGCGGCCTTCTGTGCTCATGTGTCGGAACTAGATCTCTCTGACAACAAACTAGAAGACTGGCATGAGGTAAAGTTTTTATGTAGCTGCATTTTGGTGAAATGTAGCAATAATCATTGTATAATTCTTTATGTTATTAAGTATTCTGCTGAATTCGGTTCTCACTTGAGATATGTCTCAAGATATAAATAACTGACTGCTTCAACTGTTCTCATGGTAATTTTTTAATTAACTTGGTTATTGCTAATGTGTTTGTTATGGAAGTGAAAGCACTGAGGAACTTTATTCTAGGCATCAGAAGGTTATCAGGACTACAGAAGTTAGACTGCTAGCCATGCCTTACAGCTGCTGCGGTCTCACCTCCTGCACTCATCCTCTCTGCTACTTCAGCAGGTGTTACTGCACGTTCACATGAAGTTGAGGTTGAAACTAAGATTATAAAAAATATTCCTGTTACTGAAATTTATTCCAAATATTTTAGAACCTTTTCTTCTTTTTATGAAGTCTCTGGTGGTTTGACATAATTGATTTCTGTTGATCTCCGAGTAACTCTAGGCTAATCCACAAATAAAAATATAACATTCTCTTTGTTACACGTGCCCTTATCTATCTGATTATAACATTACCTGGTAGAAGCTACCCTTTAGAATAGGGCAGAATACTTCTTCCTACTTGACGTGTTCTCCTGACTTCGTTTAGGCTCTTATTTCTTGCTTGGAAAAGCTTGCTAATGGGTTATCCTGCCTCAGTTTCATTCTGTGTCCTCTAAGCTGTCTTCTACAGTGCGTACATGAAATAGGGCTATGACACTCTCCAATGGCAAGACCTTGAGTTGTCAGTTGCTGCCTGGAAACCAGATCTGAGGTTTCTGAGTGTGGCCCCATCCTGTGGCCGGTGCTGTTCCTGGGGCCTCGTCTTCATCTTAGCCACATGCTGCTGCTTATAGCTCATGACAAACACATGACATGAAAGGCTTCCTTGCTTTTAATTCATTCTGAATGTAGTGCTCTTGTCCTGTCTTTTAAGACTGGGCCCTGGTTGCTGATCTTCTGAGGAACTCCCCTTGGCCGTCCCTGAGGCGGTCCAGTCGTCCCACGCCCGCCCTGCGCCCGCACCACCCCACGCCCACATCCTGCTGCTGTGAAAGGGTTTGTCACCACGCATGGCAATCACTTGCTTATTTGACATTTCCCTGCTAGACTAAGCTTCTTCAAAGTCGAGATTTTTGTCTTTTTATCATCAGCACCCAGAATGCTAGGCACTCAAATGTTTGTTGACTTTGTTAATGAGTAAATTACTCCTCCAACTTTCCTTGTGATCTTAAAGAAATCTCCTGATTTGTTAGTGCTTCAGTTCGCTCACTTCAGAGCGGGCAGCTGATGAGATGGGCGTTGAGACACTGAGGATGTCACGTGCCTGCAGGGTCTGAGGCAGCTCTCTTCCTCCAGGAGAAGGGATCTGGTCCAGTTTTCTTCTGCTTTTCTTACTTTTTTTTTGGATCCTGTCGCTGTGCTCCCAGTCATAGTTCGTTTCTGTGAAGATGTTACCAGAATTCTTTGGGAGGCATGTCACTTGATTTCTAAGTGAATTGTTAATATATGAAGATTAATTGGGCTGTTCCAAGAAAAAAAATCTCCATTTGTAGATGTATTTATTGATTGATATACTTATCTAAACAATAGTGTAGTTCACTATTTAACAGATTACAATCTGTGCCTTCTTTGTCCTTCGAGGTGCTTAATTGACTTGTGTGCTCTGTCCACACTGCACAGAGGCAGAGAACTACCTTGGTACCCTCCTCCTGCACGACCCCACGGTAGTCCTGCTGCTGCAGGTGCGATGTTCGACCTGCACAGGTGACAGGTCACACCAAGTCTTCCTCTGAGTCATTTCAGCTCTGTTCCAGGCTGGTTCTCCTCAGTGTGTTTCTTTGAGTATAAAAGTTCACATCGGTTTCTGCTAACTGGTGGGAACAGTTGAATAGTGATGAAGTGGCTACCTCAGGAGAACAATTTATGGGTTTTATGTCAGTATGGAGTAGAACAGTTTGCACTAAGAACTGCAGTCTTTCCTCTACCTCGACAGAGCTCTGCACTGACTATCTTTCCGACCATGATGATGCGTGAGCCAGGGCCACATGCCCACCTGCAGGCGGCCGAGCTCACAGACCCCATTTGTGTGCCCTCTGTAGCTTGTTTTCAAGTGAGTGTTCTCTGTACCCTTCAGGTGTCTATTTTTCCATTTATTTTTGTTTTCGTCATTCTTTATATTTTGCCCTTAGCCTTAAATGTAATCAATCTCAATCTTCTAGAATATGTATCAGAACACAGAGAGATGGGAGAAATACTGACAGCAAAAGAATATTGATTTTTAGGGTTGATTAAACTCTTTTCCAGGCTACAAAAGCCTCGCAGGTCACAGTTTTAAGACATTACATTTCAACCCCATTGCAGCCCCTATATCTGATTACCAAAAGATCGTTTGTCTCTGTCCATTAACTAAGCTTATTCAGCCTGTATTTGATATAGCAATGTGGAACAAAATACTGTAGTATCATTTGTTCTTTCAGTGTTTCTAATGATCAGTAATGCTGTGAGCAACTTCTTTTGTAGTTTAAACTACTGGCTGCTGTATATCCAGAGACTAAGATAAGTGTGAGTAAGAAGTGTAATACTTTGGGGGGAAACAAAGATCTGTCTTTATCCAAAATTGGGCATCTTTGTGTTTAAAAAAAAAAAAGATGCATTTTTTAGCTTTTGACTTGAATTTTTGTCTAACTAGATTTTAGTCTGACCTTTCCCAAGGTATCTCCTGTTTCCTCTCTTTCTTATCAAAACCATTTTATAAAAGAAATTAAATCAAGTAGTTGAGAGGAGGGAGGGATTAGCTACTCAGGTGAGGTAGAGAATAGCTTGGATATAAATTACAGATTGTTGTCTTATAATGCTTTCCTCATTTTTCTTAAAGCTGTAATTTCTTTCTTTTTAGAAGCAGAGTAGAGGGTCCCCTATGAAATTATAGAACAGTGGAGACTTAGAAGGAGAGCTAGTTCATCTCCATGTCCCTGCACATAAGTGCCCAACTCACTCCAGTGAGATTTTTTATTTTCTTTTTTTAGAATTTAAAAAAGAAGATCAATATTCTGCCCTAGAAATGTATTGAATGTTTGTCAGTCTTTACTATTAGGATATCTTTCTGTCATAAGTTTGCTTGTGTAATGAATATTATATTTTTTAGTATCTTATTATTGTTAAGGTTACCCTAAAATACTTTCTAATTTTAGCTTTATAAAGAAAATATTTATTTTTAACATGTGTTATTTATGCTGCTTTAATTATTGGACTATAATCCAGTTTTGTCTTTTTGGGATATGGCCTGGCTAGTGAGCCGTAGCTCTGCCCCCGTCTCGTCGGACAGCAGTGTGGAAGCCGGCGCTGGGGCGGCCACAGCTCTGCTGCCCGTGGCCGTTCTCCTGGAAACCGCTTTAGAAAACCTTAGAGTACCAATTTTTGAGTATTTTCTTTTTATTACAAAAATAAAATATGAGGGGTGGTGGTTAGTAAATAGTTTATGTTTTATTTAACTGGGGTTGTGCTATAATTAGCACTTATTCTTCATGCTGTAGTTGAAGCCGAATTCTTTTTCATCTTTTTTGGCTCTTGCGATACACGCCAAGGTCACCCTCTTCTGTATGAAAGCCCTCTGGATCTTCAGTGCCCGGGCGGTGGGATGCGGTAGAGGGCTGCTCCAAGTCCCGGGGGGGTGTGCAGACTAGTACACATTTCCTACATTTTAAAGCGAAGCCCAGTGTATTTCTAGAGGATAGCCAGTTTCTTCATCTGTGAAGTGAGGACAGGGCGGCCCCACGTAGAAGGGTCCGTGTGGAACAGAGGACACAGTGCCTGTGAGGACGTCCCTCTGACGAGCTTCTCGGAACCCCCTTGGACTAGCGCACTGTCCCTGATGGAGCGAGCGCTCAGGAGCTGTGTGCTGCACATGGACCTGCTGTGGAGCACAGATTGCTGTTTGTTTCTTCCCACAGTTTTCAGCACTGATTGATACCTTTTTGACTTTACCCATGGGGCTCTGAAAATAAGCAGATATCCAGGTCTCAGCCATGAAGTTTGTCCTGCCTATGAAGTTTCTGATCCAGCAGTTTAGGGTGAATGCTGGAAATCAGTATTTTTTGGAAATTCTATCAACAATTTTAAATATGACATTTTAATAAAATAAATATGATGTGACATATAATCAGAGTTAAGATTTTGGTTCATACTAAACTTATATTAGTAGTATTTACATGTATTGAATGATTTTGTTTCATTGATTTATTCAGCAAACATTAAGTGCCATCTGTGCAGTAGTGAACTAGGCAAGTACTGTCCCTGCTTTTGCAGAGTTTATGTTCTGTTGGGAAAGGAAACACGCTTCTAAAAGGTGTACCCAGCTCTATGAATCCTGCCGGCAGCCCTGTGAAAGCGGTGGCGCTGTTTGCTCTGCGTTCTGGCTGGGAAGCGGCGCTGCAGAAAGTTTAGCCCTTGTCAGGCCGCACAGCGGGGAGGTGTCGGAGCTGGCTGTGGGCGCAGGTCTTCCGACCGAGACCAGTGCCGACTGTTCTGTTGTGCTCCTTTCTCATAACTTTTAGTTATCCACTGCCTGGCTCTTTGATGTTTACTACATTTATTGGGCTTCTGGCATTTATTTTATACTGCTTTAAGCTTAGTTTTCATTTTTTTCTGGTTATATTTATACTTTACTAGTTGTGGTACAGTTGTCTCCCCTTATCTACATGGTATAAATTCCAGGACCTCAAATCAATACCTAAACCACTGATAGTACCAAACCCTACTCATACTATGCTTTTTTGTCTATACATACATATACTCTATGGCTTTTCTTTGGCATATCCAAATTGCCAGCATCACTACTATCATACCTTGGTGTTATTATTAAGTAAAGGGAGGACTACTTGAACAGTGGTCAGTCTGATAGCCCAGAAGGTAGCGTCTACAGCACGGCACAGTGGGCAAAGGGACGTCCCGTCCTGGGGGAAGGAGCAGGACAAAGCGAGATTGCACCCTACTCCTCACCATGGCGTCTGATGGGAAACCCAGGCCTGCTTCATCTCTGGAGTTTTCCATCTAATATTTTCAGACCATGATTGACTGGGTAGCTGAAGTGGAGGAGAGCAAAACTGCAGATAAGGGGGCTACTGCATGTTGGGAAGAACCATGACTCTGACTTTTAAGTTCTGCGTATGGCTTTTGTGACTCCAAGACCTTATTAACATAAGATGTTAATTATTCAACATCTCTGAGACTCATTTTCTTAATTTATTAAAATGAAAATAGTATTAGTCATCTTGCAAGTTGTTGTGAGCATGTATGTAGTGAAATAAGCTATATCAAAGAGTCTAGTACTATGCAAAGCAAACAGTTAAGGTCAGCAATGCTCGGTTCCATTTTAAAAAGCTTTTGTCTACCAAGTTGCTGGCTAAACCATTACATTCATGATAATGTTTTCCCTTTTATTATATAATTATTGATTTTTTAGTCAATATATTTTGAAGTTTAGTACCTCTTTGAACCAAGCTGAAACTTTTTTAAGTGATCATGGCTATGTAGTCAATTTTGAACACCTGGATTATTACTTTATGGTCTTTAATAAAGTGTTAATTAGTCTTAATGTACTAAGGAGGGAAGGAAGGGAACATTCAAAGGGGACCAAATCCAAGCTCTTCAGAAACATGTAGCCTAAGATGTCATTGGAACCATCTCTTCTCCATTTGTCAGGAATGTCATGTAGAACAGAATCAAAACCTTGCCTGAGGCAACATGGCAAATCCTTCTGTTTGTAGCATTGCTTTTCAGTTCTGACACGGTTTCATAGAAAGAGGTTAAGTTCTTTGCCAAGACTTGTTAACATGATTTATGCCACGCTGGGTGCTGTCACTAAACAAACTCCCTAATGTGCGTACCCCTGCGCTTGGAGACACGCTGCGCAGGCTGCTGAGCACAATTTCATGTGCAGAAGCTCTGATTACTGCCTGATATGCTTCTTTTTCTTTCTCCCTAGGTCAGTAAAATTGTGTCAAATGTTCCCCAGTTGGAGTTCCTAAACCTGAGTTCCAACCCTCTGAATTTGTCGGTTTTAGAAAGAACATGCGCTGGGTCCTTCTCTGGGGTTCGCAAACTTGTCCTCAATAACAGCAAAGCTTCTTGGGAGACAGTCCACACGATACTGCAGGAGTTACCAGAGTAAGCCGGAGGGCATGGTGGAGAGGGTGTGTGGACATCTGTGTCAGTGCGCAGATTCACCGCGGAGTTGCCACCACGGAAACACTGGTGCTGCAGACACCACGGAGACGGTGTGAAGATGCAGTGGTGCAAGGAGGGCGTGAGTGCGATGCAGCAGCATCTCCCTGGGTGCTTGCTGCTGTGGAGTGGCACCGCGCAGCAGCGTCTCCCTGGGTGTGTGCTGCTGTTGAGTGGCACCGCGCAGCAGCGTCTCCCTGGGTGCGTGCTGCTGTTGAGTGGCACTGCGCAGCAGGCCAATCATTCTCAGGCTAGAAAGTATCCCTGAGAAGCAGTTATCATTTGTAGATCAGCCCAACCTTTCTTCATTTTAATCTTCTGATTACCTGACTTCAGAATTTTGCTTCAGCCCTTTTCTTTTGGAGGAAAAAATAATCACAATATCTCCAAAATATATTAACATTCAGATGATTAAGTACATAGCTGGCCTCATTGGAAATGAACCTGGTATTCTTTTCAATAATTTAAGCAAGAGCCCAGCCTGTATGGCTCAGTGGTTGAGCATCGACCCATGCTCCAAGAGGTTGCCAGTTCGATTCCTGGTCAGCGCCCATGCCCAGGTTGTGGGCCCAATCCTCAGTGGGGGGCATGTGGGAGGCAGCCAATCGATGTTCTCTCTCATCCATGTTTCTATCTCTCTCCCCCTCCTTTCCTCTCTCTCTAAAACAATAAAGAAAAAAATAAGCAAGAAATTATATTATTGTCAGTTTCAAAATGCTTTGTTATGTTTGTATGTATCTTTGGATATGCATCAATGTTCAAAGTAAGTAGTTTAAAGAAATGTATGAAGCTGTAGATGTCTTGACTGATAACATGATAATTATCAATTGAGTCTCAGCCCACTTGGGCCAGCGTGGTTTTCCACTGTCACCCTGATGAGACTGGTTTCCTCACACCTGCAACATCCCGGCAGAGAATGGGCTTTGAATCCCAGTTCCACTTTGTAGTCACAGGACCTCTGATGAGCTGCTGGCGCTCTCTGAGCTGTATCCCTCAAGCATCATTGTGTCCACCTGCAGGAGGAGGAGTGCAGTCTCTGAAACACCTGGCACAGGCCTGTCACAGGGGTGGGATTCAGGAAATGGAGTTGCTGTTTCTGTTCTAAACATTTGTTCATGTTGTTTCTGGAATTTTTCATCTTTCCTCAACTTATGCCAGTCTGCCCCTCCTTCAAGGTTATGCATGCTTTCTGATTATTCTAACTACAATTTAATTTTATTCCTATATGAAATACTACTGTACTTACAATTAGTACTGCTTAATTAAGCACAAAATTAATTTAGCACTGGGTTGTATCTTTCTCTGCTGTATTCCCAGCTGTATTTTAAGCACCAGGAAGACATCTGTATATTTTCTCTACAACACCTAGCTGAGTCTCACATATAATAGGCACTTATTTCTTGAATGAATGAAAATAGGTGCAAAGTACAAAATTAACTGCTTTAAACAATGAAATATTTCCGTTTTTCTCTGCAGTTTGGAGGAGCTCTTCCTGTGCCTTAATGACTATGAAACAGTGTCTTGTCCTTCTATTTGCTGTCAGTCTCTGAAGCTCCTGCACATCACAGACAACAACCTGCAAGACTGGACTGAGATCCGGAAGTTGGGAGCTATGTTCCCTTCGCTGGACACACTCGTGCTGGCCAACAACCACTTGCACGCTATCGAGGAGCCTGACGACTCCCTGGCCAGGTTGTTCCCTAACCTGCGGTCCATCAGCCTCCACAAGTCAGGTGAGGTGTGGCTGGCCTCCTGCGCGCAGTGACCTGAGCTCGTGCATGAAGTGAGTGGATGTGTTTCTCTCAGTCAGTCTGCCATCTTAGAGGGTGTGTCTGAAGAGCGGCATGCAGATGCCTTGGCATCCATTTCCGTGAGCCGAGTGGCGTGGCATTGTGTTAGCTGTTTACCTTTGATGTGAGAGGGCCATGCTGTGAAAGGAGTGAGGCTGGTTAGCCGTGTAGCGAACGGAAGAGCAAGAAACACAAGGAATTGGAGACTAGACCATTTGTCTGGACCTAGGCCAGGGCCAACCCGCTCTGCCTTCCAAACGTGCCTTCTTTCCTGGTGCTTACAGGGAGGTGAGTGCCAGTCTGTCGCCATCCGATTCCGTGTATCACAGCAGTGACTGTTTTTAGCCTCTTTTGAAAAATTAATAAACTTTATTTTTTAGAACAGTTTTAGAGTCACAGCAAAATTGAGCAGAAGATACAGAAGTTTCGGCATGCTCCCTGCCTTCACACATGCACAGCCTCCCCCATCCACGTCCCACCCCCAAAGCGGACCACTTGTCACAGTAGATGAGCCCGTAGCTCACGTTAGGGCCACTCTTGGTGGTGTTCATGTCATAGGAAGACTCATGATGACACGTTTCTGCCACCGGGGTGTGATGTAACAGCTTCACTGCTCCCACACTCCTCGGTGCTCCGCCCGTTCCCCCTCCCTCCGCAGGCCCGCAGCCACTGCTCTTCTCACTGCCCCGTAGTGCGCCTTTGCCAAACGTCGTGTAGTCGGAATCACAGTGTGTAGCCTTTTCAGATTAGTTTCTTTCACTTAATACTTTGCATTTAAGTTTCCTTCATGTCTTTTTATGACTTGATAGCTTATTTATTTTTAGCACTTATATTCCATAAGGCTCAACAGTGCTAGTCTGTTGTCTGGAGGGACCACAGTTTATTCATCCACTCATAAGCCGAAGTACGTCTTGGTTGCTTCCAGGTTTTAGCAGATATGAGTAAAGCTGCTGTGAAGCTCTGTGTGCAGAGCTTTTGTGCAGACAGAAGCCAGGGAGGATAATTGCTAGATCATATGGGAAGAGTATGTTTAGTTTTGTAAGAAGCTGCCAAACCATCTTCCAAAGTGGCTGTGACATTTTGCACAGCAGTGCGGAGAGCCCCCTGCCCCACGCCCTCATCAGCTGTCGGCGCCAGTGTTCTGGGTCCACGTTCGAGTGCGTCTGCAGTGTGCCTCGCTGCGCCTCATGTCGCCCGTCCGCCAGTCCTTGCTGGCACGTGATGTTGAGTGTCTTCCGTATGCTCACTGCCGTCAGTGCATGTCCTTTGGTGAGATGTTCGTTCAGGTCTTTTGCCCATTTCTAATCAGATTGTTCATTTTCTTGTTGAGTTTTAAGAGTCTCTGTGTGTTTTGGGTAACAATCCTTTATCAGATGTGTTTGTAGCACAGAGATTCATTCTCCCAGTCTATGGCTTTTCTTCTTGTTCTCTTGACATTGTCTTTCAGCCTATTTCTTAAAACAACTACTTAACTAAAAACAACTAACCTACAACTGAAAAAACATAAACAGTTGAATTTACCATATAGGTTATAAGGCTGGAAACCAAGTTTTAAAAACTAATATTTTGGGTGCAGAGCTGTTTGTTTCATAGCTCCACACCCCTCGAGCTAACTGTGTTCCCTGCTGGATGGAAATGCGTCCTGAAGGGACGAGGCTGTGACTTGGGACAGCTGTGACCCCAGCCCTCACCGATGCGCCTCTGCCTTTACCACTGCTAGAGGGTGACAGGAACAGGGAGGGACCAGGTTCTCTGACATGGATTCAGCGTGGTGCAGATTGACCGGTTGACACGGATGACGCACGCGCTCGTTGCCGCAGGAAGGGTTTGACTGGGGACAGAGTGAACTTAATTTGTTGCATGTTCTTACCCAGAGGTTCAGATTCTTGTTTTGTTTGCTTTAAATTTTGAATCTTTCCCTGTCCCCCAAATGAGGACAGTATGAAAGAGAGGTCATGTTTAGTTTCTGGTTCTGTTGACCTTGCCCCACTTTAGAATTTGCTGGGTAGAAATTTGAGTCTGACAGTATCAAGTCTGATTAATAGTTATGTTCTGTGACTCTGTATTTGATGAGAGAGTCATTGGTCATGTCACCATTTTCTGTAATTATGACATGCACCCTGCTTGTTGAAATCACATTGACTCCTTCTGCAAGCCCCTGGGGTGATGAGCTGGAACATGAGTGGACGCCGGAGAGTAAAGGTCTCTTCTTGACCCCGGGGATCCCCGGGATCGGAGAGACTGGAGGAACATTTTTATGCTGTTTAAGTGTATTCTTTTTTTCCTTGGATTAAAAAATTTTTAGAATAACTAGTTTACAGTTCTTTTAACATTTCATGTATTATTAGTTGAAGTTTTTTGTTTTTGTATTTTTCTGTATCTTCTTATTTGTACACTTCTCTGGATTTATTTAAAAAATATGTTTTTCAAATTAGGTTTGCAGTCCTGGGAAGACATTGACAAACTCAATTCATTCCCCAAACTTGAAGAAGTGAGGTTGTTAGGGATTCCTCTTCTGCAGCCGTACACCACCGAGGAGCGCAGGAAGTTGGTGATAGCAAGGTATGTCTGTCATCCGCTTCCTCTGCTGCCTCCTCGGGGCCTTGTTCCCTTCACGGAGTGAGGCCCTGTGCAGGAGGGACTGCGTTTTGCACTGGTCCGGCTCGCGACAGACTGCTGGACGGGGCTGCTTGAAGTCCTGGAAGGAAAGGAACGCCATCAGCCAGGACGTGATAGGCCTGCCAAGACTCTGCAGAATCTCCTACCAGATCTATTCTGTTTTTATACTTTTGGATATTTATAATATTTGAAATTTTATTTTGGGTCATGAAGTGAAAGTTGGTACAATCAGTTGTCCTTATTTTCTCTGTTAACATAGTGGTCATTTAATACCACATGATCTCACTTATTTGTGGAATATAATGAACAAAACAAGCTGATGAACAAAACAGACCCAGAGACATAGAAGTAGGGTACAGATTGACAAACCTCAGGAGAGGGGGACAAGCAGGGGGAGGGGAGAGATAAACCACAGAACTTACATGCATGTATGCGTAATCATGGACGTAGAAAACAATTCTGGGGACAGTGGTGGGGTGGGGCAGGATGGGGAGGAAGGTGTCAATAGAGGAAAAAGGAGAAACATCTGTAACAAAAATTAATTTAAAAAAAACAACACAAAACATAGTGGTCATTTAAAGTGTTAATACCCCCGCCCTGGCCGGTTTGGCTCAGCGGTTAGAGCGTCAGCCTGCGGTCCACAGAGACCCGGGTTCGGTTCCCGCTAAGGGCATGTACCTTGGCTGCAGTTTGTCCCTGGCCCTGGTTGGGTTGTGTGGGTGGCGGGCACTCGATGTGACCCTTTCACATCGATGTTTCTCTCTCTTCCTCTCTCTCCTTCCCGCTCTATCTGAGTAGAAAATGGAAAAATGTCCTCAGATGAGGATAAAAAACAAAAAAAATTAAGTGTTAATACCCCAAAATCAGGCTGTTTCATTAAGTGTAAAACATAAGAGAACAGCAACTGCATTTTCTTCTTATTATATAATCAACTTAGATATGATGACTGTATTGTCTTCCTTTGACCCCTGGCTTCCCTGTCTCGAGGCCCAGAGGCTACTGAAACGATCCGTGGGTGTTTATTTCTGCATGTGCCGTTAGCAGCACTGACACTCAGCTAAGCTGTGAAAGGCCATGGGACTTTGGTTTGTACTCTTTGTGTGCTGCACACAGTGGTTTTGAAAAGGGAACAGTAGGCTTTAAGGTTCTGTCAAAGAGAGTGATTATTAAACAGGGTGGTTGGTGGTCTTTCTGGCCACCTGACACCTAGCAGGTCTTCACTGCTGTCCAGCTGTGGGCATGCACATTAATATTTCACTGGAGAAATAAGTTTAGCACACTTTTCTTCTCAGAAGAAGTCTTGCTATGTTTTTATTGTGTATTTTATTTTTTACATAGTTCTTTTGTAAATTTAATAAAGTAAATCCTGAAGTTATATAACCACATTGTACTGACTAGTCTATAGACTTATGCTGTCCAATTTGGTACCACTAGCCATGTGTGACTTCTTTTTAAAATATGGCTGCTAGACAGTGCAGATTACATGTGTGGCTTGCATTATGTTTCAGTTGGACAGTGCCACCTAGAATCCTATTTTGAAAAGTGAGTTATGATTATAAAAGGTCAGTGTCTCATCCAAAAATGAAACTAACTATTGGTCCTTCTATTTCATACCACTTTAGTTTCTGTCGTGACTGTTCACAAGCAGAGCTGTATCAAAGGTGTCCTTTCAAGGGAGTAAGACTGAGCCTCAAACCAATAATTTTATTTCCAAAGCTAAATATTTGTAATAGCTAACATGTTCTTATTTTGTATTTACTTACAGATTGCCATCAGTTTCCAAACTCAATGGCAGTGTTGTTACCGAGGACGAGCGAGAAGACTCCGAGAGGTTCTTCATTCGTTATCATGTGCAGGTTCCGCAGGAGGAAGTGCCGTGCAGGTAAAGTCCCTCGTCAGTCAGCGAGTTCTCTGAGACCATCTAAAACCATCTTGGTAGAGCAAAATCTAGTAATTTATCATTGGACCCTCTTAGAGGATATTGGTGATAGATTAAAAACAAACACATTAGCAAACCAACTTTATCTCATTTTCCACAGTGTATTTCTTCCACCTGCCCTGGGTAAGTCTTTGACTGCGTCTAGCATTCCCACTCCATCCTCCAGCCATCGGCTGCTGTCTGGCCCCTCCTGCGGGCACGTTTCCCCTGAGCCACGGGCTTTCCCTGCACTGCGTCTGCTCTCGGCAGCTGAGTCCTGCAGTTCAGAAGGTCTGGCAAATGTGTGCTAGGTTTTGAGAATATGAGGAAAGGGCTGGAAACAGACTTCTGGAAATGTTACAGGAATGTAGTGTGACTGAGTATGAAGAGAAATGCTGAGGGCTAAAGTAGTAAGTACCTTTAAGTATATGAAGAGTTAATATATATTGTTAGTGATGAACTACCTTTAGTACTGTTTAAATATAAAAGGAAATGAGACAGGTAGGATATAGGTAATATACATATATAAAATTCCCCAAACAGGTTTCTAGGTGTTGGTAACTACATTCAGTTACCCGGAAGTTGTATACTTTTCTTAATGACTAAGAATCATGTGAGTCCTATTTAACATGAGGAGTTTCAGACAAACGATACAGATTAGGACTGAAGGTGTCAAATCACTTGATCTTTCTGGTTAGAAATTTCTGTGATTCAAATTAATCCACTTTTTACAAAGTTCTCTATTATTTAAATAGGTCAGCATTCTGTACAGCTCAATAAGTGCTGAACAAAAATATTTTGTCACATCATTAATAGAATTACAAAGCCTAAGCATTTAAAAAATATGAGACAAATTAAGTAAGGATTTAAAAGGTAACCTTTTAAAATTAGTGAAGCCTTTGCCAGTTGGTTCATTTGGTTGGGTGTAATCCCTACACCAAAAGTGTGCTGGTTGGATTCCCAGTCAGGGCACACACCTAGGTTGTGGGCTCAGTCCCTGGAAGGGGCGCATAAAGGAGGCGACCAGTCAATGTTTCTCACATCATGTTTCTCCGTCTCTAAAATGGAAAAAAAAAAAATCGTCAGATGGGGATTTAAATAAATACATAAAATTAGCTAAGAATAACCAGGATTAAATAAATAAAGTAAAATAAAATTAGCTAGGAATAGCCAGTTAGAGAGAAATAGATATTACCATGCCTTTTAATACAGCTGAACTAATAAGCGAAATAGAGGCAGACTCCTAGACAGAGAGTGGGCTGACAGCTGTCAGGGCGAGGCTGTTGGGGTCTGGTGGGGAGGTGGAGGGGTTAAGGAAGAAACTCATGAATGCAGATGACAGTGTGACTGCCGGGCGGCGGGGAGGAAGGGGAGATGGCACAGGTATGGGGCGGGTTAAATAGTGATGGAAGGAGACTTAGCTTGGGGCGGTGTACGCAGTGCAGTGTACTGATGCTGTGTGTGGGCCTGTGCACCTGACATCTGTGTGCTTGGTTGACCAGTGTCACCCCAATAAATTCAATAAAGGAAAAACAATAGAAGGTAACCTTTTAAAATTAGCTAAGAATGGCCAGGTAGATAGAAATAGATATTGCCATGCCTTTTAATGCAGCCCAGAAATATTAGGTTACACTGTGTAGAAATTTTTTTTTTTTTAGGTAAAAAAATGGTCTCATATCTATAGCTTCATTTGATTCAACTAACATTAATGAAAGAAGTAAATATTCTAACTTTGAGGCAGTCTTCCATTATAGTTTGCTTACTTCCAGTCTGCTGCAAGAAGTAGTGTTCTCTGTCCCTGATGACATTAAGTATCCTAAAGGACATTTATGTCTCTGTACTAGTCTCTGTTCTTGAATAAAGGTCTTAGAAATCATCTTTAATCAATGGAATAATTTATTGGAAGGATACTGAGAAACTACAAGGATTGTCAGGCAGGCTGTGGACTTGGCTTAGACAGGAACCGAGGGAGGCAAGGATAGCCAAGGTTTCAACTCATGGTTTGTTTTATATATCACTGCTGGCCCTGTCTCATCTGGACACTGCAGTGCTGGACTTTACCACTGGACACCTGCAGCTCTGTCATGGATTTTGACTTTCTCCCTAAGTAATGACAGTAATCTCACACTGACCTTTGCTTCATTCTCTCAGGGTCAAAATTATGCATCTGACCGATTAGTGAGCTCTCTTCAAGGCATTTGCTCACAATCTGTTTCTCAAGAGATAGGGAGAGGGATTATCAGCTCTCTGCTCCACTTTGGCTTTGCAGTGAGGTAGATCTTGGAACTTTTCCCTAAATAGGAAAAATTCATCAAAGATCATCTGTTATACTCTGATACGTTGATTACCCAACATCTATACATACATCTTTCCCCCACAGTTACATTTAAAGAATTTATTTTTACCTGCTTTCATATGTTCTTATATAAATGAAAACACATTTTACTTTCCCTGAAATTAAATAACCCATTTATCCTGATCCTGAGCTCTCTGGGCTTGATTAGCTGCATGCAGTCAGGCCATTTTACTTACCCTCTGAAGATCCAAGACAGCGGCAGAGCAGGTGGAAGGCATATTCACTCCCCCCAGTCCCAAACTGTAATTGTAACTAAATGAGAGAACAGTCAGTCTAATAACCAACTGAAAACTAGCTGAAGAGAAGTCTCATAACCAAGGATTTACAGAAGAAGCCACATTGAGACTGGGAGGAAGGGCAGACACCCATAAGGTTGAGAATTGGGAGGAATAGCTCATCTGCAAAGGTCCCCCTGAGGAGTAGCAGGTCTCATCCTCACTCTGGCCTTCCAATCCAAGACAACTAATGCTGGGAAGAGGAGCCCACATAATATCTAGCTGTGAAAATCAGCAGGGATTTTGTCGGCCAGGGTGAGATTGGAGTCTGTTAGAAAACCAGGTGCCTTCTTAAAGCACCAGCACACAAAATCTTATTCACGGCCCCTCACCGTGTGCTCCAGCAGATGGAGTTATTCAAGGAGAGATTGGGCTGTGTGTCTTTTAGGAAAGGGCTAGGGAGACAGCTGCCATTGTCCCGGTGCTGAGTCCCTCTCCCACATGGCTCACAGGCACCATCTTTCCTGGGTCAAGCACTCTGCTTCCATGCACGTCATTCTGGGTGGATGCACTGGCTTCATACTCCTGACTGCCGGTGGCCCCACCCTGCCAAGCTTGGTTCCTGCACAAGAGTTTTCTGGCTGGCTGGCTGCAGTCAGCCTAGGCCTATGCTACAGACTTTAATGGAAGGCTCTAAGGAGGTTCATGTCCCCACCCACTCATCGCCCACCACATGCCCATTCTGGCATCACCATTCCTGTCCAGATCCCTTCCTCCACAACCCAATCTTGGTCTGTTTTAGCTTCATGAATTCTACTGACCTTATCCTGAAATCTCCCTGAGACCACAAAGGTCTGAAGGCTTCAGGTGGTGGCATCTGGCCTTGGTGTACCCTGGGACTTTGGCTGAGTGGTCTCAGACCCAGCATTGGCACCAGGATTGAATCTGTATCAACCTGGTGAACATCACTCACTCCCACCTGATGACTCGCTGAGAACCTACCTCACACAACTTGCATATTGTCAGTGGCTCCTTCAGTGACTAAGCCTAACAGGTGGTCCACAGGTATCTCTATGTGCCTTGGCCCTTTTACTGACCCATCCCCAGGCTTGGTACCACATTAGAGCATGACCCAATTAGCTTCACAAGTGTAACACCTACAGGGAGATCTCGGCAGGCAACAGACCCTACTGGGGCTAATTCTTCTTGGGGTCCACTTTTTCTGGGGTGCATGCAGGACGCAACCAATCAATGTGTCTCTTTCACATCGATGTTTCTTCCCCTCCCTTTCCCCATCCCTTTTCTCCTCCCTTCCCCTCTTTCTAAAAATCCTTGGTGAGGATCAACAAAATAAATTAAAATAAAGATATAGTAAGCATATAAAAGGACATAGAAACCACAAAAAAGAACCAGTCAGAAATGAAGAACAGCATCTGAAATGAAAACTAAGCTGGAAGGCATGAGCAGCAGATTAGATGAAGCAGAGGATCAAATCAGTGATTTGAAAGACAAGGCAGCAGAAAACACCCAATCAGAGAAGCAAAAAGATGAAAAAAAATTTTTTAATGAGGATACTTTAAGGGACCTCTGGGACAACATGAAATATAACAATATCCACATCACCGGGGTACCAGAAGGAGAGAGAGCAAGGGATAGAGAAACTGTTTGAAGAAATAACGACTAAAACTTCTCTAATCTGGTAAAGAAAAGACACAAGTCCAGGAAGCACAAAGAGCCCCGAGAAAAAACGTTGTCTACAAAGGAGCTCCTAGACTGTCAGCTTGTTTCTCAACAGAAACATTTCAGGCCAGAAGGGATTGGCATGAAACATTCAAAGTGATGGAAAGAAAGGACCTATAACTAAGACTACAGAGCAAGGCTGTTATTTAAAATTGAAAGAAAAAAAGAACTTCCCAGCCTGGCCAGTGTGTCTCAGTGGATTAAGTGTTGTCCCATGGACTGAGAGGTCCTGGTTTGATTCCCAGTTGGGGCACATGCCAGGGTTGCAGGCTCAATTCCCAGGAAGAGGCATGCAGGAGGCAACCAGTCAATGTTTCTGTCTCACATTGATGTTTCTATCTCTCTCTCCCTTTCTCTCTCTAAGAAAATAAATAAAAACACATTAGAAAAAGTTAAAGTTAAAAAACAAAAAACACACAAAATCTTCTCAGACAGGAAAAAGCTAAAGGAGTTTATTACCACCAAACCAGTACTACAAGAAAAGTTAAAGAAACTTCTTTATAAATAACAATAGGAGTCCACCTGGCGTGTCTCAGTGGTTGAGCGTTGACCTATGCACCAGGAGGTTGCCGGTTTGATTCCCGGTCAGGACACATGCCCAGGTTGTGGGCCTCATCCCCAGTGCGGGCATGCAGGAGGCGGCCACTCGATGTTCTCTCTCATCAATGTTTCCATCTCTCCCTCTCACTTTCTCTCTATATATAATCAATAAAGGGGAAAAAAATAAGAAAAAAGAGGAACATAATGATAAGGAATAAAATCGCAATACATGTGTACCTATCAATAATCACTTTCAATGTAAATGGATTAAATATTGCAAGTTAAAACAAAAAAGCTGGAGTAGCAATGCTTATATCAGACAAAAATAGACTTTAAAGCAACATATTCAATGGGGAAAAACTAAAAGCATTTTCCTTAAGGTATGGACCAAGTCAACATAGTATTGGAAGTGCTAATCACAGCCATCAGACAAGAAGAAGTAAAAGGAATCCAAATTGGAAAGGAAGAGGTACAACTTACTATTTGCAGATTACATGGTACTGTATAGAGAGAACTCTAAAGATTCCACCAGAAAAACTACAAGAACTAATAAATGAGTCAAGTAGCAGGATACAAAATATTGAGAAATTGGTTGCATTTTTATACATCAATAATGAACTATAAGAAAGGGAAACTAAGAATCCCATTTACAGTTGACTTAAAAAAATATAGTACGTAGAAATAAATTTAAGGAGGTAAAAGACCTGTGCTCAGATAATTAGATAATATAGTAAGAAATTGAAGAAGATACAAATAAATGGCAGCATATACTGTCCTCATGGATAGAAAGAATTAACATTATTAAAATGTCCAGACTACCCAAAGTAATTTATAAATTCAATGGAATTTGTAATCGAATATCAATGGTGTTTTTCACAGAACTAGAACAAATAATTTAAAATTTTATATGAAACCACTAAAGACCACGAATAACTGGAAATCTTGAGAAAGAAGAACAAAGTTGGAGGTATCGCCCTACCTGATATCAAAGTGTACTACAAGGCTGTAGTAATCAAAACATCATGGTACTGGCATAAAAACAGATATACAGATTAATGGAAAAGAAAAGAGAGCCCGGAAGTAAACACACACCTATATGGTCAATTAATATGGACAAAGGTGGTGTAAAGAAAGTCTATTCAATAAATGATGCTGAGAAATTTGGACAGATGCATGGGAAAAAATTAAACCACCTTCTAACACCATATAAAAAAACATACTCAAAATGGATTAAAGACATAAATATAAGACTCGAAACCATAAGAATCCTAGAAGAAAACATAGGCAGTAAAATCTCTGACATTTCTCTTAAACTACAAGAACAAAATCAATATTTTTTTATGATATATCTCCTTTGGCAGGGGACCCTCCCCAAATAAATACACAAATGGGACTACATCAAACTAAAAAGTTTTTGCACAGCAAAAGAAATCATCACGGAAACGAAAAAGACAACCGTCTGATTGGGAGAAGATATTTGCCAGTGATTAATCTGATAAGGGTTTAATATCCAAAATTTATAAAGAACTCATTACTAAAATACCAAACAATTCAATTTAAAAAATGGGCAGAGGACCTGAATAGACATTTCTTAAATAAGGACATACAAATGGCCAATTAGACATATAAAAAGTTGCTCAACATCAATAATCTTCAGAGAGATGCAAATTAAAACCACAATGAGGTACCACCTCACACCTGCCAGAATGGTTCAATAAATCAACAAACAGGTGATGGCGAGGATGTTAAGAAAAGGGAACCTTTGTGCATTGTTAGTGGGAATGCAGATTGGTTCAGTCACTGTGGAAAACAGTATGGTGTTTCCTCAAAAAATTAAAAATAGAGCTGCCTTATAACCCAGTGATTCCACTTTTGAGTATATATCTGAAGAAACTCAAAGCATTAATTGGAAAGAATACATACACCCTCATGTTTATTGCAACATTATTTACAGTATCCAAGATATGGAAACAACCCAAGTGCCCATCAGTAGATGATAGGATAAAGAAGTGGTACACATATGCAATGGAATACTACTCGGCCACTAAAAAGAAGGAAATTTTACCATTTGTGACAGCATGGATGGACCTAGAGATTATTATACTAAGTGAAATAAGTCAGTCATAGAAAGACAAATACCATATGATTTACTTATATATGGCATCTAAAGAATAACATAAATGAACAACAAAACAGAAACAGACTCAGAGATCCAGAGAACAAACTGATGGTTGCCAGAGTGGAGGCAGGTTAGGAGACTGGGTGAAAAAGGTGAAGGGATTAAGAAGTACAAATTTTTAGTTACAATATAGTCACCAAGATATAGTCAGTTATATTGTAATATCTTTGTGTGGTACCAGGTGGGTACTGGAAATACCTGGTGGAACACTATGTATAGTGTATGAAGCTAATACAAAATAACAGTGAATGTAAACTTAGCTTCATGTATTGTACATAGTGTTTCACCGGGTATTTCCAGTCAAACCTGCGGTCTTGATCATCTCCCATCTGGATCAATCTATTCTTGACCAAGTTGTTCGTGGAAAAATAATCTCAGTTGTCATAAAACTTCGGTTCTCAACCTCACAACTTTTTCCTGCTGATGCCTGTATGACCAGTGTCTCTCGGGCGAAAAATGAGAGAATGTGTCTGAGTCAGTTTACCACACCTTGCATTGTTAACATCTCAGGAAATTGTGCTGTATTTTTTGTTATTGTTTTTGCTTTTGTTGCTGCTTATTGTTATTAAATAAGTATAGTAAGTCACCATGGGTACTAACAAGTTTAGTGATAGCAATGAAGTGAAAAGGAAAATTTTGAGAAAAATGATAGAGCTCAAAAAAGAAATAGCTGCAAAGTATGATAGCAGTGGCCACGTGTCTGATCTGGCTACTGAGTATGGCATGCCGAAGTCTACGATCAGCATAGTTTTAAAGCATCGGGGCCACCAGGGGTGCTGACATTGCTAAGGGGGTGAACGTGCTCATGAGGCAGCTATCACAGGCAGCTGAGGAAGGTTAAAACGGAATCATTTGGGGTCTGAAACGGATTAATTCAATTTACATTATTTCTAATGGGAACAAATGATTTGGTTTTGAACAAATCGTTTCTTGAACAGCCTTCTGGAACAATGAGATTCAAGAGCCAAGGTTGCACTGTCCTGGCACGTGGTGGTCTGGAGCGCAGTCTGCTGGGGGTGCTGCCTGGGGAAGGAGTCGATTGGTGACGGTGGGAGAGAGCACCAGGCAGCTTTGAGCACGTGGGAAGCAGAGCACGGAAGTGGGAAGTAACTCTTCATGTGTGTAGCGAACTGCACTTGTTCTGTGTGACTCCGTGGGGAGTGTGGCAGGTCATTCTGGGGAGGGAGGGAGAGGGCAGGGCAGGCCACCAAAGGCCTTGGTGACATACCAGGAGACTAGGATTTTGGGGGTTTTTGTTTTTTTTATTCTCACCTTAGGACATCTTTGCATTTATCTTCAGCTAGAGTGGGAGGGAGAGAGGGAGGAAGAGAGAGAGAGAGAAACATCGACATGACAGAGACACATCGAGTGGTTGCCACCCATGAGACCCCAACCAGGGCTGGGGACAAACTGCAACCAAGGCACGTGCCCTTAGCGGAAACCGAACCCAGGACTCCCTGGTCTGGCGGCAGGCGCTTCCAACCACTGAGCCAAACCAGCCAGGGCGAGACCAGGGTTTTTTGGAGGCAGTGGAAAGTCATCAAAAGGTTTCAGTGGCGAAGTCACATTGGCAGATTTTGGTTTGCATTTAGAAGGAGAAGCTGACAGAGACCCAGTGACCTCGCTCCCAAGGGCATCTTCCGTTAAGGCGGCCTGTGTACTGGAGGTCGCGCTGGAGGTGGCGTGTCTCTCCAGAGGCTCCCGCGGGAGAGCAGATGGCGCCAGGATCCCAAGTCATCCTCTCAGGATACATTGAGAAGTTCTGCTGCTCCTGACACTTAGAGCCCTGGTTTCTCATTGGGTAGGAAATGTCATTTAGAAAGGAAGAAACTTCACGTTTGTGAATCTGGTACCTGTTCAAGTATACATGTTTATTATTTTTGCCCTGCCCTTTGTCAGATGTCTATCTACATTGCCTGTATTTATCAGTTTTTCTTTTCTTTTATGTTCGCTGTATCTCTTAATTTCCTCTGAGAGTTTGAATTTAAATTGCTTATTTAGTACTTCACTAATACCCAGTTATAGTTTCAAAGAGAGAAAACAAGAAAAAGAAAAATTGTGTAACTTTTCTTCTTTAAATCAAAGTGTCGTGTATCTTTTGGGATTCAGTGGTTTATTTTTGTTTTTGAGGACAGTGGGGGAAAGTAAATTCATTGATTTGGGGTGACTGTTCAGACTTTAAACTTTGTTTTTCCTAAGCAGGAAGGATGAGAGGCACAGCTCCCTGAACAGTCGCTCGATAGGAATAAGTGCTGTTGTTAGAGAGACGGCAGGACCAGGACACGTTTCTGAAGACTTCTCTTGGCTTTACTCTCCTTTGGTCCCCAGGATTCCTTGATCTGTGCCCTGGGAAATTCTCACTTGTTATGTCAAGGATTATGTTAGGCATTTGTCCAGTGATTATTTGGTAGTCATCAGTGGTATGCTTTATAAAATATGGAGAGTATGTTTTCTTCCTGCTCGACACTAATGGCTTTCTAAATAGAGCTGATTGTATCTTCCTGTTATTGTTAGAGTAGGGCAGCAGTCTGTATTTGGACACCACCCCAGTGAAGGCTTATTTTGTCTGGGATGCTGGAGAAACC
Source organism: Molossus molossus (assembly GCF_014108415.1). Lineage (NCBI taxonomy): Eukaryota > Metazoa > Chordata > Mammalia > Chiroptera > Molossidae > Molossus > Molossus molossus. Next base: position 689,292 of record NW_023425358.1, read on the forward strand.
CTAGTGTGCTGTGTCCGTTACCTCATACTCCTTCCAGACAGAGGGCCTGCTGTTGTGAAGAAACATTCCGACATAGGACAAGAGTCTCCTGGGGCTCTCCATGTTGCCAGGCTCCATCATCCTCTGACAAGGGCCTGACACAGCAGTCCTCATTCAGCTGGAGGCTCTGGGAAACAAAAGGGGCTTTCTCCTCCAAGCCCAGGAGCCCCTGAAATGCTAGCTTCCCCTGCTCACAGCCTTTGTCATTCAATTACCTTGGGCCCTATTTTGACTTCTTGCCACTTTCCCAGCCCAGCAGAAGATGGGCTGCCTTCCTAATCTTGATTGGAATTTTGTACCAGAATCTGAATGTACCTGCAAAGGAAATAGGGAATAGAGCCAGCCCTCCCAAGTCATGGTCTTGAGGGGTATTCTCCTTAGTGTCTGTCTTAACTTTTGTTTTGGCAAGGGCAAGGGTCCAGTTGTATCTTTTTGTTTTGTTTGCTTTTTAGAATATTTTTCTTTAATCCTAAAAAGTACTGCGAATAACAAAACACTCGTGTTCTCACTGTTTAGAACTTATCATTGTTAATATTTTACTCTTCAAGTTTATTTTTTAATTAAAAGAAAAAGTATTACAGATAAAATTGGAGTGTCTTCTTTATTCTCAGTCCTATTCCTTACTCCAAGAAGTAATCACTGACAAAAATTTGATGTGTATCCTTGGTGTCTACTTATTATATTTTATATATCTATTAAATATAAAGTAAGATTTTATAGTCCTTTGTCAACGTGCAATTTCTTCTCTGTAGCTTTTCAATCTGTTTTTTTTTTTCATTTTGTATTTTTAAGAGAAGTTTTAAAATTTTAATATCAAATGTATCAATCCTCTATGGCTTATTCTTACTTATTTTATTAAAAAAAAAAATATTTTTCTCTCCAAAGATCACTTCAGATAATCTCCTGGGTTTTTTTTTTTTTTTTTTTTTCCTTGAAGTATTTCACATTTATGTCTTTGATCTACCTGGAATCTATGTTTATGTATAGTGTCAAATAGATATCTAAGGGTTTGTCCCCCTCCCCATATTGATATTCACCACTGATCTGTAGTGCCGCCTCTGTCATATAGCTTTTTTTATACACATGTATCTATGCATGGTTCTGTTTAGGGCTCTGTTCTGTTCTGTTGGTATATTTGTTGATTCCTATACCATTACAAATTGCTAAATTATAGTAAATCTGAATTTCCAGTTAGGTTACATTTCCCCACCTAATTGTTACTTTCAGAATATCTTAGTCATTATAGGCCATTTTCCCTATGAGTTTTAGGATTGGCTTATCAACTTCACAAAAACCCTACTGCAATTGGGATTTTTATTGCATTCCCACTGCCTAGTTGGGGAGAAGTGACATCTTGATTCTATTTATTGTGTCTTCTGATCTGTGAACACAGGATATCCTCCCATTTAATTCAGAGCATCTTTTCTGTCCTTTAGCAAGGTTTCAATTCTCTCACAAAGGCCTTACACATCTTTGTTAAATTAATTTGTACGCATCTTCTACATGTTGTTGCTATTTTAAATGTAATTATTTTTGTTTACTTTCTAATTGGTTACAGTTAGTGTATAAGCATGCTTTTATTTTTGTTCCTCTTGGGAATGCAATAAAAATCCCAATTACAGTAGGGTTTTGGTGAAGTTGATAAGCCAATCCTAAAACTCATAGGGAAAATGGCCTATAATGACTAAGGTATTCTGAAAGTAACAATTAGGTGGGGAAATGTAACCTAACTGGAAATTCAGATTTACTATAATTTAGCAATTTGTAATGGTTCCTCATGTATCTATTAGTTTTGCTGATGTATAGAATAGTTAATCATTTATTTTTGGTGTTTTTATTTTCACCTGATGACGTGTTCATTGATTTTGAGAGAGAGAGAGAAAAACAGAAACATCGATGTGAAAAAACCATTGATCAGTTGCCTCTTGCATGCGCCCTGACTGGGGATCGAACCTGCAACCTAGATATGTACACTAACCGGGGAATTGAACCTGCAGTCTTTCAGTGTGGGGGACGATGCTCTAACCAACGGAACCACACCGGTGGGGCTAGAATAGTTCATCTTTGCTTTTCTTTCAGATCCACACAGATAGTCATGTCTGCAAATATTTTTTATCCTCTTTTTTTTTTTGTTTTTTTGGGGGTAGTATGTTTTCCAGAATAATATTAAAACTGAACAGTAAAAGAGGCCATCTTCATCTTTTTTTCTCTCTTTAAAGGGACTATTTCTAAAGGTTTTTTTTTAATTAATTAATTAATTTTTATTACAGATGTTTCTTGTTTTTCCCCACTAATTCCCCTCTCCTATACCCTCCCTGCCCAATCCCCAGCTTTGTTGTCCATGTCCATTGTTCATGCATACATGCACATAAGTTTTGTGGTTTATCTCTCTCCCTCCCACCCCCTTTTCTGGGGATTCTCAGTCAGTACCCCACTTCCACGTCTCTGGGACTACCCCATTACTTAGACTGTTATGTTCATTATATTCCACAAATAAGTAAGATCATATGATGCTTGTCTTTCTCTGTTTGGCTTGTTTTGCTTAGGATATTACTCTCCAGGTCCCTCCATGTCGTCTCAGAGGATAAGAGATCTTTCTTACAGCTGCCTAGTACTCCGTTGTGTACATGTACCACAGCTTTTTTATCCATTCGTCTACTGATGGACACTTGGGCTGTTTCCAGATCTTAGCTATTGTAAATAGTGCTGCTATGACCATGGGGGTACATATATTCTTTCTGAGTGGTGTTTCAGGCTTCTTAGGGTATATTCCTAGATGTGGGATCACCGGGTCAAATTGCAGTTCAATTTTTAATTTTTTGAGGAAACACCATATTGTTTTCCATAGTGGCTGCACCAGTCTGCATTCCCACCAGCAGTGTGCTAGAGTCCCCTTTTCTCAACACCTTCGCCAACTGCATATCTTGCAGTGCTGGTTTGGTGTTAATATATTCTCTTAGCCTTTTTTGGGGGGTGGGGGTCTGGGAAGTTCTTTATTTGACCTTCTATTTTGAATGATAGCCTTGCTGGGTAGAGTAGTCTTGGATTCAGATCCTCGTTTTTCATGACCTTGATTACTTCATGCCATTCCCCTCTGGCCTGTAGTGTTTCTGTTAAGAAGTCAGCTGAGAGCCTTATAGGGTTTCCTTTGTAGGTAACCTGTTGTTTATCTCTTGCTGCCTTTAGGATTCTCTCTTTGTCTTTAATTTTTGGCATTTTAATTACTGTGTGTCTTGGCATGGGCCTGTTTGGGTTCTTATTACTTGCGACTCTCTGTGCTTCTTGAACTTGAATGCCTTCTTCCTTCACCAAGTTAGGAAAGTTTTCTGTCATTATTTCTTTGAATATATTCTCTAACCCTTGCCCATTTTCTTCCTCTTCGGGGACTCCTGTGATGTGAGTGTTATTACATTTCCAATTGTCTCACAGTTCTCTTAAGCTGTCTTCCTGTTTTTTAATTGTTTTTTTCCTTTTGGTTTTCTGATTGGTTGATTATTTTCTACCCTGTCTTCTTATTCACTGATTAGGTCCTCAGCTTCCTCTATTATGCTGGTTAGTCCTTCCAATGTGTTCTTAATTTCTGCTATGTCATTCTTCATTTCCACTTGGTTGGTTTTCAATGTTTTTATATCTTTACTCATGGTGCTGATGTCCTTACTCATGCTGTTGAGCTTCCTCAAGATCATGTCTCTGAACTCTACCTCTGATAATTGGCTTAACTGCATTTCATTGATCTCATCTTCGATAGAGTTCTCTTGTTCTTTCATTTGGAATTTGTTTTTTGTTTCACCATTTTGGCTATCTCAGTGGGTTTTGGAGCCTGCCAAATTTTCCCTGTGGGTGTTGGTGTTCTGCTATTTGTGGCTCCCTCTACTGGGTTTGGATGAGCCTTGGTGGGCCCACTTTAAACACTGCTGTCAAGTCTTATTTTCCTGGGGAGATTTGCAAGCCCAGGAAAGGTTTAGTTATCCTCTAGCTTTTTCCTGGTGGCTAGTAGTCTCAGTTACTCAGTGCCTTGGAATGTAGCCCTGGTGTTCTGCATAAGAGGATTTCCAGAGGGTGGGATAGATGCTGGTTGTTAATGAGCCTCAATTTGTATTTCTTTGCCTCACCTGGGAAAGGCTGAATCTCAGAGGGTGGGGGCTGCTGCTTTTCCCCACAGCTCTGGGAAGGAGCACACTGACCACCATCCTTTGTGGCCGCAACTAAGCAAAAACTCTGGTGCCCTCCAGATCCCTGGTGTCCCAACAGAGTTCCAGCCCAGTCTGCCCTCCCTCTGCCGTAGCCCCCAGGTGAGTGGCTTAGGCTATTTTAGCGCTCTGTCCTGGCTCTCTGCACCGTGGAGCGGGCTTGGTCTTTATTCCCCAAGGGTTCTGCTCACCGCTAAGACTGCTTCTGTCCGTGGGCTCCCAGCCCACCACCGTCTCGCACCTCCGCAGATCCTACAAGTGTCTCTGGTTATATGGTCTTATCCTACTGCTTTTATGTTGCTTTTTTCCGAGGACTTGTGTTTATTTTAGTTGTAATTCCTGTTTGGTCCTGGGAAATGGTCTGTGTAGCTTCCATTCACTCTGGGGCCATTTTGACATCCTGTATGCCTATCTTTTGCACCGCTGGGTCACACAGGCCTCTCTGGTGCTTCAGCACCCTGCAGGAGGTCCTGCAGTTAACTGGATCGCACAGTCCCTGCTGGGTCACACAGGCCTCTCTGGTGCCCCAGGTCATGCCACTGAGGGCTGGGGAGTTCTATTTCTAAAGTTTCAATGTAAAATGTTTTTTTGTGAATGATGACTTTTGCTGTAGGCTTTGATAGGTGCCCTTTATCAAGTTAAGGTACTCACTGTCCCTTTTCTAACAGTTTCTTTTATTTTAAATGAATATTGTTTTCTTAAATAAAATATTATTTGTTTGTTCAGATAAGCACGTTATTTTGTTCTATTAATCTAAATTTTAATCATACATTTTAAGATAGTGAATTATATTTACATTTCTGGAATATTCAGTTTAGTTGTAAAATCATAAATGTTATTTTCAACACTGTAGAATTTAATTGTATAATGTTTTGGAGAGTGTTTCCATCTATTTTCATATTTAAAATTGGTCTGTAATTTTCTTTTCTACTGTTTTTTTCTGGTTTTGTTATGAAGGTTATATTAGCTTCATAAAGTAAATTAGGTTGGTGATTTTTTTTATTGGTCCATTAAATTAATTGGTTCTTATAATTTGAAAATTTTATTGTCATCCATAATATTCTTATGATTTCAGGGTAGATGTTCAAGTTTTTAAATTATTTTAGTCCATTTAATTCTCATTTGAAGTAGGTAATACTTCCATGTGGAAAACAATTAAATTTTTTTAAAAGATTATAGACCAAAAACGAAGTCTTCTCACTTTTATCCTTTGTAACTACTCAGTTGTTTGGTCCTGAAGCAGCTACTTACACTAGTTTCTTGTTATAGTTTCCATTGCTATTCAGTGTGTGAATTTTGTGCATAAATAGTCACAAAACAATACACACTTTGCCTTTTTCATATAATAATAGCTCTTCAACATTATTTCATGATGAGGGATTTTTAGTTGTATCTTTTGTTTAAGGTTTATTGAGGTATAATTGACACAAAGTAAGTTTCACCTTTTTTAGTGTGCATTTCTCAGTTTTAACAAACATGACAATATGTAGCCACCAGCACAATCAGAATATACAGCAGTTCTGTCACCCCAAAAACTCCTGTACTCCTCAGTCCTTCCCGACTCCCACTCTTTGCCAACCAGTTTTCTGCCCTACAGTTTGAATTTTCAGAATGTCACATAAATGGAATCATCTAGAATGTAACCTATTTATTTATTAATTTTTTTGTGTATTATTTATTGATTTTTAGAGAGAGAGTAAAGGAGAGGGAGAGATAGGAACATAGATGACAGAGAACATCGATTGGCCGCCTCCTGCATGCCCACCTCTGGGGATTGGGCCCACAGCCTGAGTATGTGCCCTGACTCCTGGCTGGGAATCAAACCGGCAGCCTCTTGGAGCATGGGTCGACGCTCAACCACTGAGCCAGACTAGAATATAACCTTTTATAATTGAAATTTTTGTTGAGATAATAGTGGATTCACATGGACTTGTAAGAAATTATACAGCCAGATCCCATCTACCTTTTACCCATTTTTTCCTATGAGTAAAATTTTGCAGAACTGTAGTACAGCATCACAACCAGGAACAATTCCAAAAGGTTATGTACTGTATAAGTACATTATGTATCATTTTTGACATGGCAGAATTTTAGAAATAGAGATAAGATTCTGGCTGCTGAGGGATGGGGTGGGAATGGCCGAGCTGGCCGGAGCTGAAGGTGGTTATAAAAGGGCGGCCTGAGTCCTGGCCGTGTTGCCCAGTGGGTTGGAGCGTCATCCCATACACCAAAAGGTCACAGGTTTGATCCCAGATTAGAGTACACATCTAGGGGGTTCAGCCCCCAGTAGGGGCACGAACAAGAGGCAACGATCGATGTCTCTCTCTCAAATCAGTTTTTTTAAAAACGGGCAACCTGAGAGATCTTTGTGGTAATAGAACTGCTCATTAGCTTGACAGTCCTGGTAGGTACATGCATTCACACGGCAATAAAATGCATAGGGCTAAACACATAAATGTGTAAAAGTAAAACTGAAGAAATCTGAGTAAGATCGAGTTTTCTGCAAACTTGCCAGCATTTGGTGTTAACCATTCTGATAGATGAGTAATAGTTTCTTGTGATTTTAATTTTTATTTCCCAGATGGCTAAACACGTTGAACATCTTTTCGTGTGCTTACTTGCCATTGTCAAGCCTCATTGGTGAAGTGTCTATACTTGGGTCTGCCCCTGTTTTCAGTGAATTGTTTGTTTCTTTGCAGTTGAAGTTGAGAGCTCTGGGTATTCCAGACACTGGTCCTTTCCAGATATGTGATTTGCAAATATTTTCTGTTAGTATGTAACTTGTCTTTTAATTTATTTTACGTTAACTTTGATAGCACAAACATTTTTAATTTTGAGGAGTGTGCAGCTTATCAGTTTTTTTCTTTTATTTATTGTGCTTTTAGTGTCAAGAACTCTTTGCCTAGCCAAAGGTCTTGAAGATACTTTTGTTTTCTTCCTAAAAGTTTTATAGCTTTACATTGTACATTTAAGTACATAATTCATTTTGAGTTAATTTTTATGCAAGGTGAGAGGTTTAGGTTGAGGTTTATTTTTTGGCCTATAGATGTCCAATTACTCTAGTGCCATTTATTGAAAACACTATCTGCCCCCATTGCATTGCTTTGGCAACTGCTTTACAAGTCGGAAGAGTAGCCCTGGCTGGTTTTGCTCAGCGGTTAGAGCATTGGCCTGCGGTCTGGAGAGACCTGGGTTCGGTTCCCGCTAAGGGCACGTATCTCAGTTGCAGTTTGTCCCCGGCCCTGGTTGTGTTGTGTGGGTACAACCACTCAATGTGTCCCTTTCACATCGATGTTTCTCTCTCTCTCTCTCTCTCTCTCTCTCTCTCTCTCTCTCTCTCTCCCCCCCCCCACCCCCACCCCCTCCCTCTGTCCCTCTCTCCCTTTCCCTCTCCCCCTCCCACTCTATCTGAACAAAATATCGAAAAATGTCCTTGGGTGAGGATAAAAAAAAAAAAATCGGGAGAGTATGTGAGCATGTTTGTGTGGGTGTGTTTCTGGGTTTTCTGTTCTGTTCCACTTGTCTACATGTCTGTCCATTGCTTCACCACTGCCACACTGTCTTCATTACTGTAGCTGTGTAATGAGCTTTACTATCACATAGAATGACTCTTCCCACTTTATTCTTTAAGATTATTTTAGCTATTCTAGGGCCTTTACCTTTCTATATAAATTTTAGACTAAGCTTGTCTCTGTCTCTAAAAAATCTTGCTGGGATTTTGATGGGAAATGTGTTAAAGCTGTAGATCAGTTTGGGGAAGATTGGCATATTTTTATATCGGATCTTCCAATTCATGAACACAGTATGTCTCTATTTATATAGGCCATTTTTTATTTCTTCCATCCACATTTTGTAATTTTCAGCATACAAGTCTTGTTCAATCGTTTGTTAGATTTATACCTAAGTATTTCACGTCATTTGTAAACACAGAAAAATTTATTTCTGCATTTCTACTCTCTATGACTTATTTTATTTTTGTGCCTTGTTTGAGTGGCTATAACTCCCAATACTATATTGCATAAGACTTAGGTAAGACTGGAATCCTTGTTTTACTCCTAATCTTAGGGAAAACATTTAGTCTTTTACCATTAAGTATAATGTTAGCTATAGGTTTTTTCTGTAGGTGCTCTTCATTGAGTTGAAGTAGTTTCTCTCTGTTTCTAACATACTGAAAATTTTTATCATAAGTAGATATCAGATTTTTTCAAATTCTTTTTTGTATCAATTACTATGATGTGATTTTTCTTCTTTAGCTTGTTGGCAGAGACGCCCTATTGATTGATTTTCAAATGTTAAACTAGTCTTGTGTACCTAAAATAATTTCTAATCAGTCATGATTCTTGTGTTTAAGGTCATGGGAGATATTGGTATGTAGTATTTTTTAAACTATTTTATGTGCTTTTTGTATCAAGATGATACTGGCTAGATAAAATGAGTTGGTAAGTCGTCCCCACCCCCACACACGTCTTCTGTTTTCTGGACAAGATTATGTAAAATTGGTGTTAAATCCTTTTTTTATTATTTAAATTAAAACACATTTTAACTGTAGTAAATACACATAAAGTTTACCAACTTAATCATTTTTTAATTGTGGTAAAATATGCATAATATAAAATTTACCATCTTCACCATTTTCAGTGTATAGTTCAGAAGTGGTAAGTACATTCTCATTGCTGTGCAGCAAGTCTCCGGAACAGTTTTCATCTGACAAAATTGAAACCCTATATCCATGAATCAACGACTCCCCAGTACCCACTCTGTGCAGGCTCCTGAAACCACTTGGCAACCATGAATTTGGTATTTTATATAAAGGGAATCATATCGTACTCATCTTTTTGTGATTGATTTATTTCACTTTATTTCCTCATGGTTAATTCGTATTGTAGCATATGACAGATTTCCTACTTTTTAAGGTTGAATAATATTCCTTGTGTGTACCCACCACATTCTGTTTATCCCTTTATCCATCAATGGACATTTGGGTTGCTTCCACCTCTTGGCTGTTGTGAATAGTGTTGCTATGAACATGGGTGTGTGGACACCTCTTCAAGACCCAGCTTCTCATTTCTTTTGAGTCCCATTTCTTTTGGGACTGCTGGGTTACATGTGCTTCTATTTCTAACTTGTGAAGAACCGCCCTACTGTTTTCCATAGCAGTTGCATCCTTTTACAAATACACCAGCACTGCAAAAGCTTTCCAGTTTTTTCACTAACCAAGACTTGTTATTTTGGGGTGTTTTTTTTTTTATAGCCATCCCAATGGGTGTTGAGGTGGTATCTCATTTTGGGTTTGATTTGTATTTCCTTGATAATTAATGATGTTGGATATCTTTTATACACCTATTTATCATTTGTGTGTCATCTTTGGAGAAATATCTATTCAAGTCCTTTGCCCATTTTAAAATCACATTTTGTTTGTTGTTGTTGTTTAGTTGTAGGATTTCTTTAAAAAGGCTGGATATTAGTCCCTTATCAGATATATGATTCACAAATATTTTCTCCCATTATATAGGTTGCATTTTTGCTCTGTTCTTGGTGTCCCTTCATGCACAATAGTTTTTAAGTTTGGTATAGTCCCATTTGTCTGTTTATGCTTTTGTTGCCTGTGTTTTTGGTGTAATATCCAAGAAATCATTGCCAAGGACAGTGTCAGGTAGCTTTTCCCATATGTTTTCTTCCAGGAGTTTTATAGTTTTAGGTCTTACATTTAGGTTTTCAATGTATTTTCAGTTCATTTGGGGTTTTTTTGTATATGGTATAAGGTAAGGGTCCACCTTTACTTTTTTGCATGTGGCTTTCAGGTTGTCTCAGCATCATTTGTTGCTGAGAAACTGTCCTTTTCTTTTTGAATGGTTTTGGCACCTTTCTTGATGATCATTTGACCATGTACATGAGGTTTCATTTCTGGCCTCACCATTATGTTTTATTGGTCAATATGTCTGTTTTAATGCCAGTACCACACTGTATTGATTACTATAGCTTTGTAATATGTTTTGAATTAAGTATGTGTGAGTCCTCTAACTGTATTCATTTTCAAAATTGTTTTTTGGGGTTCTTTGAGATTCCTATGAAATTCAGGATGATTTATCCTACTTCTGAAAAATAATGCTTTGGGATTTCAATAGGGTGCACATTGAATCTGTAGATTGCTTTGAGTAGTTTAGACATCTTAATAATATTAAATATTCCAAACCATCAACATGGAATCTCTTTCCATTTATTTGTGTCCTCTTTAATTTTTTTCAGCAGTGTTTTATATTTTTTAGTGTAGTTTTACTTTCAAAAACACATTAATTTCTGCTGTTTTTGTTATTTTCTTCCTTTTGCATAATTTGCTTTCTCCTTTTTTTTTTCCTGAGGTAGGTTGTTGATTTGAGATGTTTCCTAATCAATAGCTAGTGCTATAAATTTTTCTCTCAGCACTGCTTGCATATCACGTTTGATATGTTTTATTTTTATTTTCATTCATTTCTATGTATTTTTAAATCATTCTTTTGTCCTCTTTGATCTATGAGTTACTGAGAAATTTAATTTCTAAGTGTTTAGGAATTTTTTTGTTGACTTTTACTTTGTTTCCATTGTGGTTAGGGAACATTGATTCTTTTAAATTTCTTATGTAATATCAATTCTTATAAATTTTTTAAAGTTTATTTTATGGCCTATCTTGGTGACTGTTCCATGAGTGTTTTAAGTAAAGGTGTATTCTGCTATTGTTGTGTGTGGATTGTTCTATATATGTCAGTTAGATATTGTTGATTGATTGTTTTGTTCAAATCTCTATTCTTGCTGATTTTTTTATTTTAATTTAACTTTTGCTGAAAGGAGATGTAGACAGCTTTTTGAGTTTGGTTTCTTTTATTTATCTCAATGCACTTGAGATTCACTTGTCTTATGTGTATCACTAGTGAGATTATTTTTACTGCTCAGTAGTATTCTCTTATATAGATGTAACAGTTTATCCAGCCATTCATCAGCTGAGGTACATTTGTGTTGTTTTCCTTTTTTTAGTAATTTATTAAGAAAGCTTTGATAGTCCTGGCCAGATGGTTCAATTGAGTGGAGCACCATCCCAAAAAGTGGCGGGTTCAGTGTCCAGTCAGGGCACGCACCTAGGTTGGGGCACCTGTGGGAGGCAACCGATCGATGTTTCTCTTGCTCTCTGTCTCTCTCCCTTCCTCTCTGAAATCAATAAAAATCATATTCTCAGGTGAGGATTTGAACAAAAAAGCTTTGAGAAACAGTCACCTACAGATTTCTTAATATAAATTCTTAATCCTCTCACATAAAATGCCTAGAAGTGGGGGGGCTGGGTGTTGGGGACGTGCATGTCTAACTCGCCAGGCTGCTCTCAGTGGCTGTGCTTGTGGCTTCCGGTCAGAACGTGTGAGAGATCTCCTCCCACGTTCTCATCCCCACTTGGTACTTAGTCTTTTTCTTTTTAATTTTAGTCGTTCTAATAGATACAGAGTGGTATCTCATTGTGGTTTTAAATTGGATTTCCTTATGGCTGATAATGTTGAGCATTTCTCATGAACTTATTTGCTATTCAAATACCTATTTTAGTGAAGTAGACACCTAAAATCTTTTGCCCATATTTGTACTGGGTTATTTGTTTTTATATTATTGAATTTTAAGAGTTCTTTATATATTTGAGATATATATCCCTTACCAGAGGTGTGTTTTGTAAATATTTTCTTTCAGTGTGGCTTGTCATATCCTTCTTTTAAGAGTTGCTTTCAAGTAGTAGAAATTTAAATTTTAAAGATATTCAACTTTTTGGTTTTTTCTTCTTTTATGGATTGCACTTTTGTTGTGTTATCTCAAAAATCTTGTAGCATCTTAAGAATACAGAGGTTTTTTAATGTTTTGTAGACATTTTAGAGTTTTAGATTTTACATTTAAGCTTATGATTCATATGAATTAATTTTCTTTATGATGTAGAGTATGGATTAAGTCTTTTGTTTTAATTTTGGCACATAAGTATAGTTGTTACAGCAGTGTTCATTGATAAGACTATTCTCTTTCTATTGTATTGATTTAACACCTGTGTTGGAAATTAATTAATATAGATAGATTCTCTATTTCTGCATTCTCTGCTCTTTCCCATTCATCTGTGTGTCTGCTCTTCTTGCCAGTATCACACTGTCTTGATTACTGTAGTTCTTGATGTTTTGTATTTTTTCACATATAGCTCCTGCACATATTTTGTGACATTTTTACTGAGGGATTTCATGTATCTTGGTCTTGTTATAACTCGTACTATTTTTTTTATTTTAATTTTTTTTTTTTATCCTCACCCGAGGACATTTTTCCTTTTTTTTTTTTTGTTCAGACAGAGCGGGAGGGAGAGAGGAAGAGAGAGAGAGAGAAACATCGACGTGAAAGGGACACATCAAGTGGCTGCCACCCACACAACCCAACAGGATCAGGAACAAACTGCAACGAAGGTACGTGCCCTTAACGGGAAGCGAACCCAGGTCTCTCTGGACCGCAGACCGACACTCCAACTGCTGAGCCAAACCGACCAGGGCTATTTTAATGTTTAATTGTTCATTGCCAAGTATAAAAATACATTTTTTTTATATTGACCCTGTGTTCTGCAACTTTTTAAAACTTACTGGTTTTTGTAGTTGTTTTGTTGATGCATTATGGACAGTCAGGTTGTCTATGTTCAGGCATAGTGTTGGTCTTTTCTAATTTGTGTGACTTTTAAATCATTTTTTAAACTGCTGCATAGAATTTTATTATGTGAATAGGTCACATTCTATTTATCCATTCAGTAGGTAATTTTGACAGGACTTGAATTTAAGAAATAGTGAGTTGAAACAAAATTTTATGAGTTAAGCCTTTGTGAAAATTTGTATGAGAAATACTGAGTCCAGTTTAAGATACTTTGCTTTGTGTGGATGGTGAGACTGTGCATAATCCCACTGTGGTCAGGTACCTGCATAGAATGTGAATCCCATCTTTCTCCCAGGATGCTCTTTGAGACTGTGAACAGCAACTCCTCCCTCCCACCCCTTTCTTCTCATTCTCCTTCTTCTTCTTTCTAATATCTGTAGACATGAGGTCAAAACATGGAAGTTTTTCACTACCTAAAAGCCCCTGATTCTATACCTACGTTAGTTTTCCAGTTTCCTAAAAATTATGTAAAATATTTAGTGTTTGTATTATTTAGTCAGGATAGATAGTTTATAAGGCTGCTCAGAGCTGAGAATGAGTTAACCTTGTCTCTATCTTTTTTGGGTTTTAGATATTATCATAAATTTACCCTCAGACTAAACGTACAGTAGGAACCTGCAAGTCATTTTCAAGTCGTGTGCCAACTCTTCCTTTATTCTGGGCTCACAGACCCATTGCTCAGCTGTGATTAAGGAAAGGCTTCCGGTATCATAGGGATCGGGAGTGAAAGTGAGCACTAAGGGGAAAGGAGCATCTCTCAACCTGACCATCACACTGCCCAAGGCTGCTCCTGTGTCTGTCACACTCAGCAGGTGTGCCTGGGCTGGGAGCCCAGGTGTGAAGGCTGCTGATGGGCATTGAGAGGGGGCTGCCTCGGCCATTCTAAGGGTGGCTTCGTTCTCTGTGGCCCTTTGTCAGCAGCACCTCCAGCCCCACTTGACCAGTGGTATGACTGCTCACTGGCCATGATTCTAAGACCCTTAATGTCGAAAGACGCTCTTCTCTCAGTGGGTGTTTTTATTTCACAGGAAGAAAAGACATGACCAGCGCAGTGCCAGTTTGTCTGAGGGCCGAGCTCTGTGCAGGAGGCGTCAGCATTGGGTTTCCAGCCACGTGCTCCGTTGCCCTGTGGCATGCTGGCCTTCAGGCTGCGAGCAGTAAACTTTGTTTCTCTTGTTTGTTTGTTTTGTTACTCCTCACCTGAGGACACTTTTCCATTGATTTTTTTTTTTTTTTTTAGATAGCGTGGAAGGGAAGGAGGGAGCGGGGAGGGAGCTGGGGGGTGCAGAGAGAGAGAGAAAAACATTGATGTGAGACACATCAATTGGTTGTCTCCTGCATGACCCCAATCAAGGCTGGGGATCGAACCTGCAACCCAGATATGTGTCCTTGACAGGGTATCAAACCTGCGACCCTTGGGTCTGAGGGCTGATGCTCTGTTAAGCCAAACCAGTTAGGGCTTGGGGAGGTTTCTGATGGTTGTTTCAATTTCCTCACTTATGGTTGGTCCATTCAGACTTTCCAGTTCTTCATGAGTCACTCTAGGAAGTTTATATATTTCTAGGAACTGGTCCATTTCTTCTAGGTTGTTGAATTTGGTGACATATATGTAGTCTTTCAGAATATTCTAGTGTGATATTTTGTATATCTGTGATGTTTGTGGTCACTTCTTTTTCATTTATGGTTTTTTTATATGAGTCTTTTCTTTCTATAGTGAGTCTAGCCAGGGGTATGTCAATTTTATTAGTCTTTTCAAAGAACCAACTCTTTGTTGTATTGAATTTTTGTGTAGTCTTTCTGTTCTCTATTTCATTCATTTGTACTCTAATTTTTATTATTTCTTTTCTTTTGCTGACTTTGAGTTGCTTTCTTCCTTCTTTTTCCAGTTGTTTGAGATATAACGTTAGATTGTTTACTTGCGATTTCTCTTGGTTCTGGAGATAGGCCTGTAATGATATAAACTTCCCTCTTATTAGTGCTCTCACTGCATCTTAGGAGTTTTGGTCATATTGTCATTCTCATTTGTCTCTATATATTTTGATCTCACCTTTTATTTCTTCTCTGACTCAGCCATTTTTTAGTAGCGTGTTGTTTAATCTCCACATATTTGTGAACTTTTTACTTTTTCCAGTTGATTTCTAATTTCAAAGCACTGTGGTCAGAGAATGTGCTTGGTATGATTTCAAGCTTCTTGAATTTGTGGAGACAAGTTATGTGACCCAATATATGGTCTCTCCTTGAGAATGTTCCATGTGCACTGGAGAAGAATGTTTAATCAGATGTTCTGGGATGAAGGGCTCTGTAAATGTCAATTATGTCCCTTTGGTCTAGTATGTCATTTAAGGCCAATATTTCTTTGTCAACGTTCTGTTTGAATGATCTGTCTAGTGCTGTTAATGGAGTATTAAGGTCCCCAGCTATTATTGTGTTATTTGTTTTTTCTCTTTAGTCCAGTTAGTAGTTGCTTTATATATTCTGGTGCTCCCTGATTGGGTGCATATATATTGAGAAGTGTTATGTCTTCTTGATGTAGTGTCCCCTTGATCATTATAAAATGTCCATCTTTATCTTTTGTTATTTTGAGATCTGTTTTGTCGCATATAAGTATGGCCACACCTCCTTTTCTGTGGATGCTAGTTTCTTGGAGAATCATTTTTTACCCTTTCACTTTATTATTTAAAAAAAAAAATTTTTTTCTTTATTGATTTTAGAGAAAGAAGAGAAAGAGAAATAGAAACACCAATGAGAGAGAACATTGCTTGGCTGCCTCCTGCAGGCCCCCCACTGGGGATTTGGCCCACAACCTGGGCATGTGCCCTGACCAGGAATTGGCCTGGCAACCTCTTGGTGCGTGAGTGGATGCTCAACCACTGAGCCACACCGGCTGGGCCCACCCTTTCACTTTAAATCTGCCTTTGTCTTTGCAGCTTAGATGTGTCTCCTGGAGGCCACCTATGGTTGGGTTTTGTTTTATGGTCCACTCTGCTGCTCTTTGCCTCTTTATTGGTAAATTCAGTCCATTTACAGTTCAGGCAATTGTTGATGTATGAGCATTTCCTACAGTCATTTTATCTTTTGTTTTCTGGTAGCTCTGTGCCTCCGTTGGTTCTTTTCCTTTGTTTTTCTGTCATTTTTATGTGGTGGTATTTCATACTTCTTTCCTTTGTTTCCTTTTTTTTAAAGTTATGTGTTCAGTTTTAGGGGTTTTGTATGTGATTACTATTAGGATTATATAAAAGAAAGTTTCATCATATATACTTAGTCCTTTTTCTTCTGAGTGTATCTGGTCTCCATCCTCCTTTGCTGGTTCAGACATTTATGCTTTGGTTGTCAAAATTATCCCTGTTTATGCTGTAAGTTTGTTGATGATCTTATTTGTAGTTTTGTGACCTTTTGTTTGTTGTTTCAGGTACAATAACCCCTTGAGTATTTCCTGCAGTGAAGGTCTTCTGGTGATAAGTTTCTTTAGCTTCTGTATGTCTGGAAAAGTCTTTATTTCTCATTCATATTTAAATGATAACTTTGCTGAATATATTATTCTTGGCTGATAATTTCTCTCAGTAGTTAGAGTATTTGGTTCCACTGTCTTCCGTCTTGTAGAGTTTCTGCTGAGAAGACCGATGCTATCCGAGTAGGCTTTCCTTTACAGGTTGCTTTCTTCTTTACCTAGGCTGCCTTAAGGGTCCTTTCTTTGTCTTTAATTTTTGACAGTTTTAATACAGTGTGCCTTGGAGAAGGCCTCTTTGGACGGAGGTGACTAGGTGTTCTGTTTGCTTGTTGGACTCAAGGATCTAGCTCTTTCTTTTCATAGGTTTGGGAAGTTCTCGCCAACTATTTGTTTGAGCAGGCTCTCTGCTCTTCTCTCCCTGTCTTCTTCTGCTTTTCCTGTCCCTGTGCTGCTCTCTCCGATGGTGTCAAACAGTTCTCGCAGAGTTCTTTTATTTATTTCCATGCTCAAGTCTCTCTTCTTCCCCGTGTCATTTCCGTCTGTGATGTCACTAGCCCTTTCCTCCCCTGGTCTGCTGTATCTCCTGTGCTCGCTGGTTCATTATCATCTCTTACTGCGTGCTTCATCTCCAGAATTTCTGCTTAGTTCTTCTTTAAAGTTTTCATCTCTTTGGTAAGGTCCTCCTTTTGTTCACTAATGTGTTCTGAGTGCATTAAATTGCCTGTCTTATTTCCTCATCCCGAGTGTTTTCAGAGCTGCAGTCTTTAATCCTCTGTCATCTATGGCACAAGGTCCTTCCCTGTGTTCCGGCTCCTTTTCTTTCTGAGCTGCCTCGCTGCCTCGGTCTTTCAGGGCATCTGGTGGGCTCCTCTGTCTCAGCACTTGTGTGCTGGCGCTTCTCTGGCAGGTCACTGCGGGCAGGTCTCTGTGTGATGTCCCCGTGGGTGCTGCGGGATCACGAGTTTTCTTAGCTCTGTGCTGTCCTCCACAGCCAGACGTTGCCCTCTGTGTAGCCATACATATGGGGGTTCTCCCAGCCCACTTAGTTGTTTTGCCCTCCCACTAATGATGACCTCAGACCTCTGTGGGTTCCCCCTGCACCCCAACCCTGGGACAGGTCACAGAGTGCACTCTTTGCCCAGGGGAAAAGTGATTCTGCAGTGCTAGTTCTCAGGTGTGCAGGTAATGTGTTTCACAGCCTGACTTCAAGGGGGGAAAGGAGGCAGGCCCTGGGAGACACGTCTAGGAGGCTGCGCGGCCCATGGCTGCATCTCCATGCTCTGTCCTCGCCCAGGTCTCTGGGTTCAGCTGAAGCTTGTATTACTCATTGCTGCAGGAATACCCACTGAATCTCTGCCCCTCCCAGCTGAAGGGAGCACCAGCCACAACCGGATTCTCACTTCTCTCCACCAGTTTATTCCAGTGTGTCCACCTTTATATATTTCGCTGTGTGGAGCTCTCAGGCGAGTTTGTGCATCAAGCAAGGGATCCTCTGTTGAGGTATAGCTGTTCAACTGCTGACAGTTCAGAGGGAGAGACCAAGGGAATCTCTCATGCCGCCATTCCCCTGACATCCCCTCACAGTTGCTATTTTAAGAAGAAAGAAATTTAATACAGAAAATAAGGTGCTTACAAAACTTTGGAAGCTCTGTCTACCTAGAACTGAGCTGCCTCTAGATGCTACACAGAGCTGGCCAACCAAGGGCACCGCTTCCCCTGCGGCGGCGTCTGAGGAGGACTCGCAGCTAAAGTCCTGGTGCTGGGCCGTACACCCGAGGTCGGCAAGTGGCTCCTGGGCACTCTGCTTGAGCTGCAGCTGGTGACCAGGAAGCCCTCTCCCCAGGTTGTTCCTGCTAGATCATATTTCTCTCCCCATGCCTTCTGAATGTGACCGACAGAAGCTAATCTCATCGGCAACAGAGCGTGGGAAATGTTTTCATTTCAGCCCTGCAGTTCAGGGAGGCATTCTAGGAAGAGGCTGGACAGATGAATGAGGAAGCTCATCCATCTTATGCATCCACAGCTTACCACTAGTTCAGAGCTTTTGTTCCTTTTAAAAGATTGTGGCAATAAGGTTATTCCCTCTGTTGACCGAGAAGAATATATCTGCTGAGTAGGAGTGGTAATTGGACTTGGCTTTGGAGCAAGAGTCCGGCAGCCATTGTTTGCAGAGGGCCCTCACGCACTCTGCACTTTAGGGAACAGCCACAGATGGGGCTGCTGAGCCTGTACATGCCCTGCTGCCTGAGGCGACCCCGAGAGAGTCCTGGGCTTCAGTGCGACCAGGAGGCCTGAGAGATTCCTTGTCCAGTCAGAGCTGTGTAGCGGTATATCTATTTGCATTCTCACTGACCAATCAGAGCAGCCCACTCTGACCAATCAGGACATTGCCATTTGGACGAATATAAAGATTTGGGGTCCTTATTTGCATAGAAATGGACCAATCAGGGACTGAGTGCAGATACTGTTCTCTGCATAGGCCAGCTTCACCTTGTCTTATGGAGTGTTCTTTCCTTCTCCATCAAGGCTGTGCTCCCTGACCTGAGCTACAGTGTTGGGGGGTGATGCTGGGGCTGTGATGTTGGAGGGTGATGTTGGGGTTGCAGTGTTGGGGCTGTAATCCTTGAGCTGCTCCATTTGCGCTGTCAGATATCTGAGGTGTTTCCCACTGAGCTGTTTCAGCCGTGCTGTTCCACAGCTGAGCTTTTCACAGCTGAGCCGTTTTCACTGAATCAATGCCTGTTGGCATTGAATTCGTGATGACAACCTTTGGTTGACCATCTCTCTTCTTTTGTTAGTTGCTGATGATGATTTCTTTATCCTAAAAAAATACTATTTTGGACTCAAGTCCTGGGAGAAGATTTTGTAAGCTGCTTCATCATAACACCACCTATTTCAAGAAGTTCTGTCTAAGTATATTTCAGTTATATATTTTCTAAGGGGTGTGTGTGTTTTAATAATGTAAGTTCTAGAACAGCAAGAATGTAATATTGATATATATATTTTTTTATATGTGAAGTGGTAATTTATAAAGTACTACTCAGCTGTTATTTCATATAACTCTTAAGACTATCTTAAAAGGTAGGAAATGCAGACTTTATTATCCCCATTCTACTAACGAGAAAACTGAGATCCAAAAGGTTTGAGTGAGTTTCCAAGTCACGCAGCTAACAGTAAGAAGAGTCAAGACTCAATCCCATTCTGTGACTCCAAGGCCAGTGTCATCCACACACCCTGTCTTCCCTGTGGAAATGACTGCCTCCCTCTCAGGCCACAGCTGTCTCACTGTGGCTCTGGTGCTCCCAGCAACTTCACGTGGCGCTGGTGTAGCTGAGTGAGAGCCGAGAGGAGGCTGGGAGAGGTGGGGGAATGGTCTCACGTGGCCCTCGTCTTCTGACCACGAGGTAACCTTCGGTGTCTTGGTTTTAATAAAGCTAATATCAGATCTTTTTAGCATTTTTCCTTCTCTGGTTTTTAGGAAACTGTTCAGCTTCTTCAGTAAAATCAGACTGATAGTGGAAATAAGACTTTCCAGATGGGACACTTGACCTTGGGACCCTAGTCTCACCTCTGTAACTCACTCTCCTCTGGTGTATCTTGCTCTTCACTACTGCCTTGATCAAGGAACTTGTCTCCCCTGTTCACCACTTTTGTACAAGAATTTGTCCTTGACTCTTCCACAGACCCCTTGTATTGTAGCTGATCAGACTAGGCTGGGACAAACAGGCATCGCCGCAAAGCTGGGTGAACAGACCCCTTGTATTGTAGCTGATCAGACTAGGCTGGGACAGTCAAACAAGGCATCGCCGCAGAGCTGGGTGAACAGACCCCTTGTATTGTAGCTGATCAGACGAGGCTGGGACAGTCAAACAAGGCATCGCCGCAGAGCTGGGTGAACAGACTCCTTGTATTGTAGCTGATCAGACTAGGCTGGGACAGTCAAACAGGGCATCGCCGCAGAGCTGGGTGAACAGACTCCTTGTATTGTAGCTGATCAGACTAGGCTGGGACAGTCAAACAGGGCATCGCCGCAGAGCTGGGTGAGCAGCTAACATACAACTAGATGTTTTTGTTTGTAAGTTTTGACTCTCCAGGTCCCAAGAGCTGCTGGCTACTTCCATCTTATCTTCCCATCTGCTCCAGGGAGCATCTCTGCCCTTCTGCATGATGACACCCAGAACGCAAGGTCTACAGATTGGACTCCTCTCTGATCTTTGTAGTGTCTTCTGTTCTAGGTTCTACTGTCCTTTCTAAGCCTGTTTCCATATGATGCTTAGCAGCAGGCGTGGTGACCCTCTTGAGGAGAAACTCTGTCCACAGGATGTGGTTTTGTTGTGACCTCAAAAGGGCCACATGTCAGACCACAGTCCGCAGTGGTCGTCAGACAGGTGCACAGATAGAACACTGGAACGGGGTATTAGGAAATGTTGAGTATTGCAGTGTGATTTACCAGCAGTCGTGAAAAAGTTTGTACTTCAGTTGCTAGTGGCTTAAGCTGACACTGTCCTTTTATCCTTCTAGGTATCACGAACTGATCACAAAATATGGGAAGTTGGAGCCTTTGGCAGAAGTGGATCTAAGACCCCAGAGCAGTGCAAAGGTCGAAGTCCACTTTAACGATCAGGTGGAGGAAATGAGCATCCGTCTGGACCAAACAGTGGCAGAGCTAAAGAAGCAGTTAAAGACCCTGGTCCAGCTGCCCACGAGCAGCATGCTCCTCTACCACTTTGACCACGAAGCGCCCTTCGGCCCCGAGGAGATGAAGCACAGCTCGCGGGCCGTGCACTCCTTCGGCATTCGGGACGGAGACAAGATTTACGTGGAATCCAAAACAAAGTGACCTCTGAGCCCAGACTTGTCGACACACACAGGACTTCTCGCAGGGCATCTGTTTCCATCGGTTTCTTTAGGAGGGGGAAGATTGTTTTGTTTTATGTTGCTTTGCTAAGGTTTGGAGAGTGATGGTGTTTCTTTTCCCCCAGAATGGGTAGGGGCTGTTGAGTACTTTTACCAAGGTCTGTGCGGCTCCGCCCGCGGAACTGCCGCAGCCGCAGCCTGTGCGCCCTCCCTCGGGGAAGGTGCGGGCCTCCCGGGCCGTGTTCTCTGGGATCGCCAGGCGCACCGGGGCGCACCCTGGGCGGGCATCCGAGAGGTCAGGCAGGAGACACGGTCTCGGGGCCTCTGGGGGGCGCAGTGCTCCGGCCCTCCCCACCCCCCCTCCTCGTGGTTTGGCTCAGTTTTTACTGTGATCTGTGTCAGCACATGTTCACTGAGAGTTTATTCTGTCCATGATTAACTTCTCAACTTGGGTGATTGGTTTTTTTCTTTATTTCTCCCTTTTGAAATAATTTAAAGTGTTTTGAACATTTTCAACCTGACCCTGATCTCAGGTACTCAGTTATAACCTATGACTCTTAGGGTCTTGAAGAAGGTGGACGAGAGGAGACCCCAGGAAAACTGCTGCTGTCCTCAGCCGGCAGATCCGACCTCGCTGGGTGTGGCTGCCCGTCCCAGTGCTCCCCACCCTCCACAGCAGTCATCGCGGTCACGCAGGGGACGGGTCCGGTTCCGGGGCTTCTTCTCTGGGCTTATTGAATGTATTTCCGCAGATCTGTCTTTTCCTTCATGACTTAGACTACTGGGAATAGAGGCCTGACCCGCAGCCCCCAGTAGAGGGCTGCCTGGCGTGCAGGGGCGGGCGGCAGGGAGCCGCAGCGCGGGAGGGGTGCGCGGCCCTGCCTGCCGTCCTTCCAGGGCCCTGCGTGAGCACGTTGCATGAGCGGCATCATCATCAAGGGAGCCTGCGCCAGCTCTCCCCGGGACTTTGTGATGTCACCGTGAGCAGTTCTTTCTGTTTTATAATTTAATTTAGTTGCCCCTACAGAACAGCTCTGACTCATTTATGAGTAAAGTATAAGTGTCAAAACTTCGGAATTGCCTCCAAGTCATAGTTTTTGCAGAAGCATATTTAAAGCACTTTTCTCTAAGAGCTAGTTCCTTAGTTGCGCCGAAGTCTTTCCATTGGTCCATTCTTTGCGTCTCCCTCATCTGTGTCTGTCCCCGCCCACCCTGTGTGTGGGCGGGGCTTGAGCGGCAGAGCGGGTGCAGAGGGCGTGCTTTCGGAGGGTCGCGGTCCTGCTGATGCTTTGACCTTTCCCATGATTCCATTGCTCCTACAGGTTTCTTATGAAACCTGTAGGTGGTTTTAGGTGGTTTGTAAATTCATGTATATGTTGTTGTGTTTGTTATTGTTGCTTTTTCATTTTTCCTGTGCCATAATAACAGGTATTTATTCTCCTAGTGCACTTCAGGTTCAGTATCTGTGAAGCCTTTGACCCAGGCCCACTGAGTCAGATCTCCGTTCACCGTAACGCTGAGGGTAGAGACCAAAGGGTTTGAGATGACGAATGAGGCCTGTTCGCCTACTGCTGCCAACTTTACCTTTTACAATCAGAAGTCGAGCTGTGGTGACCCAGGCTGGGTGTAGATGAGAATAATTATTTCGCAATCAGAATTTTCTGCCATATTTTTGGAAGTGGGAAGAGCGTGTGGCTGGGTGTCGTGAAGATGACACTGTGATGCTGTGTGTGTGTGTGTACGGTCAGTTTGGAGAGAGGAGCCGAGCCCTCTGCTGTGTCAGCCTGGGAAATAGACGTGCCCTTAGTTTCTGAGGTTGTGTGACCCTGACCCACAGCAGACAGCAGAGGGAACACTCAGTGTTATTCTAATCGCAAGTGGAGTGGTCACAATAAGATATTTTATATATGATAAAGTTTTATGAAATGCTTTTTTACTATGAGACCGGTCCCTTCTGTTGTTGCAGAACACTGTCGGTCAGCTGCAGGTAGTTCTCCACCGCGCCTGCACGTCAGGGCTGCTCGTTGGTTCCGTGCGGGTGTTTCCAGGCTGTTGTGACGGGCAGTTCTAATAACTGCTGAATAAGTTTTGATTGAGACAAAACCTAATACAATTACTGGTCTTTTAGAGTTACAGAAGTAAATGAGAAAAGCTATTTGAGCATGTGTACTTGTAGATTTATTTGAGTGGCTGAGTAAAGATGCTTCTTTTGAAATAAAATTGGTGCTGTGTAGACAATTGTAACCAAAATTATTTTTATAACAGGCCAAAAAGAGAGGACACCATGTATCTTTGAGTCTACAAGTAGGCCTAGTGGATTGCTGCTGCTTCTCTGTTCTAATGCTGACGTTTAGGTTCAGTGCGAGCACAGTACTGACACGTAGGAGTCCAAACGCTGTCGTGGCATCACAGATTTGTCGCTACAGCACAGTGTGTAAAATATCTTTTCTAAAATGGAAATTCTTCTCAGTTATGAAAAAGGAAAGGGGTAATAAAAGAAATCCAAATCAAAACCAACAGATCCTTTCTACCATGACAGCATGTAGCTAGCTGCTGAAGCCACAGTAGAAATCAATTTTCTAAATTGGATTGTTGAAATACCCCAAAGTGTTTTAAAGAAAAAAAAGTTCAGAGTTGTATGTCTTGTTTTATGATTAGAAGTTTCTATTGTTTCTGCAGCCTGTTGCCACCATTGCCATAGATAAATAAGAAAGTAGCAGATGTTATGTAACCACTTGTTTCTTTATAACCTTTTAATGAAAATCAGCTAAAAACATGAGCTGTGTGTAACAGAGCCTAATGTTACTATGCTGTGTTGTAAAATTTTGTTTACAGAACAGAATGAAAGTCCAGTGCTAACCAGTCCGCGGGGCTGCCCGTCCGCGGGGACGGAGCGCACAGCACCCGCCCAGGCCCTGGGTGCCCTCTGACCGCACTCTGCTGGCTGCGCCCAGGGCGGGGCGCCGTTCTCTGCCTGTCACTGCAGCCAGCAGGTCTCCCCTATTTCACTTAGCTTGGAAATACAACCGACTGCTTTCAGGACACCCGGAGCTCTCCGTGTTACCAGAAGTGTTGTGAACACTATTTTCCATAGGTGCTTCCTCAAACACACACCCATTGTAGTGATGAGGGGCTGGCTCTCAGGTCTTGCCAGTTGTCTCCTGCAGTTGATGGAAATATATATTTTATTTTAGAATATAATTTAACATGTTCTTTGCACTTTTTATTAATATATAGAGAGAGTTAATCTTTAAAAAAATTAAAAATCCAAGTCCGCTTTCTCTTTGTGTTCTGATTTTTTTTTTTTCTCGAGTTGTGTGGTCAAGATGTATGTTTATTTTTATATAACTAAAAATTGACATCAGTGCTGTGATGGGGTCCTCTGAGGACTGGCCTCAGCTGGTAAGAGTTTCACCATCTTAACAAACTCAATCGGAGTTTTGTTAAAGTTAAAAATCAAAACTGAGAAACAAAGTTCATAGGAAATGTGTTACTGTTTCTGTGTTAGCAAAATTACATACGTCTAACATGCTCAACATTCTTTAGAGATATTTGGCACCCCCTTTTTTGAGTAAGAATGAAAATCTCATCTTGATGATTTGGAAATTTGTGATACTTTTTTCCTTTGAAAAATAATTTTCCATAGGAATTATAGTTTTGGACATTTGAACCCTACCTGCTTATCAATAATTTCTTGGAAAACTTATACATTCACCTTAAGCCAAGAACTAAGGCCCAAGAACTGTACTTTATTTCTGTTTCTAAAGGAGAGTCTTTGACTTCTCAGTGCTTCAGAAGTGCATAAGTGTCATGACCTGTTCAAATTTAAAATCATTTCTACCTCATTCAGATTTTAAAGAACTATAATTTCAACCTCTGTGCTAAATTCTATTTAATTAGTATTTATTGTTAGCTTCCCTGAGTACTTGTAAGTACACTGTCTACTTGTGAGGTAAACATGTCAAGACATCAGCACTCACTGGACTGAAAAAATACTGTGACTTTCACATGACAGTGTTTATAACACAGTGCTGACCTTCGACCTTACCTTTTTCTTCTCAACTCTTCTCTGGGAAAAAAACAAGTTCTTCAGCTCAGACTTAGAGATTCAGAGTGCAAATGTAGCCAGGTAACTTCTGAAACGTACATAGGTTGTTACAGACCTATCGTCAGTCGTTGCACCTGCTTTAAGTTTTCCTGTAACTGAGAATTAGGAACTGAGCTAATCCATGAAAGGGGTAACACACCACATTGTAGTGCATCTTCTTAAAATATAATGTGTTTCTGATTCCTTCAGAAATTTGAGTGTTAGCACTAGAAATGTTTAGCATTTTTCCCAAAAAACTAATGTACTAAAATATTTATTCATATATATGTAATGAAGGTAATATACAAGAACCTATTCTTTTGCTTCCACCTTACCCTGAACTAAAGAAAACAACACATTAGGATTCAGCATTATTCTGC
Organism: Molossus molossus; assembly: GCF_014108415.1. Taxonomy (NCBI): domain Eukaryota; kingdom Metazoa; phylum Chordata; class Mammalia; order Chiroptera; family Molossidae; genus Molossus; species Molossus molossus. The sequence continues at coordinate 714,975 of NW_023425358.1, forward strand.
TGAGTTACTGGTGTTTTTACAACTTCATTTCAAAACACTGAAACAGTGACCTAAATAATAATTAGACCTAACAAACAGCCAACAAGAATAAAGGAAACACGTGCTCTTTAAACAGGTAAACTAAGAACTGCTGACAGCTGCGCGGTGCTCCGGCGGCTGGGACTGTGTGCTGCACAGCTGGGCTGGGCCACACGCTCACGGTCAGGAACGCCGACGCCAGGTGTTCCTCAGTGCGCTGGCCACACCCATCTGCCCGTCAGCCCACGTTCTCCGCCCTCCGCGTCCCGGAGTGGTGAACTCGGTGCGTCTGTGACTGCCCCTCTGAAATGCCTTGCTAGGCGCTGAGGCGCCCTGACAAGGGTAATGAAACAGCAACATGATGCAAGGACACTGACAAGTTGGTTTCTAACCTGAGAGCATTCTAGAGCCTTGAAACTGTTTCAGGAGACAAAGGTGAAAGAGGTCACTCTGTTCCAATTCAGACTTGAATCAAGGAGACATCAGTGCCCCAGTAAACGTAAAATTGGTATTTACAGAAAAACTCGTGGAGCCTGTATTAAAGGTTTGATACGGGAAGGATGAGGCTGTCACTGCTATTGTTTCTCCTGGGATTTGAGAGCCTTGAGAAGAACAGAAGTATTGTTTGTAGAACAGAAGAGCCGGACTATCTATAATGGTCGGCAGGAAGTAGGTCCACCAACAATTATTATTCGATTTCAGTTTGCGTCTTTCCCAGACCCTTCTTGAGTGCTGCTCAGTCACTATAGGTAATGCACTTCAGGTGTTAATCAGAATGGGAATAAGAGGAGGCAGATGTTCAAGCAGACTGAAGAGAAGGGATGTTTTCTGATATGTCTGCAACAGGTGAGGCAGATGTAAGCATCACTCCACTGTTAGAGAATACAGTTAGGACATTATGAATGGCTTTGGTTGTGTTAAAATTTTGTTTGATTTAAATTCCAATTTGTTTACAAAAAGAAGTCTTTAAATGTTAAAGGAGGTATACATTAGAAAATCCCATTCTAACCCTTGTACTCTATCTCTTATTATTAGCTTATGTGTCTTTCCAGAGTTTAAACAAATATTAGCAAAGGAGACTATATCTTCATACAGTTCCCCTTATAGAGTCAAGTTAGTATGTTACAGAATATCATGCACCTTGCTTTTATTAAAACTTAAAATGTTACCCTCTCTAATAGCAGTACCCAGGGGGTCACCTCACCCTTTGTTGGCAGCATGACATAGGTGTAATTTGTAGCACTGTGACACACAGCCTCTCTGTCTTCCATCTGCTGCAGTGAGCACATACTCTTCCCCAGGTCTGAGATAAACCTGTGGGACGCACTTGTCCGTCACCAGGCTGCTGCAGACTTCCCTGCTGCTTACTGTCCGCTGGCTGGGAGACTCGCCACTGCCCACAAGTCTTCATGTTCTCTCTTCAGGACACTTCCCCTTGAACACAAAATACATGACAGCATGTATCACCGAAAACTCCACATGTTAGAAAGACGCCTCCTAATCATTGTCTCTCCAGGCCACCTGACGGAGGCTGTGAAATAGCCACCGTCGCTTCAGGCTCACACACGCCGAGATGACCCCTCTATACACCAAGCTTAGGCTCGTTTCTCCTTGCCGTGTGCATCCCACGCCCACCCACACGTGCATGTGTGTGACCTGCGTGGGGGGGCACTGATGCGACCGTGGGAGGTGCACAGAGTCCAGGCCACTCAGTCACACAGCTTGCTCATGGCCAGTGCCAGGCGCCCCTTCCTGTCCCATGACAGGTTCCCACCAGTCCCACTTGCTGTATGACCTGATGTCCAGCAGGGCTAGCTTGTGGGAGACTTCTGGGTGCATGACTCGTCTTGGTCAAGTGCTCTGTACTGGCTTGGCTGCAGGTTTGCTGCTCTTGCTGCAGGTGCGTGACCTTACTCCAGAACTCAGAGGCCTGTGGGCTGGGACTCGCCCTGAGTTTTGAAATGAACCGTACATTTCAACTTTTCCACCACTGACACCCTTCAACAACAGTCTCCCGAACATGTGACCCGCCTGGCAGGCTTGCTTGCGTTTCAGCCTGGGGCTGCGACGTCAGGCTGGAAGGCGCCGTGTGACCGCGATGTGGCCAGCAGTCCTCCTAGGCATGGGGTGCTCGGCCTCTCCCCAAAGGAAGCTACAGAGAGCGGAACAGTTCCTGCTCGAGAAGTTACAAGATGCAGCACTTTGTTTCGCCTAGCTTTTACTTTGAAAGGGAGGTCCAAGCATGAGCCTGACCACTGCGTTGCTAACAACCGTTGCTGAGCAGCTCTGAATCCTTGAAGGATTTGTCTTCCACCTCCGGGAGCACCTGCCTCACCAACGCCGCTAGCCTGTCAGCTTAGTGTTACCAACATTATGGATCACGGTGACGTTCTGTAGAATCCAGAGGGTCCCGATCTCAGCCCTGGGGAAAAACGATAAATATATTTTGCTGTCTGTTCTATTTGAACATGAACTATTTCTGATCTTTGTTCCTGATTCAGGTGGGGAAGAGATGCATTTGCCAACTGAATGGCCACATATCACGCACCTGAAGCCATGTTCACTGGCTCTAGGGTGTGAGCAGAGCAGCTGCTGCTTGGGCTGCTGCCCGCTGAGCTTGCGCCGTCCGTGGGCTGTCCTGAGGGTCATCGTGGCAATTCAGTGGGGTGCAGTGGAGCCCCCCGCTCCGGCTCGTTAAGTAAGAGTGGCACCAGTTTTCACCACCTGCCCCTGACCTCAGGACGCAATCCTGTTTTGTGTTTTCTACCTCGGCTGGAGTGGACCCACAGACCTAGGACCCAGTGTGCTCAGTGCATCTATCTCAGTTACATATTGGAACCTGAAAACTGACATTCAGGTGTGCAGCCCTGTGCCCCACCCCATACGCTAGGCTTGGCCAGGACTCCTTCCCGGAGCCCTGTGTGTTCCCACTCTATCAGGGTCTTTGGGTATCAATGTGAACTCAAACCCCGGTCCAGTGACAATTTTGCCCCAGTCCTCAAAATGTCTAGGCATCCCCTTGCCCCTAGTCTACAGTCACTCAAGAAAATGGCCATAGGTCTTTGGGGGAAAGGACTGGAAGGATCATTACCATGTGTGCCTGCCCTGGTGGTGCAGGGTTCTTCCCTTTGGGGACCCAGTCACCTTTTCAGTCTGTGGATTCCAGATTTCAAGATTGACTCAGATTCACAAACAGCAACTTTTTATTGGGGCAGCGGCCTTCGGGCTCTTGCTCACGAAGTCTCGCTCTTGTTTTTTTTTTTTTTTTTTTTTTTTTATCCTCACCCGAGGACATTTTTCCATTTTTTTGTTCAGGTAGAGTGGGAGGGAGAGAGAGGAACAGAGAGAGAGAGAAACATCGATGTGAAAGGAACACATCGAGTGGCTGCCACCCGCACAACCGACCAGGGCCGGGGACAAACTGCAACCGAGGTACGCGCCCTTAGCGGGAACCAAACCCGGGTCTCTCAGGACCACAGGCCGACGCTCTAACCGCTGAGCCAAACCGGCCAGGGCTCGCTCTTGGTTTTATACTACAAGAAGCAATGCCCTTGTGGCTTGCCATGGACTCTGCCCCTCAGACGCCATGCTCCATTAACCATCCCCACAGCTCTCTGAACCAGGCCCCTTGGCGCTCGCTCTGGTCTGTCAGTCATGGTGAAGATGACGATCCCCGGCTACCTGGCTTCTTGTTTCAGGCGCCCACAATGTCCCTGCTGTCAGACAGTCAGGGCCTGTGACCGCCCTCCTGCCGCGATGCCGGCCTGCAGAGGAACCTGCCTGAGCTCGTAGTGTTGCCTGCGCTCTGCTCGCCAGCAGGTTCCACCGGCTTTGGTGGATAACGTGAGCTTTCTCAGGGAACAGGGGCATCGGGAGGTTCTCCGGACTCACACCATGTATCTGGTCCAGCACGTTCACATCCCTGAGCCTTTCCATTCCTCTGTCGTCTGTCAGTCATTTAGGCATTTCAGCCTCACTCAGCGGAGGCTTCTAGGAGCTGCCCTGGCAGCGACTTTGGGTTATCCCACATCCTTGCCAGTGTGAAAGGCTGTTCCCTAGAGAGTGCCCCAGTCAACAGGCATTCCCTTATTCTGGGTGTGGCCCCGCCTCCTTGACAGCACCCTCCCAACAATCCAGGCCCACGGGGACTTCTCTCCCCCACTCTGCGCCAGGGCCCCAGGTCCTGCCGCTGCCGGGGGTAGTCCTCCGGCTCTCACCGTGCCCAGCATGTCTGGCCTGGGTCCTGCTGCAACTTCACCTGATCATAAGCCAGCAGTGGGGAGAGGGAGGGGGAGGGGAGCAGCTTCTAAGAAGGGTGGGCACTGGTGCCTTGTGGGAGACAAGACCTGCTCTTGTCTTCCTGTTCTGGGAGAAATTTTTGGCTCTTAATGGGGTTGAGTTAAATATGTCTGAGGGCTCAGAAGTCTGAGAAACTCAGCCACAGTCCCTGGGGACATCTCCTGGAGGGTGCCTTCACACACACACACACACACACACACGCGCGCATATATGCACATGTTTGTATATGATAAATCTTATCATATAAAGTTATATATATATGGTTTTCCCAGTTAGGCCCTGATTTTTGCACAATAGAGCTGCCTCAGTTGAGTTTTTTGTCAGCTCAAGTAACCTCTCTAAACCAATAATTGCTCATTAGAGAAGTTCTGCTTTGGGTGGAAAATATTAGGCCATTGGCCAGGCACTGCCCCAAGAGGAATGACCTTTGGCTTCAACCCCGAGGCTGAGCCTGTGAGAAACCCCTGCCGAACCCACTGGCCCACCACAATTCTCAGTGCCTTCCTTCTGCTGAGCTCAGAATCTCTCTTTCATAGAAAATGAGTAAGAAACTTAAGAAAAACCAAATCAAACCCTCAGCTTTAGGGAATTACAGATGTTGGGTGTCAGCGTCTCTCCTCCTGCAGAAGCCCGGGCTGTGCAGTCTGTGATGCACAAGCACCTTTGGTCTGCATCTTGTCAGAAATCTCTGCTCACTTTGCACCTTCAACAAAACCAGCCCTGCTGCCAGTGGGTCATGAAAAGATTTTTGTCCAAACTCCTAGATACAGACAACAAAACGATACTCCCCCATGGGGGAGGGGTTGGGAGTAGGCGAAAGGGATTAAAACGCCCGAATGGCCCGTTATAAAAAGGATCACAGGAATGTAGGTACAGCATGGGGAATATAGTCAATACTATGACTGCTGTGAGGTGCCGGACGGGGACCAGCCTTCTCGGGTTATATGTCTAATCAGTGCTGTACACCTGAAACTAATATAATATTGCATGGCAACTATACTGTAATAACATTTTTAAGCAATCAAAAAAATAAATAAGATAAAAAACGGCAAAAATAGATGTTTTTTTTCATTTCTCCATCTGTGGCCACTGAGTGAACACCTGAAATGCCCCCTCACTGACCAGCTTCCTGCCGAGCAGACCAGCGCCCCAGACGCGGGCCCTGCCACTGGGTTCTCAGTGGGACGCTCTCCAGGCCTGCGCCACCCTGTGCACCTGGTTCTGCCCAGAGGGCATTTGTCTCAGCGGGAGTCCCACCTCAAGAAAGACGCCGCATCGCATATGGGTCAAAAGGCTGCGACACAAATACCCCTGAGCGCAGGAAGGGAGACGAAGCCATCACCAGGCCTGGGCAGTTCTTAAACAGAACCGACCATTTGCTCCCAGACTTCAGGTCGACTGCGGGGCTGAACCTATAAAACTAGGCAAGGAGGGGTTTTCCAGGGGGGTCTAGGGTTAATTTTATTTTGGTTAGGCACTTAAAATTAGATGTTCTGTTCCATAAACGTGCTTTTGGAGGGAAATAAACACTTGATATCTGTGGGATATCCTGTGGAGGGTCCTTAGCACAGTGAGAGCGCAAGCTTAATGTGAAGCTACTGAAGTTTGGGCTTTGAGAAAAATATCGAATAATTCATACTAAACAATTAGTATCCCAAATACTCTTGCCCATTTTAGGACAACTTGCTCAAAACTGGAATTGTGTTGTTTGGTACAGTCGACATTTAACGTCTGGTCAGAGACAGATTTGGAGAACTCAAATATTTTCCACTGATTTATATAGAGTTTTTTCCTGTTACATTGAAATGATTTCTTTTTAAACAAATTTTACTCGAAATATTTTGCATAGTAAACTTAGTTTATGCCTTAGCCAATTTGTCTCATTCTTCGTCTATCTTCGCGTGGTTTTCCTCGTTATAATACATCTTCAATCATTTACTTACTGTCAGAAGGGGTCTGTCTGCCCCTCCCCCTCGAAGACCTTCCCTGGGCTTCACGAGGCTTCCAGAACGGGGTTGGCTTTTCCTGGGGAAAGCTCACACCACACTGTTTACCTCCTTCAGTTTTGCTAGAAAGGGCCTAGACTGTCCCACGGCACAGTGTGGGCCACAGAGGAAAGAGAAGAAATGAAGCCGAGAAAAGTTTGAGAAACTTTCTTTAAATACTCCGTGCACACCTGTGAAAAGCCGAGCAGAGCCGACCTGTGGCAATGGTTCAAACCCATGGAAACTGAAAAGACTTGAGTAGAAAACCAGCCTCAGCTACATGTTGGAGGCAGCAGCTTTGTCTGAGTTTTAGTCCCATGCTACTGGATGCTAATTCTGTAACGTTATACAGTTGCCTTTTTTTTGGGTACAAAAGTAGAAGGGGGGTTTCTTTTGTGTTTTTCAGTGCAAAGTGATTCCGATCAGAAAGGCTTGAGGTTTCAGCTCCAAGTACCTGACATTTCCATCTGAATCTACTGTTTTAAGGGGTGGGGGGAGGTCTAGTTTTTCAGGAAAAGAGCCTCTCCACACAATCCTGAAACTGATCTTTAGATTCACTTTTCCTTAATCAATAGAAAAAAACTTGATTGCAACTCAACACTTCCCTGACTCTAGCGCAGGACTAACTGAATTTTTGGTTTTAAGAGTAGGGGATTCAGACATCATTTCAGGAATCAGAAATAATTGGCAGCCAGAGGGGAGAACTGACATGAATTCTTGTTTGGCCTAATTTTTTCCTGGTTTACCAAGATTTGGCTTAATACCTCTGACTCATTCCTCCAGTCTCTACAGAACAGGTTAGTGACGTTTCTCGTAAGTGCAGGTATTTAAATGCATTCTCCTTGTTGCTCTCTGAACTGTTTCCCTAAGGGCAGCGCTCAGCGTCCCCTCCGCTAAAGCTCTGTGGTCTCAGCAGAAGTCTTTGCACCATTTTGGGCAAAACTGCTGAGAATGACGTGTTGAGCTTCAGTGTGTGCACTTGAGAGTGCGAGAGGCGCGAGGAAACCCTGCCAGGGTGGAGCTCCTGGTTTCTCCACGGGTTTGGACTGAAGAGCTGCGGTAGCCTCCGGTATTAAGAGGAGGGCTTTGTGTTCAAGAGGACTGCCGACGCCGGGTCTAGCCAGGCGCTGGGTGGGGATGCCGGTGCAGGTAGGTTCCCCCGGAGCCTGCAGCTCAGCCCTGGGCTGTCTGCTCTCCTGACCTGGGGGAAGCAGCCCGTTCAGCTGCTTCTGCCTGGAAGGCAGACAGGTTCACCGTATGAGGTTCCTTGGTTAATTTGCTGGGCTAATTACTTGCTTGTGTGCTGAGGTCTATTTTCATTGTAACTCCAAGGAGCATGTTTATGACCCTACCTCTTTGTCCACTGCACGCTGGGGGTCCGGGCACAGTCTGAGACTGCCCACGGATCGGGTCGGCGCCTCCAAACGCTGGAGTGGCCCATGCGATGGGGCCGGCGATGGCAAAGGCTCCGCGCTCCCACCTGTAGAAATGCATCGTGTTCAGTTGACTGTATTTCAACCTCATTGAGAGCTTTGTGAGCATCAGAAGAGCCAGGTGTCAGAGAGGAGACACAGCAGGGGACCTACATCCTCAGAGCGGTCCCCTCAGTCCTCTGGAAACTCCTCAGGGCTGCAGAGCGGGGGTCGCTTACTGGCCACCACTGTGCTCGTTGACTTTCTATAATTCGCTGCCGTTTGAATGGTCTCATTACACTTCCGAACTGGCTTCCGGGGCAGTTTAACTGTTCGTGAAGTGTCCAGCTTGGGAGGACCTGCTGTGCGCGGGCCCCAGCCCGGCTGGGGCTGTGGACTGGTCCTGCGGGTCTGTTCTGGGTGGGGATGTTCTTGGGATTTGCCACCACGTGCACCCGCTGTTCTGTGTACTCTGGCAAGCTGGGGATTTGTTTTCTTTTTCTTTTTAAAATTCCAGGATGAATTATTCATCATTACTTAGAATTGGGGTCTCTTTCATCTTCGCACTTGTACAGCACCGAGGTGAGTACCGCGGATTTTGTGAAACTCTGATTAGCAAGCTCTTGAATTCATAGAGACACTTCCGAGGGAACTGTGTGGTCCGGGCATGTTCATGTGAGGACAGACACAGCGAGAGAGATGTAGACTGAATTTTGTTGTCAAAAGCAAAACATTACCTTTGGACAATGTTTATTTACATCCCTACCTTTTCTATTTAACTGTGAACACACTTTATATAGACCAGATTGCCCTATGTCAATAGACTGGTCTGTAAGATAATGCAAATTATTTTCATGAAAGCACACAGGATGGGTGTGTGAGCAGCCCATACCTAATGATTTATCCCCATTAAGGCCTTTAACTTGTGGTGGAGACTTAGCCCAAATCAGGAAGTTCCAATGGCATTGGTGTTGGCGGCCTGTGTCTCGGTGGCTTTTCACAAAGGCCAGAAATCTGAAACTGTAGGTGAAACTGAAACATTACTGCCCTCAGTGATTTTCTCTTTCTCTGTGGCATTGCCCAGGGCAGGCGAGAAGCCACCGCATTTCGTTCTGCTGTTTTTCGATTTTAGAAAAGCAAGGAGGGGAAGTCTATGTGGATCTGAAGCCTCTATGGCGAAAATTCGGAAGCACCTTTCTTTGTTTTGTCACCCAGCACATGGTTCCGTCTGAGTGGACAGCTCTGTCAGGCGTGTGCACCCTCACATTTTCTGGGGTTGGGTACATTTGAACAGTTGTATCATGCAAACGATAGTGTGAGGCCCACAGTGCTGAGTCCGCTGACGTGAAGCTCCCAGCCCTGCTCTAAGAGGGTTTGTTTTATTTGGTGAAAACAAAAACAAAGTCCAGTGAGCACAGTCATGTTTATTATAAAATCCCCAGCCATGGGTAGGAATATTCTTTCTTTTATTAACTCTGATGGTATTAAACAGACTATGCTGTTAGTAACTTCCAAGGTAGAAATTGCTACAATCAAACCTACTCCCTTTTATTAAGCACCTTTTTTTTTATTCAATAAGTATTTTTTAAGTAGTTACAATATTATATAACTTTGTTATTTGCATTCTTCTTAAAATTGAAAAAAATTTAACTCTCTGTTCTTTCCTGTTCAAAGTCAAGCAATAGTTAGGATCACTCATGATGAGAAGAATCTTGCAAATTGACCTCACTGTTGGGGCAGAGAGAGGTTAGGGACAGTCTTCATGAGTGAGTTCTGTCGCCTCCATGAGGGGTATGGGTTTTCCACTTCCTAGGCAGATTTGCCAGCACTGCCCGAAATGCCAATTACTCTTTCCATTAAAACGACTACAGTGCAGTGTGAATATAAGCCCATCTTCATACTTGGGCATCACTTCTAAATAGTTCCTCATGAAGGATAAATCCATGACACGATTTGATTTATTATCATTAATTTGAGAAATTTTATCACCTTTCAAGTTTAATAAGTAACTGCGTATGATGTTAAAATAGGGATTATAAAGAGGTTTTAAAAAATTCCTACCTTCTAAGAATTTTGAATTTGTTACTTCTGTGTAAATATGAATGTTCAAGAAGGCCTTTGCCTACCAGTTGTGACTTCAAATAAAACTTGTCAGCTGAGTGCCCCTGTGACTACATTAGCTACAGCACCTCCTACAGGTGGACAGTTGGTTGGCTTCCCAGAGGCTGCTGGGGCTTGGGGAGCAATGCGCCCGCACTGGTGGCCAGGCTGGTTGTCCCTGCTTCCCTTTGCGGCCGGCCTGGGGAGCAGGCGAGCTCTCCGTGCGCAGAGCAGGGAGAGCAGGCCCGGGCCTCCGCCTTCGCTCTGACCTGAGCAGCTGTCTGCACACTGAGCAGCTCCCAGTTCATGGCCAGGCGCTTGCCAGCCTCTCCGCCCCCTCAGCACAGAGCAGGGCCTTTCCCAAGGAGAGGGCGGGCCTGCGGGCAGCACTTCTGCATCCGGATGGCGCAACAGCTGCTCAAGGGCTGAGGCCGAAGCCCCCATGAACCTGCCCCTGCCCTATCCCTGCCCTGCCCCTGAACACTGACAAAAAGAAAAGAAAGGCCCTGGCCGGTTTGGCTCAGCGGTTAGAGTGCTGGCCTGCGGTCCGGAGAGTCCCGGGTTCGGTTCCCACTAAGGACATGTACCTCGGTTGCAGTTTGTCCCCGGCCCTGGTTGGTCGTGTGGGTGGCAGCCACTCGGTGTGTCCCTTTCACTTCGATGTTTCTCTCTCTCTCTCTTCCTCTCTCTCCCTCCCACTCTATCTGTACAAAAAATGGAAAAATGTCCTCGGGTGAGGATAAAAAAAAAAGAAAAAAAGAAAAGAAAGGATGATGTGCCATTGTTCTGTTTTCATTCGAGAGAAGCAAGGACAGCCCTGGCCAGTTTGGCTCAGCGGTTAGAGCATCGGCCTGCAGTCTGGAGAGACCCGGGTTCGGTTCCCGCTAAGGGCATGTACTTCGGTTGCAGTTTGTCCCCGGCCCTGGTTGGGTTGTGTGGGTAGCGACCACTCGATGTGTCCTTCTCACGTCGATCTCTCTCTCTCTCTCTCTCTCTCCCTCCCACTCTATCTGAACAAAATATCAAAAAAAAAAAAAAAAATGTCCTCGGGTGAGGATAAAAGAAAAAAAGAGAGAAGCGAGGACAGAGGCGGAGAGATGGTGCACTCTCGTGTAGTCTGTTTCCTGGGCAACACTAGACGTGGCTTCAGTTAAGTAGACCCTTGGGAAATTGTTCTGATTTCTGTGGCTAAACGGGGCCGCTCCCCGCAGCCTCTAGGAGGAGAAACAAGCCAGGTTGCAGGGAGAACTGGAGGCAGTGTCAGGGGCGAGCTGTGTCGTGTGCATTGACTCTTGCCCTTGACCAAAGAGTCCTCAAGGGCCCACAGGCCGGTGCCCAGGAGGGCGCTGCACTGTCCTCTGGGAACGGGAGCTGGGCACAGAGCCTTCTGGCAGGGCTGCAACCCAGTCAAGGTCACTCACAGGCCAGTTACTACGAACCCTCCCCTCCCATTTTGTCCCAGTTCCAGCTGAGGTTTTTTTCCTTCTGGGAGCCGCTATCTTCTATTATGTAGCAAGAGGGAGGAGCTCCTTTCAGGAAAAGACATGATAGTGGAATGTTGGGATCGAAGGGAGCTGCGGAGCCACAAGTCCCCTTCTCCTCACCTTGCCTCCTGATCAGGATGGGCCACCGCAGCCGGTGGGAGCGGGAGGCCACCTCTCGGCCCCGAGAGCTCCAGGCAGGGTGGTTTACACTCCCCGCCCCTTCTGAACACTGCCCTCTTGGAATGCAGGGCAGCTCAGACATGAGCAGGAACTGCCCCCGAGGAGGGCATCGCTGCCCCCAGAGACAGCAGAAAATGCAGGGTGCACAGCTTCGGCCTGGGAAATGGAGGGGTCTGACTGCCTTTAGTTTGTAAGACACCCTGGCAGGAGCTGCTTCATGGGCGGGAGGGAAGAGCTTGCCCAGCCGAGGAGGGGCCTGCCCTCTACCTAACCACCGCTCTCTTGACAGTTCAGCCCAGGGAGCTCATGTATCCATTTTGGCAGAATGACACCAAAACCCCTAAAGTGGACGACGGGAGCTCATCTGAGATTAAGCTGGCCATCCCCATCTTCTTCTTCGGCGTCCCTTACCGCAGCATCTACGTAAGTGGGGGAGCTGCCCAGCCGCTGCTCTGTGGCTTTTCCTTGTTCGCCATGAAAGAAACATTTAAAATACGTCTTCCAGGCTCCAGGAACAGAGAGGGATTTACTGGCTCCCAAACGACAGGCTCTGCTAGATTTTATGATTAAGGAAGTCAAAAGTATATTTAATGGCTAATGCTCATAGTATACAGGACGATACATTTCTTTTCTGGGTTATTAAACACAAAAGTGAAGCAGAGGCCTCGGAGCCATGAAGATTATTTCTGCTACTGGGAGAGATAAAAAGATACAATGAACCACGGTAGGAGCAGTATCACTTTTCTTTACCCTCTAGGGGTGTGCCAAGTTTAAGTATCTGTTGCTCTCAGGCTTCCCACCGATGGGAAACAGAGGCAGGGCCTATGGGGGCCATGGCCTGCTGCACCCGGGCTGTTTGCAGAACCGGCCACCCTCACGGTGTCCGGGATCTGCCGAGGGCCCACGGTCCAGCGCGCATGGAGAAATGGTGCTGTTTGCGTCAGAGCTGTGCCGACTCCGGTGTTCTCCTGCCGTGTCTGGCGCACTGGGTTTGCCGCGAGCACGAAGAAGAAGGTCTCCAGCAACGGAACCGGTTTTCATCTCCGGCTTTGGGCGAGGGGTGCGTGGATCAGAGAACGTCCTGTCTGTCCTGTGCCCTGTCCCGGAGGAAGGGATGGAACTCCAAGCACCTGTGGCCATCTCTGATCGGGGACCTCTGTTCTCCAACTTCTGATCTGTAGCTCAGGGCTGACTCCCATTAGAAAAATAGTTCCCTGTTCCATTACCTAACCAGTGGTCCCTGAATCTGCAACATCAGAATCATGAGGGCACTCACTGGAAATGCCAATTCTCAGGCCCCACCCCAGACCCACTGGGTCAGAACTCTGGGGGGGGGGGGCAACCAATGGTTTGTGTTTTAACAAGCCCTCCAGGTAACTCTGAAGTCTACAAAAGTTTGAGGATGGCTGATCTTAACTTAGAATAGAATCAAAACACAATCGAGTCATCACCAGCTGCTTTTGCTGGTCTCTCTGGTTTTGTGTGTCTATGTCTGTGTGTCTTATTTATTAGTTTTAGAGAGAGAGGAAGGGACAGGGAGAGAGAGATAGAAACATCCATGAGAGAGAACATCGACTGGCCGCCTCCTGCATGCCCCCACTGGGGATTTGGCCCACAACCTGGGCATGTGCCTTGACAGGGAATCAATCCAGTGACCTCTTGGTGCAGGGTCGACGCTCAGCCAGTGAGCCACACCGGCCAGGTTGGTCTCTGTGTTTTAATTACACCCATTACTCCCTGGCAAACACCTGTCTCCGGCGCCCTGCGGGGCCTGTGCGCTGCCCGCACAGTCGAGCTGTCTGAGCCGCGACAGCAGTGGAGACTTGCAGAATGCCGCCAGCTTCGCAGAGGGAAGGGTTGCACGGACTTGCGTCCAGGCAGCCAGAGCAGACACATTCCGTGAAGCTCCTTTCTCTTCTGTGCGCTGTGTGACGTGCAGTCTGAATAGTTCCTGTCCTCCCACAGGAGGGTCCTTCATTTTGGGCAGACTTTTTTGAGGGCACAGTGGTCCCAAGGGTTTTTAGTCATGTCATGCCTCTAGCTTATCCTCTATCACGACACACAGTAGACTTTTAATGTCCTTGTAGCTGGGTCTCCAGCTTCCTCCAAACTCCACACCCTTGCTTCTGAAACAGGCTGACAAACCAGGTGCAGCCAGCTGCAAGGTGGAAGGGAAAGTAAGTCAGAGGCGTTGGACGCGAACCGGGCGGAGACTCCCTGGGGCTTCTACTTCAGCAGAAGTTGTTTCCCTTCGTGTGATCAGGAAACAACTTCTTGGTTTGGGATTGTAACGGCGGCGTGGCTTCAGACTCACCATGAGACCTGTCCTGTGCTTGTAGGTCAACAACAACGGAGTCGTGTCCTTCAACGTGCTGGTGAGCCAGTTCACCCCGGAGTCCTTCCCCCTGACGGACGGGAGGGCCTTCATCGCCCCGTTCTGGGCAGACGTGCACAACGGGATCCGAGGCGAGATCTATTACAGAGAGACCATGGACCCCGCCGTCTTGAGGAGAGCCACCAAGGACATCAGGAAGTACTTCAAGGACATGGCCACCTTCTCTGCCACCTGGGTTTTCATTGTGACCTGGGAAGAAGTCACATTTTACGGAGGAAGCAGCACCACACCTGTAATAATTCAAATTTTCCATTTTCCTTCCTGACATCTCATTCTTGTCTGTTTCCCTCCCGTGGAGGAGTGTCGTGTCAGAGCTGAGGGACACCCATGTCCTTGCGCTAGGCTGATGCGTCTTGCTGTCCACTTTCCAGGGCACGAGGGAGTTAGGAGACTTGACCAGTGCAGGCAGCTGTAGCATGTTAGTTACGCAGCCCCTGTCGGTCACCAGCGCCGAGGGAGAGACCCCGCAGCGTCCTTGCAGCATTTCTGTTGGCAGGAGCGTGAGCAAGGCCCTGCGCTCTGATCCGGCCACGTGGTCAGGGACCCACCAGGCACCCAGAGGTTCTTTTTTGCTTTCCAGAGGCACAGTGATTCTCTTTATCGCCTGATTTCCCTTTTTTGTCTTTTCCCCCTACAAAACCTGGTAAGACAAGCAAAATAGGGTGCTGGTTATGAACACAAATGACTTGACTAATTTTATGATGTTATGACCTTTTATTTATTGTGGCCAGGTTGGCATTCGTATTTGATGCTAATTGAAGTGGGCAGTTAATGCATTCATGAATAAAGTTTTAACATCTGCTCTGAAATCCCAAATGAGCAAATAAAATTCAGATAAGAAAGATTATCACTGGCGTTACAGTAGAGACCCTCAGCTTTCTCTATAAGGGAACAGAACACCCTCTTCATGAACGAACGCCTCAGGCTGGTTTGCTGACCTTGGCAGTGGGGGTTTCTGGAGTAGCAGGTGCAGCTTCACCTGTATGATTTCCAGTAAGAAGAGACACTGAAAAATCTGCCCTCTGCGTTCTCGAGATCAGGTCCAGGCCCATCTGTTTTCTGGTTTTCTCGGCAGACAGCCAGCTGTCTGGGGGGCAACAGAAGCTGAGAGGCAGAGGCAGAGGGGTGGTTGGGGGCTGGCGGTCCCAGCGGCCACAGTGACTCCTGGGCCTCAGCACCCTGGCCAGAGCCTCAAGGTACCTTTATCGTGGGAGGTGACAGAAAGACACTGTTTAAACAGTGGGTGCCTTAGGGGAAGCACCCTCTAAAAAGCGTACATTTTTCTCTGTCATGTTATGAATTGCTAACGCCTGCTCCGGAGATTGTTTGTCCTTCAAGCCTCCTACTTACAGCATAAGCATGTGAGATGCGGGCGACTGATACATTTTAGTGTCTGCGGAGGGGAAAACAGAACAAATACCCGTCAAATACTGGTCACCATTGTTGTTTTTTGGGTTTTTTTTTAAAGTCCATTGTCAATAAAAATGGCAAGATAATTTAGATACTCTCTGATCTGTACTTGGAAGTAAATTTCTGGGCGATGTGAGAACGTTTTCAACAGGGTAAAGGAGGTGAGCCCTGAACGCTCTGAGCTCCTTGGGAGAAAAGCCACCGCAGCCCAGCAGAGCTGCAGACGCGCCCACCTTCTCTCCCTGGTGCCAGGCCAGGCGCCCTGGGCCTGCAGGCAGCGGTCTCCGCCAGCTCGGCAGAAAGGGGCGGGGACGTGCTGCTGTGAGGAAGGAGAATGACTCTGCTGCAGACTGGCTGCTCCCCGCTGTGGGGTGGGCCCCTGTGCACATCATTCCGCCCTGCAGAAATGTTCCCCGACAGCCCGCTCCGCCTAGCGTGAAGGAGCAGCCCAGGGAGCGTAGACGCTTCCCGAGAGTGGAGAAAAGAGATCTGAACCCCAGACAAGGGGGAAGGGGTTCAAACTGACGTCTCCTGACTTGACTCCTGAGCGTCATCCCAGCTGCCTCCTCCAGGCACCCTTACAGTCTCCGCAGTATTAGAGGGTATTTCCAGAACTGAAAACATGGTTTTGCAAAAACAGGTCTGCAGAAGTCTTCACAGTGCTGTTGAAGAGACGCGTGTGTACAGGGGTGTGCATGCCCGCAGGGGTGTCGCGGGGGCGGGTGAGCCTCCGGCGGCTGTCAGGATGGCTGGTTGGCATTGAGGTGACTTCTGGGATCAGAAGAGGTTGCTCCAGAGACCTGCTTGGACCCCATGTCTTTCCAATTTCCTTTCCAGAGAAAGAATCCTCTTCCTGGAGGGGCATCTCCGGGGGAGCGTATAGCTTTAGTCCTTGTGTGGCCTTGCCTTGGCGCCTGCCTCTCGAACCTGGCCCGGCAGGGACCTGTCGCGGTCTGCAGCTTGCTCAGCACCCCCACTCGCCTTTCTGGCTGAGCAGAGCCAGAGTGGAGGCATATACCTGGGCGACTATCTTGAACACCATCAACGGTGTCAGCCCCAGAGCTTAGCAGAACATTCTCAGTTACAAAAAGGGCTTTTCTTTCCTTCTACCTTGTCTCCCTCCCTGGGACAGTCTAGGACAGGCAAGTTGGGGCTTCCGAGATCCTCTGGCCCAGTTTGATTACACAGGATAAGGATTTGGGCCTTCCTCTGCCTCTGACAGAATGTGAACCAGGGTTGCATCCGGCATCTGGGGAAACGCGAGGTTTGAATGGAAAAGGTCAAATCAGCCTCTCCTTTTAACTCTATTTTTATTTTAATTTCCTGAAACCATGTGTCAAGAGGATAGGGACTGGCACAGGGACATGCTGACAGACAGCGCTGGCTGCCGCCTGTCTGCAGAGCTGGTGGCTGGCTCCCTGGCACGCGCGCCGCCTCTGACTGCGCAGCTGAGCGCGGAGCCTCTTGCCAGGCGAGGCCGGCAGCTCTGGCTTCAGTCCCGTTTTCTGTCACCGGCAGTGCGAGCTCTCCAGCAACTCCTTCCCTTAGCTCTCGGTTTTCCAAGCTACGAGATGGGAATGGCCCCCAAAGCTCCTGTCTTCGTGCTGGTCTGAGGTGCCGGTGCTGCGACTGAGCAGATGTAAAGGGAGGGATGGGCACTCAGCTACGGGTGCGCTGCTCCCCAAAAAGTGCACCACAAAAATCTCTTTCAGCTGCCATTCTGAAAAGGTGAGGTATCGCCACAGACTTCCTGTGCTTTCTGGGAAGTGGGAGATTTCATGCCGGGCACGCACTTGACTCTTCCCTCCACCTCCGGAGACACCCACACAGGTGCTCAGCCCTGTGCCTGCCTGGACCATCTCCTGGAGTTTATTCTAGTGCTGCCACCTGTAGGTGCTTGCTCGTCATGCAAGCTGAGCCTAGCCTCTGCCTTTTCTGTCTGGTGCAAGTCAGAGATCCAAGAGGGACGCTGTTGATCAGCCTCTAGGTGATTCTCAGGTTATTTTTCTTTCAGGTGCACTATCCCACATATCTTGCTCTTCCCGTGGAGGCAAGAACGCATTCTGAGCAAGGCAGAGAGTGGCGGCTGCTGAGCAGCATCCCTGCTCTGCTGGGGGCAGGAGGGGGGAGTGAAGGGAGCTCCAGCTGGGGGTGGGGGGGGAGTTACGAGCCTATTTGTTCCCATCCTGCAGGTCAACACCTTCCAGGCCGTCCTGGTGTCTGACGGCTCCTACACGTTCACACTCTTCAATTATTATGAGATCAACTGGACCACTGGGACGGCAAGCGGCGGGGACCCCCTGACAGGTCTCGGGGGAGTGATGGCACAGGTGGGGGACCCCCTGACGGGTCTTGGGGGAGTGATGGCACAGGTGGGGGACCCCTGGTGGGTCTCAGGGGAATGATGGCACAGGTGGGGGACCCCCTAGTGGGTCTCAAAGGGGGTGATGACACAGGTGGGGGACCCCTGGTGGGTCTCAGGGGAATGATGGCACAGGTGGGGGACCCCCTGGTGGGTCTCGGGGGGTGATGGCACAGGTGGGGGACACCCTGGTGGGTCTCGGGGGTGATGACACAGGTGGGAGACCCCCTGGTGGGTCTCGGGGGGTGATGACACAGGTGGGGGACACCCTGGTGGGTCTCGGGGGTGATGACACAGGTGGGGGACCCCCTGGTGGGTCTCGGGGGGTGATGACACAGGTGGGGGACCCCCTGGTGGGTCTCGGGGGGTGATGACACAGGTGGGGGACCCCCTGGTGGGTCTCGGGGGTGATGACACAGGTGGGGGACCCCTGGTGGGTCTCGGGGGTGATGGCTCAGGTGTGTTGCTCTCCATCCATCCATCTGCGTGCTCTGAAGAACTGCACTCTCTGCTCGTGCTTCTCAGCACCCTGGAGAGTGTCCTCCCACAGCTTTGACTAGGTCTGTCTGATGCTTTGTGTAGACAGAGGCTAGTCTTGTCCATGTCTGATAACTTGGTCAGAGGGCAGCATGAACCAGGCAGGCCTCTCTCACCTGAAAGGTGGCCCGGACCGCAGGCTCTCTCGATTCAGGTGTGCTAGATTCTGAAAATAAGGCATTTGGGCAAGTTAACCAGTGGGGGTCATGTCTGTGCTAAAAAATCCTGTCTCCCTTCTGTGTTCTAGGCAGGATTTAATGGTGGAAACCTCACCAATTTCTTCAGTCTCCCGGGGTCAAGAACCCCTGACATTGTGAATATCCAGGAGACAACAAACGTCAATGTTCCAGGCCGCTGGGCATTCAAAGTCGATGGGAAAGAAATTGACCCAGCCAATGGCTGCACCTCCAGAGGTAACGGCTTCCCTCTTCTCTGCAGGGTTTGTGTGGTGTAGGCAGGCTTCTGAGCCCCGAGGGTGGACATGTTCCTGAGGTACACTCTTTCGCCATCTCTCAGCTGGCAGTGGAGATCCAGGTAACGGTAACACGCACATTTACCAGACCAGAGGCAAAGCCCTGCCTTTGCTACACAGTGGTGTATGAAGTTCTTGCCTGGGGTGTGAGCTTAGTTTCTGGTTTGGAACAACCACAAAGCAGACAAGGATCTCAGTGATTTCTCAGCCAGAGGCCGGAAGAGAGCCCTTCTGTTCGACATTATCATTGCTGTCGCCATCTCCCCTTTAATCTTCCTCCTTGTCTTGGCTCCCACTCTGCCGTGTGCACTTTGTCAACCACAGGAGTGGGCTGACTTGGAGCGTTGCCTCGTCTCCACAAGGGGAACCCAGTATTAGAGTATTTGATTAGAAAGAAGAAAAAGGTGTCCTAATCTTTAGGGTAGCTTCTCTTAAAATCCTCACAGCAGCAGCAACACATGCAGGGATTGGGGGAGCATCCAAGCTGACTTGAGGGCTGTGTGGACAAGCTGTGGTTGGACCTCAGGGGTGCTCTTTACATTGATGTCCAAAGTCTGGAGCCATTTTTTATTAAACCGCCCTGGATGTGCCGAAAAGCCCAGGGGTCTCACAGGAACATCCTGGCTAATAGACTTCTGCTTCTGTACCGAAGAGGATTCTGAAAACAGGCTTTCGGTTATGACGTCTGCTCCTGGAGTGGAGACGACACACCTAGGATTAGTAAATCATCCCACCCAGCCCGTCAGCAGCCCAGCACTGCCTCTTCCCAAAGAGCACCTGAGAGCCCAGCAAGGGGCTGGACACTCTCCTAGGTGCTGAAGATGGACGCTCTGGCCTCCGTGACACCACTTTGGCAGAGAAGCCGGCCACAGGAACAGTGATGACACAGTGTAACACATATTCTTATAGACACGAGGGCAGGGTGCTGTGGACGTGCAGAGGATGACCCTGGGGGCAATGTTTTCAGATCCATGAATCAGTTTTGGATTGGGATGAAGGTTTCAGGAGGTCTCCTGCCTCTTCTGATGAAAAGAAAGACTGGCCTGGTGACCTGTGACCTTGGCAGCCCTGGAAGACCTCGGGTCCTCCTTCAGCTCAGCTTGGAGTCGTGTGATGTATGGAAAAGCTGTGTTGTCCTGGCCTGAAATCCCCATGCCCACGGCCCCCGTCCCTACACTGGGGTCAGGCTTATCAAACCTCTGCCTTTGCTGTAAGAAAAGGTCATTTTGTGAAGATGGTGTGCCTGGACATTTCCTCTGCCTGTGAATTTTTCCATGTTCAGAGTAGCAAATACATGTTTGAGGGTGGGGCTGGTATTGAACAAGATGGAAAAGAACCTGGCTCCCGAGCTTGCCAGGATTTCAGAGCTGATCTCTCCTCCCTCAGGGTGCAACCACCGCTGCACCCTGGAAAACGACCAAACCAGCACCCCTTTACCCTCCCCCCTTTATGTCCTGCCCTAGAGATCTGCCCAGCTGCTCTCCCTCTGTCCAGGCGTCACGGAGCTGACCAGCTGTGCTGTGCAGCCTCTGTGGCCAGTGGCAGTGCGCAGCTGTGGTTAGCGGATGCCGGCCTGCACAGCAGGGGTTGGGCGGATGCCAGCTGTGTGCACACCTCCTGAGTTGCGGGTTTGAGTCTCACACCCAGGACAAATCGAATACCTTGTACAGGCTGCTGTGCATTTTCTTGTGCTGCTGGACCTGCATTGTCTGATGAGACTGGGGTTTGGCCTGGTGGATGGCAGGGAATTGTGTGGAGCTGGTTTATTACATCTTCATTTAGCAAAGAAAATCATGTCAGAGATTCTACCTTTTTGTCCAGACCTCCACTATGCCAAGGTATTTGCCTCTCATTCACTGAAGCCCGAAAAAGCAGAGACTGACGTAACTCTGAGTGCGAGGTGCAACAACGCTGCTGTGTGCGCTGGTGCCGACGGCGGTGAGGTCCGAGGGGCCTTTGTCAAGGCTAACGGGGGGCCTGCTGAGAAGGGGACACATCTATGACCCTCTTTGGGGGCCTGTGCTCATCAGGCATGAAACATAACTGCCCATTGAGATACCATGTTGCCTGCCGGACGGAGTGTGAAGGCCGGTTACTGAGGCCGGATTTCCGTGCCTCCTGCTTGGGGTAACCTTTGCCTGGGCCATTCACTAGGTAGACAGACGTATAAAAACTTGAGAAATCTTTTCAAACTACATTTTCAAACTATAGTTACTCCTGGTCTATGACATTACATTTCTTCATGTTGTGTGTTCTATTATTATTATTATTATTATTATTATTATTATTCTTTTCTTTTTAGACATTTTCAATTGGCAAATACCCCCTACCTCTATCAAGTTGCAGTAGCATCCCTGGTCCCCATGAGGCAGGGATGAGAAAACATTTCACAGGTTAGGAAACTGAGGCAGATAGGTGTTAGGTCTGTGGTCACAGAAATCAGCTTCAGAGTTGTGACCCTGGCCCAGTCATCTTGACTCCGACCCTCAACCAAGGACTGTCCCAGCCCTCGGCCCTGAGATGCTATTTCAACTGAAGGTTGATATTAACGACTGGAAATTTTCAAAAATTTTGATGGAGGACATAATTTATTTTGGGAAATGGCTTTAAAGATGGATTGTCTACCCAACAACTAGTAGTGAAACTTTAAAAATGAGCACATCCCTGAAGCCATTTTCTTCTTTCACCTCATGCTCCTCCTAACCTAGATCCGGGCCACAAGTTCTGTCCAGCAGATAGAGGGAGGGAAGCATGGGGTGTGGTCAGAGCCCAGAGTGTAGTTGTAAGTTCTGCCTCAGCAGCGTCTGCAGGGTTCCTAAGCCCTGAAGGTGCCAACCCAGAGGTGAGCCCTTCCTAGAATCTTCCCGGGAAGACTGGGATTTAAATGTGTACATCTGATTCCTGGCTCCTGCTGTTGACCTTTGCTGGCATACACTGGGCCCCAACACATGTTTGTTGAGTGAGTGGATGGGTGAGTGAGTGAGCACTTCGCTGAGCTACCTGGAGAGCCTGGCCTTCTTGGGGAACCCTTCCTCCTGCGCTGGAAGGAGGGCTCTGACTCCGGGGTCTCGTAGCCTTTCCTGTGGATGAGACAGTGTGTCTTTCCTTAAGTGAGAACGTGCTCTTCAGGGTGGAAAAGATCACACCAAGAGCTTGGGCTGCATTCAGACAGACTCTCTTGGAATCCCCACTTCACCACTGTCGCTGGGTGACCTTGGATAAGTTACTTTGTTTCTCTTAAGCCTCAGTTCTTCACTTGTCAAGGGAAGGCAACAATCCTTACCACATAAGGTTATTTGGTGGATTAAATGGTGTGGTAAAAGTCAAGCATTGAGTCCCATGCCTGGCACAGAGGGTAAGTTCTCAGTAAATGTTGGCTCTGATGTCATTATTCCCCAGGGCAGTTCCTTCGGCGAGGGGAGGTGTTTTGGGATGACCTGAACTGTACCATCAAGTGCCGTTGTCTGGATTTCAACAATGAGATCTACTGCCAGGAGGCCTCTTGTGGTCCCTACGAAGTGTGCGAACCCAAAGGCAAATTCTTCTATTGCAGCCCCATGGAGACCAGCACCTGCGTGGTGTTTGGGGAGCCACACTATCACACTTTCGACGGCTTCCTCTTCCACTTCCAAGGCTCGTGCGCCTACCTGCTGGCCCGGCAGTGTCTGCAGACTTCCAGCCTCCCCTTCTTCAGCGTGGAGGCCAAGAATGAACACCGGGGGGGGTCGGCTGTCTCCTGGGTGAAGGAGCTCTCCGTGGAGGTGAATGGCTACAAGATTCTCATTCCCAAAGGAAGCTATGGGAAAGTCAAGGTGAGGCACCTCCATCCTTCACAGGGAGATGGAGAAGCTGGTGATCCTTCAACCTGGGGAAGACTTTCCTAGATCTCCTGGTTCTGCTACTTGCTATGTGTACCAAAGAGATACATGGCTTCTCCCGCCTTGCAAAATCTTGTGAAATTCTCTACTAAGCTCAATTTTGTGTGTGTAAGAGCTAACTCAAGCTCCTTCTTTAATGTGCCTATCTGCTGTTTATCTTAAAGTACATTTATGTTCCCGATTCCCCCTAAACACTGGTACACACACACACGCTCAAGCTCATAAGTAGCTGAGAAGAGAGATAAGCTTCGTTTCTCATAGATCTGCCTTGAAACAGTGGTGCCATGTGGCCATGGAGATGGTATCAGCACAAAGTCAAACCCATAGTTCAGTGCAGGCTTTGGTTAATAATTCTCACCCCTGTCCCGTTGCTTCATTCCCAGAGAAACCTCCAAACTGACTGTGTCTTCAGAGGACAGCCCAAGCAATACTGGAGAGGGCCTGGCGGCTTCTGCAGTGAGGCCTGCTTAGAAGATGCCATTAAGGCTTTGCCCAAACATCCCAAACAGCACGCCTCACTCCTGTCTGGAGCAAGAGAAGAGCATGGCTCTCTGCTCGTCTGTTTAGCATGTGCAAACACCCCTGTCACTGACCCCTGGATGTCAAGCAGGGGCATTGAGCAAAGGGGCAGAGCAAGGCCTGGCCAATGTGGCTCTGTGGATTGTCATCCCATGGACTGAGAGGTCCTGGTTCGATTCCCTGTCAGGTCACATGCCCAGGTTGCAGGCTCAACTCCCAGTAGAGAGTGTGCAGGAGGCAGCCAATTGATGTTTGTCTCTCACATTGATGTTTCTGTCTCTCTCCCTTCCTCTCTCTCTGAAAAAAATCAATAAAACATATTTAAGGGGGTGGGGGGGGCAGAGCAAAATACCACTGCAATCACTCGGAATGTGGAGGCTCCGATGTTCAGGAAGGTAGCGAAGACCTCACTGCAACAGTGTAGCGATGCTAACCAAGGCCCAGGGCTTGTTTGCGGCAACCCTACAATCCCCAGTCCCTGAGCACAGAGCCGGCACAGAGGTTACAGAGCAGGGCTCTCTTTCTTTTTTTAAACGTGCGCTGTGATTTTAATCCATGCAGCATGTTCCACAACAGGCAGGATCAAGGAACTAATCCCACCTTTTCTGGTTCTGCCCTTCCAAGCTCTGTGGAGCTTATCGGTGTCCTAATTAAAAATGTGAGCTATGACTATGGTTGAAATTCCAATTTGCTTGTTGTTGGTTCAGGACAGGTCTGTACATCAATTCGAAGGGAAGAGTTTGAGCACAGAAATTTGAAGCTGGTTCCCCTTTAAATCTGGACGGTGCTGTAGAGAACTGTGCTTGTCCCTGCAGATAGATGCTCACATCGTCTCCTGAGCAGTGTTCAGTAGCTTTCCCCTATGTCCTGTATGGTGGGGTGATGGGCACAACATCCAAAGTCAAAACAAACCTTTATGTTTTATTCCTACTTTCCTTTTCGAGGAACACTCTTTTTGCTCCTGGTCAGACATTTTCTAGAAGGAACAGGGCACCGGCACCCTTGCAGGCCCTGCGGCTCTGCTCATTCTGTGTGGCTCCTTCTATCCTCCAAACACAGGGCAAAGATTCCTCAAATTTCTGTAGCAACAGGGAGAAGTGAGTGTGAATGCAAATGTCTCCGAGGAAAGGTTATGTGACTCCAATGGCAAGCGAACAATAGCTTCCTTTTCCTTTTGCCAAATGGCTTCCAAGTTTCTCTGAATAAACCTGCTCTTCCTGGGTGGGGGGCGCAGCTGGGAGGTGGGCAGAGCTCCCACCCAGGGTGAGGTGGGGACAGTCAGGGAGAGAGACGGGAAGCAAGAGAGAGTCCAATACACCCGCAAGACAACTGACCTCTTTGGACACACTGGCCAGGCCAGGAATGGCCCCTGAGATCTCTTCTTGCAAACTGGAGATCTCCTTTCTCCACCTGCTGGGCTGAGCACCTGTGTTCCTATATGGATTTTCCCCCTTGAACTGTTCTCAAGGAACAAAATAAACAATCTAGGGTTAGATATGCCAGTGGAGACCCACAAAAGGCATCTAAAACGCATGTATAATAAATGTTGCCTTCTAGCTGATGCTTATCAGTTTTCCTACTTCTCCCTCAGACAAACCTTAGTCTAGGGTGCTCCCGGGAAAAGTGTGCCAAGGCCAATTAGCGTGTGGTGGTGAAGAGCTCGGACGCCAGGGTCCACGCAGCTCAGCCCCTGTGCCGCTACCACCAGCCAGGCGGCCTTCCTGAGCTTCACATTCGCCACTCATGAAATGGGTGATGAGTTTGGACTTGGCCACCTCTACTCAGTCCTGGGCCGGGGGTGGCCGGAGCCGCGGAGAGCACAGCTGGGGAGCCCAGCGGGGCGAGTCAGGCCCTCCCACCCACCAGTCATGCGAGCCCTGGACCTTAACTTTCTCTTCTGCAAAAGAGGGAGAGGACAGAGACCTTCTGAGATGGTCAGGAGATGAAATACAGGAGCCGCATGTACAGGACCCAGCACAACGCTGGGCACACTGTGGGCGCTCTGCATTGGCTCATTTCCCATTGCCGTCCCCACCAAAATCTCTCTTCATTCTAAGACCTGGGCTTCTTCTCTCTCCTAACATGTCCCTGCTCACATGCTGGGAGAGACACCGTCAGAGGCTAGCATACAGGGAGAAGGGACGCACAGCGGCGAGATTCTCCAACCCCTGGTTAATCGAGTGTTGAGCACTGAGACTGGAGGAATGCATTAAGATTCATGTTTTGGGGTAAGAGTTCTCTGAGAGTTCATACTGCTTGAAATGTGAGCTACAAACACAAGGACTCTAGGCTTTGTGGTTTAAACAGAGACGTGTGGGAGTGAACAAGGACACAATGAACACATAGGCCAGGAACAAAGCTATGAACTGAAACACCAGTGCCTGTGGCTGACCTCCGGACACAGTCAGTCTGCATGGGACAAGACCCAATGCAGAGGAGCTAGGCGGACTGTTTCAGTGCCCACAGACAGTATACCCCCTGGATTCTGCTCTGAGACACAAAGATTACCCTTTGTTAGCAGAAGCTTAAGTGAGAGAAGAGCGTTAATAATGGGTATACAATGAACCCTTGAACAATGTGCTGGTTAGGGGCACTGACCCTCTGCACAATAGAAAATGTGCATATAACTTTTGATTCCCCCCAAATTTAACTGCTAATAGCCTACTGTTGACTGAAATCCTTACCAATAACATAAACATGTGTGGCGTGTATGTATTATATATTGTATTCTTACACTAAAGTGCTATGAGAAATGCCTGAGATCTTACTGCCTATGTTTTCTTCTAGGATTTTTATGGTTTTGAGTCTTACCTATAAGACCTTAATATATTTTGAGTTTATATTTTGTATGGCATAGAGTGATCTAGTTTCATTTTTTGCACATATCTGTCCAATTTTGCCAACATTATTTATATAAATATAAAGGTTTATATTTATATATGTATATTTTATCTTTATTTTTGAGAATATTACAGATGTCTTCCCCTTTCCCCCCTCATGGCTCCCCCCTCTGGGTTCCTGTCTCAACCTAGGCCTTCAATATATTGAATAGAGAGTCTTTGCCCCATTGTATGTTCTTGACTCTATTGTCAAATATTAATTGATCATAAAGGCGTCGGTTTATTTCTGGGATCTCTATTCTATTCCGTTGATCTATATGTCTGTTTTTATGCCAGTACCATGCTGTTTTGATCACAGTAGCCTTGTAGTGTAGTTTGATCACGTAGCATGATTTCTCCAACTTTGTTCTTCTTTCTTAAGATTGCTGTGGCTATTTGGGGTCTTTTATAGTTCCAAATACATTTTTGGAATATTTGTTCTAGTTCTGTGAAATACGCCATTGATATCTTGATAGGAATTGTTTTAAATCTATAGATTGCTTTGGGTAGTATGAAGATTTTAATGATGTTAATTTTTTCTATCCATGAACATGGTACATGCTTCCACTTACTAGTATTTCCTTCAATTTCTTTCTTTAGTGTCTTATAATTTTCAAAGTACAGTTCTTTTAGATCCTTGGTTAAATTTATTCCTAGGTACTTTTTTTTTTTTTTTTTGTAAATGGGATTGTTTTCTTAGTTTCCCTTTCTGACAGTTTCTTATTGGTGTGTAAAACTGCAACTGATTTCTGGATATTTATTTTGTATCCTCCCACTTTACTGAATTCATTTATCCATTCTTGTAGTTTTTTGTGGAACCTTTAGGGTTCTCTATATAGTGTCATGCTATCTGCAAATAATAACAGTTTTACTTCTTTTAAATTTGAATGACATTTATTTATTTTTCTTATTTGATTACTGTAGCTAGGATTTCCAGTACTATGTCAAATAACAGTGGTGAAAACATACATTCCTGTCTTATTCCTGATCTTAAGGGGAATAGTTTTAGTTTGTACTCATTGAATATGATATTGGTTGTGGGTTTGTCAAATATGGCCTTTATTACGATAAGGTATGTTCCTTCTATTTCCACTTTGCTGAGAGTGTTTATTATAAATTAGTGCTGGATTAGTTGTATGATTTTTCTGCATCTATTGATATGATCATATGATTTTTATCTTTTATTTTTTAATGTGGTGTATCACCTTTATTGTTTTGCAGATATTGTACCAACCTTGCATCTCAGGAATAAAATCCACTTGATCTAGTTGTGTGATCAAGTATTTCCAATGTACTGCTGGATCCAGTTTGCTAATATTTTGTTGAGGATTTTATCATCTATGTGCATCAGGGATATTGGCCTATAATATTTCTTCTTTGTAGTGTATTTATTTAGTTTGGGCATTAGGATAATGCTGGCCTTGTAAAATGAGCTCAGGTCTTCCCTCAACTTGAACTTTTTGGAATAGTTTGAGAAAGATAGGTATTAGTTTCCTTTTGAATGTTTTGAAACATTCACCTGTGAAGCATCTGGTCCAGGACTTTCATTTGTTGAGATTTTTTTTTTATGGCTGCTTCAATTTCATTAGTTGTAGTGTGTCTATTCAGATTTTATGATTCTTCCTGAGTCAATTTTCAAAGATTGTATGTTTATAAAACTTGATCCATTTTGTCCAGGTTGTTCAATTTGCTGGCATAACATTGTTTGTAATATTTTCTTGAAATTAATTTACAGTGGTGTCATTTGTGATTTTATTGATTGTCAGTCTGCACCCTACTTCCACGTCTCTGGGACTACCCCATTCCTCAGATGTTTATGTTCATTATATTCCACAAATAAGTGAGATCATATGATATTTGTCTTTCTCTGCTTGGCTTGTTTCACTTAGGATAATACTCTCCAGGTCTCTCCTTGTCGTCTCAAAGGATAAGAGATCTTTCTTTCTTAAAGCTCCATAGTACTCCATGGTGTATATGTAGCACAGACTTTTTATCCATTTGTCTACTGATGGACGTTTGGGCTGTTTCTAGATCTTAACTGCAAATAGTGCTTCTATGAACAATGGAGGGGGGGGGGGTCATATATTGTTTCTGATTGGTGTTTCAGGCTTCTTATGATATATTCCTGGAAGTGGGATGACTGGATCAAATGGAAGTTCAATTTTTAATTTTTGGAGGTAACACCATATCGTTTTCCATAGTGGCTGCACCAGTCCGCATTCCCACCAGCAGTGTACTAGAGTCCCCTTATCTCCACACCCTCACCAACACTTGTTGTTTGATGATTTGTTGATGGTGGCCATTCTGACAGGTGTGAGATGATACCTCATAGTTGTTTTAATTTCCATCTCTCTGATGATTAGTGATGTTGAGCATTTCTTCATATGTCTCTTAGCCATTTGTTTGGAGTCTCCTGTTTGGAGAGGTGTCTATTTAGTTCCTCTGCCCATTTTTTAATTGGGTTCTTTGTCTTCCTTTATTTGAGCTGTAGGAACACTCTATATATATTAGAAATTAACCCCTTATCTGATGTATCATTGGCAATTATGCTCTCCCATAGAGTGGGTTGCCTTTCCATTTTGGTGGTGGTTTCTTTTGCTGTGCAGAAGCTTTTAAGTTTGATGTAGTCCCATGTGTTCATTTTCTTCTTTGTTTCTATTGCCTTAGGTAATGTATCAGTGAAAATTCTGCTGCAAATAATGTCTGAAATTTTGTGGCCTACAGTTTCTTCTAGGATTTTTATGGATTCATGAGTCACATTTAAGTATTTTATTCATTTTGTGTTTATTCTTCTGTAGGGTGTAAGTTGATGGTCTAGTTTCCTTCTTTTTTTTTTTTGCATGTAGCTGTCCAATGTTTCCAACACCATTTATTAAAGAGGCTGTCTTGACTGCACTGTATGCTCTTGCCACTTTGTCAAATATTAATTGAGCATATAGTCTTGGGTCCATTTTCTGTGTTCTCTGTTCTGTTCCACTGGTCTATATGCTTTTCTTGTGCCAGTACCAAACTGTTTGATTAGAGTAGCTTTGTAGTATAACCTGAAATCTGGTATTGTGATCCCACCTACTTTGTCCTTCTTTTCAAGATTGCTGTGGCTATTTGAGGTCTTTTTTGGTTCCATATGAACTTTTGAAGTATTTGTTCTAATTCTGTGAAATATGTCATTGGTATTTTTATGGAGATTGCATTGAATCTATAGATTGCTTTGGGTAGTATGGACATTTTAATGATGTTAATTTTTCCAATCCATGAACAGGGTATGTGTTTCCACTTTTTTATATCTTTCTCCATTTCTTTTTTCAATGATCTGTAGTTTTCTGCGAATAGGTCCTTTATTTCTTTGGTTAAGTTTATTCCTAGGTATCTTAATTACTTTTGCTGCAATGGTAAGTGGGATTGTTTTTTTAGTTTCTGTTTCTGTGAGTTTATCATTGGTGTATAAGAATGCTGTCAATTTCTTGACATTAATTTTGTGTTCTACTTTGCCAACTTCATTTATTAAGTTTAGTAGATTTTTGATGGAGTTTCTGGGGTTTTCTACGTATAATATTATGTCATCTGCAAATAATGATTGTTTCACTTCCTCTTTTCTTATTTGGATCCCTTTTATTTTTTTCTTTTTGTCTGATTCCTGTGGCTAAGACTTCCAGTACTATGTAAAAGAAGAGTGGTGAAAGTGGGCATCCTTTTCTTGTTTCTGTTCTTAAGGGAAATGCTTTTAGTTTTGTCCATTGAGTATGATATTGGCTGTAGGTCTTTCATATATGGCCTTTATTATGTTGAGATATGATCCCTCTATTTACAGATTGCTGAGCATTTTTATCAGAAATGGGTGCTGGATTTTGTCGAATGCTTTTTCAGCATCTATTGATATGATCGTATAATTTTTATGTTTCATTTTGCTTATGTGGTGTATCACATTTATTGATTTGCAAATATTGCACCAGCCTTGCATCCCTGGGATGAATGCCAGGTGGTCATGGTGAATAATTTTTTGATGTATTGCTGGATTCGATTAGCTATTATTTTGTTCAAGATTTTGGCATCTATGTTCATCAGGGATATTGGCCTATAGTTGTCTTCTTTGTAGTGTCTTTTTCTGATTTTGGAATTAGAATTATGCTGGCCTTATAAAACGAGTTTGGATCTTCTTTCTTCTTGAATTTTTTGAAATAGTTTCAGGACAATGGCTATTAGTTCTTTGAATGTTTGGTAAAATTCCCCCATGAAGCCATCTGGCCTGGGCTTTTGTTTGCTGGGAGAGTCTTGATTACATCTTCAATTTCTCTTATTGTTATTGGTTTGTTCAAGTTTTGTATCTCTTCCCCGTTCAGTTTTGGAAGACTATGTGTTTCTAGGAATTTGTCCCTTTCACTTAGATTGTCTAATTTGTTGCTGTATAATTGTTCATAATATTTGTTCACAATCCTTTGTATTTCTGTGGTGTCCGTTATTATTTCTCCTCTTTCATTTCTTATTTTGTGTATTTGGGTTCTCTCTCTTTGTTTCTTGGTGATTCCAGCTAAGGATCATCAATGTTGTTTATCTTTTCGAAAAACCAGCTCTTTGTTTCATTGATCCTTTAAATTGTTCTTTTGGTCTCCATGTCATTTATTTCTGCTCTGATCTTTACTATTTCCTTCCTTCTACTTGCTCTGGGGTTTTCTTTTGTTTTCTTTCTAGTTCTTTAAGTTGTGAGTTTAGATAGTCTATGAGAAATTTTTCTTGTTTCTTTAGGTAGACCTGTAGTGCTATGAACTTCCCTCTTAGAACTGCTTTTGCTGCATCTCATAGATTTTGTGTTGTGTGTTCATTTTCATTGGTTTCCAGGAAATTTTTAATTTCTTCCTTGATCTCCATGGTAACCCATTCATTGTTCAATAACATGCTATTTAGCCTCCTTGTGTTCAAATATCTTTGCATGTTCTTGTTGCAATTGATTTCTAGTTTCAGGTTATTGTGATCTGAGTAGATGCTTGATATGATTTCAGTCTTCTTGAACTTGTAGAGACTTAGTTTCTGCCCTAACATGTGGTCTATTTTTGAGAATGTCCCATGTGCACTTGAGAAGAATGTGAGTTCTGCAGTTTTGGGTTGTAATTCTCTACAGTTATCTATGAAATCCGTTTGATCTAGCACTTCATTTAGAGTCTGTGTTTCCTTGTTAATGTTTTGTCTAGAAAACTATCCGGTGATGTCAGCAGGGTGTTGAAGTCCCCTGCTATGATTGTATTGCTGTCAATTTTTCCTATGAAGTCCTCCAGAAGACTTTTAATATATTTTGGTGCTCCTATGTTGGGTGCATATATGTTTATTAGGGTTATATCTTCCTGTTGGATAGATACTTTCAATATTATGAAGTGGCCTTCTTTTTCTCTAGTTATGAAATTCTCTTCATTTTGAAATCTATTTTATCAGATATGAGTATTGTTACCCTAGCTTTTCTTTTCTTTCTGTTTGCTTTTTTTTTTATCCCTGCACTTTCAACCTATGTAAGTCTTTTTTTGTGACATGGGTCTCTTCTAAACAACATATATATGAGTCATGATTCCTTATCCAATCTGCTACTATGTGTCTTTTTATCGGAGCATTCAATCCATTTACATTTAAGGTGATTATTGATATGTACTTATTTATTACTGTTTTTGTTTAGTATGGTTATATTTTTCTTTGTATTTCTTCTACTAATTACAGCAGTCCTTTTAGCATTTCTTGCAGTGCTGGTTTGGTGGTAATGTATTCCCTTAGTCTTTTTAAAAATCTGGGTAGCTCTTTATTTGTCCTTCTATTTTCAATGATAGACTTGCTGGGTAGAGTAGTCTTGGATTCAGATCCTTGTTTTTTACGGCCCTGATTACCTCGTGCCTTTCCCGTCTGGCCTGTAGTGTTTCTGTTGATAAGTCAGATGATGGCCTTGTGGGGGTTCCTTTGTAGGTAACCTGTTGCTTATCTCTTGCTGCCTTTATGATTCTCTCTTTGTCATTAATTTTTGACATTTTAATTACTATGTGTCTTGATGTGGGCCTGTTTGGGTTCTTCTTACCTGGTGCTCTCTGTGCTTCTTGACCTTGAATGCCTTCTTCCTTCACCAAATTAGGGAAGTTTCTGTCACTATTTTTTTCAAATATATTCTCTAACCCTTGCTCTCTTTCTTCTTCTTCAGGGACTCCTATGATGTGAATATTATTATGTTTCCAGTTGTCCCAGAGTTCTCTTAAGCAGTCTTCCTGTTTTTTAATTGTTTTGTTCCTTTTGGTTTTCTGGTTGGATAATTTTTCTCTACCCTGTCTTCTAATTCACTGATCCAGTCCTCAGCTTCCTCTACTCTGCTGTTTAGCCCTTCCAATGTGTTCTTTATTTCTGCTATGTAATTCTTCATTGCTTCTTGGTGGTTTTTAATTCTAATTGGTTGATTTTCAATATTTCTATGTCTTCACTCATGGTGTTGATGTCCTTACTCATGCTCTTGAGCTTCCTCAAGATCATGGCTCTGAATTCTAGCTCTGTTAACTTGCTTAACTGCTCCTCATTTATCTCATCTTTGATAGAATTCTCTTGTTCTTTCATTCGGCATTTGTTTCTTTGTTTCACCATTTTGGCTATATCAGTGAATTTTGGAACCTGCCAAATTTTCCCTGTGGGTGTTGGTCTTCTGCTGTTTGTGGCTCCCTCTACTGGGTTTGGGCAAACGTGGGAGGACCCACGTTAGACACCACTGTCAAGTCTTACTTTCTTGGGTAGAGTTGCAAGCCCAGGAATGGTTCAATTATCCTCTAGCTTTTTCCCTGGAGGCTATTTGTAGAGGTTACTTGAAGAGCCTTGGGTTCTCAGTTGAATAAAAAACTCCCTCAGGTGTTCAGTGTAAGGAGATTTTCCGAGGGTGGGGCAGATGCTGGTTTTTAATGAGCCTCAATTGCATTTTAATGGCCTACTGGGTGGGGTTGAATCTCTGAGGGAGGGGTTGCCGCTTCTTCCCAGAGCCCTGGGATGAGTAAGATGGCCATTGTCCTGCATGGTCGCAACTCAGCAAAAGCTCTGAGCACCCTCCAAATTCTGAGTGTCCACACACAGTTTCAGTCCAGTCTGCCCTCCCTCTGCCAGAGCCTAAGGTGTGTGGCTGTGGCTATTTTAGCGCTCTGTTCCCGCTATCTGCTCTGTGGAGCCACTTAGGAGTTTAACCCGAGGGCACTGCTCACAGCTAAGACCTCTGCTGTACGTGGGCTCCTAGCCCTCCTCTCGCACCTCTGCAATTCTACCAGGATTGATTTAATGTCCCTGGTTATATGGTGATTGCAAGTGGCTTTTCTGTTGCTTTCTTCCAGTGATTTGTCTTTATTCTAATTGTAATTCCAAGTTTGTCCTGGGAGATAGTCTGTGTAGCTTCCATTTTAGAATCCCTTGGTCATGTTTTCTTATCCATTCAGCTTCCCTATGTCTTTTTATTGGAACATTTAAACCATTTACATTTAACGTTATTATTGATAAGTATTTATTTTTGCCATTTTTATTCTTTAGGTCTGTTTTCCACTCTCTATATATTTCTCCTACTCCTTACAGCTGTCCCTTTAGCATTTCCTGCAGTGCTGGTTTTGTTTTAGTAACCTCCTTTAGCCATTTTTTTCTGTCTGCATAGTTCTTTTTTTTTTTTTTCATATTCAATTTTGAATGGTAGTCTTGCTGGATAGAGTAGTCTTGGAATCAGTCCCTTGCTTTTCATTATTTTGTATACTTTATACCATTCCCTTCTGACCTGAAATGTTTGTGTTGAGAAATCAGTTAACAGTCTATGGGAGTTCCCTTGTAGTTAACTTTCTGTCTCTCTCTTGCTGTCTTTAAGATTCTTTCTCTGTTTTTACTATTTGCTGTTTTAATTATGATATGTCTAGGTGTGTGTCTTTTTGGGTTCATCTTCATTGGGGCTATATGTTTCTTGGACGTGTGTCTTCAGCAGGTTGGGGGAGTATTCTGACATTATTTCTTCAAACATGTTCTCTATTCCTTTCTCCAATTCTTCTCCTTCTGGTACCCCATGATTAGAATGTTATTATATTTCCTGTTGTCCTAAAGCTCCCTTACACTGTCCTGCTTTTTAAAATTTTTTTCATTTGCTGCTCTAATTGTGTGTTTATTTCTACCTTGTCTTCTAATACACTGATTCAGTCTTCAGCTTCTTCTAATCTTCTACTGAATCCTTCCAGGGTATTCTTTATTTAACTTCTGTCATTCTTCATTTCAGCTGAATTATTAGTCATAGCTTCTACTGATTTTTTTCATTCTGATGCAGTTCTCATTCAGTTTTTTATAAATATTATTGAGGTACTTGTAATTCTTACTAAGTTGTCTGAGCACCATTATAAGCATTACTTTGAATCCTTTATCTGATAAATTGCTTGCCTCCATTTTATTTAGTTCTTTTTCTGGCAAGTCTCCCTTTTCATTCATTTGGGGGCTGTTTCTTTGTCTCACCATTTAATTGGTCCTGTGGTCTGGGGCCAGTTGATGCAGTCTGCATTGTAGGAGCAGTTTGGTGCATCCACACATGTCAGGTCATAGTGGGTCATATGCACTGGATATTGGATTCGGGCCAGTCATCTGAGGTGCTAGCAGCTCTCAGCAGTGGCAGTGGCAGTGGCAGTGGCAGTGGTGGAGGGGCCAGTGGCTCACAGCAAGGCCGGCAGCCACTGTGGTAGGTTTAGCTGCTGTCATTGATGGTGGCAGCAGCAGCGGGACCAAAGGCTCTCTGCCGTGTCTGGGTCTTTGGAATGGTGGCTTGCAGCTGCAGGATGTCTATGGTGCCTTCATATCACAGCTGCAATGGTGCTGGTGGCTCTCTGCTGCTGGTGTCCCACAGGGCTATGGAGGCCTCTGCTGCATACCTTTTGGGGTCAGAGAGACCCTATGGTGCTGCCAGGTCCCATGGGAGCAGTGGCCCTCTGTTTTTAGGGTAGAGGTAGTGGGGCTGGGTTCTCTGCCATTCCTTGCAGCCTTCTCCCAAGGAGGACCCTATGGATCCTCCAAAATCTTATCTTTATTATTATTATTATTATTATTATTATTATTATTATTATTATTTTACTTTGGGCTTTGTATATTGTTCTTTTTCCATTTCCTTTAAGTGTAAAGTTAGATTGTTAATTTGAGATTTTTTTTTGTTTCTTGCAGTAGAGGTGTAATACTATGAATTTCCCTCTTAGGACTGCTTTTACTGTTTTCCATAGATTTTTCAGTTGTGTTCTCATTTTTATTTTTATCAAAGTACATTTTAATTTATTCTTTAATTTTATTGTTAACACATTTATTATTTAGTGACATGTTATTTAGCATCCATGTGTTTGTGTTTTTCAGGGCTTTTTTTCTCATGATTGATTTCTAGTTTTACCATTATGGTCAGAAAAGATGTTTGATATGATTTTAATATTCTTAAATTTATTGAGACTTGTTTTTTTTTGTTTGTTTGTTTACTTTTGTTTTTACTGTTGACACTATTAAATATGTCCCCCACTCCCTCTCCCACCCTTTGCCCACCTCCAACCAGTACCTAACAAACATCCCCTGACCTTCACCACTCTGTTTTCTGTGTCCATGGGTCATGTATATATGATCTTTGACTATTCTCTTCACCTTCTTTTATCTAGTCTTTCCCACCCCTGACTTCTGTCAATCTGTTCCATATATTCATTCTTCTGGTTCTATTTTATTCATCAATATATTTTATTCATTATATACATATAACTGAGATCATATGGTATTTATCTTTCTCTGACTGCTTTATTTTGCTTAGCATAATGAACTCCAGGTGCATTGATGTTGTTGCAAAGGGTAAGAGTTCATTCTTTTTTACAGCTGCACTATATTTGATTGCGTAAATGTGTGATAGTTTTTTTTTGTTTGTTTTTTTAATCTTCACCTGAGGATATTTTTCTATTTATTTTTAGATAGTGGGAGGGAGAGAAAGAAAAAAGGAGAGAGAAAGAAACATTGACATGAAAGGAACACATTGACTGGTTGCCTCTCACACGACTTCAACCAGGGCCAGGGATGAACCACAATCGAGGTATGTGCCCTTGACTGGAATTAAATCCATGACTCATTGGCCCACAGGCCAATGCTCTACTGCTGAACGAAACTGGTCAGGGCACAGTAGCTTTCTTATATACTCATCTACTGATGGAAACTTGGGCTGTTTCCAGATCTTGGCTATTGTAAACAGTGCTTCTATGAACAAGTTGCTTATATTTTTTCGGATTGTTGTTTCTTATATTCCCAGAAGTGGGATCACTGGGTCAAAAGGCAAGTCTATTAGTAATTTTTTTAGGAAATGCCATACTGTTTCATTCCTGCCAACAGTGCACTAGGGTTCCTTTTTACCACATCCTCACCATAACTTGTTTTTATTGATGTATTGATGGTAACTATTTTGGCAAGTGTGAGATGATACCTCATTGCAATTTTAATTTGCATCTCTCTGATGATTAGTTACATCGAGCATTTTTTCATATGTCTATTGGCCATTTGTTTGTCTTCTTTATAGAGCGTCTATTCAGGTCCTTTACCCATATTTTAATTGGATTTTTGTCTTCCTAGTGTTCAGTTTTATAAATTCTTTATATATTTAGAAAATTAACATCTTATTATTGCCATTATTGGCAAATATGGGTTCCATTTGATTTCATTTTGATGATTGTTTCTTTTGCTGTGCAGAAGCTTTTTTAGTTTGATGTAGTCTGATTTGCTTATGTTTTTCCTTCGTTTCCCTTGCCCTAGGAAATATATGGGTAAAAATATTACTATGCAAGATATCAGAGATTTTATTGCTTATAGTTTCTTCTAGGTTTTGTAATTGACACTGAAGTCTTTTATCAATTTTGAGTTTATTCTTGTGTATGGTGTAAGTTGTTAGTCTAGTTTTTATTTCTTTTTCTTTTCTTTCTTTTTTTTTTTGTATATGCCTGTCCACTTTTTCTAACATCACTTATTAAAGAGACTGTTTTAACTCCATTGTATGCTCTTGCCTCATTTGTTGAATATTAATTGACCATAAAGACATAGATTGATTTCTGGGCTCTCTGTACTGTTCCATTTATCAACATGCCTGTTCTTGTGCCAGTATCAGGCTGTTTTTATTACAATGGTTCTGTAGTATAGTTTGATATCTGGTATTGTAATCCCTCCAACTTTGTTCTTTTTTTTTTTTTTTTCAAAATTGCTGAGGCTATATGAGGTCTTCATTTTTAAGTACATTTTTTTCCTTTATTGAATTTAGAGAGAGAGGACCAGAGAGGGAGAGAGAGATGAAAACATCAATGACAGAGAACATCTAATGGCTGCCTCCTACATGTCCCCCACTGGGGATTTGGCCCATAAGCTGGGCATGTGCCTTGACCAGGAATCAAACCAGTGACCTCTTTGTGCTTGGGTTGATGTTCAACCACTGCACCACACCAGCCGGGCACAAGGTCTTTTCTTATTTCCAAATAAAGTTTTAGAATATTTGTTCTAGATTTTTGAAATATGCCATTAGTATTTTAATAGGAATTGCCTTGAATCTATAGATTGCTTTGGGTAATATGGACATTTTAATGATATTAATTCTTCCAATCCATGAACACAGTATATGCTTCCACTTGTTTGTATCTTCCTCTATTTCTTTCTTCAATGTTCTACAATTATCCAAGTACCTGACTATTACCTCCTTTGTTATGTTTATTCCTAGGTACCTCTTTTTTTGTTGTTGTTGAAATGGTAAATGGGATTATTTTTAAGTTTTTCATTCTGAGAGTTTATTATTGGTGTATAAAGAAGCCACCATTTATCCTGGCTGGTTTGGCTCAGTGGTTAGTGTCAGCCTGTGGACCAGAGAGTCCTGGGTTTGGTTCCTGCTAAGGGTACATACCTTAGTTGTAGTTTGTCTCTGACCCTGGTTGGGGTTATGTGGGTGGCAACCACTCGATGTCTCTCTCTCACATTGATGTTTCTCTCTCTCTTTCTTCCTCCCTCTCTCCCTCCCACTCTATCTGAAGATAAATTCAAGAATGTCCTCTGGTGAGGATTAAAAAAAAAAAGAAGCCACCATTTTCTGGGTATTAATTTTGTATCCTGCTATTTTGACAAATTCATGTATTAGATATAGTAGTTTTTTTGGTAGAATTTTTAGGGTTTTCTATGTACACTATCATGTCATCTGTAAATAATGACAGTTTTATTTCCTCCTTTCCAATTTGGTTGCCTTTTATTTCTTCCTCTTGTCTGACTGTTGTGGCTGGGACTTCCGGTAGTATGTTGAATAAAAGTGGTGAAAGCAGACATCTCTGTCTTGTTCCTCATCTTAAGGAAAATGCTTAGTTTTTGCCCATTAAGCATGATGTTTGCTGTAGATTTTTTATGTATGGTCATTATTATGTTAAGGTATAATCCCTTTATTCCCACATTGCTAAAATTTTTATCATAAAAGAGTCCTAGATTTTATTGAATAATTTTTCTGCATTTATTGATATGATCATATAATTTTTATCTTTTATTTTGTTTATGTGATGTATCATATTTATTGACCTGCAAATATTGTGCCAGACTTGCATCCCCAGTATGAATCCTGCTTGGTCATAGTGTATTACCTTTTTAATGTTTTGATGAATTTTATTTGCTAATATTTAGTTGCGGATCTTAGCATCTATGTTCATCAGGGACATTAGCTTATTATTTTCTTTTTTTGTAGTGTCTTTATCTGGAGTTAGAATTAGAACAATGCTGGCCTCATAAAAGGGGCTTGGAAGTATTCCCTCCTCTTGAATTTTTTGGAATAGGTGTTAATTCTATGAATGTTTGGAAAAAAAATTTTGTGAAGCCATGAGTCCAAAACTTTGTTTGCTGGGAGTGTTTTGTTTGTTTTTCTTTATTAGTGCTTCAATTTTATTAGTTATTATTGGTCTACTCAGGTTTTCTGATTCTTCCTGATTTAGTTTTGGAAGATTGTACATTTCTAAGAATTAGTCTGTTTTGCCCAGGTGTCCATATATTGGTCTATAGTTGATGAGAATATTTTCTTTCTATCCTTTGTATTTTTGTGATGTCAGTTATTACTTCACCTCTTTCATTTCTGATTTTATTTATTAGAGTCCTCTCTCTTTGTTTCTTGATGAATCTGGCTAAAGGTTTATCAATCTCTTTTCTTTTTTCAGAACCAGCTTTTGATTTTTATTAATCTATTGCACTGATTTCTTTTTAGTGTCTATGACATTTATTTCTACTCTGATCTTTTTTATTTCCTTCCTTCTGCTTACTCTGGGCTTTGTATATTTTCATAATTCTCTTAGATGCAGGGTTTAAATGGTTTCTTTGACATTTTTCTTGCTACTTGAGGGAGGCCTATAAAGCTATGAACTTTCTCCTCAAGATTGTTTTCACTATGTCCCATAGATTTTGGGTTGTTGTGTGTTCATTTTCATTTGTTTTCCAGTAATTTTTTTATTTATTTCTTAATCTCATTGGTGATACATTTATTGTTTAATTACATGCTATTATTATGATCTGAAAAAATGCTTTATATAATTTCAATCTTCTTAAATTTATTAAGACTTATTTTTTGTCCCAACATGTGGTCTATCTTTGAGAATGTTCCATGTAAACTTGGGAAGAATGTATATTGTGCTGCTTTGGGATAAAATGTTATGTAAATATCAATTATCCATTTTATCTAGTGTGTCCTTTAAGGTCACTTTTCTTTGTTTATTTTTTGTCTGGAAAATCTATCCAGTGATGACAGTGGGGTGTTCAAGTTTCCTACTACGACTGTATTGCTGTTGATCTCTTTCTTCAAGTATTTCAAGGTTTTTAAAATATATATATATATAAATATATTTAGGTAATCCTATATTGGGACCATATATGTTTACCAGGGTTATATTATCTTGTTGGATCAATTGTTTTAGTATTATATGGTGACATTCTTTGTCTCCTGCTATGACCTTTGTTTCGAAGTCAGTTATCTTAGATATAAGTTTGCTCCCCCAGCTTTTTTTCCATTTCCATGTGCATAAAAACTTTTTTATCCCTTCACTTTCATCCTCTGTGAGTCTTTTGTTTGAGGTTGGTCTCTTTTGGACAGCATATGTATGGGTTATGTTTTTTATCTATGAAGCTATCCTATGTCTTTTGATTGGAGTATTTAATCCATTTACATTTTGGTTATTATCTATGGGTACTTATTTATTGCCATTTGTTCTTTATACCTATGTTTCTCTTTATATGTATTTCTTCATCATCTTATAGTAGTCTCTTTAACTTTTCTTGCAATTCTGGCTTGGTGGTTATACACTTCTTTAGCTTTTTTTTTTTCTTTCTTTCTGGGAACCTCTTTATTTCTTCTTCAATTTTAAATGATAACCTTGCTGGATAGAATAGTCTTGGATTCAGGTCCTTCCTTTTTATTTCCTTGAATACTTCATACCAGTCTCTTCTGTCCTGAAGTCTTTCTGTTGAGAAATCATCTGACAGTCTTATGGGAATTCCCTGTAGGTAAATAACTGTCTCTCTCTTGCTGCCTTTATGATTCTCTCTTTCTTTTTAACCTTTGGAATTTTAATTAAAATGTGCCTTGTTGTGGGTCTCTTTGGGTTCATCTTGATTAAGACTATCTCTGCCTCCTAAATGGATGTGACTTTATTTTTTTCACCAGGTTAGGAAAGTTTTCAGCCATTATTTCTTCAAACAGGGTCTCTATCCCTTGTTGTCTTTTTTCTCTTTCTGGTACCCTATGATGCAGATGTTGCTATGTTTGATGTTGTCCCAAGTTCCTTTAAATTATTCTCATTCTCTTTTATCTTTTTGCTGCTCTGATTGGGTGTTTTTTTCTACCATGTCTTCCAAATCACTGATTTGATCCTCTGCTTCATCCTATCTACTGTTTATTTTTCTCTAGTGTATTCTTGATCTGAGATATGGTATTCTTCATTTCTGACTGGTTGTTTTTCAAGGTTTCTAAGTCCTTTTTCATGCTGTTGTATTTCTCATTAAGATCCTTGAGCATTCTTATGATCGTTACTTTGAACACTATATTGAATAAATTGCTTGCCTCTATTTCATTTAGCTCTTTTGCATAGATTTCTCCAGTCCTTTTATTTGGAGCCCATTTTCTTGTCTCCTCATTTTGTCTATCTGTTGTGTTTCTTTCTACGTATTAGATAGAACAGCTGTGACTCCCAGTCTTTGTGAAGTGGTCTTATGTAGTAGATGTCCTATGGGACCAGTGATGCAATCTCCTTGATACTCTGAGCTGGGTGCTCTAGGAATGACCTTTATTTGGGTTATGTGAGTCCCCTTGTTGCAATTGCATCTTGGTTGCTGTTGGCCCATTCATGGTGCTGTCAATCTATAGGCTGGCTGACCGTTAAGCTCAACTCTGGCCATGGAATGCAAACTTCTGTGCAAGTGCCATCTTGAGGTGCCTTGTTGGGATCAGTGGCACAATCTTCCACATGACCTGAGCTCTGTAGTCTAGAATGTTCTCATGGATAGTATGCACCC
Organism: Molossus molossus; assembly: GCF_014108415.1. Taxonomy (NCBI): domain Eukaryota; kingdom Metazoa; phylum Chordata; class Mammalia; order Chiroptera; family Molossidae; genus Molossus; species Molossus molossus. The sequence goes on from NW_023425358.1 coordinate 756,427, forward strand.
CATGCTGTAGTTGAGGCTTGAATCATGTTGGCCCTTCTGTGGGTGGAATTAGCCCTTCTGACTGGATCACTTTCAGGGTAAACCTCAGTCACTGTATATGAGACATTGTGCAAGGGCTGCCTTTTGTGGTGAGGTTGTTCCTAGCAGGGTGTGCTGCTTGTTGGGTTGAGTCTAAAAGCCACCTCTGGTTGTGTTGTTTTTAGATCCACTTTGGTGGGGTTCAGGTAAAGTCACCGTCAGATATTGCGTGTAATTGGCCTTGGTCTACCTATCTATAGCTACCATGCTTTTCACTGCTTATGTCTGTGTCTACTGTACCTGAGTTTGCATAAGAGTGTTCAATGTATGAAAAGTGTTGGCTTCTTCTATCTTAGAGCTGGGGGCAGATCTGTAAAAGGAACAAGGACCCCTAAGTCAGCTACTCTGCTACCCCGAGGGTGCCTGGTGTTACCCCAGAGCCTTTAGAAGGAAGATTGTAGGATAAGCTGAGGCTAGCCAAGATAAGGCTAGTGGGTTCCCTACTTGGGGATTATGCAGTCAGGCACTGAATGAGAGGAAGTAAGCCCTGGTTCAAAGACAAACCCCTTAATCTCTGCCAGAGTCTCCAACTTTGTTTCCATCTAAGGAGGTTTGCTGCAGGCTCTGGTTGGGATCAGCCACCTATCCCCTCTGCAGGAAAAGGCTCAGCTACCTTGGGCTCAGGAGGATAGATCAAAAGGGTCTCCCATTGAGGATGATGCTGCAGAAGGGAACTAAGCATTTCATCCCATTCTTAAACAACAGCCTCTGAGGGTCTCACACTTTCAATTTCCCCACTATGAAGTGCTCTCCCTTCCTTCAACAGAACCACACCCAGCAGTGGTATCCATGACTTGGCAGGGCTAATACAAATAGTCTATTGTTGGGGGTGGTGCCCACAACCTGAAGGAGGGGAGTGGGCACTTGTTCTCATTCCTGGGGTAATGCAAGATGAACTCACAGGGGAGGCTGGATGTGCTTCCCCGCAATGCAGCCGCACAGACCAGCACTCCCCTGTCTGGCTCCTGGACAGAAGCTTCCCAGGGAGACATGTCTGGAAATCCCACTCTGCTCAGCTTCCTGCTCTCCCAGCCCCCATGCTGCCAAACCAAGTTGAAAAAGGTCAGTCCTGCTTAGCACTTTGGTTTCTCAGGGTAGCGGGTCTCAGCAGGATGGGGCCAAAAGTCCCAGTTGCACTTGGGCTCCATACGCAGCAAAATGGCACTGAAAGTGTGGCTCCTCCACACCACTTAACTGGCAGGGTCAAAGTCCCAGCCATGCACAGCTCTCCTGCACCACTGACCCCAGCAGGATGAAGTAGGCCAAGCAGCTCAACATGTGGGGGTGAGTTACCATTGGTTCGTTCAAGGTGGAGGAGACTGTTAATCTTTCCCAAGCCACACAGTTAAGTTACTGTATGAACCTTTACTGACAGTCTCCCCAGACAACAGAGGGCTCCTTAAAGTCATTGCTGGATGTAACTAGCAGACTCCTCCACAGGACTTGAGTATGGCAGTGTGGCCTCTCCAGCAGTTGAAGTCCAGAGTAAACTCCTCAGGCTAGGGCTGTAAATTTGGGAGTAATCTTTTCTGGGAGGGTGCAGTACAAGTTTCCCAGGCAGACAAAATACCCATGGACTCCAACCACCAGACACCATGTGGGCTCCTTTTTCATCTCTGTTGCTATGAGTTGGGGATCCCCACGTGAGGTTGAGACCTCATGCTCCTAGGAGGATGGAGTTCCACAGCTGTGGTATCCCTCTGGTTTCTTAGCCACCACTGCTACTGCATGCAGGGGAATTCCCTTTTTGCTTTTCCGCCATTCTTACCAGTCTCCATGTGGCTTCTTCTGTACTCCTTGGTTATAATATTTTAGATCAGCTAGCCTCCAATTTGTTATTCAGATTGATTGCTTTGTAATTTAGCTGTAAATCCTGTTTGGGACAGGAAGAAAGTGGGCTCAGTTTTCAGTTACCTGCAGCCATCATTTCTAACTGGTTCTTTACCATAATTTCTATGTCCCTTTTCATGCTGTTGAAATTCTTACTAATTTCCTTGAGCATCCTTATAACCATTTTCTTGAAATCTATATTTGGTAAATTTCTTGCCTCCATTTCATTTAGTTCTTTTTCTGGAGATTTAACTTGTTCTTTTATTTGGGGCATACTTTTTTCTCTCCCAGTTTTGGCTGCTTTTGTGTGTATTTTCATGTGTAGTAGGTACACCTGCTATGTCTTCCTCTCTTGATAGTGTGGCCTTATGCAGTAAGTGTCTTATGGGACCCAGTGGTGTAGTCCCCTATATCATCTAAGTTTGGTGATCTAGGAATGTCCCTTGAATGGGTTATGTGAACCCTCTAGTTTTAATTGAGTCTTGATTGCTATTGATCTGTTCGTGTGTGGGGTCAGCTCAGGCTGGCTGACTGTGAGGACTGACCCCAACCACAGTGTACGAACTGTTGTGCATGTGCTTCCTACACAAAGAACTCACCTCAGCAGGGTCTGATTCCTGTCAAGATCTCCCTTTGGATATCACACTTGTGAAACTAATTGGAATATACTCTGATGTTTTCTGAAGCTGACCACTGGTGTGTCTGTTCTGGTGCCTTTAAGAAGGACTCTGGGCCCTGGCCAGTTTGGCTCAGCGGTTGGAGCGTCGGCCTGTGGTACAGAGAGACCCAGGTTCGGTTCCCACTAAGGGCGCGTACCTCAGCTGCAGTTTGTCTCCGGCCCTGGTTGGTCGTGCGGGTGGCAGCCACTCGATGTGTCCCTTCACATCGATGTTTCTCTCTCTCTCTCTCTCTCTCTCTCCTTCCCTCCCTCCCGCTCTATCTGAACAAAAAATGGAAAAATGTCCTCGGGTGAGGATTAAAAAAAAAAAAAAGAAAAGAAGGACTCTGGTACAGGTCATATCAAAGCTACAAAGCTATTCACACTTTGTGACTGCCTCTACTGGGCCTTTGTGTGTGTGAGAATGACCGAGATGCACATCAAGTTTGAGTTCCACCAGCACTGAGCATGTGGGCAGGTCAGCAAAAGTCCCAAGGCACCCTGAGATCTGCCTCCACCTGCCTTCACTTTCTGGCTGCCTGTTTAGCTCTGTCACTGAAAGAGCTTCCAGCAGTATTCAAGTTGCATGAGGTGGGTTCTCAGTGTGTCAGAAGGTAGGGGTGAGTGGTGTTTACCAAACTGATACAGGTTCAAACTCAGTCTCAGTGCTGGGTCTGAGGCCACTCAGCAAAAGTCCCAGGGTACACTAAGTCTAGCTGCAAGCCACCATGTGCCTACAGACCTTTGTGCTTGGGGCAGGGTCTTGGGGAGTCATCAGGGTGACGCCAACAGAGTTTATCAGGCCCAAACGTACCAAGATTTGGCTGTGTGAAGGGAAGGTTCTGAATAGATCAGGTGTGGAAGGGAAATATAGTGGCCTCTGTCCTAGAGTCACATAACTCTGTCTGTCCCAGATTCTCCCAGGAGTCCTAGCTTGGTAGGGCAGTGCCACAAGGAGTCAGGAGAATGGGGATAGTGGATCTTCCAAGAAGGCGAGGTGCAGATCAGGCCTGGGAAAGGTAGAGAGCATGGCCCCTGCCATAGAGCCACGCAACTCTGTCTGCCTTGGATTTTGCACAGACCTCCTAGGGAAACCATGTTCAGAAGGGTGGGATGACCAGGAGTTGGTTGGGTGAGGCCACCAGGAGTCCTAAGGGTGGGGCTAGCAGATCTCCCATGCGAGGAAGGTGCTGGTCAATTTCATGGGATAGTAGAAAGAACATGCAGCACCCCAAAGCCATACTACTCAGTTACTGACACCGCCTGAGTCTGTCCTGACCTCTGCACCTCAGCCCAGGCAGCTGACTCTTCAGCAGAGAACAAGCTCTGCAAGGCAAAGTGACAAAAGTTCAGAGGGTAGGGATGTTGCATGTCCCCTGGCTGATGCCATGCAGAGGGGAGTGCTCCACTCAAGGAAGATGGCAGCTGCAGTGTGGAACGGACTCAGCCCAGGGATCCTAGCAGCTGTCTCTTCAGCTCTCTCCCCAGAACCACAGCTCCCAGTTCCTTCTCACGAGACTCTGGTCTGCTCCACCTCCCTCCCCCTGAGCCCAATGTGAGTGGCTGAAAATGAGATTTTTTGCATTGGCCCTTTAAGAGTATTGCCTATGTCTCTAGCTGACTCCTGTCTTTCTCTTACAGACAGAATTCCTGCTGATTTTCACAGCCAGACATTACATGAGCTCCACTTCCTGGTTCTGGTGCTCTGGGTTGGGGAGCCCAGAGTATGTTTAAGACCCCAACCTCCTCAGGGGGAACCTTTGAGGCTGAGACATTCCTCTGGAATCCTAGCTGTGACCCTTGGGAGTGGGACCAACCCTTTATGTGTTATCACCCTTCCTACCTGTCTCCATGTGGCCTCTTCTGTAAATTCTTGGTTATAAGACTTCTGTTCAGCTAGTTTTTAGTTGGTTATTTATGGTGATTGTTTTATATTAGTTATAATTCTAGTTTGGTTCTGGGAAGAGGTGAGTGTAGCTTCCACCTGCTCTGCCTCTGTCTTCAATCTCTGGACACCTTATTTGTTAAGCATATATTTCTTGTCTGTTTCCCTCCTTAAGAGGAAACAGAGAATTGCACGTGGTACTAGTCTCTAGAGACAGAAAATTGCACGTGGTACTTATCACAGTAAATCTTGGGAGCAATGCTTGGACAGTCTATTGTATCGCTTCCTAGACAACTCAGAAAGTAGCAATGATAATGACAAGACCCTCGGCCTTGTGCCAGGGCAGCTTGGCAAACATATGCGCACTTGCAATTAGTTACATCAAGGACTGACCATTCTATCTCAGCCCACAAATGCAATTCTGTAGGTGGTAGGTATGTTGAGTGTGAAAAAGGAGAAAATTAACTCTCTGTTAGAGACTTTTCAAGCCACCTAATCAAGTGAGCCAGATCTTTGGACTTTACTCTTGATTCTGCCCCCACTTCTCACTCCACACTGCAAAAGCCCACCAGGTCCTGCTGAGTGTGCCCATGAGTCTGCCCCCCCTTTCTATGCCATTATGAAATGAGGCCCTCCTCCTCCATCACTCCTGGATTCGAGCAGCAGTTGCCTGTCTGGTTTCTCTGCTTCTAATTGTGACATACTTCATTGAGTCTTTCATGGTGGCCGTAACGGACTTTCTAAAATGTAAGTCTGACCATGTCATTTCCTTTTGAAAAATCTTTGGGACTCTCTCTATGGAAGAGAAATCCAAGATTTTGTTTCCATTTTTGTGGGATTTTATTTGTTTTGTTTTAAAACATGGTTTTAAGGTGCCCCAAGGTCTGTTTCCAACACAGAAGCCTGAGCAACTCTCTAAAAATGGAAGTTGGATCATGTCGCTCTCTTGCTCCAGACATCCTCTGGCTCTTCCTCTTGCTTGTCAAAGCCCACGTCTTCACAAAGGCTGAGTGGCTCTGGCTGCCCTGGCTGCTGGTACCCCTCTGGCATCACCTACCACTGCCTTGCTCTCTCTGTCACAGCCACGCTGGCTTCTTGAGGTCCCGGGAGGTCCCTGGTACACTCCACCTGGGTCTGGCTGCCCCCTCTGTGACCACTCTCACCCCAGATGACAGCATGGTTTGCTTCCTCATCTCAAATGTCTCTTTCCCAGCGAAGTCTTCCCTGACTATCCTATTTGAAATTAGAAACCCCTTCTCCTAGTAGTTTTGATACACATTCCCTGCTTTATTTTTCTGCAGAATATTATTCAGACATACTTATATATTTTACTTATTTATTTTGTTTGTTTTGGTCTCTTCAACTAAAATATAAGTTCCACGAGGCAGGGATTCTCACTTGTTGCTAAGCCCCAGCTCTTAGAACAGTGCTTAGTATACAGAAAAGGCTGAATCAGTATTCGTTGGACAAGTGGACCCCACCCCTGTCTCCAGCTCCATCTCTGTCCACCCCTTCTCTCTGCAGTGCAGTAACGACGCCCCAATGACCATCCCACCTGCCTTCATTCTTCTGTCCGGGAATTCATTGCCCCCCACTCCCTGCCCCCACTCTTCCTTTGACCACTTCTGTTGATCTATAAAGACCCAGGTCAGACTTAATCCCCTCTAAAAAGCTTTATATGACTTCTCCGGGCTGGATTAAGTGCTCATTTTCTGTTCTCCCGCTGCATCACCTGTGAACACATCCTTCAAACAGTCTATTACACATATCACTGTGGCCTCTTCCTCTGTAGACTTAGAACTCATGAGAAGCAGGAGCAATTATTCTTATTTTTATTCCTTATTTCTTAACGCCTAACATAGTGCTTGGTACCAGTCAGTGTTCGAATTTGTTGTGGCTGAATGATCCCTTGACCTCCTCCGGGCACAGGAAGTGGCAGGGTGAGCCCTGGAGAAGAGTGTGAGGCACTGCAACCCTGAACTGTGAGGGGCGGCGGGCAGCCCACCTCCAGCTGGGGCGGGCGGGCAGTGCTGAGCGCACGGAGGGAGCCTGGGAAGTGGACGGCTTCAGCTGGCGTGTAAAGAATGGAGTTAGAGGAGTAAAGAGGCAAGACGAGGTAACTAGCCGCTAAGAAGAGACTGGAAGCTAGCTAGCCTGAGAGCCAACAGGGAGAGCTGAGGCCCAGCGGTCCCCAGAAGAGTCCCGCCGGGCACTGGCAGTGCACCTGTCACAGCTTAAATGGCACACAGTGCTCAGGTGGTCCACGCCAGCCTGGTCTTGCGGGTTCCCCAGGCCTCTGCCTTGGCACAGGCAAGCCCACTGGAGCCCAGGTAGTTTGGGGGTACTGTCTCTCTGGGGCACCAAGTTGTTTTGCCTCCCATTCCTGACATTGGCGGAACCAATGCCCTGGAACCTGCTCACCTGCCTTTTGCTATTATTGTTGTTGGCAGGTGAATGATCTAGTGACCTCTTTGCCTGTCACCTTAGACTTGGGGGCAGTGAAAATCTACCAAAGTGGCATGTCGACTGCCGTGGAAACCGATTTCGGGCTCTTAGTGATATTTGATGGCCAGCACTACGCCTCCATCTCCGTCCCAGGCTCCTACACAAACTCCACCTGCGGGCTCTGTGGGAACTACAACAAAAACCCGCTGGATGACTTCCTCCGCCCCGACGGCAGGCCAGCCATGTCCGTCCTGGACCTTGGAGAGAGCTGGCGGGTGTACCACGCCGAGTGGAAGTGCGATTCCGGCTGCGTGGACAACTGCACCCAGTGTGATGCTGCCGCCGAGGCCCTCTACTTCGGCCCCGACTACTGTGGCTTCCTCAACAGGACGGACGGCCCCCTGTGGGAGTGTGGCACGGTCGTGGACCCCACGGCCTTTGTGCACAGCTGTGTGTACGACCTGTGCAGCGTGAGGGACAATGGGACACTCCTCTGTCAAGCCATCCAGGCCTATGCCCTCGTGTGCCAAGCCCTCGGCATTCCCATTGGAGACTGGCGGCTGCAGACGGGCTGTGGTAAGCTGGCGTCTCCCCCAAAGAGAAGGCTGCTCTTGTGCGCGGGCAGGGGGCGGGCTTCCGGGCCCGCAGAAGTCCCCCTGTTAGGAGAGGTTGTCCGGCAGTGGAGGTGAGGTTCAACTCTCACAAGTCGTAAAGAGTGGACTCTGAAAGGATCTTTACTTGTACCCGCCACCCAACATCATAGCCAGAAAGCCACACACCACTGACGATCATAGGTGGTCTGGGAACAGAAATGTGTGGCAGGAAATGCTTGGCCGGAGGAAGGCCCAGTAGAACGGACAGTCTCAGAGCTGAGCCTTGAGGTGGGGCTCGAGTGGCTGGCTGTCTTGGTGGCTGCTGAGTAAATGCAGACATTGGCCTGGGTGCTCAAAACCAGCCTTTGGCAAAGTGAGTCCCCTCCCAACGGCCTTTGTTCCTTGGTCGCTGTTTTCCACTTCCAGCCCCTTAGTTCCCTGCCTCCTGTGTGCAGCTCTGCGCGGGAGGAGGGCCTGCGGAGAGGAAGTGCAGGGTGGTAGGAACAGCACCAACAGTGCAGGGAAATCGGCTTCTTTTGAATTATACTTTTGGATGAAGCATTGTGCACCATTTAGTTATCTCGTTATGTTCTCGTTATGTTTTGTTTCTTTTCTGGTCCTTGATTTTCTCCATATGAGTAAACAGAAAGTTATAATCCATGCATTTAAGAGTGCTGTAGAAGTGAGGAAATTTAAAAGTTTCTTTAAGTTCCAAGCCAGAGCAAGATTTTTATCCTGCCAGTACAGGTTGAATTCACAGAAATCCTCACGTAGCAGATTCAATTCCTTGAGTACTGGTCAATCTACTAAGAGACAGTCTATTTTTTTTCTCTTTGCAAATGACTGACCAGCCTCTATGATGTCTGGAGCATCCAAATTCTGATTTACATTTAAACTAAATGTGGCTTTTCTTTGATCCTGTACAATCCGAGGGCCTCCAAGTTGCCTAACTGACTTCTTGTCCATGATGACGCTTTCCCCCGGGGCACCACACCCCTCTCTCGTCCCCTCCTCTCCTCTCCAGCGTCAGTGGTTTGAATCATATTGATTATGAGAGCTATTTACCAGCCCCTTGAGCCCTGCCTGATGGATTCAGACAGATCCAAACATTGACTAGACTCTGATACCCCCTTTTTTTTTCAATTTTGTTTTCTTTATTGATTTTTAGAGAGGGAGGGAGGGAGAGGGAGAGAGAGAGAGAAGCATCGATGAGAGAGAGCATCGACTGGCCGCCTCCTGCATGCCCCCGCTGGGGATCAGGCCCACAAGCTGGGCATGTGCCCTGACCGGGACATCTTGGTGCAGGGTCCACGCTCAGCCACCGAGCCACACCAGCCGGGCTACCTTGGTACTCTCAGAACAGGAAGGGGGTTCCAAGGCGAGAAGGGCCACCAGAGGGCTCCAGAGCGAGTTCTGGTCCCGACTCCCGAGGAACAGGCAGTGTTCTCTTCAGACAGCCAGGCTCTTTCCTGTTTAATGTTCCAGAAAGTCATTTTCACAGTCGTCTTCAGTCACTCTTAGGCACTCTAAGTACCTTCCTGTGAGACATTTATGTGTTCAAATAGGACTCCTCTAACAGTTCCATTTTTCATTTCTCCTTCAAGTTGACTTTATTTCCTCCTAAGAACAGCCCATACCCTTCATGATCAGAACAATTTATATGCCCATCGCCTGAAGATCTTAAAACATCTTAATGGCCGCAGGTTACCAAACAATACCTCTGTGTTGAATAATGTATAGCTTAGTCAGGATAGCAACCTGAAGTTTAATTTCAGTCAAGTTCTCGTGTGTGAGGCTGCTCAGTGGTTGCCAGAGAGCCGCGGAGCGGTTTCTGCAGATCCGGTCTTGTCTCTCTCCGCCGGAGCGGCCGCCTGGCCCTCGGTCCAGGGGCTACGGAAGGGGTTCTTTTCCTCCAGGCTGCTGCGCGGGTGGCTTCTGGCCATTAGCCCCCAGGTCATTAACCTGCTGTCACGCTCTCTTCTCTCCCCATGCCAGTGTCCACGGTGCAGTGCCCGAGCTTCAGCCACTATTCCGTGTGCACCAGCAGCTGCCCCGACACCTGCTCCGACCTCACGGCCTCGCAGAGGTGCGCCACGCCCTGCACGGAGGGCTGCGAGTGCAACGAAGGCTTCGTGCTCAGCACCAGCCAGTGCGTCCCGCTGCACCAGTGTGGCTGCGACTTCCACGGCCACTACTACGCCATGGGCGAGTTCTTCTGGGCCACGGCGGACTGCACGGTGCAGTGCCTGTGCGAGGAGGGCGGCGACGTGTACTGCTTCAACAAGACGTGCCGCGGCGACGAGGTGTGCACCGTGGAGGACGGCTACCGCGGCTGCTTCCCCCAGCGCGAGACCGTGTGCCTGCTCAGCCAGAACCAGGTGCTGCACACCTTCGACGGCGCGGCCTACGCCTTCCCCTCCGAGTTCTCCTACACGCTGCTCAGGACCTGCCCCGAGCAGCCCGAGTACCTGGAGATCGACATCAACAAGAAGAAGCCGGACGGGGGGCCAGCCTGGCTGCGCGGCCTGCGCATCCTGGTGGCCAACCAGGAGGTCAAGCTGGGAGGCGTCGGGGCTGCGGAAGTCAAGGTAAGACCCCCGCTGCCAGAGGGTTTTCGGAGCAGGTGGGTGGGAAGAAGCCTGTTCTTCAGGTTGGCCTTTGCCTTTGACCAGGAGTGGATCCCTGAAAAGCAGCAACTACAGAATGAGAACATGGTCTACCTCCGTCACCAAGGAAGAGACCAGCAGGTGGCCCTGGCCGTTGTTCAGTGGTTAGAGCACTGGCCCGTGGACCAGTGAGTCCATGGTTCGATTCCGGTCAAGGGCAGTACGGTTGGTCCTGCCCTGGTCGGGGTCATGCGGGAAGCAACCAGTCCACATGTCCCTCTCATGTCTATGTTTCTCTCTCCTTCCTCCCCTCCCACTCTATCTGAAGATAAATAAAAAAATATCCTCTGGTGAGGATTTAAAAAAAATAGTCCAACAGGTACAAAAATGAAGGGAAGCTGGGTTTGCTCAGAGAAGATACAGCAGGACCGACTCTCATTAAGAGCAAGTCCTCATAGGACGATTACCGTGTGCCAAGCCACTCCGAGCAGCACCACACCGACTCCTGTCAGGGAGCGAGCATCATCCTAACTTCGCAGATGAGAAAACGGGGGCACTGAGGTGGCATCACTTCTTCAGGGACACAGTCACAGAGTCAAGCCCAGCGGCTGGCTCCAGCGAGTCTGTCCCTGTCCTGACAGGGACACCAAGGTGGCATCACTTCTTCAGGGACAGTCAGAGTCAAGCCCAGCGGCTGGCTCCAGCGAGTCTGTCCCTGCCCTGACGCTGAGCGGGAATCCACGGGGGCAGTGCAAAGGCGCCGGTGGTTCCCTCGCCCCTCCGACCTGCTCTAGAATGCCCAGGATTAGGCCTCTGCACTTACAGACCTCTAGTTCTCTACTGCTTCAGGAATGTGGGCCTCACAGCTAAGTGGTAGTAGAGCTGGGATGCAGAGAGGGGTCGTCCTTCTCCCAGTCTGACATGCGTCTCGTAATATCACATGACATACAATTTAGAAACAAAGTCGAAGCAGTACTGGACATAGACATAAAGAGCACATGCCCACAGACCAACAGGGCTAGTTCACTTATGGAAAGCAAGGTAAGAGCCAGGAGGAAGGACAGCTGGGGCTGGATGGACACACACATCCCCCAAGGGGCTGGGACACGGGCGGCATAAGATCTAGGTTGGTGGCTACTGGGTTTGTAGTACTACAGAATATATGCAGGGGTGGGCAAAAGTAGGCATACGAATAAATAATACAGTGATTAATAAATAATAATACCAGAATTGTGTTTTGTATGCTCACAACTGTAAACCTACTTTTGCCTACCACTGTATGCCTCATTCTCAGATACGGTTACCTTGAAAACATGAGAATATTTAAATAAAATCAAAGTATCTTACTTAAATGGTGAAAGGGACATTGTGTATGTTACTTATGATTTGTGATTTTTATTTTAATAAAATAAGTTAGGCAATTAAAAAAAAGAGAGAGAGAAATCTAAAGGGGAGGCAGGAGCCAGAAACGTGGGGGAGGGCTTCTGTTTGCGGAAAGGGGTCAAGCAGAAGGAGGAAGCCACGTATGTAAGACAGCTGCTCACATGTAGCTTCATTGGGGACTTAGAGCCTCACACATGCGGAAACACAGCCACTGTGCTGAATCCAAGGAGAGTAGAAATAAAAGAAAAACGGTGTCCCTGAAAAAACAGGCAGTGTCTGTCTGTGAGATGTCTACACACTGTCAGCGTCTTGACAGTCCCAAAGTGCTAGTCTGGGGCCGGGACAGCCTTCATTGCACAGCCTAGGGTGTGAGGGTCTGGGGCCCGGACAGCCTGGGGGTGTGAGGGTCTGAGGCCCGGACAGCCTGGGGGTGTGAGGGTCTGAGGCGTGGACAGCCTGGGGGTGTGAGGGTCTGGGGCCCGGACAGCCTGGGGATGTAGGGTCCTGGGGTTGGTGGACAGCATGGGCTGGTGTGAGGGCGCGACAGTCAGTGGGTCGGCCCGGACAGCCTGGGGTGTGAGGGTCTGGGGCCGGACAGCCTGGGTGAGGTGTGCGGCAGCTGGGTGTCGGGACCGGACAGCCTGGGGTGTGCGGCCCGACAGCTGGGAGGGAGTCTGAGCGTGGACAGCCTGGGGGTGTGAGGGTCAGGGACCGGGACAGCCTGGGGGTATGAGGGTCTGGGGCCCAGACAGCCTGGGATGTGAGGGTCTGGGGCCCGGACAGCCTGGGGGTGTGAGGGTCAGGGACCGGGACAGCCTGGGGGTGTGAGGGTCAGGGACCGGGACAGCCTGGGGGTATGAGGGTCTGGGGCCCAGACAGCCTGGGGTGTGAGGGTCTGGGGCCCGGACAGCCTGGGGGTGTGAGGGTCAGGGACCGGGACAGCCTGGGGGTGTGAGGACTGTGAGCAGCTGGAGTTAATGCCCGTGCTTTGATTTTTCAGGTGAACGGTCAGGAAGTGGAATTGCCTTTTTTCCATCTTTCGGGGAAGCTGGAAATCTATCGGAACAAAAACAGCACGACGGTGGAGTCCAGGGGCATCCTGAGCGTGCAGTACTCAGACACGGGGCTGCTGTACATCCGGCTCTCCACCGTGTACTTCAACTGCACTGGGGGCCTGTGTGGCTTCTTCAATGCCAACGCCAGTGACGAGTTCTGTCTCCCCAACGGCAAGTGCACCGACAACCTGGCCGTGTTCCTGGAGAGCTGGACCACTTTCGAGGAGATCTGCAACGGGGAGTGCGGGGACCTGCTCAAGGCCTGCAACAACGACTCGGAGCTGCTCAAATTCTATCGGAGCCGCTCGAGGTGTGGCATCATCAACGACCCCTCCAACAGCTCCTTCCTGGAGTGCCACGGCGTGGTCAACGTCACGGCCTACTACCGCACCTGCCTGTTCCGCCTGTGCCAGAGCGGGGGCAACGAGTCGGAGCTCTGCGACTCCGTGGCCCGCTACGCCAGCGCCTGCAAGAACGCGGACGTGGAGGTGGGCCCCTGGCGCACCTACGACTTCTGCCGTAAGTGGGCTGCTGGGTGGGGAGCCCCTGCGTGGCGGGACATAGAGGACACACGGGGTCTCCTTGCTCGGGACGTCTCTTCCTGCGGGAAGGGGGCTCAGTGAGGCTCATGCTGTGCCCACCTGCGCTAACCCGGCGTGGCTTCCCGAGAGCCGCCTCGGAACCCAGCGGTTCCCGCCTTCAGTGTTGTTTCAGTTCACAATACGGTTCCTGTAGATGCTGCAGGAAGAACGGTTGGCCATCCTTTTAAAAAATTTGTCTTTATTGTTGAAAGTATTACCGATGTCCCTCTTTCCCCCCACTGCCACCCTCCCCTCTCCCGCCCCCGCCTTCAGGGCACTGTTGTCTCTGCCCATTGGCTGTGCCCCTGGGCATGTCAGTTCTGGGGTCCGCCCCCCCTTCCCTTCCCTCTGAGGTTTGTCAGTCTGATCCCTGCTTCCATGTCTATGGATCTACTTTGTTTGTCAGCTTATTTGTTCATTATATTCCACAAATAAGTGACATCAGGTGATATTTGTCTTTGTCTGACTGGCTTATTTCACTTAGGATAATACTCTCCAGGTCCCTCCAGGTCGTCTCAAAGGATAAGAGATCTTTCTTTCTTACAGCTGCATAGTACTCCATTGTGTATATGTACCACTGCTTTTTTATCCATTCATCTACTGATGGACACTTGGGCTGGTTCCAGATCTTAGCTATTGTAAATAGTGCTGCTATGAACATGGGGGTACATATGTTCTTTCTGATTGGTGTTTCAAAAATCGTTTTTTAAGTGGAACTGTCATTTGACCCAGTGATCCCACTTCTATGAATATATCCTAAGAAGCCTGAAAACCAATCAGAAAGAATATAGCCATCCTTCTGAGTGTTTTGCTGGACACACATCATGTCAGAGGACCGGGCAGCTCTGTGACGGCTCCCTGGTGCCTTCTCTCTTGGCAAAGAAGGTCCAGTTTGTTTCAGTGGAGGGTGGTCAGTCAGGGTGCCTTTCACGGAGCAGAGATCAGCACTGCTTCCTGGGGCAAACTTGACCATGGCTCTTTAGAGGATTTCATGTTGCTGGGTCTTTATCTGTCCCCAGAGGATCTGACCCCTCTCAGCAGGGCAGGGCAGGACTCGTAGCCACTGGAGAAATCGCAGGGAACATCTGGCATGAGACCCCTCTGGTCCAGTGGAGGAGTGGCTGCGAAGGTGGGGCCCCGTCTGGAGCAGGGCGGCCCCACCTCAATCAATTTCAGCAGCGACCCCGTTCCCACCAAAAAGATCGACCCTCACCCACACCCAACACCACTGCTAAGATTCCATCCTGAACGTGTATTTACTTCTCTTCCATTTTATCTCTTCCTATCTAGGTTTGTTTACTTTAAAAATTTTTTTATTTTGAAATAATTTCAAAGTTACAGAAAAAATTGCAAGAATATGTGTAAACTCTTTACCCAGATTAACATATTGTTAGCATTTGCCCATCTGCTTTTCATTCCCTCTTACTCTCCATGTGGAAGTTAGTTGTTTACATCCTGGCCCTTGTCCCTACACAGTTCAGTGTGTTTCCTTAAAATAATGATTCTCATTTACAGAGTCGCAGCTAGGAAATTTAACCTTGATATAGTAATTTTTTATTTTTATTTCTTTTTTATCCTCACCCAAGGACAATTTTCCATTTTTTGTTCAGATAGAGTGGGAGGGAGAAAGAGGAAGAGAGAGAGAGAGAGAGAAACATTGAAGTGAAAGGGACACATCGAGTGGCTGCTGCCCGCACAACCCAACCAGGAACTTGGGACAAACTGCAACCAAGATACATGCCCTTAGTGGCAACCGAACCTGGGTCTCTCTGGACTGCAGGCCAACGCTCCAACTGCTGAGCTAAACAGGCCAGGGCTTGATATAGTAATTTAACATCAATATTTCAGTTTTAAAATTAGCCCAGCTCTGGCCAGTTTGGCTCAGCGGTTAGAGCATCGGCCCATGGACCAGAGAGTCCTGGGTTCAGCTCCCGCTAAGGGCATGTATTTTGGTTGCAGTTTGTCCCCAGCCCCTGTTGGGGTTGTGCGGGTGGCGACCACTTGATGTGTCTCTCTCACATTGATGTTTCTCTCTGTCTCTTCCTCCTTCTCTCCCTACGGCTCTATCTGAAAATAAATGCAAAAAAAAAAAAAAAAAAAATGTCCTTGGGTGAGGATTACAAGAAAAAAAAATTAGCACAGTGGTGTCCTTTATGGCTTTCTGTCCCTCAGCCCAGACCCAGCCCAGGATCACATGTTGCCTGAGCGGTCGTGTCTCGTTAGTCTCTAATTAGGAACAATTCCTTACCTTTATTTGCCTTTCTTGAGATTTTCACCTTTAAAGAAGACAGCCTCCCCCTTTTAAAAATAGCATGGCCCTCTGTTTACGTTTGATGTTTTCTCACGATCAGACTCTGCTCTGCACTCCCACTCAGACTCCTGCACGGTGACATGAGCTTTTCTTTTTTTTTTTTAATTTTTTTATCCTCACCCGAGGACATTTTTCTATTTTTTACTCAGATAGAGCGGGAGGGAGAGAGAGGAAGAGAGAGAGAGGGAAACATCGATGTGAAAGGGACACATCAAGTGGCTGCCCCCCGCACGACTCAACCAGGCCCCGGGACAAACTGCAACCGAGGTACATGCCCTCAGCGGGAACCGAACCCGGGTCTCTCGGGACCACAGGCTGACGCTCCAACTGCTGAGCCAAACTGGCCAGGGCGTGAGCTTTTCTCATAGTATCACAGCCCACGAGGGCACACTCTGCCCAACCTTCTCTGTGGGTGATAAGAAGTCTGATACCTTGATGCTGTCAAATGTCTCTGCTCTGCAGTCATTATGTTTCTTTCTTGCAAATAAAGAATGATCTGTGAGGAGATGCTTCAGGACCACATGTGTGTCCTGCACGTCACCACCCCTCAGTGAGCGCCACTGAGCTTCTCTGCTGGTGCCCGTCTGTGGCTTGGCAGTCATGGACTGACGGCTTCCGGCCACCTCCCTCTCCACTGGGGGCAGGAGTCCTCCTTCTTGTGGCCTGTTCGCCTTTCATCCTCCACCATCTGTCTCAGTCATTTATCTCTCGTATCAGTGCAGGTACATGGATTTCCTATTTTTTCAGTTATTTATATTTTATATTACATTTATTAATTATTTTGGTATTAAAACTGTTCCCAATTTGGCCTGTGGGAGCCCCTTCAAATCGCCTCCTGTGTCCTTTGGCTTGCCTTTGTCATTTCCTACTGTCTGGCATCAGAACAAATCCACACTCCTCTGTTAACCTTCCCCAGCCCCAGACTACAATCAGCCATTACTCCAAGAAGCCCTGATTAATTTTGGCGGAGAATGTGCCAGAGCACAGGGTCTGGTAAGGCTTACCCATTGCCGCTGGAGAGTACTCTTGCTTCCTCTCTAAGCCCTTTCAACAGAAACATCTTAGCGTTAAGAACCAGCACACACGCACACACACACACACACACACACACACACACACACACACATGCCTATTTAGATCTCTGGTTTCTGAGCTTTGGGAGTTCGAAGCGCACATGGAGCATTTGGTGGCTGTCATCACAGAAGAGGGCAGTCACATACCTGGTGAAGCTTAACTGCACTGGGAGGAGTGAGTGGCAGATGCTGTGAATCTGGAAGGTGGCATTCTGGGAGCTCTTTTCATGAAGTCACCTGCAGAGACAGAGGTTCCCAGGTTTCTACTGAGCACCACATCGAGTCCAACTGTATAACCCTGTCCCAATGCCTTCCTTTTAATCCACATCCCTCCTGCTCCTTTGTGCTCCCTCTGTTCATCTAACATGACCTCTGTCCCCGGACAGCACTCAGCCTTGGACGTGCCGTTCATTCACGGCAGGGCGTCCCTGAGCCTGCCCGTCCCAGACCCATCTCATTGGCCGGCTGCGGCCGTGCCATTCTGCCATTCTGTGCCTCCTGCCCGGGAGGTGCTCCTGGGTGGTTTTTGGACTGCACGGGGCACAGTCAGCGGCACTGTTTCTATGAACTAAGTGCAGCGGGATGGTGGTGAGTCCCTCTTTCCTCAGATGGGATGAGCTCCTCCCCCTCCCTCCCTGCACCTGCAGAGCTGGAAGGATCTCCTGTGGGCAGAGACATGTGGGCAGAAGCATGGCTTCTTTGGGTGAAAGGCCAGGGCTTGGACTTGAGACACCCTCCAGCGCGTCTCGTCTAGACATGAGGTGCTCAGGTCACACTTGATCAATCAGGTCCCTGGGTACGAAGAAGTTATCTGATCAGGGTCATGCAGAATGGGAATTAGATTGGGCAACAGTTGTGAAGCAGGGACGCCTCTTCTCAGGGACAGACCACTGCTCTGTGTGTAGATACATTTCACCAGCCCCCTGGCTGGCAGTGCAGACTGCCCCACTGAAATGATGCCAGGGTCCAGGGAATGCTTATTACTTACATCTGTGTGTCCCAGACTTTCAGACAAATGCAGACAACACAGTCCACCTTACAGCATGAAGTACGTAAATGTCATGCTACTGTCTGTCACTGTAAACCTGCAGTCTGTGTTCTGACATCCATAATCGAGAGACGCGTGTGACGACCCCTGTGCAGATACTGAATCGGAGCTGAGCAGCGTCCGTGCCAGGGCTGCGTGGCTGCAGTCCCTGGGGCCGGGGCAGACGGCGGTGGCTGCCAGCACACGGCGCGGGGCTGATGAGCGGGTGCTGTGGGCAGGGCCGCTTTGCCGCACAGTTTAATGCTCCGTGGCCCCTTGTGTGCACTTGGATCCTGAGACCCTGTTGAGGAGTCAGTGTGCACAAGAGCAGAAACAATTTTAAAGGTGAGATGTTGTTGTCCTAGGAGATGGCAAGACTTGTGCAGGTCCTTGGTGCGCAGACTTGTAGGTGGGTCCCCTCGGTGCCTCTGGAGACAGCTCTGCCAGGGCAGACTTTGACGCCGACATTAAGAGAGCGGGAGGACCACCTAGAATTCCGTGGCGAGCAGCCTGTGCTGCTCTATTGTTGTGCCGTGTGTGAGTCAGACGTGCCGTGCTGTGTGAGTCAGACGTGCCGTGCTGTGTGAGTCAGACGTGCCGTGCTGTGTGAGTCAGACGTGCCGTGCTGTGTGAGTCAGACGTGCCGTGCTGTGTGTGTCAGACGTGCCGTGCTGTGTGAGTCAGACGTGCCGTGCTGTGTGTGTCAGACGTGCCGTGCTGTGTGAGTCAGACGTGCCGTGCTGTGTGAGTCAGACGTGCCGTGCTGTGTGTGCTCAGACGTGCCGTTGCTGTGTGACTTCAGACGTGCCGTGCTGTGTGAGTCAGACGTGCCGTGCTGGTGAGTCAGACGTGCCGTGCTGTGTGTGTCAGACTGGCTGTGCTGAGTGAGTCACACTTGCCGTGCTGTGTGTGTCAGACTTGCCGTGCTGTGTGAGTCAGACGTGCCGTGCTGTGTGTGTCAGACGTGCCGTGCTGTGTGAGTCAGACTTGCCCTGTTGTGTGAGTCACACTTGCCGTGCTGTGTGAGTCAGACGTGCCGTGCTGTGTGTGTCAGACGTGCCGTGCTGCGTGAGTCAGACGTGCCGTGCTGTGTGAGTCACACTTGCCGTGCTGTGTGAGTCAGACGTGCCATGCTGTGTGAGTCAGACTTGCCGTGCTGTGTGACTCAGACTGGCCGTGCTGTGTGTGTCAGACTTGCCGTGCTGTGTGTGTCAGACGTGCCGTGCTGTGTGGTCAGACTTGCCGTGCGTGTGTGTGTCAGACGTGCCGTGCTGTGTGTGTCAGACGTGCCGTGCTGTGTGAGTCAGACGTGCCGTGCTGTGTGTGTCACACTGGCCGTGCTGTGTGAGTCAGACGTGCCGTGCTGAGTGAGTCAGACTTGCCGTGCTGTGTGTGTCAGACGTGCCGTGCTGTGTGTGTCAGACGTGCCGTGCTGTGTGAGTCAGACGTGCCGTGCTGTGTGTGTCAGACTTGCCGTGCTGCGTGTGTCAGACTTGCCGTGCTGCGTGTGTCAGACTTTCTGTGCTGTGTGAGTCAGACTGGCCGTGCTGTGTGTGTCACACTTGCCGTGCTGTGTGTGTCACACTTGCCGTGCTGTGTGTGTCACACTTGCCGTGCTGTGTGAGTCAGACTGGGTCTGTTGAGGAAGCTGTTGGGAAGACGTGCATGTTGAAATGAAACTGGAAGATTGGGTAGGATTTGGCCCCATGAAGGCCGTCCAGGTGGGGAAAGACTCAGCAAAGGAAGTAGAGATGACCAACGCTGAAGGTGGTGAGGAGGTGGGAAGGCCAGAAGACAGCAGATAAGAGACAAGAAAGACAAAAGGAAGACCAGTTTGTAGAGTAAAAGTACCCTCCTAAAGTGTACCCATAGCAGCAGGAAGCGCAGAGATGGGAAAGGTCCTTGAGAGTCTACTGTGGACTTACTGGTCCTCAGAACAACCAGGCTGGGCAAGTAGCACCCTTATTTAATGAGAGAAGGATCTGGGGCTCAGAGGTGTATCCAAAGCATCGCTCTTTCCAGGGCACTCTGCCCAGTATCTGAGTCAAGAGACGGGACAGGAGAGCGGGTTCATATGTCTCCGGCCCTTACTACAGGCTCAAGCTGAGTCACAGAGCTTGTTTCTTCATCTGTAAGGCAGGGTGATAAGGCTTCCCTACCTTCTGGCTCATGGACAAACGACACTGCAGCTCCCAGAGCAATGCCTGCCTGTGGCAGGAGCTCACTGCCTGCACACAGAAAGCTAAGTGCCCCAGAGGAGCACATGAGTGAGGGCTTTGCTGAGCCTTTGAGGACCCCAGACGAGGATGACATGGCATTTACCAAGCCCTGTGCTGTACAATAAGAGTGCACACACAGGACACCACACACACACAGCACACACACACGTGCATGCTAGAGCGCGCCCACCTCTGTCTGCGGTCTGTCCCTTTCTCAAGCCTGCCTTCTCCTTGACCACCCTCAGCTCTGGACTGCCCGGAGAACAGCCACTTCGAGGAATGCATGACGTGCACCGAGACCTGCGAGACGCTGGCGCTGGGCCCCATCTGTGTGGACAGCTGCTCTGAGGGGTGCCAGTGCGACGAGGGCTATGCCCTGCAGGGGAGCCAGTGCGTCCCCCGGAGCGAGTGTGGCTGCAACTTCGAGGGGCACCAGCTTGCCACCAATGAGACCTTCTGGGTGGACCTGGACTGCCAGATCTTCTGCTACTGCAACGGCACCGACAACAGTGTCCACTGCGAGACCGTCCCCTGCAGGGATGACGAGTACTGCATGGAGGAGGGGGGCCTGTACTACTGCCAGGCTCGCACCGACGCCTCCTGCATCGTCTCGGGCTATGGTCACTACTTGACCTTTGACGGCTACCCCTTTGACTTCCAGACCAGCTGCCCGCTCATCCTCTGCACCACAGGAGACAGGCCAAGCTCAGATGCGTTCCCCAAGTTCATCGTCACAGCCAAGAATGAGGACCGGGACCCGTCACTGGCCTTGTGGGTCAAGCAGGTGGACGTGACCATGTTTGGCTACAGCATAGTGATTCACAGGGCCTATAAGCACACCGTGCTGGTGAGTAGTCCCAGGCCAGACCCCGGGAAGGGGGTCATGGAGATGGGGGGACAAGGGTCCTGGGTCAGCAAGCAAGGCTGCTCTGAAACAGGCTGGTTCTGAATCTAAGGAAAAGCGCAGATAGGATGTGAGAGCAGAGAGCACCCAGGAAACTGTGTCTCAGGGAGCTCAGCCTCGGAGAGGAGAAGGACCTTCCCAGCCACAGGCTCCGGGTCAGGCACAGGTCCAGAAGTGGCACCTGCACAGTGCAGTGGAGTCTGTTGGATACGACACAGACCTAGGTCCCCAGGCCAGCGTGGCTACCACTCTGTGGCCTTGGCAGTCACTCTCCGTCAGAGAGAACATTTGCCCAGTGCATTGGGCATCTGAAAGGGTACCATTGTCCAATCCACCTCCCGCCCTTTTTCAGGATCAGAACACTGTTTGCCTGCTCTGGCCTCTTCCCCTCTTCCAGCCTACCTGTTGGCTCTCTCCGTTGGATTTGGGAGTTCGAGAGGCTTGCAAGTGTCTGGGGCGCTCCGGGTCTTTCCTACAGTCTTTCCTCATGGAGACCTTGGCTTCCGCTTCCCACCCCTCCCACTTTCCATTCCCCTGACAATAAAGAGAAGAGTATGCAGGAGCTGAGGAGTCCCGTGCACTCCTGGTCCAGCCTGGGGACCTCAGACCAGCAGCAGGCCCAGCCCATCCAAGGCCTGGCTCGGAGCAGCACGTGGACGCACACACGCCAGCCAACAGCCTCTGGCTGAGCGCTTCACAGGAGCTGATACAGGCTGTTAGACTTTCTACGTTGCTCTCACTGAGCTGTGGTGTAATGTATTCTCTTTATTTAGAATAAAGAGTTTTTATTTTTATTTTATTGCTTTTTTATTTATTTTTTATTAATTTATTAATTTTGTTACAAATGTTTTTCCTTTTTCCCCTACTGATTCCACCCTCCTCCTCCCTCCCCACCCTGTCACCAGCTTTGTTGTCCATGTCCATTGTTCATGCATCCATGCATACAAGTTCTGTGGTTTATCTCTCCCCCATCACCTCTTCTTCTGGATATTGTCAGTCTGCACCCTACTTGCACATCCCTGGGACTACCCCATACCTCAGATGGTTACTTAAGTTCATTATATTCCACAAATAAATGAGATCATATGATACTTGTCTTTCTCTGTTTGGCTTGTTTTGCTTAGGATAATACTTTCCAGGTCCCTTCATGTCGTCTCAAAGGATAAGAGATATTTCTTTCTTACAGCTGCGTAGTACTCCATTGTGTATATGTACCACCACTTTTTTATCCATTCATCTACTGATGGACATTTGGGCTGTTTCCAGATCTTAGCTATTGTAAATAGTGCTGCTACAAACATGGGTGTACATACATTCTTTCTGATTGGTGTTTCAGGCTTCTTAGGGTATATTCCTAGACGTGGGATCACAGGGTCAAATGGAAGTTCAATTTTTAACTTTTTGAGGTAACACCATAGTGTTTTCCATAGTGGCTGCACCACTCTGCATTCCCACCAGCAGTGTACTAGAGTCCCCTTTTCTCCACACCCTTGCCAGTACTTGTTGTTTATTGATTTATTGATTGTGGCCATTCTGACATGTATGAGGTGATACCTCACAGTTGTTTTAATTTGCATCTCTCTGATGATTAGTGATATTGAGCATTTCTTCATATGTCTCTTAGTCATTTGTATGTCCTGTTTGGAGAGGTGTCTATTTAGTTCCTTTGCCCATTTTTTAATTAGGTTCTTTGTCTTCCATTTGTTGAGTTGTATGAGCACTCTATATATATCAGAAATTAACCCCTTATCTGATGTATCATTGGCAATGATGTTCTCCTATAGAGTGGGTTGCCTTTCCATTTTGATGACTATATCTTTTGCTGTGCAGAAGCTTTTGACTTTGATGTAGTCCCATGTGCTCATTTTCTCCTTTGTTTCTGTTGCCTTAGGTGATGTATCAGTGAAAATTCTGATGCATATGATGTCTGAAATTTTGTTGCCTACATTTTCTTCTAGGATTTTTATGGATTCATGAGTCACATTTAAGTCTTTTATCCATTTTGAGTTTATTTTTGTGTATGATGTAAGTTGATGGTCTAGTTTCATTATTTTGCATGTAGCTGTTCAATTTTCCCAACACTATTTATTAAATAGGCTGTCTTTACTCCACGGTATGCTCTTGCCTCCTTTGTCAAATATTAATTGAGCATATAGTCTTGGGTGCATTTCTGGGTTCTCTCTTCTGTTCCACTGGTCTATATGCCTGTTATTGTGCCAGTATCAGGCTGTTTTGATTACAGTGTCTTTGTAGTATAACCTGAAATCTGGTAATGTGATCTCTCCTACCTTGTCCTTCTTTTTCAAGATTGCTATGGCTACTTGAGGTCTTTTTTGGGTCCATTTGAACTTTTGAAGTATTTGTTCTAGTTCTGTAAAGTATGTCGTTGGTATTTTGATGGGGATTGCATTAAATCTATAGATTGCCTTGGGTAGTATGGACATTTTAATGTTGTTAATTCTTCCAATCCATAAACAATGTATGTGCTTCT
The DNA here is from genome assembly GCF_014108415.1 of Molossus molossus. NCBI lineage: Eukaryota > Metazoa > Chordata > Mammalia > Chiroptera > Molossidae > Molossus > Molossus molossus. The sequence continues at coordinate 779,566 of NW_023425358.1, forward strand.
ACTTTTTTATATCTTCTTCTATTTCTTTTTTCAATGACCTGTAGTTTTTTATGAATAGGTTCTCTATTTCTTTGGTTAAGTTTATTCCTAGGTATCTTAATTTTTGTGCCACAATTGTAAATGGGAGTGTTTTTTCATTTTCTCTTTCTGTGAGTTCATCATTGGTGTATAAGAATGCCATTGATTTCTTGACGTTAATTTTGTATCCTGCTACATTGCCAAATTCATGTATTAAGTCTAATAAATTTTTGATAGAGTCTTTGGGGTTTTCTACGTATAGTATCATGTCATCTGCGAATAATGACAGTTTCACTTCCTCCTTTCCAATTTAGATCCCTTTTATTTTTTCTTCCTGTCTGAAAACTGTGGCTAAGACTTCCAGTACTATGTTAAATAACAGTGGCAAAAGTGGGCATCCTTGCCTTGTTCCTGTTCTTAAGGGAAATGCTTTTAACTTTTGCCCATTGAGTATGATGTTGGCTATAGGTCTTTCATATATGGCCTTTATTGTGTCGAGATATGACCCCTCTATTTCCACATTGCTGAGCATTTTTATCAAAAATAGATGCTGGATTTTGTTGAAGGCTTTTTCAGCATCTTTTGATATGATCATGTGCTTTTTATTCTTCATTTTGTTTGTGGTGTATCACATTTATTGATTTTCGAATATTGTCCAGCCTTGCATTTCTGGGATGAATCCCACTTGGTCATGGTGAATAATTTTCTTGATGTATTGCTGGATCTGATTTGCTAGTATTTTGTTCAGGATTTTGGCGTTTATGTTCATCAGGGATATTGGCCTGTAGTTTACTTTCTTTGTAGTGTCTTTTTCTGGTTTTTGAATTAGAATTATGCTGGCCTCATAGAACAAGTTTGGAAGTCTTCCTTCTTCTTGAATTTTTTGAAATAGTTTGAGGAGAATGGGTGTCCGTTCTTTTTTGAATATTTGGTAAAATTTTTCCATGAAGCCATCCGGGCCTGGGCTTTTGTCTGCTGGAAGAGTCTTGATTACATCTTCCATTTCCTTGATTGTTATTGGTCTGTTCAAGTTTTCTATCTCTTCACGGTCCAGTTTTGGGAGACTATGTGTTTCCAGAAATTTGTTCATTTTGCTTAGATTGTCGAATTTGTTGCCATATAATTGTTCATAGTAGTTGTTAACGATCTTTTGTATTTCTGTTCTGTCAGTTGTTACTTCTCCTCTTTCCTTTCTGATTTTGTGTATTTGGGTTCTGTCTCTTTGTTTCTGGGTGAGTCTAGCTAAGGGTCCATCAGTCTTGATTATCTTTTCGAAAAACCAGCTCTTTGTTTCATTGATTTTTTGAATTGTTTTTTTGGTCTCTATTTCATTTATTTCTGCTCTGATCTTTACTATTTCCTTCCTTCTGGTTGCTCTGGGGTTTTCTTTTGTTTGCTCTCTAGTTCTTTAAGTTGTGAGGTTAGATAGTCTATTAGAGATTTTTCTTGTTTCTTAAGGTAAGCCTGTAGTGCTATGAACTTTCCTCTCAGTACTGCTTTTGCTGCATCTCATAGATTTTGTGTTGTTGTGTGTTCATTTTCATTGGTTTCCAGGAAGTTTTTAATTTCTTCCTTGATCTCCATCGTAACCCATTCATTGTTCAATAACATGCGATTTAGCCTCCATGTGTTCAAATGCCTTTGCATGTTCTTATTGCAGTTGATTTCTAGTTTCATGTCATTGTGATCTGAGAAGATGCTTGATATGATTTCAATCTTCTTGAACTTGTAGAGACTTAGTTTGTGTCCTAACATGTGGTCTATCTTTGAGAATGTTCCATGTGCACTTGAGAAGAATTTGAATTCTGTAATTTTGGGGTGTAATTATCTGTAGATATCTACTAAATCCATTTGGTCTAGTGCTTCATTTAGACTCTCTGTTTCCTTGCTAATTTTTTGACTAGAGGATCCATCCAGTGATGTCAATGGGGTGTTGAAGTCCCCTGCTATGATTGTATTGCTATCGATATTTCCTTTGAAGTCTTACAGATTTTTAATATGTGTTGGTGCTCCTATATTGGGTGCATATATGTTTATCAAGGTTATATCTTCCTGTTGGATAGATCCTTTCAATATTATGTCGTGGCCTTCTTTGTCTCTAGTTATGGCCTTCATTTTGAAATCTATTTGATCAGATATGAGTATTGCTACCCCAGCTTTTTTTTTTTTCCTTTCCGTTTGCTTGCAAGATTTTTTTTCATCACTTCATTTTCAACCTATGTGCGTCTTTTGTTGTGAGGTGGGTCTCTTGTAAACAACATATAGATGAGTCCTGCTTTCTTATCCAGTCCGCTACTCTGTGTCTTTTTATGGGAGCATTCAATCCATTTACATTTAAGGTGATTATTGATATGTACTTTTTTATTGCCATTTTGTTCAGGGTTGTTATATTTTTCTTTCTTTTCTCCTGCTAATTACAGCAGTCCTTTTAATATTTCCTGCAGTGCTGGTCTGGTGCTAATGAATTCCCTTAGCCTTTTTGTTTTTGTTTTTTGTTTTTTTCCATCTGGGAAGCTCTTTATTTGACCTTCTATTTTGAATGATACCCTTGCTGGGTAAAGTAGTCTTGAATTCAAATCCTTGTTTTTCATGAACTTGATTACCTCATACCATTCCCTTCTGGCCTGTAGTGTTTCTGTTGAGAAGTCAGCTGAGAACCTTATAGGGTTTCCTTTGTAGGTAACCTGTTGCTTATCTCTTGCTGCTTTAGGATTCTCTCTTTGTCTTTAATTTTTGGCATTTTGATTACTATGTGTCTTAGTGTGGACCTGTTTGGGTTTTTCTTACTTGGGGCTCTCTGTGCTTCTTGAACTTGAATTTCTTCTTTCTTCACCAAATTAGGGAAGTTTTCTGTCACTATTTCTTCAAATATATTCTCTTGCTCATTTTCTTCCTCTTTGGGGACTCCTGTGATGTGAGTGTTATTACATTTCCAGTTATCCCACAGTTCTCTTAAGCTGTCTTCCCGTTTTTTAATTGTTTTTTTCTTTTGGTTTTCTGATTGGTTGATTTGTTTCTACCCTGTCTTCTAATTCACTGATCCGGTCCTCAGCTTCCTGTACTCTGCCATTTAGACCTTCCAATGTGTTCTTTCTATGTGGTACATCATTTTCAATTCTTCTTGGTGATTTTTAATTTCCAACTGGTTGATTTTCAACATTTGTATGTCTTTACTCATGGTGCTCATGTCCTTACACATGGTGTTGAGCTTCCTCAAGATCATGGCTCTGAATTTTAGTTCTGTTAACTTGCTTAACTGCACCTCATTTATCTCATCTTCGGTAGAGGTCTCTTGTTCTTTCATTTGGCATTTGTTTCTTTGTTTCACCATTTTGGCTATCTCAGTGGGCTTTGGAGCCTGCCAAATTTTCCCTGTGGGTGTTGGTGTTCTGCTGTTTTTGGCTCCCTCTCCTGGGTTTGGATGAGTGTGGGAGGACCCGTGTTAAACACCACTGTCAAGTTTCTGGGTAGAGTTGCAAGCCCAGGAATGTTTCTGATATTCTCTAGCTTTTTGCCTGGAGGCTATTAGTTGTAGCAGTTACTTAAAGAGCCTTGTGTTCTTAGTTGAATGAAAAACTCCCTCAGGTGTTCAGCGTAAGGGGATTTCCTGATGGTGGGGCAGATGCTGGTTGTTAATGAGCCTCAATTTGCATTTTAATGGCCACCTGGGTGAGGTTGAATCTCCAAGGGAGGGGCCACCGCCTCTCCCCAGAGCCCTGGGAAGGAGTAAGATGACCACTGTCCTGCATGGCTGCAACTCAGCAAAAACTCTGAGCACCCTCCAAATCCCCAGTGTCCCCACACAGTTCCAGTCCAGTCCTCCCTCCCTCTGCTGGAGCCCAAGATGAGTGGATGTGGCTATTTTAGTGCCTGTCCCGGGTGTGTGCTATGGAGCTGCTTGAGAGTGTAACCTGAGCGCGCTGCTCACAGCTAAGGCCACTGCTGTCTGTGGGCTCCCAGCCCCCCTCTCATGCCTCCTCCATCCTACCAGGATTGAGTTCATGTCCCTGGTTATATGGTCCTCCAAGCTGCTTTTCTGTTGCTTTTTCCTGGCAATTTGTCTTTATTTTCATTATAATTCCAGTTTGGTCTTGGGAGATGGTGTGTGTAGTTTTCATTCTCTCCACCACCATTTTAGAATCTCTCACATAATGTATTCTTGAGGGGACTCCTTTTTCACCTTGTATACATTCTCTTTAACATTCTGAGCTGTTGCTAAAGAGTTCCCTGGACAACTCTATTGATTTCTTTCCTTTCTTAGGACTTCCAGAACCTGTTTCTCTGTCAAAGAGAGGTTTTCAGGCTTCATAAACTACCTTCCCTTTCACATTTACTGAAAAGTGTGCCTTCTTAGTCTCTGAGGGAGAGGTCTCACTCTGCCCATTCTTCCCTTGCTTGGATATTATACCTAAATCCCTGATTATTTTCCTCTGTGCTTTTCATAACAGTTGGTTACTATATTTATTATTGCATGAATCATACTGTATTTATTGTGATGTTCACATCTAACTTACTCAATTCTGACTGAGGGCTTTGTAAGGGCAGGAATCATACCTAACTGATCTCTACGTTAAATGAATATGCAGTACCCCACTTCTCATCACTCAACACATTTGTCGAGTGAGTGAATGAGATGGCACAGTAACATCTTTCTTCTAAGGTCCCTGTGACTTTTATTTTCCTGCTGGTCACATTTGCAGTTATCTGGGAGACTGAAGTGCACTGAGGCAAGTTAGAAATGTATCAGAGACTGTGTTTTAGTCACATAAGGTTTGCAACAGATGTCTGGATAGTTTAAGCTGCCCATTATTGTAACTTCATGGGAATCCATTTTCACCATATGTGCTAAAACAAATTTATCAGTCATTTTTTCCAAATGGCTTGACATTTTTCCTCCTTTGATGTATTGTTACTGTTAGATTTATACACTTTAAAAAATTTTATTGTTTTTTTAAATTTTTTTATTATATTTTACTCTCAATATTATTTTGTATGGGTTTCGGGTGTACAGCAAGTAGCTAGGCAATCATATACATTACAGTGTTCCCCAGTATTTCCAGTACCCACCAGGCAGCATGTGTAGTTGTTACAATATGATTGACTATATTCCCTACGCTGTACTTTACATCCTCATCTCTAATGTGTAACTACCAATCTGTTCTTCTCAGGCCCTTCCCCTCTTTCACCCAGTCCCCCAACCTCCCTCTCCTCTAACAGCCACCAGTCCATTCTCTATATGAGTCTCTTTCAGTTTTATTCTCCCTTGTTATTTAGATTCCACAGATAAGTAAGTTCATATGGTATTTGTCTTTCTCTGACTGATTTCATTTACTGTAATACTCTCTAGGTCCATATATGCTGTTGCAAATGCTAAGATTTTATTCTTTTTTATGGGTGAGCAGTATTCCATTGTGTATGTATACCACCACTTTTTTTTACCCACTTGTCTATTGATGGGTTGCTTCCATATGTTGGCTACTGTAAATAAATGCTGCAATAAACATAGGCGTGCATATATTCTTTCCAATTAGTGTTTTGGGTTTCTTCAGATATGTACCCAGAAGTGGAGCCACTAGTTCATAAAGTAGCCTCATTTTTAATGTTTTGAGGAAATACTATATTGTTTTGCATAGTGGCTGCACCACTCTGCATTCCCACCAGCAGTATACTAGAGTCCCCTTTTCTCCACACCTTCACCAACACTTGTTGTTTGATGATTTGTTGATGGCAGCCATTCTGGCAGGTGTGAGGTGATATCTCATTGTTGTTTTAATTTTCATCTCTCTGATGATTAGTGACATTGAGCATTTTTCATCCGCCTCTTGGCCATTTGTATGTTCTGTTTGGAGAGGTGTCTATTCAGGTCCTTTTCCCTTTTTTTAGTCCTCACCCAAGGACATTTTGGGAGGGAGAGAGAGAAACATCGAAGTGAAAGAGACACATCGAGTGGTTGCCACCCACATGACCCAACCAGGGCCGGAGACAAAATGCAACCGAGGTACATGCCCTTAGCTGGAACCGAACCTGGGTCTCTCCGGACCACAGGCTGACGCTCTAACCGCTGAGCCAAACTGGCCAGGGCTCCTTTTCTCATTTTTAATTGGATTGCTTGTCTTCCTTTAATTGAGCTGTATGAGGACTCTATATTTTGGAAATTAACCCCTTATCTGATGTATTATTGGCAATTATGCTCTCCCATACAATAAGTTGCCTTTCCATTTTGATGGTTGTTTCTTTTGCTGTGCAAATGCTTTTTAGTTTGATAGTTTGATGTAGTCCCATTGGTATTTTATATTTTTTATGCAATTGTATATGGTATTGTTTTATTAGATTTCCTTTCTGATAGTTCATGATGGGTGTATAAAAATGCAACTGATTTCTGAATATTAATTTTGTATCCTGCTACTTTACTTAATTCATTTATCAGTTCTAGTAATTTCTTGTGGAGTCTTTAGGGTTTTCTATTACAGTATCATGTTATCTGCAAATAATGACAGTTTTACTTCTTCCTTTCCAATTTAGATGCCTTTATTTCTTCTTCTTCCCTCATTTACTGTAGCTAGAACTTCCAGAACTATGTTGAATAAGAGTGGTAAAACCAGACATCCCTGTCAAGTTTGTTCCCTCTATTTCCATTTTGCTGAGAATTTTTATCATAAATGGCTACTGATTATGTCTGATGCTTTTCTTTTATCTATTGATGTTATCATATGACTTTTATCCTTCATGTTGTGAATGTGGTGTGTTACATTAGCTGGTTTGAGAATATTGTACTAATCTTGAAATAAATCCTACTTGATCATGGGATGTGATCTTTTGAATGCATTGCCGGATTTGGTTGGCTAATATTTGTTGAGTATTTTTGCATCTATGATCATCAGGGATATTGGCCTATAATTTTCTTTTTTTAAATCCTCACCTGAGTATATGTTTATTGATTTTTTTTTTTTTTTTAGAGAGTGGAAGGGAGAGGGAGAGGGAGATAGAGAGGAAGAAACATAAATGTAAGAGAGAAAAATCCATCAATTGCTTCCTGTATGAGCCCCGACAGGGGATCAAACCTGCAACCTAGGTATACACCTTGACCTGGAATCAATCCCGCAACCTTTGGGGTTATGGGATGAAACTCCAACATATTGAGCCACTGGCCAGGGCTTATAATTTTCTTTCTTCGTAGTATCTTACCTTGTTTTGGAATTAGGATAATGCTGGCCTTGTAAAATGATGTTTGGAGTCTTCTCTTGATTTTTTGGGGAATAGTTTGAGAAGGATGAATGTTAGTTCTTCCTTGAATGTTTGGTAAAATTTACCTGTGATGCCATTTGGTCCAGGACTTTTGTTTGCTGGGAGTTTTTTTGACTACTCCTTTGATATCATAAGTTGTAATCAGTCTGTTTAAATTTTCTGATTCTTCTTGATTTAGAAGATTTTGGAAGATTTTATTTTTCTAGGAAATTTTTTATTTCTTCCACAGTGTCCAATTTTTTGGCATCTCATTGTAATATTTTCTCATAATCATTTTTATTTCTGTAGTTGTTTTTCTCATTTTGTGTTTCAGATTTCATTTATTTGTGTTGTCTCCACCCTTTTTTTATTAATCTGACTAAAGGTTTGTCAATTTTGTTTATTTTTTTCAAAGAATCAGTTCTTATTTGTTTTGTTTTGTTTTACTATCTATGTCATTTATTTCAGCTCTTGTCTTTATTATTTCTTCCTACTACTCACTTTGGGCTTTGTTTGCTGTTCTTTTTCTAGTTTCTTCAGGTATAAGGTTAGATTTATTTGAGATTTTTCTTGCTTCTTGAGGTAGGCCAGTATTGCCATGAATTTCTCTCTCATGACTGCTTTTGCTGTGTTGCTTTGAGGTGAAATGCTGTGAAAATATTAAGTCTTTGTGGTCTAAGGTGTTATTTAAGGCTGCTGTTTCTTTGTTAATTTTCTTTGTGGAAGATCTATCCATTGATGTCACTGGGGTCTTAAAGTCTTCTATTATGACTGTATTGCTGTTAATCTCTACTTTTATGTCCATTAAGATTTGCATTATACGTAAGACAAGGCAAAAGTTTGTTTATGGTTGTATGTGAAACAGAGTTTATTCTTTTATTATTGTTTATTAATTATTGTATTATTTTTCATACAAACAACTGTACACCTGCTTTGCCCCACCCTGTATTTAGGTGCTCCTATGTTGGGTGCATACATTTTGCAACAGTTACATTCTCTTATTGGATTGATCCCTTTATCATTATGTGTGGTTCTTCTTTGTCTCTTATTAGAGCCTTTGTTTTAAAGCCTGTTTGGTGTGATATACGTATTGCTACCGCTGCTTTTTAAAAAATTTCTGCTTCCATGAAATCTCTTTACTTTTAGTCTGTGTGTGCCTTTTATTCTGAGGTGGGTCACTTGTAGACAGCATACATATGGGTTTTGTTTCCTTATCTATTCAGCTACCCTAGGTATTTTGATTGGAGAATTTATGGCCTTCATATTTAAAGTGATTATTGATAGTTTTGTATATTTTGCCATTTTATTCTTTGTAACTATGTTTCTTTCTTTCTTTCCTTTTCTTAAAGAAGTCCCTTTAACATTTCTTGTAATACTGATTTGGTGGTAATGAACTTTTATAGTTTCTCCTTGTCTGGGAAGCTCTTTATTTCACTTTCAATTTTAAATGATAGCCTTGCTGAGTAGTCTCAGTCATAGGTCCTTGCTTCTCATCACTTTGAATATTTCATGTCAATCCCTTCTGGCCTGAAAAGTTTTTGTTGAGAAACCAACCGACAGTCTAATGGGAGTTCCCTTGTAGGTAACTGTCTTTTTCTTGCTGCTCTTAAGATTCTATCTTTGTCTTTAACGTTTGCCATTTTAATTATGATGTGTCTTTATGTGGGCCTCTTTAGGTTCATCTTGTTTAGGATTCTCTGTGCTTCCTGGACCTCTGTGTTGTATTTTTCTTCACCAGTTTATAGAAGTTTGCTGTCATTTCTTCAACTAGGTTCTCAATCTCTTGCTCTTTTTCTTCTCTTTCTGGTACCCATATGATATGGATGTTGTTACACTTTATCTTGTCCCAAAGGTCTCTTAAACTACCCTCATTTTTTTTAAAAAAATGTTTTTTTGTTTCTCTGATTGGGTGTTTTCTGCTACCTTGCCTCCAAATCACTCATTCAATCCTCTGCTTCATCTAACCTACTGTTTATTTCTTCCAGTATACTTTTCATTTGTGACTTGTCTTTTTTATGGTCTCCATTTCCTCTTTTATGCTGTTGAAGTTCTCACTAAGTTTCTTGAGCATTCGCATAACCATTATTTTAAGCTACATATCTGGTAGATTGCTTTGCCTCTATTTCATTTAGTTCAATTTTTGGAGATTTTTTTAATTTTAGGAGTGTTTCTTTGTCTTCCCATTTTGGCTGCATCTCTGTTTGTTTTTTACTGTGTATTAGGTAGCTCTGCTATATCTCCCAGTCTTGGTAAGGTGGCCTTATATCGGAGGTGTTGTGTAGATCCAGTGACTCAGTCTTCCTGACCATCTGAACTGAGTGCTTCAGAAATGTCTGTGAGTTGTGTGAGCTTTTCTTTTGCATTTGAGTCTTGATTGTTGTTGGCTTGTTTGTGCATGGGGTTGACCCCTGGCTGGTGCACTTGAGGATCAATCCCAATCACAGTGTATGAGCTTCTGTGAAGGTGCTGACCACACAAAGCAGAATTCATCTCAGCTGTGTCTGGTGCCTGCCAAGATCTTGACTGTGCTGCTTGTGGAGCTATTTGGACCCTGTTCTGATGTGGTCTGAAGCTGGCTACTGGTTCTGGTGTCTCTTGGGAGGGACTCTCGTGCAGGCCAATATCAGACACTGACTTTAACTGGCTCTGGGCAACGTTTGGATCTATAAAGTGCTCCATAGTTTGTAACTTCCTCTGTTGAGCCTAGGTGTTCATGAGAATAGGCAAGCTTCACAACAAGGCTGATTTTTTTTTTAATTAATTAATTTTTGTTACAGATGTTTCTCCTTTCCCCCCACTGACACAACGCTCCCCCAGCCTTCCGCCCTGTCCCCAGCTTTGTTGTCCATGTCCATTGTTCATGCATACAGGCATACAAGTTCTGTGGTTTATTTCTCCCCTCCCACCCCATCTACTGGGGATTGTCAGTCTGTACCCCACTTCCACGTCTCTGGGACTACCTTGTTCCTCAAACTGTTATGTTCATTGTATTCCACAAATAAGTGAGATCATGTGATATTTGTCTTTCTCTGTTTGGCTTATTTCACTTAGCATAATACTCTCCAGGTCCCTCCATGTCGTCTCAAAGGATAAGACAGCTTTCTTTCTTACAGCTGTATAGTACTCCATGTGTATATGTACCACAGCTTTTTTATTCATTTGTCTACTGATGGACCTTTAGACTGTTTCCAGATCTTAGCCATTGTAAATAGTGCTGCTACAAACATGAGGGTACATATATTCTTTCCAATTAGTGTTTCAGGCTTCTTAGGGTATATTCCTAGAAGTGGGATCACTGGGTCAAATGGAAGTTCAATTTTTAACTTCTTGAGATAACACCATATAGTTTTCCATAGTGTCTGCACCAGTCTGCATTCCCACCAGCAGTGTGCTAGAGTCCCCTTTTCTCCACAACCTCGCCAACACTTGTTGTTTGATGATTTGTTGATGGCGACCATTCTGACAGGTGTCAGGTGATACCTCATTGTTGTTTTAATTTGCATCTCTCTGATGATTAGTGATGATGAGCATTTCTTCATATGTCTCTTAGCCATTTGTATGTCCTGTTTGGAGAGGTGTCTATTTAGTTCCTCTGCCCATTTTTTAATTGGGTTCTTTGTTTTCCTTTGGTTGAGCTGTATGAGCACTTTATATATGTTGGAAATTAACCCCTTATCTGATGTATCATTGGCCATTATGCTCTCCCTTAGAGTAGGTTGCCTTTCCATTTTGGTGGTTGTTTCTTTTGCTGTGCAGCAGCTTTTGAGTTTGACGTAGTCCCATGTGTTCATTTTTTCCTTTGTTTCTTTTGCCTTAGGTGATGATCAGTGTAAATTCTGCTGCGTATGATGTCTGAAATTTTGTTGGCTACATTTTCTTCTAGGATTTTTATGGATTCATGAGTCACATTTAAGTCTTTTATCCATTTTGAGTTTATTCTCGTGTATGGTATGTTAATGGTCTAGTTTCATTTTTTTTTTTTTTTTTTTTGCATGTAGCTGTCCAATTATCCCAACACCATTTAGTAAAAAGGCTGTCTTTACTCCACTGTATGCTCTTGCCACCTTTGTCAAATATTAATTGGGCATATTGTCTTGGGTCAATTTCTGAGTTCTCTGTTCTGTTCCATTGATCTATCTGCCTGTTCTTGTGCCAGTATCAGGCTGTTTTGATTAAAGTGGCTTTGTAGTATAACCTAAAATCTGGTAATGTGACCCCTCCTACTTTGTATTTTTTTTTCAAGATTGCTGTGGCTATTTGGGGTCTTTTTTGGTTCCATATGAACTTTTGAAGTATTTGTTCTAGTTCTGTGATGTATGTCATTGGGGATTGCATTAAATCTATAGATTGCCTTGGGTAGTATGGACATTTTAATGTTGTTAATTCTTCCAATCCATGAACAAGGTATGTGCTTCCACTTTTTTATATCTTTCTCTATTTCTTTTTCCAATGACCTGTAGTTTTCTATGAATAAGTTCTTTATTTCTTTGGTTAAGTTTATTCCTAGGTATCTTAATTTTTTTGCCACAATGGTTAATGGGAGTGTTTTTTCATTTTCTCTTTCTGTGAGTTCATCATTGGTATATAAGAATGCCTTTGATTTCTTGACATTAATTTTGTATCCTACTACTTTGTCAAATTCATGTATTAAGTCTAATAAATTTTTTATGGAGTCTTTGGGGTTTTCTATGTATAGTATCATGTCATCTGCAAATAATGACAGTTTTGCTTCCTCCTTTCCAATTTGGATCCCTTTTATTTTTTCTTCATGTCTGATTGCTGCGGCTAAGACTTCCAGTAGTATGTTAAATAAGAGTGGTGAAAGTGGGCATCCTTGTCTTGTTCCTGTTCTTAAGGGAAATGCTTTTAGTTTTTGCCCATTGAGTATGATATTGGCTGTAGGTCTTTAATATATGGCCTTTATTATGTCAAGATATGATTCCTCTATTCCCACATTGCTGAGTGTTTTTATCAGAAATGGGTGCTTGATTTTGTCAAATGCTTTTTCAGCATCTATTGACATGATCATATGATTTTTATCTTTCCTTTTGTTTATGTGGTGTATCACATTTATTGATTTGTGAATATTGTACCAGCCTTGCATCCCTGGGATGAATCCCACTTGGTCATGGTGAATAATTTTTTGATGTATTGCTGGATCCAACTTGCTAGTATTTTGTTCAGAATTTTGTCACCTATGTTCACCAGGGATATTGGCCTGTAGTTTTCTTACTTTGTAGTGTCTTTTTCTGGTCTTGGGCTTAGAATTATGCTGGCCTCATAAAACAAGTTTGGAAGTCTTCCTTCTTTTTGAATTTTTTGAAATATTTTGAGGATAATGGGTATTAGTTCTTTGAATGTTCGGTAAAATTCCCCTGTGAAGCCGTTCAGGCCTGGGCTTTTGTTTGTGAAGAGAGCCTTGATTACATCTTCCATTTCTCTTTTTGTCATTTGTCTATTCAAGTTTTCTATCTCTTCCTAGTTCAGTTTGGGAGACTATGCGTTTCTAGAAATTTGTCCATTTCACTTAGATTGTCGAATTTATTGCGGTATGATTGTTCATAATATTTGTTAATGATCCTTTGTATTTCTGTGGTGTCAGTTATTATTTCTCCTCTTTTATTTCTGATTTTGTGTATTTGGGTAGTCTCTCTATTTCTTGGTGAGTCTAGCTAAGCGTCCATCAATCTTGTTTATCTTTTCAAAGAACCAGATCTTTGTTTTATTGATCTTTTGAATTTTTTGTTGTTGTTGTTGTTTTTTTTTTAGTTTCTATGTTGTTTCTTTCTGCTCTTACCTTAACTATTTATTTCCTTCTTCTTGCTCTGGGTTTTTATTTTTGTTTACTTAATGATTCTTTAAAGTGTTAGGTTAGATAGTTAATTATAAATGTTTCTTTGTTCTTGAGGTAGGCCTATAGTGTTATGAACTTCCCTCTCAGAACTGCTTTCGCTGCATCCCATAGATTTTTTGTTGCTGTTGTTCATTTTCATTGGTTTTCAGGAAGTTTTTAATTCCTTTCTTGACCTCCATGGTAACCCATTCATTGTTCAACAACATGCTATTTAAAGGCTGGCTTCTTTAACACTGAGCCCAGGGGCAGGTCAGCAAATGGCCCAAGCCATTCTGAGACCCATCTCTGCCCGTCTCCATCTGCCTGTTATGCTCAGTCACTGAGCCTCTTGCGGTACACAGGTTGCATGAAGAAGGTTCTCAGTGAATCACCAGGTAGGGTGAGTGATGTTCACCAGCTTGATGCAGATTCAGACTTGACACCAGTGCTGGGTCTCAGGCCACTCAGCAAAAGTATCAGGGTACACTGGGGTCAGCTGCCAGCAGAACTTCCTGGTGGGGCACAGTCTCAGGAAGTTGTCAGAGTCTGTCAGGCCCAAACAAAGCAAGATTTTACCGTGTGAAGGGAAGGCTTTTTACCTGTCGGGAATGCAAGGAAAATATGGACCCTGACTTAGAGCAATACAACTTTGTCTATTCTGAATTTGGCCTGACCTCCTTGAGAGTTCCATAGCTTGGCAGGTAGGACTTCTGGGAGTGGGAGGGTGGGGCTAGTGGATCTCCTGAGAGGGAATAGTCCTGGTCAGTCTCATGGGAAAGGAGGGTGAGTGGCCCCCACCCCAGAGCTACACAACTCAGTCTCTGACACCTCCTGAGTCTACCCAGACCTCTGCACCAGGACCCCAGATAGCTGACTCCTCTGTAAGGCATGAGCTCAGCAGAGCAGGGCGATGGTGGGACTGTTGCATTCTTCCAGGCTGATGACATATGGAGAGAGTGTTTGACTCAATGAAGCTGGTGTCTGGGGGTGGCATAGAAGAGGGACTCTGTGCAGGGAAACTGACTGCTGTCTCTTCAGCTCTCTCCCCAGAGCCACACCACCCAGTCTTTCCTTGCATGATCTAGTTTCCTCCAAGCCACCCTCACTCTGCAGGAGCCCAGGTTGCATGGCTGCTACCAGATTTTGTGTGCTGGCCCTTAAAGAGAGTTCCTGGGTTTCTAATAGACTCCTGACCCTACTTGGTGGACAGAATCCCCACTGATTTTCACAACCACATATTATGCGGGCTCTTTTTTCCAGCTCTGATGTTTTGGGCTGGAGAGCCTGGAATGGGATTGAGACACCACACTCTAATGGGGGGGTCTTTGCAGCTGAGATACCCCTCTAGATTCTCAGCCACTACCCGTGGGAGTGGGGACAGCTGTTTTCGTGTCTCTTCCCTTCATACCAGTCTTGACATGGCTTCTTCTGTAAATCCTTGGTTATAAAGCTTCTGTTCAGCTAGTCTTCCACAGGTTATTCAGGCTGATTGTTTTATATTTTAATTGTAATTTTAGTTTGATTCTGGGAGGAGGTGAGTGTAACTTCTACCTATTGTATCACCATCTTTTCTCTTAAATTTGTCCATTTTCATGCAGTTCCTTATTGCCTTGATATTCAACACTCTTCCACCTTTCTACCTTTCAGGATTTTTGTTCTATTGAAATGTAATCTGTTCATAGGTTCTGTCTCACCCAATATTAAGAGATCATGTTTTCTGCCTTGTGTCACATGCTTTCATCATTTAGGTAAACGGACCCCTGTGGCTACACAGGTAGTTTTCTGAGCCAGTTATTTCCATCCATAGATCACTGGATCCTCATGGACACTTACTCTTGCTCATGCTGCCCCTTCCTCCTCTCATGACAGTTGTTCCCCACTCCCACTGCATCTCATTCCTTTTCCTTTTGCTTTAGGAATGAGGCCTAATGGGTCAGCTCACCCCCAGGCATGGGTCCTGCTCTCATTTCATGCAATGCACCCATGACTGAAGTCAGACTTCATGAGTACCGTGCCTCTGGCTTCTTGCTCTCATGAAGAGAGAGAACGGGAAGGGGGTCTACGTTTCTTAGGGCTGCCCTCACAAAGCATCACAGACTGGGTGGCTTAAAACAACAGAAACACATTAATGATTCTCTCTCTCCCTCCCTCCCATCCTATTTGATGATAAATAGAGAGAAAAATATATCCTTGGGTGAGGATTCAAAACAAAAACAAAAAAATCATAAATATATTCTCTTTCAGTTTTGGAGATAGTACAAAATCATTGTACAAGCAGGGCCATGCTTCCTCTGTGGTTCTAGAGAAAAATCTGTGCCAGGCCTCTTTCTTAGCCTCTGGTGGTTGTTGATGGCCCTTGGCTTGTGGCAGCATACTCCAGTCTCTGACCTGCATCTTTATATGGCTGCTTTCTCTCTGTGTCTTCTGTTTCTCTGTGACAAACCTCTCTCCTTTTAAGGACACTAGTCATTGGGTTTAGAACCCACCCTAATCTAATATGATCTTACCATGACTTGATGGCATCTGCAAAGACCCTACTTTCAAATGCATTTACAGGTCCTGGGGATTAAGGCTTCCACATATCTTTTGGGAACATAATTTGACCCACTACAGGGGATAATTAGCATCAGGGAGGAATTGATTACATGGGGAGGGGGACTCCTTGCCAGAGCTCAACTTTGTAAGTCACCCAGGTGTCCCAAGTGCCTAAGCTGGAAACAGAGCAAACAGCTTTCAAATCTGTGACAAGAAGATCAATTTCAAGATGCATTAAAGGTTCTTTCTTTGGGGGCCTTGGGGATAGATTTGGCATTTACTTTGAATTATTAATATGCATTACAGGATCTGCTTGTTCAATGATTTCCATTTGTTTTCCCCATGATATTATTATTAGTTACCATTTCTCCCTAAGAAAAGATTAATGGCCATCATAATGACTGTGCAATAAAATGCCGAGCAAAATAGTGCAGAGCCTTGGGTCACTGCTTGTGCTGTTAGGAATGGAGGTGACAGACGCAGTTCTTTGGGACACAGCGTCCCTCTATGACTCTGACCCTTCCCTGTACCTGGCAGTAGGGGAGGATATGGGGAAATACCCTAAGCCAAGAAAAACAGAAATAAATATGCTATTTACCAGACAGGGTTATGGGGGTGAGCAGCAGAGGGTGGGCCACCCCAGGGCACAGGAGCAGCCCACACCTCAGCCTTCCACAGCCAGAGCTCAGTAAGGATGTGCCCTCAGCCGAGTGCATCATGGTGCAGCCAAAGCAAAGGCACTGAGGATCTTCGCAGCCAAACCTGCCGCCAGCAGAGGACAGTGAGGTTTTGAGCATCACTCCAGCTCTAGTTAGCTGGATGAGCTTATGTTGATGCCTAGTCTGTGCTAAGTTGTGCTGGTGAAAAACAATGAATTAAACTTCAGGGCCTGATGGGAGAGACCGATGTGTTCTCGGGGAATGTGGCTGTCGTGGGAAGTTCTACAGAAACAGAGGATCATGGGAGCACAGAAAATGGGTTGCCTGAGCCAGCAGGGCCTTTGGAGATGCTTTCTGGTAAAGATGACCCAGAACTGAGCCCTGAAGGAGTTCGTCAGCCAGGCCAAGGGTGACGGAAGGGCTTCAGGAAAAGGAAACACCAGTGAAGACCCAGAGGGGGAGCGCAGGGAGGCAGGAGGGGCTCCCGACAGGTGGTGGAGCACGCCAGGGCCAGCTGTTTAGAGGACAGTTCTCCACTACAAATAGGAGATGTGCCGTACTTCCACATTCCAATACTCGACTCCGCAGCCATCCCCATGCCCCCTTCTCTTCATCCTCTGCGCCTTCGTCCTCCCTCCACCGGGCTCTGCTTCTCTGACCACTTCTCTCTTTCTCTGCCTCCTCCCTGACCCCTTTTCTGCCCGCTTCTCATTCTCAGACAGGGCAGTGATGTCAGGCGGAGGTGCCAGCTGTGGGGTGTCGAGGGCGTCTCCTTCTCGGGGTTCTCCTGGGCAACCACAGTCTCTAAGCCATTAGCATTCACTCCTTGTACCGTCTCTCCGAGGTTGTCCTCCCGCCTGACTCCCAGCAGCCAAGAGCATAGAGGCGAAGCAAACTGGCCACTGGGTGCAAAGCGTCCAGTGTGAGTCTCCCAGCAGGTGGAGGTCCCCGTGGCCTGTGCTTCCCTCAGTGACCTGTCACATTTCTGCTCTGTTTACACACAGCCTAAGTCACTGCGTCTCCGGGAATGCCCTCGCCAGGCATGCCCTCCCTCCTCCCGCCCTCCGGTACCCGTCACTGAAACGACCCGTCACAGACTCATCACCTCCGCCCTCCCAGGCATCTTGCCCATCTGTCTTCTCCTCTTCCTCCTGTGTCTTTAACCTATCAACATGCTCTTTCTGAACAAACTTTGACTCCAATTGTACACTGGATTCTATCCAATCTCTCCTCCCCTTTCTATCCAAACTCCTGATGAAAGACTGTCTACTTCCGTATGTCCTGTTTACTGTTTAACCTCTGCAGTCTGATTCTGGCCTCATTATTCTGCTGATGTTCGCTTACTAAGGTCACTGATGACGCCTTTTTTGGCTAAATGATTGGGTCTTTTTCAGGCTTTAATTCATGAGCCTCTGACATTGCATACGAGGCCCTCCATTATCCCAGCCCTCTCCCCCTCCCCTTCCCCCCACCAGCCCCACGGTCCTGCTCTATGCTCCAGTAGCGCTAAATTCCTGCCGTTCTTCGTATTTATCAGGTTTCTTCTGTCTTCTTGCCCCTTTCCTGGGATTCTCTCTCCTTTGCTTTCATCCCTCCTTGGCTGGCCACTACCTGCTTCTCTCTTAGAATCGAGGGTGGACATCATCTGCAGGCATCCCTCATTCTGTCCCCACACTGAGTCCGGTGCCCATACCTCTGTATGTCTCTACTGCGGCTTCAATCAGATGATGTTATTATTATCTGTTTCTGTACTGTGAGCTGCTTGGAGGAAGCGCATGCTTCATTCTAACACTTAGTACAGTGCCTGGTGCCTGGTGTCGTGCCGATTGATGTCTGCTGGACAGCTGAGTGCATTTGGTCTAGAAAAATATCTGAAGAGGAGAGTTGAGTTGACATCTGAAGGGTGAACACGGTCCCATTAAGAGGGGGAAGTGCCTCGCTGCCATCTGAGCTGGAAACCAACGCCCCCTGGCCACCGGGAGCACCCGCACACGACCCCACAGAGCCGGTCCCTCTGCTGGCCAGCCAGTGCCCTGGCGTGGGAGGGGGCGGGAGTGTGGGGGTCACAGCCTCCCGGCCGAGTGACTGCCGGGGAGCCCGCCTGGGTCACCGACGGCTGGGGTGGGGTCCCATGCCAGCACAGAGAGCGCCACCACTCTTGCAGCAAAGGAGCTGACGGGAAGAGAGGTGTGACTGGCGCCATTTGGGGAACTGCCAAGTGTGGGATGTTGCTGAAGTGGCAGAAGGAGGTGGGCGAGGTCTGAGGGGCAGAGGATAGCCCTGGAGGACCCGTGCGATGTGCTCGGTGTAGCAGACGTTACGTTCAGGCCACAGAGGAGTGTTAAGTGTTGGGTTAACTGCTTTCGATCGCAGTGAGAAATATTGGAGTGCACTCACGGCGAATGGAGGAGCGGAGCACCCCCAGAGCAGGATGAGCCTGGGGGGCACTCAGGAATCAGGGTGAAGGGATGCGACTCTGGACGGAAGCAGTGCGGTGGGGACGGGGAGGGTGTCAGAGGGGCAGGGGAAGAAGCAGTCAGCAGGGACGGGGTTTCTGCTCATGCAGCAGTCTCAGAACACCCCGTAGGAGCAGCACCTCCTTCTCTCACCGGGAGAGCAGGTCTCCTCTCGGGCTCAAAGCCGTCTGTCTGCCACCTCACACTCACTGAGCTGAGCGTTACAGAGTCTGGCTACACTGAATCAAAATAGTTCAAGGGGAGTCAGTTATCAGGGAGTTTCCTTGTTTGCTGAATTCAAAGGGTGTGGAAGAAGCGTGTCAGTGCCCTCCCGTGCGGCATCGTGCTGCTTGTACGTCAGGTGGCCAGGAGAGGGCGGGTGTAGAGGTCAGCACAGCACGGTCCTGCCTGCGTTGCTCAAGGTCCTGTAGGTGAGCTAGGAGTGTAGACAACCAGTCATAACATAAGTCAGACTGTGATCTGTGCTTCCGTAGCAGCGTGCAGCGCTGGGTGAAGGTGGGGAAGACTACAAGAGAAGCAGAGAGAACATGTTCTGGTTGCCCAGATAAAGGAGAGATTAATTCTGACCACAGGCTCAGATAAGATCATCTTGCTTAATAGAAGGTATGACATTCCAGCGGGGTCTAGAGGATGAGAGGGATGCTGATGGGTGAAGAATAGTATTCCAGGCAGAGACCAGCGAATAGTCATTCTTCAGGGAAATATATATGCATCCCAAAAGGCTTGCTAAAATAATTTCACATTAGAGCTGCAAGTAGGAACACAGTCATTCCAGGTTTGGGGATTTTAGTCTAAACTTTGATTGAATTCTTATTACTCTCCCATTACTTGGAGGAAACAATTCGAACTCTTGGGGGGAATAATGCTATCTAAACAGAAGTGTCTGAAGTAAATAGGTATATTAGTATACAAAGGATAATCATTCAACCCTGTTCAAATGCTAATAGTAGCTGACTGACACACACACACAACTAAATGCAAAGATTGCATTCAACCTGCTCAAATCACCCCCTGGAACGACCTCTCAAAAGATGAATCGTTAGGAGAAGAGCCAGGAGATCTCGAATTTCTCTACTTCAACCCTCTTTCTCTTGCAGGTCAACAATGAACGGCTGTATCTACCTCTGAAATTGGGGCAAGGGAAGATAAATATCTTTTCTTTTGGCTTCCATGTGGTGGTGGAAACTGATTTTGGCCTGAAGGTTGTGTACGACTGGAAGACCTTCCTGTCGATCACCGTCCCGAGAAGCATGCAGAACAGCACCTCCGGCCTGTGCGGCCGCTATAACGGCCACCCCGACGACGACCTGGAGATGCCCATGGGTCTGCTTGCGTCCAGTGTCAATGAGTTTGGGCAGAGCTGGGTGAAGAGGGACACCTTCTGCCAGGTGGGCTGTGGGGACCGCTGCCCTTCCTGTGCCAAGGTGGAAGGCTTCTCAAAGGTGCAGCAGCTGTGCAGCCTGATCCCCAGCCAGAACGCTGGCTTCACCAAGTGCCACAGCAAGGTCAACCCCACCTTCTTCTACAAGAACTGCCTGTTTGACTCGTGCATCGACGGGGGTGCCGTGCAGACGGCCTGCAGCTGGCTACAGAACTATGCCAGCACCTGCCAGACGCAGGGCATCGCGGTGACCGGCTGGAGGAACTACACGGCGTGCTGTGAGTCCTCCCTTGTCTTGCCTGTGTCCTGATTGGTGTGGACGGACCCGTCTTCCATCTACATGGGCATCAGAGAAAATTTAGTAGAGCAATTTAAGGATAAGTACTTTGGAGCTGAGTTTGTATAACCTCCCAGAGCCTCCATTTCTTCATAAGAGTAAATTGATACACTTATTTCATGTGTTGCTCTGAGGATGAAATAAGATCATTTATCTTTTAAAATTTTATTATTTTTATTTATTTGTTTGTTTATTTATTTATTTATTTTTATTTTTCTTGGTACATGCCCCTAGCAGGAACCGAACCCGGGACTCTCTGGTCCACAGGCCAATGCTCCAACCGCTGAACCAAACCGGCCAGGGCTATTTTATTATTTTTAAATAGCTTTATTTTTTAATTCAGTTGACGTACAATATTGTATTAGCTTCTGGTGTACAACGCAGTAATTAGGCATTTATGGAGCTTACCCAACAAATCTATTACCCGTTTGATCACCCGACAAATCTATTACCCATTTGACACAATACATAGCTATTACAATCATTTTTACTGTATTCCCTATGCTATAATTTACATCCCCATGGCTATTTTGTAACTATTACTTTGTACTTCTTAATCCTGACTCCTTTCCCACCCCTCACTGCAAACCCCTCCCATCGGGCAGCCATCCAAATGTTCTCTGTATTCATAACTGTTTCTGCATTGTGTGCTCATTCATTTTGTTTTTTAGATTCCATATATAAGTGAAATCTTACAGTATTTGTCTTTCTCAGTCTGAGTTATTTCACTCAGCACAGCACCGTCCAGGGCCACCGATGTTGCAGATGGCAAGATTGCACTCTTGTATGGCTGACATGTTCTGTGCATACGTGCACCACTTCTTTACCCGTCACCCGTGATGGACACGAGGTTGCTTCCCATCTGGCTGTTGCGAATAACGCTGCCGTGAGCATAGGGATGCACGTAGGCTTTCGAACTGGTGTTTTGGTTTCTTTGGATACAGTTGCTAAGTCCTTCTTTGTCTCTTGTTATAGATTTTGTCTTAAACTCTGTTTTGTCTGGGATAAGTATTGCCATCCCAGCATTTTTGTTTGTTGGTTTCCATTTGCATGAAATATCTTTCTCCACCCCGAACGTTCAGTCTGTGTGTGTCCTTCAGTCTGAAGTGGGTCTCTTGTAGGCAGCATGCAGAAGGGTGTTATTTTCTTATCCATTCAGCCACCCCATGTCTTTTGATGCAGCATTTAATTTTTACATTTAAAGTAATTGTTTATAGCCCTGGCCGGTTTGGCTCAGCAGTTAGAGTGTTGGCCCGTGGTCCAGAGAAACCCGGGTTCAGTTCCCGTTAAGGGCATATAACCTCGATTGCAGTTTGTCCCCGGCCCCGGCTGGGTGGCAGCCAGTCGATGTGTCTCTCTCACGTCGATGTTTCTCTCTCTCTTCCTCCCTCTCTCCCTCCTGCTCTATCTGAAGATGAATTCAAAAGTGTCCTCAGGTGAGGATTAAAAAATAAAGTAATTGTTTATAGATATGTAGTTATTGCCATCTTATTATTAATATTTTAAATATTTTTTCTTCTTCTTCTTCAAGAAGTCCCTTTAACATTTCACGTAGTGCTGGTCTAGTGGTGACGAGCTCCTGTAGCTGTTACTTGTCTGGAGGGGCCTTCTCTGCCCTGTGATTTTCAGCATCAGCTTCGCTGGCGGAGCAGTCTTGGCTGCAGGCCCTGCTGCCCAGCACTTTGGATATTTTGTGGCCACGCCTTCTGGCCTGCAAAGCTTCTGCTGAGAAATCAGTTGGGAGCCCCTTGTAGGTAACTAACTGCTTTTTGCTCGCTGCTTTTAATATTCTCTTTGTCTTTAACCTTTGGCATTTTAAATACGATGTGTCTTGGTGTGGGCCTTTTGGGTTCACCTTGTTTGGGACTTACTGCACTTCCTGGGCTTATATGTCTATTTCCATCACTATATTAGGGAATATTTTCATCTTGCTTTCTCTCTTCTTCTTCTGGGACCCCTATGATGCAAAGATTGGTGTAATTGATGTGTCCTAGAGGCCCCTTAAACCATCCTCATCTTTTTTGATTGTTTCCTTTTTGCTGCTCTCATTGGAGTTTTTTGCTCTCTTTTTAAAAAATTATTATTAATTTATTTTTGTTGCAGATGTTTCTCCTTTTCTCCCATTGATACCCTCCTCCCAATCCTGACCCCCTCCCCCAGGCATTATTGTCTATGTGCATTGGTTATGTGTACATGCATATAAATTCTGTGGTTTATCTCCCTTCCCCACCCCCCTCCTCTGAGGTTTGTCAGTCTGATCCCTACTTCTGTGTCTCTGGGTCTATTTTGTTCATTATATTCCACAAATAAGTGAGATCATATGGTACTTTCTTTCTCTGATTGGTTTATTTCACTTAGCATTATACTCTCCAGATCCCTCCATGTTGTCTCAAAGGATAAGAGATCTTTCTTTCTTATAGATGCATAGTACTCCATTGTGTACATGTACCACAGCTTTTTGTCCACTATCTACTGATGGACAGTTGGGCTGTTTCCAGATCTTAGCAATTGTAAATAGTGCTGCTGTGAACATAGGGGTACATATATTCTTTCTGATTGGTGTTTCAGGCTTCTTGGGGTATATTTCTACAAGTGGGATCACTGGGTCAAACGGCAGATCAATTTTAATTTTTTGAGGAAACACCATATTGTTTTCCATAGTGGCTGCACCAGTCTGCATTCCCACCAGCAGTGTACTAGAGTCCCCTTTTCTCCACACCCTGTTTTGTGCTATCTTATCTTCCAAATTGCTGATTTGATCGTCTGCTTCTTCTAATTTATTGTTGCTTCCCTCTAATGTATTCTCATTCAGTTATTGTATTCTTTATTCCTGGATGGTTCTTTTTTATGCTTTCTATCTCCAATTTTATGTTTCCTGTCTCTTTGTGGTTAATGTTCTCACCAGATCATTGAGCATCCTTATAAGCAGTTTTCTGATCTCGGCATCTGGTAAGTGGCTTGTCTTTTATTTTGTTTAGTGTTTTTCTGGCATTTTGTTCTATTCTTTCATTTGGGACATGTTTCTGTGTCTCCTCATTGTAGTTGCCTCAGTGCACTAGGTAGAACTGCTGATCTCTTGTTCTTGTGAGAGTGGCCTTCTGTAGCAGGTGTCCTGTGGAGCCCAGGGGCAGTCTCCATGGCCACCTGAGCCAGGTGTCCTGCGGAGCCCAGGGTTCCAGATGTGTCTCTGGTGTGGGCGTGTGGGCTCCTACTGAAAGTTATGCTTAATTGCTGTTGGCCGGTTGCTCAGGATGGTGGTTTGTAAGGACTGGTCATGACTGCAACAGCGGGTTAGTTGTCCAGGGGCTGACCCTATGAAGCAGGATTCACGTTGGCAGGGCTCTAGCACCTGCCTTTTGGGTGTACTGTTTGTCAGGTGATGGCACGGTGTGGTCTAAACCTAACCAGTCTGTGTGTTGGTTCTTGGGCCTCTAGGGAGGAGCTATGGTACCTGCCTATGGTAAGTTTCTGTCTATGACCTGTTCAGGGCCACTTGGTATAAGCTAAAGTGATCTGCAGATGGTGCTGGGCTTTTAGGTGCCCGAGAGACTAAGCTGTAAACTGAGTTTCGCTGTTGCTGGTGCCAGGCTTGGGGCTGCTTAGCAAGAGGTATGGGGTGTGCTGAGGCCAGATGATGCTTGTTTGGGGTTTGTGAAACAGGTTTTAGGGAGATCCAGAGCATGAACCAAGATGGGCCGTTTGCATGGAAAAATCACTGGAAGCAGCTTGGGTGGGCCTGCAAGTTGGGTGGGGCTGGGTCTCAGGGAGTCAGCGGGGTGGGCGAATGGTTTTAGAGAGGGTGGCGGAGACTCAGACACGGTGCCCGCCTGTGTGTGCAGGCGGAGTGGGAGAGGGGTCAACAGGGAGCAATGACTTCTGCCAGCACCTAGGTGTGGGGGAAAACTGCTCTTCCAACCCTGATGCTAGAACCAGACATTCAGTTCCTCCTGTGTCTCTGGCACCTTTCAAGCTGCTGTCCCGGTGCTGGAGGGCAGAGGGAGTGGGTCCGAGTGAGTACATGCAGGGCCCTTGAAGAGATGCCTGGGGCTCCAGAGCCTCCATCTCCCTCAGCCACAATTCCTGCTCATTCCCACAGCCAGAAGTTACAGGGACCTCTCTTCCCAGCACTTGGACTTTGGGATGGGAGCCTGGTGTAGGACTGGGACCCCTTGCTCCTCAGGAGGGACCTCCATAGCCAAGATATTCCTCCAAATTCTTATCTGTCACACGTGGGTGTGGGACCAGCCCCTTCTACCAGTCTCCATGTGGCTTCTTCTGTATAGCCCGAGTTATAGGACTTCAGGCAGTTCTGAATGATGGCTCTTCTGCAGTTCAGTTGGAATCTTGATGCGGTTGTGGGAGAAGGTGAGCACAGCCCCCACCTGCTCCTCCGTCTTGGCCCGTCGTTTGTATAAGGCACCCGGGCACATGGTGCTGGGACTCAGCAGGTACACGATAACATTCTAACAAAGACTACTGCAGAAGAGTTAGTTCGTAGGTCAGTTAGTTAGTTCTAGGACCTCATGGACCCATCTTTGCATTGGTATTTTCTAGGCTTTCTCTAAGTGTGTTATTATTTGATTTATATATGTCATGTGTCAGACTTTGCGCTCATAAAACATAGCAAGGTGTGAAGAGCATTAGAAACAGAACCAGAGCCCCTGGGTTCTGGCCTTGCTGTATCCTCGAGTAATGTGACCTTGGAGCATTCACGTTCCCTCCCTGGCCCTTAGCCCCGGTAATGCCATGATAATGCCGCCGTCTCCGACCTTTGTGCTGAGAAACATCCGGGTAAGGTGAGGAGCCGAGAGAGCAGCAGCACATTCTCTGCAGGCTACATGGTGTTCCTGTTCATCAGTGGCTTTTCCGAGCCAATCCCACTGCTGAACACTTCAGCAACATTATCTTAGGTTTTCTATTCAAAAACCCAATTGGTTGGGGAAAGCCTGAGACTCAGAGGAATTATGTAACTGGCCTAAAGTTATACGATCTCTGAATCTGAATTTGACCTTCTAACCCCAAATCTTATGCTCTCAAGCCATACCCTATATTGGTACACTGTGTACTGAAATGACTTGCCTTCGTTTAGCACATTGCGGTAGGGAAACTGGGAGGAGAAGCCGCTCCTGGTCGTTGGCTGGTCTGCCTCAGTCTGCTCTCCCATCTCCACCCCATCAGCACTCCAGCGTTCAGACCTAACTGTACCGAAGGCTGCAGGCCGAAGCCCACTGCCTGCCGCTCTGACTGAGGGATGCAGCAGGGCCCCAGAGAGCAAGCGCCCCTTGCATTCTGGGAGAAGGAGATTTGGATGAAAAACCAGAAATAGTGTCACCATGTAACACTCACACAGTTCATTTACATTCCACATAATTAGATGCATGTAGATTGTGGGAGGAAATGGGGAGAGGGAGAGAAAAGATGTTAATACCATTTCATCCAGATGCAGTCCCTCAGGCAGAGGTGCGGTGATGACGCCAGGGTCACTGTCCACACTAACTGGCCTCTGATAACTTCAGTAAAATAAATGTGCTTATAAAATTCAGGGTCTGTGTATATCCCCAGAACTACCCTGGATTCATCAGGGTCAGCCCAGTGCGGCCAGAGAGCTTGCCTTTCTGCAGATCAGAGCAGCAGGCTGTGCACCCAGGGCCCTTTGCGTGGTGCATGGTGGGGAAAGAGTTCTAAGGACCCTCCGCCTGCTTTGTCTGGAGACCTGCTCCAATGAGACCTTTTCCCTGCAGCCACGACGTGTGGCCGAACCGCTCCAGGATGGCCAGGGTGGGGAGTGGGCACAGCGTGTGCCAGAACTATTGCTTCTACCTGCAGGGAGCAGGGATGTCAGTGGAAGATTTGTGTTTACAGGGCGCTAATGCCAGGAACTCTCACCTTAAATCTGGGTCTCAATTTTTGTCGCTCATGGGAAGGGGAAGGAATTGAGTTAGCAAGCCCCTATGACATTGCTCTCTGAAGGGGAAGGTCTCTGTACCCCACAGAGCTTGGACACAGGGGGCTTCAAATAGTGCAGGATGAGGAGACAGTCTTAGGGTGATTTTCTTTGATAGAGGGTATGACGAGCTTCTTCTTGTCCTTCTGCCCCTCGGCCAGCAAGCCAGTTCTCTCCCCTCCTTCGAGTTTTGTGAGTCATCAGTTGCCTCAGTATATAGTGACGGAGAGCTGGATCCAAGGCACCCAGCGCGAGTCTGTCCTCAGCCCTGGCCGCTTCCGTGCCCCCTCCGTTTACTTACCAATACCCATCCCAAGAGAGTCAGGCCTTCCCCGACCTTTGCATTTCAGGGCGGGAAATATCCAAGGGAGTGCCTGAAGAGACAGGCACAGTGACTGGCAGAAAGAAGAGCTAAAATAAGAGAAAACATCGTTTGAAGACAGTATGTGGGTGAGGATTGGGGGCAGGAGCAGACACATTTGGAGGCAGCTTCGTTTTTTGTTTTGAAGTTAAGAAGCAGAGAAAATCTGTAAGAGGCTGAGTCCCAACACAGCCGCTAAATCTGAGAGATCAGTGAACAGAGAAAATCTGTCTTGAACATACTTGTTTGTAACTATATTTGGTGTGACTTTAGCCACTAACAAGTAAAGGCATGACTAACACCCCTCCCCTCCCCCTCATTCCACTAAGAATTGATCCAACCCAACATTCACAGGTTGCAATTTGAGAAATGATGCTTTTGGGAGACAGGGATTAGACCATAAACTTATGCTTCCTTGTACAGTGCTTGTGTTCTTTACTATTTCAAGGTGATTCGCAGATCCTATAAATGAAATAATGTGTTACTCAACTACCTCATTTGTCAATGCATTGAAAACATTCTTACCCAATCTGAGCATACAGGGAAGAAATGAACTGTCATCATTACTAACCTGTCCCTAAGATTCATCCAGCTGAGTCTCTCATCCTTCAGGCCGTAAAGTGGGGAAGTCAAAGCACTAGACGGGAAGTACAGAAAGCAAAACAAGGAGAGATGCCAGTCCATAGCTGTCTGTGCGCCCGGCCTGTTCTAGGCGCTGTATACGCCGTCACTGCTCACAGCAATCCTGCAGAGGAGGTGTCATTACTAGTTCCATTTTCTGTAGGAAGAAACCACAGCTCAGGGAAATTAAGTACTTTCCCAACGAACGCGGCTCCAGGAATAGTGCTCTCCCTGTGGTGCACTGCTGCCCCTCAGCCCCTGGTCCGGCCAGAAGGCATGGCGAGCAGGGGACTCCCCTGAGCCTGAGGGGATGGACAGCTCTAGAGAATCGAATGGGAGGTGTCTGCCAGCCATTGAGAGAATTAAGGATGACAATGTCTCATAAACCAGGCCACCCAGTGTCTGGCCTGGTCAGGCGTCAGTCAAGGTTGAATCATTATTATTTTCCCTTTTATGAGCAGCAGCTTTTGCTACTTCGGAGCCCTGGTTACAAAATGTGGTAATTAGGGGTTTTCTAACAGCGTTCTCTGCAGATCAATAAACTTCTGTTGAATAAGGGTAAAAACCTGAATCCTCTCACTGCTGCTACAACAGTGACCCCTGCTGGCAGCAGACCCTGTTGTTCAAGCACCAGGCACTGTACTGGGAGCTTTGAAAAACCGGACCTCGATTATCCTAACAACTGTTTGATGAGGGAGATGTTATTATGCCCATTTTACAGATGGGGAAGAAGTTTAGAGAGGGTAAGTAACATGCCCAAGGTGATGCTGCTAGTCAGTGCCGGAGCCAGGGCTCTACCCAGGTGGACGGGACCCCAAAGCTCCTGTCCATTCTGTTGCATCGCATTGCTCTTCAGAGAGTCCACGCGTCCTGCCCGGGGACAGAGCTAAGTCAGCCCACTGGCCATGGAAGGAGACACAGCTGTGACCACGCAGCAGTCTAAGCGCAGAGCTATCCTCACTCATGGCTCTCATGCTTCATTTGGGTTGCGTAAATCAGTATTTGTACTTTAAAGTTTGTTGTAAAAAAATCAAATGTTTATTAACTTTCTGCTATGTTATTAGTACTTTTTTGGGTTCCATGGAAAAATCAGAAGTAAAAAATGTAAACTTTAGAGTCTAGTTGGAGAAACAGGACCAGCATACTTGAAACGGTGATGGATGTCGTTAGCGTACTTTCCTGGACATCAAGACACATTGCAGAGCTTCGGTGATGAGAACTGGAGCATGAGCAGGAAGGCCAGTCAGTAGGAAGAGAAGAAACACAGAAATAGGCCCAAACACTAAGGAGAAATTAGTAAAGTGGCATTTCCAATCATTGCGGAAAATAGCTAAATTCCTCTTTCACTCCTCACTCCAAAATAAAATTCAGACAGAACCAAGATTAAACAAAATTTAGGTTATAAAAGTACTAGAAAAATACAAAGGAGCTTTTTGTTTGGCTAGGCAATCTTGTAGAGAGGAACTTTCAAGCAAAACACCCAAAGCCATAAGGAAGAACCTGATAAATTTGACCACTTATTTTTTAATAATTTATTTTTGTTACAGATGTTTCTCCTTCTATCCCTGAGACACCCTCATCCCCATCCCCCCCCAACACTGTTGTCTGTGTCCATTGGTTACACATACATGCATATAAGTTCTGTGGTTTATCTTATCCCTCCCCCTGAACCCCCTCCTCTGAGGTCTGTCAGTCTGAACCCTACTTCTTTCTATGTCTCTGGTTCTATTTTGTTCATCAGCTTGTTTTGTTCATTATATTCCACAAATAAGTGAGATCATGTGATACTTGTCTTTTTCTAATTTATTTATTTCGCTGAGCATAATACTCTCCAGGTCCCTCCATGTTGTCTCAAAGGATAAGAGATCACTCTTTCTTACAGCTGCATAGTGTTCTATTGTGTAAATGTACCACAGCTTTTTATCCATTCATCTATTGATGGACACTTGGGCTGTTACCAGATCTTAGCTATTGTAAATAGTGCTGCTATGAACAAAGGGGTACATATATTCATTCTGATTGGTGGTTCAGGCTTCTTAGGATATATTCCTAGAAGTGGGATCATTGGGTCAAATGGCAGTTCAATTTTTAATTTTTTGAGGAAATACCATATTGTTTTCCATAGTGGCTGCGAAATTTGACCACTTTAAAAATTTAAATTTTTACCTGGCAAAAACATAACAAAAACAATAAAATAAATGTCCAAAAAAAGCAAAGTCATAAAACAGTTGAAAAATATTTAACAACAACTGAATGACAAAAGTCTGTTTTAAATTTGTAAAGAGATTTTATAATTTAATATGAAAATCTGCAAAGCACAATGAAAGGCAGTTAACAGAAAAGGTCATACAGATGGACTAAAAACAAAAGAAGAGACACTGGACCTCACAAAGAATGGAACTGAGTGAGGGTAAAGCAGATACCGCATTTTTAAAGTTAGGGTAAAGTACATATAATAGAACTTACTATTTTTTTAATCCTTACCCAAAGATATTTTTTCCATTTGTTTTAAGACAGAGTAGGAGGTGGAGAGAGAGAGAGAGACATGAGAGAGACATCAATTGGCTCCCTTCCACATGACCCTGACCAGTGCTGGGGACCAAACTGCAACTGAGGTGCATGCCCTTGACCAGAATTGAACCTGTGACTCTTTGGTCCATGGCCCATTTTTCCATTAGGTTATTTGTTGAGTTTTAAGAGCTCTCTCTATATTATGGATAGCAATCCCGTATACCTACAGCATTTAACTTTTCATATTTCCAAGGATCAAAAAGTTTGGTGCTAAACAACCAATGAGAATATGAAAAAATAACCCTCCTCCTATAGACCTGGTAGGAGGATACATTAGCACAGGCCTTTAGAAGGCAATTCAGTTGCATCTATCAAGAATTTGAATGCATGCACCCTTTGCCCCAGTAATTCCAGTTTCAAAAATTTTTTGTACAGATTTACTTGCTCATGAGTGCAAGAATGTTCACTGAGGCATCATCATAAATGCACAAAATATATCATGCAGGAGTGCAAAACAATAATTCAAGGCTAAATGGAACTGAGTAGAAATTCTCGCATATTAGTAGTTGTGCTTTTGCATACATCTA
Organism: Molossus molossus; assembly: GCF_014108415.1. Classification (NCBI taxonomy): domain Eukaryota; kingdom Metazoa; phylum Chordata; class Mammalia; order Chiroptera; family Molossidae; genus Molossus; species Molossus molossus. The sequence continues at coordinate 810,054 of NW_023425358.1, forward strand.
TGAAAAAAGGACTCTATAAAACTTTTAAAGCAAACCTGTCTTTAATGATTGGCTAACACAACTGAACACTTCTGTGCTAAGCACTGCTCTGAGCACAGACCCACTCAGTCCTTCCCAACAAATCACGAAGCAGGTGTCGCAGGTATCTGCGTTACACATTAAGGAGCTAAGGACCAGGGTGGCCAAGTACCTGGCTATTGTCTCTCACATCTGTCTCCAGAAGTCACACTCTTCAGCAGGACCCTAACTGCTTTCCATAAAGGCGTCTGCACGCATTTGAAACCCATAGAACATAGTTGACATGGGTCAGTCTACACACACGCACACACATGCACATGCACACACACGCACACATGCACACGCACGCAGTGCACACTGGCCTTCTCAGAAGTCAAGAGGCTCATGCCTACCGTTTATAAACGACTGGCTTAGAAGTTTCTGTGGAAGTTCTGAGATGAAGGCGAGCTGCCGGTGTGGGCATGTGCCTGGGGAGTTCTACAGTAAGACAGCAGAGTGGGAAGGCAGACAGGCAGCAGCAGGGAAGTCAGCACCAGTGCGGGTGCCCAGCTGACGCTGAAGTGCGTGTTGGGAGGTGAGTTTAAGGTAGCCGATTAGAGGACCTCAAAAACAGGCTGAAGAGAGGACAAAGGTCCAGTGAGGAGCCTCTGGTTGCCTCCTCTGCGCCTCGGTCCCCGTTCAGGCCGCGAGCGGCGCTGTGCATGAGCAGAGTGGGCGGTCAGGGAAGGGGGAGGCTCACCCTCGCCCTGGGCACACGCGCCCGCCCTCTCCCCTCTCCCGAGCGGAGCCTGAGGGGACGGACGGCTGGCCCTTCTTGTGACTGCAAGTTCTGACTTGTGTCTTCTGTTCCAGCCGTCACCTGCCCTCCCAACAGCCACTACGAGAGCTGCGTGAGCGTGTGCCAGCCCCGCTGCGCCGCCATCCGCCTGAAGAGCGACTGCAACCACTACTGCGTGGAGGGCTGCCAGTGCGACGCGGGCTACGTGCTGGACGGCCGGAGCTGCATCCTGCCCCACAGCTGCGGCTGCTACTCCGACGGCAAATACTACGAGGTGGGCGGCGCTGCTGCGCGCGGGGCGGCGCGGGGCGCGGCACAAGGCGGTCGGACAGTCCGCAGAGGCTCCCGCGGGCAGAGCACTGGCCTTGGGAATGCGGCTGAGCCCCACTCCCCCTGCTCGCATCGTGAGGTCTCCGACCGCGCCCCTCCTCTGCAGCCCTGGGCTTCTCCCCCAGCCTGTCTCCTCTCCGCCAGGCCTCGGATCGCCTCTTCTGCGAAGCTTAGTTTGGAAGCTTGTGATATGGCTTTTGTTGGGAAATATGGTAGCTGTGACTCTGACATTTGTAGCTGTCTTAGCCGAGGACATTATTTTTAAATAATTGTTTTTATTACTGATTTTAGAGAGAGGGAGAGAGATAGAGACATCTATGAGAGAGAACATCGATTGGCCGCCTCCTGCACGCCCCTCACTGGGGATCCGGCCCTCAACCTGGGCATGTGCCCTGACCGGGAGTCGAACTGGGACCTCTTGGTGCAGGGTCGACACTCAGCCACTGAGCCACACCAGCTGGGGTAGCTGAGGACATTTTTAACTGGCAATATGGAGCTTGAGGCGTGGAAGGGTAGCTTCCCTCTTTGGCTGTTGAAGTTCCCTGGAGTGAGCAGAAGCGTGTGCCATCTATGGGTCTGGCACTGCCCTGGGAATGCGGCTGCACTGCCTCCTGCCCCACCCCTTTGCCTCCCTCTGCATAGGCCTAAACCACAGAGCTAATGAAGGTGTCCTGTGTAGTTGTCACTTAGTGACACATATTAGCCCACTAATATGTTTGTACTTGATACTCACTAATATGTTTGTACTAAGTACTTTGTACTTTATAAATTGTATTTATTTATTTAGAATTTAAATAATATTTTATTTTTCAATTATAGTTGACCTATAATATCATTTTAGTTTCAGGTGTACAACCCAGTGTTCAGACCTTATATAATTCACTAAATGATTATCTCGATAAATCTCGTACCCATCTGACACCATGCACAATGATTATAATGTCATTGACTATATTCCCTATGCTGTACTTCACATCCCCATGACTATTCTGTAATACCAATTTGTATTTCTTAATCCCTTAACCTTTTTTTTTTTAATCCTCACCAGAGGATATTTTTCTTTTTATCATCAGATAAAATTGGAGGGAGGGAGAGGAAGGGAGGGGGAGGAGGAGCACAAAGAGTAGGAGGAGAGAGAAACATTGATGTTAGAGAGACACATTGATTGGTTCCTTCCCCCACAATCCAACCAGGGCCAGGGACGAACCCCAACCGAGGTACGTTCCCTTCAACAGAATTGAACCTGCAACTCGATCCACAGGCCAACCTTCTAACCACTGAGCCACACCTGCAGGGCAATCCCTTAACCTTCTCACCCTTTCCCTTAAGCCCCCTTCCATCTGGCAACCATCAAAATGTTCTCTGTATCTATGAGTCTGTTTCTTTTGCGCTTGTTCATTTTTGTTTTTTAAATTCAATTGTTGATAGATATATATTTATTGCTATTTCATTATTCATATTTTTATGTTTTTCCTTCTTCTTAAAGAATTCCCTTTAACATTTCATGTAATGCTGGTTTGGTGGTGATGAGCTCCTTTAGCTTTTTCTTGTCTGGGAAGCTCTTTATCTCTCCTTCCATTCTAAATGATTGCTTTGCTGGATGGAGTCATCTTGGTTGTAGGTCCTTGCTTTTCATCACTTTGAATATTTCTTGCCACTCCTTTCTGGCCTGCAAAATTCCCGTTGAGAAATCAGCTGAAAATCTTATGGGAGCTCCCTTGTAGATAACTAACTGCTTTTCTCTTGCTGCTTTTAAGATTCTCTCTTTGTCTTTAACCTTTGACATTTTAATTATGATGTGTCTTGATGTGGGCCTCTTTGGGTTCATCTTGTTTGGGGCTCTCTGTGCTTCTTGGACTTGTGTGTCTATTTCCTTCACCAGGTTAAGGAAATTTTCTTTCATTATTTTTTCACATAGGCTTTCAATTTCTTGCTCTCTCTCCACCTTCTGGCACTCCCATGATGCAGATGTTTGTATGCTTGTAGTTGTCCCAGAGGCTCCTCATTTTTTTTAAATATTCTTTTTCTTTTTACTGTTCTGATTGGGTGTTTTCTGCTTTCTTATCTTCCAAATCTTTCATTTTATCCTCTCCTTCATCTACTTCTCTGTTGGTTCCCTGTAATGTATTCTTCATTTTAGTAAATGTAGTCTTCATTTCTGACTGGTTCTTTTTTATGTTTTCCACCTTTTTGTTGAAGTACTCACTAAGTTCATCTACTCCTTTTTCTTTATCGTTGAAAATATTACAGATGTTTTACCTCCCCACCCCCCATTTAGCCTCTCCTCCCTGCTACCACTCCCCTGGCATATTCATCTACTTTTCCCCAAGTTCATTGAGCATCTATATAACCTGTGTTTTGTTCTGAAACTAGTAGATTGCTTGTCTCCATTTTGCTTAGTTCTTTTATTTATCCTCACCCAAGGACATTTTTGCATTTATCTTCAGATAGAGTGGGAAAGAGAGAGGGAGGAAAAAAAAGAGAGAAACATCAATGTGAGAGAGACACATTAAGTGGCGACCACCCACATGACCCCAACTGGGGCCAGGGACAAACTGCAACTGAGATACATGCCCTTAGGGGGAACCAAACCCAGGCCTCTCTGGTCTGCAGGCCAATGCTCTAACTGCTGAGCTAAACCAGCCAGGGCACTTAGTTCTTTTTCTGGAGTTTTTTTTCAGTTCCTTTTTGGGGAAATGTTTCTTTGTCTCCTCATTTTGGCTGCCTCCTTGTGTTGTTTCTATGTACTGGGTAGAGCTGCAGCATCTCCCATGCATGGTGGAGCTCAGAGTGAGTGAGGACTAACAAGTCCATGTGGGTCCTTTAAGAGGAGAACCTGGTGCTCCAGAAGCCTTCCATCTCACTCGGCCACCGTTGCTGGTTTTTACAGACAGAAGTTGTAGGGACTTTTCTGCCTGGCACTAGACCCTGGGCTAGGGGGGCCTTCTGTGGGGCTGGGACCCCTCACTCCTCAGGGGTAACCTCCACAGCCAAGATATCCCTCCCAATTGTTATCTACCACATGTGGGTGTGGGACCAGCCTGTTCAGCCTCTCTGCCCCTCCTACCAGTCTCCATGTAGCTTCTTCTGTATATTCTTAGCTGTAGGACTTCTGTTCAGCTAGACTGCAGACCATTCTGAATGACGTTCTGTACTTCAGTTGTAGTTTTGATGTGGTTGTGGGAGGATGCAAGTGCCGCATTTAACTGCTCCCCCATCTCGCCCTGGGTAAGACCTTCGTGTGCCATGATACTCTGAGAATGGTGTTGCCTGAAGAAGGAATTTGGCCCATACTTCTTTCTTAAGCCCATTTTCTCTCTGAACAACATCTATACCTTCTGTTTGTGAGAAGTTAACAACAGCAAATGTCAAGTGTCTGCTATTATTCCAGTGCCAGTGAGGTTGCAGGGATGACAAACTCTCCCCCTGCCTTGAGAACTTACAGATCTGCTCCAGAGAGGAAAGCAAGTGTACTCCAAAGACAAAGAAAATGGTTACAAAATAACATAACAAGTGAAAAGTAATACCTTCAGAACTAATCGATTTTAAATAGAAAAGAATAGAAGCATTAACACATTGAATTGAAATGTCTGGATTGCAAATAAACTAGGTAAAAATAAATAGTATCTCCTTTTTGTAGAGATGCATTGGCTTGTTCTAGAACAACTAAGTTGACTTTACCTTGAGAATAAGTAGAAAAAAAGTTGAAGTTACCCTTAATTTCACTTTCAGTAGGAAATTTACTTAAATATTGTGGTAGAAAGACCAGAAAGTATAGTTAAATAGAGCTAATCAAAGAAGACTTCTTGGGAGAAGTTTGTTTTGAAATTAGTTCTGAAAAATACTGATAATTTGAAAGGAAAAGGCAGACCCTGTGGTAGATCAGAATAATAAATTCCATCTTCTCACCATCTGGGAGAAGAGATAATTAGGCTCAAGACTGGAAAGGCGTGGTTCTCATCTCTGCTCCCGTCTGGAGCCTCACTGAATACAGCCATTTAGCACAGGTGTGCTGTGCCCCTCGACAGAGGTCCCGGACGTTTGGGGCACAGTGGAATGGCACTTGGCTCAACCATGGCTGTGGTGTGACAGAGGACAGCCTGTGCTATGTCTCTGAGTTCAGCTGCCCTGTCTGAAACGGGACTAATAATACCAACTCAATAGTGATATTGTGTACATAACCTATGCCGGGTGCCTTGCCTGGTCCATGGCACCCAGTACTTCCATAACTGGTAGTTGCTATTATTGTTCTTATTCTGAGAAGCATTTTGTAAATAAAAAATCCAGGCATGTTAATGGAATGATGCAGACAAAAGCCCCGGGAACTCTCGGGAAGGGCACAGGCCCATGCTTGGCTGCCATTACACTATGAACAACACTAACGGCTGCCATCGGAAAGTTAGTGCGTTTGACAATAACTTGTATCTGCTAACACACAGAACAAATAATCCACATCTACTTGTCTGAATTCAAACAAACTTGGAGGCTTATTTAGACAACAGATTTCTTTGGAAATGAAGAGAAAGCGTATCTAGCCATTAATTAGCACGCAGGGTAATCACTCTTGTCCTGTCTAATTAGGTTAAAAAGAGAGCACGGGGCCAGTTGCTTTACTGTGGTGCTAGTTTCATGCCTGAGTTCTGTGGGATGGTTTGTTGACCCTTATCACATCCACATGCTTCAGGTTGTTCTCTCTTCCCGCCCATGGAATGTCTGACTTACCAGAAAGAGCCCAGACCAGCCACTCAGTTGTTCTGCAAATCGGAGACCACTGGCCCCTAGAACATTTACAGCTCTGGAGAGAGGGAGACTTGGTTCCAGGAACTACTCTAGTGTGAGGATTCAAGTTATCGGCAGTGGCATCTTGAAGTGGATTGAGGACAATTATCTTGGAAGTTCTTGTCCTGTATCTATTTACCCTTGAATCTGAATCTTATCTGTAGCTGATATCCAGGATTGTGATAAGTCAAAGCAGAAAACAGTGACCACTTGTATGATTAAAACTTCTCTGCATAGCACTGTCTGGGTAAAGGGAGTCATGCACTGTGTGCCCAGTCTCTTTGCCAGTTTCCTTGTCGGGACAACACCCCAATTTACACAAGCATGACCAGCATCCAACAGTTCCTTGGAACTCTCAGTCTAGAACAAGTGCAAGGGGAAGAGCACAAACACTACCCAACAAAGTTCTGTCTGCAGACTGTTGCTCGTTTGGGGGAGTACAAAATAAAAGCTGCCCCCGACTGAGAATAACCTTTACTGCAGGTATATACCATGATATAAATCCTCGTCACCTGAAAGAGGATGACTAGACCTTCTCCTGTAATAACAGCAGCTACGATTTATCCAGTGCCCACACTAAGTTAGGAACTGTGCTTCACGTGTTTAATCTAACAACTTCCCTACAAGATACTTTTTGTAAATTAAAAAAAAATGAATTATACTTGACATTCAGTATTATTACTTTCATATGTATGGCATAGTGCTCAGAGATTTATATAACTTTCATGCTAACCCGTGGTGAGTTGCACACCCACCCGACGCTATACATAGATATTACATGTCACTGACTGCATCCTCTGTGCTGTACCTCACAGCCCTCTCCCTGACTGTAACTGTCAATGTGTACTTCTCAGTTTCTTCTCTTTAATGTTTTAATTTTTATTTGTTTACATATATTTTATTGATTCTTTAGAGAGAAAGGAAGGGAGAGAGAGATAGAAACATCTATGTGAAAGAGAAACATTGATTGTCTGCCCCCTGCACACCCCCTACTGGGGATCGAGCCCACAACCCCAGGCATGTGCCCTGACCGGGAATCGAACCAGGACCTCTCAGTCCAAGGGATGGTGTTCAATCCACTGAGCCACACTGGCTGGGCTTTCCTTCTTAATTTCTTACCCTTTTTTACCCAGCGCCCAAACACCCCTGTTGTCTAGCAACTATGAGTTTGTTCTCTGTATCTATTAGGTTGTTTCTGCTTTCTTTGTTTATTGATTTTTTTTTAGCTTCCACATGTCAGTGAAATCATGTGGTATTTTTCTATCACTGTCTGAAATATTTCACTCAGCATAATACCCTCCAGGACCATCCATGTTATCACAAATGGTAAGTTTTCATTCTTTTTATGACTGACTAATATTCCACAACATACTATATATGTACCACTTCTTTATCCATTTTTCTATCAATGGATACTTAAATTGCTTCCAAATTTTGGCTATTGTGAAGAATACTGCAATGAAAAATAGGGAAGCTTACATCTTTTGAAATTAGTGTTAGAAATTTTTTAAAATAAATACACAGAAGTGGAGTTGCTAGATTATATGGTAGTTTTATTTTTAATTTTTAAAGGAAACTGCGTACTATTTTCCATACACTGTACCAATTTATAGTGACACCAAAAGTGCATGCCTGAGGGTTCTCTTCTGTCCACACCCTGGCCAACAGCTTGTTGATTTGTGGATGATAGCTATTCTGAGAGGCATGAGGTGATATCTTTCATTGTGCTTTTAATTTGCATTTCTCCAATGATTAGTGACATTGAGCATCTTTTCATATGTCTGTTGGCCATCTATATGTTTTCTTTGGAGAAATGTCTACTCAGATCCTCTATTTTATTAATTTTTAATCCTCACCCAAGGATATTTTTTCATGTATCTTCAGATAGTGTGGCAGGGATGAGGGAGGGGGGAGAGAGAGAGAGAGAGAGAGAGAGAGAAACATTAACATGAGAGAGCCACAATGACCAGTTGCCTCCCACATGACCCCAACCAGGGCTGGGGACAAACCACAACCGTGGCACATGCCCTTGACTGGAATTGAACCTGTGACTCTCCGTTTTGTAGGCCAACACTCAAATTGCTGAGCCAAACTGGCCAGGGCAGCTCTGTCTATTTCTTAATCTAATTGCTTGTTTTTTTGTGTGTTAAGTTGTATGAGATCTGTATATATTTTAGATTTTTTTTAGCTCATCTTTATTGTTGAATGTATTACAGATGTCTCCCATTTTATTCTCCATTGACCACCTCCTCCCCAATTCCAACCCTCTCCTGCCTTCCCCACATTATTGTTGGTGTCCATTGGTTATGTACATATGCATATAAGTTCTTTGGTTTATATCATCCCACCCTCCCTCCCTGCTTCCCTTTGAGGTTCATCAATTTAACAACCAATTTGTACTTATTAATTCCTTCATCTTTTTCTCCCATCCCCCCAGCCCCCACCCATCTGGCAAGCAACAAAAAGTGGTCTGTATCTATGAGTCTGTTTCTGTTCTGCTTGCTCATTTTGTTTGTAGTATCAATTGTTGATAGGTTTGTATTAATTGCCATTTTACTGTTCATATTTTTGTTCTTCTTCTCCTTCAAAAAGATGCTTCAACATTTCATATAATACTGGTTTGGTGGTGATGAACTCCTTTAGCTTTTTCTTGTCTGGGAAACTCTTTATATGTCCATAGATTCTAAATGACAGCTTTGCAGGATAGAGTAATCTTCGTTGTCATTGCTTTTCATCACCTGGAATATCTCTTGCCACTCCTTTCTGGCCTGCAAAGTTTCTTTTGAGAAATCAGCTGACAGTTTTATGGCAGCTCCTTTGTAGGTAACGAACTACTATTCTCTTGCTGCTTTTAAGATTTTATCTTTGTCTTTAACCTTTGGCATTTTGATGATGATGTGTCTTGGTGTGGACCTCTTTGGGTTCATCTTGTTTGGGGCTTTCTGTGCTTCCTGGACTTGTATGTCTGTTTTCTTCACCAAGTTAAAGAAGTTTTCTGTCATTATTGTTTCAAATAGATTTTCAATTCCTTGTTCTCTCTCTTCTCCTTCCGACACCCCTATGATGTGAATGTTGGCATGCTTGAAGTTGTCTCAGAGGCTCCTTACACTATCCTCATTTTTTGGATTCTCTTTTCTTTTTGCTGTTCTGATTGGGTGTTTTTTTGCTTTCTTATATTCTAAATAAATGGTTTGCTTCTTGGCCTTACCTATTCTACTATTGATTCCCTATAAATTATTCTTCATTTCAGTTAGTGCATTCTTCATTTCTGACTGGTCCTTTTTGATGTTGTTGACATTCTCACTAAGTTCCTTGAAGGTCTCACCAAGCTCCTTGAGCAACCTTATAACCAGTATTTTGAACTCTGCATCTGATTGATTGCTTATCTCCATTTTGTTTAATTATTTTTCTGGAGTTTTTTCTCTTCTTTCATTTGAGACATGTTTCTTTTTCTCCTCATTTTGGCTGCTTCCCTGTGATTGTTTCTATATATTAGGTAGAGTTGCTATGTCTCGTAGGCTTCATAGGGTGGCCTATTGTTGTAGGTGTTCTGTAGGATCCAGTGGCACAGCCTCCCTGGTCACCCCAACTGGTCCCTCAAGGTGCACCCCTAGTGTGAACTGTACACCTTTCTGTTGTATTTGAGTCTTGATTGCTGTTGGCATGTCAATGGGGGGGATTTACTCAGGCTGATCAGCTGCAAGGACTGGCTGTGCCCACTGACCACTGGCCTCTGACTCCCTTGGAGGATCAGCTGTGCAGGGCTCACCACACAGAGCAAAACTTACTTTATCAGGGCTCTGGTACCCATTGAGTCTGCTCACTGAGTGTATCACTTGTGGAGGTGGTTTGGTGGTGGTGCTTCAGCATGGTTTTAAGCTGTCCACTGGGTGTGCTGGCTCTGGGGCAAGGTCAGCCACTGCCTGTGTTCTATCTGGGGCCACCAGGCGTAAGCTACAAAGTGATCTGCAGATGGCTGCTTCTTGTGCTGAGCTTGGAGGTGCCCAGAAAAAGCCAAGTTGTGAACCAAAGCTGGCTGCTTCTAGTGCCAGGCTTGGGGCCAGTTAGCAAGAGGTGTGGGGCTCACTGAGACCAAATGCTGCTTGTTTGAGAGATTTTAAGAAACTCTGAAGTAGGATCCAAGACAGGCCAACCCTGTGGGAAAGACTCTGGAAACAGCTTGGGTGGGCCCAAATGTTGGGTGGGGCGGGGCCTCATGCAATCACCAGGGCAGAGCAAACAGTGTGAGCCAGGTTGCTGGAGTCCCAGATATGGTGGCCGTCTGCCACCCCAGGGAAGGGCTCACCAAAGAAACATCAGCCTCTGCCAGCACATCTGTCCAGGAGAAAGCCGCCTCTCCAGCCCTCGTCCCGAGGCCAAACAGCTCAGTTTTTCCTGTATGTCTCTGGTGCCCCTCAAGCTGCCTCCATTCCAAGCTCAGAGGGAGCAAGTCTGAGTAAGTCTATGCACAGGCCTTTTAAGTGGAGCTACCTGGGGCTCCCGCAGCTTCAGCCTCCCTCAGCCTCAGCGAGAAATGATGGGACTTCTCTTCCTGGTACTGGAGCCCTGAGCTGGGCGCCTGGTGTGGGATGGGGACCCCTCACTCCTCAGGGAGGACCTTCCCAGCCAAGGTGTCCTCCTGATTTTTATCCACTTCCACCCTCCTACCAGTCTCCATGTGGCTTCCTTAATCTCATAGTTGTAGGACTTCCATTCAGCTCGATTTCAGGCAGTTCTGAATGATGGTTGTTCTGTAGTTTAGTTGTAATTTTGATGTGGTTGTGGGAGGAGGTGAGTACTGTGTTTACCTACGCCACCATCTTGACCAGAAATCCTTATATTTTGGATATTAAACTTTTATTGAATATATCATTTGTGAATATCTTACCCAATTAAGTAGATTGTCTTTTTGTTTCATTGATAGTTTCTTTGTTGTCCAGAAACTTTTAGTTTGATGTAGTTGCATTTGTTTATTTTTTCTTTTGTTTCCCTTGCCTGAAGGGAAATACACAAAAGAAATTATTACTAAGAGTGATATAAAAGGGTTTACTGCCTGTGTTTTCGTCTGTGAGTTTTATGGTATCAGTTTTACATTTAAGTCTTTAATCTACTTTTCTTTTATATGGTGAAAGAAAGTGGGCTAGTTAAATTTGTTTTATGTATCTCTCCAGTTTCCCCAACACATTTGTTAAAGAAACTATCTTTATCCCATTGTATATTCTTGACTACTTTGTTACATGTTAATTTACCATATAGGCATGGATTTATTTCTGAGTTCTTTATTTCGTTCCATTGATATATGTATTGTTTAGTGCCAGTACCATGCTGGTTTGATTACTATAGCTTGTAATATAGTTTTATGTCAGGGACCTTGATAACCTGCAACTTTGTTCTTCCTTCTCAAGATTGCTTTGCCTATTCAGGGTCTTTTGTGATTCAATATAAATTTTAGGATTATTTTTTGTTCTAGTTCTGTGGAAATGCCATTGGTATTTTGGTAAGGATTACATTGAATCTATAGATTATTTTTGGTAGTATAAGTTCTTTTTTGTTGTTGTTAATCCTCACCCAAGGATATTTTTCCACTGAATTTTAGAAAAAATGAAAGAGAAGGAGGGAGGGAGAGGGAGAAACATCGATGTGAGAGAGACATTGATTGGTTGCCTCCTGCTTGTGCCCCAACCAGGAACAGGGATCAAACCTGCAACCCAAGGTACATGCCCTTGCCTGGGAATGAAACCCATGACCCTTCTGTGTGCAGGATGACACTTTAACTACTGAGCAACTCCATCCAGGGCATAAAATATAAACATTTTAATGATTTTTATTTTTCCTATCCCGAGCCTTCAATTTATTTGTCTTCTTCACTTGCATTCTTTAATGTCATATAATGTTCTGGGTACATACATTTTACCCACTTGGTTAAATTTATAGCTAGGTATTTTTTTCTGATGTGATTGTAACTAAGATTGTTTTCTCAATTTCCCTTTCTGATAGTTGTTGGTGTATAAAATTGCAACCAATTTCTAAATATTAATGTTGTATTCTGCTTCTTTATTGAATTCATTTGTCAGTTTTAATAGTTTTTTGGTAGACTCTCTAAAATTCTATCTATATAGTATTATGTCATCTGCAAATAATGACAGTTTTACTTCTTTCTTTCCAATTTGAATGCCTTTAATTTATTTTTCTTGTCTGATAGCTGTGGCTAAGACTTTCAATAATATTTTGAATAAAAATTGTGAAGTGGATATTCTTGTCTTATTCCTGATCTTAAGGAAAATGCTTTTAGCTTTTACAATTGAGAATACTTTTACCTGTAGGTTTTCCATATATGGCTTTGATTATGTTGAGGTATGTTCCCTCTATTCCCACTTTTCTGAGACTTATTATCATAAATGGATGCTAGATTTTATAAAATGCTTTATCTAAATCTATTGATATGGTCATATGGCTTTTATCTTTCATTTTTGTTTTGTGGTACATCATACTAATTGATTTATGGGTATTTAACCTTGCATCCCAGGAATAAATCTCAGTTGATTTCATAAATGACATTTTAAAATATATTCTGAACTCAGATCAGTAATATTTGGTTGAGGATTTTTACATCTATATTCATCAGGGATATTGGCCTATGATTTTTTTTTTTTTTTCGTAATGTTCTTGTCCAGTTTTGGCATCATAGTTAATGCTGGCTTCATAAATTGAACTGAGCATCCATCCTTCCTATTTAATATTTTGGAATACTTTGAGAAGCATAGGTACTATTTCTTCTTTGAATGTTTGGTAAAATTCACCTGTGAAGCCCTCTGATCGAGAACTTTTGTTTATTGAGAATTTTTGAATTACTGATTTGATTTCATTAGTAGTTCTCTGTTCAGATTTACTGTTTCTCCTTGAGTCAGTCTTGGAAGATTCAATGTTTCTAGGAATTTATACACTTCTTCCAGGTTGTCCAGTAGGTTGGCAAATAATTGATTGTAGTAAATTCTTATAATCCTCTATATTTCTGTGGTGTCATTGCTGAGTTTTTGAAATCTATATTGTTGAAAGTATTACAGATGTCACTACCCCCCCCCTTTGATTCCCCATGCCCTTCCTCCTCTTTGTTCCCATCCTGCCCCAGGCCTTCACCCCCCTATAGTCTGTGTCCACGGGTAATGCACATATACATGTAAATTTTTTGCTTAATCTCTTCCTGCCCCTCCACCCTTCCCTCTGAGGTTGATCAGTCTGATCCAAGTTTTCATGCCTCTTTTTCCATTTTATTCATCAGTTTATATTGTTCAATAGATTCCACAATGAGATCATGTGATATTTGTCTTTCTCTGACTGGCTTATCTAGCTTAGCATAATACTCTCCAGGTCCCCACATGCTGTTTCAGAGGGCAATAGATACTTTTTTTTCTTTTTTTCATTTGCATAGTATTCCATTGTGTATATGTAGCACAGCTTTTTTATCCACTTGTATACTGATGGGCACTTGGGCTGTTTCCAGATGTTCGCTATTGTAGAAAGCACTGCTATGAACATAGGGGTGCATATATTCTTTCTGATTGGTATTTTGGGATTCTAGGAGTGGGATAACTGGGTCAAATGATAGATCAATTTTTAATTTTTTAAAGAAATTCCAAGGTGTTTTCCAGAGTGGCTGCACCAGTCTGCAATCCCACCAGGACTTTTCTTCACATCCTTGACAGCAATACCTCATTGACATTTTAATTTGCATCTCTCTGATGATTAGTGACTTTGAGCATTTTTTCATGTCTCATGACCATTTGTATGTCTTGCTTGGAGAAGTATCTATTAAAGTCCTCTGCCCATTTGTTAATTGGATTTTTTGTTTTCCTTTTGTTGAGTTATATGGGTACTTTATATATTTGGGAAATTAATCCCTTATCAGATATTTCATTGACAAATATTTTCTCCCAAACAGTGGGTTTCCTTTTCATTTTGATGCTGGTAACTTTTGCTATGAAGAAGCTTTTTAGTTTGATATAATCCCATTTGTTTATTTTTTCCTTTGTTTCCCTTGCCCTAGGCAATGTATCTGTGAAAATTCTCCTACATAAGATGTCTAAAATATTGCTGCTTACATTTTCTTCAAGGATATTTATAGTTTCATGAGTCACATTTAAGTCTTATATATATATTGAGTTTATTCTTGTGTATGGTGTAAGTAGGTGGTCTAGTTTAATTTTTTTTTTTTTTTTTTGCTTATAGTTGTCCAATTATTCCAGCACCACTTATTAAGAGACTGCCTTTTCTCCATTGTATGCTCTTTCCTCCTTTGTCAAATATTAATTGAGTGTAGTGGTGTGGGTTGATTTCTGGGTTCTCTCCTCTGTTCAACTGATCTATATGCCTGTTCTTGTGCCAGTACCAGTCTGTTTTTATTACAATGGCTTTGTAGTATAACTTGATATCCAGTATTGAGATACTTCCAACTTTGTTCTTCTTTCTCAAGGTTGCTGTGGCTATTTGGGTCTTTTTTGGTTCCATATACATTTTGGAGTATTTGTTCTAGATCTGTGAAATATGCCATTGGTATGTTAATAGAGATTTCCTTGAATCTATAGATTGCTTTGGGTTGTATGGATATTTTAATGATGTTAATTCTTCCAATCTATGAACACAGTATATTCTTCCACTTTTTTCAACATCCTGTAGTTTTCTGACTACAGGTCTTCTACCTCCTTGGTTAGGTTTATTCATTATCTTAATTTTTCTGTTGCAGTGGTAAATGGTTCTTGTTGTTTTTAAGTTTCTCTTTCTGAGCATTCATTATTGGTGTATAAAAGTTTCATCAATTTCTGGGTGTTAATTTTATATCCTGCTACATTGCCAAAATCATTTATTAAATCTAGTAGTTTCTTGGTGGAGTCTTGAGGGTTTTCTATATATAATATCATGTGATCTGTGAACATTGACAGTTTTACTACCTCCTTTCTTATTTAGATGCCTTTTATTTCATCTTCTTGTCTGATTGCTGTGGCTAGGCCTTCCAGTACTATGTTGAATAAGAGTGGTGAAAATGGACACCCCTGTCTTATTCCTGTTCTTAGGTATATGTTTTAGTTTTTGCTCATTGAGTATGATGTTGGCTGTAGGTTTGTCATATATGGCCTTTATTATGTTGAGGTATGATCCCTCTATTCCCACTTTGCTTAGAGTTTTTATCATAAATAGGTGCTGGATTTTGTCAAATGTCTTTTCTGCATTTACTGATTTGATCATATGACTTTTATATTTCAATTTGTTTATGTGATGTATCACATTTGTTGCTTTTTGAATATTGTACCAGCCTTGCATTCCTGGAATAAATCCCAATAGGTCATAGTGTGGGATCTTTTTAATATATTTCTAGATTTGATTTGCTAATATTTTTTGAGGATTTTAGCATCTAAGTTTATGAAAGATATTGGTCAATAATTCTTTCTTTGTAGTGTGTTTATCTGGTTTTGGAATGAGGTAATGGAAAGAGCTTGGAAGTGTTCCTTCCTCTTGGATGTTTGGAAGTGTTTGAGGAGGATAGGTGTTCAGTCTTTTTTGAATGTTTGCTAAAACTCCCTTGTGAAGCCATCCAAACAAACCAGGGCTTTTATTTGCAGGTAGTTTTTTTTTATATTATTATTATTATTACTGCTTCAATTTTGTCAGTTGTTATCAGCCTATTCATGTTTTCTTATTCTTTCTGAACCAGTTTTGGAAGATTGCACTTATTTTAGGAATTCATCCATTTCATCTAGGTTGTTCAGATTGTTGGTATATAGTTGTTCAGAGTATATTTTTACATTCCTTTGTATTTCTGTGGTGTTAGCTGTTACTTCACCTCCTTCAAATCTGATTTTATTTATTTAGTTTCTCTCTCTTTCTTTCTTGATAAGTCTGGCTAACAGTTAATCACACGTGTTTATCTTTTCAAAGAACCAGATCTTGGTTTCTCTGATATTTTGTGTTGTATTTTTGTTTTGGATTCTATGTTATTTATTTTTGCTGATTTTTGTTATTTCTTTTCTTCTACTTAATCTGGGTTTTTCTTGTAGTTTTTTACTACTTCTTTAAGTTCAGGGTTAGATCGTTTTATATATATATATATATATATATATATATATATATATATATATATGTTTTGTTTTTTGTAGTAGGCCTATAGTTCTATGAAATTCCCTCTCAGGACTGCTTTCACTGTGTCTCATAGATTTTGGGTTGTAGTGTGTTCTATTTTATTTGTTTCCAGGAAGTTAGTTATTTCTTCCTTGATCTCATTGGTAACCCATTAATTTTTTAATAACAAGCTATTTAGCCTGCATGTGTTTGAATGTTTTTAATGCTCTTATTGTTGTTGATTACCAGTTTTATACCATTGTCATCCAAGAAGATGCTTGATAAGATTTCAATTTTCTTGAAATTGTAGAGACTTAGTTTGTGTCCTAACATGTGGTCCATCTTTGAGAATGTCCCTTGTGCATTTGAGAATAATGTATATTTTGCAGATTTGGGGTGAAGTGTTCTGTAAATGTCAATTAAATCCATCTCATCTAGTGTGTCATTTAGGGTTGCTGTTTCTTTGTTGATTTTTTATCTCAAAAAACTATGCAATGATGCCAGTAGGTATTAAAGTCCACTCCTATGATTGCATTGCTGTCACTTTCTCCCTTAAAGTCCTCCAGAAGTTTGTTTTTTTTTTAAATACATTTGTGTGCTCCTGCAGTGGGTGCAATATATGTTTGCCAGGGTTAAATTCTCTTCTTGTATTGATCACTTTAGTATTACAAAGTGGCTTTCATTGTCTCTTGTTACAGCCTTCATTTTGAAGTCTATTTTGCCATATGTGAGTATTGCTGCCACAGCTTTTTTTCATTTCCATTTTCATGGAAAAGTTTTATCCTATAACTTCATTTCTCTTGTGTGAGTCTTTGTTCTGAGGTGGGTCTCTTGTAGACAGTATATATATATGGGTCATCTATTCTTATCCATTCAGCTACGGTATGTCTTGTGATTGGAGCATTTAGGCCATTTACATTTAAGATTATTATTAATAGGTATATATTTGTTGCAATTTTTATTTTTTATGTCTCCCTCTCTCTCATTTTTTTCTTCTTTTTCCTCTCCTTCTAACAGTCCCCTTAGCATTTTTTGAAATGCTGGTTTGGTGGTAGTAAACTCTTTTAGCTATTTATTTATTTACTTATTTATTTGTGTGTGAAGCTCTTTATTTCACCTTCAATTTTGAATTATAGCCTTGCTGGGTAGAGTAGTCATGGATTCAGTCCCTTGCTTTTCAATATACTTCATGCCACTTCCTTCTGGCCTGTTGTGTTTCTTTTGAGAAATCAGTTGACAGTCTATTGGGAGCTCCCTTGTAGGTAACTTCTGTTTTTCTCACTGCCCTTAACATTCTTTATCTTTGGCCCTGGCCTGTTTGGCTCAGCGGTAGAGCATCGGCCTGCAGTCCAGAGAGACCCAGGTTCTGTTCCCGCTGAGGGCATGTACCTTGGTCGCAGTTTGTACCCTACCCTGGTTGGGTTGTGCAATTGGCAACCATTCGATGTGTCCCTTTCATGTCGATGTTTCTCTCTCTCTCTCTCTCCCTCCCCACTGTATCTGAACAAAAATGGAAAAATGCCCTCGAGTGAAGATAAAAAAATATATTCTTTGTCTTTAATGTTTGTGACTGTATTTATGATGTGTCTAGGTGTGGGTCTTTTGGGGTTCATCTTGTTTGGGACTCTGTGTTTTTTGAACTTGAGTGTTTTTCTTTCATTAGGTTAAAGGTGTTTGCTGTAATTATTTCTTCAAAAAGGTTTTCTATTCCTTGCTCAGATTCTTCTCCGTCTGGAACCCCTATGATGCAGATGTTGTTACATTTCATATTGCACCAAAGTTCTCTTAAACTATTCTTCTGCTCTTTAACTTTTTTCTATTTGCTGCACTGATTGAGTGTTCATTTCTACCTTGTCTTCTAATTTGCTTATTTGATCCTTATCTTCTTTTAATCTACTTTTTGTTTCTTCCAGGGTATTCTTTATTTCAACTATATCATTCTTCATTTCTAATTGCTTCATATTTATTGTTTCTGTCTATTTTTATGTTGATGAAATTTCCACTAAGTTTATTATAGTTCTCATTAAGTTCTTTGAGCATCCTTATAACCATTACTTTGAATTCTGTATCTGACAAATTGCTTGCCTCCATTTCATTTAACTCTTTACCAGAGATTCCTCCTGTTCTTTCATGTGGGGCCTGTTTCTTTGTTTCTGCATTTTTTCTGTGTGTGTGTGTGTGTGTGTGTGTTTCTTTGTATCAGATAAAACTGCTGTGCCTCCCAGTCTTGGTGTGATGGCTATCTTGTCAGATCAAGTGGAGTGGTCTTCTTGATCTTCTAAGCTGGGTACCTAGGAATGACTCTTGTGTGGGTTATGTGGGCTATCCTGTTGAATTTGTGTCTTGAATGTTGTTGTCTGTTTGTGGGTAGGCTCAGCCATCAGGGTTATTGACTATGTGTCTCAACCCTGACTTTATCATGCCAAGTGTTACACAAATACTGACAGAACCAAAACAAAACACAACCAGACCAAACCAAAAACAACACACACAAAAAATCATCAAAAACAATAATAAAAGCAACAACCTCAAAAAAAGACTAAAAGACAAACAAATCACACACACACACACACACACACACACACACAGAATACCAGAGGGCATGAGACCAACAGAATTAGGAGAGGGAAGAAAAGAAAGAATATGAAAGCAAAGAAGGAAGAGACCAGAAATAGGGTAAATATAAAAAATAAAAGAAAGAATATAACAATAATAATTTTAGAAAGTAATAATGTTAAATAAAATACAATATGGAATAGGAAAGTAAAATGGGAAAAGAAAAGAAGAAAAAAATTGAATAAATAAAATTTTTTTAATGGTAAACAAAATGAGAGAAAAAAAATATTAGACTATAATAAAAGATGCCATTAAGAGAATATAGGCAAAAAGTGAGAAGACAGAGAAAGAAAGTCTACATCAAACAAAAACAAAAAAGAAAAAATAAATAAATAGTATGGCCAGTGTGGCTCAGTGGATTGAGCATTATCCATGCACTGAGAGGTCCTGGTACAATTCCCAGTCAGGGCATATGACCCAGTTATAGGCTCAATCTCCAGTGGAGGGGTGTGCAGGAGGCAGCTGATCAATGTTTCTCTCTCACAATGATGTTTCTATCTCTTTCCCTTCTACTCTAAAAAAAAAATCAATAGAAGTGTACATAAAAAAAACACACACACTAATAAATAAAACCCCTTGAATCTGCTATTTGTGGAGCTCACTAGATTTTGCTTTAATATTGTTGGATCTGGCCCATTGATGTGTGAGTCCCTGCCCTCTTGGACAGTTCTCTGGTGCAGGCCAATGTGAATTACTGTTCCTGCTCGGCCCTGGGCCACCTGGCTGAAGACCTGCAGGGCAGGTCCCCAGGTAGCCTAGAGGCTGGATATACTTCAGGGCTTGCCCCTTGAATGTGCTTGTTCTGAACTGCTTTTCCTTCCTCAATGGAAGTTGGTCCTGTGGGTATCAGGTCAGGTCAGGTCAAATTAGTGATTTGTGTTTCTTCAGATATATACCCAGAACTGGAATGGCTGGGCCATAAGGCAGTTTTGTTTTTAATTTTTTGAAGAACCAACATAGAGTTTTTCATAGTGGCTGTACTAATCTGCATTCTCACCCACAGTGCATCAGTGTTTCCTTTTCTCTACATCCTCACCAGCACCTGTTTATTGATTTATTGATGATAATCATTTCAAGAGGTGTGAGGTGATATCTGATTTTGGTTTTAATTTGTATTTCTCTGATAATTTGTGATGTTGAACATCTTTTCATATGTCTATTGGCCATATGTTTATCCTCTTTGGAGAAGTGTCTATTCAGGCATTCTGCCTATTTTTAATTGGATTATTTGTTTGCTTATTGTTGAGTTGCATGAATTTTTTTCACTCAGTAGTTTATTTTTTAATCATTAAACTAATTTATTAAAACATTTTTTTCTAATGTATATTAATTTATTTTTGTTATAGATGTTTCTCTCCCCCCCCCCCATTGACACCCTGCTCCCTAGCCCCTCCAATCTCATCCCCAGCTTTGTTGTTTATGTCCATTGGTTATGCATACATGCATATAAGTTCTGTGGTTTATCCCTTCCCTCCAACCTCTCCCTTCTGAGGATTGTCAGTCTGTACCCTACTTCAATGACTCTGGGTCTATTTTGTTCATCAGTTTGTTTAGTTCATTATATTCCAGAAATAAGTGCGATCATGTGATATTTGTCTTTCTCTGCTTGGCTTGTTTTGCTTAGGATAATACTTTCCAGGTCCCTCCATGTCATCTCAAAGGATAAGAGATCTTTCTTTCTTACAGCTGCATAGTACTCCATTGTGTACATGTACCACAGCTGTTTTATCCAATCGTCCACTGATGGACACTTGGGCTGTTTTCAGATCTTAGCAATTGTAAATACTGCTGATTGCTGCTTTAGGCTTCTTAGGATATATTTCTAAAAGTGGAATCACTGGCAGTTCCATTTATAATTTTTTTAGGAAACACCTATTGTTTTCCATAGTGGCTGCTCTAGTCTGCATTGCCACCAGCAGTGTGCTAGAGTCTGCTTTTCTCCACACTCTTTCCAGCACTTGTTTCATGATTTGTTGATGGCAGCCATTCTGGCAGGTGTGAGATGATACATCATAATCATTGTAATTTGTATCTCTCTGATGATTAGTGATGATGAACATTTTTTCATATGTCTCTTGGCCATTTGTATATCCCCTTTGGAAAAGTGTCTTTTTAGGTTTTCTGTCCATTTTTGGATTGGATTGTTTGTCTACCTTTTGTTGAGGTATATGAGTACTCTATATATTTTGTAAATTAACCCCTTAACTGATGTACCATTGCCAGATATGTTCTTCCATACAGTCGGATCCCTTTTCATTTTGATAGTTGTTTTTTTGTTGTTGTTGTTTTGTTTTGTTTTTTGCTGTGCAGAAGCTTTCTAGTTTGATGTAGTCCCATTTATCATTGTTTTTCCTTTGTTTCTCTTGCCCTAGGTGATGTATTGGTGAAAATTCAGCTACTTGTGATGTCTGAGATTTTGCTGCCTACATTTTCTTCTAGAATTTTTATGGTGTCATAGATTACATTTAAGTCTTGTATCCATTTCGAATTTATTTTTGTATGTGGAATAATTTGATGGTCTAGTTTTATTTTTTTGCCTGTAGCTGTCCAGTTTTCCAAAAACAACTTATTAAAGAGACTGTCTTTACTCCATTGTATGCTCTTGCCACCTTTGTCAAATATTAATCAAGCATAATGTCTTGGGTCAATTTCTGGGTTCTCTGTTCTGTTCCATTGATCTATATGTCTGTCCTTGTGCCAGCACCAAACTGATCTGATTACAATGGCTTTATAATATAACCTGATATCAGGTATTGTGATCCCTCCAACTTTGTTACTTTTTATTTTTTCAAGATTGCTGTGGCTATCCAGGGTCTCTTTTGGTGATATATATATATATATATATATATATATATATATATATATATATATATATATATATATATTTGGTATGTGCCCCTAGTGGGAACCAAACCTGGGACTCTCTGGTCCACATGCTGACACTCCAACTGCTAAGCCAAACTGGCCAAGGTTGGTTTCATATAAACTTTTGGTGTTTTTCTTTCAGATCTGTGAAATATGCTGTTGGTATTTTAATAGGGATGGCACTGAATCTATAGACTGCCTTGGTTAGTATAGACATTTTAATGATGTTGATTCTTTCAATCCATGAACATGGTACATGTTTCTACTTTTTTTATTGTTGAAAGTATTACAGATGTCCCCCTGTTTTCCCCCATTGACCCCCTCCTTTCTGCTCCTACCCCCTCCTGCCTTCCCCAGCCTAATGCCCATGTCAATTGGCTGTGTACATATGCATATAAGTCATTTGGTTTATCTCTTTTTACCCCTACCCCATCCCTCTGAGGTTTGTCAGTCTGTTCCCTACTTCAACAATGTTGGATTTCTTTTGGTCAACAGCTTATTTTCTTTATTATTTTCCACAAATAAGTGAAATCATGTGGTACCTGTCTTTCTCGGATTGGCTTATTTTACTTAACATAATACTCTCCAGGCCCCACCATGTCATCTAAAAGGGTAAGAGATCTCACTTTCTTACATCGGCATAGTATTCCATTCCGTATATGTACCACAGCTTTTTTATCCACTCATCTGCTGATGGGCACTTGGGCTGTTTTCAGATCTTAGCTACTGTAAATAGCACTGCTATAAACATATGGGTACATATATTCTAATTGGTGTTTCGGGCTTCTTACAATATATTCCAAGAAGTGGGATCACTGGGTCAAATGACAGTTCCATTTTTAATTCTTGGTGTAAACACCATATTATTTTCCAAAGTGGCTGCACCAGTCTGCATTTCCACCAGCAGTGTGCTAGAGTAACCCTTTTCTCCACATCCTCACCAGCATTTGTTCTTTGAGGATTTGTTGATGGCAGCCATACTGGCAGGTGTGAGGTGATATCTCATAGTCATTTTAATGTGCATTTCTCTGATGATTATAGATGTTGAACATTTATTCATATGTCTCCTGGTGATTTGCATGTCCTGTTTGTAGAAGTGTCTATTCAGGTCCTCTGCCCATTTTTCCTCATGTTGAGTTGTAAAAGTACTCTCTATATTTTGAATATTGACCCCTTATCTGATGTATCATTGGCAAATATATTCTCCCAAAGAGTGGGTTCCATTTTTATTTTGATGCTGGTTTCTTTTGCCATGCAGAAGCTTTTCAGTTTGATGTAGTACCACTTATTGATTTATTCTTTTGTTTCTTTTGCCCTAGGTGATGTATCAGTGAAAATTCCACTACATATGATGTCAGAGATTTTTCTGTTAAAATTTTCTTCTAGGATATTTATGGTTTCACAGGTTACATTTAAGTCTATTATCTATTTTAAGTTTATTCTTGTGTATGGTGTAAGTAGGTGGTCTAGTTTAATTTTTTTTTTTTTTTTTTTTTTGCTTATAGCTGTCCAATTATTCCAGCACCACTTATTAAGAGACTGCCTTTTCTCCATTGTATGCTCTTGCCTACTTTGTCAAATATTAACTGTGCATACTGTCTTGGGTCAATATCTGGGTTCTCTTTTCTGTTCTATTGATCTATATGTCTGTTCTTATGCCAGTACCAAACTGTTTTGATTATGATGGCTTTGTAGTATAACTTGATATCCAGTATTGTGATCCCTTCCATTTCTTCTTTTTCAAAATTTTTGTGGCTATGCGAGGTCTTTTATTGTTTCATATAAACTTTTGGAGTATTTGTTCTGGATCTGTGAAATATGCCTTTGTTCATTTAATGGAGATTGCATTGAATCTGTAGATTGCTTTGGGTAATATGGACATTTTAATTATGTTGATTTTTCAGATCCATGAACATGCTATATGTTTCTACTTTTTTATATCATCCTCTATTTTGTTTTTCAACATCCTGTAGTTTTCTGACACAGGCCTTTTACCTCCTTGGTTAAGTTTAGTTCTAGATTATTGTTGCGATGGTATAATGGGGATTATTTTTTGTTTGTTTGTTTGTATCCCATTTCTGAGTGTTCATTATTGGTGTATAAGAATGCCAATTTCTATATGTTAATTCTATATTCTGCAACTTTTCTAAATTTACATATTAAAGCTAGTCAATTAGTTATGGAGTCTGGAAGGTTTTCTATGTACAATATTATGTTGTCAATGAATAATGACAGTTTCACATCCTCCTTTCCAATTTGGAACCCTTTCATTTTCTCTTCTTGTCTAATTGCTGTGGCTAAGACTTACAGTACTATGTTTAATAAGAGTAATGAAAGTAGGCATACCTGTATTGTTCCTGTTCTTAAGGGAAATGCTTATAGTTTTTTCCCACTGAGTATGATGTTGGCTGTAGGTTTTCCATATATGGCCTTTATGATGTTGAGATATGATCACTTTATTCCCACATTGTTTAATGTTTTTAACAGAAATGGGTGCTAGATTTTGTGAAATGCTTTTTCAGCATCTATTTATATGATCATATGGTTTTTATCTTTCATTTTATTTATGTAGTGTATCACATTTATTGATTTGCAAATATTGTACCAACCATGCATCTGTGGGATGAATCCCACTTGGACATGGTAAATAATTTTTTAAATATATCGTTGAATCTAAATTGGTAATATTTTTTTTTTGAGGATTTTGGCATCGAAGTTCATCAGGGATATTGGCCTGTAGTTTTCTTTCTTTGTAGTGTCTTTATCTTGTTTTGGAATTAGAATTATGCTGGCCTCATAAAATGAGTTTGGAAGTTTACCTTCTTCTTTATTTTTTTGGAATAGTTTGAAGAGAATAGGAGTTAATTCTTCTTCGAATGTTCAGTAAAACTCCCTCGTGAAGCCATTCAGGCATGGGCGTTTGTTGTCTGGGAGTTTCTTGATTACATCTTCAATTTTCTTAGTTGTTATTGGTCTGTACAAGTTCTCTGTCTTTTCCCACTTCAGTTTTGGGAGACTGTGTAATTCTAGAAATTTGTCCATTTAGCCTAGATTGTCCAATTTGTTGGCCTATAATTGTTCATAGTATTTGTTAATGATCCTTTGTATTTCTGTGGTGTCAGTTGTTACTTCTCCTCTTTAGTTTCTGATTTTATTTATTAGGGTCCTCTCTTGGTGAGTCTGGGTAGGGATCCATAAATCTTGTTTGTCTTTTCAAATAACCAGCTCTTTATTTCATTGATCCTTTGAATTGGTTTTTTAGTCTCTATGTTGTTTATTTCTGCTCTGATCTACTATTTCTTTTCTTCTATTTGCTCTGGGTTTTCTTTTTGTTTACTTACTAGTTCTTTAATTTGTGAGTTTAGATACTCAATTAGAATTTTTTCTTGTTTCTTAAGATAGGCCTGTAGTGCTATGAACTTCCCTCTCAGAAGTGCCTTTGCTGTGTCCCATAGATTTTGTGTTGTTGTGTGTTCATTTTCATTGGTTTCCAGGAATTTTCTAGTTTCTTCCTTGACCTCCAAGGTAACCCATTTATTATTTAATAACATGCTATTTAGCCTCTGTGTGTTTACATGTTTTTGAGTGTGGTTTTTTGTTTTTGTAATTGAATTCTAGTTCCATGCTATTGTGATCTGAGAAGATGCTTGATATGATTTTAATCTTTTTTAACTTCTAGAGATTTAGTTTGTGTCCTAACATGTGGTCTATCTTTGAGAATGTCTCATGTGCACTTGAGAAGAATGTGAATTCTGCAGTTTTGGGGTATAATTCTCTGTAGATATCTGTTAAATCCATTTGATCTAGTGCATCATTTAGAGACTCTATTTCCTTGTTAATTTTTTGTCTAGAGGATCTATCCAGTGATGTCAGCAGGAGGTTGAAGTCCCCTGCTATGATTGCATTGCTGTTGATTTTTCCTTTGAAGTTCTCCAGAAGTTTTAAAATATATTTTAGTGCTCCTATATTGGGTGCATATATGGTTACCATGGTTATATCTTCCTGTTGGATAAATCCTTTCAATATTATGTAGTGGCCTTCTTTGTCTCTAGTTATGGCCTTCATTTTGAAGTCTATTTTATTGGATATGAATATTGCTATACCAGCTTTTTTTCTTTCAGTTTGCTTGGAAAATTTTTTTCCATCCCTTTACTTTCGACCTATGTGAGTCTTTTGTTGTGAGGTGGGTCACTTGTAAACAACATATATATGAGTCATGTTTTCTTATCTATTCAGCAACTTTGAGTGTTTTCATCTGAGTGTTTAATCCATTTACATTTAAAGTTATTATTGATATGTACTTATTTAGTGATATTTTTGTTTATTGTGGTTTTATTTTTCTTCCTATTTCTTCTGCTAATTACAGTAGTTTATTTAACATTTATTGCAGTGGTGGTTTGGTGCTAATATATTCCCTTAGCCATTTTTGTCTGGGAAGCTCTTTATTTCACCTTCTATTTTGAATGATAGCCTTGCTGGATAGAGTCATCTTGGATTCAGATCCTTGTTTTTCATTACCTTGATTACTTGGTGACATTCATTTCTGGCCTGTAGTGTTTCTATTGAGAAGTCAGTGGATAACTTAAGGGGGTTCCTTTGTAGGTAACCTGTTGCTTATCTCTTACTGCCTTTAGAATTCTCTCTTTGTCTTTAATTTTTAGCATTTTATTTATTTATTTATTTATTTATTTATTTATTTATTTATTTATTTATTTTAATCCTCACCCGAGGATATTTTTCCATTTTTTGTACAGATAGAGTGGGAGGGAGAGAGAGGAAGGGAGAGAGAGAGAGAAACATCGACATGAAGGAACACATCGAGTGGCTGCCACCCGCATGACCAACCAGGGCTGGGGACAAACTGCAACCGAGGTACACGCCCTTAACGGGAACCGAACCCGGGTCTCTCAGGACCACAGGCCGACGCTCTAACCCTGAGCCAAACCGGCCAGGGCGCATTTTATTTGTTTATTTTTTTAGCCTCACCTGAGGACATTTTTTTTTTTTTTCAGATAGAGTGAGAGGGAGAGAGAGGAAGAGAGAGAGAGACAAAGAAACATTGATGTGAAAGGTACACATCAAGTGGCTGCCACCTTCATGACCCAACTAGGGCCGGGGACAAACTGCTACCGAGATATGTGCCCTTAGCGGGAAACAAACCCGGGTCTTTCTGGACCACAGGCTGATGCTCTAACTGCTGAGCTAAACCAGCCAGGGCAATTTTTAGCATTTTAATTATTGTGTGTCTTGGTGTGGGCCTCTTTGGATTCTTCTTACTTGTGACTCACTTTTCTTTCTGAGCTTGTATGCCTTTTTTCTTCTCCAAGTGTGGGAAGTTTTCTGTCACTATTTTTTTCAAATATAGTGCATAACCTTTGCTATTTTCTTCTTCTGAAACTCCTATGATGCAGATGTTGTTACATTTCATATTGTCCCACAGTTCTCTTAAGCTGTCTTACTGTTTTTTAATGTTTTTTTTTTCTTTTTGGTTCTCATATCGGGTGATTTATTTTATTTATTTATTTATTTATTTTTTACCGTGTCTTCTAATTCACTAATCCAATCTTCAGCCTCCTGTACTCTGCTGGTTATTCCTTCCAATGCATTCTTTATTTCTGCTATGTCATTCTTCATTTCTTCTTGGTGGTGTTTTATTTCAATTGGTTGATTTTCAATGTTTCTGTATCTTTACTCATGCTGTTGAGCTCTTTTCTCATGCTGTTGAGCTTCCTCGTTATCATTACTCTGAACTCCACCTCTGATAACTTGCTTAATGCATTTCATTTATCTCTTCTTCTGTAGAATTCTCTTGTTCTTTAATTTAGGGTTTCTTTGTTTCACCATTTTAGCTGTCTCAGTGGGTTTTTGAGCCTGCCATATTTTTCCTTTGGGTGTTGGTGTTCCACTGATTGTGGCTCCCTCTACTGGGTTTAAATGAGTGTGGAAGGATCTATGTTAAACACCACTGTCAAGTCTTACTTTTGTGGGTAGATTTGCAATACCAGGGAAGGTTCAGTTATCCTCTAGGTTTTGCCTGCTGGCTATTAGTCTCATTTACTTGATACGCCTTGGTTTGTAGCCCTCAGGTGATTGAAAAAATATCCTCAGGTGTTCAGGGTAAGAGGACTTCCAGTGGGTAGGGCCGATGCTTGCTGGCAGTCTTTAGCTGTTAATGAGCCTCAATTTGCATTTCTATGGCCTGAGTATTGTTATATTCCTCAATGAGGGACTGTTGCTTCTCTCTGAGGTTCTGGGAAGGGGCTCTTTGAGTAATATGGCTACTGTCCTGTGAGGGAGTGGTTCAGCACAAAACTCCCTGTTCCCTTCCAGCTCTCCAAACTCCCAAGTCTCTCCTCATAGTTCCTGTCCGTTCTGCCCTCCCTCTGCCAGTGCCCAAGGTGAAGTGGCTGTAGCTAATTTAGTGCTCTGCTGTTTTTTTCCCATGTGCCTCTTCTTGCTAGTCAGAGCCTCAGCTCTGGTGATTGCAGCCAGGTGTTTATTCAGGTGCCATTCCCTGTCCCAGCACTCTGTGCTGTGGAGCTGTCCTTGAGTTTTAACCGGAGGGACTTGCTCACAGCTAAAACACCCTTCGGCTGCTATCTGCGGGCTCCCAGCTTGCCCTCTTGTGACTCCACAGTTCCTACCAGGCTCAATTTAGTGTCCTCTTTCCATCCCTCATTATATGGGTTCTCTCCA
Organism: Molossus molossus; assembly: GCF_014108415.1. Taxonomy (NCBI): domain Eukaryota; kingdom Metazoa; phylum Chordata; class Mammalia; order Chiroptera; family Molossidae; genus Molossus; species Molossus molossus. The sequence goes on from NW_023425358.1 coordinate 838,246, forward strand.
GCTGCTTTTCTATTGGTTTTCCTGAAGATTTGTCTTTATTTTAGTTGTAATTCCAGTTTGGTCCTGGAAGATGGTCTTTGTAGCTTTCATTCACTCCACTGCCATTTCTTGACTGAAGCTTCAGTGGACAGATGGTGGTGTGACCTGGAGGTGCATCAGCAATCTGTGTCACTTAGTAAGAGTCAAGTTATAGATTGTGTTTTCTTCTTATTCTTAAAAAGCCCCTTTAACATTTATTGTAATACTGGTTTGGTAGTGATGAACTCCTGTAGCTTTTTCTGGTCTAGGAAGCTCTTTATCTCTTTATCAATTCTAAGTCATAGTCTTACTGAGTAGAGTAATCTTGTTTGTGGGTCCTATTTTTTTGTTTTGTTTTTTTTTATCATATTAACTATTTTGTGCCAATCCCTTCTGGCCTGCAAAGTATCTGTTGAGATATCAGTTGACAGTGTCATGGGAGCCCCCTTGTAGATAACTAACTGTGTTTTTCTTGCTGCTTTTAAGGTTATCTCTTTGTCATTAATCTTGGGCATATTTTTCTTCATTTTTAAATAATGTACCTTTATTGTTGAAAGTATTACACATGTCCCTCTTTTTCCCCTATTTACCCCCTCCTCTTGCCCCCTCCTTCCTTCCCCACACTATTGTCTGTGTCCATTGGTTATGCATATATGCTATAAGTTCATTGATTTCTCTCTTACCCCACTCCCTCATGCCTTCCCTCTGGGGTTTGTCAGTCTAACAACTAATTTGTACTTCTTAATTCTTCCACCTTTTTCATCCATCACCCCAACTCCCCTCTCATCTGATAACAAACAAAACGTTTTCTGTATCTATGAGTCTGTATCTGTCCTACTTGTTCAATTAGTTTGTCAATTCAATTGTTGATAGATACATATTAATTGCCATTCTATTGTTCATATTTTTTATTGTCTTCTTCAAGAAGACCTATCAACATTTCATATAATACTGATTTATTGGTAATGAACTTCTTTCGCTTTTTCTTGTCTAGGAAGCTCTTTATATGTCCATTGATTCTAAATGATAGCTTTGCTGGGTAGAGTAATCTTGGTTGTAGGTCCTTGCTTTATATCACTTTGACTATTTCTTGCCACTCCCTTCTGGCCTGCAAAGCTTGTTTTAAGAAGTCAGCTGACAGTCTTATGGGAGCTTCCTTGTAGGTAACTAACTGCTTTTCTCTTGCTGCTTTTAAGCTTCTCTCTTTGTCTTTAACCTTTTGATTTTAATAATGATGTGTCTTGGTGTGGGTTTCTTTCAGGTCATCTTATTTGGAACTCTCGATGCTTCCTGGAATTGTATGTTTGTTTTCTTCACCAGGTTAGGGAAGTTTTCTATCATTATTTTCTCCAATAGGTTTTTAATTTCTTGTTCTTTCTCATCTCCTTCTGGCACCCCCATGATGCAAATGTTGTAACGCTAGAAGTTGTCCCAGAGGCTCCTTACACTATCCTCATTTTTTTGGATTCTTTTTTCTTTTTCCTGTTCTCACTGGATCTTTTTTGCTTCATTTTATTCCAAATTGATGGGTTGATTCTCAGCTTCACCTACTCTACTATTGATTCCCTGTAAATTATTCTTTATTTCCATTAGTGCATCCTTCATTTGTGACTGGTACTTTATTATGTTCTTAAGGTCCTCACTAAGATCCTTGAGCATCTGTATAACCAATATTTTGAACTCTAAATCTGTTAGATTCATTATCTCCATTTGTTTTAGTTCTTTTCCTGGAGTTTTGTTCTGTTCTTCCATTTGTGACATGTTTCTTTGTCTCCTCATTTTGGCTGCTTCCCTGTGTTTGTTTCTATGTATTAGGAAGAGCTTTTATGTCTCCTAGGCTTCATAGGGTGGCCTATTGTAGTAGGTGTCCTGTAAGGTTCACCCTCGAGTGCACCCCTCATGTGGACTGTATGCCCTTCTGTTGTAAGTGAGACTTGATTGCTGTTGGCACATCAATGGGAGGGATTTACTCAGGCTGATAAGCTGCAAGGAATGGCCATGCCCACTGACCACTGATTTCTGACCAACTTGGAAGATCTGCTATGCAGAAGCCCACCGTGCAGAGCAAGACTTACTTCATCGGGGCCCTGGTACCCACTGAGTCCATCCCTTGAGGGTGTCACTTGTGAAGGTAGTTGGGTGGTGGTGCTTTGACATGGTCTGAAACTGTCTGCTGGGTGTGCTGGCTCTGGGGTCTCCCCGTAGGTACAGAAAAAGGTCAGCCACTGCCTGTGTTCTACCCAGGGCCACGAGGCATAAGCTACAAGGCAATCTGAAGATGACTGCTTCTAGTACTGGGCTTGGAGGTGCCCAGGCAAAGTCAAGCTGTGATCCAAAGCTGGCTGCTTCTAGTGCCAGGCCTGGAACCAATTAATGAGAGGTATGGGGCTTGCTGAGGCCAGATGCTGCTTGTTTGAGAGAATTTAGATAAATCTGAAGCATGATCCAAAACTGGCCTCTCCTATGTAAAAGCCACTGGAAACAGCTTGGGTGGGTCCAAAAATAGGGTGGAGCAGGGCTGCAAGGAATCACCAAGGTGGGTCAAACAGTGTGAGCCAGGTTTCTGGAGTCTCAGATATGGCATCCTTCTGCAGCCCCATGGGCAAAGGGCTTATCAAAGGAACATTAGCCTCTGCCAGCATGTCTGTCTGGGGTGTGGACCCAGCCCTTCTGCACCTCCACCCCTCTTACCAGTCTCAATGTGACTTCTTTAATTTTGTAGTTGTAGGACTTCCTTTCAGCTCAATTTCAGATGGTTCTGAAGGATGTTTGTTCTGTAGTTTAGTTGTCATTTTGATGTGGTTGTGGGAGGAGGCGATACCACATTTACTTACACCACCATCTTGACTGGAAGTCTCTAACCTTTGCCATTTTAATTATGTTTCTTGGTGTGTGTCCTTTTGGGTTCATCTTATTTTGGACTCTCTTCACTTCATGGACTTGTATGGTACCTCTATGAGGCAGATGTTGTCTCAAAGGTCCCTTAAACTGTCCTAATTTTTAAAAAATTATTTCTTTTTAATTGCTGTTATACTGGATGTTTTCTGCTTGTTTGTCTTCTAGATTGCTGATTTGATCCTCCACTTTATCTAATTGGCTATTGATTCCATCTAATGTATTCTTAATTTTTGTTATTGTTTTCTTCATTTCTGAAAGTTTTTTTCCCCTATGGTTTCTATTTTGTCTTTTTTTGTATAAATTTCACTGAGTTCATTTATTTTTTTCCAAAGTTCATTGAGCATCCTTATAACCATTGTTTTGAACTCTGTAACTGGTAGTTTGCAAGGTTTGTCCTGTTCTTTCATTTGGGACATTTTCTTTGTCTCCTTATTTTGGCTACCTCTTGTGTTTGTTTCTACATACCAGGTGAATCTGCTTCATCTCCCAGTCTTGGCAGAATGTTTTTATACAGTAGGTTTCTTGTGGGGCCCAACTGTGCAAGTCCCTGGTCACTGGAGCTAAGTGTTCTATGGTATCCTTTGTGTGGGTTGTGTGTGCCTCCTGTTGTAGTTGACCCTTAATTGCTGTTGACTCATTATTGGGTGGGATTGACCCTATGACTGACTTGCTGTGAGCGCTGGCCATGACTAAAACAGAAAGGCTGTTGTGTGGGGTTTGCCTTAGCAGGGTTCTGGTTCCTGTTATGCCCACACGTTGAGTGTGTTATTTGTTGAACTATTTGGGTGGTACTCTAATGTGGTCTGAAATTGGTCACTGAGTGTGTTGAGTCTGGGGCTTCCTTGCCGGGGGGTGGGGTCTCAGGGAATTATCAGGGTGTGATGAGCTAGCAGGATTAGCCAGGTTAATGGAGACTTAGATTTGGTACCTGCCTACACATGTCATTTGGGTGGAGGGCTCTATAAAGGAACAATGGCACCCACAAGCACTTTCATTCCAGAGAGAGTTGCCCCTCCAGCCCTTGCCCTGAATTAGGACAATTTGATTCCTCCCCATGTGTCCCACATGATTTTTGAGCTATTGTCCCTTCACTGGAGCTTAGGATGAGATTTTTGTGAGCAAGTGTGTCTGTGCCCTGCTTGAGCCCTTTAAGACGAATGCCCGGGACTCTAGAAGCCCTCTGTCTCACCCAGAGGTACTCTTAGCTGATATTCACAGCTAGGCATTATGGGGACTCTTCCCTGGCACTGCTGCTCTGGGCTGAAGAGCTCAGTGTGGGGCTTGGACCCCTCACTCCTCAGTGGGGACTTTACAGCAAGTTATACCTGCTGATTCTTAAACCACCACAGTGTGGAACCAGTCCATTTCATGACTCCAACCCTTCTTCCAGTCTCAACACAGTTTTTCTTGATATTCTTAGTTATAGAGTTTCTGTTCAGCTCATCTTCAAGTGGTTCTCAAAGATGGCTGTTCTAGCCCTGGCCAGTTTGGCTCAGCGGTTAGAGCATCGGCCTGCAGTCCAGAGAGACCTGGGTTCAGTTCCCGCTAAGGGTGTGTACTTTGGTTGCAGTTTGTCCCTGGACCTGGATGGGTCATGCAGGTGGCAACCACTAGATGTGTCCCTTTCATGTCGATGTTTCTCTCTCTCTCTCTCTCTCTCTCTCTCTCTCTCTCTCTCTCCCTCCCACTCTATCTGAACAAAAAATGGAAAAGTGTCCTCAGGTGAGGATTAAAAAAAAAAAAAAAAGATGGCTGTTCTATAATGTAGATATAATTTTGATGGAAAGTGGTGAGCATGGTATTTACTTACTCTTCCACCTGGACTGGAATCAGAACATGTCCTGCAAGATGTTATTATCTTCAATTCAGAGACAGAAACCTGTCAGCCTGAGAGGGTAGTGCTCCTCAGGGTGGCACATGCATCATGCCAAGCTGGATTGAAAACCAGCTGGCGTGATCTCAAAGCTCTCCGTTCACAGAGAGTCACTGTTTTTCAGACCTGTCAGTTCAGGACATAGAAATGGAGGTACTTGCAATAGAAATAAATTACAAGTAGCCTAGATACAAGAAAACAGTTTGGAGTGTCGAATATTGTGAAATGTCAAAATTGTTCGTCACAAGGGTTGGTTATCACTTTCTTTTTACCTCTTTAAGATGTGAAGGGTCCATTTATTATTCCTGAGCAAGTTTACATGTCATTCTTGAAGAGGAACTGATACTTGTTACAATAATTTTTTTGTACCAAATATATTTTCTTTCCACCTATTTCATCTAACAGCTGCACATTCAGGTTGGCTGTGAGTGGTTCTGCAGTCTAGCCAAAAAGATTCCCCAATTCTCAATTGAAATCAATAAAGACTAAATTGCATATTGTTGGCCATCTGAGTTCCATGGAACCGATGCGACATTTGAATGAAAGCATTTGAATTACTGCTCCCTGTTGTAAATTTCAGTCCCGTTAAAGAAAGGCTAGCCCAGCCCGCAAAAGATGGACTGGGCTCGGGTCCCCAGCCTGCCTGAACCTGGGTCTCATGCGCACGCGCCTCTCTTGCAGCCCAAGCAGCTGTTCTGGAACAGCGACTGCACCCGCCGCTGCCGCTGCTTCCGGCGCAACCTGATCCAGTGCGACCCGCGCCAGTGCAAGTCGGGCGAGGAGTGCGCGCTGCGCAACGGGGTGCGCGGCTGCGTCAGCACCAAGACCTCCTACTGCCTGGCGGCCGGCGGCGGCGTCTTCCGAACCTTCGACGGCGCCTTCCTGCGCTTCCCGGCCAACTGCGCCTTCGTGCTCTCCACCATCTGCCAGAAGCTGCCCGACATCTCCTTCCAGCTCATCATTAACTTCGACAAGTGGTCGTCCCCTAACCTCACCATCATTTCTCCCGTCTACTTCTACATTAATGAGGAGCAGATTCTCATCAACGACCGCAACACTGTCAAGGTGCCCAGCCTGTCGTTGATGCTTAAGGAACGAGGCGTGGCTAGAGCTGTTGTGGCTTTCCCAGATAGCCGAGTTGGAGGATGACGGGTGGTTCTCCATGCGAGCCGTACACAGATAACCAGATTTTAAAGCATGAAAGTGGAAGGATTCCACAAGTGTAAGGCTAGGTCCCATTCAGTCCTGTGCTGACCATGCCCAGGCTTCAGGAGAGGGACGGCGTCTCGGCCATAACGATGGCAGGTGCTAGCGGGCTGCAGGTGTGCAACGGTCGGCGCCGCAGCTTGCACCTGGACTCATTGCCCAGAGCATCTCATTTGCTTTCATGAGCCTTTAAAGTTCTTCACGGCTCTTCCTGCAGTGAGGCATGCTCTCCTCTCTACCATCTTTTCCAGAAGCGGAGAGAAGGCAAGCATTTGCCCAAAAGCACGAGTGCCTAAATAGACAGCGGATGGCGCACCCGCTGCAGAGGGCCCGTGATGGCTTACCAGATGAGAGAAAAGAGGCCGAATGTGGCGAATTTCTGAATAAATAAATAAATCTCCAACACACCCCCATAACTAATATGCCTCTGACTTGGATTCCTCCCCCTTCTTCCATCCACAAAGGGAATCTGCTCTGGTGACCATTGGCAGTGCCTCCCAGCCTCTCAGTTAAACCGGCTGCTCAGTGCAGGTAGACCTGAAAGGTAGTCAGACCTCCGTGCTCTGATGCCAGCGGGGGAGGGGGGAGAGGCAGGATATACACATGAACATTATTTTTGGAATTGAGTGTCATTGTGAGTATCTGCTTTCCATCACTGGCTTAGGTAATTGAGTGTGTCTTGATTTGAACAGTCATCAAATAGCTTAGTATCCAGAGTCAGGCAAAAGATGCAGTAATTTGCAAGCTTAAAAGAAAGAGTTTTAATTATAATGCTGGTTTTTACCTTCACTGGAAACTTCTACTATTTTTTGACATCCCAATTCCTTTTGAAAACCGGCCCACACAGACACAACTGTGTTGGGACAAAATCCGGGAGCTAGAAAGTGAAAAATGACCACATGGCAACAAAACTGTCATTGTTGCTGGATAAAATATCCCAAGTGACCAAAACAGTAAAGAATTACAATTTTTAAAGCCTTCTGGTTTTTTTTGTTAAGAAATAAAATTTACTAATAACCTGCAGGTGAAAAAAAAAATCCCAATTTATTTTGTAAGTATGAGAAAAGCATGTTATGTTCTGTGCTAAGGGCTAAGAAAAGACACTGTTATAAAGCAGGAGAATGATGAGTGCAGGAAATACTACGCCTACAGGATCTCTGTTTGGACATTATAAGCAAGACAATACTAAAAATGGCAATAATCCTCAGATTCATGTTAACCATGTTAGACTCTCCTCAGTGCAGGACTGAATTTCATTTTCAGTTGTATACAAAAATCTAGTCATTGCTATAGGTTATATTTTTCTAATGTTTTCTTACCTCTCTACCTTCATGTTTTGATTCTTTGGAGGGAACTATGCACTGTAAGATGAATACGTGTCCTTGAACTCGAGCAGGGGTCAACAAATAGGATTTAGCCAAATTGAGTTGCTGCTGGTTTTTCTAAATAAAACTTTATTGGAACACAGCCTCAGACCCATCTCGTCTATGGGCTGCTTCCCTGCCATGAGGTTCGAGTTGAGTAGCAATAGAGATCATACAATGTTAACTCTTGCCCTTTACAGTAAGTGTTTGACAACCTCTGCTGTAAGGGTCATTTACTTTTATTTTCTTCAATAGGTGAATGGCACGCAAGTGAATGTTCCATTTATCACCGGGTTGGCCACCAAAATCTACAGCAGTGAGGGGTTCCTGGTGATTGACACCAGCCCTGACATCCAGATACACTACAATGGTTACAATGTCATAAAAATCAGCATCAGTGAGAGGCTGCAGAACAAAGTGTGTGGACTCTGTGGCAACTTCAATGGGGACCTAACTGATGATTATGTAACCTTGCGGGGAAAGCCCGTGGTGAGCAGTGTGGTGCTGGCACAGAGCTGGAAAACCAACGGCATGCAGAAGAGGTGAGGATTAGCCCCTGGACTCCGTGGCCCCGGGCCTCCCACACCCACAGGAGGCATTCATAAAAAATGCACTTTCCATAACATGTTCCTCTCCTGCAAAGAGCTGGACGCAGAGTCTATGGAGTTTTCATGGTACAAAGAGACACATCAGAGGCCTCGGTGACTTCTCCAATGTCAGAGGAAGGAGCTGGCTTAGGTGGAGTACCTCTAAATGTGCATGTCCTTCAGCCCTGGCTACATAGCCAGGTGTGCCCAGGCTTAGCTCTGCAGTCTGCCAGCTGCTCCCCAGGACCTGAGCACCCTGCTGCCATGGGGTTCAGAGCTGACTCGGGAGAAAAAGGGCTAACCTGCCACCCAGTGTTGAGTCCAATTGTGTGTTTGTGACTCTCACCAGAAGGCTTGGTTGTGGTTGTGCAGGTAGAATTTGGTGGGAGTCACCAAGGTTATTATCAGGCCCTACCTGTCCAAAATAGATAGAATGAGCTATACTAGTTATTTCAAAGGTTTACTTTAGGACCCTCTGGGATGCTAAATTATAGTCAAACCTTTCTGGACCCATAAATATACTTCTTTTGCCCTGCATTATTTTGTTAACATGCCAAATGTCAGCTAAATGCCCAGATGTGGAAATGAAGCTTCAAACCCTTTTGACCCTTTTGCAAGTAAACGGAAATAGACAGTCCTATTCACTATGGGGCTCAGGCCTGGAAAGAGCCCTGGGCAGCATCTCGTCCAGTCTTTTATTTTCCGGGCGGAATGGCAGCTGGAGCAGGATGATCCGCAGGAGGACACCCTGTGAGGGCCAGGGTCAGGTTCCAGAACTGCTGAGGTTCCTTTCTCTGAAATGGCCCTCTCGGCCCACAGCTAGAAAACGAGTGTCCGAGGCTTCCAAAGATGAGCAGGGTTAGCTCCTGAGGAGTTATGGTTCTGTTTACACTTCCTTTTCCGTCCTTTCTTCTTCTATAAATAATTTCAGCCTGACATCAATTTTCTTGTGAAGGTTTTGCTGTTGGACCCTGAGAGCTAAGCTGGAACTGGTTTAGAAGCTTCTGGACTTTCTCCCAGATCTTTAATTCTACCCACTGTCATTACTATTATAGTAGTAATTATTGTTGCTGATATTTGTTATATCGATGCTTGTTAAGGGTGATTGTATCAATTATATCAGTTAATTATATCAGAGGTGAATGCTCATTATGTCAGTATCTACCTTTTGTCTGACAGTTGGCTACCAATTCATTATTTTACTTCATGTTCACTTATCTCAGTGAAATTAACAGTAGTTTCCTACGCTTGCCTAGCCGACTGGTGTGGAGTCAGCACAGCGCGCTGACCTCTGGGCTAGCCAGAGAGGTAACAGACGCAGTCTTCCCTTCCTCTGTCGCTAGACGGCTGTCTCTGCTTGTCTCGGTCTGACCAGACTTCTCGCCCCCAGCTGCAACGAGCTGCAGTTCTCCCAGTACGCAGCCACGTGTGACAATGTGCACATTCAGAAGATGCAGGGCGACGGCTACTGCCTGAAGCTCACGGACATGAAGGGCTTCTTCCAGCCCTGCTATGGGCTGCTCGACCCCTTGCCCTTCTACGAATCCTGCTACCTGGACGGCTGCTACAACCAGAAGAAGCTGCAGCTGTGCGGCTCCCTGGCCGCCTACGGAGAGTCCTGCCGCTCCTTCGGCATCCTCAGCACCGAGTGGATTGAGAAGGAGAATTGCTGTAAGAGCATTATTTTATTTCTGCAGATTACTGTCTAAGTTCAAAGAACAGCTTTGCTGGTTGCACTGCTTTGTCTCCTGTGGCTGGCTGAGTAGAGGTCTGCTTCTCGGACGGACAGCTGAGATTGTGAGCTGCAGCCTTGCCCCCTGGAGCTCCTGCCCTGCTGGGGACCCTGGAACGCAGGCTTGGGACGATGGGGGTCTCTGGGTTGGACTTATGAGGCAGAGGGAGAGAGCGTGGGACTCCCGATTGCTTTCAGGTCCTTTAACATAAGCCAGAGTCCAAACCGGAAGGAGAATGTGTAGCAAGTTGAGTTGGAAGTGAGCTGGCTGTATCTACCTGGGTTGAAAGGAAGCTGTGGTTAGAATTATTGAGGGGTTTTAAATCAGTGATATAATAAAGATCTATGGATTCTTGTGGGGGGTTTTTTCTGTCCTAAGAATATTATTTGATGTAGACCCATTATTCTATTTGTTCATTTTCTTACCATGTTAATCAAATACATGGAGCAGATATATATAAACACATACACGTTTGTCATATAAATACGTGTCCATATAAAGAAGTGGTGGCTCTGCCCCATAATGTGGGATAATCTGCATCTCACAGAACGTGTGCATGTGCCTGAGAGGTGCCACCCCGCCCGCAGGCGGCACCATGAGCACTGGCTCGCGCCGGGCTGGCTGCACCTCGGGAGGTGAGGGTTAAACCTGGCCAAGCACTGGAGTACAGTTTGTTCCAAACCTAAAACAGTGCATTTGATTTAAATCTGCATTCAGTGACTTCAGAATGTCTTGACATTACTAGTGTTTTCTGGAAACTAACAGAAATGCTTTGATCACTTTAATAGGTTGTGTGAACAAGCAATACTTTAACTTAAAAATTAACCTTTAGACTTGTTAAATTGTCTGGAATATTTTGGAAAATCATTTGTTTTTTGTCGTTAGCCTCAAAAACATCCTCTGTATAAGGGCATATCTCATTGGCCAGTTGGCAGATGGGCCTTCGTATCTTAAGTGAGGTTTTCTCCTTCGGGCTGGAGCCTCCACACCTCCTTTCTGTGCTGCTCTGGGGTTGCTTTCAGCTGGTGTTCAGTAACCAGAACACCTGCTGAGGGGCGCTGTGTGCTGAGCTCTGTGAGAGGGACTGAGCATGCCAGGCCGTGAAAGGGTCTTTATGAAGGAGGACCTTACAATAAATGTATTTAAAGGATGCTAATGACTTTTTTGAAGTCCTCCTGCAGGAATTCAGATGGTGATGTTAGGCCATCGCTGTGCTCCCACCTGGTCCGGCAGGTGTGCTCCCACCTGGTCCGGTCAGGTGTGCTCCCACCTGGTCCGGTCAGGTGTGCTCCCACCTGGTCCGGTCAGGTGATTTGCAGGCAGCTGGCTGCTGTGTCAGGAGAGACGATTGCAGCTTTGGGACAGCTCTGCTCCCTTGTTTCATTTCTAAACTCGTGTGGGGACAGAATAGTGGTTCTTTAGCTCTCAACATCATCTACCGTGACAGACAGAAGAATTATTACATCTGGATAGGGAGAGAGGTTCTCTAACTAAAGAAGTGTCTCAAACAAAATCTCAGTTCGTGGTGTAAATTAAGTTGCTGACGGTCTGGAAGGTGGTCTCGGACCCTGCTGCAGAAACGTGTTCATCATGTGAGGATGGTGAGAGTTGACGTACGTTCACACTTCTCTTACCGTTTTACCCTTTTGGAAAAACAGTACCGTTAATCTGATTCAATGCTTGTGAGCTCTGTGTAGGTTTTTGGTTTATCTATTTTTATACAATTAAGTAGATGCTTATGGGGAAGGTGGACCATGAATCAAAAAGACTAAGAGGTCCTTGTTTACGGCACTTCCTGCTCTAAGACTGTCTTTCTTGAGAAATGTTTGTGGACACCCACTGTGACGTGAGGGGTGGCTGTACAGAAGTAGGCGGCTCACACAGAGATGACGGCCCCAGTGCCCAGCACGGCAAGTCAGCAGTCGTGGGGGTCTGGGTGGCTGAGGCCATGTGCAGTCCATCTCCCGCACCCAGCTCCGTCTGGGCGCCCCGGGCAGGCTCCGGCGGTGACGGGGTGGCAGTGCCCAGCAAGGCGCACGTGCGAGGTTGGAACAGGTAGCACGCTAGAGCAGGGAGCTCGTGCTGGGCCCACAGCAAGGGCCCGACTGCGAGCTGTGGCCACTATATAGGTTCATCTGTGGCTGCTCTCTGTCCATCGCCAATTCCATTCGACTGGCAGACCCAGAGGGTGACCACATGCTACTGTGTGTTGGTGTGAAAATCAAATTGTGTGCTTCTGTTTGTTTTCCTTTTTAGCAGGAGTGGTCGAAGACCCCTGTGTGGGGGCGGACTGTCCCAACCGAACCTGTGAGCTGGACAACGGGGGAGAGCTGTGCGGCTGCATCGAGCCGCCCCCCTACGGAAACAGTGAGTGACCCTGCCACCCCCGCAGGCCAGAGGCAGCGCCCAGGAATAGCAGACTTAAAGAGCCTTTCGTCAGAACAAGGAAGTGACCGGACCACCTCGAAGGAGGCTAATGCTTATTTCCACTTAACCACATCCTTTCCCGCAATAAATGATGACACAAAAACGTGCACGTGAGTGGAATCAGGCAGTGTCACCTGAGGCCACGTGCAGCATTAGAAAGAGCTGAAGTGACGTTTGAGACGGACGGACAGGGTGACGGAGGTTTGACGGAACTTGAGAGGATCAGGGCGGGACTGCGGGCGTCACCTCTCTCGGAGGCCAGCTGGTCGGGCCCCAGGTCTGAGGCAACCGTAAGCAGGGAGGAGTGAGGCCCCGCTCCCAGCCAGTCCCACAGGAGCACAGCCGTGATGTCAGGGGCAGCTGCTCCCCCCCCACACACACACCAGGTAACTCAGCAGGCACGTGCTGCATTCTCGCTGGTAGACCACGAAAGCCTCGTTGGCTCCATAGGAGGAGACGACAGGTGCTGTCCGTGCGTCCCTGCAGAGGGGAACGTCTGTCTCCCTGTGCTGTGAGCTCACAGAGTGTCCGCCGGCATGCCACTGTGTCGGAAACGTCCCTGCAGAGGGGAACGTCTGTCTCCCTGTGCCCGGAGCTGTGCTGTGAGCTCACAGAGCGTCCGCCGGCATGCCACTGTGTCAGGAACAAGAGCTCCTGGTGCTCACCCGGGAATGTGCTGGGGCTTTGGGCCGGCCTGGCCAGGGCTACTGGGACTTGGGGCAGGTTCTCTGGCTGAGCCATGATGAGCCAGACACAGCTGCAGAAACTGCTCCCACCACGTGGGGAGAAAGTCCTGGGTTTATGAACAAAAGACACTTCATTCGCATTTTCTTATTTTATTTTATTTTATTTCTTTATTATTTTAGAGAAAGGAAGGGAAAGGGAGAGAGAGAAACATTGATGAGAGAGAACATCGACTGGCCACCTCCTACATGCCCCCCACTGGGGTTCGGGCTCACAACCTGGGCATGTGCCCTGACCGGGAATCGAACCGGCGACCTCTTGGTAGGGTCGACGCTCAGCCACTGAGCCACACCTGCCGGGCAGTGTTTTCATCTTTTAAAAAGGCCCTGCAATGTCCCAGCTATTGCACTGAATGAGTTCATATACTCATCTGGTACCAAGCTCAGCTAGAACTGCCACAGCCCTGTGCAGATTGACTTCTCTAAAGGAAATTGTGCAGATGCCTCCCCTGACCTGGCTGCAATCACCTCCCACTCACCTGGCTCTCACAACTGTTCCCCGCAGACTCCCATGACATCATCGATGCCGAGGTGACCTGCAAGGCGTCCCAGATGGAAGTGTCCATATCCAAGTGCAAACTGTTCCAGCTTGGCTTCGAGAGAGAGGGTGTGCGGGTCAATGACAGGCAGTGCACTGGCATTGAAGGGGAAGACTTCATCTCCTTCCAGATCAACAACACCAAAGGCAACTGCGGAAACATTGTGCAGGTGAGAAACGGGCCAGGGAGCACCTGGCAGAAGCAGGCACTGCCCCGGTGTTTGCACAGGGATTGTCCTTACAGCCAGCTTCAGGTGGGTCCAGTTAGAAACATCCTCCTTGGGAAAGAGCAGGTGCGTGTAGGTAATGAAAGGCGTCAGGAGAATGATGACTCGGTGCCAAGTGGACACTGAGCTGTGAGCTCGCTGGATGACAAGCTCCTCTCCTCACCCCCGCCCTGCACGGTGACAGCACGTTGCTCCCTCGCTTACCCTCTGTTGCTCTCCCAGGTAAACACAGCTGGGCTTAGCTACGTCAGGGATAGAGGTGTCCCAGACATCATCTAAGAGAAACACGGCAGGCCCCAACTTCTGGTGTCAGATTATCCAATTTGTGGGTTAGCAAAGCCTTTTCCTTCTTCTCCTCTTCCTGCTGTCTGTGTTTTTGTTTTGTTTTTTTATAACTGTTTCTTTTTTTTTAAGTGACAGTTTTATTGTGACAAGCTTCACATACCATAAAATTCACTCTTTAAAGCATGCGATCCAGTAGTTTTTAGCACATTCATTGAATTGTGCAATCATCACCACTATCTAATTTCAGAATATTCTCATCATCTCTCAAAAACCCTCATTTAGCCTGGCCACTGTGACGCAGTGGATTGTGCGTCACCCCATGGACTGAGAGGTCCCAGTTAGATTCCAGGTCAGGGCACGTGCCTGGGTTGCATGCAGGCTGGATCCCCAGTAGGGGGCGTGCAGGAAGCAGCCGATTAATTTTCTCTCTCACATCAATGTTTCTATCTCTCTCTCTAAAACAAATCAGTAAAAACATGTTTTTAAAAAACTCATTCACTTGTTAACAATCCCTCCCCTCCTGCTCAGCCTCTGGCAACCTCTACTCTGTTTCTATGGACTTTCCTAAACTGAACATTCACGTAGATAGACCATAACGTGTGTGGTCTTTTGTGTCAGGCTTCTTTTGCTTAGCATGTTATCAAGGTTCATCAAGGTCATAGCATCTATCAGCACTCCATTCTTTTTATTGCAGAATCATATTTCCATGTGTGTATAATTTTGCTTGTTCATTCATTAGTTGATGGACATTTGTGTTACATCCATATGGGGCCCTTATGAGTAATGCTGATATGAACTGTATTTTATTAACGCTTTTATCAGGAAGTAAAAGAAGTAAGAAGGTGAAACTGCATTTGTTCATTTTGGTCCTTGTGGACATGTCCGGTATAAGATTTGGTGGAGGAGAGATTTTGAATTAAGAATGGAAAAAGAAGACACATATTAGCTCCTAATGGTAATACTTTATGCTGTCCCCTGCTTGGTGCCCAGAGAGACGTGGGGCTGGTATAGTTAGCATTCCTGAAACCACCCTCTGCAGGCAGCCAGGGCACCCACTGAAGAATGCTGTTGACTTCTATTATCACAGGTTTTTAGTACATGCTGAAGCTAGCTCCCTGCTGATTTATATTGGCATCTGAGGTGTGTACGACAGGAAGCACTTTCTCCACTTTCAGGCGTGAGTTTGAATGCAAGCCAGCACACTCAGGCCCAGCTTTAATGCTCTGACCCCTTTGCCCTGCAGTCCAACGGCACTCACATCATGTACAAGAACACAGTCTGGATAGAAAGTGCCAACAACACTGGCAACATCATCACCCGGGACCGCACAATCAACGTGGAGTTTTCATGTGCTTACGAGCTGGATATCAAGATCTCCTTGGACTCCGTGGTGAAGCCCATGCTAAGGTACAGTCTCACAGTCTGTGCACCTTGCTTTGTCTGCTCACTGACAGGTGAGGTTAGCATAATCAAAATTGCTAGCTTTTATCTTTGAATCACTAGGAAAAATAATATTTTCTGCATCTTATTTTCGCTTAGACTAGCACTGTTTAGTAAAACATTTTATAATGATGGGAACATTCTATATCTGTCCTACCCAGCACCATAGCTCTGTGTGGCGATTAGCCCTGGAAATGTGGCTGGGGAATTGAAATGTTAATTTAATATAATTTTAACGGCCACGTGTGGCCAGTGGGCACCGTTCTGGACAGGGAAGCCTTGGGTTTTACTATTATCTACTGCTCTTTAGCTCTACATTTTCAGCTTGAAATAATGGCAGGTAATTGAATAAATATAATTGTTTGGGGTTCCCTGCCTCATGATTATTTTTTCCCTTTTAGTGTCATTAACCTGACAGTTCCAACCCAAGAAGGCAGCTTCACCACCAAGATGGCACTCTACAAAAACGCCTCGTACAAGCACCCTTATCGGCAGGGCGAAGTGGTGCTGACGACCCGAGACGTGCTGTATGTCGGCGTCTTTGTGGTCGGGGCGGATGCCACACATCTGATCCTGACACTGAACAAGTGCTATGCCACGCCCTCCCGCGACAGCAACGATAAACTCCGGTATTTCATCATCGAAGAAGGGTGCGTAGCCTGTCATCAAGGGTGGGCTCAGAGCCTTCAGCACAGGCTTAAGCTACACCCTAGTTTAGAGAAGGGAACAGGGATGAATATTTGCCAACGACCTACAGGGCCAGCACTATCACGCTGCATCACCGCCTGTGAGGTAGACAGCAGAAGCCCCGTTTTATGGAAGAGAAGGCTGAGGCTTAGTGAGAACCAGCAACTTGCTCGGGGTCACACAGCGAGGAGCCCGCAGACCACGAAGGCCACGTGGCGCTGAACACAGACATATTCTCAGTGTGGTCCGAGAGGGCTCTTCCTGCCTCTGTAAATTTCAGTCTGAGACAGGTGGACCATCTGCAAATGAAAGAACAGAATGAGAATAACTAAAGGTGACTAGGACTTCTGTTAAAATTTTTAAGGAATTAGAAAGCCTAGAAACCAGAGTTTCTTTTTACTCACCCTGTATGCCCGGCACCTAGTTCTTTCGAAATATAGTAACGAGGTGATTATAATGATTATTTTTTGAAATTTAGTGATTATGAAACAAAATTTATTGTGTGAATAAATGAATAAAAAAGAAGAAAAGACTATAGATCAAACAACAATAATGATAATTTGTTTTTAAAACACTGGTTGTGTCAAGCAATAATAATTATTTTTAACAGCTTTATTGCATACATCACTTATATGCAATAAAATAAACTTGCTTTAAATGTAAATTCAATGTGTTTTTGTAGATTTACAAGAGGAGCATAATCATCACCATAATCTAATTTTAGAACATCGCCCTAACACAGATGACTGCTTAATCAAATTATTTTCCTTTAGCTGTGGTAGAGACCAATTCAAAAGTAGCTTATGCAGAAAACAAGGCATTTAGTAACTGCAGAAGCAGCTCCCAGGAGCCGTGTGGCTTCGGGGTGACTAGGTCCAGGGGCCAGCCCTGCCTGACTCTCCCTCCTTCGCTCGGTCCCCGTCTCGCCTTCGTCCCTGTGTCTGTCTCTGTCTCTGGTCCCCTTGTTAGACACGGGCAGCCCTGGGTGCACATCCGCAGCACGGGTCCGGCCGACGCAGGGATCCCGGGCAGGGGCGCGGGGAGCCCTCATGGCCACTGCTTCTCCTCTGGAGGAGATGCATGTGAAACCGCTTGGTACTGAGGGGGACCGACCTCTCCTTGACCCTCTGAGGGTCCTTGACTGGGTCTGAAAATTAAACAGACACAGACAGATGGACAAATAAAAGTGTCATCATTTAGTTAATACAAGTTTTATGTGACACAGGAGCCTTCATTAGGGGACATGAAGACCCAAGGCAATGGTGAGACCTGAGAGCTTCATGCTGGTCTGATGGGCAGTCATGGAGCATGTGACAGGTCAGAGCAAGAAACGATCGTAGTGACTGTTGAGGTGCTTCTCCGAGCCCCTTTGTCTTGGAGATGAGGATGCTCCTTGCCTTGGGGTTTGGGGTACCTCCACACGAGGGCTTTATGACCCTTTTCAGGTGGAAAGGGTCAGGGAGAAGATCAGGACAACCTTCCTGCTTCTGCCGTTATCTCAGAGTCATTCCCCTCGAAGCATTCGCTGTCCAAGGTGCCGGCTCTGAGGGAGTGTGCCCTGGGTCCTGCTGCGCGGGGGTCAGGAAGTGCTGTGTTACCTGTAGTTAAGGTTGGGAATGATTCCTCAAAGGAAGGGTGTGGTCTGAGTGGACAACAAAAGCAACTATTTGGCAGATGAAACAGGCTCAGAGAGGTTCGGTACACAACTGGCCACCGCTGCCCAACCAGCAAGGGGAGGGGGAAGGGTCCTCGCAGGCATCAAGACACACTGGCCAGATGTGGCCTGTGGTGGGCGTGTCTGCGGCAAACTGGGACTTTCAGCGAAGGTCTCACTAAGGCCTTTGACTTCCCAAATTGGTTTCTAGGTTCTTCAGAGGCACAGGGACACCTAGTGGCTGCGTGGTGCCCTGCAGGCCTCAGGGCTTGGGTTAGCATCACTGTTCTCCTGTTCTCCATTTCTCCCCCCCGCCCCAGGTGGAAGGGCTAAGACCTGGTCCACTACCAAATGCAAACCCAGGTGATATGGACGGTGCCTCCTTGGAAGGCCACTGTGCATGGAGCATTTTTATAATAGTGGTTAGTAGACTTGACCCCCAGAGAAAGAGCGGGCAAGTGAGCATGTTCAGAAATCTCAGCTTCCTCCTGGGTCTGAATAAAGGCCTGCAGATGAAACCGTTATTGGGTGCAAAGTGATTTCATCACGTGGGAGGATCTTAGTCCATGAGTCCTGACCCGGGATCCTGTCTTCTGTTTCCATGAACCTGCGTGAAAAGTGCTCAGTGCTGGATGAACACACCCAAATGAGGCCCCTTAAGAATTCGGAGGGCCGTTGTTCCTTCCAACTCTGTGGAGGGCAGAGATGGCACCAGGGTCTGTTGTGACTCAGAAAGAAGCTTGGGGACGTGCAGTCAGTCGCTGTCCTCTTCAGGTGCCTGGCGGAGGAAGGCCGGTTTCCTCCAAGCAAGGACGCAGAGTTCTGGGCTTGTTGCTCACACGGGGGTGCACAGGCAGCCCTATGCGCCCCTGGGTCTCTGCCTTCCCTTCCATGTTCTTGTGATGCTGAAACCTCAAGTAATCTCTCTGGTCGTTGGAGGAAAGGCTTGAAGATCAAGGGCTATGAATATTTTAGAATCTTCGAATCAATTTAGATTATTCAAATGAGTAGCAGTGACAAGAAGCAGCAGTCTGAAACATTTTTGTTTCAAAGCATTTAAGAGGTTATTGCCTTGAAGACTAATTGCAAAATGTAAGAGGTGTGGGAATGCTAAAGGATTACTTCAATTTGTAATTCTCCTATTAACTAAGCTATTTAATTCTGTGGGCTCAAGGAGGGAAACATAAGAGAAAGAGTCATCCTTTTATCTTTATTATTTTAAAGACCTTCTTAGCTCCCGTGAGCCATACAGCAGGTCCATAGGCTCACTAGTGCAGGTGTCCGACAAGGATGCAACGCCTGCTGTGTGCCAGAGGCACGGTAGAGTCATGATGGGAGTCTCGCATCCTGGGGCTCAGCAGAGCGCTGTTGGCAAACCAGGAAAAGCTGCTGTTTCTGCCTGAGCAGGGCAGGACCAGGGAATATTTACAAAGGAGGGGAGCAGACTGGTGCTGGAGAAAGAGCAGGAGTCATGCATGTGAAGAGCTGCAGAAAGACTTCGGGGAGGGGGGACATTATGTGAAAAGAGACTGGACATTTGGGGAGCTCTCAGCAGTGGAGACCAGCTATCTGTGCCTGAGAGAGGGCTGCATCTGTCAGTACCCCTCGGAGCAGGGGTGACAGAAGAGACTGGACCTACTTCAAACAGTTCTCCAGCTCACCCCTGACTGTTCCTTCTTTTCCTCCAGCTCCCCGTTTCACTCAGGGGAAGGTTTCCCAGTGGTTTTGAATCAGGGGCTCCTCCCCGAGCTGAGTTAGCGAAAGAACCTACAGAAGAAGCACTCTGTGCTTGGTACACTGATGTCAGGAGCAGCAGCGGGAGGGAGCAGAATGGGAAACTGAGGCTCAGGGAGATTGAGTTCCACCTCAGTCATTGTGTTTTTTATTGCAGTTAGAGTACTAACTGGAGGTGCTGTTTGATGCTTTTAAAACAAACTATGGTCTCGCTGGTGCAGCTCAGTGGTTGAGCGTCAACCCTGCACCAAGAGGTCACCAGTTTGATTCCCAGTCAGGGCACATGCCCAGGTTGTGGGCCCGATCCGCAGTGGGGGACATGTAGGAGGCGGCCAATTAATGTTCTCTCTCATCAATGTTTCTATCTCTCTCTCTCTCTTCCTCTCTAAAATCAAGAAAGGGAAATAATTTTTAAAACCAACTATGTAAATACAAGGGAATGGTAACAAATGACAAACTCACAGAGTCCAGAGATCACGTTCAAATGCAAAGGCATTTTTACCATTGACAGTGGTTTTATTTGAAATATAAAAATAAGAATCGAAGATGTTATTTTTGTCCAAATAGATGTCAGAACATTAAAGACAACACCATTGGCATCGAGGAGAATGGCGTCTCCCTGACCTGCCGCTTTCATGTCACAGTCTTCAAGTTCATCGGGGATTACGACGAAGTCCACCTCCACTGTGCAGTGTCGCTCTGTGATTCAGAAAAGTACTCCTGTAAAATAGTAAGTGGCAGTGGGGCGAGTCAAGGCGTAGCCTCATTTCTCACTGCCCCAGGATTCATACCATGGGACTCACAAATGCCAGGACCTGTGTGAATCCTCGGGGTTCTTGGGGTCTCACAGCACCTGGAAACGGCTGAACTAGAATCACCCTCAGATCCTTCAAGGGGAAGCCAGCTCTGGTGGGACAGCAGGAGAGAGAACGCGTGACATGATGCCCACTGGCCCCTCCAGCTCTGCGGTGTTGGGCTGTCGTTGGTGTAACAGTAGACGAGGGATCCTGGAACCCTGACTCTGTTGACATTTTGGACCGAATAAGTCTTTGTGTGAGGACTGTTCTGTGCATTGTACAACTTTTAGCAGCTTCCCTGGCTTCTACCTACTAGGTGCCAGTAGCACCCCCACCCAGCTGCAACGCCCAAAAACGTCTCCTGACAGTGCCAGTTGGCCTGGGGCAAAGCAGCCCATTGGAGAACTACTGCACTGGAGCCTCCCGGAGCCAGGTCGCCTGACTCTGCAGAGAGTAGTGGGGCCAAGCTCCCTTCCACGGCAGAAGCAGACTCCTGGGCTCAGGGGCACTGGATCCAGGTGTCCTTTAGACAGGAATTGTCCTGCAGCTCATCCTGAGCTACAGCAGAGCCTGAGCCTCCGGAAGGGCTGGTGGGATGAGATGACAAACCAATCCCGTCTTCGGTGCCAGGTGTCTGCCCCCATCACATAAGGCAATGACATTGCCTTTAACATTCCAGCTTCTGCTTAACCCATACTTGTAGAACTGAGCTGTGAATTATAGTCCGAGCGTCCTCCACATGCGGCTGTGGAAACTGTCATCTGCTGAGACACAGCCCCATTCCCAGGAGGGGGGACTCTCTGACCAATTCTAGTGTGGAGAATGTATTTAATTATCTTCTAAATAAAGCCTCGAGTCCCGGAGGGCTCAGTGATCAAAAAGGCACTGGAGCTAATTAATCGGGACAGTGACCTGCTTGAGGCTGAACCACTGCGCCTTGGGAGGAGACATGGCGAGTAAAAGCTATCAGCTTGACTGTGTGAAATGTTCGCTCTGGTGTTCTGTCTTTCAGACCTGCCCACAAAATTCCAGGATCGCCACAGAGTATACCAAAGAAACTAAAGAACAAATCATCTCAGTGGGACCCATTAGGAGAAAAAGTACGTATACTTCCTGAAACACACTGTAAACGTGGAGGCGATGGGGTCTGCAGGCTGGGGACGCCTGCTTCCCGGTGACGTGAAGCTGGTGAGCGGGGCGGTCGAGGGGGCCAGTTCGAATTCTTCCCACTTCCATAATGAGGCCTTTTCCTTGACTGTGAAAACTCACACTCACATGAGCATTCTCTCCCTCCTAACATTAAAGCCTTGCCCTGGGTACGAGGCGAGAGCTGAGGCGCGGGCAGTTACTGTGACGCACTGCTCTGTTTTAGGGCTGGACTGGTGTGAGGACAACGGAGGGTGTGAGCAGATCTGCACGAGCCGGGTCGAGGGGCCTCTGTGCAGCTGCGTGACGGGGACCCTGCAGGAGGACGGCAAGAGCTGCAGAGGTAGACGTGCCCACTCTGGGCAGCAGCTGGGCACAGGGACTTCTTTACAGAGGAGCAGAAAGTCATGCCTGAGGCCCAGCCAGCAATGCATCTATAAAAATTCAGAAATTAAGAAGGAAAGATTAGAAAAACTCCCAAGAAATATTAGCACCATCATTTAAAACCTTTGGGTTTCTGCTATTTTACTAAAAGATAAAGATGATTAAAAAAAAAAATGTATCCAACCATTTAAGGACCAAAGGTTGGCCTTGCATCTGGCCACCAAGTCTACCTGGGCTGTGGCTGGAACTGGAATGTTTGGTTCAACAGACAAGATTTCCTGCAGCAGACTTGGCTCTGGTTTCCCTGGTGCGCTCAGGTTCACAGGGGTCTTCTGAAAGTTGAGTTAATTCTGCTTCTACTTTTTTTTTTTTAATTTTTCTTTATTGATTTTATAGAGAGAGGAAGGGAGAGGAAGGGAGAGGAAGAAACATCAATGAGGGAAAACATTGATTGGCCGCCTCCTGCATGCCCCCCATTGGGGTTCAGGCCCACCACCTGGGCAGTGCCCTGACTGGGAATTGAACCAGTGACCTCTTGGTGCAGGGTCGACGCTCACCCATTGAGCCGCACTGGCCGGGCCTGATTCTGTTTCTTTGTGGCCACTGGATAAAGTGGGTTCTTGGCAATGTAATTCCCTTTAGCTGAGAACTGCAAACATGTCTAATCTTTATCAAACAGGTGTCTGGGTGTTTTCACAGGACTTACTATGTTCCTTTCTGTCCACAGCCTCTAATTCTTCCACTGAACTTCAAGCGCGGACACTTCTCCTCATCGTGACCCAGATTTCATTATGGTGCTTTGTGTATAGATCAGTCGTGACCTCATAGTTAGCTCAGGGCTGCTCTGTAAAGTACTGTAAATCAGTTCCCGATAGGATAACAGGTGTGTGCCCCGAGTCGAACCTACCTGAAAGTGTCCAGAGCTCGCCATGATGCCACCTGCCTCAGACGGCCAGACATCTGCAGACGGGAGAGTCCCGGCTCCTCTTTCCGAGTACACACGGGCTTCTGAAGCCAGTTGTGGAAAGCATGTATCTCACCCAAAATGTTCACACAGTTGCCGCTAGAAACTTTGATTCACTAAAGGAAAAACCTCCGGTTAGAACATTCTCCCCGGACTCTGAGCAGACTCTGTCCAGCCAGCGCTGCCCCGGGTTAGCCGGCACCAGGAGGCCGTGGGCCAGGGTGCGGAGGGGCGGCCCGAGCCTCCCGTGCAGTGTCTGACCTGTGAAATGCATGAGTCGCCCCTTCTCCCCGATGCATGTCTCCCCTCCTGTCCTTCCGCCAGGCAGCCGGGTCACGGGGTGTATTGGTTGCAGACGTTGGGGACCCCCCTATCCAGTCCCCTCCGACCCAATTTCTCCTCTTTTATAAATCAACCAAATCATGTTTAATGTGTTTTATGCTTAAATAAACTTGTGTTCAAGTATT
Organism: Molossus molossus; assembly: GCF_014108415.1. Classification (NCBI taxonomy): domain Eukaryota; kingdom Metazoa; phylum Chordata; class Mammalia; order Chiroptera; family Molossidae; genus Molossus; species Molossus molossus. Next base: position 861,418 of record NW_023425358.1, read on the forward strand.
CTCACGACGTGGTGGCTGCCATCATTCCCGCTGCGCGGACCCCGCGGCGGGCGGAGCGCGGCCAGGCCCGCGGGCGGGAGGCTCCGCGCTCCTGCTGGGCGCGGTCAGCGCTCCCGTGTGACTGCTCCAGAAACACGCGCTTGTTATGCTCAACCACCAAATGGCGCGTCCACTAAATATATCCCCGAAATGCTTCTTAAGGTGAAAGCAAGATAAACCCCACTTCAAACTTATTTTGAAGTTGTTCTGGATTGAAACTGAAGGCAACTTTGATTTTTCCCCGAACTCAGTGAAATGCCAGCAGAAATCTTCAGCGTCCTTCGCTGCGGGAGTGAGGACCACCAGTGTCGCTCAGCGCGGCAGGCCCTCGGCCCGGGACGCAGGGGCTCGCTCGGCCTGCACCCGCTGCCTTGTGCCCGACCCCTGGGAACGGCCGCAGCTGGGGGCTTGTCTTGGTGACACACGATGTGGCTAAAAACACGATGGGTTTCCATGGAGAAAACAGGATCTGCTCAGCGGGGACTCAGCTCCTCTGGGAAATGCACACTGAGATGGAGTCAGGAATCAAACCATTTATTCTCTGGAGACACAATACATCTTCACTGGGGTGGAAGTTGATGCTTTTTTTTCACGTAGAAATTTCGGCTCCAGATTGTCGCCCACTCCAAGATCAGAAGATTCAAAGGACACCACCTCTTCTACTCAGTGTGAGGTTTGAGTTTCCACAATCAGACAGAATCTGAGTTGAATACAATAATGTCTTATTCACACGATTGACTTGATTTATTAGATGAATTTTAGCTGAAAACATGCAAAGAAGGAGGTTTTAGTACTGAAGAACTCCTCTTCATTGATTTTCATTTCAAACTCATTAGAAATTTCTGTATTGAAGACAATGGGTTTTGCTCATACAACTCCACAAAAGGAAGACAAAGAATCCAATTAAAAAATGGGCAGAGGAGCTGAATAGACACCTCTCCAAACAGGACATACAAATGGCTAAGAAACATATGAAGAAATGCTCATCCTCACTAATCATCAGAGAGATGCAAATTAAAACAACAATGAGGAATCACCTCAGACCTGTCAGAATGGCCGCCATCAACAAATCATCAAACAACAAGTGTTGGCGAGGGTGTGGAGAAAAGGGGACTCTAGTGCACTGCTGGTGGGAATGCAGACTGGGGCAGCCACTATGGAAAACAATATGGTATTACCTCAAAAAATTAAAAATTGAACTTCCATTTGACCCAGTGATTCCACTTCTAGGAATATACCCTAAGAAGCCTGAAACACCAATCAGAAAGAATATATGTACCCCCATGTTTGTAGCAGCACTATTTACAATAGCTAAGATCTGGAAACAGCCCAAGTGTCCATCAGTAGACGAATGGATAAAAAAGCAGTGGTACATATTATACACAATGGAGTACTATGCAGCTGTAAGAAAGAAAGATCTCTTATCCTTTGAGACGACATGGAGGGACCTGGAAAGTATCATCCTAAGTGAAACAAGCCAAACAGAGAAAGACAAGTTTCATATGATCTCACTTATTTGTGGAATATAATGAACATAACAGTCTGAGGAATGGGGTAGTCCCAGAGATGCGGAAGTGGGGTACAGAATGACAATCCCCTAAAGAGGGGGGTGGTGGGGGAGAGATAAACCACAGAACTTATATGCATGTGTGCATGAACAGTGGACATGGACAACAAACTGGGGAAAGGGCAGGGAGAAAGGGGGAGGGGGGAATCAGTGGGGGAAAAGGAGAAACATCTGTAACAAAAATTATTTTAAAAAATTAAAATAAAAAAATAAAGGCAGACTTGAGGGAAAAAAGGACAATGGGTTTTTGGGTTTTTTTTTTTAAAGCATTTAAACTAAGTCCTTTCTTGCCATACTTTATTTTTGACTTTTGGATGTCTCATTTGGTTGACACCCTTAACTTGTCTATGGTCGGGACAAGCTAGGTGGTGGTCCCATAACAGAAGACTGCAGAGTCTCAGTGTTGAACACAGATCTCTAAGAAAGAAACCTCACTCATGCCAGGGGCCCTGGTCCTCATGCTCACCCTGGGACAGGGGTTCATGGAAACTAGATAATCCCTTTTTTTCTCAACAGAATTCACTGAACAATTTTTCTGTTCCTCCTAGAACTCAAATACCGCCTTTATCATATATCAGGTTTCAATACCTGTGCTTCTGTTTGTGTGTTCTTGATTCTTTTCCATTGTTTATTTCTCTGGTCCTGTTCAGTACTATACTTTTTAAATTGAGATATAATTAGCATATAATGCATTAGTTTCAGGTGAACAATATACTAATTTGATATGGATATGTATTTTGGGAAGTAATCACCAAAGTGTTTAGATTACATCCATCACCACACAGATACAACTTTTAAGGTCTACATTCTTAGCAATTTTCAAATACAGTGATACCTCGGTTCTCGAAAATAATTCGTTCCAGGAGGACGGTCGAGAACCGAATTGTTCGAGAAGCGTGACTCTCTCTCTGCACTCACACTGATGACGCAAGCAAGGCGCGCTGGGCCGAATGAACGCCATTCGGCTCAACTCGGCTCATCTCGGAAGTTCGAGTTCCAAATATTTGTTCGGATTCCGAGACAAAAGTTTCTCGAATCCTGATTTGGTCGAAAACCGAGGCGTTCGAGAACCGAGGTATCACTGTATACAGGACTTTAACTGGGGTCACCATGCTGTACATTACAGTCCCCAGGATGTTTTTGTTTTGTAACTAGAAGTGTGTACCTTTTAACCCCTTCACTCATTTCACGCACTCCCAACCCCTGCCCCTGGCAACCACAATGTGCTCTCTGTACCATGAATTGTTATTCCAGATTCCACGTGTAAGTAAGACCATGCAGTATCTCTGACTGACTTATTTCACTTAGCATAATGCCCTCAAGGTCCATCCATGTTGTTGCAATGGTAGGATTTTATTCCTTTTTATGGCTGAATAAAATTCCAGTGTGTGTGTGTGTGTGTGTGGCCAACATTACCCATTCATCTATTTATTTTTATTTTCAATTACAGTTGGCCTTTAATATTGTTTTATACTAGTTTTAGGTGCACAGTGTAGTGGTTACACATTTATATAATTTACAAAGTGATCCTCTGATAAGTCTAGTACCCACCCGATACACAGTTATTCCACTATGACTGGCTATATTTCCTGTGCTGTGCTTCACATCCCCATGATTATTTTATAACTACCAATTTATACTTCTTAATCCCTTCAAATGTGTCACCCAGCCCCCAACCCCCTCCCATCTAGTGATCATCTGTTTCTTCTCTGTACCTGAGTCTCTTTCTGTTTCATTTATTTTAATCTTTAGATTCTACATATAAGAAAATCATATGGTATTTGTCTGCCTCTGTCTGATTTATTTTACTTACTATATAATAAATGCCCTCTAGGTCCATCCATGTTGTCACAAATGGTAAGATTTCTTTTTTTTTATGGCTGAGTAATATTTTACTGCCTATGTTTTCTTCCATTGTATATATGTACCACACTCTTTTATCCACTTATGTGTTGATGGGCATGTAAGGTGCTTTCATATCTTGGCTGTTGTAAACAGTGCTGCAGTAAACATAGGAGTCCATACATCTTTTCAAATTAGCATTTTTATTTCTTCAGGTAAATACCCAGAAGTCAAATCGCTGGATTAGATAGTAGTTTTATTTTTAGTTTTTTGAAGAACCTCCCTACTGTTTTCACAGTGGCTGTACCAATTTTCAATCCCACAAATGATGTACAAGGGTTCCCCGTTTCCACATGCTCACTAACACTTGTTATTGATTCATTGAGGGTAGTCATTTTGACAGATGTGAGGCAAAATCTCATTGTCATTTTAATTTGCATTTTTCTGATGATTAGTGACTATTGAGCATCTTTTCATTGTTCTATTGGCCAACTGTATGTCCTCTTTGGGAAAATGTCTATTCAGGTCCTCTGCCCATTTTTAAATGGATTGTTTGTTTATTTTTGTTTGGTATTGAGTTGTGTGAGTTCTTTATAAATTTTGGATATTAACCCTTTATTGGCTGTATCATTCCCAAATATCTTCTCCCATTTTGGAGATTGTCTTTTCTTTTTGTTGATAGTTTCTTCTGCTGTCCAAAAACATTTTAGTTTAATGTAGTTCCATTTGTTTATTTTTATTTTATTTCGTTTGGCCAAATAGATATATCAGAAAAAAATATGACAAAGATCAATGTTTGAGATTTTACTGCCTATGTTTTCTTCTAGGGGTTTCATTTAAATCTTCAATCCCTTTTTAGTTTATTCTTATATATGCTGTAAGAAAGTAGTCTAGTTTTTTTGTTTTGTTTTGCATATAGCTGTCCCATTTTCTCAACACCATTTATTAAATAGTCTGTCTTTACCCCATTGTATATTCCAGCCTCCTTTGTCATAGATTAATTAACTATATAAACACGGGTTTATTGCTGAACTGTTTATTCTGTTCCATTGATCTTTATGCTAGTACCATGCTGTTCTGATTACTATAGCCTTGTAGTATAGTTTGGTATAAGGTTGTGTATCCCACTTCGTTCTTATTCCTCAAGATTGCTGTGGCTATTCAGGGTCATTTGTGGTTCATAAAAGTTTTCAGGTTATTTGTTCTAGTCCTGTGAAAAATGCCTTTGGTACTTTGACAGGGATTGCATTAAAATCTATAGATTGCTTTGAGTAGTATGAACATTTTAACAACGTTAATTGTTTTTATTCATGAGCGGGGTCTATGCTTTATTTATTTGTATCTTCTTCAATTTCTTTCTTCAATGTCTTTTAATTTTCTGAACATAGGCCTTTTACCTCCTTGATTAAATTTATTGCTAGGTGGTTTTGTCTGATGCAATTGTAAATGGGATTGTTTCCTTTTTTTTTTTTTTTTTTTTTTTTTTAATTTTTTTTATCCTCACCCGAGGACATTTTTCCATTTTTTGTACAGATAGAGTGGGAGGAAGAAAGAGGAAGAGAGAGACAGAGAGAAACATCGACGTGAAAGGGACACATCGAGTGGCTGCCACCCGCATGACCAACCAGGGTCGGGGACAATCTGCAACCAAAGTACATGCCCTTAGCAGGAACCGAACCTGGGTCTCTTCGGACCACAGGCCAACGCTCTAACCGCTGAGCCAAACCGGCCAGGGCGGATTGTTTTCTTATTTTCTCATTCTGATAGTTCATTGTCGGTATATAAAATTGCAATCAATTTCTGAAAAGTAATTTTGTATCCTGCTACTTAACTAAATTTACTTAACAATATCTTTAGCATTCTGTCTATATAATATCATGTCATTTGCAAATAATAACAGTTTTACTTTTTCTTTTCCAATTTTAATGCCTTTTACATCTTGTCTGAATCTCGTAGCTAGGCCTTCCAATACTGTATTGAATCAAAGTGGTGGAAGTGAACATCAAGTTAATTGGATTATCAGCTTTCTGGATGTTGGCTTATATAAGTTCTTTATGGATTTTGGATATTAATCCCTTATCAGGTGTATCACTGGTGAATTTGTTTCCTAATCAGTTGATTGTTGTTTCAATTTGTTGATGGTTTTTTTATGCTGTGCAAAAACTTTTTAGTGTAATATAGTTCCATTTGCTTCTTGTTTATTTTGTTTCCCTTGACCAAGGAAATATATAAAAATATATATGTATATTGTTACAAGAAATGCCAGAGATCTTATGGCTTATATTTTCTTCTAGGGTTTTTATGGCTTCAGGTCTTAGATTTAAGACAATACTACATTTCAGTTTATTCTTGTGTATAGTGTAATAAGGTGGTCTAATTTAATGATTTGCGTGTACCTGTCCAGTTTTCTCAACACCAATTATAGAATAGACCACCTTTACCCCATTGTGTGTTCTTGCATCTTTGTCAAATATTAATTGCCATAAAGGCATGGACTTTCTTTTCTGTTTCATTGATCCATATGTCTATATTTATGTCAGTACTGTCCTGTTTTGATTACTGTAGCCTTATATATTTTGATCATGTAGCATGATTCCTCCAACTTGGTCTTGTTTATCTTTTCAAAGAATCAGCTCTTGGTTTCATTGATTTTTTTTTTTTTTTTTGTATTTTTGTATTTTTCTAAACTCTATTTTATTTATTTCCCTTCTAAACTTTTTAAAAAATATTTTTTCTATATTGATTTTAGAGAGAGAAGAAGGGAGAGGGAGAGAGAGATAGAAACATTAATGAGAGAGAACATCTATTGGCTGCCTCCTGCATTCCCCCCACAGGGGATTGGGCCCACAATTTGGGTATGTGCCCTGACTGGGAATCAAACCAGCGACCTCTTGGTGCATGTGTCAATGCTCAACCACTGAGCCACACTGGCCAGGCATCTCTTCTAATCTTAATTATTTCCTTTCTTCTAGTCTGTATTGTTATGAATTTCCGTCTTAGGACTACTTTCACTGTGGCCCATGGATTTGGAGTTGTTGTGTTCTCATTTTAATTTGTTTCAAGGTATCTTTTGATTCTTTCCTTGATATCATTGTTAACCCATTCATTGTTTAGAAACATGTTATTTAGCATTCATGTGTTTGTGTTTTTCCATTTTTTTCTCGTTCTTGACTTTTCATTTCAATCTTAAGTTTATTAAAATTTGTTTTATGTCCTAACATCTGGTCTATCCTAGAAAATGTTCCATGTGCATTTGAAAGGAATGTATATTCTGCTTCTTTGTGTTGAAATACTCAAAATAGCCCTGACTGGTTTGGCTCAGCAGTTGAAGCATCTGCCTGCGGACCAGAGAGTCCCGGGTTCAGTTCCCAGTAGGGGCATGTACCAAAAAAAAAAAGAAAAGAAAAGAAAAGAAAAGAAAGAAAGAAAGAAAGAAAGAAAGAAAGAAAGAAAGAAAGAAAGAAAGAAAGAAATGCTCTAATTATATCAATTAAACCCATGTGATCTAGTGTGTAATTTAAGGCCACCATCTCCTTTTAGATGTTTTTTTCTGGATGATCTATCCTTTGATTTCAACGGGTGTTAAATCCCCTACTATGGCTGCATCACTGTTGACCTCTCTGTTTATGTCCATAAAGATTTGCTTTATAACTTTAGGTGTTCCTATAATTTTAAGTGTTCCTGTGTTGGGTACATAAATGTTTACAAGGGTTATATCCTTTTGTCATATTGGTCCCTTTAGCATTATATAATGTCCTTTGTCTCTTTTTATGGCCCTTGTTTCACTTGCATGAAATCTTTTTCCATCTTTTTACTTTTATTTTGAGTGTATCTTTCATTCTGAGGTCAGTCTCTTATAGACAACATATATATGGGTCTTATCTTCTTATCCTTCTACTACCCTATATCTTTTGACAAATGTATTTCCGCTATTTGCATTTAAAGTGATTATTGATAGGTACATTTTTGTTGTCATTTTATTCTTTATAACAATGCTCTTCTGGTTCTTGTTCTTGTTCTATACCTTCTCCTTCTTCTTTAAGAAGACCCTTTAACATTTCTTAAAAAAAATTTTTTTTCCTTTATTGATTTGAAAGAGAGACAAAATGAGAGGGAGAGAAAGATAGAAACATCTATTAGAGAGAACATTAACTGGCCTGCATGCTCCCCACTGGAGATCTGGCCCACAACCTGGGCATGTGTCCTGACCGGGAATCGAACCAGCAACCTCTTGGGGCTTGGATAGATGCTCAACCACTGAGCCACACTGGCCAGATCTTTTAACATTTCTTGTATTACTGGTTTGGTGGTAATGAACTCCTTTAGCTTTTTCTTGTCTTGGAAGCTTTTTATTTCTCCTTCAGTTTTAAATCATAGTCTTGCTGGGTTAAGTAATCTTGGTCGCAGGTCTTTGATCTTCATCACTTTGAATTTTTTATGCTAATTCTTACTGGCTGGAAATATGCACCTGTGTGCCTGATCTGATGGCACGGAGGACCATACATATGGCCCAGTTGGAGCCTGGGCTGAGGCCCCACCCATTGGGGGTTGGCCATGCTGAAAGATTAAAGGGCCAAGTGGGGATGACTTTTTAAAATTTTAAATTAACTTTTTTATCCATTCCTACTTGGTGTGGTGGCAAGGGGGTGCCAGGGAACAAGGCAGAGCTGAGGCATTGTGACTATGTCTCTCTGTTGGGCTTCTGTCTGTGAGACAGATGGCGTATTCTAGGCCCTTTGGCTGCATTACAGGGAACCAGAGCTGACCTACCCAGTGAGTTCAGCCAATGAAGCCCTGGGTAAAAGAGGAAGTGCCCACATACATTCCTACAAGCTATGAGCACCACCCCCAAAGCGAGTTTGTTTGAACAATCCTAACCAGGTCCCAGATAACCCCATAGAGCTCAGTTCTATTGGGGATGGGAAAGTAGCGCAGAACAGGGACATTCAGGGTGCAAGACCCAAGGCAGACCTCGTCTCTGGGCTACTCAGGCCTTAGCCAATAAACAAATTAGGGTTCTGCCCTGCAGTGCTTCTTCAGTCAGATTGCTGGGGTCCAGGCAGGGACAGCAACTGATACTGGCTTGTACCAGAGAAACTCCTAGGAGGCCCAGGACAGGCAAATCAAATGGTCAGATTCAGACAACACTGGTACAAAATCCAGAGAGCTCCACAAATAGGAGATACAATGGTTTGTTTATTTTCCTTCTTTTTTTTTCCTTTTATATCTTTTATTGTCTTCTTTCCTTTTATTCTATTATTTCTCTTTTCCTTTTATATTTTAATTTTTATTTTCTATGTTTTCTCATTTTTCTTTTCCTACTCTATATTTGAACTTATTCTTTATTATTACTTTTAAATTTATTATCTCATTTATTTTTTAATTTTTATTCTTATTCCTATTTGTTTCTCTTTATTCTTTTCTTTCATGTTCTCTTCTTTTGTTTCTTTGTTTATTTATTAATTATTTTGGTCTCTTGTCTTTATTCTTTTTTTTTTGGTCTTTTTTGTTGTTGGCAGTGGATGGTTTTTTGTTTGTTTTTTGGTTGTGTGTGTGTGTGTGTGTGTGTGCGCGCACATGTGTGTGTGTGTGTGCTGTTTTTCATTTGGTCATGTTTTCTCTAGTTTTGTTCTGTCTGAACTTATATGACAGTGGGTATGATCTGATTGGGGTAGAGCCTCCCAGTCAGCATGCCTGATGCTGAGCCCACCAATGAACAGAACAAAACCAGTAAAGATTTAAATACAACAGGAGGGCACACATAACCCACACAAGGGACATTGTTAGAGCACCCAGCTGAGAAGATCAAGAAGAATATACCACTGGGTCCCACAAGACACCCACTGTAGAAGGCCATTCTACCAAAACTGGGAGTCATAACACTCCTGTACAATACACAGAAACAAACAAACACACAGACACAGAGAGAGAGAGAGAGCAAGCATAGGGAAACAAAGAAACCTTCCCCAAATGAAAGAACAAAGGAAACTCCAGAATAAGAGCTAAACGAAATGGAGGCAAGCATTTTAATCAAAAACAAAATAAAATGTAGTGGTCTCCAGAATGCTCAACAGTATAAAAAAGAATATAGAAACCATGAAAAACAACCCCTTGGAAACAAAGAATGGCATATCTGAAATAAAAAGTACACTGGAATAAATTAACAGTAGATTAGAGGATCCAGAAGATCAAATAGAGAATTAGAATACAAGGTAAAACAAATCACTGAATTGGAGCAGCAAAAATAAAATATAATAAAAAAGCATGAAGATAGTTTAAGGGAACTGTGGGACAATGTAAAACATAACAACATCTACATGATAGGGGTACCAGAGGGAGAAGAAAGTGACCAAGGGATAGAGAACCTGTTTGAAGATATATTGATAGAAAACCTCTCTAACCTGGTGAAGAAAATAATCATACAAGACAGTCCCAAACAACATGAATCCAAAGAGACCCACACCAAAACACATCATAATTAAAATGCCAAAAATTAAAGACAAAGTAAGAATCTTAAAGGTAGCAAGAAAAAAACAATGTGTTACCTAAATAGGAGAGCCCATAAGGCTGTCAGATAATTTCTCAACAGAAACACTACAGTATAGAATGGATTGGCATGGAGTAATCAAGGTAATAAAAATCAAGGATCTGACATCAAGACTACTCTATCCAGCAAGTCTATAATTTAAAATTGAAGGTGGAGGAAGGAAAAATGGCAGCAGAATGAATGGAAACTACACTGACTGTTTCCCAGAACCAAATTGGAATTACAACTAAAATTAAAAAATAGTCATCTGAAATAACCAACAGAAGACCAGCTGGAGAGAACCCTTATAACCAGGGACTTAAAGAGGAGCCCAAATTGAGACTGGTAGAAGGTGCGGAGGTGTGAGAGGGCTGGCTGGGCTCCCACAGGCAGCAGCTGAGGGCTATCTTAGCTGTGAAAAGTTCCCTCTGAGAAGTCTGGGGTTTAACCCCAAAGTCAGCTCCCCAGCACAGAGTGGAGGAACAGAGAAAGGTGCCAACATAACACTTGGCTGTGAAAAACACCAGAGCAGAGATTCTATCTGGAAGAAAGGGGCACCGAGAACAGGGGCACCCACCTAAAGGGCCAGTGCACTAAACTAATTACAGCTACAGCCACTCACAATGGGCTCCTGCAGAGGGAGGGCAGACTGGACTTGAGCTGCATAAGGATAGTCAGGGGTTCAAGGCACTGGGGAGAGAGCTGGGAAGGAGGCCATCAGGAGTCCTATGCTGAGTCATTCCCCACACTACAGAAACCATTTTTCTCGGGCAGTCTTTTCCTATCAGAGCAGCTTTAGCCCGGCCAGGGGGAGAAACTTCCCCACACTTTGGAATTTAGCTCTGCCAGGCTGGGAGAAGCACAACTTGAGGCTCATTAGCTGTCAGAGATTACCAGCCAGCCAGTAGGCAGAGATGATTCTCTAAATGCTTTGAGCAGCGAGCCTAGCTCTCGGTTGTTGTGTTTCATGGATCTGGGGACTGAAATGTGAAGGCGACTGCCTGAGGCCCTGGGCTGAGCCATTAAACTATGCTGCACACCACTTTTCTCAGGCACAATATACCCATCAAAGCAGCTATAGCCTGGGGGTGGGAGGAGCAACTTCTCCAACCACTGGAATTTAACCCCAACTGGCTGAGAGGAATCATAACCAAGTTTTGAGGTTTATTAACTGTCGGAGACTACCAGCCAGCCTTTAGGTGGAGACAAGTCTCTGGGCACTTTGAACCTTGGGCCCAGCTCATGGTCAATGGGTTTTGTGGCTCTGGGGACTGAGCTGTGATGGCTGAAGCCTGGTTCCCTGTGCTGAGCAATTAACTCACACTGCTGAAACCATTTTACTCAGGCAGAATTCTCCCATCAAAGCAACTATAGCCCAGGAATGATGCCACTGTCCCACCCATTAGAATTTAATCCTTATCAGCTGGGAGGAGCCAGTGCCTAGCACAGAACTGCAACCTGAAGCTCATTAACAGTCAGAGACTACCAGCCAAGCTGCAAACAAAGACAAGTCTTGGAATGCTTTGAGCACTGGGCCAAGATCACGGTCATTGGGTTTCGAAGCTCTGGGGTCAGAACTGTGAAGGCAGATTCCTGGGCCCCTGTGCTGAGTCATTAACCCATGCTGCAGAAACCATTTTCTTCATGCAGAGTTCCTCTCAAAGTTAGACAGGGGGAAAACAATTGCCTCACCCACTGGAGATACTCTTACCCTCCCCACCTGGGGGAGTTTTCATTCAACTGAGGGCTACAACATGAGGCTCAGTAAGTCACTGAGACAGTCAGCCAGAAGGCAGAGCTTCAGTGACACTTGAACATTGCCTGACCTGTGACTCTACCCTGGAGTATAAGACCAGACATTGATGTTCAGCTTGGTGCCTCCCATACATATCTAAACCCAGAAGAGGAAGCCACGATCTGCGCAACATCAATACCCACAAGGAGATTTTGGCAATCTCCAACCCTGTTGAGAAAGCCAAAATGGTGAAACAAAGAAACAAATCCCAAATGAAAGAACAAAAGAATTCTCCAGAAGAATGGCTAAATAAAATGAAGAAAAGCACGTATCAGACATAGAGTTTAGAGTAATGATTATGAAGACACTCAACAGCATAAAAAAAATATGTGGAAACAATGAAAAATGACCAATTGGGAATCAAGAATGACAGATTATACCCTGACCAGTTTGGCTCAGCAGTTAGAGCGTTGGCCTGCGGTCCAGAGAGACCCAGGTTTGGTTCCCACTAAGACGACATACCTCAGTTGCAGTCTGTCCTTGCGTTCCTTTCATGTCGATGTTTCTCTCTCTCTCCCTCCCACTCTATCTGAACAAAAAAAAATGGAAAAATGTCCTCAGGTGAGGATAAAAAAAGAATGACAGATTAGAAATAAAGAACACTTTGGAGGGAATAACCAGCAGATTAGAGGAAGCCAAATATCAGACCAGAGAATTAGAAGACAGAGTGGAAAAAAATCAATCAGAGAACGAAAAAAATAAATAAAAAAATTTAAAAAAGGAAGACAATTTAAGAGAGCTATGGGACAATATGAAACATAGCAACATCTGCACAATAAGAGTACCAGAAGGAGAATAAAGTGAGCAAGGGTTGGAAAATCTGTTTTAAGAAAGAGTGGCAGAAAACTTCTCTAACTTAGTGAAGAAAAAAGGCATACAAGTTCAAAAGGCACAGAGAGTGCCAAGCAAGAAAAACCCAAAGAAGTCCATGTTGAGACATATCATAATTAAAGTGCCAAAAATTAAAGAAAAAGAAAGAATCTTAAAGGCAGCAAGAGAAAAGCAGCAAGTTACCTAAAAAGGAGCTCACCTTAGGTTATCAGCTGGTTTCTCAACAGAAATAATACAGTGCTGGCAAAGGTGCGGAGAAAACCAGACTCTAGTACACTGCTGGTGGGACTGTAGACTGCTGCACCCACTATGAAAAACAATATGGTGTTTCCTCAAAAAATTAAAAATTGACTCACCATTTGACCCAGGGATTCAAGTTCTAGAAATATATCCTAAGAAGCCTGAAACACAAATCAGAGAGAATATATGCACCTCTATGTTCATAGCAGCACTATTTACAATTGCTAAGATCTGGAAACAGCCCAAGTGTCCATCAATAGATGAGTGGATAAAAAAGCTGTGATACATATACACAATGAAACACTATGTAGCTATAAGAAAGAGAGATCTCTTTCCTTTGAGACAACATGGAGGGACCTAGAGAGTATTACACCAAGCAAAATAAGCCAATTAGCAAAAGACAAATATCACATGATCTCACTTAATTGTGGAATATAATTAACAAAAATAAATGGATGGCCCTGGACAGTTTGGTCAGTGGTTACAGTGTTGGCCCAGCCCACAGACCCAAGAGTCTCAGGTTTGATTCTGGTCAAGGGCACATACTTTGGTTGCAGTTGAGTCTCCAGCCCTGGTTGGGGTCATGCAGGAGGCAACTAGTTGATGTGTCTCTCTCACATCTCTCTCTCTCTCTCTCTCTCTCTCTCTCTCTCCCCCTTCCTTTCACTCTATCTGAAAAGGAAAATAAAAATAAATAAATAAATAAATAAATAAATAAATAAATAAATAAAATGGATGAACAAAATAGATTCAGAGACATGGAAGTAGGGAACAGACTGACAAACCTCAGAGGGAATAGGGGAGGAGGCACAGGAAGATATAAACCAAAGAATTTATATGCATATATGCATAACCAATGGGTACTGACAACAGTGTGGTGAAGGAAGGGTGGGGGCAGGATTGAGGTGGTAGTGGTCAATGGGAGAAAAAGGGGGACATCTGTAATACTTTCGACAATAAAGATACATTTTAAAAATATTGAATGCACTAACTTTCACATTGTCTAATATTCTATCTGTTTGATATTGAAGTCTAATAAAATTTTTTCAACTAAATAAATTAATTAATTATCAAAAGATGATAATCAGCTACAGCTATTCTGACTCACTGGTTAGAGCATCAGCCCATGGACCAATGGGTCTTGGGTTTAATTCCCAGTCAAGGGCACATACCTGGGCTGCAGGTCTGATCCCCGGCCCTGGTTGGGTTCATGCAGGAGGATACTAATCAATGTGTCTCCCTCACATCAGTATTTCTCTGTCTCTCTGCTCTTTTCTCCCTTCCACTTTATCTGAAAATTAATGCAAAAATATCCTTGGGTAAGGATTAAAAAATATATAAAAATAAGATAAAGATAATAGGAGGTCGAAACATGGCAGCAGAGTGAATGGAAGCTACACAGACCATCTCCCAGGGCAAAACTGGAATTACAACTAAAATAAAGAAAAATCATCAGGGAAAACCAACAGAAAAGCAGCTGGAGAGTATCTGCATAACCAGGGATGGAAAGAGGACACAAAATCAAGCCTGGTAGGAACTGTGGAGGCACGAGAGGATGGGCTGGGAGACCACGGACAGAAGCTGGGGTCTGTTTTAGTTGTGAGCAGCTCTCTCAGGGTTAAAATACCAAGCCAGCTCCACAGTGCAGAGTGCCGGGACAGAGCACTACATTAGCTATAGCCACTCACCTTGGGATCTGCAGAAGGGAAGGCACACTGGACTGGAGCTGTGTGGCGAGACTCGGGACTTTGGAGAGCTGGGAGGGCGCCGGGAGTTTTGTGCTGAATCACTCCCTTAAAGGACAGTAGCCCTCTTATTCAAAGAGACCCTTCCCAGAGCCCCTGAGAAAAGCAACAGTCCCTCCCTCAGGAATTTACCACCACCTGGTAAAGCCATAGAAATGCAAATTGAGGCACATTAACAGCTACAGATAGCCAGCAAGCATCTACTGCACCTGCTGAAATCCTCTTATCCTGAACACCTGAGGGATGTTTTCCTTCAGCTGAGGGCTATAAACCAAGACTCATCAAGTAACTGAGACTAATAGCCAGAAGTCAAAAGCTAAAGAAAAAATGAACCTTTGATTGGCCTGCAAATCTACCCAGGAAAGTAAGACTTGGCAGTGGTGTTTAACATGGGTCCTCCCATCCAAACCCAGTAGAGGGAGCCACAGTCAGTGGACCACCAACATCCACAAGGAAAATCTGGCAGGCTTCAACACTCACTAAGACAGCCAAAGTAGTTGAAACAAAGAAACAAATCCCAAATTAAAAAACAAGACAAGCCCTGGCTGGTTTTGGCTCAGCAGTTAGAGCATCGGCCTGTGGACCAGAGAGTCCCAGGTTCGCTTCCCGCTAAGGGCATGTACCTCGGTTGCAGTTTGTCCCCGGCCCTGGTTGGGGTTGTGCGGGTGGCAACCACTCGATGTGTCTCTCTCACATCGATGTTTCTCTCTCTCTCTTCCCCCCTCTCTCCTTCCCACTCTGTCTGAGGATAGATGCAAAAAGTATCCTTGGGTGAGGATTAAAAAAAAAAAAAAAGACAATTCTACAGAAGAAGAGATAAATAAAATGCAATTAAGGAAATTATCTGAGGTGGAGTTCAGAATAATGATAATGAGGAAGCTCGACAGCATGAGTAAAGATATAGAAACATTGAAAATCAATCAATTGGAAATGAAAAACTACCAAGCAGAAATGAAGAATAACATAGCAGAAATAGAGAACACATTGGAAAGCATAACTAACAGAGTAGAGGAAGCCAAGGATTAGATCAGTGAATTAGAAGACAAGGTAGAACAGGAGTTTTACCAAACATTCAAAGAAAAGCTATCACCAATTCTCCTCAAACTACTCCAAAAAATTCAAGAGGAAGGAAGACTTTCAAGCTCGTTTTATGAGGCCAACATAATCCTTATTCCAAAACCAGATAAAGACACTACAAAGAAAGAAAATTAGACTTCCGGTCAAGATGGCGGCGTAGGGAAATGCAGTATCGCGTTCTCCCACAACCACATCCAAGTTACAACAAAACTACAGAACAACCATCATCCAAAACCGCCTGAAATCAAGCTGAATGGAAGTCCTACAACTACGGAATTTAAAAAAAAAAAAAAAAAAAAAAAAAGCAGCTACATCCAGACCGGTGCACCGCTCAGGTTTCCAGTGCCAGGAAGAAAAGTCCCCATAACTTCTGGCTGGAAAAAACAGCAGAAACTGAGGCTCAGGGAAGCTGACCTGGCTGGAGCCACAGGCAGCTCCTTAAAGGGCCCGCGCACAGACTGGTCGGACTCTCTCCCTCTAAGCTCGGAGGGGAGGCAGCTCGAGGGGCACCAGAGACATACAGGGAAGAACTGAGCTGTTTGGCACTAGAGCGAGGGCTGGAGAGGGGGCTTTCTCGGGGACAAACGTGCTGTAAGAGGCCTTTGTTCCTTTGGTGAGCCCTTCCCTGGGGCGGCAGACAGTCGCCATATCTGGGACTCCAGCAACCTGGCTCACACTGGTAGCCCCGCCCTGCTGACTCCCTGAGGCCCCGCCCCGCCCCGCCCCACACAACTTTCAAGCCCACCCAAGCTGTTGCTACTTGCTTAACCATAGGATTGGCCGGTCTTGGATCCTGCTTCAGGTTTTTCCTAAATTCTTTCAAACGAGCAGCATGGGTCTCAGCGAGCCCCATACTTCTCATTAAGTAATACACAGAAACAAACACAGGAGGCAGCCAAAATGAGGATACAAAGAAACAGGTCACAAATGAAAGAACAGAACAAAACCCCAAGAAAAGAACTAAGCGAAATGGAGATAAGCAACCTAACAGATGCTGAGTTCAAAATACTGCTTATAAGGATGCTCAATGAACTCAGTGAGGGCCTCAAGAGCATAAAAAAGTACCAGTCAGAAATGATCGCTGCACAGTTAGAAACGAAGGAGGCTTTAACTGAAATAAAGAAAAATTTACATAGCTTCGATAATAGAGTACGTAAATCCAAGGAGCAAACCATCGATTTGGAATATAAGGAAGCAAAAAACGCCCAACCAGAACAGCAAAAAGAAAAAAGAATCCAAAAAAATGAGGATAGTGTAAGGAGCCTCTGGGACAACTTCAAGTGTGCCAACATTCGCATCTTGGGAGTGCCGGAAGGAGAAGAGAGAGAATAAGAAATCGAAAACCTGTTTGAAACAATAATGGCAGAAAACTTTCCTAACTTGGTGAAGGAAACAGACATACAAGTCCAGGAAGCACAGAGAGTCCCAAACAAGATGAACCCCAAGAGGCCCACACCAAGACACATCATCATCAAAATGCAAAAGGTTCAAGACAAAGAGAGAATCCTAAAAGCAGCAAGAGAAAGGCAGCTAGTTACCTACATGGGAGTTCCCATTAGGCTGTCAGCTGATTTCTCAAAAGAAACTTTGCAGGCCAGAAGGGAGTGGCAAGAAATATTCAGAGTGATGAAAACCAAGAACCTACAACCAAAATTACTCTATCCTGCAAAGCTGTCATTTAGAATCGATGGACATATAAAAACTTTCCCAGACAAGAAAAAGTTAAAGGAGTTCATCACTACCAAACCGTTATTATATGAAATGATGAAGGGTCTTTTTAAAGAAAAAGATAAAATGTATGAACAAACAAAATGGTAATGAATACATATCCATCAACAATGGAATCTACAAACAAAATGAACAGGAAGAACAGGAACATTCTCATAGATACAGAGAACATTTTGTTGGTTGCCAGTTGGGAAAGGGGTTGGGGGAATGGATGAAAAAGGTGAAGGGATTAAGAAGCACAAATTCATTGCTAGACTGACAAACCTCAAAGGGAAAGGGGTTGGGGGGGATGGGAAGAAATAAACCAAAGAACTTATATGCATAACCAATGGACACGGACAATAGTTTGGGAAAAGGTGGGAGGGGGGCGGGAGTGGGGAGGAGGGGGTCAATGGGGGAAAAATGTGGAACATCTGTAATACATTTTACATCCAACAATAAAGATGTGGAAAAATAAAAAAAAATAAAAATAAAAAATAAAAAATAAATAAAAATAATAAAAATAATAAAAAATAAAAAAAATAAAAAAATAAAAAGAAATAAAAAAAAAAAAAGAAAGAAAATTAGAGGCCAGTATCCCTGATAAACATAGATGCCAAAATCTCCAACAAAATCTTAGCAAATTGAATCCAGCAATATATTTTTAAAATTATACACCATGACCAAACGGGATTTATCCCAAGGATGCAAGGATGGTACAATATTCATAAATCAATAAAAGTGATATACCACATAAACAAAATGAAACATAAATTAAATGAAAAAGCATCTGACAAAATCCAAAATTCATTTTTTATAAAACCTCTCAGCAAAGTGGGACTAGAAGTATCATATCTCAACATAATAAAGTCCATTTATGACAAATCTACATCCAACATCATACTCAATGGGCAAAACTAAATGCATTTCCCTTAAGAACAGGAACAAGACAGAGATGTCCACTTTCACCACTCTTATTTAACATAGTACTGGAAGTCTTAGCTACAGCAATCAGAAAAGTAGAAACAATAAAAGGGACTCAAATTGGAAAGGAAGAAGTAAAACTGTCATTATTTGCAGATGACATGATATTGTACATAGAAAACCCTAAAGACTCCATCAAAAATCTACTAGACTTAATAAATGAATTCGGCAAAGCAGCAGATTACAAAATTAACATAAAAAAACCTACAGCATTTGTATACAGCAATAATGAACACACAGAAAGAGAAACTAAAAGAACAATCCCATTTACAAATGCAAAAAAAAAAAAAAGAAAAAGAAAAAGTAAAATACCTAGGAATAAACTAAACCAAAAAAGTAAAGGACCTGTTCACAGAAAACTACAGGACATTGAAAAAAGAAATAGAGGAAGATATAAAAAAGTAGAAGCATATACCTTGTTCATGGGTTGGAAGAATTAGCATCATTAAAAAGGCCATACTACCAAAGCAATCTACAGATTCTATGCAATCCCTATTAAATTAACAATGACATATTTGACAGAACTAAAACAAATACTCCAAAAGTTTATATGGAACAAAAAAAAAACCTGAATAGCCAGAGCAAAAAGAAGAACAAATTAGGAGGAATCACATTACCAGATATCAGGTTATACTACAAAGCCATTGCAATCAAAACAGCCTGGTACTGACATAAATACAGGCATATAGATCAATGGAACAGAACATTGAACCCCAAAACTGACCCAATACATTATGTTCAGTTAATATTTGACAAAGGTGGCAGGAGCATACAGTAGAGTAAAGACAGCCTCTTTAATAAATGGTGTTAAAAAAATTGGACAGCTACATAAAAAAAAAAAAATGAAGGTAGACCACCAACTTACACCATACACAAGAATAAACTCAAAATAGATAAAAGACTTAAATGTGACTCATGAATACATAAAAATCTTAGAAGAAAATGTAGGCAACAAAATTTCAGACACCACAAGTAGAATTTCCAATGATACAAAGCCAAGGGAAAGACAAACAAAGGAAAAATGAATAAATGGGACTATATCAAACTGAAAAACTTCTACACAGCAAAACAAACCAGCATCAAAATGGAAAGGGAACCCACTATATGGGAGAACATAACTGCCAATGATACATCAGATAAGGGATTAATTTCCAAAATATATAGAGTACTCATAGAACTCAACAAAAGGAAGACAAAGAACCCAATTAAAAAAATGGGCAGAAGACCTAAACAGACACCTCTCCAAACAGGACATACAAATGTCCAAGAGACATATGAAAAAATGCTCAACATCACTAATCATCAGAGAGATGCAAATTAAAACAACAATGAGGTATCACCTCACACCTGCCAGAATGGCTGCTGTTCACAAATCCTTAAAGTACAAGTGTTAGTGAGGGTGTTAAGAAAAGGGGACTCTCATACACTGATGGTGGGAATGCAGACTGGTGCAGCCACTGTGGAAAACAATATGGTGTTTCCTCAAATAATTAAAAATTGAACTGCCATTTGACCCAGTGATCCCACTTCTAGGAATATACCCTAAGAAACCTCAAACACCAATCAGAAAGAATATATGTACTCCTATGTCCATAGCAGTACTATTTACAATAGCTAAGATCTGGAAACAACCCAAGTGTCCATCTGTAGATGAGTGGATAAAAAAGCTGTGGTACATGTACACAATGGGGTACTATGCAGTTATAAGTAAGAAAGATCTCTTATCCTTTGAGATGACATGGAGGGACCTGGAGAGTATTATCCTAAGTGAAATAGTCAGTCAGAGAGAAACAAATATCACATGATCTCACTTATTTGTGTAATATAATGAACAAAATAAGCTGATGAGCAAAATAGACCCAGAGACACAGAAGTGGGGTTCAGACTGACAAACCTCAAGGGGGGGGGAGTGGAAGGAGGAAGATATAAACCAAAGAACTTAAATGCATATAAGCATGACCAATGGACACAGACAATAATTGGGGGAGATCAGAATGAGGGTGTCTGGCGGGGAGAGGAAAAATGTCTGTAACAAAAATAAATAGTATAAAAAAACAAAAAATAAAGATGATAATCATGCAGGTTTAGGTTAACAAAGACTAATTCAGAATTAACTAAGCATCGACTCCAATCCTGAACCTTCCGGACTCTCTTCTAGAACTTGGTATTTCTACATCCTGTATTTCATTGCAAAGTGGTTCTGGTCAGAACATAATGGCATTTTTGTAGGTCCCCAATGCCCTGGCATCTGCAGTATAACCTAGTGAAAAACAAAAGCTAACACCACCTTCTGGTGTTCTTTTTTGGTTTTGCATAAAATCCAAATTTGTATATTTACACCAATCAAAAAAGATTCTACACCCTGGCTGGTGTGGCTTAGTTGGTTGGGTGTCATTCTGTGCACCAAAAGGTTACTGGTTCGATTCCCAGTCAGGGCTCATGCCTGGGTTGTGGGCTCAATCTCACATCAATGTTTCTCTCTTCCTTTTCCCCTCTCTCTAAATATCAGTAGCAAATACCTTTTAAAAAAAATAGGATTTCTTCCTCTTCTTGAAACCTTAGATGCAGAACATTACCAGAATCTAGCTTTAGAGAACACATAATTGCCAAGGACACTTTCTGGAGAACAGTTTGCTATTTTATGCACACAGTAAGCATTGTTCCAGGAGAATACTAGCTCTTGGCATCCCATGCAAATTGTGTCCTTAATATGAACTTTCTAATGTGTTGTTGCCAAAAATAGCTGTTGAAAAAAAAATTTCTTAAATGTTAAGAAATAATCTGATTTTTAAAATCCGTGAAGTATTTAGCAGTCTTTCTTCCCCCCTCAGAATGTGATTTACTTTCCTATGCATTAAATCTCACCAGCAATAACTGTTCTAATGAAAGGCTCTGTTTGTGATGATGGTTTAATTTTGTTTGCTGAAATAAACTCATCTAAGACAACATCTTCATGATAGAGGAACATAGCTCTGTGTCTATAGATAAAAATTAAAGCACAAAATAACTCATGGTTCCATGAAGAACTTGGGAATCCAATTCCGTTTGCTAAGGAAACCAATGGGGAAAGAATGCTCGCTGGGAATGGAGTAACTTTGCTCATAGCATAATAACTCAGAACGCAGACTTTGAAGTTGAACAAAACTGGGTTTTAACCCTAGTTTCACCACTTATTAGCCAAACGTGCTTGATTCATTTACGTACCACATACTTGATTGACCACCTTGTACCAGGTCTACAGTTGCAAATAGAAACAGATATAGTCCCTACCCTTATAGAATGTATAGGTCAGTGGGGCAGAGCAAGAATAAAGAGGAAAACAAAATGATGAAGATGTCATTACCCACGGAGAAAAGTCTCATGAAGAAAACAAATAGGGAATTATGAAAAAATAGGGAAGTGGGGCACTCATTTAAATATAGTGGTCGAGCAGGCCTCCGGGATGGCATCATTCCAGCTGATGTTTGCGGGAAAGAGGAGGATTGCAGACAGCGGTTCGTGCAAGGGCAGGGCGCTAGGACGAGCACGGCAGGCTGGCAGGAACGAGGAAGGGCGAGTGTGCACGGACTGTTCCAGGCTGGCACGAGCGAGGGCTAGAGAGGTGGGCAGGAGCCTTATTAGCCACAAGAAGGCAGCTGAATTTTTATTTCCTTTTGCTAAAATATTTTTTCCTTATTGATTTTAGAGAGGAAGCAAGGAAGACGGAGAGTGGTAGAAACATTGATGAGAGAGAACAGATTGGTCGCCTCCTGCATGTCCTCCACTGAGGATTTGGCCCACAACCTGGGCATGTGCCCTGATTGGGAATCAAACCAGTGACCTCCTGGTGCATGGGTCTACGCTCAACCACTGAGCAACACCAACTGGGCTGAATTTTATTTCAACGGTAATAGTAATCCACTAGAAGATGATTTGTGAATGGTATTATCCAATTTATTTTTTAAGTACTTTATATTTTATAGTTTTATATAACATAGCAAAATTGATTAAAAGTCACACAGAGTTCCCATATCCCCGTGTCCATGCACATGCACAGCCTCCCCTGCTGTCGACACCCCACAGCCGAGGGTACATGTGTCACAGTCAGTGAATCGACACTGATGTCCCCACCCAGAGTCCGTAGTTCATGCTCAGGCCCACTGCTGGTGCTCTGCATTCGATGGGTTTTAACAAATGTATGAAGATTTGTATCCCCATTATAGTACCATACAGAATAGTTTTACTGCCCCCAAAATCCTCCATGCCCTATTTATTGCTTCCACTTTTCATTTAAAAAAGTAATTTTAGCCTGGCCAATGTGGTTCAGTAGGTTGAACATCCTCCCATGGACTGAGAGGTCCTGGTTCAATTCCCAGTAGGGCACATGTCTGGGTTTCAGGCTCCATCCCCAGTAGGGGCGTGCAGGAGGCAGCTGATGGATGTTTCTCTCTTACATTGATGTTTCTATCTCCCTTCCTTTCTCTCTGTAAATAATAAATAAAAACATTTTTCTAAAGTAATTTCAGTCCTGGCAGGTTTTCCCAGTGGTTAGAGCATCGGCTCTCAGACCAGAGAGTCACGGGATCAGTTTCCACTAAGGGTACGTACCTTGGTTGCAGGTTGTCACCGGCCCCGTGTGGGTGGCAACCTGTCAGTGTGTCTCTCTCACATCGATGTTTCTCTCTCTCTCTTCCTCTCTCTCTCCCTCCCATTCTATCTGTAGATAAATGCAAAAATGTCTTCAGGTGAGGCTTAAAAAGAAAGTAATTTCAAATCCTATGCAGAGGAGGATTAGTGGAGAGAAAGAGGAAGTGGGAAGAACAGTGACACTGCAGTCACCACAGCCCCGGAGCTAGCAGCGGGCTGCCCTGCAGCAGTCCCACACTGGCCAGACACCGAGCAGGGTGCTGACCCTAACACCAGACATGAAAGGGTCCTACTGCCCACTGCCACCAGAGTCAAAGAAGCAGAAATGTGGTTAACTCTTTATGGTGCATTTTATTCTTCAGAAGGCTGGCAATCTGAGAGAGCAGCAGATGTAAGACCATGAAAAGATTGCTCTGACATTTCACCTCAAGTCAGCCTTTATATATGGTTAGATGGTGGGCTCCATCCCCAGTAGGGGGCATGCAGGAGGCAGCTGATCAATGTTTCTCTCTCACATCAATGTTTCTATCTCGCTCTCCTTTCCTCTCTCTCTAAAAAATCAGTAAAAAACAAAACAAAAAGCCTATAGGATCATATCAATAGATTCAGAAAAAGTATTTGACAAAACCAGAATCCATATATGATAAAAATTCAGTCCAGTGTGAATAAAACATATGTCAACATACTAAAGGCCATACATGACAACACACAGCCAACATCATACTCACTATAGAAGAACAAAAAGCTTTGTTTTAAAATATCACAAATAAGACAAGGATGACCACTTTCACCACTTTTATTTAACATAGTATCAGAAGGCCAAGCCACAGCAATCCGACAACAAAAATAAATAAATAAAAGGCATTCAAATTGGAAAGAAGTAAAACTGTCATTATATGTAGATAACATGATACTACATAGAAAAAAAACTAAATATTCCTCCAAATAAACTATATATGAATAAAACTAATAAATGAATATAGTAAAGTAGCAGAATACAAAATTAATATTTAGAAATAAGTTGCATTTTTTATACACCAATAATAAACTATCAGAAAAAGAAATTAAGAAAATAATCCCATTTACAATTGCATAAAAAAATAGAATACCTAAGAGTAAATTATCCAAGGAGGTAAAATATCTGTACTTGGAAAATTGCAAAATACTAAAGAAAAAATTGAAGAAGATACAAATAAATAGAAGCATGCTCATGAATAAAAAGGATTAACAGTGTTAAAATGTTCATACTACCCAAAACAATTTATAGATTTAATACAATGCTTATCAAAACACCAATGGCATTTTTCACAGAACTAGAACAAATAATCTTAAAATTTACAGAGAATCATAAAGGTCCTGAGGAGCCACTGAAATCTTGAGAAAGAACAAATTTAGAAGTATCACACTACATGATATGAAACTATACTATAAGGCTATAGTAATCAAAACAGCATGGTATTGGCATAAAAACACATAGATTAATGAAAGAGAATAGAGAGCCCCAGAAGTAAACCCATGTCTATATGGTTGATTAATCTATGAAAATATAAAATAAAACATATAGTGGGAGAAAGATACTCTATTCAATAAATGGTGTTGGGAAAATTGGACAGATACATGCAAAAAAATAAAACTAGGCCATCTACTTATACCATATACAATAATAAATTCAAAATGGACTAAAGACTTAAATGTGAGACCTGAATCCATTAAATTCCTAGAAGAAAACATTGGCAGTAAACTCTCTGACATTGTTCTTTGTAATATTTTTTTCTGATATATCTCCTTAGGCATGAAAAACAAACAAAATAAACAAATGAGACTACAACAAACTAAAACATTTTGCACAGGCAAGGGAACCATCAACAAAATGAAAAGGCAACTTACTGAATAAGAGAAGATATTTCGCACTGATACATTGGATAAAGGGTTAATATCCAATATTTATAAAGAACCCATACAACTTAACACCACAAAAATGAACAATCCAATTTAAAAAATGAGCAAAGGACTTGAATAGATATTTCTCAAAAGGGGATATAGAGATGACCAGTAGACATATTAGTGCTCAGTGTCACTAATCATCAGAGAAATGCAAATTAAAACCACAGTGAGATAGCACCTTACACTTGCCAGAATGGCTATCATCGACAAATCAACAAACAGTAAGTTTTGGTGAAGATGTTTTGATGCAGCCATTTTTGCCTCTTCTTCTGTGCCATCTGATTATGGCTTTTGCACATTTTCCTAATAAACACATTTTTATTGATTCATAAAAGTTTTATATTCTGGACTCTAATCTGTATAATTTCAAATGTTTAAAATAGCGTCTAATTTGTGACCTGATTTTACTCTTTCTATAATTCCTTGTAAGGAATACACATTCTTAATTTTAATATAGTTGACTGACTTATCAATCAATGGTTAGTTGTGTATGTGTGCATATGTTTTGAAAAATCTTTCTTACTTCAAGTTCATAAATTCCTTCTCCTAAAACATTTAGTTTCAAGTTTTATATTTAAGTATTTAAGCTCCTGGACTTGACTGTGGGGTGAGATCAGGATACGGTTCATGCTTTCGTTCCATTTGGTACCCAGCAGCCCAAGCACCATTCATGGAATGACTTCTTCTCGTTGTCTGCAGTGCCCACTTTGCATGTGGATTGTTACTGAATATTTTATTCACTGGCCTACTAACTTATTTTTGCCTTAAAACCATACTGTCTTAATTACGATAGTTTATAATAAATCTTGATACCTACCAGAGAGCATACTTGTATTTTGTTCTTTCTATCAAAAGAGTTTTGGCTCTTCTTAAGGATTCACTCTTCCATACAGATACCAGCACATGTCATTTCCTGTTCCACAGAAACCTACATAAACAACATTCAGAAATCCACCCCCCAAAAAACAAAAAATCCTATTACAGTTCTTATTGGAATTCCATTGAATCTCAAAATCCACTTGAGAACTGATACTTTTATAAACAATAGTTCCTACCCATGAACGTAATTTTTCTATTTATTTATACTTTATTTTTTATTTATTTAATTTTCTTATTCTTACACGAGGACATTTTTTCCATTTTTTGTTCAGATAGAGTGGGAGGGAGGGAGAGGGAGAGAGAGAGAGAGAGAAACATTGATGTGAAAGGGACACATCGAGTGGCTGCCACCCACACAATCCAACCAGGGCAGGGGACAAACTGCAACCAAGGTACGTGCCCTTAGCAGGAACTGAACCTGGGTCTCTCTGGACCGCAGGCCGATGCTCTAACCACTGAGCAAACCGGCCAGGGCCACACTTTAATATATTTCCAAATATCTTTTTTATTTTGAAGCCATAATATATAATTATATATATATAATTGTTATTAATATAAATCAGTGGTTTTTAATAAAGTTCCTCATGTTGTGGTGACCCCCAACCATAAAATTATTTTCGTTGCTACTTCATAACTGTAATTTTGCTACTGTTATGTCTTAGGCAACCCCTGTGAAAGGGTCATTTGACACCCAAAGGGGTCGTGACCCACAGGTTGAGAACTGCTGATGTAAATGCTAGCCTGGCCAGTGTGGCTCAGTGATTGAGTATGGACCCATGCACCAAGAGGTCACCAATTCATTTCCAGGTTGGGGTATATGCCCAGGTTGTGTGCCTGATCCCCAGTGGGGGGCATGCAGGAGGCAGCCAATCAATTTTCTCTCTCATCGATGTTTCTCTCTCTCTCTCTCCCTCTCCCTTCCTCTCTCTCTAAAAATCTATAAAAAATTTTTTAAAAAATATTTATTTGCCTGGATTTGCAGAGATGAATTCATGTTCTTTCTCATCTATGTTTCTCTCTCCCTCTCCCTTCTTCTCTAAAATCAATAGAGAAAAAAAAAATCTTTAATGTAAATGCTATTATTTTTAACATATTTTCTAACTGTTGTTGATGTGTTGAAATACAATTGCTTTTTATATACAATTGACCCTTGAACAACACAGAGGTTTTGGGTGCCGATATCAAACAGTTGGCAATCAGTGCGTAAATTTTGACTCCTCAGAAACGCAACCACAATGAGCTCTTCGCACATGCCATCCGACCAGCCCTGGGTCGGCACAGTCCTTTCAACCTGTGGTTTTGAGAGCGGTATTGGGAAACCGCAGTCGGAAATGGGAAAACAGTGTTCCATCTGTGGTTGGTCAACTCTATGGATGTACATCTGCAAACACAAAGTGCTGACTGCTATTTATTTTTTTAAATTTTCATGTAAGTGGACCCACACAATTTTTTCCACTTAAATTCTTATTTATTGATTTTTCTTGTCTTACTGTGTTGGGTAGAATATCAGGGACACTTTAACAAGAGTGATGGCAGGTGATTTTGTTTTGATCTTAATCACAAGTAAAAACTTTCAATGTGTCTCCATCAAGTAGGATCTTTGCTTTCAAATTTTTTGTGAATGCCCTTTATCAGTTTATAGGAGTTTCCTTATATTTTCACTTTGTCAATAGTTTGCGTTATGACTCGATGCTAAAAGCTCTCAAGTGCTTTCCCAGCATCTATGGAGTTGATCATGTAAGTTCTTCCTCTAACTTATTGATATGGTACTTGCCTAATTTATTTCCTAATATTATGCCAACTTTTCATTCGTGGGATAAATACTTCTTGCTTGTAAAATATTAACCATTTTGAACATTGTTGAATTGTTAATAATTAATTCATATAGGCCTATACTTTTTCTTTCTTACATTGTCATTGGAATTTCATACCAAAATTATGTTATCTTCATAAAATGAGTTCCAGAGTATTCCTATTTGAAAATATTTTTTCAAGAAGTGATGTCGGTATCATGGAGAGAGAAGGTCCCTTGATTTGTCCACTTAAAGTTATGTCAGACAACTATAAACCTACAAAAAATCCCCGCTCAGTACACAAACTTGTGTATGAAGATGTGGGGATGTGGGTGCCCTGGGATGAGCAGGGGAGGGGGGGGGAGCAGGACGGGGTCACAGACCCACCCCGTGGTGTGGCAGCTGCCATGGCTAGGGAAGACAAACTGTGACACAGGAGCCCACTTCGTCTTCCCTCCCAGCACCCACTCGCTCTAAGGTGAGGAGTTAGCAGTGGAGATGTGAGGACGCAAGTCCTACTTGGAAGCCTGAAGAAACATTCAGGGGCAAAAGCAACATTCCTGCCTGAGTAACTGGCACATTGTGGCTAAACTGGGACAAAACTCAGCACAGCATGTGGCAGCCGGGAACTAGCAACCCCCATTACCAGCAAGAGGGCAAAGCCACAGATCTGCTACCCCTCCTCCTGCCCACCCCTCCACGCCACCACAGCAGAGCCGGGAGAGGAACAGAGACCACTCTGACAGCACAGCACAGCTGGAGCCCTGGGGACAGGAGGCAGTGCCAGGAACGCGCAGGCCAGGCCCACATCACGGCGAGGTGGCCCCAGGCAGGCTGCCTTGGTAACAGAGAGGATGCCCATCTCCTCAGAGAGCACAGGGCATTTCCTGTGAGGGAGGTAACCCTGACCCTCTGAGATCCTGGAACTACCTGTAGGGCAGATAAGAGAAAATAAAAACTTGCACTAGACCACAATCTACTGGAAGAAAACAGGAAGACCTCTGCTTATCAACCTGCTGAATTGCTAAAAGCAAAAAAGTACCTAAAATTTTTTTCAATTCCCTTAATGCCAAGGCAGAGCTATAATTCCTTAAGTGCCATGAATAACCGAGGTAACAAGGTAGCTGAGAAAGAAAATAAAATCTCTAGAAACCAAACTCAAAGATATGGAAGACTGTGTTTTAAATGACAGAAAATTCAAGATTGCAGTTTTGAAAAAACTCAATGAGATACAAGAAAACTCAAAAGGCAGTTCACTGACCTCAGGAGTAAAATCAACAAACAAAAGGAGCCCATCACCAAGGAGGCTGAAACTATAAACAAGAACCAAACAGAAATTCTGAGGCTGGAGAGCTCAATAAATGAGATGAAGAATACATTAGAGGCCATGGAAAAAAGAGAAGAGCAGATAGAAAAGACAATTAGTGAGCTTGCAGATAGAAATTTAGAAATGACCCAGAAGAGAGAGAATTGAGAATTTTAAAAAATCAGAGAACTATCTGATCGCATTAGAAAGAACAATATAGAATAACTGGTGTACACCAGAAGGAAAAGAGAAGGAGAAAAAATAGAAAGCCTATTCAAACAAATAATCAATAAGAACTTCCCAAACCTATGGAAAAAGCTCGACCTTCAAATTCAAGAAGCTGGAATAATATTTCATTATCTCAATACAAAAAGACTTTCCTAGGAGCCTGCTGATGAGTCACACTGATAGTGAACATTCTCGCCATTCATTCAATCAAACTAGCCCCTCTTACATCATGGTGGCATATGTCCACATGAGAAACATTCAAACCTGTGAAGAATTTTGTGAGTCTATTTGTGCCAAACTATTGCCAATTGCTGGGCACCAAATGTCAAAGGTCTGAGATAATGCTCCAGAGAATGGTAGTTTTGTCCCTTATTTTATACATTACAATGAAAAAAAGATATGTAAGTGGGTTACATGAATCCACTGGTGACAGATTAGGGAGTGGGAGAAAGCAAAGCAGGGAAACCTCTGGGATTGGATGGAAAGTCAAGTGATAGACACATCCCTCTTTTACATAGGTGGATACAGGGCAGTTAACAGTCAGCAGTGAGCTCAGTAACAATGAGAGGATTAGTGGTCCCTGCAGAGAGGTGCCTGTGCTTTGAGGGGTCCAGAAAAAGGAAGATTACTTTGACATTCCAAAGATATGTTATTGTAGATGCAAAAAGACAACAGCCAGGCTCAGTGAAGGTAAAGACTGACCTTTGTCAGGGAAGAAGCCGGCCTAGGACACAACTACCTGACATAAACTGCTTTTAGTTAAAAAGTTCAAATTTCAAACCATACTTTGTGGTTACTTTAGGTCACTGAGTTTGCAAGGACACCACACAGACCTTCCCTGAGCTTGTCAGGTTAGTATGTGGCCCCTCATCTACACAACCCCCTTTTGGTCAATAATCAATGCAAAGGATACACTGATGACCAAAGTTCTGTTTGGATGACAAGGTTCCACGGTGCTAGGAAGGCTCACTCCTGGAAGTCTCGGTGCTGGTGCCTGTCTTGCTAAACAGGGTGGACCACTGAGGATGGGCAAGACCGTAACTTTAGATGGCATTCACCATCAAATTATTATTATTGTTCAAAATAAAAAGGCAGGCCAATGGGAGGTAGTCAGATTCTGTATGCCCTTGTTAAAAATATTCTGGAATATTTCTAATTTTTGAGCCACGATGATTCGAATCTTTTTGCTGCTGGTCTTAAGTTGTATTTGTTTTTTATGCATTTAGCATAACATTTATATACCGGGAATAAATGCAACAGTAACACCAATTAGGAACATAAAATGTCTATTACTATACAAGAAAAAGTTTCGGGGGAACAAGCATCCCAGCCAAATGAAAAAGGCCTTTACATGTATTATCATAGTTTTTTATTAAGCTAATTATATGTTTTTCTTTTTTATCCACTGTCACTTGTACCTTATGATATGTTTGGCCAGGTTAATTAAAACTCTGTACTACTTCATTATCGTAACTGACAATCAGAATATCATTGTCTAGTAGGGGGAAAAATTAGCAGATACCCAACTTAAAATGTTCATGTATATAATAAGGGAGGGGGTCTCGGGAGACAGATATTGTTTTCATGAGGAAAAGATTATTAAGGAAGATAATAACAATATAAAAATAACTTTATGTGCATTTACTTAATAACAATTAGGTGATATAAGAATAAGGTTTGAGCAGCATCAGTTTGTTAGCACACGGACCTTGGCCTGTGGGGTAGCTGTCTGCCTCCGTGGTGGAGGCTTCTCATCCCTGAGAAGTCCTTGATCTCTGCTGTAGACAGACGTCAGAATCAGAGACCAGGACAGATGTCCATCTGCAGTTAGACGTCTGATAAGGTCAAGTCCCTTCCAACACTGTTGAACAGAATCTTTAATTAATGTCTTTCCCAATGGACAAAAATTTTCTGATGGTAAGTCATGGTCTTTGAAGTCTGCCCCCTGGGAGCACACTGTGAAATCATGTCACTAATTTTTCAGTCCCTTTAACCTTGTTAATGAGCCACTGATAATAATGCAGAATGTCTCTTTTTAGTTTTTCTTATATTTGGAAAACAGGGAGATTTAAAAATCAACAATACTTAAAAGATTCATAGGAATAATGATTATTCTCAGTTAATTTAGTCTCATAGCCAATTTTTGTTTACTCTGCTTATTTGCCAGTATTTTCACGAACTGTTATTCCTTAGAGTTCTATAAATCTTCATCCAGTTCAAAGATATGACCTGCTTAGAAACCTGTAATTTAGAGTAAGTCAGAGTCCTTTTCAGGAATTTTTCTAAAGATGTCACATATCTGCATGAGAGTGAAACAATAACTATCTATAAATGACAGAACTTAAAGTGACAAGGTTATAGATTTGATTATAGTGCAATTGATAAAAAAATTTTGCTTTTTTATAAAATATAACATCTGTAAGACAACAGTTTCTTGGTAAATAATAATTATTGTTAAATGACATAGAGAATAACATAAAGTATGTATATATGCATATTTGGACTCAATACACAATTTCAATATATAAAGAACAAGTAATATGCAAGATTTTAAAATGTTTCACATAGCTTATCAGAAGTGTGCACTGAGCATTGGAATTAATTCATAAACTTCCAATGTGTGGACCACAGACACTCAGGTACCATGCCGGACACCCCCACTGGGAACCATTACCTTTAGCTTGCCTGGTGCCACCGACAAGACACCTGCTATCCCTGGGAGCGCCCTGTTTGACCTTGGCTTTGAATCTTGCCAAGTTCCTCCCTAGTGCAGACTGAAATCTTTAGAATATCCATTAAAAATATGTATTTAAATAGAACAGCTGTTATTATTTTTTTTATTTGATAAAGCTTACCATGTAATTTCAAGCATATTAAATAGGATTAGTTTAAAAACATTTATTTTATAAGGAGAATAAATCCTTGAGGTGTTCCAGTGCCCACTGGAATAACTCAAAGTCACCTCTCAGTTAAAAGTTCTCTTAAAATTTAAACTTTGGGAAGGTTGTCAAACATTCTTAGTCAAAAGATTATATCATAAACTCTCTGTAAATCTAGGTAAAACAAACACATATTTTATGGTAATAACTCTAACAGACATAATTAAACATGAACCAATTTTAATATTAAATATTGTGTCCAGACCATAGGAACCTGCTAAACCTGTATAAGTGTTTACTCTCTTTAGGTCAATAAAATATCAGCCCTTAGTAATGCCATTTTGAGTAACACCACATATCATACACAGACAAACACATAAAGACCATACACATGAAGACTAAACACATAAAGATCATACACATATTCTGAATTACTCGTTTTTGCACAGAAGATGCAAGATTTTTTTCATTTGCTTTTGACAACCTTGAAGAAGACCATAAAAGGGGAGGGAAGTTCCTAAATACCAAGCAGAAAGACCTGTTGAAACTCTCAATAAAAAAAACCTCTAGCCACAGAAAAAGAAATGGCAGCAGAGTTAATGGAACCTACAAGTCTGTCTCCCAGAACCAAACCGGAATTACAACTAAAATAAAAACAAATTATCAGGAAACACCACCTAAAGAACAGCTGGACAGAACCACTACACCCAGGGACACCAAATCGAGCCTGGTGGGAATTGCAGAGGCATGCGGGCACGGACTGGGAGTCTGCGGGGAGTTGTATTAGCAGTGTGTGCTTCCCACTGAGAAAGCAGAGGTTTTTTTAAAAAAAGAAAAGCACCAAGCCAGCTACAGCCACTCACCTTGGGCCTGGACAGAGCGGGAGGGGACTGGTCTGAAACTGAGTGGAAAGAAGACTCCGAGATCCAGAGGGGTGGACACAGGGGGTTCTGTGTGGGATCACTCCCTTTTAGGATGATACCCATACTACTCAAAGAGCCCCTTCTCAGAGCCCTGTGGAGAAGCAACAGCCCCTCCTGCAGGACTTCAACACCACCAGGCCAGACCAGAGAAATGCAAATTAAGGCTCCTTAACATCTCAATTTAATAAGCTAGTAAGGGCCTCACTGGCAAATCAGCTATAGCCTCTCACCTTATTCTCTGGCTGAGGGAGGGCGGACTGGACTGGAACTGAATGGAGAAAGTCCAGAACTGTTGGCTCGGGAGGGGTGGACGCCGGGAGTTCGGTGCTGGGTCGCTACCACTCAGGACAGTGGCCATCTTACTCAAAGAGCCCCTTCCTAGAACTCTGGGGAGAAGCAAAGGACCCTCCCACAGGAATTCAATACCACCAGGCCAGGCAGGGGAAATGCAAATTGAGGTTCATTAACATCTCAACTGAATAAGTTAGCAAGAGCCACCCGAGGCTCATCAAACAACTGAAAATAATGGCCTCCAGGCAAATAGCTAGAGGATAACCGACCCTTTCCTTAGCTTGCAAAACTACACAGGAAAGTAAGACTTGACACTCATCCAAGCCCAGTAGAGAGAGCTACAATCAGCAGAACACCAACAACCACAGGGAAAATTTGGCAGGCTCCAAAACTGACTGAGAAAGCCAAAATGGTGAAACAAAGAAACAAATCCCAAATGGAAGAACAAGACAATTCTGCAGGAGAAGAAATGAATGACATAGAATTAGGCAAGATGTAAGAGGGAGAGTTCAGAGCAATAATCAGGAACAAGTGCAACAACAGCATGAGTAAAGAGCTCAGTAGCATGAGTAAAGATATAGAAACACTGAAAACCAACCAATTGGAAATGAATAATGACATAGCAGAAATAAAGAACATATTGGAAGAAATAACCTGCAGAGTACACAAAGCCGAGGACCGGATCAGTAAATTAGAAGACAGGGTAGCCCTGGCCGGTTTGGCTCAGTGGTTATAGCATTGGCCTGTGGTCTGGAGAGACCCGGGTTTGGTTCCCGCTAAGGGCATGTACCTTGGCTGCAGTTTGTCTCCGGCCTTGGTTGGGTTGTGCAGGTGGCAGCCACTCGATGTGTGCCTTTCACATTGATGTCTCTCTCTCTCTCTCTCCGTCTCTCTCTATCCCACTCTATCTGAACAAAAAATGTGAAAATGTCCTTGGTTGAGGATAAAAAAAAAAAGACAGGGTAGAAAAAAATCACTCAATCAGAGAAACAAAAAGAAAAATCAATTAAAAAACAGGAGGACAGCCTAAGAGAACTGTGGGACAACATAAAGCATGAGAACATACACATCATAGGTGTGCCAGAAGAAGAAGAACATAAGCAAGGGCTAGAGAATATATTTGAAGAAATAGTGACAGAAAACTTCCCTAGCTTGGTGAAGGAAAAAGATATACAAGTCCAAGAAGCACAGAGAGTCACAAGTAAGAAGAACCCAAACAGGCCCACACAAAGACTCATAATAATTAAAATGCCAAAAATTAAAGACAAAGAGAGAATCCTAAAGACAGCAAGAGATAAGCAACAGGTTACCTAGGAAGAAACCACCATAAAGCTATCAGCTGACTTCTCAACAGAAACACTACTGACCAGAAAGGAATGGCATGAAGTAATCAAGGTAATGAAAAAAAAGGGTCAGAACCCAAGACTACTCTATCCAGCAAGGCTATCATTCAAAATAAAAGTTGAAATAAAAAGCTTCCCAGACAAAAAAAAAAATTAATAAACTTCTGGAGGCCTTCAAAGGAGAAATTGACAACAATACAATCATAGCAGGGGACTTCAACACCCCTCTGACATCAGTGTATAGATCTTCTAGACAAACAATTAGCAAGGAAATAGAGACTCTAAAGGAAGCACTAGACATTAATAGACATTAAAAGACATCCACAGAGAATTACACCCCAAAACTGCAGAATTCACATTCTTCCCAAGTGCACATGGGACAATCTCACAGATAGAGCACATGTTAGGACACAAACTAAGTCCCTACAAGTTCAAGAAGATTGAAATCATATAAAGCACCTTCTCAGATCACAATGGCATGAAACTAGAAATCAATTGCAACAAGAACATGCAAAAACATTCAAACACATGGAGGCTAAATGTATTGTTATTAAACAACAAATGAGTTATCAAGGAGATCAAGAAAAAATTAAAAACTTTCTGGAAACCAATGAAAATGAACACACAACAACACAAAATCTATGGGATGCAGCGAAAACAGTCCTGAGAGGAAAGTTCATAGCACTATAGGCCTACCTCAAGAAACAAGAAAATTTCTAATTGACTATCTAACCTCACTACTTAAAGAACCATAAAGTAAACAAAAATAAAAACCAAGAGCAAGAAGAAGGAAAGAAATAGTTAAGGTCAGAGCAGAAAGAAACAACATAGAAACTAAAAAAAAAAAAACAATTCGAAAGATCAATGAAACAAAGAGCTGGTTCTTTGAAAAGATAAACAAGATTGATGGACCCTTAGCTAGACTCATCAAGAAAGGAAAAGAGAGGACCCAAATACACAAAATCAGAAATGCAAGAGGAGAAGTAACAACTGACATCACAGAAATACAAAGGATCATTAAAAAATATTATGAACAATTATACGCCAACATATTGGACAATCTAGACAAAATGGACAAATTTCTAGAAACACACACTCTCCCAAAACTGAACCGGGAAGAGATAGAAAACTTGAACACACCAATAACAATTAAGGAAATTGAAGATGTAATCAAGACACTCCCAGCAAACAAAAAGCCAGGCCTGGACAGCTTTATGGGGAAGTTTTACCAAACATTCAAAGAAGATCTAACACCCATTCTCCTCAAACTATTCCAAAAAATCCAAGAAAAAGGAAGACTTCCAAGACTTATAAAGCCAGCATAATTCTAATTCCAAAACTAGATAAGGACACTACAAAGAAAGAAAACTATAGGCCAATATACTAATGAACATAGATGCCAAAGTCCTTAACAAAATATTAGCAAATCAAATCTAGCAATACACCAAAGAAATTATTCACCATGACCAAGTGAGAATGATCCCAGAGATGCAAGGCTGGTACAATATTTACAAATCAATAAATGTGATACACCACATAAACAAAATGAAAGATAAAAGCCATATGATCACATCAATAGAAGCTGAAAAAGCCTTTGACAAAATCCAGCACCCATTTCTGATAAAAAACGCTCAGCAATGTGGGAATAGAGGGATCATATATTGACGTAAAAAAGGCCATATATGAAAAACCTACAGCCAATATCATCCTCAGTGGGCAAAAACTAAAAGCATTTTCCTTAAGAACAAGACAGGGATGCCCACTTTTCCACTCTTATTTAACACAGTACTGGAAGTCTTAGCCACAGCAATCAGACGAGAAGAAAAAATAATGAGGATACAAATTGGGAAAGAGGAAGTAAAAGTGTCATCATTTGTAGATGACATGATATTGCACATACAAAAACCCTAAAGATTCCATCAAAAACCTACTAGAGCTAATAAATAAATTTGGCAAAGTAGCAGAATATAAAATTAACATCAAGAAATCAACAGCATTCTTATACACAAACAATGGACTCACAGAAAGAGAAACTAAAATAACAATCTCATTTACCATTTACCATTGGCAAAAAATAACAATCTCATTTACCATTGACAAAAAAACTAAGAAACCTAGGAATAAATTTACCCAAAGAAGGACCTCTTCTCAGAAAACTATTGGACATTGAAAAAAGAAACAAAGGAAGATATCGAAAAGTGGAAGTATATACCTTGTACATGGATTGGAAGAATCACAGCATTAAAATGTCCATTCTACCCAAAGCAATCTATAGATTCAGTGCAATCCCCATTAAAATACCAACATCATATTTCATAAAACTAGATAAAATTCTCCAAAAGTTTATATGGATCCAAAAAAGATCTTGAATAGCCACAGCAATCTTGAAAAAGAAGAACAAAGTAAAAGGGATCACAATACCGGATATTAGGTTATACTACAAAGCCAGTGTAATCAAAACAGCCTGGTACTGACATAAGAACAGGCATATAGATCAACGAAGCAAGACAGAGAACTCAAAAGTTGACCAAAGACATTATGCTCAATTAATATTTGACAAAGGTGGCAAGAGCACACAATGAAGTAAAGACAGCTTCTTTAATAAATGGTGTTGGAAAAATTGGATAACTACATGCAAAAAAAAAATGAAGTTAGACCACCAACTTACACCATACATGAGGATAAACACAAAATGGATAAAAAACTTTAATGTAACTCGTGAATCCATAAAAATCCTAGAAGAAAATGTAGGCAACAAAATTTCAGACATCACAAACAGCAGAATTTTCACTGATACAATGCCTAAGACAAGAGAAACAAAGGAGAAAATGAACACATGGGAGTACCTCAAACTCAAAAGCTTCTGCACAGCAAAACATACAATCATCAAAATGGAAAGGCTACCCACTGTATGGGAGAGCATAATTGCCAATGATATATCAGATAAGGGGTTAATTTCCAATATATATAGAGTGCTCATGCAACTCCACAAAGGGAAGACAAAGAACCCAATTTAAAAATGGGCAGAGAAACTAAAAGACACCTCCCGAAACAGAACATACAAATGGCCAAGAGACATATGAAGATCATCAGAGAGATGCAAATTAAAACAACTATGAGGTATCACCTCACACCTCTC
Organism: Molossus molossus; assembly: GCF_014108415.1. Classification (NCBI taxonomy): domain Eukaryota; kingdom Metazoa; phylum Chordata; class Mammalia; order Chiroptera; family Molossidae; genus Molossus; species Molossus molossus. Next base: position 899,122 of record NW_023425358.1, read on the forward strand.
AGAATGGCCGCCATCAACAAATCATCAAACAAGTGTTGGCGAGGGTGTGGAGAAAAGGGGACTCTAGTGCTCTGCTGGTGGGAATGCAGACTGGTGCAGCCACTATGGATAACAATATGGTATTACCTCAAAAAATTAAAAATTGAACTTCCATGTGACCCAGTGATCCCACTTCTAGAAATATACCCTAAGAAGCCTGAAACACCAATCAGAAAGACTATATGTACCCCCATGTTCATAGCAGCACTATTTACAATAGCTAAGATCTGGAAACAGCCCAAATGTCCATCAGTAGACGAATGGATAAAAAAGCCGTGGTGCATATACACAATGGAGTACTATGCAGCTGTAAGAAAGAAAGATCTCTTATCCTTTGAGACGACATGGAGGGACCTGGAAAGTATTATTTTCAGTGAAACAAGCCAAACAGAGAAAGTCAAGTATCATATGATCTCACTTATTTGTGGAATATAATGAACATAACAGTCTGAGGAATGGGGTAGTCCCAGAGACGTGGAAGTGGGGTACAGACCGACAATCCCCAGAAGAGGGGGTGGTAGGGGAGAGATAAACCACAGAACTTATATGCATATGTGCATGAACAATGGACATGGACAACCAAGCTTGGGACAGGGTAGGGATGGGAGGGGTAGGGGGGAATCAGTGGGGGGAAAGGAGAAACATCTGTAACAAAAATAAATAAATTAAATAAATAAATATAATAAAAAAATAAAAGATGGCCCAGATAGGATTTGGTGAGCTTTGAATTTCTAGAGCCACACCTATGGCCCTGTAAGGACTGCATTATAAAACAAGGACATTATTATTCATTTATTTGTTTATTTATTTAAATACCTCAACAACAGACTCAACAAATCCAGTCACCCATTTCTGGACTGTCTCTTCCCATGTGGGTATGTTTTTCTAGTTTGCAGACAGCACAGAGTTTAGGGTCACTTCTGAGAGCCATGAAGTCTTGGATATACAGGACCTTTGTCCCTTTCCCTTGGGAATGATAAAACAGGTTTAGCTGTAACATTAGCTAAATAGTTTCCTTTTGCTTCCATGGTAGCAGCTTTAGAATGTTCTGGAACTTTGATAATTGCCAATTGATTAAATTTTTGTGTTTTACATCCAATAGTTCTGCAACCTATTTTCCATTCTTTATGGGCTGCCTTAGGAAATACGGAAGACTTGCTGCTTCCAGAACTTTCTAAAGTTGCCAGTTATATCAAAGGCATAATCACTATCAGTGTAAATACTGCTTATCTGATCTTTGCCCAATCGACAAGCCTGAATTAGAATTAGGCCTGTTGGGCATATTATATTTAGGTAGATAAGAACCTCCAATTATGTCCACTGGAAGTTTTCGCATATCCAGTGTGATAACATTCCTGATTATCCTTTAAAGATCCATCTGTGAATCAAATTAAGTCAGCATTATTAAGGAGTTTCCTATGAACCATTCCTAGGGATAAATTGTTGAGTCAGCAAAAGGCAATCATGGATGTCTTTATCCAGTAAAGTAAGTAGCAACGTGGCTGGGATAAGACTGTTGTATCCAGTTTAAGTGCAATTAGCTACAGAAGGCAAGAGCCAATCAGCTGACCAGTGGTCGAATGTGCTGAGAACTCAGTGGAGATTTAATAGAGTGAGGAACATAAACAAAGGAGAGCCCATAACTCCCTTTTGTTTGTTTGCATAATATGTTTATAGCAGAAATGGTTGTCATGCAGGGAGGGAGCCCTTTGGCTACCAACTCTAGTTGCTGACTACAATAACCTATAGGTCAATTTTTGAGTTTACATTTCTATAATTAAGGTGTCCCAGAGTGAAAGATTTAGATAATTCTTCAGAGACTTTATAGCTTGTTTTATTTCCAGGTTTTACTGAATTGTATCAAGTCGATTTAATTTTAATAAGACATAACAGAGGCTGGGGCATTAATAAAAAATTTGGAACCCAATTATGAAGATATTCAGTTAAACCCAGGTATCCTCTAAGATGCTTTATTATTTTTTGTTTGTTTTTGAAGAGGAAAAGAGGGATTCCTCTGGGTTTTTCTTTTTCAGGGTTAATTAGTAGCCAAACTTTAGATATCAGACTAAAGTGTTTTACTGGAGTCAGAACTTATTCTCTGATATCCATGCCCCTGTAGAACAAGCTATTGTAATAGGTATATTGTGTCCTTTTGGGAGTCTAGCAATTTCTAGAGCATAAAACAAAATCACCCACATGTAGTATTAGAGTGGAATATCTAGGAAATTTAACATTATTTAAATTAGCTTTTAGTTTCTAAGCAATAGGTGGGACTCCTAGTATACCCCTGGGACATACTGACAAGTAAACTTGTAATTTTCCCAGGTTAGAGTAAAGATGTATTGGCTGTCTTTTTCTACTGGAATGCTGAAAAAGGCACTATATAAATATATTATTGAAAGATATTGAGTCACAGGAATGGCTGAGAAGGTGTGTGAATTTGCAACCACAGGATGTCTGGGAATAACTAGTTTATTTATAGCTCCGAGATTGTGTATAAACCTCCATTTTTACTATTTGGTTTCTTATTGGGAGACTTACAGGACCTTGCACAAAGAATTATAAGCTCCCTCTTTTCCTGGTAATTTTAATTTCCTCTAAACTATTAATAAGGAGAAGGGGAGATGCCTTCTTAGTCCTCAGAACAGCCCTATGCTTGTTTCTGTTTTTCTAAATCCCATTTCAGTTTCCTATAATCCTTATGGTGGGCGGACTTCTCTACAGGAGATTTCTTGCAATCCTTATTTAGCAATTCTGTTGCTTCTGCTCCCAGAAACCAGTTAATTGAAATCGGTGAGAATGGCCAGGGTTACATGTTCCAACAGTTAAATTTCTTGGTGAATCTATCCGGTTCCTGGATAAAATTGGGAACAACTGTCTGTTCCTCTCTGGCTGAGACAAACTTTTCTCCAAAAGGAGCTGTTAGAATTCCTGTTTTCATTTTCTCTTGAGTCAGAAAGGAGTGGTAGTGAAGGAGACAGGGGAGAAAGAAGGAAGGGGAAGGGCCAGTCCAGAGACAGGAAGGACCAGGAAGTTCAGAGACAAAGGATGTAGTGCAGGAGGATAGAAGGGGGAGGAATGGGGTGTAGGCATTTACTAGCTTCAGCGTAGATCAGAAACAGTCTCTAAAACTTATTAATTTCTTTAAGAATTTATCTGTGCTTCTCCTTAGAAGCTTCTAATTTCCATATCAAGATATGCTTCCCATTCATTCATTCCGTTTAATTTTAGAGCCAGCATTTTTCTAATTTTTGCACGCAAAAGAATTAATTTAGGTACCTGGACAATTGCATTTTGGCCATTTACAGTTGATATCATTTCCAGTTATATCTTCTCATTTCTGTAAATCACTTGTAAGTAGGGTCTTCCTATCAGGAGTATTCATGAGGGCTGGGGTCTGGGGCTTTCTGGCCTTGGAGGCACTACTTACCATGTCAATTCAGGGGCATTTTAAAATCTGTAGAGTCTATGCAAAATCTAGGGGTGTTATGTAGTGGGTCGAAGTGTGCTGCTTATGGGTTGAGCTCCAGGAGGCTCTCACCCCTCCATTCAACACTCTGAAGGGTTTGTTTTTCTCCAAAACAACTACAAGGGCTCAAGGGGGCAGATTGACCAAACCTTATGGGCACTTCCCCTGGAGGAGCCGGTCAGTTAATTACAGTTAAGCTGGAATTCCCCATGGGGATCCTGTATGTCATGAGGAATGACCTCTGACAAAGATTCTCCGTTGCCTATGAACAGCCAGATGCAGGCTGGAGGAGGCCTTGCCCCTTACCTTCGAATCCGAGTGAGTTCAGCTCTCCTTTACACAGCAAAGGATTTTTGCTCGGACTCTCAGAAAGCTATTCCAACTGAAAAGCAGAAATCAAAACCAGCTACCCATTTTCCTTCTGTCTCTCCTTAGCCTGGGTCTTGTCTACCCTTAACCCCGAGGATTAAAAAATACAGCTCAAATAAAGTGAGACCTTCTACCACAGGCAGGGAAGGTCCTGGATCCAAGTGATAACTCACTCAAGGTCATGTGACAGGTGGGGAGCCCGCGGGCTCATTGGGCCCTTTGCTGGATCCTAGCACCAGGTCCGGGTCCACAGGGTGCTCCTGGGTGAGCTTCTCTGGGTCCCTGCTGCACCATGCCAAGTAAACGTAAGAAACATTCAAACCTGTAAAAGAACTTTGTGTATGTATTTGAGCCAAAACCGTCAATTGTCAAAAAGCAAAATCTCAATGGATTGAGATAATGCTCCAGAGAAGGGTGGTTTTGCATCTTATTTTATACATTACTATCAAAAGAGGAGACTTAAGTGGGTTACATGAAATCCACTGGTGACATATGGGAGTGGGAGAAAGCAAAGCAGGGAAACCTCTGGCATTGGATGGAAAGTGAAATGATAGACACATGCTCCCTTTACTAGGGGGTGCAGGACAGTTAACACGCCACAGTGAACTCAGTAAAGGTGAGGGGATTTATAGAGAGGTGCCTGTGCTTTGAGGGGTCCCAAGAAAGGAAAAAGACTTTGACATGCAAAGGTATGTCAGCGTAGATGCATAAGACCGTAGACAGGCTGGGTTAAGGTAAAGCTTGACCTTTGTCAGGGAAGATGCCGGCCTAGGACATGACTACCTGCCATAAACTGCTTTTAATTAAAACATTTTCACCTCCGGCTGTCCTTCCTGGTGACCTTGGGTCGGACTTTGCACGGCTGTCGGGCAGGCCTCCTCTGAGCTATGGGGTCAGCATGTGACCCCATTCCTGCCCCATGTTGAAAAGGTTTCTGTTCTCTAAACGCTGTGTGAGCTGGCTCAGGTGGACTCCGCCACCCCACGCTACTGCAAAGGGCAGCCCGGCTGCAGGAACAGTAACACTAGCAGCTGTCCGGCAGGAAGACCGAGCCTCCCCCACGTTGGAGGGGAAAAGCCGGACAGGCACCTCCGAGGAACGTCATCCGTGTCCCGAGGCAGCGCGTCGTGGCTCGGCCCGGTTCCACAACACGGCAAACCTGCTCCTCGGAGACCCGCACGGAAGCCCGAGTCAGCTAAACAGCCAGAAACCCAGCACCTGCGAGTCCTCACGCACCCGCGACCGGAGTAGCGTCAGGCCCCGCCCTCCTTCCGTCAGAGTGAGGGGGCGGGGTGCGGTCGAATCGCGCGTTCCGACGTCATATCAGCTTATGGTGCTGGCCTCTGACTGGCTGGCGGCTCCACGGCGCGGAGGGCCTGGCTCCGCCCCCCTGGCCGCGCCTGCTGGGCTGAACCGCAGGGCGCGGCGCCAGTGCACGCGGAGGAGCGGCGCGCGCGGAGCCAGAGCGCGCGGAGGCTGCAGCGGATCGCGGCGCCGCACTAGGTAGGGGCGCGGGGGGCGGACTGACCCGGGCAGGGGAGAGCGGGGCGCCTGGCTACTTGTTCCCCAGCCGGGCAGTCCCTGGGCGGATGGGATGAGCCTGCCCCTGGGACCGCTGCCCCCGCTGCTAGCGGAAACGGGCAGGTAGGTGGACATCCCGGAGCGCGGCCGCGAGGGCTGCGATGGGCGCGGGCTGGCGCTGAGCACGCCCGCCGGCCCGGCCGCGGGGAGGAGGTGGCGCCGAGACCCAGTCCGGGGCCCCTGCCTGGCGGCAGAGGTGGGTCCGGGCGCGGAGGCCTGGGCGTGGTGCGGACCGACGGACGGGCGTGGGAACGCGCAGGGCTCGGTGGTGCGCGGAGCCCTGGTCCCCGGACGGCGGGCCGCGGCACGCTGTGCCTTACCTGGACGCGGACGTCCCTCCCCTCTGGCAGGGATGCTTGCTCCCGTCTTTTAGGGAGCAAAGGACTCAGACTGACAAACTAGTCATCATCTGTGGCTTCTTGACCGCTTGGTTGCCAGCCCCAATGACAGCATCTTAATTAGACGGGGCGAGGCGGGGGGCAACAGGCCAGCGTTGGAGGAGATCGGAAGACTAGGGAAAGAAGCGCCGTGTTAGCGCCCTCGAAGGAGAAGCACGTCCGCTAGCGTTCCTGTGTAACAGCAGAGTGAACTGGGCGGCTGTACCGGAGAAGTTACCTGGGTAGGTCATTTCCGAAGTGCGAAGTTGGTGGTGGCTGGGTATTTTCAGCCAAAACCTGATACAGCTGACTAAAATGTATATGACCTTCCTTCCTTTCTTTTTTTTTTTTTTTTTTTTTAATCAACGTATCCTCAGATGAGGATTAACAACAAAAACAAAAGTGTAAATTAATTAAAATCTACTTATAAAAATACCAAATCTCAAACGGGGGCAAAATTTAAGGCTAAGAGATACGTTTTTTTTATCTTTATTGTTGAAAGTATTACAAATGTTCCCCTCCTTTTCCCCCTATTGACCCCCTCCTTCCTGCTTCCATCCCCAACTCCTGCTTTCTCAAACTGTTGTCTGTGTCCATTGGTTTTGTATATATGCATAAAATTCTCTCCTTTATCTCTTCCCAACCCCCCCCCCCATCCTCTGAGGTTTGTCACTCTGTTCCCTATTTCCTTATCTCTGGATCTATTTTGTTCATCCGTTTATTTTGTTCATTATATTCCACAAATAAGTGAGATCATCTGGTATTTGTCTTTCTTTGATTGGCTTATTTCACTTACCATAATACTCTCCAAAACCCTCCATGTCCTCTCAAAAGATAAGAGATCTTTCTTACGGTTGCATAGTGTTCCATTGTGTAAATGTACCACACCTTTTTTATCCACTCATGTACTGATGGACACTTGGGCTGTTACCAGATCATAGCAACTGTAAATAGTGCTGCTATGAACATAGGGGTGCATATATTCTTTCTGATTGGTGTTTCAGACTTCTTAGGATATATTCCTAGAAGTGGGATCACTGGGTCAAATGGCAACTCAAATTTTAAATTTTTGAGGAAACACCATATTGTTTTCCACAGTAGCTGCACCAGTCTGCATTCCCACCAGCAGTGTCCTAGAGTCCCCTTTTCTCCACACCCTCACCGACACTTGTTGTTTGAGGATTTGTTGATGGCAGTCATTCTGGTCTGTGTGAGGTAATACTTCATAGTCGTTTTAAATTGCATCTCTCTGATGATTAGTGACGTTGAGCATTTTTTTGTATGTCTCTTGACCATTTTTATGTCCTGTTTGGAGAAGTGTCTATTCAGGTCCCCTGCACGTTTTTAATTGGATTGTTTTCCTTTTGTTGAGTTGTATGAGTATTTTATATTTTTTGGATATTAACCCCTTGTCCAATGTATCTTTGGCAAATATGTTCTCCCAGAGAGTGGGTTCCCTTTCCATTTTGAGGCTGGTTTCTCTTGCCATGCAGAAGCATGTAAGTTTGATGTAGCCCATTATGAATTTTTTCAATTTGCTTCTCTTGCTTGCCCTAGGCGATGTATCAGTGAAAATTCTGCTACTTCTGATGTCTGAGATTTTGCTGTCTACATTTTCTTCTTGGATTTTTATGGTTTCACAAGTTGCATTTAAGTCTTTTTATCCATTTTGAGTTTATTCTTGTTTATGGTTTAAGTTTGTGGTCCAGCTTAATGTTTCTTTTTGGGGGGCATGTACCTGTCCAATTTTCCCAATACCATTTATTGAAGAGATTGCCTTTTCTCCATTGTGTGCTCTTGCCTCCTTTGTTGAATATTAATTGAGCATAATGTCTTGGGTCAATGTCTGGGTTCTTTCTTCTGTTCCATTGATCTGTATGCTGGTTCCTGTACCAGTACCAGGCTGTTCTGATTACGATGGCTTTGTAGTATAACCTGATATCCAGTATTGTGATCCCTGCTACTTTGTTCTTTTTCAAGATTGCTGAGGCTAATCAGGGTCTTTTTTTGTTCCATATAAACTTGCAGTATTTGTTCTACATCTGTGAAGTATGCCATTGGTACTTTAATAGTGATTGCATTGAATCTATAGATTGCTTTGAGTAGTATGGACATTTTCATGATGTTGATTATTCCAATCCATGAACATGGTATATGTTTCCACTTTTTTATATCTTCCTCTATTTCTTATTTCAGTGTCATGTAGTTTTCTGAGAATGGGTCTTCAACCTCCTTGGTTAACTTTATTCCTAGGTATTTAACTTTTTTGTTGCAGTGGTAAATGGGATTGTTTTTTTAGTTCCCCTTTCTGAGTGTTCATTATTGGTGTATAAGAATGCCACTGATTTCTGGATACTCATTTTTTATCCTGCTACTTTGCCGAATTCATTTATGAAAGCTAGTCATTTTTGGTGGAGTCATTAGGATTTTCTATGTAGAATATCATATCATCTGCGAATAATGACAGTTTCACTTCTTCCTTTCCAATTGGATCCCTTTTATTTTTTTCTTCTTGTCTAACTACTGTGGCTAAAACTGCCAGGTACAATGTTGAATAACAGTGGCGAAAGTGGACATCCCTATCCCTGTCTTGTTCCTGTTCTTAAGGGAAATGCTCTAAGTTTTTGCCTATTGAGTATGATGTTGGCTATAGGTTTTTCATATATGGCATTTATTATGTTCAGATATGATCCCTTTATTTTCCCTTTGCTGAGCCATTTTATCAGAAATGGGTGCTGGATTTTGTCAAATGCTTTTGCAGCGTCTATTGATATGATCATAGGATTTTTATCTTTCATTTTGTTTATGTAGTGTATCACACTTATTGTTTTGTGAATATTGTACCAGCCTTGCATCTCTGGGATGAATCCCACATGTTTGTGGTGAATACATTTTTTAATATACTGCTGGATCCAATTTGCTAATATTTTTTTGAGGATTTTGGCATCTATGTTCATCAGGGATATTGGCCTGTAGTTTTCTTTCTTTGTAGTGTCTTTATCTGGTTTTGGAATTAGGATTGTGTTGGCCTCATAAAAAGAGCTTGGAAGTCTTCCTTCTTTGATTTTTTAGAATAGCTTGAGAAGAATAAGTGTTAGTTCTTCTTTGTCTGTTTGGTAAAACTCCCCTGTGAAGCTGTCCAGACCGGGGCTTTTGTTTGCTGGGAGTTTCTTAATTACAGCTTCAATTTCCTTAGTTGTCATTGGTCTGTTCAAATGTTCTGACTCTTCCTGGTTCAGTTTTGGAAAATTGTGTGATTCTAGGAATTTGTCCATTTCGTCTAGGTTCTCCAATTTGTTGGCATATAATTGTTCATAGTATTTTCTAACAGTCTGTGTTGTCAGTTTTTACTTCTCCTTTTCTGTTTCTGATTTTTTGGGGTTTATTTGGGTCCTCTGTCTTTTTCTTGGTGAGTCTGGCTAAAGGTCCATCAGTCTTGTTTTATCTTTTCAAAGAAACAGTTCTTGATTTCATTGATCTTTTGAATTGTTTTTTAGTCTTTATGTCATTTATTTTTTTTAACTTTTTTTTTTTTTGTATGTGCCCCTAGCAGGAACTGAACCCAGGACTCTCTGGTCCGCAGGCTGACACTCCAACCACTGAGCCAAACTGGCCAGGGCATGTCATTTATTTTGCGTTGTGTGTTCTTTTTCATTGATTTCCAGGAATTTTTTTATTTCTTCCTAGATCTCCTTGGTAACCCATTTATTGTTTAATAACATATTATTTAGCCTCCATGTGTTTGAATGTGTTTGAGTGTTTTTATTGTATATAATTTCTAGGTTCATGATTTTAGTCTTCTTGAAGTTGTAGGGACTTAGTTTGTGTCCTGACATGTGGTATATCTTTGAGAATGTCCCATGTGCTTTTGAGAGGAATATATATTCTGTAGTTTGGGGGTGTAATTCTCTGTAAATATCTATTAAATTCGTCTTATGTAGTGCATTGTTTAGGGTCTCTGTTTCCTTGTTATTTTTTTGTTTAGAGGGCCTATCCAGTGATGTCAGTGGGATGTTGAAGTTTCCTGTTAAGATTGTGTTGCTGTGGATTTCTCCCTTGAAGTCCTCCAGAAGTTTCTTAATATATGTTGGTGTTCCCATGTTGGGTGCATATATGTTTACCAAGGTTATATCTTCTTGTTGGATCAATCCTTTTAATATGTAGTGGCCTTCTTTGTATCTTGTTATGGCCTTAATTTTGAAATCTATTTTATCAGATATGAGTATTGCTACCCCAGCTTTTTGTTTTAATTTGCATTTGCTTGGAAAAATTTTTTCCATCCCTTTACTTTTATCTTCTGTGAGTCTTTTGTTGTGAGATGGGTCTCTTGTAGACAACATATATGTGGGTCATGCTTTCTTATCCATTCAGTTACTCTGTGTCTGTTGATCAGAGCATTTAATCCATTTACATTTAATGATATTGATATGTATTTATTTATTGCCATTTTTGTTTAGTGTGGTTATATTTTTCTTCCTATTTCTTCTACTAATTACAGCAGTCCTTTTAGCATTACTTGCAGTGCTGGTTTGGTATTAATATATTACCTTAGCCTTTTTTGGTCTGGGAAACTCTTTATTTCACCTTCTATTTTGAATGAAAGCCTGGCTGGATAGAGTAGGCTTGGATTCAGATCCTCATGTTTCATTACATTGAATAATTCACACCATTTCCTTCTGGCCTGTAGTCTTTCTATTGAGAAAGCATCTGACAGCCTTATGAGAGCTCCTTTGTAGGTAATCTGTTGCTTTTCTCTTGCTGCCCTTAAGCTTCTCTATTTGTCTTTAATTTCTGGCATTTTAATTATGATGTGTCTTGGTATAGACCTCTTTAGGATCTTCTTGCTTAGGGCTTTTTGTGCTTCCTGAGCTTGTATCCCTTTTTCCTTCACCAAGTTAGGGCAGTTTTCTGCCCCTATTTCTAAATTTTTTTTTTTTTTTTAATCCTCACCCGAGGATATTTTTCCATTTTTTGTACAGATAGAGTGGGAGGGAGAGAGAGAAAGGGAGAGACAGATAGAAACATCGACGTGAAGGGACACATCTAGTGGCCGCCACCCGCACGACCAACCAGGGCCAGGGACAAACTGCAACCGAAGTACGTGCCCTTAGCGGGAACCGAACCCGGGTCTCTCCAGACCGCAGGCCGACGCTCTAACCGCTGAGCCAAACTGGCCAGGGCTGCCCCTATTTCTTAAAATGGTTTCTCTAACCCTTAGTCAGTTTTGTCTTCTGGTACTCCTTTGATGCAGATGTTGTTACATTTCCTTTTGTCCCACAGCTTTTTAAAACTGTCTTGCTTTTTCATTGTTTTTTCTTTTTGTTTTTTTTGATTGAGTGGCATTTTTCTACTTTGTCTTCAGCCTCCTCTAATCTGCTGGTTTTTCCTTCAGATGTGTTCTTTATTTCTGCTATGTCGTTCTGAAACCAAGCAGCAGTGTTCAGGTGTGGATTTGTTGTCAAAAAATCGAAGAATGGGTTTATGGACAAAGGGGTAAGCTAAAGGAAAGTTTATTTGAAAGATCGGTAGACTCCCTGCAATGGGGAGGGGACCCAAAAGGGTTGCCAGTTAGCCTCCATTGTCTAGGGGTCGATATATACTTTGCTAGCCTCTGATTGGTCCTTTCAAATAATTTTGCCTTAGCAGCTTGCATACTTTTTAAAGCTTGTGTTTTCTGCCTGATTGGGTTCAGCCCTAGGTCATCTATAGGATTCCTCGTAGCTTCCCTTTTTTGATAATTTCAAATGCTCCCACACTATTAGTGAAGAGGAGGGGAAACACCCTTGGAGCAACCCTATGCTTGCTTTTGGTTTTTCCCCCAAATCCAACCTTGGTTTCCTGTAGGTAACCTGGCTTTCTGTAATAGAAACACACTCTACAGTTTTATAGCAGAACTCATTCATCAATCCTGTAAATCCTGCCTTGCCTGTAAATAGCCTTTCTGGTTTTTTGTTATGTAATTGACCTGTGTTTCTTCCATGAGCTTCTAATTTGCATTTCTATAAATGGGAGCTAGGGTTTTCTGACCTTGGAAGCATAGTATCCCTTGTCGATTTAGTTTTATTTTGAGATCTGTAGAATCCAAATAAGCCTTCAGATATACTTTGTACTGGGTTGCCTGCCTGTGTGCTGAGCTCCAAGCCATCTGAAACGTCCCCTCTGTCTTAGCCTTCCCTTTATGGTCCCATCCTCACTGCCTCACCTGCCTCTATTTTGTCAGTTCTTGATTTCTGATTGGTTGTTTTTCATTGTTTCTACTTTTCTCATGCTGTTGAGCATCCTCATAATTATTACTCTGAAAGAGTTCAGATAACTTGCTTGTCTCCATTTCATTTAGCCCTTCTCCTGGAGAAGTCTCTTGTTCTTTCATTTGGGATTTGTTTCTTTGTTTCACCAGTTTGGCTGTCTCAGCCGGGTTTGGGAGCCGCCAAAATCTCCCCGTGAGTATTGATGTTCCGCAGATTGTGGCTCCCTCTGTTGGGTTTGGATGTGTATGGAAGGAACCAAGCTGAACACCAATGTCTGGTCTTAACTCTCCCAGGTAGAGTCGCAGGCGAGGCAACGATTCAGCTAACCAGAACCTCTGCCTGCAGGTTGACTGTTAGTCTCAGTCACTTCATGAGCCTCAGGTTGTAGCCCTCAGCTGGATGAAAACTCCCCCAAGTGGGCAGTTTCCAATGGGTTAATCAGTTGCTTACCCCTGGGCTAAAGCAGCTTTGTGAGGAAAACTCTGCCTGAAGAAAATGGTTTCTGCAGTGTGGGTTAATGACTCAGCGCAGGAGCCCAGGTAGCCGTCACCGCTCTGACCCCAGAGCCCAGAACTCAGTCACTGCAAGCCAGGCCCAAGGCTCAGAGCGCCCAGAGACTCATCCTGCCTGCAGGCTGATTGGTAGTCTGACAGTTAGTGCGCCTCAAGTGCAGGTCTGGGCCAGGTGCCGGCTCCTCCAGGGAGGCAGCTGCTTCCTTCCCAGGCTACAGCGGCTTTGATAGAACCCTGCCTGAGAAGAATGGTTTCTGCAGCACAGGTTCATGGCTCAGCACAGGGGACCAGGCTGGCTGGTCCCCTGTGCTGAGCCACAAAACTCAAGGACCGCAAGGCGCCCCAATGCTCAGCGCCCAGAGACTCATCTCTGCCTGCGGGCTGGCGGGTAGCCTCTGACAGTTTATCTTTTTTTTTCCCCCTTAGCTTTGTAATGATAAATACCTAACAACAATAAGTACATGATTCTTGATGTTTTTTAAAGAGTATCTTTCTATTCATTATGTGTTGTAATTAATATGGATACTCCATATCTCACCTGTATGTGTAACATCTTGAGAGATAATATGATGTAATAGCTAAATGAACAGGCTCTGGAATATGCATCCTGGCTTTCACTTGTTACTGAACAAGTTATGTACATACTCCTTAATTTCCCGATCTATAAAATAGGAGTTTTAGAATTAAGAAATGGGTTACAAGAATTAAGCAGTGGAATACATAAACAGTGCTTTAAATAATACTAGGGTTTTGAGATATAAGCATTATGAGAATTAAGAAATGGAATACATAAAAATGCTTTAAGTAATACAGTCGTCCCTCGTTTATCGTGGTTCATCCGTTCCAGACTCTAGTGGTTGCACCTGGTGTTGAAGGATCCCTGGGGTGCTCGAATACATAGGCCTCCAGTCCATATGTACAGTGATTTTAATTTTAATTGTCATACAGGGGTGTATAATTGATTCAGACAACCGAGCGCATGCAGTATCAGTTTCACTGCCTCAATCAACTTTTTAATGAATATATTTGAAAAAACTGCGATAGAGTGAAGCCGCGAAGGTTGAAGTGTGAAGTGGCGGGGACGACTGTGTTAACTGTACTTTTAGGGAAAAGCAAAAAGGTAATTGTAGGCTTAGTCGGTCTAAGCCTAATTGTATTTTATCAATAACTATGTTTTAAGAAAAGGTTTAATTGTTTTTACAAAGGTAAAATAATATTTACTATAAGCTTCTAGCCCCTGAATTCAACACCTTAAAATTATATGAGCTTGTAGAGTCACCGAAATTTTAAAAATTAAAGAGCTAAAGAGTTGAGAGTGACAAAGAGACAGTAGAATTTGGTTAAAGTCAGCGGATTTGGCCACCAGACTTCATGTATATGCATCTCAGCTCAAGCATTTATTTTCTCAATGGCCCTGGGAAAGTTACTTGAATTTTCTGTACCCAGCTTCTTCTGTAAAATAAGAATAATGTTAGTACCTAATACCTGAGATTTCTTCAAAGGGATGAATGAGTTAATATTTATAATACCTAGTATGTAAAAATATTAATATTTCTATTATTATCAGTGTTTAGCTATTAATTATTTTTCCAAGAAAAATCAAATGTTACTTTTTTTCATGTTAGGTTAGGGTAGTTTTGACTCATCTTTGGCTCCCATTACAGTAATAATAATAGCTCCAATTAGTTAACTACTTTCTATGTTTGAAATTATGCCCCTAAACCATGTTTCTTAGTCTCTGATTCTTACAACAATATATAATGTGGATATGCTATCACCAATTTATCGATGTGAATTTGAATCTAAACTTCAAACTCGAATTTCAGTTTTACAATCATATTGCTGTTGATTTCATATTTTATATTAGATGTCAGAAATTACAGCAACATATTCATAAATACCTACTCACTACGTTCAACAAATAGAATGAATTGAAACCAAAATTTTAAAAACACTTAAGACTGGCCTTAGATGGACTGGAGAACATTTTGTCCTCCTTCCAGACACTGGTTTGCTGTCCAGTGGAACCTCGACATGAGGACTGGGTCTGGCCGGGGGGGTCCATTCAAGCCAAACGTCTGTTTATTTATATAATAAAGTAGGCTTTCCGAATGTGTATGTGAAAAAATTGACCAATTCGCTAGTTTACCTGTTTTTATTTATGTAGACATGTTTGTGTAATTAAAATTAAGTATGTGTGAACAATTTAATGTCACAGAAAAGGTTTGTATGTGTATTACAGTAATTTTAAATTTATACGGAACAGGCCTAGTAGTACATGGGCGCATTCACCCGTCACCGCAAGTAAACAGATGCACACGGCTGGTGCATGGCGGGGCGCACAAGGAGCATCAGCCTACAAGTGTTAAAACTGCTAGGGAAAGTCACTCATGCAAAACAGAACTAATTACCGGGTACAGTGCGGTGTGATCACCTGCTAATTAGTCCCCATTGTTTTCAAGTGTTGACTCTTGGATTTAAATATGTAGACTATAGTTGTATATAGGTAATATTTATTTATGTCGTTGAAATTACTAGTGTTTTCTCCACTAATGGCCTGTTCGCTAAAACTTGTTAAAAATAACTGAATTAATAACAAAAAATAATCTCTTAATTTATTTATAAGCAAATCTTGGTTAAAAGCATTTTTAAATTAACAGGGTGTTCATTTTCACATATGACATGGACCAGCAGTTTTGCCCATTAAATCCAAAGTCTGTAAATCGAGGTCTACAAAATATAGGTTTACTGTAATAACAATTACGTACAGATAATGCATAAATTAATACAGTATTAAAAAGTATGTATTAAAGAGTTTTTAAAGTTAAGGGTTGAGATCTTACAAAGTTTTTATTTCTGTCTGATATTAAAGATTGGATAAAGAAGATTCTTGGGTAACGTGTGAGTTCTTCTTGACTGCATTGTGCTGTCTCGGGTCCTGGATTGAACTGGGGCTCTGTGTATTGCAGGTGCCACAGATCAGTCCGTCAGCTCTCACCAGCCTTTGCTGGGTAGCAATATCTTTTACAACTCTTAGACTCTTCTTTGATGTTTATGTTTCCTGGTGTTGCTTGCTTAGTGTACTTCCCCTGCTACACTATCCCCCTTAACAGTCTACCCTATATGGCTTCAATTTCAACTACTGGGATCATTGTTGAACTTAGATTCATGTTTGCATGTAGTCTGCTGTTTATGTCTGGTAGCTGAGAGGAGCCACAGGCAATTAGACTTAAGACCCAAGCTGAATGCCTTATTCCTTACATACACCCTATCCCTGTCGAACCAAATCCGCTGGCTCTCTCAAGTCCCTGTTTCCATGTGTCTGACAAGGAGTGACCTCCACCCAAGAAGATACATCAAGACTGAAGAATGAATTGGGCGACTCAATTCCAAGAGAATTTATTGTGGGTAATTTACTTACAGGAAGATTCGGTTGGAGGGGACAGACTCGGCACAGATGGCTCTCCGTGCTACACAGCTTTATACTGGAGCCTAACTGCTGATGGCTGGCAAGGCGACGGGGCAGGAGCCACACCTCCTGGTGGTCTTACAGTGGATAACTGCTTACAGTGGACACTAGCACCTAGTTTTTTGTTTGTTTGTTTTTATTTAGAGAGAGGGGAAGGGAGAGAGAGATAAAACACTGATCTGAAAGAGAAACATCGATCGGCTACCTCCTGCACACCCCCTACTGGGGATCAAGCCCGCAACCTGGGCATGTGCCCTCACCTTGAATCAAACCAGGACCTCTCAGTCCACTGAGCACACCAGCCGTGTACCAGCACCTGGCTCTGATATCGCGGTTGCTATGCCATCCTGACCTTTACTGACAGGAGTCTTTATGGCTACATTGTGTAAGCCCATAGGACAAAGCTAATGATTAACTATGAGGCTTTGGTGCTGGCTGAGACTAGCTAGGTCGGGTTCAGAATGTGAACTAGAAAGACGACAGCACATGGAGATGGAGTCAGCTTTGTTTACATCTGTACCTATTGGGCATTGAAACAACCCTGCCATCCACTCAGGCAGCTAAACTTCATGGGCATTTTAGATGTTTCTCTCCTTCACATCCCAATATCTAATCAGTTATCAAATCTTACTGGGATTTTGCCTGCTAAATTTCTCATGAATATGTCTATTCTCTCATCTGACCATTTTTGATTAAGTGGATTTGATAATGAGGAAGTAAGTAAAAGCCAGGTTGCTGTGTGGATCATGACATAAGCTAGAATGTATCATGAAGAACTGCTACTTAGATGAATGTCAGTGTTGCCAGCGGAAATGGGGTCCTTTCACAGGGCCGCAGGAGAGCGCTCTGGAGACCCATACAGGGAGGGTCAGTGGTAAGCGTTACCGGGGTACAGTAAACACAAGGAACTGTCCCAGGTGTAGCTCCATCCAGCTGTGAAAACAGTTCAGTGTTCTCTTTATCAGGCTCCGAAATGGCCAGTGGCCAGACATTTTGTATGAGCAAACCGGGCAAGGCCTTGTTACCGGGCGAGAGAGAGAACTCGCTTTGTCTCTGTTAGGCTGGTTATATTATCTCAGGCTTGGGAAGGCCCCAGTCCATTTCCTAGGTCTTCCAGGATGCTGTGTCCCTTATCCAGTCTGATCCTTTCCCAGGCTAGACAGGCCTTTATGGTCATTATCTGGGCTTCTACTGCACATGAGGTTACCTCCCCCTTGATCCTTCTGTTCCTTCCCCCAGTGATCTGTGGAGGGTGGGCCGTGGTTCCCTGGGGAGTGGGTGAGGCCATAACTTCCTAGTGAAGCAAAAAGGCTTATTGTCCAATTAAAGTCTAGTTTATTGTGCTCCCTTTGCTGCCTTCCTTTACTAATATCCAGCTACCACCCAGGCTAGTGTGCTCCGTGCTTAGAGCGTCGGCCCTCGTACTAAGAGGTCTTGGGTTCAATTCCTAGTCAAGGGCATGTACCTGGGTTGCAGGTTCCATCTTGGCCCTGGTCAGGGTCATGCAAGAGGCAACCAATAGATGTCTCTCTCACATTAGTGCCCCCCCCCCTTCCACTTTATCTAAAAAATCAATGGAAAATACCCTCGGGTGATGATTAACAACAAAAATGTGTGTGTGTGTGTATACATATATGGCTACCTACACTAACATTAGTATTAAGAAGAAAGGGTTCAGAAGTTTAGGAAGCAGTATTAGTGAAAAATAGCTGAAAGTCTGGTGAATATTATCCAGCTGATCATGAAATAGCTAGCTAAACATTACCTTAATGAATTTGCTAAGATGACATCTGATGAAACCCTGAGTGCTGAATAAATTTGTAGTGGTGATGAAATAGTTGCGTGTTTGTTTTACATTCCTAAAAGACTTTAGACTGCAGGAGAAATACCAGTGCTTCAGATACATAAAAGATAAAGTTGTCAATGATTAGAAGAAACCACCATCTAAACTGTTCAAATGAATCTCATAAAGTGAGCATATTTACGCAGAGAAATCTTCTGGCTGATTCAGTAACATGTATGCTGGTGGTACAAGCTCTAGGCAGGCAGGACTGGAAGGTAGCTGAAGATTTTAAGTGACTCCTACACAGCTCTTCAGTGCATTCTCCTCAGCTTTTTGTTAAAAATAATGATTTTTGCATTTACTTTCCACCAACTATGACTGAAATACAGACTTTTTACTAAGATGTGTTACACTCTGGGAAAAACAAGTGTTTGTACTACCTGCAGTAGTTAACAAAGACTTATGAATTAGCCTAAAAACGTATATACATAACATACAGACACAGACAATAGCGTGGTGATAACCAGAGGTAAAGGCGGCTGTGGGCAGAGGTGGGGGAAGCGGAGGGGGGGGGGGACTTTGCTGGGCATTGGGCACATGATGCAGGGGGCAGAAGATGTTTCATTGAGTTGTACACTTGAAACCTACATGGTTTTGCAAATCATAATATTTATTTGTGTCACCCCAGTAAATTGTATTTAAAAAAAAAAAAAAACTTCCTATGCCCCAGCTATTCCACTTCTGGGAATTTATTCGAAGAAACCCAAAACTAATTTAAAAGAATATATGCAACCCCTTTGTTCATTGTGGCGTTATTGTCAACAGCTGAGATTTGGAAGCGGTCCAAGTGACCATCAGTAGATGAGGTAAAAAAAAACAGCTGTGGTACATTTGCACAATAGAATACTACTTGGCCATAAAAAAGAAGGAAATTTTACCCTTTGCGACAGCATGGATGGACCTAGAGAACATTATGCTAAGTGAAATAAACCAGTTAGAGAAAGACAGATACCATATCATGTCACTCATATGTGGAATCTAATGAACTAATCAGCAAAATAGAAACATTCAAAAATAGAGAGCAGGCTGACAGCTATTATGGGAGTAGGAGTAGGCTGGGGGAATGGAGAGATTGAACAAAAAGGAACAAAAGAGAACTTACAAGATTGTAGGGGTTGGGGGATGGGAGAGGGAGAGGGAGAGAAGGGTGTGGAGGGATAAATGTTCATGGACAGAGACTTGACTTGGGGTGGTGAACACACAGTGCAGTGGATAGATGATGTACTGTAGATTTGTGCAAAACCTGTATAATTGTGTTAAGCAGTGTCACCCCAATAGATTTAATAAAAAGGAAAAAAATTCTAGTTGAAAAAAAAAAAGTGCAGTCGTAACAATCTTTTTTTTTTTCAAAATTGCTAATGCTTGAAATGATGTTGATAAGTCGGCATTAGTAAATGCTGTACATTGTAGCTGACAATGAGGTTTGAAAATGAACCTGCAGAGAAAGATTTTGCAACATTTTATATCCAGTGAGATGATGATACCTGATTTCATTAAGTACATCATCTATTTTAACAGCCAAAACCATAAGTAAGGAGACTCTGATGCTGAAGAAATGCTGAATATTAATCACGATGCTTCTGTTGTGCATTTGGGTGACGGGGAAACGGCTGAAAGGTTGTTGAACACACTCAAGCATGAGTGTAGTCATGACTACGAGAATGATGATGACAATGGCTACGTTGTGAATGCAAGTGGAAAAATTCCCGAAGGCATTATGGGGGACAGTTAAACAGCAGTTGCTTGGGCTGAGACATGTTAAGGGATGACGTTGGCAGGAATCGTAGAAGGCATCCTGCATAGCGCTGCTGTGTCGCCTGGGAGCCTGATCCTCCCCATCCTCGTTGTCACAGCCCAACCTCGTGGACCCTTCTCTGTGAGGCCTCAGCCAGGTTCAGTGAGTGCCTTACGTGTATGCACGCACAGTTACTTAACTCGGCTATGTATTTGAAAATTTACTGGGTATTTTCCTTTAAAAATAGGGGTAATAAAGTACTGTTTCAGTCTATACTAATTCTCTTTTTATTAGTTTATTACTACATATATAATTATTACATAAATTATTACCATACAAATGAGTTGTAAAACTGTTTACAGTGTATTTTCTTTGAGGGTGAACATTTATACATTTTTATAAACAAATATTTGTGTTTACTAGCAAGGAGATGTTTGACCTCTGAAAAATCCATCCAGAAATTGTGAATTGTAAAATACATCTGAAACCAAATGTTTTGTGAAAAATGGCAGACCTGTACTGTACGGGAGGAGGTGATGACTTCCAGAGTAGCAGGCTGAGAACCTCTGAAAATCTGCTTTTATAAAGGCTGCAAAATACTGACAGAACTTGTCAAGATCAACTTTTGTAGAACTCTAGAAATTAAAGATGGACAATAATCCTGTGAAGGTTTATTCTAGAAAAGGGCTGAAACGCAGTGAAACCGAAAGCTCTGTGGCATGCCAGCTCCTTACTCCATCCCGCTGCCCGGCCGCCTCGGAGCCGCGGGACCGCAGCGCCGCGTGGGGGGCGGACAGCTTTGCAGGTCCCCGCAAAGCCCAACCGAACCGCCGCTGTTTGACCTCTGGCAGTTCTCTGAAAAACTTTAGTTTCAAGGTTCTTCTTTATTTGACCTGACTTAGAGTTTGTTAGCTGTGAATGATCCTATCCCTAGGATTTTTGTCAAGACAATCAGAGGTGACTGCTTGGCATCGTAGTTTTAGGACAAAATGTTGACAGTTGGCACCAAGAAGAGCCAGACCAAAGAACGTAATAGGAAGCTCTGGGGCATGTCCATAGGAGGCTTTGGAAAGCTCTTCATTTTATCGGGAATCAGAGTGGTTTCCACGGGAAGTGCTGTGCACCTACCACGAACGTGGGAGAAGGCCCCCGTCTCATTCGCGCGACCTTGCCGGTCTGTGCCAGCAGGAAGGGAGTGCTCAGTCCCCGGCGCGACCTGCCCACGGAAGCGAAGAGAGCCCAACACGCCGCGTCTGACAGAAGGCTGGGAGACGTACTGGTCTGAGGCATGTAAGGAAATCTGTCCAGTCGCTGCTGGCCAGAGACTTCAGGAGCTGCACACAGCAAAGAACAGTGGTGTCGAACAAGTAGTCTGGGAAAGCCACTTAAATAAAGAGCAACAGCGTGAATCCCTCGGGGTGGCCCACGGGGAGTCTGTTTCCA
This sequence comes from Molossus molossus, assembly GCF_014108415.1. NCBI lineage: Eukaryota > Metazoa > Chordata > Mammalia > Chiroptera > Molossidae > Molossus > Molossus molossus. The sequence continues at coordinate 920,207 of NW_023425358.1, forward strand.
GAGCTGCCACACTGTGCTATTTAAAATATCCATTTTCCACAAGAAATTATGAGACACACAAAGGAACAGTGAATATGGCCTATACATGCACAAAAAGCATCAATCAGAACTATCTCTTAAGAAAATCTAGATTTACTGGGCAGACCTTAAAATCAGCTACTCTAAATATGTTTAAGGAACACCATCTAAATAACTCAAAGAAAGTATGAGGACAATATCCCACCAAGTAGAAGCTATTGATAAAGTGACTGAATTTATTTTTTAAAGAAGAGACCCAAATAAAAATCTGTAATACATTCAACAATCAGGATAAGTTTTTTTAAAAAAAGAATGAAGGCATAGATCAAAAGTGATCTGGAGTCAGTGGTCAGTCCACACATGCTGACCATAATGTAGCTGAACTATATAACAGCATTATCCATGTAGAATAGGCTTGATTATTTCCTGAGCTGACAACTTTTACCTTTAACTAGGCATCTTAGACTTTGTGGGCCATCCTGTCTTGGCTGCAATGACAGCCCTCTCTAGAGAAACAGCCATAGACAATATGTAAACATCTTGGCATAGCTGTATTCCAATAAAGCTTTTGTTTTTTTACAGAAAGAGGCCCTGGGTTTGGATCGTGCGCCCATTTCCCAGCCCCTGACCTAGAGTATTGCTTAGTGGAGAGAGGAATAAATATATTCTCCTTTTCTTGTCATAAGAACAGGAAGTTCCTGACTTCTATGCTTGTGGTGGCAACATAGATACCTTTTAGGAAATTAACCTCAAGTTTCAGTGCTGAAGCAAAAATCTGAAATAAGCGTTTTGTTTAGGAGAGAAGCTGCTGGCACCTGGTGTCGCTGGAAGAGGACACCATTTGCCTGAGTGCCTGGTGCCTTGCGTTCCACACCGTGGACTTGCCCTGTCGCCCGGGGACACAGCAAAGAACAGGAGTGTGGGGTCAGATGCGGACTCAGGCCGGGATCAGCTAGAGCTAGACCGTAGAGAAAAACCTGCTGCTCTCAGCTGCTCTGAGCCTCGGTGCCCCATGTGTAGTATGAAGAGATTGGACTGGAGAGGATATTTGGATCCCTCCTGGCTCTAAAGATGGCATTTAGGGGGTTCTGGTAGGAGCAGACTTGTACTACGCACAGATTTTTTTTTTTAAATCCTCACCTAAGGATCTTTTCCCATTTATCTTCGGGGGGGGGGGGGACATCCACTTGAGAGAGACACATTGATTGGTTGCCTCCCACACGACGCTGACCTGGGCCGGCCACTGAACTGCATCCGAGGTACTGCCCTTGACCAGAATCGAACCCGGACCTCTTTGGTTCATGGACCAATGCGCTAACCGCTGCTCAGAGCAATCCGGTCAGGGCTTCACGTGCTTTTTAAAGCTTCACATGCTTTTTAAAGCAGGAACTTCGTGTATAGTTTTCTGAAAAATGTTGCTTTGAGAAATGTCAGCATGGTAAATAGTTGTCGCCCACGTTTATCCTTCAGGTGCTGAGATGGATCTGGTACTCAGTGCTGCGGACTATTATGTTTTTACTCCATACGTATATCCAGCCACATGGCCAGAGGATGACTTCTTTCGACAAACTATTAGTCTCCTGATCATAACAAATCTCGGTGCTTATATCCTTTACTTCGTATTTGCAACACTGAGCTATTATTTTGTCTTTGATCATTCATTGATGAAGCATCCACAGTTTTTAAAGGTAAGTGATTTTCTTATCTACTTTTAATTACTGTTACACTAAAAATAACAACACAATGAATTTGTGAGCTATTCAGGTGAAATTGGTTATAAGCATTAAGTAAAGTTTTTGAAACCAGCCCCAAATGGGTTATATCTTTTATGTAGGGCTAATCCCACCCCTCCTTCCTTAATTTAAACAAATAATGAAACCAAGTTTGAGAATTTAAAATTAATTGTTTTGCCTGGCCGGTGTGGCTCAGTGGTTGAGTGTTAGTTAACCCATGCACCAAGAGGTCGCTGGTTCAATTCTTGGTCAGAGCACATGCCCAGGTTGCAGCCCCCCAATGGGCTTGCAGGAGGCAGCCAATCGATGTTCTCCATGTCTCTCTCCCTCTTTTCCCCCTCTCGAAAAATCAGTAAATTTTTTTTTAATGTTTATTGTTTTTGCTCTGTACAAAAAGAATTCTTTTTTACACACCCATTCCCACGTATTAACATTTTAATAGAAACGTTTTGGAAGTAAGCTTGTTCATATAAAGAAGAGTGTAAAAATCCAATCCAAAACAACTTTGTTAGTTTTGCTTAATAGACAGTTTGTGATTTTTTAAGTATTGGCAATTTCATTTCCAGAATCAAGTCTATCGAGAGATTATGTTCACGGTGCGGTCGTTGCCGTGGATAAGCATCCCCACGGTCTCACTGTTCCTGCTGGAGCTGCGGGGTTACAGCAAACTGTATTCGGACGCGGGCGGCTTTCAGCACGGTGAGTGGAGAACAGTGTCCGGCACGGCTGGTTTCCCAGGAACCGGATCTGCCTCTCCTTCCTTTTAAAATAATTGCCGCTTGCTCCGTTGTTTTCAGTATTTGTTAGTATTCTTTTCTTTGATGCATTTATGTCTTGTCACATACAACACCTACTTAAGTTCAATTTCAAGTCTTCGTTTGAGATGAAATTGTGCCTGAGTGGAGATTGGCCTGATCAGACATGAGCCATTGCATTGCTTTCTATTAACTGTATTGAATTTTTTAAAACTAAAAATTCTATACAAATGAATAACTCCAATAGTACATGACAATTGTGGAAAATCAGAAAATAGAGGGGTTAAAATATCAATTCTCTTTCTACCTAGAAGCTGTAAATCTTGTGGTTTATATCTTCACACTTTCTATGCCTTATATGCTTAAAATATATACATTACAAAAATGAACTTGACTATGCATACTGGTTTGTACTGTTTTTTCTGTTAGCATAGATATGCCCATATTTATTTATTTTTTTAATCCTCAACCGAGGACATTTTTTCCATTTTTTGTTCAGATAGAGCGGGAGGGAGAGAGAGAGAGAGAGAGAGAGAGCGAAACATCGACGTGAAGGGACACATCGAGTGGCTGCCACCCGCACGACCAACCAGGGCCGGGGACAAACTGCAACCGAGGTACATGCCCTTAGCGGGAACCGAACCCGGGTCTCTCTGTACCGCAGGCCGACGCTCCAACCGCTGAGCCAAACCTGCCAGGGCATGCCCATATTTTTATGTCTATAACTATTGGCATTATATAGTACGTTAGTTATAGTATCTCATTTTATAGATATCCATAGTTTATTTAAATGCGCTCTAATTTTTAGACTTAGATTGTTTGTTTTCTGTCCATTATAAACAGTCTTGCTTTAACTAAATTAACTTTTTGTGGAATTCAAGGTACATTCTAGTGTCCAGTATTCTAACGTAAGAGTAATAGCTAACATTTACCAAGTGTTAATAGGCACCAGCTACAGTTTGAAGCTTTCACATGTATGTCTTCATTTTATTCTACATCAGCTCTATGAGGCAGGTTCTGTTATTATGCTACTTTGTATGTGAGTAAGTTAAGTTCACAGAGAATTTCAGTAACTTGCCCAATTTCCTCAACAAATAATTGGTGGGTCTGCACCAGTACCCTGCTTTCTAAGTAAGAGGTCAGTGAGTTAAAGGAGGGGACAGAAATCACACACCAAGGTGACTTGACCAGGCTTTGAAAAGGGGTGGATGATGAGCAAAAACAGAAGGAGGAAGGCTTCGGATACATGGGACAGCATGACTGGAGGGCAGAGGGGAGCCTTCCAGGACACGGGGAGGACATCAGTGCCAGCCTGGGCAGCGCGGGCGCAGGCGAGGCTGGGAGGGTCAGAAAGGGGTAGGTTGCGGAGGAACTGCTCAGTTTAAGGTAGTTCGTGGAAAATAAAAGTCTAAGCAGGGAGATAATATACAGATATGTTTATGAAGGAAAATTATTAAATATAATTATTTTCACATTTAAATAATAACAGTGCTTCGGGAATACCTTTTTTCTGTCTCATAAATAGCTTAATAGTATATTCTTAAGAAATATTTTAGCCCTGGTCAGTTTGGCTCAGCAGTTACAGAATTGACCCGCAAACCGATTGGTCTCAGGTTCAATTCCTGGTCAAGGGCACGTACCTGGGTTGCAGGCTCACACCACAGCCCCAGTCTGGGTGGTGCAGGAGGCAACCAATCGGATATGCCTCTCTCACATCGCTATTTCTCCCTTTCGCCCTATCTACAAATGAGTGGAAGGATTAACAGACACACAGAAATATTTCAGGTGGGGCACTTCCAGGTTTTTATACGAGGGAAAGGAGGAAATGAGCAGATTCCAGAGAGTCAAGGGAGATTAATGTATAATGTGTTTCATTGGCCAAAACAGCTGGTCTGTAGTGTTGAGCGAAGGACCGTGTTTTGCGGTAGACATACGCAAGAGAAGGGCTGATCCTGAAGCCGAATCTCGATTCTGCTTCACACTGTTCTCGCTCCCAGGCTGGCTGCAGCTCGTCGTCAGTGTGCTGTCCTTCCTCTTCTTCACTGACATGCTCATCTACTGGATTCACAGAGGCCTGCACCACAGGCTCATATATAAGGTAGTCATTTTTGTGGGGAAAAAACAGTATTGTATACAAATATATATATAAACTGAAACTCATGGACACAGACAACATTATGGTGGTTACCAGAAGGAAGGGGGTGGGCGGGTAGCAGAGGTAAAGGGGGCAAAACTATGGTGACAGAAGATGATTCGAGTGGTGGGCACACAGGGCAGTGTACAGATCATGCATCGTGGAAATGTACACTTGAAACTGATGCTATTAACCCGTGTCACCAAAAACATTCAATTAAAAAAAAAAGAAATCTTTTCAAGTGTGGTGGCACCACATAAGAAGATGCCAGGTTCAGCGGTTGGTGTGGCTGGTGGGAGGACTGTGTGCCTGACCTGGTTTGCTGTTTTGGTGAAGGACCACCAGCTCTCAAGACCCTTGCATAGAACATCAAGAATATTTGAGTTTCTCTCGCCTGGGTCAGTGCCACTGGACACTTACAGTCCAGACTGGCACCCTTCGGGCTAGACAAGACAGGATGGGGGTGAGTACTGAGGATGGAGTTATGGGGTTTCCTGCTTTTGTTCTCACTGAATTTTATTGCACAACTGAAAAGAGCTATAGATCCCACTGACATAGATCGAGGAACATGGAATTTTATTGACTCAGTGGTGATTTGCCACATTCCTTATTCTAACTAAAATCCTGCAGCAAATGTTGAAAGAGTTACCCTCAATATAGCAGTATTTTCAAAGTGTAGTCCCCAGGCTAGCTGTATCCGAACCACCTGGGTCCTTACTAAAAATTATTTCTGGCCCCCACTCCAGACTTATATATTGTAATCTTGGAGATAGGACTCAGGCATCTCATTTTTAACAAACTTCTCAGATGCTGCTCAGGCGCACTAAAGCCTGAGTCTGGAATATGGTTGGGGCATCAGGAGAGTAGGGTCACTGTGGTTCTGGTGGGAAACGCAGTGTGTGGCGTCCTGTAGTGTAATTTAAGGCAAGCTGGGTGTGATAAAAGAAAAAATATATACACTTCAGCAGTTCCTGATTATGAATTAATTCAGTTCTCTATTTCCAAGAATTTCCTATAACTAGATTAAATACCTAAGTAACCATAGTCGTGACAAATGCTAAGTATATTTTGTTCAGAGTTTTAGGAGTCTGAAGTGTTTGTGCTAAAATGTTACAGTTTGGGGTTGAAGAAGGAGGGCATTTTATAAACTGATTTGCTCATTGCAAAGGGAGTTTCTAGTTAAGTCATTTTCAGAGCCTGTGTGAAAAGCTGCTTGCAGGTGCATCAGTCATGCGGTGCTGACGGTGTCTCTTCTTCTGCAGCACGTGCACAAACCCCACCATGTCTGGAAGGTCCCTACCCCGTTCGCGAGCCATGCTTTCCACCCCGTGGACGGCTTCCTGCAGAGCCTGCCTTACCACATATACCCCTTTGTCTTCCCCTTACACAAGGTGGTCTATTTAGGTCTGTACATCTTAGTGAATATCTGGACAATTTCCATTCACGATGGTGATTTCCGTGTCCCCCGGATCTTAAGGCCATTTATTAATGGCTCAGCTCATCATACAGACCACCACATGTTCTTCGACTATAACTATGGACAGTATTTCACATTGTGGGATCGAATCGGAGGCTCATTCAAGAATCCTTCCTCCTTTGAAGGGAAGGGACCACTCAGCTACGTGAAGAAGATGGAAGAGCAGAAGTGGAGCAGCCACGTGGGGAACGGGTGCGGAAGTGAGAGAGGAGCCACTGGGGAGGCTGCAAAGACTGAATAGAGTATTGTCCAGTTAAATATTTTCAATAAGAAAAACTGTAGTCAGGAGACATAGCAAGTAGATGGCATCATTTGAAAGTCAGCATTGTGGTGCTGCTGCGGAAGGACCGCGATGGAGGATCAGGGAGGGCGCTGTGCACAGCCGATTCCAGCCTCATGCTTGACGTGCTAGATGGTGGGCTAGGATCCCGCACAGCTGTAATTTGTGTAGTCTCAGCACCATTTCTAAAAGATAGAAAATAAATTATTGAGGGGACTAGGTCATGTCTTTTTGCCTTCATCTATCATACTCATTAAGAAAACACCATTGTGCTTAATAACACGGACTAAGCACCGTAACAAAGAAGTACTGAGGTAGAGATGGTTCCTTGTTTCAGGGACGGTCGCATCTTTGGTTTTAGCGTGATTTGTTCAAGTGCAAACATCAGGTGGAAAAATACACCAATGTAACATCTTAGTGGCTTTGTAGATGACCTAGTTAATAGCAGTGTAATTAGAGTATCACTTTCTACATGTAGGAAGTTTATTCTCTGGGGACATTGTCAAATACTACATTTTATTGATGAATAAATTGGAATTTAAAAAAATTTTTGATACTACCATGATTTAATCCAGATCTGGGATTATTTAAAGATTTTGATGCTTATTATTCAAAACTGTATTTTAATAAGTGTAAAAATCTGTGAATCTGAATATGCAGTATTTCCCCTTCGCCATGGGGCACACATTCCAGACCCGGTAGTGCAGATCTTTCCAAACCATGCATATGTATATATACTGTATTTTTTTCTATACATACAAAGCTATGATAAAATTTAATTTATAAACTAGGCACAGATTAACAACAATAACTGATAAAGTAGTTACAAAGGAAATTTGATGTCCAAATAATATATTGCAACACTACTAATTTTTAAATTACATTTAAGCACTGCACTTTTTATTGTTCAATGTATTTGGAAGAAAATGAAATGTTATATATCCCTTTTATGGAAAAACTACATGGAGGCTATTCAACATAAAATATGACATTTTTCATGTGATTTATAGAAAAGTAACAAGATCTTCAGTTAGAATTTTCTAATTTCTAACACAACCCAGAAACTATGTCAAAAATCATAATGACAGAATTGGTTCAGCTTTGAAATATGAATGGCAGTCATGCTGGATTGATTTTACAAAATAAAATATCCAACGGAACTATTCATTTTGGCTGGATGTACTGCATTTTTGATGTTTCAACATTGTAATTTCTATAATCAGGAATAATTGCCAAATATTTAGGCCTAACACTGAAGATTAGTTTGAAATCTTGTTCTCCCTCTTCTCCCCTCACTTTTTCCCATTTCCTCTGCAAAAAAGATTGAATTAATAGTCTCATAAATGTGTATTGTAACATAAATATATTGGAAAAACATGGTTTGTAAAGGCTATTTATTTAAAATTGATAAAAGTTTATGACTATTAAGCTGTATCACAAATATTGTAATAGCACAGAGTATTCTTTGTACAAATTTTATATTGATTTCAAACCGTAGAGATGATGTTGATTGTCAAAACTGTTGTAGACTGTCCCCAGATGCTCATTGTCAAGGAGAGAAAGAGTTTATCTCGTTCTTTTTATGCTTCACATTTTTATTAGATTTTACTGTTTTAGCGCTCAATTTTATGAGACTAGTTATAAAATTTAATGCTTGGGATCCAGGTGGATTTTTTTCCTCTTTGAGTTGCTGTTACAATGTTTGTTTTACTTAAATACACCAGTGTTCTAACTAGTAAATGCATCCTAGTACTCTCCACTAACTACCCCACCCACTTTGCCCAAGAAAAAGAAGGGAAGTTAAAAGTGGATTTTGTTTTCTGATGATAATGAGAGCTAATATTTATCGAGCATTTACCCTTGATCAGACATTGTCACAAATACTTGCCACAGGAGACTGGGACCCGGCTGCGTGCATTTCCAAGGTCATTTCTCTCTGGCAGGTTCCGTGCGCTTGCTGCTGGTCAGCGCGCAGCGTCCGGTTGTCCTGAGTCCCGCGCTCCTTCGTCCTGTCCTGGCAGGTGCCGTCCCCTCAGCCTGCAGCCTTTCCTGGAGGAGCACGTGAGGGGAGAGGGAAACGTATGCATAGAAAATGTCCGGGTCAGACCTGGAAGTCAGGCATGTCCCTTGCGTATGTTCCGTGGACAAAAGTGCGAAGGGGCCCGTCTAACTGAAAGGAATTCAGGGAATGGGGTAATCATTTTCTTGACCAGTTAGCCAGTTTGCCATACTCATCTAATGTATTCTTTTTGAGGGTTCCAATAAAGGTATTGAAGGGCTAAATGCACCCAAAATTATATCAAGTTATTCTTGAACTAGTCTTCTCATCCTTAATTCTGTAACTCTAATTGTAATGTTAAAGTTTCCTCTATGTTACTGTGTAGCTAATAGAAAAGAAAGGGCATAATTTATGGAGAGAAAGAAGCTTCCTCAAAGGTAATCAAACTAGTCTCTGCCCTCCCTTTTTTTTAATCCATACCCAAGTATATCCTTTTACTGATTTCTACAGAGTGGAAGAGGGAGAAAGAGAGAGAGGGAAACATCACTCGGTTGCCTCCCACATGTGCCCTGACCAGGAATCGATTGCACGGCCTTTTTGGTGTATGGGAAGACATGCCAACCAAAGGAGCCACCCAGCCGGGGCCGCCCTTTTTCTTTGAGTCTGGCCCTATTGAGCATGTCCTGGAAGGCAGTCCTGACCTTGTCCTCCACCAAAGGAAGTCAGAGAAGAGTCACTGAAGTGAGGGTCTAAATTTCCTTCCATGGTAATATCAAGTGAAAGACTTCCCCTTGACTTTGAAACCTTTTCTACTTATAGGACAGGAAGGGAAAGTCAAGATATTTTCCATGATTATGTTAGAAATTGGAAAATGGGTTGAGGTGGTACAGAACCCAGAAACCTTAGTGAATCTCATCTTCCTGCCTGTCTCCCTGTCTCCCTGTCTCCCTGTCTTCCTGTGTCGGGATGCTCTGCCTCCTTCTCATCACCCTGCATCATGTTTCTTTGCATCTTCAGGGAGTCGGGGACAGATTTGGGAGAGAATTCTATGTTCAGTTTTTGTTACATGGAGTTTACTGTGCAGGCTGATTATTTACATAGAGATGATGTCAAGGAGGAAGATGGAAACTAGGGAGACAAATCAGAACGAATATATTTGGGATTAACGCCTGGAAGAGAAGTTTAAGATCATGAGATCAATTGCCAAGGAGTACATGAAAAAATGTCCAAAGAAATAAACCGACATAAGGGGTCAAGAATTTCCTTTCCTTGTTTTTCCTAACTTCAAATTGAAAACACTTGATAGGCAGTCTTATGTCAGTATGTACTACTTTCTGTCATCTATCCTTGTTTTGGGTGCTATTTATCCTATACCCCAAATTCCTTCTAAGTAGGAACCATGTGTGAATCATGCTGCATTAAACCATGTGTCTTCCAGGGTGCCCAAGACATGGATGAGGGTCAGGAAATACTGATGAATTAATGAAATGCCATTCTCCTCTGTAAATATTTAATGAACCCCTTTGTCAAACACTGAACTAAGTGCAAATATTTAACCCCAGCCTCTTAAACACTGTCTTTTTAGCCAACAATTTGTTTCCCATTGATTCATTAGCTGGCATTGCTGTGTGCCTGGGAGGGTCACAGGGGAGCTCCAGGATCTTGAGAAGATGGTCCCTATGTCAGGAATAGACTACCTTCATTTCCTTACTCAAAAATCACACCTCCCTCCGGAAACAACCCATCAAGGACCCTGGATTCAGACCATGTATGAATCAGTAATACGAGTACTGATTAGAGAGGTGAATGAATGTGTGGAGTTCCTATGTAAAATAATACTCTGGGTTAAAACCATTCCTCACATGACTGATTGCTTATACCCAGAAACTACAAGCCTGAGGACGATGTGCAACTTCGGCGCCTGTCATTCATCTCAGGAGCTGCAGAAGCTCAGAGCTTTGCAGTCAAACAGTTTGAATCCTGGCTCTGCCACTTGGCAGATGGCACGACCTTGGTTTCTCCATCTGTACATTGAAAATACTACCTACCTCAAGATTAAGTAAATTAGAAAAAAATGTGGTCGTAGGCTCTTATGTAAACTGTGCTTAACGTCTCTAGGTTAATGATTATTACTAAGCCCAGGGTGTGCCCTGAGTAGAAATCTACTGATTGATTGCGGGGCGAAGGCCTAGAAAGGGTCCGAGAGGCTGCACCTCCTCCAGTGCCGCACTGCAGTCACAGCTGAGTTAGCGCGGTCAGCCCGCTGGACAGCTGGACAAGAGTATGACAGCCACGATTCCCAGAAGCTACGCAGAGACTGATAAGGAAGGGGAGCCCGAGAGGGCTGACTCCTGCACCCAGGTGCAGTGACTGAGAAACGGCTGCAGAAGTCCTCCCTGAGCCTGGGGGTCTCAACCCAGAACCCCACCCCAATGCACCAGGGCCAAAGAGGAGCCTGGGTACTGCTGACAGTGGAAATCGGTGGGGACTGTCCCCTGGAAAGAGGGGGTCTGCTAGAATCCCAGGTGCTCTCCTAAAGGCCCATGCACGGGAGCGTTCCCTTGGGCACTCACCTGGGGCTCTGGTAGTGGGAAGGCGACTCAGCATGTGGAAGCCATAAAGGATGGCTCTGGAGAGAGGTCTGGAGGGTTGGCTACAGGTCCCAGTCCTGAGTCAGCATCCCACACCGCCTGCGGGCACCATCCCCCACACGCAGGCCCAGGGTGAGCCATTCTTCCAGCACCACCTGGGGGAGCACACTAACCTGGTCCTGCAAATACTGGGGACGCCCCCCCGCCGAGCTCAAGTCCGCTGCAACAACTGTTGGCTGCTCCCAACAGGGTCCTGAGGTGCGATCTTTTCCTGCAGAAACTAGAGGCAGACTCTCAGGTGGTCATTGAACTGTGTGGCTTTGGAATGGTGGCGAATCTTCCCCTCCCACGGGTTCCGCAGGGGCCACCCCAATGGAGACTCCTTTGTTGGGGTCTCAGGCGGCATAGCTGCAGAGCCAAGGGGAGGAGGGCAGCTTGTTCCCCTCTGCTGACCTGGGTCACCCCCTTGATTTGTTTTGTCATTCCTGCTGGCCCTGTCGTTCGAGGCTCAGTTCAGCGGGGGGAAGGTGGCTGGTTCCGAGGTAGCATATCCCTTCGAAGTACACCTCCTGCAGTTTCCAGGTAGGGGCTCGTGAGGATACAGAGCTGAGGGGAGGAGTGCAGCTCGCCCCCGGGGCAGTCCAGCCGCTGCCACCCCAGCGGAGGGCTTTCTTGATCTGTTTGCCCAAGGCCCGGTGACCTCACCCTGCCAAGCTTACCTCTGCAGTGGGAACAGCTGGCTATACCCAACCTGAACCTGTGGCTCGCTCCTCCTGGGGGAGCTAGAGTTGGCTCTGAAATAGGGGTCCCATTCTCCCCATTGAGTCCCTGGCCACGCTGCCCCCAAGTAGAGGATTCACTAGTCCTGTCTTCCCAATCCACTGGCCCCACCCTACTGAGCTTGAGCCCTGCGGAAGGGTTAGTGGGCATGGCCAGTTCAGGCCCACTACGGCCTTTCTTCATCAGACTGGAGGAAGGCCAGGCAACCTTAGGGGCCTTGGAATAGCTGACAGGACGTGGCCAACCCCAGGGAGCCTTGGACTTTTAATAATCTGCTCCCAGCTTGGAGCTTCAGGAAGCCAATCCTGGTACACAGCCTGACCTACTCCCCTCCCCCCACCCCCCAACACACACACACAGGCCCAGTAGACACAGCAACGAACAGTGAATAGGTGGTAGCACCAGATGGGTAGCCCAAGACTGGCTACACGCAACATCTGACATCTAACTGCACTGGAGCCCAGGCCAAGGAGACCCCAAAACCAGCACAACCAGTGGTGGGTTTCATACCACCAGAGCTCAACCAAACTAGCCACACAAATGGCTCGGACAAGAGCAGGCTCCAGCAGACACCAGACCCTGCTGGGAACAACTCTGCCTCGTACATGGTGAATGAGGCGTGTCCATAGAGTCGGCCAGCCCAAGGGTTAGCTCCACCCAGCGAGGGGCCACAAGTGTGGCAGCTGACAAGCCAGAGGGATGTTGGCTGCAAAATTAATTGATCAAATGCTCCTAAACATTTAACATTATTTACATATTTAATTCTATTTTCTTAAACATTTGATAAGAAATTGAACGTATTTCATCCCCACAAAGGCAGATTTGTATACTCAACAGATTTTTCTTACCCTCCTTGGCAACTCATACTTAATATACTCGTACTTAAATATACTTAAACATTATAGCATAATGATATAAAAAATTAGTCACTCAACATGACAGTATTCATACTATAAACTGTTATTTACTTCTCATATTCTTTTGTTATGCTTTCTTCTATTTTAAGATTATAATTCCACTAACCGTGCCATTTACTCGATAAAAACTTGGCTCCTGACATGTGCCCCCAAACAAAGAAATAGGAACCTAGGGAGTTAGTGCACATTTGATTACTTGACAGCAATTGTTGTAGTGACTTTTATCTGCCCCTTTACTAGGATTTTTCTTTTAATCAACGTAATGAGGGCCTAATAATTCACATATAATATATCCATTCTAACTGTGCAGGACAATGAATTTTTGCAAATGTGTACACCATGTAACCACCAGCCCAATCAAGGTACAGGACATTTTTTTCACCAGAAAGTTTTTTCTAATCTCCCTTTGCAGTCTTCCCCAGCCCTAGGTCACCACTGAGCACTTTTTGTCATCGGAGATTAATATTGCCTATTGTAGAATTTCATGTGAATTTAACCAGGTGATATGTACTCGTGTTTAGTTTCTTTAGTTTACCATGTCTTGAAATGCATTTGCGATGTTGCCGACAGTCATCCCTCGCAACTTTGCGCTTCTACTTTTGCAGCTTCACTCGGTCGCGGTTTTTTCAAATATATTTCAAATTAAAAAGTTGATCGAGACAGTGAAAATGATACAGTGCATGCTCGGTTGTCTGAGTCTATTGTACACCCCTGTATTACAATTAAAATGGAAATTACTGTACATATGGACTGTAGGCCTATGTATTCGAGCACCCCAGGAATCCTTCAACGCCAGGTGCAACCTGTAGAGTCTGGAACAGATGATCCGCGATAAAAAAAGGGACAACTGTATATCTATAGTTTGTTTTTTGTTTTATTTTTTTAATTTTATTTTTGTTACAGATGTTTCTCCTTTTTTACCCCATTGACACCCTCCTCCCCATCCCCGTCCCCAGCTTTGTTGGCCATGTCCATCGGTTATGCGTACATGCATATAAGTTCTGTGGTTTATCTCTTCCCTCCCCCCACCACCCCCTCTTCTGAAGGTTGTCAGTCTGTACCCCACTTCCACGTCTCTGGGTCTACCCTATTCCTCAGACTGTTGTGTTCATTATATTCCACAAATAAGTGAGATCATGTGGTATTTGTCTTTTTCTGCTTGGCTTGTTTCACTTAGGATAATACTTTCCAGGTCCCTCCATGTCATCTCAAAGGATAAGAGATCTTTCTTTCTTACAGCTATGTAGTACTCCATTGTGTATATGTACCACTGCTTTTTTATCCATTCATCTACTGATGGACACTTGGGCTGTTTCCAGATCTTAGCTATTGTAAATAGTGCAGCTATGAACATGGGGGTACATATATTCTTTCTGATTGGTGTTTCAGGCTTCTTAGGGTATATTCCTAGAAGTGGAATCACTGGGTCAAATGGAAGTTCAATTTTTAATTTTTTGAGGTAACACCATATTGTTTTCCATAGTGGCTGCACCAGTCTGCATTCCCACCAGCAGTGTACTAGAGTCCCCTTTTCTCCACACCCTCACCAACACTTGTTGTTTGATGTATATCTATAGTTTGTATCTCTGTATTGCTAAATAGTATTCCATTGTAGCATATAATAACTTATTTATCTGTGTATTTGTTGATGGATATTGGAGTTATTTTTAGTGTGAGGTTATTATGAATGAAGCTGCTACCAACATATACAAGTCTTTGTATGGATATATGCTTTTATTTCTCTTTAGTGTTAGGTCCTGGTTAGATACATGTTCAATTTTATAAGAAACTGCAAAACTTTCCCAAAGTTGTTGTACCATTTGAAATTCCCACTACCAATGATGAGAATTTCCATTTCCTCTATATTATCATGAACACAGAGTATTGTCAGTCTTTATTTTTAGCCATTCTTGTGGATTTTAAGTAGTGTCTCATTATAGCTTAAATTGTATTTTTTTTTATGACGAATGATATTAAAACCTTTTTTTCCTGCTTTTGGGCTGTTTTATGTTTCTACTATGATGTGTCTGTTCAAATCTTTAGGCCATTATGCCCAGGTTGTTCCAATCTGTTGGCATATAGTTGTTTGTTATATTTTCTTATAATCCTTTATATTTCTGTGGTGTCAGTTGTTACCTCACCTTTTTCATTTCTGATTTTATTGATTTGTGTCCTCTCCCATTGCTTGATAGATCTGGCTAGAGGTCCATCAATCTTTTATCTTTTAAAGAACCAGTTCTAGGTTACATTGATCTCTTGTAATTTTTTTTTTTTTTTGTCTAGATGTCATTTATGTCCCCTTTAATATTTATTATTTCCTTCCTTCTACTTACTCTGGGCTTTTAATGTTGTTCTCTTTCTAGTTATTTTAGTTGTAAGGTTACGTTATCAATTTGAGATTTTTCTTGTTTTTTGAACTTGTTTCTTGTACTGTGAATTTCCCTTTCAAGACTGCTTTTGTTGTATAACATAGATTTGGGGTTTTTGTGCATTAATTTTCATTTGTTCCAGGATTTTTTTTTCTTTGATCTCATCGGTAATCCATTCATTGTTTAATAATTTGGTATTTAGCCACATGTGTTTGAGTGTTTTTACTGCAGTTGATTTCTAGTTTCATGCCATTGTGATCTGAGAAGATGCTCCACATGATTTCAATCTTCTTGAACTTGCAGAGACTTATTTTGTGTCCTAATATGTTGTCTGTCTTTAAGAATGTTCCATTTTCACCCAGCCGGTGTGGCTCAGTGGTTGAGCGTTGACTCTGCACCAAGAGGTCGCCAGTTCAATTACCGGTCAGGGCACATGCCCAGGTCGTGGGCCAGATCCCCAGTTGGGGGCATGCAGGAGGTGGCCAATCGATGTTCTCTCTCATCGATGTCTCTCTCTCTCTCTCCCCCTCCCTCTCCCTTCCTCTCTGTCTGAATTCAATAAAGAAAAAAAAAAAGAATGTTCCATTTTCAGTTGAGAAGAATGTATATTCTGCAGCTTTGGGGTGAAATGTTCTGTAAATGTCAATTAAATGCCTCTGACCTAGGGTGTCAATTAAGGTTGATATTTCTTTGTTGGTATTTTTGTTTGGAAGATCTATAAATTGATGTCACTGGGGTATTAAGTCCCCTACTATGATTATATTGCTGTTGATCTATCCCTTAAAGTCCTCCAAAAGTTCTTTTTTTACATATTTAGGTGCTCCTATATTGGGTGCATGTATGTTTACTAGATTATAGCCTCTTGTTGGATCGATTCTTTTAGTATTATGTTGTGACCTTCTTTATCTCTTGTTATGCCCTTTGTTTAGAAGTCTATTTTGTCAGATATAAGTATTGCTGCCCCTCCTTTTTTTTCTCGTTTCAAAATACATGGAAATTTGTTTCTATCCCTTCACTTTTATCCTGTGTGATTCTTCTGTTTTCAAAGTGTGTCTCTTTTAGGCAGCATATATATGGGTCATGTTTTTTTTTTATCCTCACCCAAGGACATTTTTCCATTTTTTGTTCAGATGGAGTGGAAGGGAGAGAGAGAGAGAGAGAGAAACATCGACATGAAAGGGACAATTGAGTGGTTGCCACCCACACGACACAACCAGGGCTGGAGACAAACTGCAACCAAGTTACGTGCCCTTAGCGGGAACCGAACCTGGGTCTCTCCGGACCGCAGGTCGACGCTCTAACCACTGAGACAAACCAACCAGGGCATGGGTCATGTTTTCTTATCCATTCAGCTTTCCTGTATATTTTGATTGGAGCATTTTATCCATTTATGTTTAATGTTATTATTGATAGGTACATATTTATTGGCATTTTTATTATTTATACCTGTGGTCCTCTCTTTATATATATATATATATTTTTTTTTTTTTTCTTCTTCTTCTTCTTACAGTAGTCCCTTTAACATTTCTTGCAATGCTGGTTTGGCGGTAATATAGTCCTTTAAGCTTTTTATTTGTTTGTTTGTTTGGTCTGGGAGATTCTTTATTTTTACCTTCAATTTTGAAAAATAGCCTTGCTGGATAGAGTAGTTGGTTTCAGACCTTGCTTTTCATTACTTTGGATACTTCATGCCACTCCCTTCTGGCCTATAGTGTTTCTGTTGCAAAATCAATTGACAGCCTAATGGGTGCTCCCTGGTAGGTAACTGAGTGTCTCTCTTGCTGCTGGTAAGACTCTCTCTTTGTTTTTAATGTTTGCCATTTTATTTATGATTTGTCTTGGTGTGGATCTGTTTGGGTTAATCTTAATTAGGACTCTGTGTGCCTCGTAAACTTGTGTGACTTTTTTCTTGATCGGGTTAAAGAAGTTTTCTTTTATTATTTATTCAAACCTGTTCTCTATCCCTTGCTCACCCTCTTCCTCTGTTATCCCCATGATGGGGTTGTTGTTCTGTTTCATGTTGTCCCATCATTCCCTTAATTTGTCCTCATGCTTTTTAAGATTTTTTTATTTTTTTACTGCTCTGATTGAGTGATTTTTCTCCTACATTGTCTTCTAATTCACTGATTAGATCCTCTTCTTCTTCTAACTTACTGGATTCTTTTTTCTTTTTGCTGTTCTGATTGTGTGTTTTCTGCATCTTTATCTTCCAAATGTCTGATTTGATTCTCTGCTTCATCTATTCCACTTTTTTTTTTTTGTAATATATTCTTCATTTCAGTTAATGTATTCTTCGATTATGACTGTTTTTTTCTTAATGTTTTCTAGTTTCATTTTTATGTTGTCACTAAGATCATTGAGCATCCTTATAACCAGTGTATTGAACTCTCCATTTGTAGATTGCTTGTCTCCACTTTGTTTAGTTCTTTTTCTGGATTTTTGCTCTGTTCTTTCATGTTGGACGTTTCTTTGTCTCCTCATTTTGGCAGCCTCTCTGTGCTGATTATTATGTATTAGGGAAAGTTGCTACATATCCCTGGCTTGGTAGAGTGGCCTTATGTAGTATGTGTTCTGTGGAGTCCATTGGCACACTCTCCCCGATCACTTGAGCTGGGTACTCTAGCTGAGCCCCCCACTCAATAAGCTTTGTATACCCTCCTATTGTAGTTGAGCCTTGATTGCTATTGGTATATCAGTGGGAGGGATTAACCCCCAAGCCAATTGACTGCAAAGACTGTCTGCAATCACAGTGGAGGATCAGTTGTGCAGGATCAAACTCCATGAAGCAGGACTTACTACAGGGGCTTTGGTGCCCACTGAGGACTCTTCTATGTATGCTGCTCATGGAGGTAGCTCTGGGGTCTCCCTGGAAGTGCAGGCCAATGCCAACCACCAGCTGTGTCCTGCCATGGGCTACCTAGCTTGAGCTACAAAATGATCTGCAGATGGCTGCCACTGTGCTGGGCTTGAAGGTGCCCCAGAAAGGCCAATCTGTGAACGCTAATACAGGTTTCGAGTCCCTTAGCAAGACGTACAGGCCATGCCAAGGCCAGGTGTTGCTTGTTTGAGGAATTTTAGGAAAGTGTGAAACCTGAGCCAAGACCGGCCATTTGTATGGAAAAGCCACTGGAACATCTTGTGTGGGCCCCTAAGCTGGCTGTGGTGAGGTCTCGGGGATCACCGGGCAGAGCTAGCAGTGCTCATCAGGGGAATGGAGACTCTGACAAGCCCCATGCCTGCTGGATCCTCGGGAGGGCTGAGCAAAGCAAAATGGCCTCTGCCAGCACTTTGGTCTCACAAGAAAGCTTCCCCCCAGCCTTCACCCTGAAACCAGACAATTCGGATCTTTCCATTATGTCCCTGGCACCTTTCAAGCTGCTGGCCCAGTACTCGAGCTCAGACGGAGTGAGTCCAAGTCAGTCTGGCCTGGGCCCTTTCAGAGGAGTGCCTGGGACTCCAACGCCCTCCGCCTCACTCAGCCACAACCCGCTGATTTCTGCAGCCAGAACTTATGGAGACTTCTCTTCCTGCCCCTGGAACCCTGGGCTGGGTGTTCAGATGTTAGGCTGGGTCCCCTCACTCTTGAGGGGTATCTTTATAACCAAGATTTCCCTCCCTATTTTTAACTGCCAGAAGTGGGTGCAGGACCATCCCATTCCACGTCTTTGTCTCCATGTGACTTCTTTAGCCTTAGTTAGAGGACTTCTGTTCAGCCAGATTTCAGGTGGTTCTGAATGATGGTGGTTCTGTAATATAGTTGTAAGTTTGATGTGGTTGTGGGAGGTTCTCAGTACTGCATTTACCTAAGTCACCATCTTGACCAGAACGCTTCCTTTACAATTTTATGAGCGTCTACTTGTTTTTAATGAGCAATTTTTTATTTAGAAGCATTCATTAGAAAATGGGAGAGTCTGGCTGGTGTGGCTCAGTGGTTGAGCATTGACCCACGCACCAAGAAGTCGCCAGTTCGAGTCTTAGTCAGGACAGGTTGTAGTGGCGGGCATGCAGGAGGCGGCCAATCGCTGTTCTCTCTCATCGATGTTTCCCCCTCTCTCTCTCCTCCTTCCTGTCTCTCTAAAACAATAAAGAAAAAAATAAAAGAAAATGGGAGAACTCACAAGAACCACTTTTCTGAAGAGTTGTGAAATTTCTTAAATATGAATGTTCAGATAATGTTGTTATCATTCAGAAAAACCTTTTCATCACATGAATGGTTTTGAGTATCTCACATATATCAAGCATGGGGCTAGGAGGTGGGATAGAATATGAATCATTAAACAAGAATGCCAGTGAACCATGGTGAAAATCTTGGCAGGAAGTGTACACAGGTGCTACAAGGTCAGAAGTTAGTGGGACCTATTGGAACCTGGGGTGTGGAGCGGTCTCCCCGAAGGATGAGACCCAAACTAGAGACTTGAGTGTGACAGGTGGGCGGGCCAGTAGGTGAGGGTTCTAGGTAGAAAGAAATGAATGGAGAAAGATTCCGAGTTGCAAGAACAAGGCCCATTAAAGACAGGAAGGAGCCCAACATGGCTGGAACGTAGAATTCTGGGTGCAGACCAGAAATGAGTGAGGCTGGAGTCAAGGTAAGGCCAGATCTGGGGGGCACTTTTGCCAGCAAAGAGGTTTGGTTTTCTCCTGAGAGCAGGGGGAAGGCACTAAGAGCGTACGCAGTGCAGTGATAGGATGAGCTCTGCGCACGAGAGATACTATGCCGGCTGCCATCCGAGCACATGGGTGACGGGGGTGTCGTTTTGGAAGTTAGCAGTATATCGATGATCGAGGACATGAGAAGGATGGCCCGGAGAGTATCTGTTGAATGAGAAAAGGGCCAAGGACAGAGAGGAACCAATAAAGAAACTTGGAAGGAGCCAGAGAAATGAAGCTGACCAATAGAAAGTAGAACACTGCTTTGCAGGAACCAAAAAAAAAAAGACTGCTTCCCCAAGGAAGAAACTGTCGGTGGTTACAAAGGTTGCCAAATAGGTCCAACTGGTGTGGCTCAGTGGTTGAGTGTTGACCCTGCACCAAGAGGTCACCAGTTCGATTCCTGGTCAGGGCACAAGCCCAGGTTGTGGGCCTGATCCCCAGTGGGAGGCACGCAAGAGGCGGCCAATCCATGTTCTCTCTCGTCGATGTTTCTCTCTCTCTCCCTCCCCCTTCCTCTCTCTCTAAAAATTAATAAAAAGAAAAAAAAGTTTAAAAAAAAAATGAAGAGGTTGCCAAATAGCCAAGCAACTTAAGGACTAAGGACAGTCAGTGCATGTAACACAGGGAGGTCACAGGTGAGCTCTGACACAGCAGTGTCAGGGTGGAAGGGGGGACCCAGTGCCTGGGGTGCACCGGGAAAGGCTGGTGAGCAATGCAGATGACTCTTCAGGAAGTGCAGCCCCATGTGTGGGAAGGAAGAGCCAGCAGTGGGTGGGGGTAGGGACGGGGTCAGAGTGTTTGTGTTTTATAAACAGGAGAAATTTGGAGGATCTTAGTGTACTAAGGAAAATGATAGCTCGAGCGAAGGAGGGGAAGGAAGTCCAGAGGGAGGTGACTGGGCCAGAGGGAGAGGGAGGCCAGAGCACAGCAGAGCAGCTGCCGTGGGCGGGGCAGGAGCCTGCCTCTGCCGCAGGAGGGAGGAGGAGGCGGGTGCGACCCAGGGTGCACCGGGGGTTTAATGGCAGGAATCGAAGGGTGTTACCCTCTGGTGACTTATTTTCTCTATGAAGAAATAAAGGGTACCTATTTCAACATATCCATTGTGAAAGTTTAAAATCCCCATTGAACAGGAAGTTTAAGTTAGTTCATTTTAATTTTTTTTTATTTTAGAGAGAAAGAGGAAGGGAGAGGGAGATACAGATAGAAACACCCATGAGCAAGAACATCGATTGGCCGCCTCCTGCATGCCCCCCACTGGGCATCGGCCCACAACCTGGGCATGTGCCCTGACCCAGAATCGAACTGGTGACCTCTTGGTGCAGGGTCAACGCTCAACCACTGAGCCACACCAGCTGGGCAAACAGGAAGTTTTAAAAAAGCATCCATGAAATTAAGAGAAAATATTTTAAGTGCTTTACTTTGAAAAACAAATTTAGACAAATGTAACTCATGATCAGGACAGAGTATGAGAGTAAGAGACTCTTTGTGAAAATTCTGCTTGAAACAGTTGGTGATGTGTGCACTAGTGATATCAACTCAGACTAAAATTATCTTATTGCAATAAATATTTTTGATCAAATCTAATGTTTCGATGAATTGAAATAATCCACCATATACATCCTCATTTAATGTTTTTTCCTCTGAGCAGTTGAATGAATATGTAAAATCAATAGTTGAATACACTTTATAGAACTGGATACTATGTCACACAATAACCTGGCCTTAAATACTTGTATAAAATGCTGGCAGTGAGCAAGTACTTTTCCTAACATCCGTGTTAAGTGCACACTAAGCAGCCCAGCATGGTCCAATCAGAAGATGCGCAGTGAGACTGAGGGAGTTAGAGCGCACGGATTCGCTGTTCCGTGGCCCTGGCCCCGGGCGGAGCAGCACAGGAAAGCAGTACCCACTCGCTGCTGCCTTGTCTCGACACGGTCCTGCAGAGTCCGCGTCTGCACCGCAGAGTGAGCCTCCTCGCCGAGCCGTGCTGTTTGGAGAGGTGGACGCACTTCTCTAGAAAGAGCCCAGGAGCATTCGGAGGGCCCCTCACAGCAAGACCCAAAATGCCCTTTGTCATCACTCAACCTACAAATGTTTCTATTTTCTACCCGGGTGCATAGAAACATTTCTCTAGTCATCATTATGATACTCCAGATGTCAGCTCCTCGGGCATCATCTCTGCAGAAAGTCCCATGTATGAAGTGTCCTCTACAGGAAGGTTGGAACATCAGCTCGAAACCCACGCTTGCACAGGGGCATGGAAGCGCCCCACCCTGTTCTAAATAAATTCCAGCGACTTCAGATTTGGTGCCGTGGTCTTGGAAGCCGCGCTCACGTGGGTCCCACCCCATCAAGGGCGCCAGGACACAGACTTCAGCTCGTGTTCTTTCTCACCTCAGAGTACATTATTTACAGCAGTGGACAGGAAATCAAGCTTCCCTCTCCTCCTGAAAGTTGCTGCCCTGGTTCCTCAAGAATCTTGCAGCAACTTGTAGGCACCTTGAATCCCATAAGCCAGCAGCAGCTACACTGGGGCATGTGGTAGCTTGACTACTCTCACCTTCCTGGTTCTATTTCCAGCCAGGGCCCCAGGGCTATTGCAGCTAATGGTGTTGGCAGGGTCATATACCGCCCCCTCACACGCACACACCCTTGTGGACTACATTTATCCTCCCGACAGCCTTTCCAATTAGCCCTGTCCATCTCCGTTATCTCGTTCGCCTGTGCTTTATGTATTGAATTACTCAGAAATGCCAGGCGTGCCCTTGCCTGTGTATCTTAGGTAGTCCTGTGTGTGCACTGACTGTACTCCAAGGAGAGAGAACCACCTGGGTAGCTCTCCTTTTCTTTACTTGTTTCCTAGGACTTCCGTTCCTGGTTCTGTGTAGTGTAGGTTCAGATAATGCCATTCAGTCTGACGGTTGGTAACAGGGTTAAGTATATGACGTTGGGCATTGTACAGACTTAGCTTTGGATTCTTGCTAAGTTTGGAGACTGGATACAGTTGTTACATTTATATGGGCCACATTTTTATCATTAGTAAAATTAGAATAAGTATGTCAAGTATAACTGTGGCATTCTCATAGTACCGGGCAGAGAGTGGTTTTCCATCCTGCTGTTGAGTCCGAGTCTTCATCTTTGCACAGTTTTGTAAGGGAGGGACCGTGAGCTCTGCGAGGGAGGGACCATGAGTCCCGTCTCCATGCTCTGGAAGACGCTTGAAGACCAGCGTGGGCGTTCGCATGCAATCACAGCTGGGAAAGGACTCTGCTCCGCTCTGCCTCCCAGACACGCGTAGTTACAAGGAACCACTGATCCTTCACTCACCTCATCTGACCTGTGCTGATCGGGCCTCGCTGGGGAACAGCCTCTGCGCCAGGTGCTGAGGCCGTGAGAAGTGGGGCCGTCTGGAGGAGACCCCACTGCAAGCGGGCACAGGTTCGGTCAGCAGGTGTGCCACGAAGCGCGCGGCCAGCTGCCGTCCGGGGGGGCTGCTTCCAGCAGCATGGTCAGTAAGCCTCCTCGGCGGAGACTTAGCTCTGGACCGAAAGGATGAGAAGCCAACAGTCGGGAAAATGATCAGATAAAAAGGTGAGAGGGTCTGAGGTTAGACAGTCCTGCCCAGTCTAGTGAGGAGCTGAAGGAATAAAAGAGGGCCACTGTGTCAGGGGCTGGGGCAACGCGGGGGGTGGGGGGCACTTTCTGACAAAGATGACCTTTTCCACCTGTGACCCTGTGTATTTCAGGAGCCTGCTCTCAGAAAGCACAACCTACACATTTTACAGTTTGATAAATTGATGTTACTCAACCCAACGGAGAGTTTTGACAGTGCATAACAATTTATGGAAGGGCGTTTTAGGCTTCCTAACCTGAGTCGTGTTGTAACCCAAGAGAGTCAACCTCACTTGGACACAAAGTTGGGTGAATTAGAGGTGAGCTTTATTACCTGCACAGGGACTGCAGCCAACCTACACAGAGGAGAACTGCAGCCCCGAGCTCAGGGGGAGGGTTGCTTATATAGGGCAGGGGTCATTCAAGAGTTTAGCAGAGCAAGCAAGCTGCGTGTACAGAAGCGGAGGCAGTTAGCGATAAGCAGGAGGGAACGGAGGTGGGAGGGAGCTGAGGCGAAAGGGAACTGGGTGAACTGGGTCAGCACACATCTATCCTGTTATTCATTCTATTATTTAAGTTTTAAAAATTAATAAATTCGAGATGGATATCAGCAGTTAGCCAGGTGCGATACATATATTTTTAACAGTTACAGTTTTATGGGGTAAAGGGAGCTTCAGTTTCTCCCTATCAGTTTATTTACAGAGCATGCAGGACACTCTGGCCTTGGGGCCGTTTCTGTCCTCCCTTTTTCTGAAGGATGTTACTGTTCAAATTCCCAGTGAAAGCCGTCTATAACATTTCCATTGTTTCTCTTGTTGTCCCTGAGGCTGTTAATTAGGGCAGCTCAAGGACAGTTGTTTTTCTTTATTGAATTCCAAGGATAGTGAGCTGTAACAAGTGGGTAACTGACTGAGTGGTCCTTTTACATACAAAATGATCACGCCTCAGGTCCGGTGTCAGGAATCACCCAGATACTGGGCCACTTTCTCTTTCATATGAGTTTCAATACAGTCATTGTCTCCAAAATTTTCTCGTGCTCAATTTTCTTTAATGTTTTAAAAGTATATAACAATCGCAGCTTTTGTACAACTTACAGGAACTGTCTGCAGGCTCAGTGCAGTGTTTGGAGCCTTTGACAGCACTGTGGTTGCAGATTATGACACACCCCTGCCGCCCCTCTCCCCCCTGAACCTCCGAGAGAGGAGAGATATGTGCTCACCAGCCACAGACCCAGCAGCAATGCCACGGAGGTTCTGTGCCTGCCCTGCCGCCCTCCCCACCCAGGCACAAGGCCGGGGGAGGGCAGCGGCCCTGTCTCAGGCCTTAGACGTGAACAGCAGGGCGAGCACCCACGCGGAAGGAATGGCCTCTGGACGCGTCGCAGGACCGGCCCCTCCTCCTGACCACCCCTCCACTCACTGCTCTCTGCACCCTTCTGCCATCTCTCTCCTGCAGGTGGACATTAGCCGCCCCCTTCGCGGACTTTAACAGCAAGGAGTAGATCCTTTGAGAGGAAAACACGCCGTCACCTTCCTTCATGGGTTCTTAAACCACAATCATAGTAATAACAATGAAAGCAACGATCTCCTCCACCAGTTACTATCCAGTGCATTAATATATGAAAAGTACGTTTCAATGTCTGACATAGTAAATGGATAATATATATTAAATATTAGCGATGATTATTATCAATGTTGTGTATGAAGCACATACTGAGTTCCAGAACACTATGCTAAATCTTTTCCATTTATGATCTTATTTAATCTTTGCAATAAACCCATAAGGGTAGCAAATCTTTACACCCATCTCACAGATGAGAAAATGAAGTCAGGTGCCTAAATTCAACTCCTGATATGTTTTGGATCTGGAATTCAAGTCCTGAGTCAACTGCATTTATATTCAGTTGGAAATGATTTAGGGATAAACCTTGCTAAAGGTTGGGAGTTCATCAAACTGGGGGTTTCTCTTGGGCTTGAAATTATTATCTTTTTTAATTTTTAAAAAATCTTTATTGATTTTAGAGAGAGAGAGGAAGGAAGAGGGAAAGAGAGAGAGAGAGAAATATTAACGAGAGAGAACATCTATTGGCTGCCTCCTGCACGCCCCCCACTGGGGATTTGGCCCACAACCTGGGCCTGGGCCCTGACAAGAAATCGAACCAGCGACCTCTTGGTGCAGCGTCAATGCTCAACCACTGAGCCACACCAGCTGGTCTGGGCTTGAAATTCTATAATGAAGACTTAGATGGTTTATTGTACATGAAATGCATCTGAGTGCGGGAGAAGGGGGAATAAAAGAAAGAAAAAACATTTATGAAGTATATATTTGTATGTTTATATTTACTGAGTATATAAATATATTTATATATGTACTTACCCAATCCTGAGAACTTTGTAAGTGTCTGTTTTTTAGAGGTTAATTTGCACACGGCCACCCCGTTAATGAGCGGTCACTTCAAAATTCCCACCAGGTTGGCCTGGCCTGGGAGCCCAGCCCCAGCTTAGCACTCCAGGGTGGCACACTGGGCTCAGCTCCGTAACCACCCCACAGGCTCTAGTGATAACCTCATGGTTTCCACGAAGACACCACAACGTCTCTGCAAGGAGGGCAGGGGAGTAGCTTCTTTCGGGAACAGCCGGCCAGTTGTGTCTGAGCGAAGGGTGAGGATGAATGCACTGACCTCTGAAGTCCTTCCAGTCCTGGAGCCACAGACTTTATTTGCAGAGAAAAACGTCAGACCATTTCTTCCGTAAAACGAGGTATGATGTTCTGAGTCCATTCCCCACTCCCACCCCCATCTCCTTATATCTGGTGAAAGAGCAATGATTTCCTCCACAGAAGCAGTGAAAAGGAAAATTTTCTCCCCCAGTGATGAGGTTTCCTGAGACGAGCCCATAGGAGGGCACAGAAAGTCGCGGGGAACAGAGTGGACTGGGCACGCGAGCCGGGCATCAAGTGGGCAGGTGGGATGACGGACGGATGCATCTGAGCTCCACGGACCATCACGCTGTGTTCATCAACAGGCATCGAGTGTAAACCAGGTCTCTACTTTAGAAAAGAATATACTCTAAGCAAACACACTAAATCAGTGCATGTGAACAATTTGAGAACCATCTGTTTCTA
Organism: Molossus molossus; assembly: GCF_014108415.1. Taxonomy (NCBI): domain Eukaryota; kingdom Metazoa; phylum Chordata; class Mammalia; order Chiroptera; family Molossidae; genus Molossus; species Molossus molossus. Next base: position 946,645 of record NW_023425358.1, read on the forward strand.
ACCAGAACATATCTGTTCAATAGTATTCGCTGGACACGGTGCTGGGAGTGAGGGGTGACACAGACACGGACCGCACGGGGGCAGCACAGAAACAAGCAAGTGGAATGAGGGGTGCTCCCGCCAGCGAGCGTGAGGAGAGCGGCACAGCAGAGAGGTCTCGGGGAGACCGTGGCAGGAGCAGGCTGGCGGGGCCGCACTGGGGGGGCCGCACCTGAGAAAGGAGTTGAGGGAAGAAACAAGAACACAATAATGAAGTGGGGTAGAGGGGAGTCCAGCAAGGGGCATCCACGCAGGTCCTGCGGTGGGAGGGACAGGTGCCCTCAGACAGCGAGGACACTACGTAGCGGAGTCGACGGTGAAGTCGGAGAGCACGGGCCAGGCCATGCACAGCACTGGGGGGATGTGGGAGGACTCGTCTTCCACACCGAGCGAGGAGGGCCCGGGGCAGGCGACGGTGAAGTCGGAGAGCACAGGGGCAGGCCATGCACAGCACTGGGGGGATGTGGGAGGACTTGTCTTCCACACCGAGCGAGGAGGGGCCGGGGCAGGCGACGGTGAAGTCGGAGAGCACGGGCCAGGCCATGCACAGCACTGGGGGGATGTGGGAGGACTTGTCTTCCACACCGAGCGAGGAGGGGCCGTGGGAGGCGACGGAGCGGAGGCGGGACTCCCGGTCCACCTTGCGACAGGCGGCCTTAGTGCTCCCTGTTGAGTCCCACGCTGCGTCTGCAGGATGCGAAATAGTAGCAGGGCTCCCAGCACTACTGGGAAAACCAAGTAGAAAGTGTCTGCGAGAACTTTTCCCAAAATGAAGAGAGGTGTTCAAATATTAAATGTTTTAGAGCCCTGGCCAGTTTGGCTCAGCGGTGAGAGCGTCGGCCAGCAGACCGAGAGTCCGGGTTCGGTTCCCACTAAGAGCACGTGCCTCGGTTGCAGTTTGTCCCCAGCCCCAGTTGGGATCCTGTGGGTGGCAGCCAGTTGATATGTCTCTCTCACGTCAATGTTTCTCTCTCTCTCTCTCTTTCCCCCTCTCTCCCTCCCGCTCTATCTGAAGATAAATGCAAAGATGTCCTCGGGTGACGATTAAAAAAAAACGTTTCAGAATGAACTCGAACAAAACAAAGAAAACTCTCCGCTGCTGAGCTCGTCTTCCTGCTGCTCTAGGCCCTCACTGCCCCTGCTGGTCCTTCCTGGGCCACCGAGTTCTCCGCCCTTGCCTCCTCCCGGCCCGCAGCACCCCGACTGCTCCCTCCTCCCACGGGCCAGCTCCAGGGAGTCACCTCTCCTTGGTGAGAGGCCCTCCCTCTTGGGCCTGGTGTTCATGCCAAACTTCACTCTTCTCAAGCCCCAGCACTCTCTCCGCAACTGGCATTTCCTCCTATTTCCTCAAGAAAGCGGAGGCCGTGGCATGAACGTCTGCTCTCTCCCTGTCCCTCAGCACCACCCAAACCACATCCACAACAAGACAATGCCGGTCTCACTTAGAAACACCCTTCCTTTCTTCTTAGGGTCTCAAGAAAGAAGGCGTCTCTTCTGGGCATGATCATTCCCACCCCTCTGCCAGACACACACACGCACGCACACACGCACATGCATGCACACACAAACACACACTCACATGCATGCACACACAAACACATGCACGCACACATGCACATGCATGCACACACAAACACACGCACATGCACACACGCACGCGCGCACACATGCTCACAGGCACACACGCACACGCATGCACACACACGTGTACACACACACACAGGTTTCTCACCTCCATCTCAGCTTTTCATTCATTATCTCCTTTTCTCTTTGGGACCCTGCTCCAACCATACTCCCCTTTCTTTTATAAATTCACATTCTTGCTTTCTATTAGCTCATTGCTCTTGGTCTATAAATACATCACAGTTAATGTTTTGAAGAAAAAGTTTCTCTTGACCTCCCCTGGACTCAGCCAAGCCTCTTCACAATAGCCTGTGTACCTGGGGCCTTCACTGCCCCGCATGCCCCTCTGCCCCCTGGCTGCTCACCACAGCCTCAACTCACTGCTTCTCAGAGCATCACCTCCCAATTTCCAGAGCCACGGACACAGCCAGCCTGAGTCTAATTGTACCTTTTGCTGCATTTGATGCTATTTTTCATTCAGTTCCTCCTAAACCTCTCTATTCCCTTGACATATTTTATGATTCTCTTTCTACATCTCTGAGCACTGTTTTTTGTTTTGTTTAAAAGGATCTTCCTCTTCAGCCAACTTCTTAAATGTTTGCGTCCCCCGAGGGCTTCCTCTGGGCCCTGTTTCCCGTTTCACTTTCCCGCACGGACCTGCAGTCATGAGTGCAGTGCTCCCTTCCTCTGTTGATGGCTTCCCGTTTAAATCTCCAGTGCTGACATCACTGCTGGACTTCAGACTCCTTACCCCTGCAGTGGGGTGAGCAGCTCACCTGCAAAGCCCACCTGTGAAGATCGCAGTGGGCCACACTACATGCATCATTGCCTCACTTCCCCAAACTGGTTATGAATCTCTTGGTTGCTGACACTAGAACCCACTCAGTTACTGAAGTCAGAAAACTGAGACTCGCTCCAGATCATTCTAAGGCATCCCACCACAATGGGCCAGTCATTCCATCTTACTTACGGGGTCTTGTGGCCGTTCACCGGGTCAGCTCCTTCTCCACTTTCTGCCCTGAAGCAGCTCAGGCCTCCCTTCCCCGCTTCAGTCACCCCTAGATTGGTCACCCTGCCTTTCCTCTGGCTTTGTTCACTCTCCGCACATCCATGCTCCACACTGTTGCCAGAAAGACTAATGCAGAATAAATTCTGAGTGGGTGACAGCCCAGCTTACAACAAAACTCAGGGCGACCCCACACCTGGCCTTGAAGATAGAGGCATTCCATCACCTGGCTCTTGCAGATCAGTCGCATCTCATCTCCTGCCCTGCCCCCCTCACACTACACTTCCTTTATGTGGGTTCTAAATGCCCACTGCATGGCTCTCCTCCCTGCTAACATTCCAGATCATGTGAAAGACCAGCATACCCCCTTTAATAGTGGTAAAGTCAACACTGGCAGGAGTCAAGTCACCTGTGCTTCTGTCTGTCTGACTGGTTCCTTTGAAAAGGACAAACACATGCTATGTGAACGTACAGTAAAATTTTTCCCATTAGGTAGACCTTACCCCCTGGACTTTAAGAGAATAGCAAGAACTAGCTGCTAGAGTTAATAGATAACCACTGCATTGTACAGATAACCACACATTGTATAGATAACCACTGCATTGCATAGATAACCACTGCATTGCATAGATAACAACTGCATTGTATAGATAACCACTGCATTGTACAGATAACCACACATTGTACAGATAACCACTGCACTGTACAGATAACCACTGCACTGTACAGATAACCACACATTGTACAGATAACCACTGCACTGTATAGATAACCATTGCACAGTACAGATAACCACTGCACTGTACAGATAACCACTGCACTGTAGAGACAACCACTGCACTGTACAGATAACCACACATTGTGCAGATAACCACTGCACTGTATAGATAACCACTGCGCTGTATAGATAACCACACATTGTACAGATAACCACACATTGTACAGATAACCACTACACTGTATAGATAACCACACATTGTACAGATAACCACACATTGTACAGATAACCACTGCACTGTACAGATAACCACACATTGTACAGATAACCACACATTGTACAGATAACCACTGCACTGTATAGATAACCACTGCACTGTAGAGACAACCACTGCACTGTACAGATAACCACACATTGTGCAGATAACCACTGCACTGTATAGATAACCACTGCGCTGTATAGATAACCACACATTGTACAGATAACCACTGCACTGTATAGATAACCACACATTGTACAGATAACCACACATTGTACAGATAACCACACATTGTACAGATAACCACTGCACTGTACAGATAACCACACATTGTACAGATAACCACACATTGTACAGATAACCACTGCACTGTACAGACAACCACTGCACTGTACAGATAACCACACATTGTACAGATAACCACTGCACTGTACACATAACCACTGCACTGTACAGATAACCACACATTGTACAGACAACCACTGCACTGTACAGACAACCACTGCACTGTATAGACAACCACACATTGTACAGATAACCACACATTGTACAGATAACCACTGCACTGTATAGATAACCACACATTGTACAGATAACCACACATTGTACAGATAACCACTGCACTGTACAGATAACCACACATTGTACAGATAACCACTGCACTGTACAGATAACCACACATTGTACAGATAACCACACATTGTACAGATAACCACTGCACTGTATAGATAACCACACATTGTACAGATAACCACACATTGTACAGATAACCACTGCACTGTACAGATAACCACACATTGTACAGATAACCACTGCACTGTACAGATAACCACACATTGTACAGATAACCACACATTGTACAGATAACCACTGCATTGTACAGATAACCACTGCACTGTACAGATAACCACTGCACTGTACAGACAACCACTGCACTGTACAGATAACCACACATTGTACAGATAACCACTGCACTGTACAGATAACCACACATTGTACAGATAACCACACATTGTACAGATAACCACTGCATTGTACAGATAACCACTGCACTGTACAGATAACCACTGCACTGTACAGACAACCACTGCACTGTACAGATAACCACACATTGTACAGATAACCACACATTGTACAGATAACCACTGCATTGTACAGATAACCACTGCACTGTACAGACAACCACTGCACTATACAGACAACCACTGCACTGTACACATAACCACTGCACTGTACAGATAACCACACATTGTACAGACAACCACTGCACTGTACAGACAACCACTGCACTGTATAGACAACCACACATTGTACAGATAACCACACATTGTACAGATAACCACTGCACTGTACAGATAACCACACATTGTACAGATAACCACACATTGTACAGATAACCACTGCACTGTATAGATAACCACACATTGTACAGATAACCACTGCACTGTACGGACAACCACTGCACTGTACAGATAACCACTACACTGTACAGATAACCACTACACTGTACAGATAACCACTGCACTGTACAGATAACCACTGCACTGTATAGATAACCATTGCTTTGTGTACACCAAAACTGCTTGCTCCCTCAGGCATAATGGCTAACTGCAACTAGCTGCTTCTATACGTGCTTGCTCACAAACCCTTAGCCCAAATTCCTTAATAGGGGCCAAGACAACTATATAAACAACCCACCCCCTGAGCTCTGGGCTGCTCTCTCCTCTGCATAGGATGGGACAGTCGCTGCGTGGCTAATAAAGCTCTCTTAATTTGAACCCAGTTCGGAGTCTGAGCCTGGTCTGTCTCGTTGGTCTACAACACCTTTCCTAATTGTGATCCTGGAGAGAGACGAACAGGCTTCCTCACTGGCCCACTCCCACCAGGAAGAGAAAGGGCTGAGTCAGACACTCAGGGTTTTCTTCCCAGGTTTGCTCATCCGAATGGACTCTAAGCCCCAGGAGAACAGAAGGGAGAGAGGGCCAGGGGTGGTGGGCACTCCCTTCAGATGAAAATGCACCACAGGAATGGGGAAGGCTCACTCACTCCTACTTTCTCACATCTGCGTGCCCTTCACCTAACTTCTCCTCATCCTCCAAACACAGATCGGATTGGACCTCCTTAGAAACCCTGTGGATTCCCAGACGCCCTCCCCTGTGCTCCTGTGCTGCAGGGCAGCCAGCTGCCGGCACTTAGCGTCTATTAGTTCCCCGTTTCCCTTAAGGGAAACATCAAGCCGTTCAACCTTGCCTAAGAGAAGAAAGCTCAGCCTGTGTTGTTCCCAAGGCCTGCAGGCTGCTCCGTCTTGCATAGAGACTTGCTAATCATTAGGGAAATTCTACTTGTAGCCTGAAGCAGAATGGCCCCTCCCGGTTCCCTGTTTTTGCTGTACAAGAAGACCGAAGACTGTACTTTTCTTAAGATGGATTTGAGGGACCACTAGGGCTCTGGCCCTTCTAGTTTGTGCCTCCTCAATCAACAAACCTTTCCTGACTTCAAACTCTAGGTTGAGTCTTGACCTACAGAATTGTGGGGCACGAGGACTGTAGACTAGTAACACTCGTATTTCCAATGCCCAACACACTGACTAGTACTCAGGTGTTTAATGAATGCTGAATGGACTGGACAGGCTGAGATCATTCAGATGAGCCTCTTCATTTGATAAATAATCTTCGAAAGCTCCATTTTGTATAGTGAGAGTTTTGTTAGTAAACATGATTCTTGAACCCAATTCCAACATATTTGTGGAGGCTTCCTCCCCTCAACAAGTAATTTAACTCAATGCTGACACTATCTACCTGGAAATAGAGTCAGATTTTATAGGTGAAGGGCTCAGTCCCAATGATTGCCACCCATTTCAGATGCCAGGCACAAGTCTTGGCTGTCACCTGTACTTCTGTCTGACCAGCTGCTCACTAAAGGTTACAGTGACCCCACCCCTCTAACTCAGGAAGCCAATCACAGCCCAGGTTGTTGCCAGTACTTCTGACCCCCTAGCTATAAGTCATAGGTTCCCACAACCCTCTCTTTAGACTTAGTTAATTTGCTAGAACAGCTCACAGAACTCAGGAAAACCTGTTTACTCACAAAATTACTAATTTAATACAAAAGATACTAAAGACTATGATTCAGCACCTAGATGAAGAGAGACATGGGGGAGGTCCTGAATGGAGGGTCCCTGTGCTCGTGGAGCTGGGCCAGCACGTGGCTGAGGAAGCCTCTGGCTCTCACCAGGAAAGCTCGTGGAGGACCAGCGAGCTGTTCTCAGGGCTGTCCAGGAGGACGGTGCCCCCTCCCCGCCGGAAATCAGTGGTGAGACTGGAAGTCCTAACCCTCTAACCACGTGGTTGGCTCTCACTGGAAAACATCCCCCAATTTGGGTAGGTCCAAAAGTCACCTCATTAACATAATAAGAGACACCGTTTTTGTTTTCATCACAAAGGAAATTCTAAAGGGTTTGGGAGCCAGGGACCATGGATGAAGACCAATTGTACCTGCACCTATATTTCAGTCATCTGAAGACTAAATATAGATAGTGATTGAAAATCACAAGACTGCAGGCAGCAAAATAGAATGAGACTTGGAGTCAAGCAGTCTTGGTTTCTAATTCCAGATTTACCACTTATTAGCTGTGTGCCCTACTTCAAATTACTTGTCCTTTTTAACCCCCCCGTTTTTTAAATCTGTAAAACAAGGATAAAAATACCCTCCTTACCAGGTTGTTATGAAAATTAAATAAGATAAAAGAGTTTGGTCCTTTTCATTCTGTTAAAAGGACATGGATTTTTTTCTCCCTTCCTTATCCCTCCAGAATTTGACAATTTTTAATGAATGAGTCATGGCGGTATGTTTCTTTGCATAAATCAAATAAAGCTACAATATGAAACTGTGGTTTTGTTAACCAAGACTTTGACTGGAATGTCATGTCTAAAAGAGACATCCCTGGACCTTGGATGTCACCAGGAAGCATTAAGGAATTGAGAGTGGCTCTCAAAGCTGACGAAGCCCACTGCAGAAGCGGCTGGGACCCTGCTTAGTCACGTGGTCCACGGCAGTCTTTCCAGGGAAGGAGGAAGGTTGCTATCCTGAAAGATGGCAAGGAAGACGCCTCAAGACATTGGGGGGGGACCTCAAGGGCTAGAGGAATTTATCCAAATTCATAGGCATTGAAGGCAAAGTCTGATTGCAACTGTGGCTTGGCTTTTTTGCCCTGAGGGGCTGACTAGAGCTCAATCTAAAGATTTTTTTGGTGAGGTTTCAGCAAAGCAGATTTGAAAGAGCCCATGTGATCAATTTGATCAATTCCTGTTCTTGTTGTGTTTATGCAAATAATCAAGCCAAAGTAAACTAAACTTACTGAAGTCTCCTTAATAAAAAAATGAGGATAATTTTAGGGATACAAATTGTGTTTCAATGGAAATCACACTGTCTTATTGTGGGTATTAGATTCTATCTTCAGAGTTTTATTATTAAGGCAATGTTCCTGCATGTCATACAGAACTTACCTAAGCACCTGATAACACATCACCAAAGATGTTCAGACTTCAGGCAAGGAGGACCTATCAGACGGCCACTGCTTGTCTCATTCCAGCAGAAGCCTGGCGTCTGGAAGTCCGCTCAACTGGTGCACGATCTGCTGTGTGCATTAAACTGTGTGCTTTGTGTTCTTTCTTCTGCTTGTATAGGCTGTATGCCTGTGATCTTGTTTACCTGACCACTTGATTACACAGGATAGGCCTCATTTTAGAAGGCATCTGCATCACTGTCTCCTGAAATGAGATCAGCAGTTTGGGTGGATTGACTCAATGTCAAGACCAAATGGTTGAGTTGATAAAGTATAGGATGACTTGCAAATGCTTTTTCTTTTCTGACCAAATTGTTTAGACAGAAAAGGCTCATAGTTCTTCGAAAAGGACACCCTATACTATTCCCCTTAGCCTAATTTGAGTTAGATATGGTGTGCAGGAGGGCTTCAAACAGGTATGACACACCTTCCCCCAGAAAAGACCCTCCTCCAACCTAAGCTGGAACACTGTGATGTTAGTCCGTCCCTTTATCTCAGGGGTTTTTACCTCTCGCCAGACTTTTAGATGCTACAATTCTCCTTATTTTTGGATTATGCCTGTTAACCTTCTTAGCAAATGTGTCTCCCCTAGAATGTAACAAGAATGCCAGCTTGCCCAGTGTGTCATCCTTTGGACAAAACTTATGCCACCTCACAGGGACAGCAGACTGAGCTGGACTTTGCAAAATTCCTTTTCCCTGCATGAAGATTCCCCTTCTCCGTTGCTCATTTCTTCCTTTGGCAGATAGGGGAGAACCTCTAAGCCTTGGGATAGGCAGGTCTATGCCATTCTGACAGCAAGAAGCAGTTACAGAAAATCAGACTCCCACCATTTACATTTGTAGGATTACAAAGGCTCATGTTCTCTAGAAGGGAATGTTATCATTATAACTAGCTAGTTTATTAATGATAATAGGAAGAAAGCAAAGGGAAGTCAGACATTGTTAGCTTGGTCATCTAGGTAGCTTCACCAAAAAGTTACAGTTTCCAGTGCTCCCCAGGAACCGACAATCTATTCCCCATAGATCACTGGGGGAAGGTATCAAACAAAGGGGGAGATGGGTGTATGAGCAGTGAAGTTGGGATGATGTAGGGAAAGTACTTGCTTGTCAGTCTAGCCGGGGGAACAATGGATTGGCTAGGGGGTGGACCCCATCAGAAACATGCAAAATCTTGGAGAGTTAATTGGTTAGTTTGAAGAAGCTCTTGGTTAAAATTCCCCAAGCGAAGAGTTCCTTCACTCCTGTTTGCTCTTATTCTTGCTCTCTCTTGCTCTGTGACCCACACATGCCCATGCACTCACCTGTTCTCTTTCCATAGCCACGTGACCTTAAGCAGCCACATGGCCCATGACCCCACACACAGTGGACTGCAACTGGGAACACAGGTAAGGGTAGCAAGATGCTGGATTGGATTGGACTTTCATATGGAACAGAAATTCTGTAAAGTGGCCTTAATTCTGGTCCTGCAGAAGACAAGATTGGACTTTTTCCTTAAGATGGCAATATGGACAGAGAGGCTAGCCCCCTTAATTTACATGACCAATAAAGCTTTCCACAAAACCCATCCTGCTATGGGGTCTCAGGAAATTATTTTTCTTGTGGCACCCCAAGAACTCCACTTCCACCAATAACAAAATTAACTAGCTCTCTAGTGTTTGGCACAGCATAAACACTAAATAAATAATACTTATTGCCACTATTGTTACTATTGAATTGTATTTTATTTGAAAAATGTACAGTTGAATAAATTCAGTGTGAATAAAGGTATAATTCCTACATTCAAAAACTCAGAGTATAGAAAAGGAGCTTAAAATGGGGCTTCTGGGAAAAAATGAACACATGGGACTATATTAAACTAAAAAGCCTGTGCACAGCAAAAAAATAAACAACCATCAAAATGGAAAGGGAACTTATTATATGGGAGACCATAATTGCCAATGATTGATCAGATTAAGGGTTAATTTCCAAAATATATAGAATGCTCATACAACTCAACCAAAGGAAGACAAAGAACCAAATTAAAAAATGGGCAGAGATCATATGATACTTGTCTTTCTCTGTTTGGCTTGTTTCACTTAGGATAATACTTTCCAGGTCCCTCCATGTTGTCTCAAAGGGTAAGAGATCTTTCTTTCTTACAGCGGCATAGTATTGTGTATATGTACCACTGCTTTTTTATTCATTCATCTACTGATGGACATTTGGGTTGTTTCCAGATCTTAGCAATGTTCAAAGCTTTTGAAATATTTTTTCAAAGACAATTTAATCTTATGGGAAATGCTTATTACATATGGTTGAAACAGGAGTCAAAAAGATTTTATTTATGATCTAATTTGTATTTTGTCATGTGTTTATATAAACATACAATGAAAAAGACTGGAATGCTAATGATGGTAGAATTACAAGTGAATGGTAATTTCTTCTATTTTTCTATATTTCTAAATTTTCCATGCTAAAGATATATCAAACATATTAATATAGTTTAAGATATATTATCTGAAAACAAACAAACAAACAAAAAAACAACATTTGAATTTACCAATGATTCTCTTGGACCAAAAGCTTAAATATGTAAAAACCAAAACAAAGGATTTTCAGTCAAGATAAATGTGATACTTCCATCCTCCCACAAGCACATCATATTACAACAAATCTACAGAATAGCCATCATTGAGAACCACCTGAAATCTAGCTGAGCAGAAGGCCAATGACTGAGGATATAAAGAAGAAGCCATGAGGAGAATGGTAGGAGAGATGGAGATGCTAAATAGACTGGTCCCACACCCACACATGATGGTTAAAAATCAGGAGAGCCCAGCCAGTGTGGCTTGGTAGTTGAGCGTCAACCCATGCACCAAGAGTTTTCCAGTTTAATTCCTTGTCAGAGCACATGCCCAGGTTGTGGGCCAAATCCCCAGGTGGAGGGGGGTGTGCAGGAGATGCAAATTGATGTTCTCTTTCATCGATGTGTTATCTCTCTCTCCCTCTCACTTCCCCTCTCTCTCAAATCAATAAAGAAAAAAAAATAGAAAAATAAAAAACCTGTGCTTTTCTAAAGGTATCTCTATTAAAAAAATCAGGAGAAATATCACTGCTTTGAAGGTCTCCTATGGAGCGAGGAGTCTCAGCCCCACAACAGTGCCAGAAAGAGAAGGCTCCATAACTTCTGGCTGTGAAAACCAATGGAAATTGTGGCTGAGTGGTTTTTTTAAAAAGCTGCTGGATCCCAGCTGTCGCTTTGATAGGGCCCACACATGTACTCACTTAGACTCCCAGACTCTGATCTCCAGCACTGGGGCAGCACCTAAAATGATACTAGGGCCATACAAAGAGGAACTGAATTGTCTGGCTCTGGGCTGGGGTTGGAGAGGAAGGATTCTCCCAGACAGAAGTGCTGGCAGAGGCCACTGTCTCTTTGCTGAGCCCTCCCCAACAGATCTGGCAGGCAGGCACTAAATCTGAGTCTCCATCAACCTGGCTCACACTGTTTGCCCCTCCCTGGTGGTTCCCTGAGACCTTGCCTCAGCTTTATCATGCAAGTAGCCTGTCTTGGCTTATGCTTCAGATGTTTCTAAAATCTCTCAAAAATAAATGTCAGCATGTCCTGTACCTTTTGCTAAGTGGCCCCAGGCCCAGCACTAGTGACAACCAGACTTGATTCACAGCTTGGCCTCTTCAGGCACCTCTAAGCACAGCACAAATAGCAGCCATCTGCAGATTGTTCTGTAGCTTGAGCTAAATGGCCCAGGACAGGGCAAAGATGGTGAACAGTCTCAGATCATGCCAAAGCACCTCCATGAGTGACACACTCAAGGGGCAGACTTACAGGGTACCAGAGCCCCACTGAAGTAAGTCCTGCTCTGTGAAGTCGGCAGATCCTCTACAGTAGTTTCTGCCAGTCCTCACAGTCAATTGGCCCAGGAGTAAGTCCCTCCCACTGATGTTCCAACAGCAATCAAGGCTCAACTATAATAAATAAACTCAGCACAGAAAGGGTTCATCTAAAGTGCCCAGCTCAGGTAACTGAGGAGGCTGCACTACTGGCCCAGCAGAGCACCTACTACATAAGGCCATGCTACCAACACTGAGCAATGTAGCACCTCTATGTAATAATGAAAACAAACACAGGGAAGCAACCAAACTGAGGAGACAAAGAAATGTGTCCCAGATGAAAGAACAGAACAAAACTCCAAAAAACTAAACAAAATGGAGAAAAGCAACCTATCAGATGCAGAGTTCAAAACACTGATTATAAGGGTGCTCAATGAGCTTAAGGAAGAGTAGATGAACTTAGTACAAACTTTAACAAAGAAATAAGAAACATAAAAATGGAGTTAGAAAACATATAAAACAACCAGTCAGAAATAAAAAAATACAATAACTAAATTGAAGAATACATTGTAGGGAATCAACAGTAGAGTAGACAAAGCAGAGAATTAAATTAGTGGTTTTGGAGATAAGAAAGTAGAAAATGCCAAATCAGAACAGAAAAAAAAAACAAAAAACAATCCTCCAAAATGAGGATGGTTTAAGATCTCTGAGAAAAACTTCAATTGCACTAATATTTGCATCATTGGGATGTCAAAAAGAGAAGAGAGAGAGCAAGAAATTGAAGACCTATTTGAAAAAAAAATGACAGAAAACTTCCCTAACTTGGTTAAGGAGACAAACATATAAGTCCAGGAAACACAGAGAGTCCCAAACAAGATGAACCCAAAGAGGCCCACACCAAGACACATCATCATGAAAATGCAAAAGGTGTAACACAAAGAGAGAATCTTAAAAGCAGCAAGAGAAAAGCAATTAGTTGCCTGTAAGGGAGTTCCCATAAGACTGTCAACTGATTTCTCCAAAGATACTTTGCAGGCCAGAGGAAGCGGCAAGAAATATTCAAAATGAAGAAAAGCAAGAACCTACAACCACGAATACTCTATCCTGCAAAGCTGTCATTTAGAATTGATGGCCATATAAAGAGTTTCCCAGACAAGAAAAAGCTAAAGGAGGTCCACCAAACCAGTATCATAAGCAATGTTAAAAGGTCTTCTCAAATAAAAACCACATGATCATATCAATAGATACCGAAAAAGCCTTCGACAAAATCCAGCACCCATTTCTGATAAAAACACTCAGCAGTGTGGGAATAGAGGGATCATATCTAGACATAATAAAGGCCATATATGAAAGACCTACAGCCAACATTATACTCAATGGGCAGAAACTAAAAGCATTTCCCTTAAGAAAAAGGAACAAGACAGGGATGTCCACTTTCACCACTCTTATTTAACATAGTACTGGAAGTCTTAGCCACAGCAATCAGACAGGAAGAAAAAATAAAAGGGATCCAAATTGGAAAGGAGGAAGTGAAACTGTCATTATTCGCAGATGACATGATACTATACGTAGAAAACCCCAAAGACTCCATCAAAAATTTATTAGACTTAATACACGAATTTGGCAAAGTAGCAGGATACAAAATTAACGTCAAAAAATCGATGGCATTGTTATATACCAATGATGAACTCACAGAAAGAGAAACTAAGAAAAAAATCCCATTTACCATTGCAGCAAAAAATTAAGATACCTAGGAATAAACTTAACCAAAGAAATAAAGGACCTATTCGCAGAAAACTACAGGACATTGACAAAAGAAATAGAGGAAGATATAAAAAAGTGGAAGCACATACCTTGTTCATGGATTGGAAGAATTAACATCATTAAAATGTCCATACTACCCAAAGTAATCTATAGATTCAATGCAATCCCCATCAAAATACCAACGACATATTTCACAGAACTAGAACAAATACTTCAGAAGTTCATATGGAACCAAAAAAGACCTCGAATAGCCACAGCAATCTTGAAAAAGAAGAACAAAGTAGGAGGGATCACATTACCAGATTTCAGGTTATACTACAAAGCCACTATAATCAAAACAGCCTGGTACTGGCACAAGAACAGGCATATAGACCAGTGGAACAGAACAGAGAACCCAGAAATGGACCCAAGGCAATATACTCAATTAATATTTGACAAAGGTGGCAGGAGCATACAGTGGAGTCAAGACAGTCTCTTTAATAAATGGTGTTGGCAAAATTGGACAGCTACATGCAAAAAAATGAAACTAGACCATCAACTTACACCATACACAAAAATAAACTCAAAAGAGATAAAAGACTTAAATGTGACTTATGAATCCATAAAAATCCTAGAAGAAAATGTAGGCAACAAAATTTCAGACATCATACAGAGCAAAATTTTCACTGACACATCACCTAAGGCAACAGAAACAACGGAGAAAATAAACACATGGGACTACATCAAACTCAAAAGCTTCTGCATAGCAAAAGATAGAATCATCAAAATGGAAAGGCAACCCACTGTATGGGAGAGCATAATTGCCAATGATATATCAGATAAGGGGTTAATTTCCAATATATATAGAGTGCTCATGCAACTCCACAAAGGGAAGACAAAGAAATTAGAAAATGGGCAGAGGAACTAAAAGACACCTCCCGAAACAGAACATACAAATGGCCAAGAGACATATGAAGATCATCAGAAAGATGCAAATTAAAACAACTATGAGGTATCACCTCACACCTGTCAGAATGGCCGCCATCAACAAATCATCAAACAACAAGTGTTGGCGAGGGTGTGGAGAAAAGGGGACTCTAGTACACTGTTGGTGGGAATGCAGACTGGTGCAGCCACTATGGAAAACAATATGGTGTTACCTCAAAAAATTAAAAATTGAACTTCCATTTGACCCTGTGATCCCACTTTTAGGAATATACCCTAAGAAGCCTGAAACACCAATCAGAAAGAATATATGTACCCGCATGTTTGTAGCAGCACTATTTACAATAGCTAAGATCTGTAAACAGCCCAAATGCCCATCAGTAGACGAATGGACAAAAAAGCTGTGGTACATATACACAATGGAGTACTATGTAGCTGTAAGAAAGGAAGATCTTTTATCCTTTGAGATGACATGGTGGGACCTGGAAAGTGTCATCCTAAGTAAAAGAAGCCAAACAGAGAAAGACAAGTATCATATGATCTCACTTATTTGTGGAATATAATGAACACAACAGTCTGAGGAATGGGGTAGTCCCAGAGACGTGGAACTGGGGTACAGACTGACTATCCCTAGAAGAGGGGGTGGGGGGAGAGATAAACTACAGAACTTATATGCATATATGCATGACCAACGGACATGGATAACAAAGCTGGGGAGAGGGCGGGGAGGGAGGGGAAAGGGGGTTCAGTGGGGGAAAAAGGAGAAACATCTGTAACAAAAATAAATAAATTAATTAAGAAAAAAATTAAAATTTAACCCCGTTCAAAAAAAAAAAAATGTTAAGAAAAAGAACCTGGGACTACATCACATCTCTGTATTACTAACTGTAGAGTTATAAATGACACGGTTAAGACAGTTAATTGCTTATATCTTCCACTCCTCCCCAATACTTTCCTCATCTGGTTGTTGTAAGGATTAAATAAATAAACACAGAACAAAAAAAAAAAAAAACCAAAAAAAAACAGGTCTTCTCTAAGAAGAAGAAAGAAAAAAGAGGTAAAAAATATAAATAATAAAATAGCAATAAATACCTATCAACAATTACTTTAAATGTAAATGGATTAAATGCTTCAATCAAAAGACTGAATGAATAACAAAACAAGACCCTTACATATGCTGTGTACAGAGACTCCCTTCAGAATGAAATACATACAAAGATTGAAAGTAAAGGGATGAAAAAGATATTTCTTGAAAATGGAAACAAACAAACAAAAAAGGCTGGAGTAGCAAAATTTATACCAGACCAAATAGACTTTAAAAGAAAGGCTATGCCCAGCCAGTGTGGCTCAGTGGTTGAGCGTCGACCCATGCACCAAGAGGTCACCAGTTCGATTCCCAGTCAGGACACATGCCCAGTATGTGGGCCAAATCCCCAGTGGGGGGCATGCAGGAGGTGCTAATTGATATTCTCTCTCCTCAATGTCTCTTTCTCTCTCTCCTCTCCCTTCCTCTCTCTGTAAAACCAATAAATAAATAAAAATTTAAAAAATCAAACAAAACAAAAAGGCTATAACAAGACACAAAGAAGGACCCAGAAATGTTATTTCTGGGTATTTATCCAAAGAAACTAAATCAAAAAGACATGCATCCATATGTTTATTGCAGCATTATTTACAATAGTCAATATATGGAAGCAACCTCAGTGTCCATCAATTGATGAACAGATAGAGAAGTAGTGTATATATGCAACGGAATATGACTCAGCCATAAAAAAGTAATGAAATCTTGTAATCTGCAGTAACATGGATGGACTTACAGAGAATTGTGTTGAGTGAAATAAGTCAGACAGGGAAAGACAAATGCCCTATGATTTCACTTTTATGTGGAATCGAAAAATAAAATAAACAAGCTGAACAGACACAGACCCGGGGATGTAGGAAACACTGTCATGACTGCAAGACGGGAGGAGGATTGGGAGACGAGTGAAAGGCGAAGGAGCTAGGAGGAGATTAGTAGTTGCGGAATAGTCGTAAGGGTGCAAATAAAGTTCAGCATAGAGAATATAAACAATAATAATGTAACCAGTATGTGAGGTGCCAGCTGGGCACTAGATTTATCAGAGAGATAACTTCATGAGTTATATAAATGTTTTTTATTATCGTGTGTTGGCTTTGGGTGTACAGCTTAGTGATTACAAAGTATTGCCCTCGGTATTCTGGCACAATGGCGCATAGATGGTTACATTACTGGCTGCATTTCCCATGCTTCACCGACTTCTGTGACTATCTCGTAGCTGCCACTTTGTGCTTCTTAGTCCCTTCACCTCTTTCACCCGGTACCCCAAACTCCCCTCCGGCAACTACCAGTTCTCTCTCGGTACCTATGAGTCTGTTTCAATTTTGTTTGTTCATTTATTTTGTTTTTTAGATTCCACATATAAGTGACACCATAAGGTATTTGTCTTTCTCTGAGTTATATAAATGTTTAATCACTGGGTTGTACACTTGACACTAATATGATATTGTACCTCAATTGTAATTGAAAAATAAAAAAATATATTTTCAAAGAGTCGAAGAACTTCGTGTATCAGAAAGTTGCTAATAAAACTGCCAGGGCCCTACTTCCTAACGAACAGCCTGTTTGCAGTGTGGGCACCAGCCACTTCTCCACTGGTCAGATCCTACCTGGGTCACCCCCAAAATTGGACTTGCTTCTGACAGAATCTGAGCTTGAATTCTGATGCTGTCACTTAATGTTAGACCCTAGGAACTGCTCAATTCACCTCTCAGATTCTGTCTCCTCGAAGTGGGAGCGATGCATGTCCCTCGACACTCCCGGGTTCAGTGGCCAGCGTGGGGACTGCCCCCGCAGAGAACCTGCGTCCTGGGGAGTGTGGGTCAGAGCAGGCTGCCGGCTGGGGGCCGATGACTGCGTTGTACTGTTACTGGTTTCCTGGTGAGATTCGCACACAGAGCTTGCATAGCCCTCTGCCAGCAGGATAAATTACAGTCAGCTCAGGCTTCCATTTTATGTACGACAGCTGTGGTAAAAATGCAGGGTGACCTTCAACCTTCTCTGTTTCTAATGAGAGGCCTGATTCTCACAAAAGGTCAGTATCTGCAGCTCCGATCCCTCAAACCCTGTTAGGAAGAGCTGGTCGTTGTCTGCAGACAGCAGCTGCAGAGGGGGGATGAACACTTCTCAGGCTGCCCAGCTATGGCTCGTGGAAGCACCGCGCACGCCTGGTCTGGGAGTGCTCCTGGTGACTGATGCCCGAGGGCAGGGGTCGTGGGAGACTGTGCGACCCACACGCCCTGCACTGATGCCTCTGCTGCTGCTGTAGGACACACCAGAGCGTGAGAGCTCTTTGTGTGTGGATTTTGCCCCCATAATTGCCTTTTTTCTTTGAAAGGGGCTCTGCACAGGACCATACACAGCTAGATATCCCAACAATCAAGACGTGATGACATAAATGTAACTTTCATTTGACAAAAAGATCCCTGAGAAGTAAAGGTTCTGAGGCTTACAACGAGCTTAAGTTTTAAAAAGTAATAGATATAAATGGATCTATAGGCACCTTCTGATAACCACAAGTCAAAGAAGTCTGCAAAATATAAAGAGAAAAGAAACCAAACAAAATACTAAAGAAAATAAGAACAGTAACAAAAAAAGAGGGAGAAAGAGAGATCAAAAGAAGAAAAAAATCATAGAAAAACTACAAAAACAACCAAAAGACAATTATCAGAATGACAATATGTTCATACCTATCAGCAACGGCTCTAAATGTAACTGGACTAAATGTTCCAGTCAAAAGACATAGGGTAGCTGAATGGATAAAAAAAAAATATTTATATATATATGCTGCCTACAAGAGACTCACTTGAGATAGAAAGATATAAACAGACTAAAACTGAAGAGATAAAAAGAGACACTATATGCAAATAGAAATTTAAAAAAAAAGCTGGTGTAGCAATACTTAGACAAAATGGACTTTTAAAACAGTAAAAGAGACAAAGGAAAGTATTTCAGAG
Organism: Molossus molossus; assembly: GCF_014108415.1. Taxonomy (NCBI): domain Eukaryota; kingdom Metazoa; phylum Chordata; class Mammalia; order Chiroptera; family Molossidae; genus Molossus; species Molossus molossus. The sequence goes on from NW_023425358.1 coordinate 965,407, forward strand.
TGATAAAGGTGTCAATTGAAGAAGAAGAAGATAAACAATTTCAACTATCTATGCACCTAACATAGTAGCACCCAAATATATAAAGCAAATGTTAGTGGACATGAAGGGACACGTGAACATCCATACAATAAAAGCAGGAGACTGTAACACCCACTAACATCACTGGTCATATTATCTAGACAGGAAATTAATAAGGAAATAATGGCCTTAAATGTCACATTATACCATATTGACTTAATAGACATTTATAGAATATTTTATCCAAAAGTGTAGAATACACATTTTTTTCAACTACACATAAAATGTTCTCCAAGACTGGTCACATATTAGGTCACAAAACAAGTCTCAATAAATTTAAAAAGAGTGAAATTATATCAGAATTTTTTTCCGACCACAAAGGCATGAAATTAGAAATCAACTGTGAGGGGAAAAAAACTAGAAAAAAACCAAACGTGCAGACTAAACAACCAGTGGATTAAAGAAGAAAGCAAACAGAAAACCCAAAAATACTTTGAGACAAAAATAGAAAAACAACATGTCATAATCTGGTGAGCAGCAAACTTTTTTTGATGTAGCAAAAGGAGTTCTAAGGGGAAAGTTCAGAGCAGAAATAAATGAAATTGAAAGTAAAACAGAATATGCAAAAGATCAATGAAACTAAGAGCTGGTTCTTTGAAAGGAAGAACAAAATTGACAAACCTTTAGCAGGACTCATCAAGAAAAAGAGAGAAAGAAGCCCAAATATATAAAATCAGAAATTAAAAAGAGAGGTTAAAATTGTTGCCACACAAATACAAAGGATCGTTATAGAATACCATAAACAAATATATTCCAACAAATTGGACAACTTAGAAGAATAGATAAATTTCTAGAAAAGAACCTCTCAAGATTAAATTAGAAAAAAACAGAGAATCCAAGAAGAATGATTACTAGTAACAAAATTGTAATAGTAATAAAGAAAAATAAAACTCCCAAAAAACAACGTCTTCCCACTGGTCCGCGGTGGACATTCCACACCACCACCTGTGAAAGTCAGGGCCGGCGCTCAGTGTTCTCCCTTGTCCCATAATCGTGTCCTGCAAGCTGTCTGCCTCCACAGACTCAGAGACGGGGACGTCAGTCCGGAAATGAGGCATTGCCGAATAGCAGTTAACATGGAGCTGAGGAAACTCGAAGGGTGGCCAGATGCAAGAAAGGAGAAATGTAAGCTTGTTTCCTGAGGATATCACTTCTCCACGGAAGGAAAACTGCCACAACCAGGGCACTGCAGACTGGTCAGTTGAGGCCACAGTCACAGGCATAAATGGCAGCAGTTTGGAAAGCCAACTCCAAGCTACTCACCCTGAGGAAACTGCTTGCTTGCAAAAACCAGCCACCCATACACCACATAATGTGGGCTGGTTTGATTCCAGAACGTGTGTCCTTCTTGGGCAGGAGTGACTGTAGCCCCGTTCCATGTGAATTTGCTTGAGTGCTCGCTAACATTGCTGCTGGGATAGCAGAACAGACCAGGCTGTCGTGGAGGGAGGTGCTACCCCAGCACTCAGTCCTCTGCTGGGAACTCCCCCTCAGCGAATGAGGTGTATGGGCTGCAGGAAACACTGCAGATGACGGTTCAGTTTTCCGAGACTTGGACATCACGTGTGGTGCAATCGACCCACAGAGGGCTCTTCAGCATGTGATGACTTGGTAATCTTGCCCGGACACTCTCAAACCTTTGTTGCCACAAGAATCCTGCACCCCCGTTAGAAGCTGCTGAGCAGATTCTTCCTGCTTTAGCTGGTCTCCTGCCTCGTGATGACCCCCAAGTATCAGCAGACAGCTGCTGGGTCATGTTCTACCTCACTGACGGTCCAAACGAACGGATTGAAGTGGTTGTAAAACAGGAGTTGTGACCAAAATCGTGAAGCTCCTAGGAGCGACTGAATTGCCAATCGTGACTCCGCACAAAGAGTCGTAGGAAATAGTCCCTGGGCCAGATGAACAGAATCAAGTCGTAACAGTTGTGGGAGCACTTGCCATCTTTCCCAGCCTGCTAACAAACTGCAAAACTAATATTCACCAGGGCTCTACGCGGACAATGTCGAGCATCACAGCTGGCAGCCAGGACCAATTACAGCCAAAGGAGTCACGGGTCAGCCCACTCCTCACTGGTGCTGTCGCTGCGGCAGACGAGAGCTGCGTGGTCTGTGGCCAAGTCTACGAGGGGAGGGACATCTGAACTGACTGTGTCTCATTCACGGTGGCACAATAGAACCATTGATGAACCTCTTAACTGCAAAAAGACTGGAATCATTCCGGTTCTGGATGCCATCGAGCTACCAGGCTGCGAGGACACTAGTGAAACCGAGAAGCCTAGGAGAGTTATTAAAGAATGCGAGGGTTTGGACAAAATGGAAGCTCCACAAAATCATAAAAATGAACCTGTATACACAACTTTGTTAAACTTAATTGAGAAATACTTTTCTGTTGAGGAAAAAGAAGATCAAAATGTGATAGTAGAAACGACCTCTGAAGGCTATAATCTCCAAGTTCAGGGTGAAACTCCTGGGACCTTTACATTTTAGATTGTACAGCTGAGACATCAAGTTGCTTGTTGTGTACTATGTTCGATATAAGTTTGCTTACTGTTTCTCTGCTAATACCTCTTTTTAAATGTGGTTTGTTATCACAGCACTCTTTGTAACATAAAAAGTGTACTTTAACAGTCCGAACTGTATACAGTGTATGAAGCCTCTCCTCAGTGGGTCTCATATTTCCACGTGAAATTTTATATCTTGCAGTTTCCTATAAATAAAGATTAATACACCCTTTCCATTACTTAAAAAAAAAATTCCAACAAACAAAAGTCCATGACTAGATGACTTCACAGGTGAATTCAACCAAACATTTAAAGAAAAATTAAGCCCTGGCCGGTTTAGCTCAGCAGTGGAGCATTGGTCCGAGAACCAGTGAGTCGCGGGTTTAATTCTGATCAAGGGCACGTACCTCGGTTGTGGTTTGTCCCTGGCCCTGGTGGAGGTCGTGCAGGAGGCAACCAATCATTGTGTTTCTCTCACATTGATGTTTCTCTCTCCCTTTCTCTCCCTCCAACTCTATCTGAAGATAAATAGAAAAAATATCCTCAGGTGAGGATAAAAAAAAAAAAAAAAAGAAAAGAAAAAAGAAGAATTAATACCTATCCTGCTCAAACTATTCAAAAAAATTGAAGAGGCCCTGGCCAGTTTGGCTCAGCGGTTAGAGCGTCGGCCTGCGGTCCGGAGAGACCCAGGTTCGGTTCCCGCTAAGGGCACGTACTTCGGTTGCAGTTTGTCCCCGGCCCTGGTTGGTCGTGCGGGTGGCAGCCACTCGATGTGTCCCTTCACGTCGATTGTTTCTCTCTCTCTCTCTCTTCCTCTCTCTCCCTCCCACTCTATCTGTACAAAAAATGGGAAAATATCCTCGGGTGAGGATAAAAAAAAAAATTAAAAAAAAAAAAAATTGAAGAGGAAGGACTGCTTCCAAATTTACTCTATAGGCCAGCATTACCCTGATATCAAAACCAGAGAGACACTACAACAAAATGACATGCCAACATGCAGACATTTTTAATAACGTACTAGCAAACCAGATTCAATAAAACATTTAAAAGACTACATCCTAGCCACTGTGCTCAGTGGTTGAGCATAGTCCCAAGGACTGAGGTCCCGGTATGATTCCCAGTCAGGGCACATGCCCGAGTAGTGGGTTTGATCCCCAGTGCGGGGCATGCAGGAGGCGGCCCATGGATGTATCTCTCTCACATCAGTGTTTCTATCTCTCTCTCCCTTTTTTTCTCTCTTAAAAAAAAAAAAAAAAAAGTCAATAAGAATATATTTTTTTAAAAAAGATCAATCAAATTCTTTAAAAAAACAAAAAGAGACTACATGCCCAGCCGGTGTGGCTCAGTGGTTGAGCATTGACTCACACACCAGGAGGTCGCCGGTTCGATTCCTGGTCAGGGCACATGCTCAGGCTGTGGGCCCAATCCCTAATCAGGGGCATGCAGGAGGTGGCCAATCAATGTCCTCTCTCATTGGTGTTTTTTTTTTTCTTTTTTTTATCCCCACCCAAGGACATTCCTCCACTCCTTGTTCAGATAGAGTGGGAGGGAGAGAGAGAGAGAGAGAAACACTGACACGAAAGGGACAAATTGAGTGGCCACCACCCGCATAACCAACCAGGGCCGGGGACAAACTGCAACCGAAGCACACGCCCCCAGCGGGAACCGAACCCCGGCCTGTCCGGACCGCAGGCCGACGCTCTAACCACTGAGCCAAACCGGCCAGGGCTCTCTCATTGATGTTTTTATCTCCCTCTCCCTCTTCCCTCCTCTCAACACAATGTGTATAGAAAAAACTTACCTCAACATAATAAAAGCCATACACACAAACTCACAGCTAGCATCAAACTCAATGGCAAAAAGCTGAAAGCTTCTCTTCTAAGATCAGCAACAAGAAGATGGCCACTCTCAGCAACATTAGTCAATACCGTATTAGAGACCCCAGCCACAGCAGTCAGATAAGAAAAGAACAAAGTAACACTGAAAAAGAAAAAGTAAAACTGTTACTATTTCCAGATGACATGATACCATATAGAGAGAACCTCGAAGACGCCAACAAAAAGTTTTTAGAATTAGCCCTGGCCGGTTTGGTTCAGCGGTTAGAGCGTCGGCCTGCGGTCCTGAGAGACCCGGGTTCGGTTCTCGCTAGGGGCGCGTACCTCGGTTGCAGTTTGTCCCCGGCCCTGGTCGGTTGTGCGGGTGGCAGCCACTCGATGTGTTCCTTTCGCATCGATGTTTCTCTCTCTCTCTGTTCCTCTCTCTCCCTCCCACTCTACCTGAACAAAAAATGGAAAAATGTCCTCGGGTGAGGATAAAAAAAAAAAAAGTTTTTAGAATTAATAAATGAATTTAATAAGGTAGCAGAATACAGAATTAATATACAGAAAATTGTGTTTCTATACACTACCATTTACAATTGCATCAAAAAGATAAAATATCTAGAGATAAGCATATGAAAGACTTGTACTTTGAAAGTATAAGGATTGAAAACAGCACAAATAAATGACAGGATATATACCATGTTCATGAATTAGAAGGATTAATATTGCTAAAATGTCCATGCTACCCAAAGCAATCTACAGATTCAGTATAATCCCTATCGAAATACTGACATTCTTCACCAAATATAAAAAGTAATTCTAAAATTTATATTGAACCACAGAAAACCATTAACAACCAAAGCAATCTTGAGGTATCACACTTCTTGATTTTGAACTATACTACAAAGCTATAACAATCAAAAGAATGTGGTACTGGTACACACAGACATATAGGTCAATGGAACAGAACAGAAAGTTCAGAAATAAACTCTAGCTACATGGTCAGTTAGTCCATGACAAAAGTGGCAAGAATATACAATGGAGAAATGACAGTCTCTTCAATAAGTGATATTGGGAAAACCGTAGACACATAACCAAACAATGAAACTGGACTATTCTCTTACACCATATACAAAACTAAACTGAAAATGAATTAAAGACTTAAATATAAGATCTGAAACCATAAAAATTCTAGAAAAAACATAGGTAGAAAACTATTTGACATCTGTCTGAATATCTTTTTGGATATGCACCCTTAAGCAACGGGAAGAAAAGCAAAAATAAATAATGGGACTATATCAAACTGAAAAACTTCTCACAGTGAAGAAAACCATCAACAAAACAGAAAGACAACCTACCAAATGGAAGAATATATTTGCAAATAATATATTGAACTAGGGGTGAATATCTAAAATATATAAGAAACTCATACAACTAAAAAATAAACAAAATAAATAAACAATCCAATCAGAATATGGGCAGAGGACGTGAATAGACATTTCTCCAAAGAAAACATACAGATGTCCAATAGATATATGAAAAGATGCTCGAGATTACGAATTATCAGGGAAATGACAATGAAAACCACAGTGAGATGTCAGATGGCTGCAATAAAAATGTCAACAAACAACCAGCATTGGCTGTGGAGAAATGTAAGCCTTGTGCGCTGTTGGCAGGAGTGAACTTTGGTGCAGCCACTGTGGACAGCACTATGAAGATTCCTCAAAAAACTAAAAATAGAACAATGATAAAACCCAGCAATTCCACTTCTCAGTATTTATACAAAAACAAACAAACAAACAAAAACACTAATTTAAATGAATGAAATGAAAAGATAAATGCATTCATATGTTCCTTGAAGCATTATTTGCAATAACCAAGATACAGAAGCAACCTTGTATCCATTCATAGAAGAATGGATAAAGAAGAGGTGATAGAGCCGTGGCCGGTTTGGCTCAGCGGTTAGAGCGTCAGCCTGCGGTCCGGAGAGACCCGGGTTCGGTTCCCGCTAAGGGCATGTACCTCGGTTGCAGTTTGTCCCCTGCCCTAGTTGGTCGTGCGGGTGGCAGCCACTTGATATGTCCCTTTCACATCGATGTTTCCCTCTCTCTCTCTTCCTCTCCCCCCCCCCCCCCCCACTCTGTCTGTACAAAAAATGGAAAAATTGTCCTCGGGTGAGGATAAAAAAAAAGAAGAGGTGATAGAGGGGGAATTGAGATGGCTACATTGTAACTGGGGGCTGAGTGCCCTGGCTCCCAGCCACAGACCACATTTACAGCCAAAGTACTGCATGGTCAGCTTGAAAAAACAAGAGAAGTGTAGCTGACTGGCCATGTTTTGTTGAAGGAGCACTAAAGAAACACTGCGGAGACTGGTAAGAGAGGCAGAGCTGTGCAAGGGGGAGCCCCCCTGGAGCTGGTGCGTGGCGGAGAGGCCTGAGTGGGGCTGACTGCAAAGCCCCCTCCCACAGGAGTGTGGGATTACATCCCCACACAGCGATCCCAAACCCAGATCAGTACACACTGGAAGGAGAGCCCACACAACATTGGGCTTAGGGATCCAGGGGAACCCAGTTTGCCTAGGAGGCTGGGTCCACACCTTCCCATTGAAAGAGCATGCCCAGTGGCTGAGCCCCTCCACCCCCACCCCATGGAGACTCACCTGGGATCTGACTGCTGGAAAGGCTGCACTACATTGTGCAACCCCAGAACAGACAGGGGCCTGAGGTCTGCACCCAACAATAACTTTAAAGGACCCTCTGCTCTCCTGAAAGGCATCGTACAGGGCACCAGATAGCACTAGACTATGCGGTGCAGGGAAGGGGCAAAGAATTCTCCTGCCTCCGGAGTGGGCTTGGGACCCCTCCCCGCCTTTGGAGCACACAGGCTGCTCCATCCTGGGGCCTTCTGGCCCACACTGAGGGGAGCTGGGAGCATGAGCGGAGCTGGGACTGGTGCCCCACTTTACTGAGACAGATGTGTGGAGAGAGGAGTCCTGCCCACCGAGCTGACTTTGTAACCCCTTTGTGTGCGCGTATTGCAGGGGTGCTGGGCCCTCACAAAGCAGGGTTTTCTTCTTTGTTTGTTTTTTATTTTTGGATGGTATCCCAGGGCACCCCCCATGAAGGATGGTGTTGGGGAGACAGAGCTGGGTTATGTGACAGCATTGCAAGGAGGCGGATCCAGGGCCCTGTGAGTTAAGTCCTGGGAAGGAGGGCTCAAGCATGCCTCACCCTTCCGCAGGCTGAGAACACCACCCCCCATCAGGAAAGTGTGTGGATCAGCTCATGGAAGACCCAGATACTTTCACTGCGCATAGTTCAGAAGGGGTAGCGAGAACAGCTCAGGGGAGGACATTCCGGGAATAAGACCCTCAGAGGCTATTGTCTGGGACCAGGAAGAAATGCTTAGCCCCCTTCTGTGGGCTGGGAAGGCCACATGCTCACCTGAGACTCTTTTGATCAGTCCCACTGAGCCGAGAACAGCAAAACTCCTCCTGCAAAAATGGCAGCAGGCTGTATGCAACCTGAACCTGCACCGGGTCCCCTCAGGGGGAACTAGAGTTGGAGGAAATGACAGAAACTGAGGAGCTTGGCTTTGAAGCAGAGATTAATTTCCCCTCACTGAGTGTCTGAGGGTGAAATCTCTAAGTAGGGGGCCACTAGCCCTATCTCTACTGCCTGGCTCCACCCTGAAGACTCTTTGGAAGACACTGGAGGAAGACCAGGCAAGGTCAGGGGGGAGGCAGAGTATCTGACAGGTAGAGGCAGTCCTGAGAGAGCCTCAGACTGACCACAGCTACAACAGGACAAAGAAAACCAAATGTGAACAGCTCCTGACATTGGCTGATAAAAAAGTACCTCTAGGGAGGCCTGGAATTATTATATAAAACACTGAGCTTTAGATAACTTAAGCTGCCCAGACAAATTTTATTGGACTGGCTTTTAAAATTTTATTTATTTGGGGTTCTTTTGTTTGTTATATTTTTTCAATATTTTCTATATTTTTTCTGCTTTATTGCTTTGATATTATTATTGTTCAGATTTTTGCTTTTTCCTCTCTTGTTTCATTCATATCTTTTATTGACCTCCTTCCTTTTCTTACTCTAACTATAATTTTTTCTTTTCTCTCTCTTGTTTTCATTCTTTTCTTTGCTTTAGCTATCTCTCTCTTCTGTTTACCTTTACATAATGTTTTTTTCTTTTTTTCTCCCCAGACTTCTTGTCTTTTTTAAACTATTTTTCTTTTCCTACTCTCTACTCTTTTTTTTTTGCTCTCCCTTCTTTCCTTCCAGAACATGTTTTCTGCCACTTTCTCTTCCAGTGTCCTCTTTGTTTTTAATTTTGCTATTAGCAATATTACCTTTTTCTCTTTTTTGTTATCATTTGTGTTCTCTAATCTCTTTTCTAATTCTCTTTCATTTTGTGGTTGTTTTTGCTGTTATTGTTGGGATCTTTTGTATGTTCTGTTTTATATGATCTTTTGTTCCCTGTTTGTTTGGTTTTATTTTTTCATCCTCGCCCTAGGATATTTTCCCATTGATTTTCAGATAGAGAGTGAGAGAGAGAGAGAGAAAAAAAACATCAATGTGAGAGAGACACATCTATTGGTTGCCTCTCATACTACTCCAAACATGGCTGGGGATCAAACCAGAACCAAGGTATGTGCCCTTGATCGGAATCAGACCTGCAACTCTTTGGTCCTTGGGCTGGTGGTCTAACACTGAGTGAAACCAGCCAGGGCTATTGTTTGGTTTGGTTTTGCCCTGTCAGTACCTGTACAACAGCACACAATATGTGCTGGTGGCTGAGCCATGCAGTCAGCCAGCTGGAGAGAGACTCCATCTACAAATGGGACAACAACCCAGACCCAGTTATGAGAGGAGAGCCTAAATAGCCCAGAAAAGGGTCACACTTAGAGCATACAGCTCAGTTGTACAAGAAAACCACACCACTGGTTCTAACAGGTCATTGACTACAAAAGCCCACCCCACAAAGACTGGGAGTCACAGGAAGTATATCTAATACTAAATACAAACACAAAGAGACAACTAAAATGGGGAGACAAAGAAACAACCCCCCAAATGAAGAAAATGAGGAATCACCAGAAAAAGACCTAAATGAGATGGAAGCAAGCAATTTATCAGACATAGAATTCAGAGTAATGGTTACAAAGATGTTGAAAGAACTTAGTGAAAACTACAAGAAATGTAATGGGAACTACAAGGAAGTTAGTGGGGACCACAAGAAGCACAGTGGAAGCTAAATCAGCATGAAAAAAGATATAGAAATTATGAATAAGAGCCAAGCAGAAATGAAGAATACTATATCTGACATCAAGAATATGCTGGAAAGAGTTAAAAGCAGGCTCAGCCCTGGTCAGTTTGGCTCAGCGGTTGGAGCATTGGCCTGTGAACCAGAGAGTCCTAGGTTCGGTTCCCGCTGGGGGCACTTACCAAAAAAAAAAAAAAAAAAGGCAGGCTCAATGAATCAGAGAATCAAATAAGTGAATTGGAAGACAAGGTAGGAAAAAAAAAAAAAAAAAACCTCAATCAGAGCAGCCAGCCCCCCCCTCCCCCCCCGCAAATACTTAAAAAACCTGAGGAGAGTTTAAGGGAACTTTGGAAAAATAAGAAATGGAACAACATCCATATCACAGGGATACCAGAAGGAGAAGAAAGTGAGCAAGGAATAGAGAACCTGTTTGAAGAAAGAATGACAGAAAACTTCCCTAAGGTAATGAAGAAAAAAGCTACACAAGTTCAGGAAACACAGACTAACTCAAAGAGACCCACTCCAAGAAACATCATAATCAAAATGGCAAATGTTGCCCAGCTGGTGTGGCTCAGTGGCTGAGCATGAACCTATGCACCAAGAGGTCACTGGTTTGATTCCTGGTCAGGGCACATACCCAGGTTGTAGACCCAATCCTCAGTTGGTGGCATGCAGGAGGCAGCCAATGTTGTCTCTCATTGATGTTTTTATCTCTCTCTCCCTCTCCCTTCCTCTCTCTCTAAAAATCAATAAATAAAGAAAAAGAATTTAATGGCAAACATTAAAGACAAAGAGAGACTATTAAGGGCAGCAAGAGAAAGACAGGTTAGTGACCTATGAGAGAGCTCCCATAAGGCTGTCAGCTGATTTCTCAACAGAAAAACTACAGGTCAGAGGGAATGAAAAGCAATGACCTGAAACCAAGACTATTCTATCCAGCAAGGCTATCATTTAAAATTGAAAGTGAAATTAATAGTTCCTCAGATTAAAAAAAAAAAAAAAAGCTAAAGGAGTTTATTGCCACCAAACCTGCAATGCAAGAAATGTAAAAAGGAACTGGAAGAAAAAGAAGGAGAAGAAGAAATATAGAGAAGAACATAGAAATAAAGAACAAAATGGCAAAGAGAAGTACTATCAATGATAACCTTAAATTTAAATGGATTACATGCTCCAATCAAAAGACATAGGGTAGCAGAATGGATAAGAAAACATGACCCATATACATGCTGTCTACAAGAGACCCACCTCTAAACAAAAGACTCACAGAAGATGAAAGTAAAGGGATGGAAAATTTTTTACATCCAAATGGACATGAAAAAAAGGGAAAGAGTAGTAATACTGATAACTGACAAAACAGACTTCCAAGCAAAGGTCACAGTAAGAGACAGAGAAACCATTATATAATCCTAAAGGTATTGATCCAACAAGACAATATAACCCTGGTAAACATATATCCACCTAACATAGGAGCACCTTAAATATATAAAAAAGCTCTTGGAGGGCTTTAAGGGAGAGACTGGCAGCAGCACAATCATAATAGGGGACTTTAACACCCCACTGACATCAGTGGATAGATCTTGCAGACAAAAAATCAACAAGGAACAATGACCTTAAAGGACACACTAGAACAGATGGATTTCATTGACATTTACAGAAGATTTCATCCCAAAGCTGCAGAATATACATTCGTCTCAAGTGCACAGGGGACATTCTCAAATATAGGCCACATGTTAGGACACAAACTAAGTCTCTAAAAGTTCAAGAAGATTGAAATAATAACAAACATCTTCTCAGACCACAGTGGCATGAAATTAGAAATCAACTACAATAAAAATACTTGAAAATATTCAAACACACGAAGGCTAAATAACATGTTATTTAACAATGAATGAGCTACCAATGAAATCAAGAAAGAAATTTAAACATTTCTAGAAACAAATGAAAATAAGCACACAATAACTCAAAATCTATGGGACACAGTAAAAGCAGTTCAGAGAGGTAAGTTCATAGCACTACAGGCCTACTTCAAGAAACAAGGGAAATTTTTAGTAAACTATCTAACCATATAACTAAAATAACTAGAAAGAGAACAACAAGAAATTCCAGAGTAAGTAGAAGAAAAAATAAATAAAGATCAGAGCAGAAATAAATGACATAAACAACAACAACAAAAAATACAAAACATTCATGAAAACAAGGGCTGGTTCTTTGAAAAGATAAACAATATTGATGAAGCTTTAGCCAGACTCATCAAGAAACAAGGAGAGAGGACCCCAATAAATAAAATCAGAAAAGAAAGAAGGGAAGTATCAATGCATGCCACAGAAATACAAAGGATTGCAAGAAAATATTATGAACAACTGTACACTAACAAATTGGACAATCTGGTAAAAATGGAAAAATTTCTACAAACATTCAATCTTCAAATACTCAATCAGAAAGAATCAGAAAACTTGAACAGACCAATACCAAATAATGAAATTGAAGCAGTAATTAAACAAAAGTCCTGGATCAGATGGCTTCACACAGGAATTAAACCAAACAAACAAAGAAGAACTAACAACTGTCCTCCTCAAACTATTCCAAAAAATTTAATGTGAATGAAAACTTTCAAGCTCTTTTTATAAGACGAGCATTATCATAATTCCAAAACCAATAAAAACATTACAAAGAAAGAGATTACAGGCCAATATCCTTGATTAACATGGATGCTAAAATCCTCAATGAAATATTAGCAAATAGGATTGAACAATACATTAAAAAAATCATACACCATGACCAAGTAGGATTTATTCTGAGGATGCAAAGTTGGTTAAATATTTGCAAATGAATAAATGCGATACATCACATAAACTAATTGAAGGATAAAAATCACATGATCATATCAATAGATGCAGAAAGAGCATTCAACAAAATACAGCATCCATTTTTGATAAAAAACTCTCAACAAAGTGGGAAGAGAAGGATCATACCTCAATATAATAAAGGCCGTATATGACCAACCTACAGCCAACATCATACTCAATGGGCAAAAACTAACAGCATTTCCCTTAAGAACAGGAATAAGACATGGATATCCACTTTTATCACTCTTATTCAACATACTGCTGGAAGTCCTAGCCACAGCAATCAGACAAGAAGAAAAATATAAAAGGCATCAAAATTGAAAGGGAGGAAGTAAGACTATCATTAATCACAGATGACCTGATATTGTACATAGAAAACCCTAAAGATGTCATCAAAAATTTACTAGACTTAATAAATAAATTTGGTAAAGTAGCAGGATACAAAATTAACGTCAAGAAATCAACTGAAAAAAATCCCATTTACCATTGTGGCAAAAAAATTAAGATACCTAGGAATAAACTTAACCAAAGAAGTAAAGGACCTATTTGCAGAAAACTACAGGACATTGACAAAAGAAATAGAGGAAGATATAAAAAAGTGGAAGTACATACCCTGTACATGAATTGGAAGAATTGACATCATTAAAATGTCCATATTACCCAAAGCAATCTATAGCTTCAATGCAATCCCCATCAAAAATACCAACGACATATTTCACAGAACTAGAACAAATACTTCAAAAGTTCATATGGAACCAAAAAAGACCTCGATTAGCCACAGCAATCTTGAAAAAGACAGACAAAGTAGGTGGGATCACAATACCAGATATCAGGCTATACTACAAAGCCACTGTGATCAAAACAGCCTGGTACTGGCACAAGAACAGGCATATAGACCAGTGGAACTGAATAGAGAACACAGAAATGGACCCAAGACACTATGATCAATGAATATTTGACAAAAGAGTCAAGAGCATACAATGGAGTAAAGAAAGCCTCTTTAATAAATGGTGTTGGGAAAATTGGACAGCTACATGCAAAAAAAAATGAAACTAGACCATCAACTTACACCATACACAAAAATAAACTCAAAATGGATAAATGACTTAAATGTGACCTGTGAATCCATAAAAATTCTAGAAGAAACTGTAGCAACAAAATTTCGGACATCATACGCAGCAGAATTTTTACTGATACATCACCTAAGGCAACAGAAACAAAGGAAAAAATGAACACATGGGACTACATCAAACTCAAAAGCTTCTGCACAGCAAAAGAAACAACCATCAAAATGGAAAGGCTACCCACTGTATGGGAGAACATCATTGCCAATGATGTATCAGATAAGGGGTAATTTCCAAACTATATAGAGTGCTCATACAACTCAACAAAAGAAAGACAAAGAACCTGATTTAAAAATGGGCAGAATAGACACCTCTCCAAACAGGACCTACAAATGGCCAAAAGACATATGAAGAAATGCTAAACATCACTAATCATCAGAAAGATGCAAATTAAAACAATAAGAAGTATCACCTCACACCTGTCAGAATGGCCGCCATCGAGAAAAAATGGCGGCGGAGTGAACGGAGCTACACAGACCGTCTCCCAGAACCGGACTGGAATTACAACTATAACACAGACAAATTGACAGGAAAAACAACAGAAAAGCAGCTTGCGAGGACCATACAATGAGGGACACTGACTCCATCCCGGTAGGCTTGCGAAGGCACGAGATGGGGGCTGGGAGCCCACAGTCGGCAGCTCGGCAGCGGCCTTAGCTGTAAGCGGCGCCCTCGGGTTACACTCCCAGGCAGCCCCGCAGCGCAGCCGGGACAGAGGCTGAAACAGCCACAGCCACTCACCTTGGGCTCCGGCAGAGGGAGGGCGGACTGGACTGGAGCTGTGATGGGACACTCGGGGTTTGTAGGGCACCCAGAGCGTTTGCGGAGTGCCAGCCACCCAGGACGGTGGCCACACTGCTCCTTCCCAGAGCTCTGAGGAGAGGCAGCCCCTCCCTCGGAGATCCAACCCCACCCTGTGGGCCATTGAAGTGCTAATTGAGGCTCATTAACAACCAGCATCTGCCCCACCCTCCTGAAAGCCCCTTGTGCTGAGCACCTGAGGGAGTTTTTCAATCAACTGACAACCCAAAACTCTTCAAGTAACCTGGACTGCTAGCCTCAGGCAAAAAGCTAGAGTATAACAGTACATTTCCTGGGCTGGCAACTTTAACCAGGAAAGTAAGATTTGACAGTGGTGTTTAACGCGGGTCCTCCCTCGCTCATCTAAACACAGGAGAGGGAGCCACAAACAGCAGAACACCAACACCCACAGGGAAAACTTGACAGGCTCCAAAGCCCACAGTGATAGCCAGAATGGTGAAACACAGAAACAGAAGCCAAATGAAAGAGCAAGAGATCTCCACTGAAGATGAGATCAATGTGGAGCAATTAGGCATGTTAACAGAGCTAGAATTCAGAGCCATGATCTTGAGGAAGCTGAACAGCATGAGTAAGGACATAGGGACACTGAAAACAAGCCAACTGGAAATTAAAAACCAGGAAAAAGAGATAAAAAATGACATATCAGAAATGAAAAACACATTGGAAGGTTTAAAAAGCAGAGTAGAGGAAGCTGAGGACCAGATCAGTGAATTAGAAGACAGGGTAGAAAAAATCAACCAATCAGAAAAACAAAAGGAAAAAACTATTAAAAAACAGGAAGACAGCTTAAGAGAACTGTGGGACAACTAGAAACATAATAATATTCGCATCATAGGAGTCCCTGAAGAAGAAGAAAATGAGCAAGGGATAGAGAATATATTCAAAAAAATAGTGACAGAAAACTTCCCTAATTTGGTGAAGGAAGAAGGCATTCAAGTTCAAGAAGCACAGAGAGTCCCAAGTAAGAAGAACCCAAACAGGCCGACACCAAGACACATAGTAATTAAAATGCCACAAATTAAAGACAAAGAGAATCCTAAAAGCAGCAAGAGATAAGCAACAGGTTACCTACAAAGGAAACCCCATAAGGCTCTCAGCTGACTTCTCACAGGAAACACTATAGGCCAGAAGGGAATGGCATGAAGCAATCAAAGTTATGAAAAACAAAAATCTGAATCCAAGACTACTCTACCCAGCTAGGCTATCATTCAAAATAGAAGGTCATATAAAGAGCTTCCCAGACAAAAAAAGGCTAAGGGAATACATTAACACCAAACCAGCACTGCAAGAAATGTTAAAAGGACTGCTGTAATTACCAGGAGAAATGGGAAGAAAAATGGAACCACACTAAACAAAAATGGCAATAAATAAGTACATATCAATAATCACCTTAAATGTAAATGGATTGAATGCTCCCATAAAAAGACACAGAGTAGCTAATTGAATAAGAGAGCATGACTCATCTATATGTTGTTTGCAAGAGACCCACCTCACAACAAAAGACTCACATAGGTTGAAAGTGAAGGGATGGAAAAAAATTTTCCAAGCAAATGAAAGGAAAAAAAAGCTGGGGTAGCAATTCTCATATCTGATAAAATAGATTTCAAAACGAAGACCATAACTAGAGACAAAGAAGGCCACTACATAATATTCAAAAGATCTATCCAACAGGAAGATATAACCTTGATAAACATATATGCACCCAATATAGGAGCACCAAAATATATTAAAAATCTTCTGGAGGACTTCAAAGGAGAAATCGACAACAATACAATCATAGCAGGGGACTTCAACACCCCGTTGACAGCACTGGATAGATCCTCTAGGCAAAAAATTAGCAGGGCAACAGAGACTCTAAATGAAGCACTAGACCAAATGGATTTAGTAGATATCTACAAAGAATTACACCCCAAAACTACAGAATACAAATTCTTCTCAAGTGTGTGGGAGACCGTTTGCATGGCATCCATCTTGTTAAAGTCTGCTCTGCTGTCTCCGGCCCCAGTGCCGTGCCTCTCCGCCTGCCGTGCCTGCATTCCTCTAGATAATTGTTTGCTCCGTTCTTTGCTTATCATTTGTTCCACCTGGGGTGTTTGCTGGGGTTGGCTTCAGGTGGGATGCTCATTGGCTGTTTCACGTGTTTTCCCCCTATATATAATGTGAACTCCCCCTGAATAAACGAGACTTGATCAGAATCCTGTCTTGTCTCCATTTCTCGTGTCTCTTGTCCCTCCTCATCCTCACTCCCCCTCTAGGGTCCTTGTTGATCGACCTGCGGGCCGGGTCAAGTGGTGCCCAACGTGCGGCTCGAGCACGGGGGATCCAGTGAAGGACGCCGTTCGAGGGGCCGGCAGAAAGGAAAAGAAAAGAGGGAACGACGTGGGAACCTGCTGCGTCTGCACCCCTCGGGTAAGTGAACGGCGATTATGGGTCAAGCATTGAGCCAAGATAAGACGTTCGTTGAAGGACTAGGAAAGGCTATAAAGGCACGAGGAGTAAAGGTGAAAAACAAGCATTTATGTCAGTATTTTGATTATGTTAAGGAAGTTTGTCCTTGGTTTCCTACAGAGGGATCTATAGATCAAAAACAGTGGAAAATAGTTGGTGACGCTCTTAGAGATTATTATAAGACTTATGGACCCGAGAAGGTCCCGGTAACTGCTTTTTCTTATTGGTATTTAATAGATGAGATTTTATCTCAGAGACATTCTGATCCTCTCGTTGCCAATGTAGTAGAAAATGCCGAGGGTATATTACAGAAAGTAAAAAAGTGGAATGAAAATGAAAGTAAAGAATGTGAGGACTTCATGTCATTCGATAGTGATAATGAGGAAGAAGAAACCGAGCCCACTTGGAATAAAATTATGCCTAAGGGCTCTCATACGGGGAGACAAGAAAAACTAACAGAAAGAGAGGGTGGAGAAATCAAAAGAACAAAAACTAGTGTTGCCCCAGAGGAAATAATCAAATCCAAGACAAAGATTTATCCCGACCAATCAGTATATTTGGAGACTGTTCCTGACAGAGGGGAGGTTAATTGGGATGAATTGGCGGATAAAGCTGCCAGATATTGTAACTCTGATTATCCGCCTGTTTCTCAACGCCCTCCGCCTTATAATAATAATCCCAGTGCTCCCCCGCTGGCATGTCCAGTTCTTGACCCTAGAAAAGAACTTAGAGACAAAATTGAACACCTCAAAGAACAAATAAAACTGGAAAAAGAGCACCAAGATCTCATAGCCCAATTAGAAGGACTAAAAATAGGAAAATCTAAAAGGGAGAGTGAAGTAAAACCAGAAACCCTTGGGAATCAAAAACCACCCATGAGGGGAGCCGTCCCAAAGATCCCTCCCCACTTGCAACTTGCACAGGAGCTAGATGATATAGAGGCTTTTCCAGTAACAGAAACAGTGGACGCACAAGGACAGCCTTGGCGCCACCATAGCGGGTTTGATTTTAAATTAATAAAGGAGTTAAAGACCGCTGTAGCACAATACGGAGCCACAGCCCCGTATACTATGGCAATTTTAGAATCAGTAGCCGAGAATTGGCTTACGCCTGGGGATTGGCAAACACTAGCCCGAGCGACACTTGCTGGAGGAGACTATCTCCTATGGAAATCAGAATATGTAGAGAACTGTAGGGACATTGCTAAACGCAACGCATAGGTTGGTAATGGATGGAATTTGGAAATCTTAAATATGTACATGTTATCATAGATACCTTTAGTGGGTTCATTTATGCTTCCCTCCAAACTGGGGAAGCCACAAAACATGTGATCAGTCACATGCTAACCACATTTACAGTTCTGGGATGCCCACAGCAGTTGAAAACCGATAATGGCCCAGGCTATACAAGTTCAGCCTTCTCCCAATTTTGCAAACGCCTCAGTATTCAACACATAGTAGGTATACCTTACAACCCTCAGGGACAAGGGATTGTAGAGAGAGCACATCTGTCTTTAAAGATCACCATTAATAAAATAAAAAAGGGGGAATGGTACCCCATGAGGGGGTCACCCAGAAATATTCTCTCTCATGCCTTATTTATTCTAAATTTTTTAAACTTGGACACTGATGGGCACTCTGCTGCTAATCGCTTTTGGCATACAGAAACTCAAAAACAATTTGCCTCAGTGTTGTGGAAAGATCCGCTAACCAACTCTTGGCATGGCCCAGACCCAGTCCTCATCTGGGGCCGAGGTTCTGTATGCATTTACTCTAAGAAAATGAAATCTGCCAGATGGCTACCAGAGCGTCTGGTTAAACAGATTGATCAAGTTAAAGGAATAACAGATAACTATATAGATAACTCCAGGGACGAAAATTCGCCCTGAGAGGCTTTTCCTGTTTTTTTATTTCAGGAATGGACCAGAAGGCTGAAATCTTACTGCCAGGAATACTACTGCATCTTTGCCTCCTTGTGGAAAGGAGGTTTTGAGCCTCCTCCAAACCCTGACGAGCTCCCGAGGGCCCTATTTGGCCCCCCATGCGACTGCCTTGCAGGAAAGCTGCTGCTTAAAAGAACTTTTCGATAACCCCCTTTGGAGCGGGCTAAATGGGGTGCTGCCTTATCTTCTCCCTCTGTTGGGCCCCTTACTTGGCCTTTTACTGATTGTGTCACTAGGACCTTTCCTCTTCAATGAGGTGATGGCTTTCAAGCAGCAGATGGATGCCATTAAGATGCAATCTATACAGGTCCACTATTATAGACTTGAAATGGCCGACAGAGAAGCTCACTCTAGCTGTGAGTCAGTAAGCTATGACTATGCCCGAGATGGCAAATAGTCTCAAAAACCTCGTCACCTTGGTGCGCTGGGCTGGTTAGCCAGAGACGGGCAACTGGAACTCACACGCGTCACCAACCACCACCTAAGACAGGAACAAGGCCTTATGCTGCCTTGCTTTCCAATGACGGGTAAGGATAGGTTGGAACCGTGTGCAAGTTTCCTGACCTAAGACAGGCACAGTCCCCTCAAGGTATTATTTCGGCCTTAAAATTTAATAAAAAAGGGGGACCTGTGGGAGACCGTTTGCATGGCATCCATCTTGTTAAAGTCTGCTCTGCTGTCTCCGGCCCCAGTGCCGTGCCTCTCCGCGTGCCGTGCCTCTCCGCGTGCCGTGCCTCTCCGCGTGCCGTGCCTCTCCGCGTGCCGTGCCTCTCCGCGTGCCGTGCCTCTCCGCGTGCCGTGCCTGCATTCCTCTAGATAATTGTTTGCTCCGTTCTTTGCTTATCATTTGTTCCACCTGGGGTGTTTGCTGGGGTTGGCTTCAGGTGGGATGCTCATTGGCTGTTTCACGTGTTTTCCCCCTATATATAATGTGAACTCCCCCTGAATAAACGAGACTTGATCAGAATCCTGTCTTGTCTCCATTTCTCGTGTCTCTTGTCCCACCTCATCCTCACTCCCCCTCTAGGGTCCTCGTTGATCGACCTGCGGGCCGGGTCACAAGTGCACATGGGACATTCTCAAAGATAGACCACATGATAGGACACAAACTAAATCTCTACAAGTTCAAGAAGATTGAAATCATACCAAGCATCTTCTCAGATCACAATGGCATGAAACTAGAAATCAATTGCAACAAGAACATGCAAAGACATTTCAACACATGGAGGCTAAATAGCATGTTATTAAACAATGAATGGGTCACCGAGGAGATCAAGGAAGAAATTAAAAACTTCCTGGAAACCAATGAAAATGAACACACAACAACACAAAATCTATGGGATGCAGCAAAAGCAGTTCTGAGAGGGAAGTTCATAGCACTACAGGCCTACCTCAAAAAACAAGAAAAATTTCCAATTGACTGTCTAACCTCAAAACTTAAAGAATTAGAAAGCAAACAAACAAACAAAAAAAACCCCAGAGCAAGTAGAAGGAAGGAAATAGTAAAGATCAGAGCAGAAATAAATGACATAGAGACCAAAAAAACAATTCAAAGGATCAATGAAACAAAGAGCTGGTTTTTCGAAAAGATAAGCAAGATTGATGGAGCCTTAGCTAGACTCACCAAGAAACAAAGAGAGAGAACCCAAATACACAAAATCAGAAATGAAAGAGGAGAAGTAACAACCAACACCACGGAAATACAAAAGATCGTTAACAACTACTATGAACAACTATATGGCAACAAATTCGACAATTTAAGCGAAATGGACAAATTTCTAGAAACACACAGATTCCCAAAACTGGACGCAGAAGAGATAGAAAACTTGAACAGACCAATAACAACTAAGGAAATTGAAGAGGTAATCAAGACTCTCCCAGCAAACAAAAGCCCAGGCCCAGATGGCTTCACAGGGGAGTTTTACCGAACATTCAAAAAAGAACTAACACCCATTCTCCTCAAACTATTTCAAAAAATTCAAGAAGAAGGAAGACTTCCAAACACGCTCTATGAGGCCAGCATAATTCTAATTCCAAAACCAGAAAAAGACACTACGAGGAAAGAAAACTACAGGCCAATATCCCTGATGAACATAGACGCCAAAATCCTGAACAAAATATTAGCAAATCGGATCCAGAAATACATCAAAAAAATTATTCACCATGACCAAGTGGGATTCATTCCAGGGATGCAAGGCTGGTACAATATTCGCAAATCCCACTTCTGGAAATATACCCTAAGAAGCCTGAAACACCAATCAGAAAGAATATATGTACCCCCATGTTCGTAGCAGCACTATTTACAATAGTTAAGATCTGAAAACAGATCTGGGGATGGGGCGGGGGTGATGAGGAGGAGGGAGTCAATGGGGTAAAAAGGAGAAACATCTGTAACAAAAATAAAATTAAAAATAAAATAAAATAATTTAAAAGGGAACCAACTGTACGGGAGAATGATACATTGGATAAGGGGTTAATTTCCAAAATATACAAATTACTCATACAACTCAACAAAAGAAATCAAACAATACAATTTAAAAATGTGCAAAGGACCTGAAAAATACTTCTCCAAATAGGACGTATAAATGGCCAAGAGACATATAAAAATATGCTCAATGTCACTAATCATCAGAGAGATGCAAATTAAAACAACTATGAGGTATTACCTCACAACTGCCAGAATGGCCGCCATCAAGAAATCATCAAACAACAAGTGCTGGCGAGGGTGTGGAGAAAAGGGGACTCTAGTACACTGCTGGTGGAAATGCAGACTGGTGCAGCCACTATGGAAAACAATATGGTGTTTCCTCAAAAATTTAAAAATGGAACTGCCCTTTGACCCAGTGACCCCACTGCTAGAAATATATTGTAAGAAGCCTGAAATACTAATGAGAAAGAATATATGCACCACTGTGTTCATAGCAGCACTATTTACAATAGCTAAGATCTGGAAACAGCTCATATGTCCATCAGCAGGTGAGTGAATAAAAAACCTATGGTGCATTTACACAATGGAGTACTATACAGCTGTAAAAAGGAGGACCTTTTACCTTTTGATACACCGTGGATGGACCTGGATAGTATTACACTAAATGAAGTAAGCCAGTCATAGAAAGAGAAATATCACATAATCTCACTTATATGTGGAATCAAATTAAAAAAAAACTGAGATCAAAACAGATCCAGAGACATGGAATCTGGGATCAGACTGATGAACCTCAGAGCAAAGGGGTATGAGGATGGGGTGCAAAGCAATAAACCAGAGAACTTATATGCGTAAATGCATAGCCAATGGACTCAGACAGTAGTGTGGCTAAGGCAAGGGTCAGTGAAAGGGGAGGGGTCATCTGTAATACTTTCAACGATGAAGATAAATTTTTAAAAAGAAGATGTCATATAGCTATATACACACATACATGATAAAATATTAGCAATAAAAAGAATGAATTCTTGCCATTTTTGACAACATAGATGGGCCTAGAGAGTATTATGCTAAGTGAAATAAGTCAGAGAAATACAAATACAAACACCATGGGATTTTACTTATATGTGAAATCTAAAAAACAAACAAATGAACAAACAAAAGAAAACAAAAACAGCCTCACAGAAACAGAGATCAGACTGATGGTTGCCGAGCAGTGGGGCATGGGGAGCCAGGGGAATTTAGTCAATTGAGCTGTGATCACTTGGGATGGTGACAGATGGTTGCTGGACTTACTATGTACCTTGTAAGGTACATACATGTTGAATCACTATATTTTATCCCTGAAACTAACACAATACTGTATTGCACACATACTAAACCCTTTTTAAATGTAACATTCTGGCACTCATCACTAAAAAGGTAGTAAAATAGACCCCAGGGCTGGCCTTAAATAAAATCTCCTTTAAATGTTTAAGATGTACTGAGTCCCTGTTCTGCAATATGTATGCCAGGTAGTTTCTTGTTTGGGGAGGTCACCGGGCTGAGCATCAGAGACAGACGTCTCACACCATGGTTGGTGTCAGTGAAGTGGATGTCCTGCGGACTGCTCTCCAGCTGTGGTCCCCTGACGCCTGATTCCTCACTCGGAGCCCAGCGCCGGTCCTGCGTTTGTGCAGTTGAGGCGCCTTGGTGCATCGATGCTATCGGAACCCGAGTCACGGTTTCTGACTCACCACTTCTGCAATCCACATGAACCACAGTTGAACCACAGTTGAGCCACAGAGTAAGTCCGCGTGGCGGCTGTCCTAGGTTATAGCTGGGTGGTGGTGTGATCCCTAAAAATAAGGAGAACTCATGTCCTCAGGGGCTCGGTAGTCAAAGCAATGATTTCATAGCTGAATGTCAGCAAAACAAACAAACAAACAAAAACCAACCTAAGGAGACCACGTGAAAGTGTGTTAAGGTGGTTCGCACGGAGAAGGAGCCACCTTCGGATCGCTGGCTCGCAAGGCCCTCCTGAGGCTAGTCGGGAAGTCGCAGCGGCGCCTGTCTCCCCGGCGCTGTGTCGGATGTGAGCAGGACGCGCGGAAGCCTGGGGAGGGATGGCCCAGCTGCATCTTAAAGTTAGTATCATGTGATAATGTCAACATTTAAAAATGTTTAATAAGAAAGTTAATATCACGTTAAAGTAACCCCCATGCAAATGCTGTTTTGTAAGTTTCCTGGACTGTTTGGGGAGCAACGGCAGTGGGATGCCCAGGGAACCTTGGGTCCCTTTTTGACTAATCAGTGCCAAACAGTGACAGCAAAACCACCGCTTTAGTGCCCGTGGCTACCACTTATTGAGGCTCACTCAGCCCAGGACTGTTCTCCACGCTTTACACCATCGTCGTGTTTAGTGTTCTCGCGTCATGGGAGGGGCACACTAGTGTCCTATGGAACAAACGTGGAGACTGCTGATCTGGATAGGATCCGCCCAGTCTCCAGGCTCGTGGGCGAGCGGGGTGTCTGCGGGGTCTGTCTGACTCCAACAGGTGCTCTGTTACACCGGAAACACCCCAAGGGAGAATGGCCTGGCTGAGGGCAGTAGGGCAGCAGGAATAAGGATTCCGTTTGCTAACGTCTGTTCTAGGAGCAGGGGTCCTGTTTGCTCGTGCAGACAGTCAGAGATACCAGTGCATCGCAGCCAGAAAGTGGGTTCCTCATGCTGGGTCCCAGGGGCACAGGCCACTCTCGTCCTCATTCTCTAGAAAGCATATAAAGGCTCATCCTTGGGGTTGTACTTTTTAGCATCCGACATCTTCATCATACGCCAAATCCAGTGCCATTTAACACCCTCCACAACCCAGCCTAAACTTAGTCTCAAAGTTGGCCCCCAGCTACCGCCGATGAAGCCCGTCTGGGAGGTTCGCCATTCCGCAACTTCCCATTCGATCCGCCGCATCTTTACCGGAGCCATTCACTTGGCCAGACATGCCTCCCCTCCTTGGCTCCTCAGGGTTGAGTAAACCCTGCCCATCACTCAGGGTCCAGATCAAGTGCCACCTCTGTGGTGATGCTGTCCTTCCTCATTCCGGCCACAGGGTATCTGTGGAATGTGGACAGGACTTCCATGCAAACTGTGGCCCGGACCTGCAGGGCACGGCGGTGCTGACGAAAGCAGAGGCTGGCCGACTGCGAAGAGCCTTGTCCAACAACCCAGGCCAAGCTCGACTGTTACTCAGCTGAAGTGGAGGCCGAGGAGAGGAGGGGTCAAACACAAGCCGCTGTGAGGGGGCAGCGGGACACGAGCCTGCGACTCGTCGGTTCCCTTGCAGTCATCTGTCCCCTGTTCTCTCTTCTGCTCGCAACACACGTCAGGTTCCCTTCCCTTGAGGAACCACCTTTATTTACCATCCACAGGCCCACAGCTTGAGAGGGCCTGTTCCCCAGACTCGGCCAATGGGAACACCATATCCCACTGAGGACTGATTTCTGCAGGTGCTATTAGAAAAGGGACATTTCCCCCCTGGGGGAGCCAAGCTACAGAGAGAGCTTCCTGAGATTGAAAACAAAAGGCAAAACAGCAAAAATACAGAGACAGACAGTTCTATCAACATTCTTGAAAATTTTGATCCTACTGTGCGTGGAATCACAGAACTCCCTAATCATGCAAACCAGTCCATTTTTTTTGGCTTAAATCATTGAGCCGAATTTCTGTAACTGTCAACAGAGAGGCCTAACATGCACACTGGACAAATGTTAGGAGGAAAACCAGAGCCCACAATGCCCTGATGTCTGGAAACTGAGAGGAAGGTGATGGTTGTAGAGACAAAGGCAAGAGGTCATGTAAACAGCAACATTCACAAAGCAGTCCATTATATGAGCTGAAACTCCATAAAATAAAATAAATCCAACCAAGATTACTGTATTCAAAGCAAAAAAGGCAGGAGAAATGGTGCAATTTTAACAACCAGTAGAAAGCAGAATTAGTTCAGTTGACGTATGTTTCTGCCCTCTCCAGCAAGTGGTATCTTTAGACTGAAAGAACACAGTACAAATACTATAAAAAGAGAAATGAAAGTGAACATGTGTGACAGCCAAGTACATAAGGAGCTCACTCAATGAGAATGTGCTTGTCGCCAGGCCTGTTTGTGACATCCTGTTGCCAGGCTTGTTTGTGACATCTGTGAGCACCTTGGCTCCTAGGTGTGCATGTGCTCACCTGCCCCATAGCCTGGCCGGTGCACTGGAAAGATGGAAACGCTGGCTCTTGGTCGGGCGGAGCTGCCACACCCTGGAGCCCCTGAGCTGTAGCTTCCTGACGAAGCAGGCGTGTGCTCCCTGGTTGATTATGCTTAATCCTGCCTGATCCCCTGTGCTCTCTTCCTTTGCTGACATCCAGCTAGCTATGCAAACAAGATGATCGTTTGACTTTTAGCAAAGTCGATGGACGTGTTTGTTGGGAGTTACTTTGAACTGGGGAAACTAATGTTACCTCCAGTGGCATGAGCCTCCGACTTTATGATGAGGACGGCATTAGGGTTGCTCCCCAAGCTCTGGGCCCTGAGCACAGGTGGAGGCGCCCAGGAGGGCTAACCCTCCCAGGAACACCACTGGTCCTCCAGCGACAGTGACGCTTCCTCATGGGGACCACGCAGAGGTTATGCTGCATTTCCCAGACCGAGGAAATCCATATAACCAATTAAGGAATGGAAATAAACAATGCCAAAAATAATGCAATTCATCTTTCGGTTAGAAGATACTGAATGTTTACACTGGAGTATGGAACACCTGTTGATACTTGGTAATGAAGCTTAAATAGCAGACACCCACTCAGGAGTCACGGGCTTCCTGTGTCCTCTCCCCGCGCCAGGTACGCACAGCAACACTGCAAGGCCAAGCATGCCCGTCCCTGTCCTCCTGCCTTTCTGGGCTGTGAGACGGAGTCGTGAGGGTTAGTCCTGCCCCATTTCGGAGCCAATCCTGACCAAGCTGTGCATGTACTTCATTCAACAGGGGTCCACTGACCCTCCGTTTGAAACAGGCCCTGTGTTATGTGCTGGGGACAGACGTGGACAGCCGAGCCATTTTGCTCAGTGGTTATTGCATTGGCCTTCGGGTCAAAGGGTCGAGGGTTTGATCCCTGGCCCCGGTGGGGGTCCTGCAGGCAGCAGCCAATCAATGTGTCTCGCTCACATCGATGTTTGTCTCTCTTTCTCCTCCTCCCTCCCATTTTATCTAAAAAAAAATCAATGAAAAAATATCCTCAGGCGAGGATTAACAGGAACAAAACAGAGAAAAAAAAAGATGTGAGGGTCATAATCCCTGCTCCTTCGGGGGAGAGGTAAACAGTCCAGCAACCAAGCTCCCGTAAACCCAGCATCTAAGTACAGCACCGCCTCTATCAGACGTGCCTGCGCCGCCCACAAGGCTCCGGCTATGAAGGCATGTCTGCCGGCAGGTCTCAGCCACACTGCGGTTCCCACGCTGGGCTGCCGACTCACTGCAGGAAGTCCTGCCGCGGGTTCTACTCCACTTTCCTGGGGCCAAGCCTCATGCCAGGATCCAGTGGAAACGGCCCTCATTGTCTCCTCTGCACCCTGACCCCCCGCCACCTGACGCTCTAACCGCTGAGTCAAACCGGCCAGGGCTCCCCCTCTTTGTTTTTGAGCAAGACTTGCTTCAGTCACATTCCTGGTGATTTCCTCTCTTGAGATAAACTCTTATCCTTGGCTTTTCATGACTATTGTCTTCTGACAAGCCGCCCGGTCAGCTGAGGCTCGTCAGCTCCCCTGGCGGACCAGCTGGTTCAAGCCCCTTGGAACACCCCTTGTTCAAGTTAAGTTCAAATCTGTCAAAACCCCAGGCGTGCTGCTACGGTGTGAATGGTCTCCTGTGCCCTAAGATCGCATGTTGAAACCCTAACACCCAGCACCTCGGAATGTGACCTTACTTGAAAACAGAGCTGTGGCAGATGTGACTAGTTAGGATGAAGTCGTACTGGGGCAGGCTGGGCTTTTAATTCGATGTAAGCAACATCCTCACATGAAGAGAAAAGTGAATACAAACACAGAGAAACTGCCCGATGATGACAAAGGCAGAGCTTGCAGTGATGTGGCCACAAGCCAAGAACAGCTGGTGCTGCCGGCATCCGGCATCCGGCAGAGGTGTGACAGGACCCTCCCCCGCAGGCCTGGGGGGGCGTGGCCCTGGGAGCTCCTTGATTTTTAGTGTCTGCCCTCCAGGACTGAGACAAGAAGGTTGTAAGGCACAGAGGGCGCCTTGCTCTGGGAGCTCCAGGGCAGTACTAAGGGCCCTGTGGCCCCTCAGCTGTCCCTCCAGGGGCCTTGGGGGGGGGGGGAACACTACAGCCCTACTCTGCCATCATGTTTACATGGGGCATTAGTCCTTTGATCCTATAGTTATATTTACGCCAAGAATCACCTGGACCTTGCTGTGATCATTTTCTTTCTCCAGACCAGGTGCTGAGAACCCTTCTGGTCTTCCTAGCTTATCTATTTGACGTGTGACAAGAGCAAAGACTTCTTAGCTTCCTGGCTCACTTCGCGGAGACATAAAGAAAAGTCGGTGTCTCTGGGTACAAGAAAGATTCTTACGGCATCTCTGGGTGTGGAGGCAACAAGACAAGAGAAAAGAACAATGGATAAATGTGTCGTGTTCCAACACAATACGTGCTCACTACTAAAAGTACATTTGTTGCTAAGCTATTACTCCACCAATGGTCGACCCATCTCTACTTCTCCATCTTGTGAAAACAGATTAGGAGAGGAAGCTTTTTGCTTTGAGACGGAACAAAATTAATTTTCCTGCAGGGGAAACAAACCTGTCACCATGTTTCAACGAACAGATTTTCTGATGTGCTAACTCATAAAATTCAGAAAGTTAGAGTTAATGTTGTAAATTTAGAAACCATATCAAGCTGGTATAAGAAAAAATAAATTTGTTATTTTAAAAAAATCACACAGCCCTGGCTGGTTTGGCTCAGCAGTTAGAGCATTGGCCCGCGGACCAGAGAGTCCCAGGTTCGGTTCCCACTAAGGGCACGTACCTCAGTTGCAGTTTGTCCCCGGCCCCGGTTGGGGTCGTGTGGGTGGCAGCCAGTCGATGTGTCTCTCTCACATCGATGTTTCTCCCTCCCGTTCTATCTGAAGATAAATGCAAAAGTGTCCTCGAATGAAAATTAAACAAACAAACAAAACACACACACACAACAACAAATGCTAGGTGGTAGCACTTACATGTGAGTCTTTAGAAAATAGAAGTCATGGAAACAGACAGTAGGATGGTCATTGCAGGGGGTGGGCTATGAAGGAAATGGGGGAATCCGGGTCAAAGTATACAAACTTTTAGTTATAAGATGAATAAGTTCTGAGGAGCTAATGTATAGCATAGTAACTATAACTAAAAACACTGTATTTCACAATTGAAATTTGCAAAGAAAGTATATCCTAAGCATTCTCACCACCAACCTAAAGAAATAACTAACTTCACGAGATGATATGTTAATTAACTTGATTGTGATAGGCATTTCACAATATATATGTATATCAAATCATCACGTTTTACACCTTAGATATATAGTTTTACTTGGCAAATGTACCACAACGCTAGACATTAAAATGAAAAAGATTGGGGCAAGTTAACCCTCCCTGAGCCACCGGTGACTGGTCATAACAGAACCTTCCCCAGAGCTGTCGAGGCTGGGAGGTCACCCATGACGACCGCCCAGCCCAGCGTCTGATGGGCTCATTCGCAGCTATTAGTTCTGCAGGCGTGTTTGAGGTAGCATTTCCCACACAGACCCAGCCACCTTGACCTCTCCGCCCCAGGGGTTTCTGCCGGCAGCAGGCAGGGGCTTCGTGGCGCCGATGATCACACCGACATGGACGGGGCCCTCTCCCCTGGAGAAGGGCCAGTCCCAGAGCTGAGCCTCTCTGCAAGCAGGTGGAGAAGGAAGGCTGTCTCCCCGGGTGGGGATGGGAATCACCCCGGGGCGCCTGCACTGCCTGCCCTTTCCCGACCCCCACAGCCAGTGCCCCGTCCACACGTTGGTTATTGCATAATTAACGAAAGGTGATGCCCGTGCAGATACTTCACCGGGGAGCTACAATGTAAACTCACACTGGTTAGAATGGTCTTTGCTCCCTTCTCTTAATCCCCAACTCTGTGAAATGCTATTACAGCTCTTGGGGCCCCGAGAGAATCCCGGATTATTAATCTCAGCACAAGCACACTCTGCTGTCCAAGACTCTTACCAGAAACACAGAAGGGCCTACAGAGCAGAAGAGGAGGCGTTCATTTTCCCCTCCAGGTCTGTAACCCGCTTTTCCTCAGGGGAAAGTAGCTCAGCCAGGAGTTCCTGGCTGGCTGGCCAGAGCCCGAAGCTTTGTTTCTGCTCAGAACTTCCAATACACGGTTGAAACTGACAGCGAGTGCTTCATGGAAAGGTTTCAAAGCCGCTTCCTTCCTGGTCATATCCCGTTTCCAAGTGCGTCAGACTCCAAAACACTCAGCAACGCAAATTTTGCTGTGGGGTTTCTGGTTCTAGGGTAGGTTTGGGTGGTGGATGGGGGATACGACAGTGTTTCTAAATTAAGAAAATAATGTGTAAAGGAAGCGAGTCCCACATACTTCCCTGGAGGAGCCCAGTCTCAGGCTGACGTTTACCGGGAATCCACAGCGAAAATCTGTTACCAACACAGCCAACGTCCTTTCCACAGTGCATCTGCCTGCCCGTGCTGCCGTCACCCGCGCCTGGGTCGCCCCAGTCTCTCTTGCACCCTGCACGGGCAGACTCAGGGGACACCATTCTGGGAGCTGGGTGGGCAACCGTGGAACCCCCACACACGTGTTCATGACACGGTGTTGGCAAAAGTAGGTTTACAGTGTGAGTTTATTCTTTTATGATTATCTCTTTATTTACGATCATCATAACCCGCATGTCTTTTTCCACACGAACTGCTCTACACCTGCTTTGCCCGCCCCTGCCTATTTTATGGTGCCAGGTTTATGCTACAGTTCCTGTTTTGAAACGTTTCTTCCTCTAGCGGTATGGACATCTGGACACTGGACATATTCCCACGGCCATTCAAGCGTTTCTGTGTGCATTGGGGCCACCTCCACACAGGAGCTTACCCCCAAAAGATGCCCACAGATTCAAGAAGTTCAGTTATTTTAACTAACTAATAAGAGCAGGAGGATGGTTTTCCCCCCCTGGCTCCCGTGGGTGCTCCCACTCTGTGTTGGGTATAAGGATGGGCTAGAAAGGGGGGATTGGTGACCCCATGAAAGGCAGAGCGAGAAGAGGCTGAGATCGTAAATTGTGGGAGCAGTTCCAAAGCTGAGGTCCTTGCTCTCCCCTGTCCTTAGATAGGACCCGATGTTTAACGTAAAAACATAAATCAGTGGATCAATGGCTGCTGCCTCCCTTCCTAATTAGTGTGAGAAATGTCAGGTCCTTGGTGGCCCCCACTGTCTCTCTCTCTCTCTCTCAGTCCATGAAGCTAGTTGAGAGAGTTTCAGCCTCTGCGAACCTCCTGTAGCTCTGCCCATCGGCCTTTGTCCAAACCTAAGCAGACTGCCACCACCCTCACGCTCCTGCCACAAACCTTGCGAGGAAGCTGCTCTCCGGAAATCGCACTCTGAGCCACCTCCTTCAGGACAGCTCCTCACCTGACAGGTACCCTGAGCTCGGGGGCCCTCGCAGTCGCTGGTGCAGCAGCAGTCCCCTGGAGCTCCAGGTGCCAGCAGCCTCTGCGTGGACTGCGTGGACGTGGGCGGGAGGAGCTGGCCACCATGCAGTCACGTGCATTCAGCCCTCCAGCATTTACTGATGACCTGCTGTTTAGGACCTGCTGGGTCTGCCCCCAGGGGAAGTGCGGAGCCCTGGACACGGCGCCCTGTCCGCAGAAGCTGGTCCGTAGAGCAGTTGTAACCAGGGTCTCTGAGCAGGTTCCAGTCAGCTCAGCCACCTGCTCCTTCCGCAACCCCCCCACCCTCATACAGAACAACCGCTGCCTCGAGCCGGGGAAGCCTGGCCCCCTGGAGGCTCCCCATAAGCTTTATTCCCTGCTCCCCTGAGGAGTTGACAAGTCTTTGTGATCATGATGAATTTAGCCACTGGAATCCACCGGTGCATGGAGACTCCCTATTCGCTCCTCAGAGTGTGAGGCCACATTTTTGTTGACTTTCTACGTGAGTTCTCGTCCCAGCTGTGGTCCACATCATCTAACACCAGCCCGACTGGCTCCCATCCTGGTCCATTCACACGGGTTCCCAGCAGCATAGACTCTAACCCAGGTCTTCACTCAGGAGCTGCGTCCCACCCTGGTGTGAACAAGACACTGAGGAAGAGCCTGGGACAGCTGTCCCTCCCGAGGAAGGGGCACCGAGTCCGTCTCCACAGTCCCACCCTCATTTTGCCACCACCTCCCCTTTGCCCTTTCACCCAGCCCCTGGCCAACCACGGTGCAAACATGCCGTCTTACTGGAAACCGCTGCAGCCCACCGGCGCACTCAACGCGGGGCTCAGCAGGTCCCGCCGGCCGCTGGCTATGCTCACCCTTCCCCAGTGCTGTTCGGGACCCGCTCAAGTCCTCTTTACAGCTCCCGCCGGCCGCTGGCTATGCTCACCCTTCCCCAGTGCTGTTCGGGACCTGCTCAAGTCCTCTTTACAGCTCCCGCCGGCCGCTGGCTATGCTCACCCTTCCCCAGTGCTGTTCGGGACCTGCTCAAGTCCTCTTTACAGCTCCCGCCGGCCGCTGGCTATGCTCACCCTTCCCCAGTGCTGTTCGGGACCTGCTCAAGTCCTCTTCACAGCTCCCGCCGGCCGCTGGCTCATGCTCACCCTTCCCCAGTGCTGTTCGGGACCTGCTCAAGTCCTCTTTACAGCTCCCGCCGGCCGCTGGCTATGCTCACCCTTCCCCAGTGCTGTTCGGGACCCGCTCAAGTCCTCTTCACAGCTCCCGCCGGCCGCTGGCTCATGCTCACCCTTCCCCAGTGCTGTTCGGGACCCGCTCAAGTCCTCTTTACTGTAACTCTTGGGAAGTTGTTCTTGAAAACATTACTGAGTCGATCCCTTTCCTTTCAAGCTCTGTTCTTTATTAGTTTTTACCTAAACAAAGTTGATTCTGGCAGATGTATTTTATCTGTCCCATTCACTCTCTGATTTCTTCCTTTCGACAACTGCACCTGCTTGTCTTTAGAGGCAGTGTCCTTCCTGCCGTCCACAAGGGTGGGCACATCCGGGCCTGGACACGGTGGCGCCGTGCTGTCAGCTCCAGCAGAGCCAGAGTGCTTCCGTATTTGACCTAAGAATCCTGGGACGAAGAGCGCCTTTCCTGTCTGGTGGCAGGACTGGAAGGACGTAGTGTTGAGGTTCCCAGCGATCATCGTTCTCACCGTGGGAACAAAGGCGTCTGTGGTACGAGAACACAGCACGTAGAGGAGAGAGACGTGATGTTGCCCTCCTGGACGGGGCTGTACCTAAAGCCTTTGCACCCCATGTGTGTGTAAGAAAAAACCAAGAGTTTAAGCCAGTTTGAGTTGGGTGTTTGTGAATTTTAACTGGAGAACTGACGAATGCATCTGTAGGTGGCATCCTTGCTTCTAGGCGCATCCCCCACTGTCTTCAATCTGTTCTCCTTGACACAACCAAAGTATGTTTTCTAACTATATTATGATCTATAAAATAAAAATATAATTATGTTATTTCCTTCTCTAAGAAGTGTCGGTGACTCACATGATGTATAAGATTAACCCCAAGCTCGCTGTTAGTCCCTACGGTCTGATTGCTCACTTGCCTCCTGCTCACTTCCGTCATGAACTCTCTCGCCCCCTGGGTGCCCTGAGCTGCCACAGTCTTGCACTGTGCACGCCCGCCCTGCAAACATGCTTTCATTCTCTACCGTGCCTGTTCTCGCACGTCTTCCCCGTTATTGCTCTTGGCTGCCTGGTGACCTCCTATCCATCCTTCAAAATTCAGCTCAGGACACTCTGCCTTCTTCAGGTGGGACTGCCAGTCTCCCCTTTGCGCCCTCCTACTCCTGTGCACACCTGTGTCCAGGTCCGTCCTTCTGTGCATGCAATTGCTGATTCAACACGACGTCCATGACTGGACCAAAGCGTATTGGGGTCAAAGCTTGTATCTCACTTGACTTTGCACTTCCAGCATTTACCTCTGGGCCTGGTGTACAGTAGCCATACTGTAAATGGTTGATAAATGGTTGAACAAATTAATGAATGATGAGTGCACCCCGAGGATGGCATGGCTCGGGAAGCTTCTGTCAACAGTCACGTCTGAACACATCTGAGACGAGTCAGCCCTGTCGCTCAGCTGCTTATCTGCGTGTCCCCCTTCCCGTAGTGCTGTCCCGGCCTGGAGCCATCAGAGAGGAGGATAACTGACCAAGGCATCGGAGCTTCTCTCCCAGGTACTCGCAACGTTTTAGAAAAAGCCACTTCTTTAACTTTTCGTCATTCTCAGCAGGCAGAGTGGCCCAGAGGGTGTCCACTGCTGGGCTCCATGAGGCCCAGAGCCTGCCTGTCTCCTTCATGGTGACGGCCCTAGGAACTCAGAAGGAACCTGCTAAGTATTTACCACATGACCAAACGATCGACAGATTACATGTCAAAGAGACAGCAGCCAAGTGCGAGCCTCCACCCCGCCTTGACTCAGTGTCTCACCTTCCCCGGCCAGACGTGTGATCGCCCCCTGGAGCGTGTTGCCAGCGCTGAGTCCTCCCTGCGTGGCGTGGCCACCGTCAGGCACAGCGGGAGCTGAGCCTCAGCCTCTGACGCCGGCCCCCAGTCCTGCCACACCACGGGGCCGGCTCATCACCCTTCGAGAGAGCGCTGTTTCCTGTGGGGGGACAGCACCCATGGCTTGATCTAGGGGGGCAGCTGGCATCCGGGTCAGGCTGACTCTCAGACAGTGAGCTGGGACCGAGACGGTCTCTGAGCAGACAAAGGAGACTTGTCCCCGCGGGAGAGCTCTGTGGAGCACCAGCCCCATCGGGCACTCCAACCAGGACGGGGAAGAGGGTAAATTTTAACAACATATTTAACATATATTTATATGATTCACTGGCCCTGACAGCGCTGGGGGAGGCTGTGCTAAGTTAGGCCAGGTGAGGAGGGAAAGAAAGTGTTTTATATTCCGGCAAAGCAAGTAAATCAATGCCTGGGACAGGGAGGCATTATAACAAACTAACTCAAAAGGGTCGCTAAATTGGTGATTAATAAAAAGTTAAACTGCATGAGAATACGACTCTTTTCTCTGTCAGCAAGACGGTGCTCGAGGCTTGGGAGAGAAAGGAGGCCACGCGTGCAGGAAGGGCTTAGAGCAGGAAGGGGGTCACCTCAGCTACCCCAGACTGTCTGGTCGAGCCCCGGGGAAGCTGCGAGGGAGACACCGGGAGGGAGGAAGAAAGGGCGACAGGCCCCGGCGGAGAGCCCAGGGCCGCTGTGCTGAGGCACCGGGCCTGGCCGACAGGGTTTGGAGGCTCGGAAAGTGTGGGCTCCCGAGAAAGGCCCGGAGCCACTCACAGCGGAGAGGCTATCCAGATTAAACAGGCTTTTACGAGGAGGGAGAAAGATAAGGCGCTGATGGTTGAACACGGGCCCTTGCAGGCCCTCACTTCCACCTGAAGCCCGTTGCCTCTTAGGCTGGGGCTTCCGTATCATACAGGCACCAGCACTGCCTTCCTCACAGCGTCATCTGGAGAGATTCGGTGATTGATTCATGGGGAGACTGAGCCCGCGCCTGACCAGCAGGAGATTGTTTAATATCACTGTCGTCTGCATCTGCAATGCTACACTGTATCGACGTGAGCAGAGACAACAGCCAAAGACAAGGAACGACGGTTCTTTGTTCAGTAGGACTTTGAGGGCCGTCCAGGCGCTGTTGCCAGGAGCTCGGACACACAGACGGAGCAGTCCGTCCCCCCCCCCAAGTGGGGACCCCATAACGGGCGTGCTGGGGCTTCTGGTCCGGGCGCAGCTCTGATCAGTAGCCCCCCCCCCCCGTGGGGACCCCGTAACGGGCGTGCTGGGGCTTCTGGTCCGGGCGCAGCTCTGATCGGCGGCGGCGGCCCCCACGCTCT
Source organism: Molossus molossus (assembly GCF_014108415.1). Lineage (NCBI taxonomy): Eukaryota > Metazoa > Chordata > Mammalia > Chiroptera > Molossidae > Molossus > Molossus molossus. The sequence goes on from NW_023425358.1 coordinate 1,000,792, forward strand.
CGGAAGCTGAGCCCGCTTGGCCGCGGAAGGAGGCTGGCGGTGCGGCTTCAATACGCCTCCTCGCATGTCTGTCTGGGTTAGTTCTACAGCCGCCTGGCCCACGGGCTCTCCTCTGCCAAGAGAGGCTGGCGAGCTTCTGAACACACAGCCTTCTGCACAAGCTCCTCTGCAAACATGGGGAAGGCGTCGCGATGCCTTCCTCTGACGTGCCAACGCCGGGTCTGCGGAGAGAACTCTCCCGGCCCTAGCGGTGTGCCGGCGCTGGCACCCAGGGACACTGAGCCGTGAGACGCGGCGGTGGGGCAGGAGGCAGGTGGCCGGTCCCAAGCAAGGAACAAAATAGGGTTTGAAATCCAAGTGCAGCTGGTCAGTTCCTTTCTCCCAGCCACACAGTTTCCCTTGACAGAGGTTTTCCTGGACCTTCTTGCGGTCTCCGTACCCGGCTGATCATCAGAGTCACCGGAGACCCTTCTGGAAGTGAGGTTTCGGTGTCCAGCTCCCAGAGAAGCTGATGGAATAGGTCTGTGGGTGTGAGCTATTAAAAAGCCCCTTGGGTGACTCTAGTGGCGCTGGGCTGACCGCGCGGTGAGATGGCACAGAGCACGTGACCGAGAGGAGCAGGGGCGAGCGCAGCCCGTCACTCACCCAGGGCTTCCGTGGCTCCCCCGCTTCAGCCCCATAAAAAGGAAACTAAGCAACTGACTCCTGACATTTACTATGGACTCCCGTTCACAAAGCGCTGCAGGGACCACGCTACTGTCTGGCACCAGCTCTGCAGGTCTAGGATTCTCTGAGCCTATGGCTAGAGCGTCACGTTAGCGATGGGACTACTCAGAGATAAAACCGAATAACCCCCGATCTCCTCTTGAAGACACTTGCCAGCTGCTAGAAAGTGTGAAATGACACTCTGCCTTGGAATGAGAAGGACATCCGTTGTTTTCCTGTCACCTGACTCGGATTAGGAGACGCTGGACATCGCTGACCAGGGCCCCCGCTGCTGCCTTCTGCAGTCCCGTGGGCACAGAGGTTGTGCCTCCCCAGGGCTGCTCCCAGCTAACGCCTGAGCTGGCCAGGACGGTGACAGCCTGGCCAGGGCTGCTGGGGGGCGGCCTGAAGCCTCGCGGACCTCCCGAGCCTGCGTGGGCGCTGCACTGAGGCGTCCTGCTCCGACCGGACTGGCACTCCGCCCTCATGGCCACCCAGTCCTTCCCAGCGCTCTGTCCACGCCCTCTCTCTCACACCGGCATTCTCCTTCACAACACCCTTGCACGTCTATCCTGTCCTGGCCTCTGCTCTCTGCCATGGGCTTCTCTACCCTGGATGCGCTTTCCGATAACCTAGACAATTTTAAAAAATACCAGTGCCTGGGTCCAACTTTCCGAGGGGATTAGACCGGATGGGGCCCAAAGCCCCCAGGGGCTCCAGTGGGCAAGGAGGTTGGAGAACTCCAGCTTTCGGACATTGCTGCTGGTCTGGTGCTGAGAATGTCTTCTGAACTTTGCAGGTGCTTTTCTGTTCCCTTGAGGAATTTAAGTAGTGTTCCCCAGTGAAGGGGAAGCAATTGCTCAGCTTGAAGAAATATTGTTTCTCTTTCCCTTGCCCCTGTGAAACAGAGGATCCTGTGGCCTGGGGTCTCGAGAGAGCAGAAACAGTCCAGCCGGACACTAAAGCCATCTGCCTGCGCCGTCGTGGTGGGGAGACCCGCACTGCGGGCCGGCACTGGAACCCCTCTGCTGGCCAGGAGAATGGGGTGAAATGGCAGGTTCTAGGTGCTGGGTGCTGCTCACTGGTCTCCTGGAAGGACTGTCTTTGACCACCCCAGAAAGAAAGCTGTCTCTCTAATCTTCTGAAAGAGGACTGCCCCCTCCTTGTAACTCATTCTTTGGTGTCTCACAAGTCTTGAAGTCCAACAATTCTTTCTCACACGCAGCCTGACTCCCTCCTACTACAATTAAACTACGCTCTTCTTCATCAGCCTGCAGTCAAGAGAGACCCGGGTTCGGTTCCCGCTGGGGGCACGTACCTCGGTTACAATTTGTTCCCAGCCCTGGTTGGTCGTGCAGGTGGCAGCCACTCGATGTGTCCCTTTCACAGTGATGTTCCTCTCTCTTCTCTTCCTCTCTCCCCCTCCCATTCTATCTGAACAAAAAATGGAAAAATGTCCTCAGGTGAGGATAAAAAAAACAACAAAACAAAAAACTACACTGTTATTTGTCCTTGTCTAAGACAAAGAACAAGCTGCTCTTGCTGCTGCCGCTCTTCAGGACCGGCTGGGGGGCAGGGAGGGGAGAGTAGCTAACACACTGTCTGACCGTGGTTTTGTGTAAACCCTCAGGTACGATTCTCCTCCTCCCCCTCCAGTACCCCGATGAGCTCTGCAGAAGGCATTTGCGTTGAGGGTCCTCGATTTCATTCCTGGAACAAATGATGGTGACTCGGGGTCTTTGTTGTTGTTGATCCTGTTTCTTCACGTATAAAGCATATGCGGTTGTGTTGAGGGAAGGCCGCACCAAATGAACTCATCATCCTGATCTGCATCCTTCCCTCCCTCCCCTTCCACCACCATCCACGGCTCCACCTGAGTTTTGAGAAGTAAAAGGAAGAAAAGATAAAGCCAACGCAAGGACTGGCTGTTTTCTGCAACCTACAGAAACGAGGGTGACAAGAGCCTCCTGAGGCTCTTGCTTCAGTGCCTGAGGCTTCGTTCCAGTGGACGAGTGTGTGGGTTGATGTACTGAACAGAGTCAGTCATCCGAGCATCTCAGGGACTCACTCGAGATGGCACTTCCCGCGTCTGCGGCTGTGAGCCTGTGCTTCCTGCCTCGCAGCCACTCCCGCACCTGTTTGGCGACGAGCTGGCTGAAGAGACGTCTGCAGTCTGTTGGGCAGAATGCCCCACTTCTCCCCACCCCCACCCCACAACCGTGCCATTTAGTTCTGCGTGTCTCTCTCCAGACTCCCCCCCAGGGATAGCCATGTGCTCCACGTTGTCTTGGGCCAATTACAACATTGAATTTATGATTGACCCAAACTATGTTTCCTCTGACAATATTTGCAAAGTTCTTCTCAACAATGTTTGCTCAGTTCATGTCGAACACCCTTCACTCGCTGGGATTCACCTGCCCCAACAGCCCAGCAGAGGAGCAGATGAAGTCTTCTCCCTCGGAAGTCCTCGGCACAGAACACCCTCGTCTTGGCAACTCACTGCGTGTTTTCAGAAGCTTTGAGAAAGCAAGGCGGTTCGCGTTTTCCTTGGAATTGCAGCTAAATCCCGAGGCAACTAGGAAAGACCTTTCTGTGTGGACAGCAACCTTTCCCCTAAGCCAGCTCCCTGCTTTGTGTTCTGAGAACTCGAGGCATCGCGGACGTTTTTCTCAGGGTGTGCAGAGTAATGGGGCTCTGTCTTTGATTTGTCTTGCCCACAATCTAAAAAATGAAGCCAAGTACTATAAAAAGTTATGAAGTGAAGCATGTTGGTATCCTTGGTAGATAAACTGCTCCCTTTGTAAGTTTGCTTCTGTGCAGTTGTCTCAGAATGAAACAAAGTGAAAGTTCAACACCCAGTTCATCAGCTTACAACGTATGAAGCAGAACCGGATGGATCCTTACAAAGCAAAACAGAAGATGTGATAAGCTTACTCTGCCCAGTCTCTACTAAATGCAGCTACAAACACTGGAAGGAACAAATGGAACAGTTATGTAAAGACTCTGGGAAATAAATGGTAATAAGTGAATTGGATAAGAAGACCAGAATTTGAAGTCCCATAGACTCAGCAATCAGTCCTCTGCTCCCCACTTTTCCCCTTGGGTCCCTGGCCTGGACTCAAGGCAGACTGGAGACTGGAAGTCGGGACCAGACACAGAGAGGGAGAGCCCCCAGGAAAGCCATCTCCTGCCGACTCGGCAGAAAGAAGACCCCAATGCTTACGAGGAGTGGAGACATCTGCTTTGTTTTGCTTGTTTTCCTTTTCCCCCGTTCTGTTGTGCTCCGGTGTCTGCACAGTCCTGTGAAGGGCAGACATGAAGCCCCTGAGCACCTGGAGCTGACAGAGGGAACCCCAGTCTGACTGGAGGGGCTGTGGGCTCAGGTGGGCATATGCTCCCTGTTGCGTTTCTCTCTGTCCTCTGGCCCTGGCCCCGGAGCAGGTGACGATGGGAGTGAGCAGCAGGGCAGGAGGACTGAGGCCCCGTTTTCTGGTTAAAGAAATAAAAGCTGGAGTCCTAGGGAGCCAGAAAGTACTGGGAAGGCTGGAGCAGGAGGAGCTGGGACCTTGTTGACGAATTCCTGAGCTTACCGACAAGATTCATATGCATGGATCAGACCCTAACAACATGCCACAGACTTTGAAAACTGAGCGAGGGGAGAGACCCTTCCCCTGTCCCGGCGTGGCCAGTGAGTCACGTACACAGGGGCGGGTCTGAGAAGCACTGCAAAGGCTTTGAAAACTGAACTGACCTTGGAACCACACACACACAAGTACAGTCAGAACATATGTCCTGAACCCAACCCGGTTGATTGCCTACCAAAACAAAAATGCCGACACTCCCCACAGGGTTTAGGAAGGCCCATAACATAAGATTGAAACTGTCCAGAACGTAAGCTGAAATTACTCGGCATACAATGAGCCAGAAAATCTCAGCTTTCACAGGAAAAGGAAATCAACAGATGCCAGTGATATGACACAGATGTTGGAATTATCAGATAAAGATCTGAAAGCAGCTATTATAAAAAAAAAAAAAAAAACAACCACCACCTCCAAGAACGGAGTTCAACATTTTTGAACCAAATAGATACAAAGTCGCAGTTAAGAAATAGAAAAGATAAAAAGGAACTAGCCCATTTGGATGGCTCAGTTGGTTGGAGCACCACCTTGTACACCAAAAGGTTGTGGGTTCAATTCCCCTTCAGGGCACATACCTAGGTTGTGGGTTTGATCTCTGTTTGGGGTGAGTATGGGAAGCAACCAATTGAGGTAACCAATCAATGTTTCTCTTTCTCTCTCTTTTCCTTCCCCTCTCTGCAAAAATCAATTTAAAAAATATTTTTTAAAGGAACCAAATGGGAGTATGTGTGTGTGTGTGGGGGGGGGGGGGGGGGGGTTGGAAGAGATAAACCAAAGAACACTACATGGGAATATGCACAACCAATGGACACAGACATTAGTTTGGGGAAAGCTGGAGGGGGTGGGAGTGGAAAGAAGGGGATGAAAGGGGGGACAGGGGGAACAGGGGAAGGGACATCTTTAATACTTTCAACAATAAAAACTAAATTTAAAAAAAAGAACCAAATGGCCCTGGCCGGTTTGGCTCAGCGGTTAGAGCGTCGGCCTGCGGTCTGGAGAGACCCGGGTTCGGTTCCCGCTAAGGGCACGTACTTCGGTTGCAGTTTGTCCCCGGCCCTGGTTGGTCGTGCGGGTGGCAGCCACTCAATGTGTCCCTTCACGTTGATGTTTCTCTCTCTCTCTCCCTTTCTCTCTCTCCCTCCCTCTCTATCTGTACAAAAAATTGAAAAATATCCTCGGGTGAGGATAAAAAAAAAAAAAAAAAGAACCAAATGGATTGCTTAGAATTAGATAATATGATAACCAAATTTAAAAAATGCACTAAATGAGGTCAACAGCAGAAGGAGAGGCCACAGAAAGAATCAATGGACTGAAAAATGGAGCAAAAGTATCCCATTTAGAGAACCGAAAAAAAAAAGAGATTGAAAAAAAAGTGGAGCAGAGCCTCAGGGACATATTACCAAATGCTAACATTTATGTCACTGGCTCCTGGAAGGGACCAGAAGGAACAAAGTACAGAAAAATTATTAGAAGAAATAATGGCCAAAATTTTTCAAGTGTTGTGGGAAATATCAGTATATAGATCGAAGCAGTTCAGCTTGTTCCCAAAGCATAAATCCAGAGATATTCACACCAGACACATTGAAATCAGATTATTAAAATCTTAAGAGAAGCCCCGGAAGCCACCAGAGAGACAGGACAACCACAGAAAATAAGGATCAGGGCAGAAAATAATTGAATTGAAAACAGAAAATCAATAGAGAAACCTGAAAGTTGTTCTTTGAAAAGATCAGTTACCTGATGTCCATCTCTCTTTATCCCCCCACCACCACCCCTCGCCCTTCGAGGCTCTGCTCTCTGTGGCAGTCATGCACCCCTCTCGCCTTCTCCCCCTGGGGTGGGCCCTCTCCCCTCATCCCTGCCTTCGTCTTTTCTCCCCTTCACCCCTCTCCAGGTTCAGGATATCTTTCACACATTCAGTGACTTGCGATCACTCAGGCCTGTCCGTCCCACCGACCTGGTGCTGAGTGGGAACCGGGAGGAGGTCAGAGCAGGGCGCTCCCGGCTGCCTTGGGTGTAACCAGGGATTCATACTTCCAGAATGGCCGTTGAGGATAGTGTTCTCTGTTGTCTCTAAAATCCATGGAGACATGTGCAAGCGAATCCTTGATCCATTCATTCCTTCCCAGAGGTGGCATGCCCTCAGCAAGTCGTCGTGGTGAATACAGTAGTGTGCACTCTGGATACTGGGAAACAGACACGACCGCATCGCACACCCTCAGAGAGGGTGTCTTTTATACCTACATATCACTTTCTTTCAGGGTGATAGTTGATTTATTGTCAATAATATGACATACAGTTATTGAGAACCAACAATATGCTAACTATTATTAAGACTCTGAGAAACTGCTTTTGACTTTTAAAAGAAAATTTATTTGCACAACCACATTCTGAAATAGCAAAACCTGCCTCTTTAGCATTCTGGTTGGAGTTTGGAAATTAAACCCTAGTGCATTTACATAGAAATAGGAAAATGCCCGGCTGCTGTGGCTCAATGGTTGAGCGTTGACCCTGCACCAAGAGGTCACCAGTTCGATTCCCTGTCAGGACACATGCCCAGGTTGTGGGCCCGATCCCCAGTCAGGGGCACACAGGACACGGCCAATCAATGTTCTCTCTCATCGATGTTTCTCTCTCTCTAAAAAAATAAAAATAATTAGAAATAGGAAAATGTGTCTCACTTATATCAAGGGCCGAGTTAGGTCTGGGAGAGAGTGGCCACCCCTCACAATGTAGCTACAGAGTAGACAGCTCCCTTTCGAGTCAGGACGACTCCCTCCATGGCCGCATGCACGGGTGAGGAAAAGCAGAGCCCCTAAAATACAGTCTGGACTTTGAGACTAGACAGTTCTCCCTGGAGCAGGGGCACCTGACTCTCCCCTCCCCCCCCTTCCCTGCCACACCCGACGGACTGAGCCCACGCACCTTCCTGGAGAAAGCTGCCGCCGCTCCGGGCAGGACACCTCGTGGCAGCTGTCCCTGCCTGCCTGGCCACCAGGCCCGGCCTTACATCTAGTGCCCTCTTCAGACTAGCGTCCTGGCTGGCCTGAGCAGTCCTGGAGCCGAATCCAACCTGCTACCCCCCACCGAGGGGGCCATTGCTCACCCTGGAGGGCTCGTGACTGCTCATAGGAGATGGGGGGTGGACTGGTCCTCTGGTCAACCCTACCCCCTGTTTCTCTGTAAATCAGAGCCCCTCAGGGTCCTTCTCAGAAACCTGACTGGCAAGGAGACAGAGCTTCACATTTGAACCCTTTGAGCCAGAGACAATGTTAATCTTCCTCATCGGACTGGTAGAGCGCGGAACACTTCATGCCCTACATCCTGAGTCTGTGGGCCTGTGCTCCCCGATTCCTGCACGCAGCAGTGTCGGTCTGCCTGCACCTGGGTGGAACGCTGTGCCCACAACGCGCCCGGCCAGAGGGCTCGTCACGGAGGCCAGAGGGGCCGGCTCCATGGCCGTGATGCGTGGGCCCCGGGAAGCTAGTGTTAACTGCGTACCTGCGGTGATGCCCAGGCAGCCACGGCACACTGGCATTTGGAAACAATTGGGATACATCGGTGCTCTGAATAAGTTAAGAGACCAGCTGGTCTGGCATCCCTGAATTCTAGAGGGTGGTTTTGGCATCCAGACTGTTCTGGGATCCCTAAGAATCCAGTTCAATTGGCCATATCACAGATGGGCTTCTTGGGACAGCAGTTCAGCTCACCCCCCAGTCGCCCTGCAGAGCAGAAGCCCTGACAGGAGCAAAACAGAGCTGGGCCATGTGAAAAAGCTCAGGCGTGAAGAGACGTTTGAACCGGCATCTCCCTGACAGGTCTCTCCAGCCCTTTAACATGCAACATAGACAATTGTACTTTATTTTATTTTCCCCTTATCCATGTAAGAGTGACACTCCCTTGTTTTATATTATTATTTTCATTTATTTTTATCATTGAAAGTTTTACAAATGTCCCTGCCTTGTTCCCTCATTGACCCCCTCCCCACGTTAGCCTCACCCCCCCTGCCTTCCCACCTTCACCGCACTGTTGTCTGTGTCCATCGGTCACGCATATGTGATCTGAGCTCCTTGGCCACTGTGTTTGTGATCACACTATTCTGCTCACCGTGGCCTCACCCTCTCTCACAGGGCTTCCTCTCGTGGTCGCCGAGAACACCACGTGCTAACAGCGCTGGGCGTGTCCCCAGAGCAGCGTCTTCGTGGAATTTTCTGTTTGCTTTTATTTTTACAAGGTTATAAATTATAATAAAAACTTCAATAAGAAGATAATAGAGCCGCCATTGTCACTAATCAATTCATAAGGCCGAATTTTGGAATTCATCGTTGTGCGACCACAGATCCTCTCAAGCTATCCTGATACACTAGCAAAGGAGTGGAAGCGGATCAAACGCGCCGACGGGAGACTAAGGGTGATGATTCATCCACGTGTGGAAAAGTGCACCGGCCTACGAAGAATAAGAAAGTTTTGCCAGCCGGTGTGGCTCAGTGATTGAGCGTCGACCCTGCACCAAGAGGTCGCCAGTTCGATCCCCGGTCAGGGCACATACCCAGGTTGTGGGCCCCATTCCCGGTGAGGGGCATGCAGGAGGCGGCCAATCGATGTTCTCTCTCATCAATGTTTCTATCTCTCTCCCTCTCCCTTCCTCTCTCTCTAAAATCAATAAAGAAAAAAATATTTTTTAAAAGAATAAGAAAATTTTTATGCCCTGATTTGGAAAAATCTTTATAGATATAATGTTAATTAAAAAATAAAAGCCAAGTGGAGACTCGAGGAAATGACATATATGTATTTACTTATATCTTATATGTGCATTTCTGGAAGGATATATATTTTTAAATAATATTGTTTGCCTCTGAGGAGAACTAGTGATGGTGTGTGTGTGGGAGGAGACTGTAAAGGGGATTCTCATATGCTCTTTCATACTTTAGTTAATATATGACCTATCCAAAACATTAAATGAAAAGTTTATGTACACTAATGACTCTTAAGTATCATTGTGGAAACACAGGTAACTGAATGGAGCTGAATGTAAAGTATCTATGTTTAGCTTTAGTGCAGTTTTACTTTTTTTCCAACACACTTGCCTCTCAAACCATGTTTTGCTCTAAGTCTAGACCACGTCTGAGTTGCATGGACACAGCAGCTAGACAGTGCGAGGGGGCAGCTGAGGGGCGACTCCTGTGCAAACAAGGAACAGTATTTATTGTTTGCCGCCCAGTTGTCTCCCGGGGGTGACAGCATCACTTCCTGTTAGCGTTGTTGTAACCCAGGAGAGTCATCCTCACTCAGACATCAAGTAATTTTGAATATTAGAAGCTTTATTACCTGCGCAGGGACTGCAGCCAACCTACACAGAGGAGAACTGCAGCCCCAAGCTCAGGGGGAGGGTTGCTTATATAGGACTTGGGTTACTCAAGAGTTTAGCAGAGCAAGCAAGCTGCGTGTACAGAAGCAGATATCAGCAGTTAGTAACTGCACAAGTTGTTTGTTTTATATTCCTTAACATTTACTAAACTCTAGCCTTGAATGCCTCATCGTCCCGTCTGGCATCTCCTGATTGGTTAAGCTCATGGTCATGGCTGATCCATCTCTTTAAGAATTTTTGCAAAAACAACTTGGGCTCAAGGAACCCGGGAGAGGTTCCTTCTTCTAGCAGATGGAGAATTACTGGGTTATAACAGCATGCCCCGGAATCTGTATACTCTTACCAACAGCCAAAACGTCTAAAGTGATGGCAGTTGATGCAAAAAATGGCCCCAAGTCTTCCCCTCAGTGTAGCCACGCCCTTACTCTTTGACTCTTCTTATCAAGCAATAGACTCTATTTCCCTCTGTCTTGACCCTGGACTGGCCCCTCGACTTCCTTCGGCTGATAAAACGAAGCAACAGTAACGGGGTGCTGTATCCGAGGCTTGGCATTAGGAGGCCTGGCAGTCTTCGCTTCCTCTCTTGGAACCCTGCCTCGAGCATGAGCCCGAAGCTGGCGCTGCGAAGGCGACAGACCGCATGGACCCTAGCTGAGGTTTCAGATATGAGACCGCCAGCCACAGTCAGCAAAGTCTACAGTCGACTGGGTGCAGACAATGAGACAGTCTGCCTAGGATCTGACCCATGCGACTTAAGTAAATGCTCACTGTTTAAGCCACTGGTTTTCTGGTTGTTTCTTGTATAGCCCTAGTGCAGCAACAGGTGGCTGGTACAGAGCGCCTCTGCTATCCTGGCCTTGCTTCCTTGCCTCCCCTGGTTCTCTGCAGTTGCCTTCTGATGTCCACCCCGCTGTCTCCGTCACGTGTCAGATCTTTAATGCACCATCCCTGACCTCAAGAAATGAACACTCAGGTGGGAAAGCAGACAGACAGGACCAAAGTGTGCACTGACCACCATAAATGTACAGGACAGGAGCACTAGCTTATTCCAGAGGTTTAGCAAATCTTACTGGCAATGACCTCTAGACTGTCATAAAAGTTTTTAGGGGAGAGAAAATGCAAAGGATTTTCAGGCGAAGGGTACAACATGGGAGCCCATGTGTGATACTAGCAAGCAGTGAAATGTTCGCTGACGTTTCTCCCTTTTGTAAATGATTCCCTTTTGGATTCTAGTCTCCCCACACCTCCCCTTGCATTTTTTCCTTTCAGGTACCCCCAATTAGAGTTCAGAGCCTTGCTACACAAAATGTGGCCAGTGCACCAGCAACTGTAACACCTGGGAACTTGTTAGAAATCTAGATTCTTCAGTCCCACTCCAGATATGCATCAGAATTTTCCTTTGAGTAAGACCTGGTGATAGTTCATAGGCATGTTCAAGTTTGAGAAGTGTTTCATTGCAACACTAGCATTAGGGGGAGAGCCAACAACTTGCCCTGTAACTTCATCAGCCACAAGAGTTGCAGAATGTGAGTTCACCAGCATCAGCTACACTGTTAGACTTCCTTCTAATACAGCTATTTTCCTTGTCATGTGTTATCTCCCTAATTAGAATCCAATCAAGGTCTATCCTTGAGCAAAGAGAAAATGCAGAGATGACAGGCAGAATCTTCTCCTCGGGAGGCTGAACTACAGCTCAGAGCCTCAGGTCTTGCTCTGTTCCCAGCCAGGGACATCCCTGGACAACTTTCCTGATGCCATGGAGCCTCTCGGTTTTCTCCTCTATAAAAGGGGGATAACACCTAAGTTCACCGTGAGGCTGTATATAAAGTGCTCAGCACAGGACCGGGCAGAGTTGGCCTTCTGCACACAGGTGGCATACAGGAGAGATCAACAGATAGGCGGACTGCAGAAAGGAGGAGGTCACAGTTAATTGAGGCAGCGAGAACGCCTTCACACGGGCTTGTACTAGAAATGGCAGGGAAGCACAAACGAAATAACCCAGAGAGAGTTGCACAGGTGAAGGAAAATAAATGAGTAGGCACGGTCTCAGAGATGCCATTGAATAGGCATGTCCCAGAAACCAAGAAGTCATCTGATTTTCTTTTTCTGATTTGTGAATGTATTTATAGAGATAATCTTTTAAAAGGTAAAACAATTAGGTCACTTTTTAAATAAATGTGTATGCATTTTATGCATTTGACAAGCTACCTTTACTGTCAACATTAGAATGATGGGAAATAAGATCTCCCAGAAAAACGGGGCCATATGGTTACTTCACGCGGTAGTTATACAAGCAGATTCAGCCGTTCTGTTGGCTGCCTGCTGCCCAGACACAGTGGGGTGAAGTCAGGACAGAGCCCCTGCTTCAGCGTGAGCGCTGCCCTCCCCTCGCGCTAACACTCCCTCCGCCAGTGAAGAGAGCAGGGAGCACTTGTCAGGAGGGGAGGCCTGGCTCTGGCAACACCATCTGCGAAGTCAAGGTCTGTTTATGAAGATAATGCAATACCAGGCCCAGCCCACTGTGGAGGACCTTGGCTCCTAGCGAGCAAGAACAGTGTGTTTCAACGAGGGCCCGCAGCAGGCAGCTGGCCCTGACAGCCGATGAATCTGGGGCAGAGGGAGTGTTGGCAGAGAACACGGAGCAGGTGAGGAGGACAAAACAGAGCAATGCTCTCATCTCTTGGAAACTGTAAGTCTTAGAATTATTTGATTTCCCATTGTTTTGGTTGTCATCCCGTAGTCTGCTTCTCGGAGAGCAAGTGGCTCTTAGGAGCAGCAGAGAATCTTGGGTGAATTACTGTAAGAAAATGCATCCGTTTTAGCCAGGCTGGAACCATTGCTGGTACAGGGAACAGAGGCCTGGAGGGGACGGCAATCAAGCAATCACTAAGAGGCCTATGGAGAAATCTCCATCTTTACACTTTTCCGAATAGGCCAGAGAGAACAGCGACGGCTCGGGCCTCCACAAACCCAGTGAAGGTGGTCTAGTATCACGAAGGTCACTGAAGCCAGAACTTCAGAGTCTGTTACGGAATGCTAATGATATACCCCTGATGGATGACGTAGAGAGCACAACTCCTCAGCACTGATGTTGTTTCTGACTCTGACTCCGGGAGGAGCTCTCCCTACTGAAGGGATGAAGGACCGACAAGAGGTGGGAACAGAAGCTCCGAGATGCATGAGAAGTTGTGGGACAGCCTGATGCTCTTTAAGTGACTTCGAATCTCGAGCCCCTGCAACTTACACCAAGAGAACCATCGACTGAGTGGAACTCGAGTGAATTCTCTCTGATGCATCAGGAACAACAAGGGAAGGACTGGAAAACTGAACTATTTTCAGAACTAGAAAATATTCTTAAAACTACAGGCCTATGAGTTTGACAATGAGCCCAAGCAAGATAAACAAAGAGATTTAAAAAAATGTTTCCAGACCACTTGAAGTGGAAGCAGTGATCTTTAGTAATAGGCCCGACTAAGATCACTGCCCAAGTCATGGTAGAGGCTGCTGACCACCTTCCAAAATCTCCTTTTCTTTTTTCGTAATAACAGGAACTTTAGCAAAGCTGATGGATACTCTGTTAGTTGCCTCTTCAGCTGTGAAACATTGCCACAAACGTAGCAGCCTAACAACACAGATCCACTATTCTGCAGTCTGAAGCCTGCAGAGCTGTGTCTCTTCCGGAGGCTCTGAAATACGGTCTGTTCCACCGTCTGGTCGCCACAGAGGCTGCCTACGTTCTCTGGTGTGGCCCTTCCCCTCACCCTGACATGTATCTCTCTGTCTTTCTCAGAACCTCGGCTTCCATCCTCTGCCTTCGGATGTCCTGCTTCCTGTTAAAAGGACCTCTGTGATCATACTGCACTCACAGAAATCATAAGGTTAATCTCCTCAGCTCAAGATTCTTAACTTAATCTTGTCTCAAAGGTTCTTTTGCTACAGAAAGGAACACAGTCACAGATTCCAGGGATCAGGACAAGGGAGTGAAGGGGCATGACTCGGCCTACCTGAGCGACTAGATATAAAAGCTGAATGCCCAGCCTCACTTGCAGCAGGGTTCAGGGCGTGTGCACACGTCCTGGCAATGGATGTGAGCAGAAGTGAAATATACTCCGTCTGAGACACACCCTGCAATGCAGATGCTAAAATGTGAGTGAGCGAGTCCTTCGGGCCGTGCGGATGAAGGCCGTCGTGGCTGCGGTCAGTGGCGAGAGCCCACGTCTCCGACAAGTTCCGGAGCGAAGCCCGCATGCAGCGTAGACTTCTCCGCGAGAGGAAAATAGGCTCTGTCTTGTTTAAGCTAGGCAGACGGAATTATATCCTACTTAATACCTTATTCTGGTAGGCCAGAAAACTATAATTGACAGAGCAGTTGGGGATTTCGGCAGCAATTATCAACATTTATGATTCTCATGTGCTCAGGATAGAACAATATGAATTGAAGTCAGCGGTCAGGTGGGTTTATAATTGAGTGACCCCGAAAGTACAGATGAATGGGTTGGTATTAATCTCTACAGAGAAGTTTTAGTGTTATGGTCTTGTTATAGTCCATGTCCTGGATGGGCCAGAACACCACTGAACTGTTTCATCTTCTTCCAAGGACCTGACTTGTAGAGACTGTACAGGGGAATATGTCAGGGATGGCAGCAAAAGGTAGAGGGACTTAAAACCATATCGTATAAGGAATAGTGGGAAAAGCAGCAATAAAAATATGAGAGGGGCCTTCAGATATTTATTGATTATTTATTAGTTATAAGGCACAATGGTAAGTGACATAGAGCAAAAAGAGATGAGAGAGATCCATTTATGTGTCCTTTTCTCACAGGGGATAATGAGCGTTGGTGTCAATGTGTACACAGTGACCCACAGGAGACTTTGCTTGCAGGCAGGCCCAATAAGAACCTATTTTATGGGGCTTCTTTTGTTTGTTTCTATTTTGTTTCTGTTTTATTGCTCTAGCGAAAGTCCTTTTATCCATCCCTGGTAGATGATGACTCATCGGAAAGTGTTGGAAACATGTGGCCCTGAACCTGGGGTGTCTATCCCTAAGAATCACACCAGCTGGATCATGACCCAAAGAGCCCCCCGGGCAGTGGACCCCAAGAAGAAGCTTGGTGGGAAGTAAAACTCCTGAGTGTCCTATGCGTGTCTCGGGCTATGAACCACAGCACCTCGACTTCCGAGCCCTTCGTCAGGGCACAAGCGGAAGGCTGGCCCGGTCTGTGCTTCTGGTGCCGCCTGCCCACCCTCTGCCCACAGTTCCTCAGCCCCTGGTGAATGCTAGAGGGAGGCCATCATTGTTCTTGGTGCTGGCCGGGGTGTGCCCTTGCACTCCGAGTGCGAGCGCAAGCCGTGAGTGTCTGTGTGGCACGTGTGGTTATAGCGCAGGAAAAACATGGGTTCCCAGGAGCAGTGCGTTTGCCTTTGCCGTCTGCCCGGCCCCGAAAGTCAGCCACAACCCAGAGAAGCTGAAATGTCCCTCAAGTTCTCCTGTGCGACAGGCTCTGGAGAAATGTCTGATTTATTTGTTTCCATGTCCAAATCTTAGGAAAGTTCAGAACAGTTTTGATCTTAACCAGTTGAGCAGAAAATGTCTTTGGCCTCTGTCCCTTCCCTGGCCTTAGAACAAGCCGTTTCTCTCCCTGCCTGGGGATCCTCAGCCTTCTTTATGCTTCCTGGGTTTCGCCCGCCTTCGGTGTGGGTACATCGTAGCCTATAGAAAGACGTGCACTAAACAATGTTGTGCACCAATTTGGCTGAGGATAAAGACCAATCAGAAGCCATCAAAAAGTACTTCCCAGGCAGAAGAGACCGACCCCTTCTCGGTCCCAGCTCACGGAGGCGTTCGTTTGTTTAGCTGATAGAACTCTGGGGGAGGCTGAAACAGGACATGATCCCTCGTTGCCACTTGGAGGCCCCTGCCAGAAATCTGGGCTGAGTCTGCAGGCGGCCCGAGTGCTCACCGACAGAATTAGAAACATGATTATTTCTCCAGAAAAAAATTTCAAGTAATCTCGATAACATTTCCCAGCATTTAAGGTTTGTATTGAATCCTGCTAAGTTCCGCAAACACAGCCTCACCAGCTCCCACCAGCTGCATGCTCGCTGAGTTTTCGGAGCTTCCCACACAGCATGTCTCACAGAAATGGCCCTTCACGGATCTGTGCAGTGTCATTGGGTTAAGGGGTGCAGTGGGATCTGAACCCAGGTCCGTCTGATTCCACAGCAGGTGTTTGTTCCATGAGGTGTCCCCAGCAATACAGTAATTACAGAGAAGAGAACGAGATCTGAGTAGGAGTTCATTTGAATTTTTCACATTATCCGATGCATTTCTGTTCCTAAGACCCCTCTGCCGCTTGCACGGGAATGGGCAGGAGAGGCCTTGCATCAGCCAGCTGGCCTTGGCCCGTTCGCATGAGCTCACACAGAGCTACAGAAACCCAAGAACGTGCATTTCCCTTCATGAGACTGGAGCTTGGTGCAGCACTCAGCCCTCCCACGCAGCCTGCAGCAACCTGCTTTGATCAACGGTTCACAGAGGGGCGATGGGCCATTATTCTTCTGAAAGTATGAGAAGAATCGCTACCCTCCTCCCCAGGGGTTGGAGAGCAGGTACAAGCTACTGTGACTACCTCAACCTTTGCTGGGGCACATGCAGTGTTTGTACACCCTGCAAAGGGCAGCAAAGAATCGACTGGTCCCAGGTCTCATATAAACCCGTGTTCGCTTTCTCGAAAGGGAGAGTCAGGCGTATTCCTCAGTCCGGAGTCTTGCACCCACCAGAGAAGCCAAGTGAGTGTTTAGTAACGATGAATACTAGTGAGGCACTCACAGCATGTGGGGTGAACCAGACCACAGGCCCCAGACCACTTACAGCCTGAGCCCCAATCACAGCACGGAAAAGGACAGGGAGGTAGAGGGACATCACGGAGGGAAATGTTACTGCACTTCATTGCCATCCCGGCACCAGCTGACCTTTCTCGCTGCCTCGGTTTGCTCAGGAGCCAGATGAAGAGTCTGGATTGGATGAGCACCAAGGTTTCTATCAGCTGAACATTATGCTGTAATATATCCATTTTAGGGTAAATAAAAGAATAAATTTCTGACCAAGAAAATGAGCTTTTCCCCTAAAGCAATTTAGGGAATTGGATCTAAACAATTTCTTATTCAAATTTCTGATTGGAAAAAAAATTGGCAGAAATGATTGCTTTTATTTTTTATTTTATTTTTTTTTTATCCTCACCTGAGGACACTTTTCCATTTTTTTTTTGCTCAGATAGAGCGGGAGGGAGAGAGAGGAAGAGAGAGAGAGAGAGAAACATCGACGTGAAGGGACACATCGAGTGGCTGCCACCCGCACGACCAACCAGGGCCGGGGACAAACTGCAACCGAGGCACGTGCCCTTAGCAGGAACCGAACCCGGGTCTCTCTGGACCGCAGGTGGACGCTCCAACCGCTGAGCCAAACCGGCCAGGGCCAGAAATGATTGCTTTTAAAACCTAGACCAAAAACTAAGTCATTTCACAAAATTAAAGCCATATTCCGAGAGGCACATTCATAGTGGAGCAAAAGTACTAAGTAAATAGCATTAACTTTGTCCCTTTGAAACAAAGGGGATTGAATGTATCCCCTGCCACCGTTAACTCCATCCCCAATGCAGCATCATATTGGGTAAAAACTGGTATCTTCCTTTTCTTGTTCTAGAATGTTAGGCAATGACACATGAAAAGTAATTAATAGATTCCTAAACTGGGGCTTAGTGAGCAGCTCAAATTAAACTGAGTTTCCTTCTAATTAATGTTTATTTTTAACAAAGTAATGAATGCACACTGTAAAAAGGAAACAGCAAATGACACGGAGCGGACAGCAGAGAAGCTGCTGCTCCTGCCCACATGCCTCCCCACGTCTCCCTCCTCACAGGCATCACTCCCAGTTTTAAGGTATGTCCTCCGGTGTTATTTCTATACTTGTAAGTAATTTGTGCATACTACTATGTCTTGGTTTGCCAATGACTATTATGTCATCTTTCTATTCTAAAAGATGAGGATGTTATACTTCTTTCTTTTCATTTCTTTCATTACCGTCCATCTCAATTTTTGTTATATCTGTATACAGTACTTATATTTTTATAGCTATAGAAATTGCATTCATTGCTATTCATTATAGTAGTACACTACTGGGACTTAAAAGTGGTATACTATTATTATTTGCTTTGCTTTATAACTTTGTTTTTCTTAGAGTTAATAATTATATATATTTTTATTTGCTTTATTTTTTACCTATGCTGAAAGTTATAGGCAATAATAGATTAGGTGATGAAATCCTATTGACATTCTAGAACCTTGGGCTAAAAGTAACAAGATGAGGAGTAATAGGGATAAACATACATGTAGCACATTTAAGTTCATCAAATCAATGGCATAAATGCAAGATGGAGAACTAACTTGCCTGAGTCTGAGAGAGAGGGTATTCCTTCACTGATCCCAAACTCCACCTGTCATGGTGTAATTCAGCTGTTAAAACTTAAAACTTAGACTATATTAACTGAAACATATGCTGCAAAACAGGAAAGACAATAGTCTTAGTTTATTCATGCTGTACCCTACTGTAGTTTCACATTTTAAAAACACCAAAACAGCCCAGCTTGTGTGGCTCAGTGGTTGAGTGTCAACCCATGCACCAAGAGGTCACCAGTTCATATGCCCGGGTTGTGGGCCAAATCCCCAGTGTGGGTCATGTAGGAGGCAGCCAATCGATGTTCTCTCTCATCGATGTTTCTATATCGCTTTCCCGCTCCCTTCTTCTCTTTCTGTAAAATCAATAAACAAAAGTTTAAAAAAAAAAAAAAACAGCAAAACACATAAGAGAATATAGGGAGTGTATTAGCCAAAGTCATGAGAACTTGAAAACGTGTCATAAGAGAAATAGTTGAAGAGAATTGAGATGTTTAGCTTGAAAATGTCTTAGCGGGAAGTTACAATTCCCTTCAAATATTTGCAGGGCTAGCGTGTGGAAAATGAGCTGGATCTGTGCTACTCGCTGCAGGAGCAGTGAGAGGACCCGTGGGCGTGGTCAGGGGCGTGGACTCCGCCCAGTGATCACAGAACTCTAACAACTGGATCCACTCACGATCGTTTCTCCAGCACTCAGAGTGGTGTTATTATTTTTTATTATTGTTATTCCTTTTGGTAATAGCAGTGTAAGCTAGACCTCTGACTGTCCAGATGAAGATTACATTTTCTACTCCCTTTCAGTACAGTACGATATAAACAGAAATGATGTACGCCGCCACTTGCTATGCCCTTAAAAGGAAAAGAACATGCCTTTTTCCTCTTCTCTCTCCCTCACTGTAGTCTGGGATGTAGGCACAATGAATCTTCGCTGGTCTGTGGACAAACCTAGAACTATGGAGCAACAAGAGGAAAGGAGAATGAGTTCCCAGTATCCATACCCAACACCTTTTCTGTCTTGGATTGCTCGACCTGTTAACTGAGAGAGAACTTCCTATCTGGTTAAAATTTTCACATGCCTAAGTCACTTATTTGGACCTTTGTTACACCAGTTGTAACCTTTGTATTAAGTAATAGAGATACCTTTCCAGTAGCAGTCTCAGGAGGTCATCACGGAGTCCTCCCTTGCCTTATTCCACCAGGTGTTTTTGCCAACACTAGCAAGTAATTAACTCAGCCTGACACCACCCACGCGGAGACAGCATCCGCTCCCGCAGGTTAAGGGCTCAGTCCTACCAGACTTCCCCCTCAATACATACACACACACATGCACACACACGCGCACATGCATGCACACGCACATGCACACACGCACACACACACATTTCAGATGCTGATCTCAAGTTCACATGGTCATCTGTGCTTCAGCTTAAGTTCGATGGTCCCACAACCGCTTCCTTGGACTTGATTCATTTACAAGAGTGGCTCATAAAACTCAGAAAAACAGTTCAGTTACTATGTGACTTGTTTATCATAAAATATTATTAAACGCTTATTGTAAAAGAATATAACCCAGAAGCAGCCGGATGGGAGAGATGCACAGGACGAGGAGTGGAGGGCGGGGTGCGGGGCCTGCACGCTCTCCTCAAGCAAGCCGCTCCCCAGAACCTCCTCTGTTCAGTGACCCCGAAGCTCTCCAAAGCCATCCTTTTGGGCCTCTTTGGCAGCTTCATTACAGAGGCATGACTGATCAAACCATTAGCCATTGGAGATTGGGCTCATAAGCACAGTCATGACTGAAAGGGGCTTATCACGAATAACAAGATATTGCTGTCACTTTTGTGGTTCTGGTGCTATTTCACGAACCAAAGACAAAAGACCAAACACTATTACAAAAAAAAATGGTCCCTTTACTCTTATAGCTTAAGAAATTCCAATGGTTTGGGGAGCTATGTGCCAGGAATGGGAAGGAAGACCAAATATACATTTCTTATAAACTGCACATCATGCTCATCCTCAGTCAATCGCTGTCTTAACGTCTCTGTAATCTGGTTGCTGTCTCAGTGTAGGCTGCCATCCCTTCTTTTCTCAGTGGGTGAAAAAGCTTCTGAACGGGCGCCCAGAGTCCTGGCCATGCCCTCCTACCTCCCCCAGGGGGTCTGAACCATGGTATGTAAGCCCAAGTAGTCGCATGCGCCCCTCTTCTTAAATCTTTCATCACTTCCCATCATATTTAAGGTGAACAGTAAATTCTTAAGATGCAGCAATAAACAACATAATCCCCGCCCCCCTCCCGCCTCCGAGATGTCTACATCCTAATCTCTGGAGCCTGTGAGTGTGTCACTTTACATAGCAAAAGGTACCTTGCCGATGTGGACTACATCAAGGATCTTGAGACGAGAAGCTTGTCTGTGATTACCCTGGTGGGTCCTAAATGTAATCACAAGGGTCCAGTGAAGGAGGCAGGAGGGGCAGGACTGGGCAAGGAAGCAGCAGGGTTGGAGTGATGTGCTTTGGGTACCAGGAGTGCAGACAGCCCCTCAAAGCTGGAAAACACAAGACCCTTCAGAAGGAACACAGCCTTGTCTATACCTTCATTTCAGCCGTGTGAGTCTCTTTTTGGACTTGATTCTTTCAGAGGGTAAGATAATAAATTGTGTTCATTTAAGCTACTAAATGTGTGGTGATTTGTTACTTAGGGATAGAAAACCAGCGCAGATGGCTCTCATCATCTGGCCTGTGCTTATTCCTTTCGCCCGTCTCTCCCCGTCTCTCCCCGTTTCCTGCTTGCACAGCCCAGGGAGGCTCTCTGCCCCCGCTCCTGGTCCGCAGCCCCGCCAGCAGCAGCTGTTTCCGCCGCCTCTCTCAGCTGCCGCCCCCTGCCTCCCGCCTTTGTCTTACTGCTTCCTCAGCCTGAGCCTTGACATAAATTCCTTTGGGGAAACTTCACTGACCACAAGGACTGGGTTTGGTGCCCTGCCTAGGGCAGACCCTCGGCACCTGTACATACCACCATCCTCACACTAAGTTGACCTACTCTTGGCCTGTTTTGTTGACAGTTATCTCTGACCTTAGCATATATAAATGAGGAAACACTTGTAGAATGGCCTTTCGATGGAAATGGTCTGTAGAGGTTAGTTAACTCCTAGAGTTGTTGCAGAATTCACTCTACAGTGGTTGAGGAAAGGAACTCTATCATTTAAAATGCTTTAAATGGAACATTACCCATCTTTTTCCTCTCAGCACATGTATTCATCTTCTTTTTTTTGGTATGTGCCCCTAGCAGGAACCGAACCCGGGACTCTCTGGTCCGCAGGCCGATGCTCCAGCTGCTGAGCCAAACCTGCCAGGGCTGTATTCATCTTCTAAGTCGTGTGTGTGTGTGTGTGTGTGTGTGTGTGTGTGTGTGTGTGTGTACACATATATATGTTCAGCTTTAGTATACAGTCGGCCCTCGTTGATCGTGGTGAATCAGTTCCAGACTCTGCGGCAATCAATGGCCTTCCGTGAAGGACTCTGTATGTATACGGTCGCCCCTCGCACTGCGCTTCCACTTCGCGGCTTCAAATACTGTTTTGAAAAAACCACGATAGAGTGAAGCCACGCTGAAGCGCGCAGTGCGAGGGGCGACCGTATATCTATTATCTTTATTGAGATATAATCACCTACCATGTAACTCACCCATTTAAATGATAAAATTGAATGGTTTTTAGTGTAGTCACAGTTTTGTAACCAGCACCGTAAGACATTCTAGACTGTTTCCACCACCCCTTAAAGAAGCCTCGGCGTCTTGTCCGTCACCTGTCATTCCCTCCAAGTCTCCAGCCCCAGGCAACCACGAATCTTTCTTTATATTTCTATAGCTTTACCTACTCTGAACATTTCATATAAATGTAGTTATACAATTGATGGTCTTTTGTGACTGGCTTTTTTAACGTTTAAAATCTATTCATCAATTGATGGACATATCTGGCTATTATAGATAATGCTGCTATGGTCATTCATGTACACGTTTGTGTGGACATATGTTTTCATATCTCTTGGGTCCATACCTAGGAGTGGAATTGCTGGGTCATAGGGTAAGTCTAGGTGTAATCTTCCACGGAACTTCCAGGCTGTTTCCAACGTGACCGTATCACTTAACATTCTCACTTACAGTGGGTGAGGGTTCCCATTGTTCCTCACACTTGCCAACACTTGTTATTATCTGTGTGTTTTTTATCATAGCCATTTTAGTGAGTGCAAAGTGGCATCTACGTCTAATTGTGGTTTTGTTTCACAAGTTTCTGATGGGTAAAGTTGAGCTTACTTGCCATTTGTGTATCTCTTTTGAAGAAATGCCTATTTATATTCTTTGCCCTTTTAAAAGTTGTGTTGCCTTTTTATTACTGACTTGTAAAAGTTTTTTTAAAATATGCTACCTAAAAATATATACTAAATACAAGTCCTTTTTTAGATACATTGTTTGCAAGAGTTTCTCTGATTCTGTGAGTTGACTTTTCATTCTCTTGATATCCTTTTGAAGCACAAAATTTCTTCATTTCAGAAAGTTCAATTTACCTATTTATTTTAGTTTCTTGTGCTTTTGATATCATATTTAAAGGACATTGCTTAACCCAATGTGATAAATATTTATACTTAGATTTTCTTTTAAGAGATTTATCTAGTGCATCATTTAGAGTCTCTGTATCCTTGTTAATTTTTTATCCAGAGGATCTATCCAGTGATGTCAGTGGGGTGTTGAAGTCACCTGCTATGATTGTATTGCTGTCGATTTCTCCTTTGAAGTTCTCCAGAAGTTTTCAAATATATTTGTTTCTCCTATATTGGGTATATATATATGTTTACCAAGGTTATATCCTTCTGTTGGCTAGATCCTTTCAATATTACGTAGTGGCCTTCTTTGTCTCTAGTTATGACCTTCATTTTGAAGTCTATTTTATCATATATGAGTATTGCTACCTCCGCTTTTTTTTCCGTTTCTGTTTGCTCAGAAAAAAATTTCCCATACCTTCACTTTCAACCTATGTGAGTTGTGTGTGTGTGTGTGTGTGAGTGTGAGAGAGAGAGAGAGAGAGAGAGAGAGAGAGAGAGAGGTGAGTTTCTTGTAAACAACATATATATATATATATATATATATATATATATGAATTATGCTTTCTTATCCATTCAGCTACTCTCTGTCTTTTGATTGGAACATTTAATCAATTTACATTTAAGTTTATTATTGATATGTGCTTATTTATTGCTAGTATTTATTATGTTTCTCTCCCTATTTCTTCTGCTTATTACAGCAATCCTTTTAACATTTCTTGCAGGGCTGGTTTGGTGCTAATATATTCCCTTAGCATTTTTTTGTCTTAGAAGCTCTTTATTTCACCTTCTATCTTGAATAATAGCCTTTCTGGATTGCATAGTCTTGGATTCAGATCCTTGATTTTGATTACCTTGAATACTCCATACCACGCCTTTCTGGCCTGTAGTGTTTCTGCTGAGAAATCAACTGATAGCCTTATGGGGGGGTCCTTTGTAGGTAACCTGTTGCTTATCTCTTGCTGCCTTTAGGATGCTCTCTTTGTCTTTAATTTTTTGCATTTTAATTATGATATGTCTTGGTGTGGGCCTCCTTGGGTTCTCCTTACTTGGGGCTCTCTGTGCTTCTTGAACTTGTATGCCTTTTTCCTTCACCAAGTTAGAGAACTTTTCTGTCACTGTTTCTTCAAATATATTTTCTAACCTTGCTCATTTTTTTCTTCTTCTGGAACTCCTGTGATGCGGATTTTTTTACATTTCATATTATACCACAGTTCTCTTAAACTGTCCTCCTGTTTTTTAATTGCTTTCTCTTTTTGGTTCTCTGATTGAGTAATTTTTTCTACCCTGTCTTCTAATTCACTGATCCAATCCTCAGCTTCCTCTAATCTTCTGGTTATTCCTTTCATGTGTTCTTTATTTCTGCCATGTCATTCTTCATTTTCACTTTGTGGTTTTTCATTTCCAGTTGGTTGCTTTTCATCGTTCCTATATCTTTACTCATGCTGTTAAGCTCTTTACTCATGCTATTGAGCTTCCTCATTTGATTCTGGTATATAATTCTTTCATATAATAGTGGCTTGGTTTGCTAGTATTTTGTAGAGGACTTTTACATCTATATTCATAATGGATGTGGTTCTGTAGTTTTCTTTTCTTGTAGTGTATTTGGATTGGTGTCAGGGTAAAACCAGTCACATAAAATGAGTTGAAGAGAGTTTCCTCCTCTTGTAATTTTAGGAAGAGTTTGTGAAGGGTTGGTATTAATTTATCTTCAAATGTTTGGTTGAATTCATTAGTAAACATATCTTGGCTTGGTATTTAAATATATATTTTTTTTATTGATTTTAGAGAGAGGAAGGGAGAGGGAGAGAAAGATAGAAACATCAATGAGAGAGAACATTGATCGGCAGCCTCCTGCATGCCCCCCACGGGGGATCAGGCCCACAATCTGGGTATGTTTCCTTCTGGGAATCGAACCGGCGGCTTCTGGTTCATGGGTTGATGTTCAACCACTGAGCCACACCAGCTGGACATTTAAATAATGTAAATGAATGAAGTCAGGGAAGTTAATGACTAGTCACTTTAACATGACAGGATCTGTTCTTACCCCAGACAGAGCCTACTTCTACCCCACACAGAGCTTCATGTCCCTGACCTCTTCCACCACAATATCCCATCTCCATCTCCACCTCAACGCTGTAGATGCTGAAGAATTAAAGCAGTCTTCGAGGTAATACCCTTCACCCAAGAGTCCTTAAATTATAATGTCTGTGTCTCTGGAAATCTTAGTTTTTTTCAGTGCAAGCCTGTTTCATCTTTGGTATGCTTTCCTAGTTGGAAAGTATGTTCTCTTTATAAAGAACAGTAACTTATTATATGCTAATTTTGACCATAGGAATTAATGCCTCTACTGAATGACAAGCAACAACTGTGTCTTTTTCCAGACAACCGCTTTTCAAATAATTTCAAACAGTTTTACTTCCACCATTCCTTCCCCAGGGGCTGTTTGTTGCATTTTTCCTAGTTGAACACTCCTTCGCCTGCCGAGTTTCACAATGATGTAGTTTCTAAAGGGTTCTTGTCTTCAACTCTCCTCTCTTGAGAGTCTAAAAAACCCTTTGGTTATGAAAAGGAACAGGGCAAGACAAACACATCATGACATATGTTTTGTTTTAATTTGCTAATTTAAAAGCCAGTAACAAAATCATAGGACCAGAAAGACTGCGGGCAAGGTTATGGTAAGAAAGTAGGTATGTAGGTCAAGGCTTTTGGTTGCCAGTGACAATACCCATCTGGGACCTGTTTACGCAAAAGGAGAGCATCTCGATCAGAGAGCAAAGGACACTCTTCTCTAGTCCCAGGAAAGGGCTGTGCTGGTTAGACTGGCCCTGCCCTCCCCGCATCAGAGTCCGGGTTGGGTGAAACGAGGGAGGCTGTCCTTGGAGCAGGTGGCCGAAGGAGCAGGCATTACCCGGAGTAGGTGATCACTCCTCCCGGAAGGGAAGGGTGCTGGGCAAACAACATAAATGCCTTACAGCAGGTGAGATACTTATAATACCATAAAAATGAAGTTGTTAAGACAGCAGCAATGATGAAAAATTTTAATTAGCTAATTAACATACAGTTTTTTTTTTCTTTTCTAAGGGAGATAAGCAAATAATGAGGAAACAATAAAATGTTGAGTGTATTGAATTTTTAATTGATGTCTATTAAAATAAAATGTAATATTTTGTGCTAGAAAAGAATTATTTATACATTCTATGTTAAGTTTTAAAACCTGTGCTTATGACATGAGTTAATGGATGTATGAAGGTACTTTGAAAATTAAAATAGAGTCCGGCCAGTGTGGTTCAGTGGTTGAGCGTCAAACCTGCACCAAGAGGTGGCCGGTTCGATTCCCGGTCAGGGCACATGCCCAGGTTGTGGGCCAGATCCCCAGTGGGGGCATGCAGGAGGCGGCCAATCGATGGTCTCTCTCATCCATGTTTCTCTCTCTCTCTCCCTTCCTCTCTCTCTAAAATCAGTAAAGAAAAAAGTTTTCAAAAAAAGGAAATAAAAATAGAACTTGTGGTCACATGAAGTAGAAAAGAGCGGAGTACTGAAGTGGGAGAACCTGCCTGAGAGGCCCTTCCCTCCCCTGCCGTGGGGTGCTCCAGGGGAAGAGCCACGCAGACCCTGTTTGGGTCACACTCACACTAACTGTTCATGTACTATTTTCTTGAGCACAGGGAAACCCAGAGAAGATACTTCATTCGTCCAATCAAAGATGGCTCTCACGGAGTGCCACCCGAGCCCATGAACCACAGGACTGTTTGCGCTGGTCGCTGCTCAGGATGATGAGGGGCTGACATGTCGGTGAGCAGTGCACAGAGTGCTTCTGGCTTCTTCATGGCTGAAGTCTGTTAACGGCCCAAATCTGATCACACACACCTGGAACTGTGCGCAAGGGAGCCAGTGAGAAGGAGACAGCCGTGTTGGATTCAGGCCAGTCGGCCGTCTAAGAAAATGTGCCAGCAAGGGGCAGGGGAGACCCTTGGCAAGAGAAAGCTTGCCTACTTGTGAAGATATGATGCATCAGCGGATCCAATGCCCCCCCCCCCCCCCAACAAAATGCTTCCTGCTTCTTCAAGCCCACAGAGTGATTGCTCTCACAGGGGCTGTTGAGCTGAAGGAAGATCAATATGTTGGCCCATGGATAACTGTGACTTGGGCACTTTGGGTAGCTTGTTATATTATCTCCAAGGACTTTGGTTGTTGACACAAAATAGAAAAATGCTGCTAAGCATCAAAACTTTTGATATTTACTTTCCAAGGGGAAGAACTGGAGGACTCTTTAAATCAATCAGCAAATATTTGTTAAGTAACTACTGTCTGCAAAGTACTGTGCTAGTCCGGCTGGTGTGGCTGAGTGATCGAGCCTTGACCCATGCACCAAGAGGTTGCCGGTTCGATTCCCAGTCAGGGCACATGCCCAGGTTGTGGGCTTGATCCCCAGTAGGGGGCGTGCAGGAGGCAGCCAATCGATGTTCTTTCTCATTGATGTTTCTCTCTCTCTCCCTTTCACTTCCTCTCTCTGTAAAATCAATAAAGAAAAAAAATTGTTTAAAAAAAGCACCGTGCGAAACTGTGTAGGTTCATAGCAGGGGTGTAACTAAGCTGTTAACTATTTTATAACCAATACACCTAAGTTTATATAGTAAATGAGTTTGTCTTCTTCAGAAAAATTACTTCTTAGTCCAGTGGTGTTATATGTGCAGAAAGAATTTTTAGAAAATCTTTCTTTTGGACATAACATGTTTTTAAGTATTTTCATTGTTGCAAAGCTACTGAGAATAGAGGTAAGACACAACTGAGAAGTGTATTTTTTGACAAAAAAAGAAAGAAAGTCCATACAAAGATTAATATGTGACCGTTCAGGGAAGCTTTACTCATAAGAGCCAAAGCCTGGAAGTAGCACAAACACCATAGACGAATGAGTGGGAAAGCAAAGCAGTGTTTTCATGCGACGAAGACTATTGGCCATGAAAAGGACTGACGCAGCATCAGCGGCAACGCGATGACCCTTGGACCCAGCTGCCAGGCCCAGCAGCCCCGCGGGTTCGAGGTCCACCTGTGTGCCAGGGCTGCACCTTTGACATGTCACTGGGCACGTGCCAGAGGCGACCGGCAGATGCAGGGTGGGTGGGGCAGCAGATCAATGTCTCTCGCTCAAATCAATTCAAAAAATATTATGCTAAATGAAATAAGCCAATAATGAAAGCCCACGTATTGTAGGATTCTATTTATAGGAAATAGCCAGAAAAGGCATGTCTAGAGCTAAGGGTGGAAACAGGTGAGGGAGATATTCTAAAACTGGATTGTGGTAACTATTGCACAACTTTGTAATTTTATTAAAAGTCATGAAAATATGTACTTTAAATGAGTTATTATTATATGCAAATTATAATAGTAATTCTTTTTTTTTTTATCCTTACCTGAGGACATTTTTGTATTTATCTTCAGTAGAGTAGGAGGGAGAGAGAGAGAGAGAAACATCGACGTGAGAGAGACACATCCAATGGTCGCCACCCACTCGACCCCAAGTGGGCACGGGGACAAACAGCAACGAGGTACATGCCCATGGCCGGAATCGAACCCTGTCTCTCTTGTCCACGGGCCGAGGCTCTACCTGCAGAGCCAAAGTGGCCAGGGCATAACAATAATTCTTTTTAAAGTAATAAAGTATGATAATTAAAAATATCCAAATTGATTTTTATTGATTTTAGAGAGAGAGACACATTGATTTGTTGTTTCACAGGGTCGCTGAGGCCTCACTTGCACCCGCGCAGGGCTGGGGCACCGGTCCACAGTGCTGTAGCCATTACAGGGCCACGGCTGCTGGGGAGAGAAGGTGTAGGTAAAAGTACTATCAGCTATCAATGAATAAATGAAGTACATTAGATAATGTCAAACTATTTAAATCACTTTATCTCTTTTCAATGTCTGAGTTGATGGTAGAGTAAGAGTTAGGCTGTGCTTGTGTGTGCGTGTGTGCGGCTAATTTGCAAGATCACTACATACAGGAATAAGAAAGAAGAGGAGGGAAATGTCTCTAAAAGGGGGCATATTGTTCCCCCTTCCACCAGCTCCCCTCCCTGCAGTGTTGCTACTGTAACAGGCACCTTCCACTCAAGTCCTTTGCCCCAAGTCCAAGAGAAGTAACACACAATTGGTACTGCATTTTCAAAGTCACAGATACGTAGAAATGACTCCCAGCTACAGGCCGTGAATGACTGCATTTGATTTCAGCTGACATTTGAAATGTCTCTCTGCCTTCAGTCCCCAGTCCCTACAGAGCTAACGACGGCAGCCATAGGCTTTTCTTAGTGGGTGCACCAGGGACATTTCTCCCCCTCCTTCTGTCTCTTGTCTTAGCATTTCTTCTCTGAAATCTGATTTCCCTGTTGTGCTAAGAAGGCTAAACCCAGGGAAAGTGGCTATGGCAGCAAGCTCCATGGCCGGGCGTGGAAGTGGGGCTCATCATGTACAGGTCCCGCTTCCTGCGGGTTTGAAGGGGTGAGCACAGCAGGGAGCCGGCCTTGTTAATGGCTCCGATGGACGCTGTTGGCCTAACAATCCCGATGGGCTGAGACCAGCAGTGCCTTCAGAGTGCAGGCCAGCCCGCCAGGCCCTGCCAGCCACCGGGGTTCCGTGCTGCCTCTGCTCGGCTGGCACTGTGCACAGGTGCAGGCTTGGGCCGGGGCTGTGGGTGTCCCACTTTGGTCATAGCGCTTAGCACTAACGTGGGTATAGTGCGGTCACTTCTGTGTCTCCCGCCTCCACCTAGTAGGGTGCAAGTTCCATGAGAGGAAGAACTTGGGGATCCCAAAGCCTGGAAGAAGGTCTGGCACGTGACTGATGGCACATGACTGGTGCCCGATACAGATCTGGTATATGAATGAATAACACCAACGGGAGCGTACGTTCCCTCTTGTTCTCTGGTATGTTTTTCCCCACACGTCCATGTCCAGAATTTCAATGAAACTGGCCACCAAAGGACATACAAACGTATTCCAAGAAAATGGCCCTTTCCCAAGGTCTCCTCCTGTTAGCTGTCCCCGCGGCAAGTGGCAGCACCACGCAGAAGCCTGGAGTGACCACGATTCCTCTCCGCCCCTGACCCTGCTCTCGGCGCATCAGCAGCTCCTTCCTCAGTGATGACCCAGACGCAGATCACTGTCGGGTCTCCAGGCTCAGCCACTGTCCTGCTCCAGTGACTCCCAACCTGTGTGGCCCTTTCTGTTCTTGACCCACCCCGACTTCCCACCCAGTTCGCACAGAGGAGTCAGAGAAGGCCTTCAAAGCTAAGGTCATGGAACTAAGGGCCCTTCCGTGTCCCTCCGAGCTCCCAGAATTCTGTGGGGCCCAGCCCTGCCGGCCTTGGAAACTTCTTTGTCACCCTCCTAGCTCACTTTGCTCCGGCCAGACTGGCTTTGCACAGCTTCCTGAGGAGCCCAAGTTCATTCGGAGTAAAACTTTTCTCCCTGGCTTCTTTTCCACCTGCTCCTGCCGCTATGGCTGGTTCCTAAACACCTCAAACCTCAGCCGAAAGGCCGCCTTCCCCGCCGTCCCCCAGCCCGGTTGCCCACGGTGTGCCCCGCGTCCTTCTCTCTAGCACCATTCTGTTCCCTCAGGTACGATACCACTACTGATCACTTTATCCGGCAGCTCGTGGGGAGGCTTTTCACCTGGGCCCCGAGGAACACCCCTCTGGGACACGGGGGCAGCTCAGATGTGTGTTATGCCGGAGAACTCGACTCTGTTCTCCGCCGGGGCCCCTTCCCGCGGCTGCAGCCTGCAGTGTTCCAGAACATTCTGCCTCTCGTCTCCCCCGGCCCTCCGCTGAGATCTGCCCTCCTGGAAGTAGCCAGAGTGCGCGCGGGAGGTGTCAGCACGCATGGGCCCAGGTCAGTGGATTGCTGCTGTCTGCCTGGGGGACAGTGCCCTTGGCCCGTCTGCGCGACAGTCACTGTAAAGGGAGGAGCGGTGATGGGCTGCGTGGCCATCTGTTATGGGCCTGGCAGAGTGAACGTGTCTAACTTCACTGCTACTGCCCCGAGCTTATTCACAATTTCAGTTTCATTGCTAACTGGGCGTGAAGGGCTGTGACCCCTGGAAAAGAATTTCTGAAACAGAGGCAAAGCATGTCAACAACAGAGGAGAAGCGTGTTTCACAGACTCCGTAGCTTCTGTAATCCTGTCGCGGAGGATGCAGACGCTTTTCACAGCATCGGCAGGAATGCTGAAGGGCTCTTGAACACATACACATCCTACTTAATTCTCACACAAATGCTCAAGACTTTTTCACGGAAGAAAACAAAGCTTTTTCAATGTGATCTTTTTGCCCACAGAGCTAGTAAACAGCAGAGCTGAAATTTCACTCCGCCCGGCAGTTGGCCGAGCCCGGGAGCTTTTGCCACAGCGGTGAGTTCCTTCTCCTTAGCTAGGACAGCTCTGGGACGGCGGAGAGGGGCGGGGCGGCCACCCAGGCACCAGGGGAAGAGCCCTGACTGAGATTGTCACCTGCTTGGGAAATCAGGAGGTGCACTCACAGTGCAACACTCATGAAACCCTAAACGCCTGTATGAACCACGGAAGGTGAGCCTATTTGGAACTTCTACAATTATTGGTTACATGATGAGAACTTTGTAATTGGATCTGAAAGTGATTACTCAAGGATGACTTCCTGAAGAGAATTCTTCCATATTAGGCTTTGAAGGGGCACAATGCAAGGAGGGGAGGGATTCTGAGACGAGGAAAATGAGAACCTCATTCAGCTTACCTGTGTGTGCAAATGTATTTGGATGCAAGAACCTGAATAAAGAAATCATAGTTTATTTCTCTGAAAAACTGTATTATGTTCTATTTAAATGAGAGACCTTCCAGGGGGCTGCAAAAGTTATTTTTAAAAATTTATCATTAAATTGAAACTATCTAGTGGGTTAGTTATAAAGCCAGCGTCCAGGAGACCCCAGCACTGAAGAAGAAGGGGCGCTTGGCGTCACCAGAGGCACTCGAGTCATTGCGGGGCCTCTGTCCACTCTGTCTTTTTAGCTCGACTCCCAACAGAAAGAAAAGGCAGGCTGGGGACCTGAGTGCGGAAGCGCAAAGGCATGAGAAGTGACTGTGCGTGACCAATCTGTGCCAAGACGCTTCCTTTTCTGTCTCACAGGTGTGTCCGTAGTCTGTCTGGGGCAGTAGGAGGTAAGCTGGAGAGATGGTTCAGTGCAGTCTCCCTTTTGTTTTTAAAATCTTGCTCATAATCACCAGGTAGATTGTCATCACCAGTCAATGGTCACCCTAAAGTAGAAAGAGTTCCGAGAGTGGCCAGGCAGAGAAAATGACCTCCGACCTCTCCTCGATGCCCTCCAACCCACAGTGCGCCTGTTCCCACACTGAATTCACACTGAGCTCCATGGGTGTGAGACCAGCTCTCAACGGGAGGGTTGAGAGGAATCAAGCCGAATGAGTCAGGGGCTACAGCGCAGAGTTGCTCTCAAGCCGCCCTTCTGAGAACCCCCTTTTCTTACACCGTGTGCTTATGGAGGCCCTTGTCACCAGCTAGACAATCAGAATACCCCGTCCTACTGGGCAGACAAAGAGGCAGACACGCGTACAGACTGAATGGTCTGCTCAGGTGAGGTCCTCTCGCTTCTCTTTACCTTCCAGGACGATACAAGCCAGGGACCGCTGCTGACCATCTTCACTGTCACGGGGAGAAAAGGTGCCTGGAGCCTGCAGAACTGCAACAGTGAAAAACTAGTCCTTCTACTTGTCATTTAGACCCCTAGATCCAGCTGGGCCTGAAGTCCGGCCACAAGAAGTAATGTTGTGATTTATAGTAAGACACAGTCATGCACTGCGTAACAACACTTCCATCAGTGACAGACGGCATGTGTACAAAGGCTGGGGTGCTGCCACCACCGGCCAGGGCCCATGTTCGCAATGCTGCTGGCGTAAGCTGAGCCGCCGCACTGCACAGCTGGTGATGGGCAGCACTCAATACTCCATCATGACAGTAAGTGACTACGTTACTGGTTTATGCATTTATTACAGTATATTTTTATCATCTTTTTAGATTGTACTCTTTCTACTCACTGAGAAGGACTGTAAGACAGTAGCTGTTATGAGTTCAGCCTCCTACATCTCATAGTTATCCCATCTCTTGATTACATCATTTTTTCTTGTGCTCGATTTAACCCTGTGTTGTTTTGGACAATAGTGTGCTGCACAGGTTTGCGGTTTAGGAGCCAACAGCTCTCCCGTACGGCCTGGGTGTGCAGTAACCATCCCGTCCAGGTGTGTGTAAGTCACTCTGTGACCTTTACACAATGACCAACTTGCCTGAGGATGCTTTCTCAAAACGCATCTCCATCCTTAAGTGGCACAGAAATCCTTGGACTTCCTTAAAAGATAACAGAGATAAAGGTATATTTTGTTATTTAGAACAAGATGTTTTCAGCCACACCTAAGTTTATATTTATCAGAAGACTTTGGAAAGCTCCTATGGATGGGGTTTGGTTGCCAGGGGAACCAACCTCATGATTAGATGATGGAAACATTTAGCCCAAACCCTCTGACTTCCAAGGAGGAGAGAGAGAGCCTGGCGATTAAATTAATAAACAGTAACTAAATATCTAATTAATCATGCCTATGTAATGAGGCCTCGATAAAAAACCCAAAAGGATGGTTTGGGAGAGCTTCTGGGTTGAGGAGCAATAATTCATCAATATGCAGGAGGGTGGTACATCCCAAACTTCATGGGGACCAACGCATCTCTACCCAGGATGCTTCCATACCTCACCTAGGTGTCTCTTCCCCTGGCTATTCACTATATCTTTTAAAATCCTTTGCAATAAACTAGAAATCTAGCAAGTAAAATGGTTTTTTTTTTTAGTTCAGTGAGGTGCTGTAGTAAATTTAGTGAACATGAGATGGTCACGGGGACCTCTGATTTATAACAAATTGGTCCAAAGCACAGGCAGCGGCCTGGACCTGAAATGGGCCCTAACGGGCTGTGGGGGGAGGGCGGCAGTCCTGGGAGAGGCCTCAACCCTGGGAGCTGACGCTAGCGTCAGGGACAGGCGAACGGAATGGGTCGGAGAACACCTGAGGTGGGAGAAGCGCTCCAAGCCTACCTGTAGTGACCAGAAGTTTGGTAGCTGTGAGTTTGGGAGGAAAACAAAGATTTTTCTTTACAAGAAGCCAATACATTTCTGTAACATTTAAGCTAAGTTGTAGTTTCCAGACTTACATTCGAAAGACTCCTAGCACTAGGGGAAAGGGCGGCGGGAGGTCAAGCATTGTGCTACTTGAATGCCTTCCCTTTGCTCTGCTGTCCTAGCCAGCTCGGCTGCTGTGGCCGAGCACTCAGACTGGTGCTGACGACAGCGCGTTACTCTCACTGTCCCGGACACGAGGACGCCCAAGGTCCAGGTGCCAGGGGGCTCCGCATCTGCTGAGGGCCTCTTTCTGGCCCCCAGGGGGCGGACGTGGCAGGTGAGCCCTGTGGCCTGTTCCATCAGGGGGGGCACTGACCTCAGCAGTAGGGCTCCTTTCAGTGACAGAGTCACCTCCCACAGGCCCCACCTGCCGATGCCCCCACACAGAGGGGTTGCGGGGAAGGACGCACATTCTGTCTGTCGCAATGTCGAAAAGGACTTGGACCTTATTTCTTAGAGATTCCGAGGGTGTTACTCATGGACATTCCCTAGATCCCACCCCCCTCTCTTCTCTCTCATTTTGATTAGCCTTTGCCCTCAACCCCTTTCTTCTGCTTCCCCATCCAACCCCCTTTTCTTTTGGAATCCTCCAGTTTCCCTAAAGAAGTAGTCGAATTTTAGTCCTGTAAGCTTTGTTCTTGCGCAGAGTCAGTTGCACATGTCCTGTCTTCATGGGCTACGGTGGCTTCGCCCACACGCAGCGCTGCGCTGGGCAGCAGGGCGGCCTCCCTGGAGCGCGTCCCCGGCTTCCTCGGGGAGGGAGGCCGTGCAGCCTCCGTGGGGCACAAGGCAGGGGCAGCGGCACTGCCGGGCCATGGGCTGTGGGTGGCTTCCCCCAGGAGAACCAACACAGGTGTGAATGTAAGGATTAACTCCGTGAAAACACAAAAACATAACCCCATATTTTCCTGTTACCCTAAATTTGACCCCTTGAGAGCAAAAATCCTGGCCTCGTTTTATTAAGAAGCATTTATCTCTTTACTATTTTGAGTTACAACATGGTTTAATGGACATCAATCCCCAAATAAACTGATGGTAAATGGCTCTGGGCCCAGCCCCTCCTCCCAACCACGTTCTGCTGCTGGTGTGTGGCAAAGGCAAGAGACAGGATGGAGAAGGAAAGTTTCAGTCGCTCTAACTCTGAGGTAAAAATATCTCTCAGGTCTCATTCAGGAGAGGAAGTAAAATGTTCACGAAAACTTGCTTAAAATTGCTTTCAACCCTAAACGGACCTGATGCTTAAAAATAAACATGTAGAGTTCCCGTTAGATCGGTGGTGCAGGTAAACAGCGCTGAGAACCTCCCACAACGATATCAAATTACAACTAAACCACAGAACAGCCAGCATTCAGAACAGCCCGAAATCTAGCTGAACAGAAGTCCCACAACTAAGAACATACAGACAAAGCCACATCAAGACTGGGAGGAGGGACAGAGAGAGGGATGGGATGGTCCCACACCCACATGTGGTGGTTAAAACGTGGGATAGAGATCTCGGCTACCAAGGTCCCCCTTAAGGAGCAAGGGGTCCCAGCCCCACATCAGAACCCCCAGCTCAGGGTTATGGTGCCAGGAAGAGAAGTCCCCATAATTTCTGGCTGTGAAAACCAGTGGCAATTGTAACTGAGTGAGACAGAGGGCTCTGGAGTCCCAGGCATTCCTCTTAAAGGGCCCTCACACAGACTTACTTCGCTCTGAGTTCCAGTGCTGGGGAAGCAGTTCAAAAGTGCCTAGGCCATACTGGTTCTCCCAGCTAAATTGTCTGGCTTCAGGGTGAAGGTGGGAGGGGCAGCTCTCTCCCAGACAGAAGTGTTGGCAGAGGCCATTGTTCCTTTGCTGAGGCCTTCCCCCCACAGAGCACACAAGTGCCATATCTGAGTCGCCATCAACCTATATCACAGTGTTCACTCCACCCTGGTGATTCCCCGAGGCCACACCCCACCCAACTTTTGGGTCTACCCAAGCCATTTCCAGTGGCTTTTCCATACAAATGGCCTGTCTTGGCTGATGCTTTGGCCTGTCTCAAAATCTCCCCAACAAGAAGCATCTGGCCTATGCATACCCCGTACCTCTTACTAAGTGGCCCCAGGGATGGCACTAGCAGCAGCTGGCCTTGGTTCACAGCTTGGCTTCTCCTGGGCACCTCCTAGCCCAGCACGAGTAGCAGCCATCTGCAGACTGCTCTGTAGCTCATACTGGCTTGTCCTGTGTGGGGCACAGGCAGAGGCTGACCTTGGTATGCATCTCCCACAAGGCCTCAGAGCCAGCTCACCAGATGGACAGCTTCAAACCATGCTGGATTACAATCATATCACCTCCACACTCAAGGGGATGACTCAGCAGGCACCAAAACCCTACCAAAGCAAGTCCTGCTCTGTAGGGTCAGCCCCTGCACTGCAGCTCCTCCTCTGTAGTCATAGCTGATCCTTGACGTGAATCAGTGTGGGGGTCTATCCCTCCCAGTGATGGACCAACAGCAATCAAGGCTCAACTACAACCAGACAGTGCTCAAAGCCCACACAAGTGTGCACCTGGAGCACCCAGCTCAGGAGACTGGGAAGACTGCACCACTTTACCCTACAGGGCACCAACTACATAAGACCACTCTGCCACACCTGGGAGACATAGCAGCTCTACCTACACATAGAGACAAGCACAGGAAGGCAGCCAAAATGCAGAGACAAAAAAAAAAGTCCCAAATGAAAGAACAGGAGAAATTTCCAGAAAAAAGATCTAGATAAAATGGAGGAAAACAAACTAAAGAGTTCAAAACAATGGTTATAAGGATGCTCAAGGAACTTAATGAGAACTTCAACAGCATAAAAAAGGACATATAAATCATAAAAAGAACCACTCAGAAATGAAGAATACACTAACTAAAATGAATAGTTTAAAGAGAAACAACAGTGGAGTAGATGAAGCAGAGATTCAGATCAGCAATTTGAAATATAAGGTAGCAGAAAACACCCAATTAGAATGGCAAAAAGAAAAAAATAATCCAAAAAAAATAATGAAAGTGTAAGGAGTCTCTGGGACAACTTCAAGTGGACCAACATTCACATCATGGTGGTACCAAAAGGAGAAGAGAACGAGCAAGAAATTGAAAATCTATTTGAAAAAGTAATGATGGAAAATTTCACTAACCTGGTGAAAGAAATAAACATACAAGTCTGGGAAACACAGAGTTCCAAACAAGATGAACCCAAAGAGGCCTACACCAAGACACATTATAATTAAAATGCCAAAGGTTAAAGAAAAAAAGAGAGAATGTTAAAAGCATCAAGAGAAAGGCAGTTAGTTACCTACAAGGTTAAAGAAAAAAAGAGAGAATGTTAAAAGCATCATGAGAAAAGCAGTTAGTTACCTACAAGGGAGCTCCCATAAGGCTGTCAGCTGCTTTCTCAACAGAAACTTTGTAGGCCAAAGAGGCTTGTCATAAAATATTCAAAGTGATGAAAAGCAAGGACCTACAACCAAGATTACTATATCCTGCAAAGCTATCATTTAGAATAGATGGAAATATAAAGAGCTTCACAGACAAGAAAAAGCTAAAGGAGTTCATTATCACCAAACCAGTATTACAAGAAATGTTAAAGGTTTTCATTAAGGAAAAAAAGAATGAAAAGATAAATAATATGAATGATAAATGGCCATAAAAAAAGAACAAAATCTTACCATTTACAACAGCATGGATGGACCTAGAGGGTATCATACTAAGAAAAATAAGTCAGTCAGAGAAAGACAAACACCATATGATTTCACTTACATGTGGAATCTAAAGAACTCAATAAATAAACAACCAAAACAGAAACAGACTCAGTTACAGACAGCAGACTGATGGCTGCCAGAAGAGAGGGCGGTTGGGGGACTGGGTGAAATAGGTGAAGGGAATGAAAAATATAGATTGGTTGTATAGAAGAATAGTCCTGGGGATGTAAAGCAGAGCATAGGAAATACAGTCAATAATAGTGTAATAACTATTTATGGTGCAAGTTGGTTACGGGAAATATCGAGGAACACTGTGCAAGGTCTATGGCTGTCTAACCACGATTCTGCACACCTGAAACTAATACAAAACAATATTGACTCTAACTGTAGCTGAAAAAAATGTTTAGTTTTTTAAAACTTAGAACTTAAGAACCAAAGAACTTACATGCATATATGCGTAACCAATGGTCACAGACAAAAGTGTGGGGAAGGCGAGGCAGGGGACAGGAGTGGGGAGGAAGGTGTCAATGGGGGAAAAAAGGAGGAAATCTGTAATAATTACAACAATAAAGATAATTTTAAAATAATAATAATACTAAATTAAAAAATAGAACTTAAAACAACCATGTATGTGTCAGGAGAGTTTTTTACTACAAGAAAAATTTCAGAATAAAATTAGAAGATTCTTTTCTATTTAGGCCTAGAGGAAAATCCAAATGTAGTTTGAAAAGAGACTGAGAATAAATAAAAGTCAGAGAAATAAATCAAATTATATATAGGAATTTATACTTAAGAATATGATTTATATATCAATTAACACTCATATAGCTAGCTCTAATCTACATTACAGTTATTGTTTTAAATATGTTAAACATATTAATTCATTGAACCTTCATAACAACCTGATAAGAGAATTTACTTTAAAAGTTGTATATCATTATTTTAATAACATTGTACTAATGGTCATAATAACAGCTAGCAGTTTGAGTGCTCAATATACTCCTATTGTATGTCCATTATCTCACTTAACCTTCACAACAACCATAAAAAGTTGGTACAATTATGACTATTTTAGGAATGAAAAACACAAGACCTAGAAAGGTTAAGTAACTTTCCAAAGGCCGCACAGCTAAGAGATGGTAGATTTTAGTCTCTAACTTTAAAGCTAGTACTCTGAATCACTGTATTATAGCCCATTATTATTCAGTTACTGTTCATATGTTACTATTTTAATACATTTTTAGTTTTATATTCTCACACAATTGAGTAAAAGGAGCAAGCATATCTAATGCCTATACATATTTAATATTATTACCCAACACTACCATCCATCTGAACCCCAGCTTTTTCAAATTGGAGGCACAGTGCACAGGATAAAGTTAGGAGTGTTGAAAGTTCTCTTTGAACAATCTGAACTGACGGTTAGAATATGAAAGCGGAGGGGTGTCTGAATTTGCTCTCAGTTTGACAGAGGTCCATTGAGTATCAATCAGGTTAACTGAATATCAGAAGTGTTCTAAGATGGTACGTGCAGTCAGATATTTATTTTAAGGAGAGTTTAATAAAGCTACATTTACAAAGTGTGAAAAATTTACAAGCAATAGTGCAACATTCAGCGCTAATTAGGGGGCTTCTTACCTCCCCGAGGCCTGAAGGGACAGGAGAAGAGACTACTGGAACCCAGAGCAGGGAGCTGCATGGAGGAAGGCGCCCCACAGGGGCTGGGGCCTGCAGTCCCTGGACATGCCCAATACATAGCTCCCTGGAAGGGAGGAAACTGGGAAATAACCCCTCCCTTCGCTGTGTGCCACACCATGATCTACGAGTGCCTCCATTTGGCCAAAGACAACTGAACACCAGAGGGTCAC
The DNA here is from genome assembly GCF_014108415.1 of Molossus molossus. NCBI lineage: Eukaryota > Metazoa > Chordata > Mammalia > Chiroptera > Molossidae > Molossus > Molossus molossus. The sequence goes on from NW_023425358.1 coordinate 1,040,321, forward strand.
GGACTCTGTTGATGTGGTCCACACTGAGCCTCCGGAAGCACAGAGCAGGGTGAGAAGGGGTGGAGGCTGACTTAAAGGCAAACGGACAATAGCAAGGAAATTGCTAATGGCCCAAATTAGTACAAGTATTTTGATAAAACTGAATTTCTGAGCCTGCCGAATGAAGAACCAACTCCTAGATCTCCGGAATCTCCAAGTGTGGATCCCTGTAGCAGCCTAAGTAGTTGGTTAGCCTGAGGACTGTAATTCTAGCTCCTCATCATTTACATTCAAAAAGGCCTCTGACCCACATTGAAGCAGCCTGCAGCGCTGGCCCCTCCCACAACCACTGGCACGGGACCTGCAGAGAGCTGGCAGCCCCTCCCAGCTCACGCAGTCGCACCTGGCTTCTGCTCTGGGGTGGCCCTTTGGTGTTGTAGCCAGACACTTCCTCAGGAAATTTCACAATCCCTTCTGCTCAGGAGATCTGTGCCCTGAGGTGAGCTTGGAAAGGCTACAGATTTAAGCAATAGTCAGAAAACCTGGCTCCCGTTTCTGGCTTGTGCAAAGCAGAGGTCGTTGTATAGACCACAAGACAGATGCTGGAGCTGGTGTCTTTGTTTACACTGGCAGGTGAGTGTCAACATGTTGGCTGACTTCAGTTTCCTTTCTGTGTTCTTCCTTAGCAACCAGCGAGGCAGGTGTTACACATCGGTTCATTCTCTCCCTCCTACTGGTGCCTCGCCCCTCCTGGCTCGCGGTGCCGGGGTGTCCCACCGTCCCGGGGTGTCCCACCGTCCCTCTCGGCCCAGCTTTGCCCTCCTGGATAGGACTCCACGCGTTGTTCCCTTCTCTCTGTTCTGGTCTCTATAAAACATGTACTTGCCTTGAGTCTCATTTCTCACATCTGGTTGAAAAAATGGAACGAGATTAAAAGAAAAACTCTCTCGCTATTACGAAGCTACCGATGTAGTTCTCAAAGCTTACTCTGCCCTTACTGGCTTTCGGGCCAAAGATCGAAGCTGCCCACTCCCCAGCGCTGGTCTGAGTCATCTTGGGTTGCAACTCTGAGGGCTGAGTCGGGCTTTTGAGCAAGAAGGACCCATGTTCTGGCTCTTACAGTACTGTTTCTGAAGGCGAGGATTTCCTCATGTACAGTCACGTGCACTACAAAGAAGAGATGAGGATGAAGAAATCTGTCTCTAGTAGGTGCTGAATGTATTCGACATGGTTTTAGTCTATTAGACCAAGTGACCAAGGGGAGAAGTCTGTTGCAAAACTTCTGCATAACTTACTACAGTTTCCTACTCCTAGTTTCCTTGTTTACTAGATTCGTTCCTTTCATTTTCTTTGGATCTACCATATCTTCATGATACAACATACTCAGTAGTCTACTGTTTACACCGTAGTGAGAAGGAACCTTCTCCCACTCTCTTTCATGAACATTTGCTTCTTGATTCACACCGTCCCCTCATCAGTAGCCCTATATGTGGTTTTAGAGTTCACACAGAGCAATATATGTGCACGCCAGCTACAGCGATCTGGGAGAGTTCAGACACGTAGCAGACACGTCAGGATATCTAACATTCTCACACAGCACTTTCCAGGACCTCTGCTTCCACTAAGATTATGAGTGTAAACGAGCCTTAAGCTCATCTACCAATGACATAACAACAGTAGGGAGGACTCAGGTTAAATACAAAGAACAGCATCTTGGCTCAAGACATCAGAGACACTGGAAAGGTTACTGAAGAATGATGTCGCCCCCCCCCCCTTCCAGATAACAAAAATTAATCAGAGAGAGTTGGTCCCTTTGGGCTGCTTGGAGTCTCTGGAACCAAGAGAAAGGGCAAAATGATTTTGGCAATTTACTTCTGGGACACACAGAGTGTAGGACTGGCAGAGAGTTTGGTGCCCAGCAGACCTGAAAATGAAGCCCAGTGTCATCACTTACTGGCTGTGAAATCGTGGGCACACTACTTGATCTCTTGTTTAATGAAGATTAAACAAGATTAATAGAAACAAAGTGTTTAGCATCGACTCTGGCACCCAAGTACTCCATAAATATCAGCTTCTGCATTTAGCCTGGAGGTGTATTCCTCCTTTTCTTTCAAACCCCATGCTCATGGCCCCTGGGAAGATCCATTCCTGGTTTCTCTCTGAATTTCAAGTCTGGAATCACATGCTTAAAGAGATGGAATCTGCGGTGGACGGAGCCTTGGCATCATTTGGATGTGAATGCCATGCGATGGGTAAACCTGGGGGACGTAGAACCCAAACCGCGGGGTGCAGTGTTTGTGGGGAAGTCTCACGGGTGCAGTGGACTGTGCTGGGATCTTGAGGAGGGGCAGAAGGGGAAGTGCTAGGAGGGTGTTCACCACAGGAAATGTGCAAACAGCTCAGGTTCCAAGATACAAACACAGAATGGCTAAGGCTGGGGTGCCAGAAGGGAAGTAGAGACAAGGCTAGATAGGGAAAGACTTTCAGAAAAGAAAAAGAAGTGAAAACATTGTAAAATGGTTTAAAGCATTTAAAGACTCATAGATACAGAGAACATTTGCCAGAGAGGAGGGGTTTGGGAGAAGGGTGAAAAAGGTGAAGGGATTAAGAACTACAAATTGGTAGTTGCAGAATAGTCACGTGGCTTTAAAGTGTAGAAAATACAGTCAATAATATTCTTTTTTTTTTTTTTTATCCTCACCCGGGGACATTTTTCCATTTTCTGTTCAGGTAGAGTGGGAGGGAGAGAGAGGAACAAGAGAGAGAGAGAAACATCGATGTGAAAGGAACACATCGAGTGGCTGCCACCCGCACAACCGACCAGGGCCGGGGACAAACTGCAACTGAGGTACGTGCCCTTAGCGGGAACCGAACCCGGGTCTCTCAGGACCGCAGGCCGACGCTCTAACCGCTGAGCCAAACTGGCCAGGGCAGAGTCAATAATATTCTAATCACTGTGTATGGTGTGCGATAGGTATGACATTTATCAGGATGACCAGTCAGTAAGTTACATAATGTCTAATCACTGGGATGTACACCTGAAATGAATACTGTATGTCAACTGTAATTGAAAAATAAAAAAATGACTTAAATAAAAATAAATAAAGATAATGGCAAAAAAAAAAAAAAAAAAAAGATACGACTTGGGAACAGGCCAGGTAGAAGAAATGCCATGCCTTCTCGGGGTGCACCCCCATCTCTGCACATTCACCAACTAGGAAGCTGCTGGAGCCCCCACCTGGGTTTTCATGGAGGCTTCATGTCAGGCACGAGGGGTGAGACCATTGGCCATTGACATGGATTTAACCTCCAGCCACCCCAGAGGTGGGAGGGGGATGGGATTACAACTTTCAACCCTCTAATTTTGGTTGGTTTTTCTGGTAACCTAAATTCAATTTAGGTTGAAAGGGCTTATTTTGAATAACAAAAGACATCTTCATGGGTCCTATCATTTAGGAGATTAAAAGGGTTTTAGGAGTTTTGTCCCAGAAACGAGATGAAGGCCAAGAATACAGTATATTTATTATAAATTAGAAAACTTTACGTAGCTGTCCTGTTTCATCGATGACGGAAGCTTTTACTTATTCATAATTGCTATATTGTCTGGAATTTACTTTTAAATACTTTAATATAAACACTGTCAGGTACCTGTGTGTAAAGAAACTTGAGTTCCTGTGGGGGGCACACAGTTACCGCTTGAGGGCCCCAGTCAGGTCCACGTGGAGCACCTGGGCAGGAGCTCCGCTGCAGAGGTACTGGCTTCCCAGTACGTGTGACCTGACCTCATTACCTGAAGTTGACTCAGAGGATGCATGAAATAACATATGGGATGTTAGAAATAATTTTTCACTGGTAAATCGGTGCTGCTGTGGATGAAAAGGGGCCACACACTGAACCCGGCAAGCTCTGGGAAGCGGGTACGGTGGCCTTGCGAACTCAGGGACCCAAAGAAACCACATTCGATGGTCTGAAATCAAACTTCTAACTGAAGGAAGTTCATGGTGAGTACTCATGTTCTAGGCCAGTATTTTCCCCCACAAAGGTCAGTTTTCACTTAACAGCCTGTCTGTCTGCATCTATGATGACACACCTGATGACATACCTTTGGAGTGTAAGGTGATTTTCTTCTTTCCAGACCCCTCAAAGCACAGTGCCACACTGAAGCTGACACCACACCCCCCCTCTTCGGTACTGTGTTCATTGTTGTTAACTATCCTGTACCCACCTATGTAAAAGAGTATGTGTCTATTCATTTTACTTTTTATGCAGTCCCAGAGATTTCCCACTTAGATTTCTCCCGCCTCCCTAATCTATCAGCAATGGGTGGAACCCCTTCTGCCTCCTCCTTTGCTTGTAACGTACAAAACAAGGTGCAAAACTGTCCTTCTCCAGAGCATTTGCTCAAGCCATTGAGATTTTGCTTCCTGGCAATTGCTGTCAGTCTGGCTCAAATAAACTCATAAAAAAATGCTCTACGGGTTTGAACGTTTCCTATGTTGACACTGCTTAAGAAAGGAGGGTGGCTGAACCGGATTTGCATGGACAAGCTGTAAGAACCCAGCACAGGGCGGGCTAACTCCTCCTCCAGAACTGTGCTCGAGGGTGGCCTCCATCCGGTCTTTTGTCCCTCTGCTCAATGGAGGACTCTGTTGCCTGACTTGACTAGGAGTTGGGTGGATCCCGGGCCTCAGAACACTGCTACATATTCCTGGGCTCTGTGTTTTCCGCAAGGGGCTTGGGGTAAGCAAAAGGTCTGAGAGCAGGGCCTGTTCTGAGCCTCCAGGAAAAGGCTGTGTGGCCACCTCGCTGCCTGTTTGCTAAGACCTGTGTGTGAGACAGAACCAGATTTTAGGCTTAACAGCAACATTTCACCTGGGCATGAGGTCAAAGGGACACCTACAAACCTGAATAGAAACCTCACCGTTGCCCAATGGCCAAAATGATTTAGCAACAATATCTCTAACCAGAACTTTCCACAGTAAGTCATCGTTTGGTGACCACATTTCACATGCCAAGGTTCGATCTGAACCCTTGACACACGTAATCTTTGAACCTGCAGAGGCAGGCAAGGTGCTCACAGATGCAGAGAATGGGGCTCTGAGAAGGTGCCTGAGCGGGGCAGTGCACAGCTGGGGTATAAGGCCCTGTGGTTGGCTTCTGGTTGTCCATACTGATGCCTCCAGTCTTTCCACACTGCTCCCCGATTGTGGTGAAGCCCACATTCACCTCTGACTTCATTTACATGATCACATGATCTTGGAAAGCTGAGATCATGAGGTGGAAGAGGGTGGAGGTTTGATCCGACATTACTGGGCAGGACAAACAAGGACACTGTGGGTGCGCCCAACTGGGAGACAAATAGGGCAGATTGGGGAGCAGGAACCATACACATGCCTGTCGGGGTGTGTGGTATTCTGTGGTGTCCTGTCTCCAAACAGAGGCCTTCAGAAGTAGGAATAGTCTTAGTTTGCTCTTTTTTTTTGGGGGGGGGTCTATTTACATAATGTTAGGATGCAAAGAAAATTTATACACAAAATTCATTGCCAATTTAGTGTTTACATTCTTGTTTAAATAACCACCAAAAGGCCCTGGCTGGTTTGGCTCAGCAGTGGCAACGGTTCTTAACCTGTGGGTCGTGTCCCCTTTGGGGGTCAAACGACCCTTTCACAGGGGTCACCTAAGACCATCAGGAAACACATATTTCCAATGGCAATTTCTAACAGTAGCAAAATTACAGTTATGAAGTAGCAACAAAAATAATTTTATGGTTGGAGGTCACCACAGCATGAGGAACTATATTACAGGGTCGCGGCATCAGGAAGGTTGAGAACCACTGAGTTAGAGCGTCGGCCCGTGAACCAGAGAGTCCTGGGTTCGGTTCCTGCTAAGGGCACGCACCTCGGTTGTAGTTTGTCCCCAGCTTCAGTTGGGGTCGTGTGGGTGGCAACCACTTGATGTATTTCTCTCACATCAATGTTTCTCTCTCTCTCTTCATCCCTCTCTCCTTCCTGCTCTATCTGAAGATTAAATTTAAAAATGTCCTAGGGTGAAGATTAAAACAAATAAATAAATCACCACCAAAAGGGAGAGGGTTTTTGCCTGGCCCCCAGCTCGGGTTGCCAGGCATTTTCCAGCTCTGGCATTGTTTCAAAGCCCAGTGAGGATGTATTTGCCTCTGAGTAATCTGTTGGTATGACCCAAACCCTAATCACTGTTTTAGTAATTTATTTGGTGTAAAGGATATAATATCATTTGTTTAAGTGCTCTGAGAAAATTCATTCTGTTATTCATGGCCTCGTTAAAAGCACTTGCCGTTTTGAGTCTGGTGGGATGATCACTGAGCAGGTGTTAACTCGGCGGCCGACATGATGTACAAGTCATGCGATGGATTTGGAAATGGCAGAGAGTGAGAGGTGATCTGCTGTGTCCCCTGAACGACCCTGCACACTGACAGGTGCCTGTGGGTGCCGGAGTGGGAAGCGGGTCGGGCGGGATGTGCACCGGTTGAGTCCTGGGCAAGTGGCTGATGGAAGAGGTGAGTCTCAGGCTGCCTTGATGCACAGCATCAGTGTGTCACCCTGTCCCATGGTTCCAACAAGATGAAATGACATGCCCATCCAGGGTTCTGCGCCCCCCACACCGTGCTTCGTGCCTTCCTATGTCCACACTGGCCACCCTCCCTGCTTGCTCCCACACTCTACCTGCCACACCCTTCTACCTTGAAGTCTTTTCTCCTCTTCTCACACTTGTGAAACTACTTCCTGTTCCTCCTGTCACAGCAGTTCAACCTTCTTCCTCCACGCAACTGTCCCTCACACCCACACACACTGACGACCACTGCTCGCCCGTCTGATTCTGCAGACAACGCTCCCCAGCTCATCTTACCTAACCCTGTCGACCATGAGAAAACTCACAGAGCTCTTTCAGTTAAAAGATACACTGGGGCCTATTATACATTTTAAGAGTCTATTTGAGCAAAAATCGACTTCAATTAGGAAGCACCAAGCTGATTAGGAGTAAACACTCCCACAGAAAAACGCGTGGAAGCAAAGGAAAGAAACTCTGGTTCATTGCAGCGTAAGCTTCGTGGGCTGTGCGTGACTGGTCGGCTTAGGTTTCGTGGGCTTAGGGGCCACCATGCGTGGGGGCCACTTCAGTCGAGCGGCCTCCTCGTTTAGTGAACTTAACACCATAGTCACATATCCCTGCTGTTTGTGTTTCCCGGAGACCACTGTGGATCCTAGCTTTGCACAGGAGAGGGTTCGAAGGGAGCCGGCACGGAGGCTGACGTGAACGGGAGTTGACCCGTGCAGCCGAGAGACAGGAGTGTCTGCTCCCCGACGACGGAGCCGCCTCTCCAGTGGGATTTCCTGCATGCACGGAGGCTCTAAATGAAGGGGCAGGGCATTCAAGAAGGGGAAGGGGTGCTCAGGATTTCCAGGGTAAGGGGTGGAGACTTCTCAGAAGAGCCCTGGAGGCCATGTTGTGTCCTTATATGGGCTCCCCACCCCCCACCCCCGATTATGGAGGCGTGGGGTGTGTCATTGAGTGTGCTAATATATTACAATGAGTATAATGAGGCTAAGGGTTATCTAAAGTGAAATTAGTTGGATCGAGCTGGTCCTCTGCAGGTTCTAAGCCATAAACCTGTTGGGGGTTGGTCTTACTATCTCTGTGACAGTCCTTGTAACCCTTATCAATTACAGCTGTTTTGCACATACCCTCAGAATGACTCACTCCTTGGCCAGCCTGACTCACCTGATGCTGAGGGACCTAAGCTGTCTTTTTTACATCCTTGACGTCAACACCAGGATGGGGAGTTGGCTCCCAGGGGCAGTAATTCAAGTGTTCTTCGCAGAACCAACTGCCAAGGGATGTGAGTAGCGGAGGTGCGGGTAACTTTACCTCCCTGCCCCCAAGCTGTTTATTTCAATTCAACAGGATCTAATCTATTCAGTGCAAGACAAGGAAATAGATCCAACGACCTGATTATAATGTAGAAAACAAAGCAGAAACCAAGATAGTTGCTATAGTGGAAGTCAGGACATGATCCTCTCAAGACCTACATGAATGGCGTTTGCAGGGCTGTGAGATGGTTGCGGGGAATCAGGACAGAATCCAGACGTGGGCTTCTAGCTGATGTTTGTTCTTCCTGGCACAGAATAATGGAAGGAGAAACAAACCTCAGGTCCCCGCGAGAATGCACTGCACAGAGGTGGACCCAAAGCCAGCCTGGGAAGTTACTTTCCTACTTTAATGGTTCCAAGAGCGCTCAGGGTATCTGTAGATCTGAAGCATCAACCAAACTGGGCTGTGTCCACGCTACTGGGGGTGCCTCCGGCACTTGAAGATATGCTCACCCAGTTGCTGTGCGGCAAAGGCTCCCAATTACATAAGCTTTGCTGTGTAATTGTTCAGGGCTTTCCAGGGAATCCTTGTCTGTATTCTTAGGGCAGGAGATAATTTCCTAGTGACCTTTAGCAAGCCATCATCTGACTTAGGACATTTTGTCCTGGTGTCTACATAACAATAACAGACTTTTCAGGTTTTTGCTTGGCCTCAATGTTTTGTTATTCAAGTCTGAGAAGTTGTGTTTCTGAAAAGTGAGGGCGGGACAAGCAGGGTGGGCGTGGAACCAGGTACGGCGCCAGAATCCCTCCTTTGAAAATTAGAAACCAAATTCCTCATTAAATGTGTCTTCTAGAAAAGTATAGAAAACAGGATTTGCCCTGAGAGCTCTGTAACATTATTCCCCACTCGACCTGCACACCTGCAGAGCCCCTGGGGCAGACAGCGCTGGTTTAGGGGGTTAAAGCAGGGCCAACCTGTGAAAAGGTGGGGACTCAGGCAACCGCTCTCTCCGCCCTGGGTCTCACTGCCCCGCCGGCCCAGGACCTGAGACAGCGGCTGCTCTCCTCCTCCTGAGGGGAGGTATCAGATGTTGTAGAAAAAGTCAGGGACCCTGGGTTTGACTCTTACCAAATGGTGTGACTTTGGGCTAGTCATGTCATCCTCCTTTCTAAGTCTTAAGTCGCAAAATCTGTAAGATAGAGGTGTCCATAGTGCCTGCTTTGGCCTGCTCCAAAGGCGCTGGAAGATGAAATCTGGTAGATAATGCTGTTATAATCTCATGCAAATGAAAATCACACTGTCGAAAAGTTCTATTTCCAGAACCTCCTCTTTGAAATTCAAGAGTGAGATTATAAATTGCCTATTCTAAGTTCTGGGTGCATATGTATTTTAAATCTCACAAAGTATCCTGGACTTTGCCTTAACTAAAGGAATTTTCGGCAAGAGCTAGAGACAGCTATTTCTTTGGGGCAGGAGGGCCTTTCCACCTTATCCTGCTAGTGAGATGGACGGCAGTTATTTGACTAAAGTGATGTCGAAAAGGGGTCAAGTTCACCACTTCATGTGTTGGAAGGTCCCTTTCTGGCTTCAGTGTTCATTAGAGGCCTGGCTGTGACTGAGTCCAGCTTTGAAGGGAGGTGTGCAAGGCAGATGGTACGAGATGTTCTGAAATCCAACTACCTTGGCTCCTTGACCACTCCCAACCCTACTACAAGGAAGCGGAGTCAGACCCCGCCCCACACGCGCGTCCACACAGTGTATGGACATCACGGAGCACACCATCTGCCAGGCCGTGCTGGGCGCTGGGAACGCAGACCTGGGTACATCTGGGGTTGCCCTCTGCTGCTTGTAGTTGAAGAGGAAGATGAGGCTAAATAAGTAATGTGACCAGAGGGTATTGACGAAGGCAGAGACTTGGAGACTTGATGGCAGAGGCTGTGAGCTGAGCTGGGTGGAGAGGGTGGCGCCCGGAACCTGGAAGGATGGATAGGCGTCAGGCCAGGGGCGGTGGGAGAGTGAGCAGACAGACCCCAGCATTTGGGAAGTCCCCAACAGTAGTGACAGCAGAAAGTCCAGTGAGGCTTTTGGAAAAATTTCCCCCTTCTCTTCAGGGCTGGTGTTGTTGCTATTTTAAACGTGACTCTATCTGGATAAAACTCATCTCTGGGTGGTCTTTCCTGAGCCTCATCTGCAGCCCTCACTCAGAAAGGCCTAGAATGGGCAGAAGGACGGAGAAGGCAGTCTGAAGTCAGACCATAGACTCAGGACATTTCGATACACTGTGATAGCTGTGAGTCTAGGATTAAATTCCCACGCATGCTGATTTTCCTCAGGACGTTGGGCAACATCAAGAGCAAGGCCATGTAGGTTGGGGTGCAGGGGATGTACACTGCCTTCTCTCTGTCTTCACTCCCACCCCAACTTGGATGTTATTTTGGAGGAAGTGGAGGTTTGTTTACACCCCAGAGATCCGGTTTTGAAGCTAGGAGGATTGCACAATTCAATTCTGACCCTGTCCTGGGAGGCCTCTTCTGTGGCCGCTCCCATTTCATGCCCAGGAGGGGGCACTGAAGGAGGTGGGGAATGATCAGGGCTTCAGGGTCTCTTTTCATTTCACCCAGGAGGAAACAATGCTCAGAGATAACCAGGGCGAACACCACACAGACACTTGGTTGCAGAGCCAGGACTGGAATGCATCTCGACGCCAGCTGCACACGATACTCCAAGCTGGGCCTTCACAATTTGCAAAGTGACTTCAGTTTCTATGCCTTTCCTCATCTGACACTCTCAGTCATTCTGTGTGGTAGGCTGGGATTCAGATCCTTATTTTGCAGATGAAGAAACTGAAACTCAGACCGGTTATTTGACCAAGTCCCCAAAGTTAGAAAGTGGACTTTGTGATGCAAATTCAGTGTGCTTTCCACCCTGCCACGTGGATAAGGCCCACAGTCTCGGGGTCTGCGGACTGTCCCCCGACAATGGCTTGGAAGGTAGATAATGATTTCAGAGGAAGGCTTTTAGGGGGTCAGTCAACCATGTTCGAGCGTTCTCGCCAGTTCTCCAGCCTTCAAGTTTCAAATCAAATCAAAATCAGCAAGCAGCTGGCCCTGTCCTATAATCCTTCCCCACAAATTGCCATCGAATCTCAAGTCAGTAGTCTGTGTGGGCAAAGAAGCTCCCCATCTTCAAATCCACACGTCAGGGACATGTGTTTTCTGCAGGGACTCTGGCACTTGCTTTGGTAGAGAAGGTTCTCGTTATACATATGTTGAAAAAAATAATAACTGAACGATCTATGGGGTGTTCTGGTTCTGCCATGTTCCTCTCATTTTCCCTTGGGGTCACACGAGGGGTAGAGGTGTCTTTGCTGCTGGTCTCAGGAGGCCACAGGGTGACCTCCTCTTGGTAAGGTGATGTTGACAAGACAGCACTGGTCTAGATGGGGAGAAGGAGCTGGTAGTGGCTCAGGGGCTTTCCCAGAGGGTAAGCAATTTGCTTGGCAGGCAGAAATGGGTGGTTCTGAGCTTATGCTGAAATGGAGACACTGGGGAAGAAAAGGGGGTTGAGAGGGAGGAGGTGGGGACTGTAGAACCTGAGGCTGAGGCCAAGTCACAGCAAGTCTGGCACGGGGTCAGGGAGAGGGGCAGAAAGCTGGATTCAGGGTGTCCCTCCTTTGAAAGACTGTCACCAGTGGTGCTAGGTGGGGGAGCGCGCTGCTAAAGAGAGAAGGGTAGCTGTCAGGCTTGGGTGCTTCACTGAGTAAGAGGACTATTTTGGAAGAACAGAACTGGCCAGGCCCGCCTTCCTCTGAACCAAGGGCTTGCACGCTGCTATGTAAGTCCTCTCTCCTCCAGCCTGCTCACCTCCGTCTCCAGTCTTATCCAAACCCAGGAGCCTAGTCCAGAGCACAGCGAAGCATACAATGAAATGAGACCACAGTGCACAGGCCCGGCAGCTCCCGCAAACGTGCACTGTTATTTACCTCGGCTGCGCCTCAGCAGTTGCAGCCGCAGCAGTTTCATCTCCGGTGGTTCAGAGGTCTGGGTGTTCAGCTGAATTTAGGGTTAGTTTACAGTGTGTGCTGCCCCTTTATGCCCTTGGGCAGAGGACCTGCAGCGCTGCTGGCTGGGGACTGGCATGTGTACGTGCCCAGTTGCCGCCCAGGGAGCAGCTCTGCGCTTGTCCTCCCCGGAGGGAACCCGAACAACCTGTGCTGGGCCCTGCGCGTGGCTGTGGGCACTCCAAGTACATTCTGGGGCCCCGAGTAGTTGGCGCTCTGAGGTCACCGTGGGGCGGCTTCCTCGGAGTCTCGTGTGCCCTGTTCTCCACCTGGTTTTCCTTGCCTGTGGCTCACTGGGTGGCGGGATGCGGCAGGGGGCTGTGGGTGTTTGGTGGCCGGACAGGGCTGTGCAGTCGGCGAGGAGACAGGTCGCGGTGCAGGACGACCGCCACGCCGCTCGGCAGAGGTGGCGAATCACCGCGGAGGAGACGAGCGCCCTGCACCCCTCTCGCCGCCGCAGGGGTTCGACTAGGTGTGCGCGGCGGGGCGGGGGCGCGCCTCCAGCGCTCGGCGTGACTCCCCGTCCCGCGCAGGGGAGGGGCCGAGGCGGCGGAGCGGGGCGAGCGCGAGCGGGCGCGCTGCGGGCTCACACGTGACGCGCCAGCCGAGCGGCCCGGGCGAGGCGGCGGGCGCAGCGGCCAGGCGGGGGCGGGCAGCGGGCACCCGGGAGCGGCGCGCGCGCCCCGGTCCGCCGCTCGGCCGGCCGCGCGCTGCACATTCTGTCCTGGCGGCGGCGCCACCTGCTGCAGCGTTCCCGAACATGGCGACACGGAGCAGCAGCAGGGAGCCGCGGCTCCCCTTCCTGTTCGCCCTGCTCGCCCTGCTGCTGCCCGCGGCCCCCGGCCAGGGCTGGGCGCCCACGCTGCACGGCGGCCGCGCGCCGCGGCCCCAGGACCGGGGCTTCCTGCTGGTGCCGGGCGACCCGCGCGGGCTGCCGCTGCGGGCGCGCGAGGACACCCGGGGCGCGGGCGACCAGCCGCTCCGGAGGCGACGGAGCGCCGCTCTGCAGCCCGAGCCCATCAAGGTGTACGGACAGGTGAGCACTTCGCGACCCGCCGCCCAGCCCCTTCCCCTCCGCAGTCCCTCACTCCCGCATCCATCCCTTGCCGAAGCCTCCCAGGTGCGGGCGCCGCCGGGACTTCCTGGCGTGCATCTGTCCTCCCCTTTCACCCCCACGAGGACAGCCGTCAGCAGTTGAATTGCATTCATCTTTCCTTCTTCCTGTGATTTTAGCAAACGTATCCCTGGTAACTCGGGGGTGCAGTGCCTATTTCCCTAGGGTGAGTGCTGACCCTTGCAGTTTACCGTGAGGACAGGAGGGGTGCAGCTTCATCTTACATGTGGACAGAAAAATGGGCCTTAGCATACCATCAGCGGGCAGTGGAGCGAGCTCCCTGCAGTCGACACAGAACAGATTGGGGGGTTTCCACACCTACCATGTCGACCACGGTTAAGGTGAGCTAACGGGGAAGCTTGACATCTAGATATAGTCAAGAGGATATTGTGCCGTGTGTGTGTGTGTGTGTGTGTGTAAGGGTTTTTTTTTTTTTTTTTAAATGTGTGTGGGTAAGGTTCTAATCCATTCCACCTCCCCTTCAAGATAATTTACTTGATTTAGCATAGAAATATCCCTCACAATTTGAAAGACTGCAAGAGTTTTTTGGTGTTACTCTGTGATATGTACAGGCAATGGGTTTATTAGATTATGAGTGACACGCATTTCACGTTCATGGCCAGACTTACTGCTAGAAATTGCAAACCCAGTTTGTCGGTTGGTATCACCACTGGCAAAATTAAATCTCCTGTGTTCGATTCATGAGACTCCTAAGCCTGAGGCTAAGTCTGACCAAAGCAAAACTAGAAGGCCAATGGGTGAGAAAAAGTGGCAGAGTGGAGGTGGGATCCTGCCCGATTTCCAGTCAAAACGTTCCCTTTTACAGTAAAAATGAAAAGATTAGTTTGAGTTTTGCCTTCGCTGATTTTTCTTTAGCCATTTCTTCAGGAAAGAGATAGTTAAATGTTCAATCCTTGGAGCCAGGAAGAACCTTATAAACCATCTTACCCTATTGTGTCATTTAAATGTTTAAAATGAAATTTATTGCAGTGACATTGGTTAACCCTATCCTGTCATTTTGTTGATGAAGAAACCAAAGCTGGGGAAGGTGGAATGACTAGCCCAAGGGCACAGGGGCAAGGTTGTCTGCTCTTTGACTTTGGTCTGCACTGCCTCAGTGACCTGTGGGTGATTACACAGTTGCTGTGCCTTTATAGAAGGCCTCTTAAATACCTTGTTTTAATTCATTGGTATATATAGCTGTAAAGGAGGCAGAGATGGTGGTGAGTGGGTGGCAGCATTTGACTTCTGTCTACTGTCAGCCCTTGGGGACCAGTGTGTGCAGTGGGCATGTAACCGCTGGTGAGCATGGGCTGCTGGAACCCACCTGCTCCATGCCCTCTGTTCCCTGGTACAGACCCCTCAAGTCCTTGTTTCCCTCCTCCATCCCCATCTGAGACTGTTTTGTGTGTGTGGTTGAAGCCATCAAGGTCCTTGCTCTCAACAGAGATGCCAACGTCCTGATGGAGGAGAAGGGGGATGGAGAGGCTCCCCTGCTCCCCGAGTCTTCTCAGTCAGCCCAGCTGTGCTGTGGACTTGAGTCAGCTCTTTGGGAGCTCCAAGTGGGGTGGTGGGGGGACAGCCCCTTCCAGAGCTCAGGGCTTCTGCAGCTCTAGTTTTGGCTGAGGGGGGAGCTTCCTGGTCTCAGAAATATGGGTTTGTTTTGTGAAAACTCCTTGGGGCAAGTTAAAGGTGAACTGTGTTCTCATTGGGAGTGACTTCAAAACCTCAGCTTCTGTTCGTCAGGCAGCCGATTGAGTTCGGTTCAGTTGAAGAATGGAGACCCAGCAGTCCACCAAATAAGGAGGAATCCTACTGAAAGTGAGGACACAGGCAGTGTTCCCCTTTTTCATGCCTTACTATGCCATTGTCCTCTGTTGCCCTGAGGTTGGTAAAAGTGGGATTGATTTGAATCTTTAAGGATTGAGTTAGATTGGAGGAAGGACGTCCTGGTGCTGGGCTTGCTGCCCTGAGGACTGCCTGGTGCAGACCCTTGGGGCTTTGGACACAGGGATTAGTAGCTAAGAGCTTGGCCTGCCCCCTGCCCCCAGCTTGGAGCCCTGGAGAGATCACGTCTATCGATGGGCCTTGCTAGCAAGATGTTCCCCTGCACAGACCTGGTCGAAGTTGCCCTGCGGGTTGGGAAGAGGGCTGCCTTCACTCTGCGTGTAGGGATGTGGACTCCAAGAGTGTGGCCCTCCTGCCTCCCGCCCTAAGCCAAGTTCCACTGTGGACCCTTTTTAGCTTTTAAACCTGTGAAATGTCAGTGTTTTCTGTGGTATTGCTTCACCTGAATGTGGTTCTGTATAGAGATGGGAGAGCAGACGGGGTGGGACTGGATGCAAATACGACGTGTGACTGTACCCAGCCGGGACCAGCAACCAGGATGCAGTGAACCTGCCACCACTTTGCAGTGGGGGTGTGAGTGGGTTGTTTGATATGGGGGACATGGGAGACGGAGTGATAAGGGGTCCATGGGCTCCAGTGCTCTGCAGCTTCTGACCTGTGACCTTGGAGGGGGTTGAGGATGCCTGGCAGCAGAGCGGAGGCTGGAAGCATAAGCTGCCTGCAGGCACGGAAGCCCTGGGGCCGCCAGCCTCTGAGAGAGGAGCAAGGAGGGGATGCAGCTGAGGAAGAGCTGGGTTGTAGTCGGCTTTTTCTCTGGCTCCACTCACCGATGGAGTTGAGCCCCTTCTGACAGAGGCTGAACCCAAGACAGAGAGTCCATCATTCTGGCCACAGTTTCCTTCTGAGTGAATGTCAGCTCTGTGTCTGTGCCATTGTGCTGCTTGTTCTTGTCCCCTGTCCCATTCCTCAGCGTCCACGGAGCGCCTCCCAGGAGTCCCAGGCTCCAGTGGGAAGAGTTGTTTTGAGCTCAGGTACAGCATCTTCCGCCTCGTACTGTACTGGTCTAACTGTCCCCTCTCCGTTGTTCCCGTGGGTACGGATCAGGTCTTTCTCTGCTCCATACGCCGGCACTAAGGAGTCCCTTCAGCAGTATCTGTGGGCCTTCTGCACCCCTGGGAGAAGATGGGCCTGGAGGTAGGGAGCACATCCAAGTTCTAGAGAAAGTGAGCTGGCTCACCTGGTGGTGAGGGTGGTGGGTCGTGCAGCCCGTTTCTCCTGTGCTGTCCTGGGGTTGTTCTGAGCGATGAGCTGGGACTCTGTTGTACCGTGTCCTCTCTGTTAGGGTTCTCATGGTATCGCCAACATGTTGTTTCGGGGAAGAATCTTTTGGCATGAAGCGCAAAGCCTGACAGGATTTACAGGTTTATTTTTCTTCCAATGAGCTCTCTCTTTCTAACTCCTGCTTTTTAGACGCCAGGGAGTATTCAGTGTCCTGATTTGAGACTGAAAATTGAGTTTCTGTTACAGCACAAGGTCCTGGGACAAAGAGCCTGCTTTGGGGGTGGCGTACGGTGTGGCTTTAGATCTCTGTGGAGTAGATTCTTGCTTGATACAGCTGCCGGGGAAAGAATTGGTTGGTTGGTTCTGAAGTGAGATGTTTGACCTGTGTGCTTCCAAAAGATGAGAAGGCAAAGCACTTGCTGTTTAAAGTTGGCTCCTAAGCAGGTGAAGAGTTGCTTGGTGTGTTGGGTTGGCTCGATAGGGAATGTGACCTTGAGAGACTTGCTGGTTCCATTTGGCATCTCATTATTGCAGTTCAGTCTCTGGCCACTATTCAGGTCGGTGAAAGCTTGCTTGTCTGGGGCATGGTGTGTGGAGGCTTTAAGGGGGGGGAAGGGAGGAAAAGGGGGCAGGGATAGGAGGGAGGGGATGGGAATTAACGGGATAAAATGCAGAGCCATTCTGGAGAGCAGTTCTGTAGAGATGTAGAGCCCAGTTTTTGGAGAACATCAGAATATAGACATTCCAGATATTGGTGTTAATTCGTGTTCTTTTCGAGATTGTTTTCTTCGTGGGATGTGAAATGAAGTATGTTCAATAAAGTGCTCTGATGCCTGGGATCCAGGGAGCACTTCCCAACAGCAGAAGATGGATGTTGTGGGACATTTCACGGTCCTGTTTTGGTCTGTTTGTCCTTAAAGATGACGGCCAGCTTTGTGCTGACATTGCTTGATACCAGGTCAGCGAGAGAGGGAGCCGGCCTTTGCCATCCACACAGGAACATTCTAGTGATCTGAAGAGCTGGCAACCCAAAAAGTAACCGCTCTGCCATTGCTATGTATTTATCTAGTCTTTTACTTTATTTTATTTTTCTTTCTTGATTTTAGAGAGAGAGGAAGGGAGAGAAACATCTATGAGAGAGAACATCAATCGGCCACCTCCTGCGTGCCTCCCACTGGGGATCAGGCCCACAACCTGGGCAGTGCCCTGACTGGGAATCAAACCAGCGGCCTCTTGGTGCAGGGTCGACACTCAACCACTGAGCCACACTGTCCAGGCTTATTTAGTCTTTTAAAAAAAATGCATCGATTTACTTTCTAATTAAATTTTGCTTAGGCAACTATGAAAGTGGGTTTGCATTTTGAGCAGCTGATGTGTGAGGTGGCTGGATGGACCAATGCCGGTGTGGAGTTCGGAACATTCGACAAGTCAGATGCAGATAACGGACTGCATCACCATGTATTACAGCTGAGGAATGATGTTGACCTTTTCTCCGTTTTTGTTTTTTTTTTTTTAGATTTACTTGTGGAAACTAAAGGAGAGCTCACTCCATTTCGGTTGCCTGTCTGGGGAGTAGTGTTTGGGCCGAGGGGGAAGGCGTGGTCTTTACTGGTGAGCACAGAACCTTCAGTGTGTCCCAGGAGCACCGGGGAGCCATTGGCACATGGCATGTTGCCATGAAGGTGCAAACACCAATTTCCCCCAGTTTAAAATGAGTCACAGTGAACTTTGACCGAAGTTACTGGTTATCGAGCTGTGGGCGGGCCCTGGTTGGTGCTCAGTGGTTAGAGCATCGGCCAGTGGACCGAAGGGTCTTGGGTTTGATTCTGGTCAAGGGCAGGTGCCTAGGTTGCAGGTTCAATCCTCAGCCCTGGTTGGGATCGTGTGGGAGGCAACCAATTGATGTGTCTCTCACATCAGTGTTTCTCCCCCCCCTTCCACTCTATCTAAAAAGCAATGGAAAAATGTCCTCGGGTGAGGATTAAGAACAACGAAAAGAAGTGGATGGGCAGCGGAGGTGGCTGATGATGCTATAAACCCGAGAGAGGGTGGGCTGCTGCTAAGATCAAGATTTGGTTTTACTCTGTGATTGTGAGACCCTCAGATTTTTAGTTGTGACATGAGGAACGCTTTGTGCGTTTTGGGGGTGGGTTCATGCAGATAGGACTTCATAGCCGTCAAAACTGTGACAGTGACTTAGAAGGAATTGCAGAATTCCGCTGGCTGCTGGGCAGCTGTTAGGGACGAGGGTGACATCCAGGGCCACGTCACTCCCAAAGGACTGCCTCTTGGTGGATCTTTCTGTGACGACGGAAACATTCTGTGTCTCTGCCGTCCCATGTGTCCGCCAGCGACATAGGCTGCCTGAGCATTGAAATGTGGCTGGTAGGACTGAAAATTGAATTTATCTTATTTCATTTAATTCTAATCAATTCACATTTAAGTTTCAATAGACATGTAGCTCTTGTCTAGTGTGCCAGGCTGTGTAGTGCTTACAGGTTGTGGGAAGGGCAGCCCCTGCTTCGAGGACAGAAGCCGCAGTCACAGGGAGGGGAACCGGAGCTGAGCTGTGCAAACCGGGTCTGGGTGGCTGCTGACTCCCAGGCTGCGTGCGGGAGGCAGGGCCTTGCTTCCCGGGGGGGAGGGGGGGGATCGGGGTGTGGGCGGTGCCAGGTGCAGTGTTCTTAGGGTTGCCGCTGCCCAGCGGCTCCTGTCAGTGCCCTGGGTGGCGAAAGCGGAGCCGCGGGCGCTCGCTTCTCCTGCGGTCTGGGCCCAGGTGCTGTGCGGACCTGCAGGATGGCCCAGCAGTGCGAGATGTAGGCAGTGCTCCGCAGTGGGGCCGGCACCCTGCCTGCCCTGTGCTCTTGATGACTCGCCTCCGTGTGGCTGGGTCTGTCTTCATCTCCGCAACCCCGTCGGCTGGCATGAGGGCAGACGCACGGGCGTGTGGGCTCCATCGCCGCGGCGACCCCCTTCCGCCTGCCCTTTGACTTGGTGTGCCATCGCTGCTGCCGCTAGTCCAGGCTCTTCGCTGGGAACACGGAGCCTTCACGATGATTTATCCCCGGCCCTCGAATTACATTACAAACAGCTACGAGTTCTCAGAAAGGCAGGCTGCTGGGATTAACCCAGTCAGAGTGGCAAGCGAGCGGTGAGACGATGCCCGTACGGCAGATGCTGCTCCCGCTGTGCTGCCCGTGACCCCTCCGCCCCTCGCTCATTGTGCTTAAAGGAAGCCAGTGACTCCCATAGCTTCTGTTATTTAGAAAAGAGACCAGCGTGCTGAGTGGACACCCACTGCCCCCAGATAACTGGGTCAGAGAGAGGAGATGGTGAGGCTGATTCTTTTGTGACATAAATGTGGGTTCGAGCCCAGCTGGTGTGGCTCAGTGGTTGAGCGTCGACCCTGCACCAAGAGGTCGACGGTTCAGTTCCCAGGCAGGGCACATGCCCAGGTTGTGGGCCTGATCCCCAGTGGGGGGCATGCAGGAGGCAGCCAGGCGATGTTCTCTCTCGATGTTTCTATCTCTCTCCCTCTCCCTTTCTCTCTAAAAATCAGTAAAGAAAACAATGTGGGTTTGAGCCAATACGTGGGTCCTGAATGGGATTTTCACACAGTCGTTGGTACAGAGGTGAGAGCCACTCTGCCTTGCTTAGAAAAACTGCAAAGCTAGGACGACCTCACTGAGCACGAGGACCAGGGTTCAAAGCCAACCTGGGAGAAAGGCTGGTTTGGGGACGTCACGGGGGAGCTGAGATGGTGCCTGTGAGCCGAGCCTGTGTGAGGCAGGGCGCAGAGAGGGAAGGGCCCTCTCTGCTAACTCAGAGACTGTGTGGACAGCTCCTTCCACTGGCCTGCCCGGGGACCAGGTAGGAGCAGGCGTGCAGGCTGCCCGGGCGCCCCAGGAGAGGACCTGCTGCTGCAGGCCCTGGGATGGCGCGCGGGTGGCGGAGTGGCCCCAGAACCTTCAGGATTGTTTGAAGAGACTTGAAATGTTTCAGCCTGTGGTCAACTCAATGAGTCACAGGAGACCCTGCACCTGTGACTTACCTGGTCTGCATAGATCGAGTTCCCTGAAGTTCTCTTACTGAGGAGTTAAAAACATCCTGTAGCCAACGGGGCATGTGGCGAAGATGAATTTGGCCAGGTGGCCGGCTGCCGGTGGGGTGAGCTGCCCAGGAATAAGGCCACGCATCTTTAGGGGAGAAAAATGAAAGGGTGGATGGGAGAGCTGGACAGAGGTGAAAGGGTTATCGACGCAGGTGGGGGGCGGTCGGCTAGGAGTCCAGGAACAGAGGCTGCCCCAGGGGCTCCTGCAGGGCACTGTGCCTCTGGGAGCTCGGGCACCCTTACTGGCCTGCTGTCGGGCTTGTCTACCCTCTCTCCAGGAGCGTCCCTCAGTCATTAAAGAAGTCGCTGGGCAGGGGAGGCCTGCAGACCTTCAGTTCTGGGATGTGACGCTTGCATGCTCCCCCTTCGGGCGAGGGGGATGCTGACATGAGCGGCACCACTGTGCGGAGCCTGGGGACAGAGGGAGGACTCTCCGGCGTCCGGAGCCTCCTGCGGAGTGGGAGGAGGACGGAGCACCGCCGGGGCTGGGGCGCTGGGCTCGGCTCGGCAGCGTGTCCCCCTCCCACACGTCATTGCCTGGGCGCCCAGCCCTGCTGATGCTCCTGCTGCCTTCTCACGTGGCGCCATTTCGTGAAGAATGGCTCATTTGGCTGTAAAGAGTATACCGACAACAAAAGGAAATCGTGTTTTAGCATTTTGGTGTGTGAAGTATATTTATGGATCACATCACATTTGATTCTTAGCACAGTGCCGGACAATCGGGAAGAAGAGTTATTATTACTCTCGCGCACTGACGAGTGTCTGGAGGCTCGGAAAGGCGAGGAGCCGCAGCCAGAGTCGAACCAGTGAGCCACAGAGGCCGAGACTCAAGCTCAGGCCCCGGCTCCTGCGGCACGTTGGCTTCCCGTGAATGTTCAGCGCGGCTGCGCCCTCCTCCCGGGACCTCCAGGCGTTCTGCTGCGAAACCTGGAGATTTCACGTCTTTTCACCCTCTTCCTGGCCTCACGGACTTTCTTGTGACTTTTCAAAGGCGACGAGTCCCAAGTCGCTCCTTGTTCCTGGTCTTCGCTCTGCCCTTGCATTCGCTCGTCCTCAGGGCGGCTGCACCCCGGCCCGCACCCCCAAGTCTGCTGTTCTCCTGATTCCCAGCTTGGAGTCTGGAGCATGGTGATGCTCAGGAAGTGTGCGCTGAGTGAAGTGGAGCCGAAGAGGGGAGTCCGGGAAAGTATGTTCCGGAACCATCCCGAGGAGCCGGTAGAAATGGCTTTGGGTTCACAGGTGAATCCTCACGGAACACGAGGCTGGGCGTTGCCATGCTCTCTGCCTATGTGCCCTGCCCTGGGTCCTGGGCTCTGGGTTTTTAAAAAAATATTTAAAAAGCATGCCTTTATTTATGTATTTATTTATGGAGAGAAAGGAAGGGAGAAGGAGAAAGAGAAACATCGATTGGTTGCCTCCTGCATGCACCCCAGTGGGGATCGAGCCTGCAACCTGGGCGTGTGCCCTGACTGGAGTCGAGCGGGCGGCCTGTGGAGCCTGGACGACACTCAGCCGCTGAGCCACCGGCTGGGCTGCACCCTGGGCTTCGACGTGGGAAACACCACCTCTGACTCGTAGGCTTGACTCCATCTGCAAAATGTGGAACGTGGTTTAGATGTTCCCTGACCTTCCTCTGACCCTGGTATTTTCCTTACCAACCGGTAAATGAAGGGGTGATTATTTCATGAAAGAGGCTTTTCACGGGTTCTGTGTGATAGCGAGCCCTTCTGGCACAGCCAAGTGTGCTGTTTGCTAGCTGACAAAGTGGGGTTCACCTGGAGGACACGCGCAGACTCAGCGGCGCAGATTCTGCTCGCCAGAGGTCAGTGAGAAGACCGGTCTCCGCACTGAGTGTAAGTCCCTAAGAACAGGACTGTCACCCACCCTTTGGGTAAAGAGGAAGAAGGTATATATATATTTCCTCCACCCCCGAAAAAGAGCTCATAGTTTTAGTTAAGGAGATTGTAATGAAATGCAAGTTTTTTTATGTTTAGTTTTTATTTAATTTAATTTTTTTTTCTTTATTGATTTTTAGAGCGAGTGGGAGGGAGAGGGAGAGAGACAGAGAAACATCGATGAGATAGAACATCTACTGGCCATCTCCTGCACGCCCCCCACTGGGGATCGGGCCCACAACCTGGGCATGTGTCCTGACCGGGAATCGAACAGGTGACCTCTTGGTGCATGGGTCGATGCTCAACCGCTGAGCCACACCAGCTGGGCTAATTTTTATTTTCTTAGTTCTCACCGGAGGATATTTTTCCATTTATCTTCAGATAGAGTGGGAGGAAGGGAGGGAGAGAAAAACATCTACGTGAAAGGGACACATCAACTGGTTGCCTCCCACATGACCTCGATCAGGCAGGGAGGAACCGCACCTGAGGTCTGTGCCCTTGACCAGAATTGAACCCGAGACTCATTGGTTGCTCTAATTACTGAGCCACGGCAGCTGGGTCAGGGAGCTTGTAGACTCGACTGCAGCCTCTTCTGGGGTGGAATCCAGGGAGGACAGAGAGCTTGCTGAACACAGGTGAGCACAGCCTTGAGAGGATGCGGAGGGCGACTGCGAGGCTGGCATCTGGGTCATGCAGACGGGCGGTTGGAGAAACAACATTATTCTTGGACCTTGGGAGTCTGTGTTTGGTTCCTCAGGCCTGCCTATAGTTCAAGGGATTTAGCAGCGGCCCCTGTCCTCGCCGTCAAAGAACAGCGTATTTGTTTTATAGCTCCCTGTCTGCAGTGTGTCCCATGGCTCCCTGTCTGCCGTGTGTCCCATGGCTCCCTGTCTGCAGTGTGTCCCAGGGCTCGCTGTCTGCAGTGTGTCCCATGGCTCCCTCTCTGCCGTGTGTCCCATGGCTCCCTGTCTGCCGTGTGTCCCATGGCTCCCTGTCTGCCGTGTGTCCCATGGCTCCCTGTCTGCAGTGTGTCCCAAGGCTCGCTGTCTGCAGTGTGTCCCAGGCTCGCTGTCTGCAGTGTGTCTGCAGTGTGTCCCAGGGCTCCCTGTCTGCAGTGTGTCCCAGGGCTCCCTGTCTGCAGTGTGTCCCATGGCTCGCTGTCTGCAGTGTGTCCCATGGCTCGCTGTCTGCCGTGTGTCCCATGGCTCGCTGTCTGCAGTGTGTCTCATGGCTCGCTGTCTGCAGTGTGTCCCATGGCTCGCTGTCTGCAGTGTGTCCCATGGCTCCCTGTCTGCAGTGTGTCCCATGGCTCGCTGTCTGCCGTGTGTCCCAGGGCTCGCTGTCTGCAGTGTGTCCCAGGGCTCCCTGTCTGCGGTGTGTCCCATGGCTCGCTGTCTGCGGTGTGTCCCATGGCTCGCTGTCTGCGGTGTGTCCCAGGGCTCGCTGTCTGCAGTGTGTCCCAGGGCTCCCTGTCTGCGGTGTGTCCCATGGCTCGCTGTCTGCGGTGTGTTCCATGGCTCCCTGTCTGCGGTGTGTCCCAGGGCTCGCTGTCTGCGGTGTGTCCCAGGGCTCGCTGTCTGCAGTGTGTTTCATGGCTCGCTGTCTGCAGTGTGTCCCAGGGCTCCCTGTCTGCAGTGTGTTTCATGGCTCGCTGTCTGCAGTGTGTTCCATGGCTCGCTGTCTGCAGTGTGTCCCAGGGCTCCCTGTCTGCAGTGTGTTTCATGGCTCGCTGTCTGCAGTGTGTCCCAGGGCTCCCTGTCTGCAGTGTGTCCCAGGGCTCCCTGTCTGCAGTGTGTCCCAGGGCTCGCTGTCTGCAGTGTGTTTCATGGCTCGCTGTCTGCAGTGTGTTTTATAATTTGCTGTCTGCAGTGTGTTTTAAAAATGCTCCTTTGGCCGTGGCCGGTTTGGCTCAGCGGTTAGAGCGTTGGCCTGCGGTCCAGAGAGACCCGGGTTCGGTTCCCGCTAAGGGCACGTACCTCGGTTGCAGTTTGTCCCCGGCCCTGGTTGGTCGTGCGGGTGGCAGCTATTTGATGTGTCCCTTTCACGTCGATGTTTCTCTCTTTCTCTCTCTTCCTCCCACTCTATCTGAACAAAAAAATGGAGGAAAAAAATTGTCCTCAGGTAAGGATAAAAAAATAAAATAAAATAAAAACGCTCCTTCGTATGTCCCTGGTGAGGTGGAGGAAGGAGCCAGACGGCCTCGCTCCCGAGTGCTGTGCTCGGGGAAGAAGCTGTGCAGACGAGGCCGTGGGCTGTGGTGTCGAGGATGTCCTTGTCTTTGGGTTTGACCGATTTGAAAGAGACAGTGGCAGGAGAATTGAAGAGAGATGATACGTGACTCCCTCTTCTCCTGAATAAGCCCAATGACTGTCCTGTGGTTTCATTGTACATTCTCATTACCAGTCGGATTTGTAACCCTGATTTTCCCCGGCAGGACTCTACTCTTGACGGGTAAGAAATGACTCGAGAGCCCCGTGGGTGCCGGGTGCCTGGCGGCCTCGCCGCGCATGTCAGTGAGTGGACGCGTGAGCCGTCGGCCTGGCAGCTGCAGGCACCTGTCCTCCGCTTGTTTATGACAACGCAGAGCTGGGGCTGGGCCGGAGCAGGTTCTCCCGCGCTCTGCAGGGGGGCCGCCGGGCATGCTGGGGGCTGGAGACCGCGGGTGCAGGTGTGCCGTGCGGGCGGTGGGTGGGCAGCCTGAGGCCCTGTCTCCCGCCAGGGGCCGGGGGGGCCCTGGGCCGCCGGGCTGGGCAGGTGCTGCAGGACTACTCTGCCAGGACCCTGCTCAGCTGCCTTCTCTGTGCTCGTTCTACGTGCGGGCCGGGGTTTGAAGGGTCCACGGGAGATGAAAGGGGCAGTTCTCAGGAGTGGGAGTTGCTAGGAACTGGACCAGCACTTGAGAAGTGTAATGTTCTTTACAGGTCATAAATAGAGCCTTAAAAAATTTGAGTTGAATTTCACATAACAACCATTTTAAAGGGCACAATTCAGTAACATTTAGTACATTCACAATGTTGCACAACCTCCCCCTCTGTCTGGTTCTGAACCATTTCATCCCTCCAAAATAAAACCCCGTTCTCCTCGAAACTCCCCCCGCCTCCCCTCAGCCTCTGGCAGCCACCGATGTGCATGTTTTCTCTGTGGGTGCACCTGTTCTGGACATTTCGTATAAACCGTGTCGCACAGATGATGTTTGTGTCTGACTTGTTTCAATAGCATCGTGTTTTTGAGGTTCCCACTTTGTGGCATAGATCATAGTATTTTAACAGTTACCCTAGATACCCACAGACAACTGTCCCCCTATAAGAATGAGTCTTCTAGCCACTGTCATTTACGCCCCAGGCCCTGCCAGTAGGAAGGGGAATGGACTAGATTCACCACTCCCCAAATCAACACCATTAGAGACACGTGGGTGTACCTTTGATCCCTGGGGTGCTGAGTTCGTAGGCTGAGGGGATGCTGTCGGCCCTGTTTGGGACGCCCTGCACCAGGTGACCTTTGGGGCTTTACCTTGGCCCTTATCCACCCACCTGTGAGCCTGAAGCACCTCCCAGAGGCTGGTGCTTAATTGTTCCGATGTGGGTTCTGTGTACAGAGCTCTCTGTGGTGTCTGATGTGGCTGTTTGCATTCGGGGGAGGCGGTGAGCCCCTCCCTGCTGCTTTTACAGCTCCAATTAATTGTGTCTCATTATGGAGCTCAGCTACACCCTGTGAGCTGCAGATTGCAGAGGGAAAGTTGTCCATGCCTTGGGGTGGTGGTTGTAATTGACTGCACATCAAGGTTATGTTCCTGAGAAAGCCCCCCTCCCAGACCCTGTCTTCTGGTCTGTGTGTGTTTCTGGGACCTGAGTGAGCAGACGGAGGAGAGGGATCTGGATTCGATCTGAAGCCTACAGCTGCTGAGGGGCGGGTGCAGGAGGAGAGGCTGGGGAGTCCCTGGGATGGAGAGGGCGGTGAACCCAAACGCCCGTGGAGTGCAGGGACCTGCCGAAGTTCTGCAGGTGTTCTTCATCGCAGGTGGCTCCACGGGCCTCTGGTGTTCTGGTCACTGTCCACGGAAAGCAGATTCCACGTCTTCCTCTTTCCCCTTCGTAGGGCCAGGAACGGAGGCGGGGGAGACGGGAGACGGGGAGGAGGAAGTGAGGCCGAGACTGAAGGCATGATTCTGCGTCCACGGGAGTGCTGTTGGCTCCACTGTCCTGGGTGTCTGCCTGGTGCGTGGACTCCTGTGGCTGACTCAGGCTGTGCTCTGCGGCGAGGGGCACCCGGGCCACCTTGAGGGTCAGCCGCGACTGTGGGCGGCTCACTGGGGACTCTCCCAGGACCGGGCAGGCCGTGCGGACACCTTGCCCAGGAGGGCACTGTGAGGGCCTGGTGCCCTCAGATGAGCCATTTCTTACCAGGGGTTTTTCCCTTTCTGCTGCACTACCTTCAGTGTGTGTTAAGAATGAAAGGGACGCCCTGGCCGATTTGGCTCAGCGGTTAGAGTGTTGGCCTGAGGACCAGGGAGTCCTGGGTTCGATTCTGGCCAAGGGCATGTACCTTGATTGCAGTTTGTCCCCAGCCCTGGTTGGGGTCGTGCAGGTGGCAACTGAGATGTGTCTCTCTCTCCCTCCCACTCTGTCTGAAGATTAAAAAAAAAAAAATGAAAGGGACATCTAGTAAAATAAAAACGGTAGTTTTTAAGAGGTGTGTCACCAAGCGCACTTCTAGGTTCCTCTGTAAAATGCCCCGGATGTTCAGACGCCATTTCCTTCGTGTGGCTCCCACCCGGCCCGTCTAGGGTTGGCTGAGGGGCCCTGGGCATCTCTGGTCCTCTGAGCAGAAAGGCCAGCAAGTTCCGTTCAGACCTCTTCCCCGCTCTGCTCACAGATGGCTTTGTAATGTCATGTCATTGGTACCTGCAGAGGGGCTGTGTGCAGGCGTCCCAAGTTCAGTGTTGGTAGGCTTCTCATCTCAGATCCCAGATGAACTTGGACGACTGTTCCAGGTTCCAAATCTTTACTGTATTGATGCTGTGTAACTTCTCTGTGTATTCCTCTCTGTTCTAAGGCTGAGGGTGGTTTTGGAGGGGAGACACCATTAGCCTGCCTTCCTGGGCACCTGGGCTGGTGGGCTTCTGGGCCAGATGCTGCCAGACTCTGCCCCCCAGTGACAGCTGAAAAGGAGGGGGAGGGGAGCCTACAGTAAGGGTTGGAGGCGGTGGGGACCCCTCGGCTCCTTTCTCCCTGTGGAATTCTGGGTTAGTTTACTTATTTCTATTTTTTTATTATGTATTGGCTTTGGGTGTGGCTCGCTCAGTGGTTTGACAACCACACACTTTGCATAGTGTTCCCCTTGGTATTGCCAGTACCAACTGGCAGCACACGTGGTTTTCACAGCATTGCTGTCTCCCACGTGTTACTTCCTGTGCCTCTCTGCAGCTCCCGCTTTCTGCTTTAGCCCTCCACCTGCTTCACCCAGTGCCCACTCGCGTGCTTCAGTTTGTTCATTTATTTGTTCTTTAGACTCCACACATGAGTGAAATCATAGGGTAGTTGTCTTTTTTTCTGACTGACTGACTAGGTCCATCCATGCTGTCACAAATGGCGAGAGTTCATTCTTTTTATGGCTGAATAATATTCCATTGTACGTATGTAACACTGCTTCTTTAAAAATTTTTTTTATTTTTTTATTTAGAGAGAGAGGAAGGGAGAGAGAGATGGACACATTGATGAGAGAGAACATTGACTGGCCGCCTCCTGCATGCCCCCACTGGGGATGGGGCCCACAACCTGGGCATGTGCCCTGACCGGGAATCAAATTGGCGGCCTCTTGGTGCCTGGGTGGACAATCAACCGCTGAGCCACGCCGGCCGGGCTGTAATCCTGCTTCTTTAGTCGCTTGTTGGTGATGAGCACGTGTCCGTGCCCGTAGCTCAGCTGATGTGAGTAAGTAGCACGGTGGTGAGCAGAGGCGCGTGTGTTCTTCGGAGTCTGTTTCGGATTTCATCGGCTACGTCCCCAGAAGTGGAACTGCTGGGTCGTCAAGCTACTTACGTCTACTTTTCATTTGCACTTCTCTGTTGATGCCTGCCTAGACGTATCCGAGAAGGAACATTTTGGGATCGACATATTTTCCTAAAAAATATCACGGGTCTTTTTCTTTAAAAAGGTCTCATTTCAAATATTTTCCATGAGTTTGGATTCTGGATTGAATTAGATGCAGGTGCTTACGACCCAAAGCAGGTCGTTAAGGTTTGCTTTTGGCCCCGTGAGCGTGTCTGCAGACAGGAGCTTTCTCTCCTCCCTAGCATCTCAAGAAGGGGGTGGGGAAGTCAGGGCGGAGGGGTGAGCAGGGGAGGGAGGAGAAAGGCCCTGGGGGGAGGGGAGGTTTTCTTGCAGAGCTCCCGGCTCTGAAGGCCCACAGCAGGGGTGTCCTTTGAGGTGGGCAGGGGCTGCTGCCCAGAAGCTCTGGTGCCCAGGCAGGGCAGTGAGGTCGGAGAGACAGTGGAACATTCTCTCCCCAAGCAAGAGGGGGAACCTGCTCTTGACTCCTGGGCCTTTGCGCTGACTTCGAACTTGACGCCAGCCCTCAGAATTTCTGTCCTTCACACAGAGGGGTCCAGTGTATGGCTCCAGCCCTTCACCTGTCAAAGTGACCAGTGAGCTAGGAAAAACGGAAGGAATGTGGGTTGTTGTCCGTAAGCAGAAACTGTCTAAAAGAACTGTTCTTTTCTGAGATGATAGGTTCTTGGTGTTAACATAGCCTTTGTTTAAAAATTTTGGTGGTGGTGGATGGTGGTCGTATTGCTCAGGGGTAGGAACATAGCCGGTGCCCCCCGGGAGCTCATGCGTACTCACCTCTAGTGACGAGGACTGAGAAGCCGGTGGCCTGATCAGCAGAGGCTGCGTCCGCAGGGCCCGGGCTCCTCCCTGCTGCGGCTCTGCTCCTCTGGGGACGCAGTGTCTCGAATGCAGCCTTGGGCTGGAGAAACACCAGGGCTGCGTGGGGCCGGGACTCCTGACCCTTCCCTCACAGTCCGCCGGCTGGACTCGGCCGGGTTCCCGCCCACGGCCCGCAGCCTGCGCAGGCGTCGCTGTGTCCCCAGGGAGAGGGAACGGCAGAGCCGATGAGCCATGCTCTGACACAGTGGCTGTTTCTGTTCTTGCCTGGCAAGAAGAGACGTGGCCAAGCGTCCTGCTGGCCCTCCTCATGGATTTCCATTTTCCCGGTGCAGATTCAGAAGCAACAGGGCGGCTGCAGAAATCCAAGGCCGTTGCTTTGGGTTCCTGGAAGCTGCTTCCTGACGCAGGACGCTCAGAACGGCCTGGGCAGCACTGCTGCGTTGTGGATGTCTTCCGAGGTCCCCTCCTGTGAGCTGCGGCAGCCGGGCCGCCTGGAGCCCGGGCAACGCTGGCGGGCGGCCTCTCCGGCCTGTGCACTGTTGTGCGGGAGAAGCTGTCTCGGTGTTTTGGGTCCTGTCCCATGTGTGGAGCAGGGACAGTAACAGGGGTTTCACAGCTCCGTGGGAGCCTGAGCAGATCTGTTACCCTCCTGTTGCAGTGTAAACAGCGGAGCACTCGGGCTTATCCGGGAGGTCGCGTCTGGTGGAGTCTGTAGCAGGAAACGTGTCCACCCTGGCCCAGGGCTCCCGTTCAGGACTCGTCATGCCCGAGTGACAGAGGATCGAGAGTCCTGCTTTAGAATGTGTATGGCCAGCCCTGGCCGGTTGCTTAGTGGTTAGAGCGTCGGCCCACAGACCAGAGAGTCCCAGGTTCGGTTCCCACTAAGGGCACGTACCTCGGCTGTAGTTTGTCCCCGGCCCCGGTTCGGGGTCGTGTGGGTGGCAACCAATCAATGTGTCTCTCTCACATTGATGTTTCTCTCTCTCTCTTCCTCCCTCTCTCCCTCCCGCTCTATCTGAAGATAAATGCAAAAGTGTCCTCGGGTGAGGATTTAAAAAAAAAAAAGAATGTTTATGGCCATCACGCGTCAGGGGTCCTCATTTCTGTGTTGGTTTTGTCTCTTTCAGGTTAGTCTGAATGATTCCCACAACCAGATGGTGGTGCACTGGGCTGGAGAGAAAAGCAACGTAATTGTGGCCTTGGCCCGGGACAGCCTGGCGTTGGCAAGACCCAAGAGCAGCGACGTAAGTGCCTCCGGGCTCGCCTCAGCCCGGCTGAGTGCCCTCTGTCGTCCCCCAGGGTTGTCATTCCAAGAAAAGTAGCGGGTAGCTGGAGAATGGATGGGATGAATTATAAACAGAGAAGAGAATCTAGAAAATAAGAAATCCCCCTTCGCTGCTGACCACAGGGTCGTGCGGACGATGACACACAGATCCATGTCATGTGTGGTTACTTTGGTGAGTGACGGGTGAGCTGGGTGGTTGTGTCTGCTCAACAAAGTGCCTTCCTGGGCAGAGCTGTGTGTCTGCTGCAGAGCCTGCCGGGTCTGTCGGTCCTTCCAGGTGCTCGTTGCTCCCAGCACCTCGCAGTGGCTGGGTTAGTGAATCGGATTCACTCATGTTCCTAATGTCCACACTTGGCTTAGACAGTGTCTAACAGTCAGGTGCTTTGAAGACCAGGTGTCACATGCTTGCACGCCTAAGAGTGGCCAGGAGTAACAGGCAGGAATGAAACTCTCTCCAAGCTGACGACATTTTTTACCTCCACAAAGAATATGGTCTCTTTTATTTTTCTTGAATTACATGGCCCTCTGGGACAATATGTCATTTTCCCACTTTTTTTATCCTTACCTGAGGATCTTTCTACATTTATCTTCAGAGCGGGAGGAAGAGAGAGAGAGAGAAACATCGAGTGGCTGCCACCCACACGACCCCAACCAGGGCTAGGGACAAACTGCAGCCGAGGTACGTGCCCTTAGCGGGAACCGAACCCGGGTCTTTCTGGTCCACAGGTCGATGCTCTAACTGCTGAGCCACACCAGCCAGGGCCTGAGCCCACTTTTAATAGAGACATAGGTTCAGAAAACTTTCACCTGTATCTCAATATGAGCCTGAGGTTGGTACTTGGTCTCAGTATCCAGGAGACACTACAAAGTGCACAGGACTTTGCAGAACTGGAGAGAAACACTCCTGAGGAGTCGTGTTGTCTCCCTGCTAGATGTCACGCAGGACGCAGGGCGCAGGGTGCAGGGCCCAGTGTGGCCAGATCTTCTGACTTTTCAAGAGAAGCTCAGAGGTCTGGATTTGTGTGCAAAAACTGCTGATTCTTACGAGTTGGGCCCTGTGTGTGATTTTGCAGACAACCTGTGAGCCAGGTGAAACAGGTGAGGGCCAGAGCTGGCCCTTGGGTCTCAAGTCTTTGGCTTCTGTGCCAGGTTTCCCTGTAGGGAGGAGGAGCAGCCCCTGTCTTGGGTTCAGGTGTGACGTGGCGACAGGGTAAAGCTGTGGACAGAGAAACCTGCTGCGGAGCTTTGGTGGCTCTGCAGTCTGGCCAGAGGACACCTCTGGTGAATCTGCCAGCCCTGTCCCAGCAGCCGAAGGACACAGCTGTCGTTCTTGAGTGTAGATGGGCTTCGTGCGGCCCCTCTCTGCACCCACCACCTGGGTGGGACGTGCTCAGGGGGAGGTGACTAGGGAGCCCTGGGAGCGGTGTTCTGTTGCGTCGGGGCAGCTGCGGTGATGCCCAGGGTGGGTGCTGAGCACGCAGGCGGGGAGCTGCTGTAGGGGACAGCCGCTCTGGGTGCAGGAATCTGCAGCCGCTCTGGGTGCAGGAATCTGCAGCAGGGCAGGGCTTGTTCGGGGCCCTGACTGCAGCCGTCTGAACGCAGCCAGGCTTTGCGAGCGACAGCAGCGTGTGGGTGCCCCTCGGCCTGCCAGAGTCTGTGGGCGCCGTGGGTCAGCCCAGTCGCTGCCCGCGGCATGGCGTCCAGCACGGGAGATGGCTGCGCCCTCCGTGCTGAGAAACCCGCAGAGCTTTCGTGCATGAGAACATTATTGCCCAGGTGGTGGTATTTTCTGTGGGAGACATAGGGAAAGGCCTTGATAATTGTTTTAGGGTTTTGCTGGACAGACCGAGGCTAGAGTTATTAAGTGACTTGCATGAGGTTACTTCGCAGGACTGTGGGCGAGTTGGGGCTCATGAGAATCAAGGCCCAATCACATGCTTGGAATGTGAGGATGTGGTTGCGAGGGGGACCGGCTGGCCTGGTTTCAGCACCGGAAGCCCCACATCCTGGGACCATCCTCAGTCCTGGATGAACCAGGATGGTTGGTCACTTTGGTAGTGCCAGTCTACCCAAACCCAGTTCTTCTTCTGTCTAAATATGTGGGTGTATCTAGAGGAACAATATACTATTCTGGAATGAAGTACATGTGAGATTAAATGGAAAGGAAATTTTTTTTTTATCCTCACCCAAGGAATCTTTGCATTTATCTTCAGATAGAGCGGGAGGGAGAAAGGGAGGAAGAGAGAGAGAGAAACATCGACATGACAGAGACACATGGAGTGACTGCCACCCTCAAGACCCCAACGAGGGCTGGGGACAAACCACAACTGAGGTATGTGCCCTTGGCGGAAACCAAACCCGGGACTCTCTGGTCCGCAGGCCGATGCTCTAACCGCCGAGCCAAACCAGCCAGGATAAATGGAAAGGAAATTCATTGCTTAGACATACAAAATAAGGATGGCAGAGATCTCCCCATGCATACAAGCTACATGAAAGAACTGACAGGTGAAACTGAGATGTTCAGATGTGAAAAGTTAGTGCAAGAATAAATTAGGTCTCAGAGGCAGGAGTTGCTTGTGTCAGAGTAGAAGCAGTCGACGTTTTCTTTGAAGACAGCTGGGTCGGAAGGCCCGTCGGCCGTCCAGGTGGGGCGCACCCACGCAGACAGGTCGGAAGGCCCGTCGGCCGTCCAGGTGGGGAGCACCCACGCAGACAGGGACCTGTGAGTGCTGGAGCATGGTCATCTCATGCCTGTTCTGTACAGAAAAAGGGACGAGCCTGGAAGCTGGAATCCAGACAGTTTGCTGTCAGAAAATAAATGAATAAATAGCTAGCGTCTTGATGAACTGGTAGCGGCGGATTGAGGAAGAGTGGCTGCTGAGGCACCTCTCTGTCTGACAGGTCTGCTAAATGTAGGGAAACAATAGGTGTTACTTACCTCGGCCCCGCCCATCTCTGGTTCTGCTCTCTCCTGTTCTGCGAAGTACTCAGGACGCAACATCATGGGCCACGCAGCTCTGCAGACATAGTGCCCACCGCACGATCAGTCCGCCAGGGGAGGGATCAGGCGTGAGAGCACGGCTGCCCTGTGCCCAGAGCGGCCCGACTCGGTGCCCTCAGGACTGGCTGGCAAGCAGCCCAGCACAGTGATGTTGTTGGTAGATTCTGCAACTTGCAGTGAAAGACATGTAATGAAACCGACTTTACCACAGGCTAATGCATATCAACAAGAGTTACGTTCCTAGGTATAAGGAACTTTACTCATCCATGCTATAAGGAAACAGTGTTGAACGAAGTGACTTTATTTGAGAGCCTGCTGTACTTGCTAACAGCACAGAACTTGGTAGCCAGGGGATGCGGTGTCCAGCGGAGCACCGACTCTGAAATCGGGGTGCCAGGGTTCTCATCCTGACCCTGCCACTCGTTAGCAGTCTGGCCTGGGGCAAGTCGTTTACTTCTCTTGGTCTTCCCTTCTGTCATGAGACGGTGCTCGTGAGAGACCTTGCTGTCCGAGTGTGGCCTGTGGGTCGGCAGGCACTGGGATTCTCTGCAGCTGGTGGGCAGTGCGGATGCTCTGGCCTCACCTCAGACTGCCTGAAGCAGAAGCTGCATTGTCACCAGCGCCCTGCTGGGTGATGTGCAGGCCTTTCACGGTGTGAGAAGCGCTGCTTGGAAAGGACTTAGAATGGTGCCAGATAGGAAACAGTTTCTGTGCATTTCGGCCCTTCTTCCCTGACTGTTCCCTCCGCCCTTCTCTCTTCTCTCTTCCTTCTCCTCTTCATCATGACTGTATGATTGTGAGGTACAGGGAAAAGAATGGAAAACCATTCACTTCGAAGAACTTACCTTTGTAGGTAACACAGTGATCTAACCCTGACTTTTGGCAGTTTAGGAAGTCCTTCCCTTTTATTTTGTTCTTTGGGGAGTAGTGTCACGTGGAGGTCAGAGAGGACTGGTGAGCGCAGGAACTTGGGTCTGGCTGGAAGGCAGCGCACGGAGCCCGAGACCATCAAGTACAGGGACTTGCCCACCCGCTGCCGATGCAGACAGTGCCCGAGCAAGCAGCCTGCCACTGCCGCGCAGAGAAATGGGAGGTTGGGACAGCAAGGGACTTTGGGGAGGTTACTTCGCATTCTGGCAGACACCCAGAATGTGCCACTGGGGTGCTGTGTGGAGCCGGGAGGCCCTTAGCCCCTTGGCTTTGTCTGACCACCGGCACAGGTGTTTTCTGGGCTCCTCACTTCGGAGGAAGGGGATAGCTGTGCCCAGCCCTGAGTGTGGGCTTCACCCTTGAGCTTACGGTCTGTGCTAATCTAAGAGCTAATCTAATAGAAATGAGAATTCTGAGGATCAGATAAAATCATTGTGTTGGAATAATGTAACCTAGAGCAGGAAGGAAAGGGGATGAGTAGTTCCAGAGAGCCTTTGGGCGAAGGACGGACCTTTACATTCTTGGTCTTAACTTCTATTAAGTAAAAGATGCGGAGAGATGGTTTTGTTCACAGGCGAAGGTGAAGGAAGAGTGTTTTGGCAGGGAGGCTCTTACCTCCGAGGCTGGGAGGGCCGCAGCGTGGCCGAGAATCCCCGGAGGGCTCTCCCTCTGCTCAGGTCGGTCATTTCTGCCTGCTGGCCAGCACTCCTTCCCCAGCCTGGCGTCCACTTGTGTCTGACCGTCCTCGTCCACAGAGAAACACGTGTGCAGACGAGAACACTCTCCTGCAAGAGAGGAAAGACAGTGGCCTTGGAGCTGGAGGGCTGTCATCGTTCTGCACTTATTAACAGTAATGCCACGGGGCTGTCCACTGCTTCTGTTAGTGTTTGCTATCTCTTAAACTGTTCACTCAGTCCCGATGCCTTTACTTGACTCTTTCCTGTGTTTATGGAACACGTGCGTTACTCGCTCTGTGGTTTATAATGATACTTGTTTATTCCAGAAATCTCGACTGAGTACCTGCTGTGTTCCAGGTACACTGAAGGAGACCAAGGTGTGAGTAACTCAGAGCGTTTGAAGATGAAGAGAGGAGCCCTGGCCGGTGTGACTCCGCAGTTAGAGCATTGGGCCGTGGGTTCGATTCCCAGTCACGGATGGCATGTGCCTGGCTTCATCCCCGGCCCTGGCTGGAATGTGTGCAAGAGGCAACCAATTGATGTGCCTCTCTCACATTGAGCCTCCCCTCCCCCAACTCCTCTCTTCCACTCTCTCTAAAAATCAATGGAAACATATCCTTGGGTGAGGATTAACAACAACAATAACAGAAAGATGGAGAGATACAATGTAGACAGAGCGGTGTGTCTTATTATCCCCTTATGCCTCTGAGGGGTAACTGCTCTGGAGTGATCAGTTTATGGGATTCTGGAGCTGGACAGGACTTGAGTCATTCCTTTGCTGCTGTGACTTCTGACCCTAATGTCCATCCTTGGCCAGGAGGATCGAAGTGAGAAAGGACACTCTGTCTTTTACCCACTCACATTATCTGTGAACCCTCAACCTGCTGAATTTGTGAAGCTGCTCTTCTGGTACATCCTTTCTGTGCGTTTGGGAGTCGGGAACACACGCTATTTACACGTGTGTTTGTAATGGTTTTTTTTCCGCTGTGGCCCAGGTGTTGGCAGAGGCACTGGCTGTACTCTTGTGAGCTTGACATCTAATGAATGTTAATGACTCGGTGTGCTCAGTTCCCTTGGCATATACAGGTCATTGTTTACAAGGGCATTCTTCGTAAATATTTACGTGTTTACGTTGTGTCTAAGGGCATGTCTCTGATGTCTGGTCCTGGCTTAGTTCCCGGCTTACGCAGAGCCCGTGAGACCAGCTTGCTGTGGAGTCCGTGGGCAGTAAGGCAGCACACTTTCGAGGATCAGTCCAGTGGCTTCCATTTTTCTTGGAATTCACCTGTCCTTTTTCTTTAGTGCCCACCTCAGTTCTAACTAAGTTGTTATTAGTACTATGTTCATCTGTCAGGCTTGTTAACCCACGGATGGCGGTCATGTATTTCATGGCGTCCAGGTATAAAATCCTGCAGCACTCCACCTGCCAGCCTAGCCTGAGCGGCGTGGCTCAGTCTGGGTGAGGCGGGCAGCCTGGGTCGGAACCCACGGAGCTGCCTGCGGTCAGTGTTGCTTTGGTAGGGGACTCATCTCGGAACCCGTGTCTTCTCTGAAGATGGTTCTCAGTTGTGTTTGCCACGTGGGGCTGGAGCGCGAGCGGCCTGGGCCCCTTGTTTGAAGGCTCTGGTGCAGTGTCCGCACATAGGAAGCACCCCTGAACGGCCGCCCTCCCCCGTGTCACCACTGGCTGCCAGACGGTGGCGCCTAGAAGCAGAGGAGGAGGAAGGGCCGTTGGCGCGGCCTGGGCCCTGCTGCTGCTCCGCAGACTTGGCCTCTCCCAGGCACGGGATCAGAAAGCGGGGGTGCTGGGCGGAGGCTCTGCTGCCCAGTCTCCAGCTGTGTCTTAGCACGTCTCTGCGTCTCGGGCCGCGCTGTGGGGACCCACGAGGCTTTCCGCTTCCCGTCTTCCAGAGTCCCCTCGGAAGGGTGAGGAGTCAGGTTACCTTGTGGGGACATGTCAACAGATGGCAAAACACATTCTCAATCCCTTCCCCTCAGACAACTTCCTTCTGTTTGCCTCTGGATGTAATTTGTTAAACACTTAACTCAGCCTGCGGAGGCTACATTGTTTCCATTTGCATGTCTTCCTCCCCAGGGTGTCGGTAGGGGCGGTGGTTGCCTGCTGGCAGGCTTTCTGCCCCCCTTTGCCGGGGACAGACAGAGGCACCCGCTTCTCCTTTGTGGGTCATCGTGTCATATCCACGGGCTGTCGGGAGGCCCCGCTGAGGATCTGGGCAGGATGCTTGGAAATGTCAGATCTTCTGCCACATGTCTCACCAACTCGTTTCTTCTCCTCCCTCTTCCACGGCCCAGGTGTACGTGTCGTACGACTACGGAAAGTCGTTCCAGAAGATCTCAGACAAGCTGAGCTTCGGCGTGGGGAACGGCAGTGCCGCTGTGATCGCCCAGTTCTACCACAGCCCTGCGGACAACCAGCGCGTAAGGCCCGCTGCGCCCGCCTGACCTCGCGGCCGTTCGGGGAAGACGGTCGACCCCGGGGGCGGGCAGGGGACTGCTTGTCATCTCTGTAGTGTGGCCGGTAGCCAGTGACAGTTTTTCTGTTGACCTGGGACTTTGTGACGGAGTCGGGTTCTCAGGGTGGAACCGTTCATGGCCAAGCAGGCCGGTCCCGGCCAGGCAGGGCTTCTAGACAGACAGTGGCAGGTGAGAGCTCAGAGAATCCGGCAGCTAATAAATTGGGTGACTCGTAGGTGGCAAAATTGTTACCGAGGCCCCAGACTTTATCTTGCAGGCTAGTCAAGGTCTTCCAGAGCGGCTGCTGGACTCTCGGTTTTCCTGGCATTACCTATGTTTGTGCGCACGTGTGTATGTGTGTATGAGTGTGCATGTGCATGTGTACATGTTCATGTGTGCATGCGTGTGCGTGTGTGTGCGCACCCTCACCCTCCTCCCTCCGACCTGTACTAGCACAGGAAAGGTCACCAAGGCACTCGATTTTGCTGGGCCTCCTGACCTGTCCTCCCAACTGGCTGGCCTGGGGCTTGTTTCTGCAGGAGACGCCCCTACAGTGTGACTTGGAGGAACTTGCTCTAGGTCCCACGGGAGGCAGCATGATGGCAGGGGCAGGGTGAGGAGCCAGCCCCACGGGGCTTTCCTGCCCGTGGGGAGCTCTGGCTGTGGTGGGAGTGGCATCTGCTGCTTTGTCCCCACGTGGGATCCCCGCTTACCCCCAGGAGGATGGCTGCTTCTGTGGATGCTGAGAACTCTGCAGCAGCCGAAGCTTTCTGAGGGGAACCGCGCCTGCTCCTCTGCTCACCCGGAAGGCACCAGAGCGGGAGACACAGGCTCTCCCAGTGCCGGCTTCTCTCACTGCCTGTGGTCAGAGGTTTTATGGAAAATATTTAGCCACTGAATTGGTACTGACAAATCAGATGTCTGGTTGGGGAGCCGGGTCCTGAAGGCCACCCTGCTGGGCTGGGCATTAACCTTTACGTTCCTGGATTTGGGGGAAGTCTTGGGGAAGAGGCCAGGCCACGGGCTTTTGGAGGGCTACTCAGAGGTTTCAGGGAAGTGGGGTACAGAAGCAGTTTTGGAAACAGCTGGAGTGGCCATTGGCCTCATGCCGGCCAGGGGTCAGCCCTGCTGGAGCTCGGAGTGCAGCGGCCGCTGCGGATGGCCTCTCCTCTCACCTCACTGCAGGGATGGGCAGCAAGGAAAAGGTGTCGGGGGAATTGGCTTTGTAGACAAGACTGCCAGCCCCCTGTCACCCCTGTGACTCACAGGTGCCTCTTGTGCGGTGAGGAGCCTGGCCCGGGGTCCAGCTGGCTGGCTGTGCCCCAGCTCTGTGGATAGATCTGTGTGCCTCCTGCCGCCTGGGAATCGGATGACACTTGGGTTATTCAGTACGTCATCTTGTACCGGTTACTGTTTTTACACCTTGTCCCAGAGCTGTGTTCAAGTGGTGGCCTTGAAACCACCTTCCTGGCTGTGGAATCTTCCTTTTAACTCCCCCAATCCCTCTGCACCCCCCAAGGGCACCGATGTCCATACGCAGGTTCTTTTCCTTCCTTTTTGCTATGGGCTACAGTGAGCCGCTGCTAAGCCCCGTGTCTGAACAGTCAGAAGTCAGGAAGGATGATGTTATGGGCTTTTAGGGGAGCGTAAGGGACTTCTAGAGCATGAGGTCCAGAGAGGGAGCAGAGCAGGGCTGTGATGTTGGGCACGGAAGGAGACACCTGGGCTGACCAGTGCAGCGTGTGGGGTGCTGGGTGCTGCGAGGTGCGTGCTGGGTGCGGGGTGCTGCGAGGTGCGTGCTGGGTGCGGGGTGCTGGGTGCTGGGTGCTGCGAGGTTTGTAAATCCTCACTTGATGCCATTTATCTTCAGATAGAGTGGGAGGGAGGGAGGGAGGAAGGAGGGAGGAGGGGGAGGAGGGAGGAGGGGAAGGAGGGAGGGGGACTTCTCCTCTGCTCCCTTTCCCTGCGCTCTGGTGTCTGCACAGTTTCCCGTGCTGACATGGAGGCACATTCTGTTGCTCACTTTGTCATCTTCCCAGAGGTGTCTGTGGAGTCAGAGCAGACAGCTTTATGCTGATGGATGACGCTCCTCTGGAGTATCGGGGTGCAGATGGGGCTGGAGAGCTGGGTGCGAGGACACTGACTGGCACTGTTCGGAAAGCCCTTGTAGGCTGGGTCTGCTGGCAAAGCTGTGGGCGGCCGTGAGTGGACGTGACAGCCAGGAAAGTACCGGAGCTTCAGGGCAGAGCAGACATGCGTGGCTCCTTCCTGTGTGCACAGGGCAGTGCAAAGGCCGCCCACCTGAGTGATGGGTGAGACCTGCAGGAGGTAGAGCTGGGCAGAGGGCGAGGGAGAGCACAGAGGTGAGGGCTGTGTGGGGCAGCAGGGTGAGGAATGAAGCTTCGAGCACGGCCCTGCTTTCGGTGGCTGCAGCAGAGTGCGTGGGAGCCTCCCGGAGGAGAAGGGCGTGGGCAGCGACTTCCAGGTGCCACTGTGCTTTCTGTCCGGGTCGTGAGGACACCGCTTCTTGGGGGTGGAGGCCGTGCACGGAGGTCATCATGCTGTTAGTCACGCCCCCCCCCACGGCTGAAGAGGAAGGGGTTGCATTTTGCTGTGAAGACAGTAGGGAGCTGGAGGGGTTGCTGAGGAGGGGAGTTCTGTGAACAGCGTCTCTTAGGGAATCTGTGTCCTGGAGATGCGTAGGCTGGGTTGGCAGGAAACATTGCAGGAGAGCCAGGGAGCCACTGTGGCAGCCCAGGCGGAGTTTCCCAGTTCGCACCCAAGCCTGACATCACCGCGAAGTGTTTCACATCCTGCAGGTCTTAGAAGACCGGAGGGTGAGTCAGGCCCAGAGCCCAGTCCTGATGCTGCCTCTAAGGGACATGGGCGACATTGTAGCACTAGGGATACAAAGAAGGCACAGAGTATGGAAACGATTTCAAGGGCAAACATAATGGGAAGCGGCTGGTGCCAGTGAGGGCAAAGGAAGGCGGGCAGTGAAAACCAGCTCCAGCTGCCAGCCCCTGGGCGGGGAGGTGTGATGTGGCTGGAAGTGGGGACACGGAGGAGAATGGGGTTTTGGTGGGAAGGTATCAAAGGATCAGTTTTGGACATAGTGGATCATGTTGGCACAGCACAGCACAGAGGCTGGGAAGATGATTCTGGGTGGCACTAGCACCTCAGTGAGACGGGGTCAGGCTGCGGATGGGAATGTCAGGGCCGCCTTGTTCCTGGAGGCGCCAGTTGCAGCCGTGAGGAAGGATAAACCGCGCTGTCAGCCAAGGATGGAAGAGGGACGGGTTACGTGAGGGTGGGACAGTGGACCGAAACAACAGCCAGCGCAGGACAGTGAGGAGAGAGGTGGTCAGGACCAGGGGATGGGGGCTGAGATGGGACGATGTTGCCGAAGAGAAGTGAAGAGTTTCCAGTAGAAGGAGTGAGTTAACAGCAGCACACGAGTGAGTCCCGCAGCACCACGCAAGACCGAT
The DNA here is from genome assembly GCF_014108415.1 of Molossus molossus. Taxonomy (NCBI): domain Eukaryota; kingdom Metazoa; phylum Chordata; class Mammalia; order Chiroptera; family Molossidae; genus Molossus; species Molossus molossus. Next base: position 1,081,203 of record NW_023425358.1, read on the forward strand.
GCGTGGCCTTGCGGAAACATTGCCTTTTGATGTGAGAAGAGAGGTAGGGGTGGGTGGACTGTGAGAGATGTGCCTGCTGTCCACTCCTGTCACCTTGGGCAGTTCCCTCTCTGCGCGTCGTGGCCGCATTAGTCAGAGGGAGATGGTGCTGGTGTCTGAAGCAGTGAGCTGCTGTGATGGGGGGGGCAAAGCTTGAGCTCGCGGCCTGGCACAGGAAACGCTGCAGAACGTGACTTCTATGACTGAATGCGTGGTTTGTGGATTCTAAAATGTGAAACTGCAGGAAGCCATGGGATAATTTTTTTTAAATTCATCTTTATTGTTTTTTGTTTGTTTTTTTTTTTTTTATCCTCACCCGAGGACATTTTTCCATTTTTTGTTCAGATAAAGTGGGAGGGAGAGAGAGGAACAGAGAGAGAGAGAAACATCGATGTGAAAGGGACACATCGAGTGGCTGCCACCCGCACGACCGACCAGGGCCGGGGACAAACTGCAACCGAGGTACGTGCCCTTAGCGGGAACCGAACCCGGGTCTCTCGGGACCGCAGGCCGACGCTCTAACTGCTGAGCCAAACCGGCCAAGGCCATCTTTATTGTTGAAAGTACTACAGATGATGTCCCTCTTCTTTCCGCCGTGCCCCCCCCCCCCCCCCACGCGCTGCACTGCTGTCTGTGTCCCTGGGTTGCGCATATGGATACCAGTTCTCTGGTTTATCTCGTCCCACCCCTACTCCCTTCCCTCTGGGGTTCATCATTCTGTTCCCTACTTCCACGTCTCAGGATTTATTTTGTTCGTTAGTTTATTTTGTTCATTATATTCCAAAAATAAGTGAGATCATGTGGTACTTGTCTTTCTCAGATTGGCTTATTTCACTCAGCATAATACTCTCCAGGTCCCTCCAAAGAATAGAAGATCTTTTTTCTTACAGCTGCATAGTACTCCACTGTGTATATGTGCCACAGCTTTTTCTTGTTTGTTTTTTGTTTTTTTGTTTTTGTTCAGATAGAGTGGGAGGGAGAGAGAGGAAGAGAGAGAGAGAGAAACAATGATGTGAAAGGGACACATGGAGTGGCTGCCACCTGCACGACCCAACCAGGGCCGGGGACAAACTGCAACAGAGGTACATGCCCCTAGCAGGAACCGAACCCGGGTCTCTCAGGACTGCAGGCCAATGCTCTAACCACTGAGCAAAACCAGCGAGGGCTGTACCATAGCTTTTTTGTCCATTCATCTACTGATGGACACTTGGGCTGTTCCCAGATCTTAGCTATTGTAAATAGTGCTGCTATGACCATGGGGGACATATATTCCTTCTGATTGGTGTTTCAGGCTTCTTAGGATATATTCCTAGAAGTGGGATCACTGGGTCAAATGGCAGTTCAATTTTTAACTTTTTGAGGTAACACCATAGTGTTTTCCCTAGTGGCTGCACCAGTCTGCATTCCCACCAGCAGTGTACTAGAGTCCCCTTTTCTCAACACCCTTGCCAACACTTCTGTTTGATGATTTGTTGATGGCGGCTATTCTGACAGGTGTGAGGTGATACCTCATAGTTGTTTTAATTTTCATCTTTCTGATGATTAGTGATGTTGAGTATTTTTTTCATATGTCTCTTGGCTATTTGTATGTCCTGTTTGGAGAAGTACCCTAAAAATTGTAGAAAAAATGTAGGCAGTAAAATCTCAGACATCTCACGTAGCAGAATTTTCACCGATACATCACCTAGGGTAAGGAAAACAAAGGAAAAAATAAATGGGATTTCATCAAGCTAAAAAGCTTCTGCAAAGCAAAAGAAACCAGCATCAAAATGAAGAGGGAAACCACTGTTTGGGAGAACATATTTGCCGATGATACATAGCATAAGGGGTTGATTTCCAAAATATATAGAGTACTCATACAACTCAACAAAAGGAAGACAAACAAGCCAATTAAAAAATGGGCAGAGATGCCCGGCCTGTGTGGCTCAGTGGTTGAGCGTCGACCCTGCACCAAGAGGACGCCGGTTCGATTCCCGGTCAGGGCACATGCCCCAGTTGTGGGCCCAATCCCCAGTGGGGGGCACGCAGGAGGAGGCCTTTGGTGTTCTCTCTCATCAATATTTCTATCTCTCTCTCTACCTCTTCTCTCTCTAAAATCAATAAAGAAAAAAGAAATGTGCAGAGGAGTCCAGTCAAGATGGTGTGTAGGTAAACATGGTCCTTGCTTCCTCCCACAACCACATCAGAATTACAACTAAACTATAGAACAACCATCAGTCAGAACCACCTGAAATCCAGCTGAATAGAAGTCCTACAACTGTGAAATCAAAGAAGCTGCATGGACACTGGTAGGAGGGGTCCACACCCATGTGTGGCAGATAAAAATCAGGAGGACACCTCAGTTGGCAAGGTCCTCCCTGAGGAGTGAGGGGTCCCCGTCCCACACCAGGTGTCCCGCTCAGGGTTCCAGGGCCAGGAAGAGAATCCCCATCACTTCTGGCTGTAAAACCAGCGGACACTGAGGCTGAGGGAGGCTGAGGCTTCTGGAGTCCCAGGCAGCTCCTCTTAAAGGGCCCATGCACTGTTTTACTTGGACCAGCTCCCTTTGGTCTCCAGCTTGGGGAAGGCAGCTTGAAAGGCACCAGAGACATACAGGGAAGAACGGAGTTGTTTGGCATTAGGTGAGAGCTGGAGAGGCAGCTTTCTCCCGGACAGATGAGCTGGTGAAGGCTGTTGGTCATTTGGTGAGCCCTTCCCCCACAGCAGTGGCAGACAGCTGCCACATCTGGACTCCAGCACCTGGCTCACACTGTTTGACCTACCCTGGTGATTCCCTGAAGCCCTGCCCCACTCAACTTCTGGCCCACCCAAGCTGTTTCCAGTGGCTTTACCATAGGATTGGCCTGTCTGGGCTCCTGCTTCAGATTTTCCTAAACTCTCTCAAACAAGCAGCATCTGGCCTCAGTGAGCCCCGTACCTCTCACTAAGTGGCCCCAGGCCCAGCACTAGGAGCAGCCAGCCTTGGTTCACATCTTGGCTTTGCCTGGCACCCCCAAGCCCAGCACAAGAAGTAGCCATCTGCAGATCACTATGTAGCTTATGCCTGGTGGCCCCGGAGAGAACACAGGCAGAGGCTGACCTTGCTCCAGAGCCAGCACACCCAGTGGACCCCCAGACCACGTCGAAGCCGCACCAACCACCTACCTCCACAAGTGACACATTCCAGGAGTGGGCTCAGTGGGTACCAGAGCCCTGATGAAGTAAGTCTTGCTCTGGGTGGTGGACCCTGCACAGCTGATTCTCCAGGGTAGTGAGAGGTCGGTGGTCACAGCCAGTTCTTGTAGCTGGTCAGCCTGAATAAACCCCTTCTAGTGACATGCCAACAGTAGTCAAGACTCAGTTACAACAGAAGGGTATACAGTCCACACAAGGGGTGCACCTTGAGGGCCCAGCTGAGTGACCAGAGAGGCTGTGCCACTGGACCCTACAGGACACCTACTACAATAGGCCACACTATGAAGCCCAGGAGATGTAGCAACTCTACCTGATACATAGAAATAAACACAGGGAGGCAGCCAAAATGGGGAGAAGAAGAAACATGTCCCAAATGAAAGAACAGAACGAAAATTCAGGAAAAGAACTAAACAAAATGGAGATAAGCAATCTAACAGATGCAGAGTACAAAGCACTGGTTATAAGATTGCTCAAGGAACTTAGTGAGGACCTCAAGAGCATAAAAAGTGACCTGTCAGAAATGAAGGATGCACTAACTGAAATAAAGAATAATTTCCAGGGAATCAATAGTAGAGTAGGTGAAGTTGAGAAACAAACCATCGATTTGGAATATAAGGACGCAAAAAACACCTAATCAGAACAGCAAAAAGGAAAAAGAATCCAAAAAATGAGGACAGTGTAAAGAGCTGCTGGGACAACTTCAAGCGTGCCAACATTAGCATCATAGGGTGCCAGAAAGAGAAAAGAGAGAACAAGAAATTGAAAATCTATTTGAAACAATAATGGCAGAAAACTTCCCTAACTTGGTGAAGGAAACAGACATACAACTCCAGGAAGCACAGAGATTCCCAAACAAGATGAACCCACAGAGGCCACACCAAGACACATCATCATCAAAATGCAAGAGGTTAAAGACAAAGAATCTTAAAAGCAGCAAGAGAAAAGCAGTTTGTTACCTACAGTGGAGTTCCCATAAGACTGTCAGCTGATTTCTCAAAAGAAACTTTGCAGACCAGAGGGGAGTGGCAAGAGTTTCAAGGTGATGAAAAGCAATGACCTACAACCAAGATTACTCTGTCCTGCAGAGCTATCTTGTAGAATCAATGGACATATAAAGAGCTTCCCAGGCAAGAAAAAGCTAAAGGAGTTCATCACCACCAAACCAGTATTTCATGAAATATTGACGGGTCTTCTTGAAGAAGATGATAAAAACACTTAACAGTAAAATGGCAATGAGTACATATCTATCAATGTTGGAATCGACAAACATAATGAGCGGCAGAACAGAAACAGACTCATAGATACAGAGAACTTTTTGTTGGTTGCCAGATGGGAGGGGGTTGGGGGATGAGTGGAAAAGGTGAAGGGATTAAGGAGGACAAATTGGTTGTTAGACTGACAAACCTCAAAGGGAAGGGGGGAGGGGGCTAGGAAGAGATAAACCAAATAATTTCTATGCATATGTGCATAACCAATGGACACAGACAACAGCGTGAGGAAGGCAGGAGGGGGGCAGGAGTGGGTAGGAGGGGGTCAATGGGGGAAAAAGGGGAGACATTTGTAATACTTTTAAGAATAAAGATAAAATGTTAAAAAATGGGCAGACTTCTTTTAAAATTTAGAGCCCTCTCTTCCCCGGTGACCAGAGTGGTTTCAGAGCAGGAGAATGGGCTAAGCTGTTTCTAGGGAAGACTTCTATGCAAAACATTATGACGGTTCTCATAGGATTGTGTTTGCTTAGAGTAGTTTTTACTTTCAAAACACTTGCCAACCTTTAGAGTTAGTTTTCCTTAGGCTTCTACGGAGCTTGGAGTTACGCTAGATGCGGGAGGAGGCACCGGGAAGGAGCACAGAACACAGTTTCTGGAAGTTCAGTCTCCATCTGGGGGAGCGTGGGAAGGAGCGGAGCCCGGGTCAAGTGCACAGTGTTCATGCTGAGAGGATGCGGAGCTGAGGCCACGTCAGGTGGGGCCAATTAAGGAGCATGTTCGGACTGGTTCCCTGGATGGTTGGTTTCTGGGATTCCAGAGACTGGTTCCCCTGCTCTAGTTCCTGGTCATGGTGTCCACGGAGCCCCTGGTTCCCCTGGGCGCAGGGCTGTCCTGCAGACGTCGTGACCACGGAGCCCCTGGTTCCCCTGGGCGCAGGGCTGTCCTGCAGACGCCGTGACCACGGAGCCCCTGGTTCCCCTGGGCGCAGGGCTGTCCTGCAGGCGCCGTGACCACGGAGCCCCTGGCTCCCCTGGGCGCAGGGCTGTCCTGCAGGCGCCGTGACCACGGAGCCCCTGGTTCCCCTGGTTCCCCTGGGCGCAGCGCTGTCCTGCAGGCGCCGTGACCACGGAGCCCCTGGCTCCCATGGGCGCAGGGCTGTCCTGCAGACCTCTGCTGTCTTCTCTGCTTCTGGCCTTGTTTCTCCTCATGTCCCTAGGCTCTCCAGAGCTGTCCTCGAACCCATGCTGTCTTTTTTCCTTTGTTCCCCAATTGAGACTGCCCTGTGAGAGTCTTGCTGCCCTTCGAGGCTCAGATCGGACATGCAGTCATTCCTGATCTCACCAGCCAGTGAGTCGGTGGCCTTTGCTTTCACAGGATTCACTGGTTTCGCCTGGATCTCCTTTCCCGCGTTCTGGTGGGCTGTGCTCGATCAGGCACCCCCAGGGTCTGGGCCCTGGTGGCTGTTCAAGTGCTCATTTGTTACAGGGAATTGCCTTGGGCCTTCCCCTCAACAGCTCTAGGCTGGCCATCATTCTGTAGCCAGACTTGTTCAAAGTTCACTAAGCAGAAATAAGGTGAGGCCCTCTTGAGGGGATGACTTCCCCCTGTGCCGCAGTGAGCCTGCCAGCGGGGACAGCTCGGTTGTCAGAGTGTCCTAGTCACCCAGCACACTGGCCTGAGGGCCAGGTCCGTGTTCCTGGATTTCCTGGAAGGGTGTGTCACAGACCCACCAGGGTCCCATCCTCCTGCAGCCAGTCTGAGGAACAGGACTTCTCTGCTCCAGCTCTCGGTAGCCACCCTCCCATTGTGACCCAGTGATTCATCAGGGAGTGAGAATAATTGTCCTTTGAAAGCAAGATGGGCTTGACTAGCTTCAGGACCTGGTGAAACCAGAGCACTGTGGGGCTTCCTCGCTGGCCGGTCCCGCATCTGCCCTTCGCAGAGCCTGGTGGGTGTGCACCAGCCTCGCCCGTTGCTGGGAGCTCAGAAAGCTGTGTGCGCCCTGTGCGCCCGGGCGCTGCCTTGGTGCACGTCGGCCCTGCGTGGGCACTCACGCCCTGCTGGAGGGGGACCGGAGCTCCAGCCAGGTCCTGCTCTGAGCCCACCTCCTCTCTCTCGCAGTACATCTTTGCAGACGCCTATGCCCAGTACCTCTGGATCACGTTCGACTTCTGCAATACTATCCAAGGCTTTCCCATCCCGTTCCGGGCCGCGGATCTCCTCCTGCACAGTACGGCCTCCAGCCTGCTCCTGGGCTTTGACAGGTCTCACCCCAACAAGCAGGTAAGAGAGCTTCTGAGCCCAGCCAGGTGGCTGCTCCTGTTTCTGTCCCGCCCTCATCCCTGTGGACTGTGTGACCTCCGAGTGACCTCGCTCTGGCCCCACCTCCTTCATGGTCAGGCTCAGCCCTTGTAGCTGTTTTACTTTGATGGCTAAGGAAAGACACTTCCGTTGTCCCCCCCCCCCCCCCCCGGCACTTTAGTCTGTGTCCGGCAGAGAGCAGCCTGTGCAGGGCAGGCCCTGCTGGTCCGCACGACGCCCTTTGGGAGCAGACGTGCCCTGGTTAGTCTCGGAGCCCGGCAGAGAGGCCTGGAGTCAGCTCTGCCTCCTGTGAGCTCTGCCGCACCTCTCTGTCCTCCGCCCGGAGCACACTGCTGCCGCCTACCAGTTATTTGATTCACCGTTGACATTAATACTCTCTTTTGTGTGCGTGTGCATGTACACATGTCATCAGTGCGTGTATTTCCTCCTTTAGTCCACGTTTGAAGGGCAGGTGAGCCACGAGGAGAGTGACTGAGAAGCATTTCTATTTCAGGGTTGAAACTTGCCCAGTCAAGAAACCTGGGACCCTGTAGCATTGGATCTATGATGAGTTTTAAATGACTTTGCTCAGAATAACTTGGAACATTTCTGTTTCTTTGCATGTTGTTTAGCCGAAACATGATCTGTTCACCTTCACATGCTTTGGGGAGTAGCCCAAGTATGGGCAGGGTCAGTTTACCAGGTTATGTGGATTATTCTAATTTTTGATCTACTTCTTTTTTTTTGTTATCCTCACCCAAGGCCATTTTTGCATTTATCTTCAAATAGAGCAGGAGGGAGAGAAGGGGGAAGAGAGAGAGAGAAATATCAACATGAAAGAGAGACAGTGAGTGGTTGCCACCCACACAACCCTAACCGGGGCCGGGGACAAACTGCAACCAAGGTCCGTGCCCTTAGCGGGAACCAAACTTGGGACTCTTTGGTCCGCGGGCTGACGCTCTAACTACTGAGCCAAACCAGCCAGGGCTGCTGCTTCTTAACACATGGTGCCAGGGCCAGGGGCCCTCGGGTCATGTGTTTGGGGTGGAGGGGCTTGGGCAAGGCGGCTGCTCAGAGCTGTGCCCGGCACAATCAGCCGGTCCTCTCGGGTGCTCTCGGCTCTGTACTCAGCCGGGTCCTCTCCTTTCAGCTCTAGTTGCCAGGGCCGTGGTGCATGTTTAAGGACACTGTCCCAGGGAAGAGGTACCAAGTGTCACCCTTTTGTTTTTACCATTGTCCGAAGGCTACTCTTGAGTAAAATAAAATTTCTGATGATCCCTAAATGGGAGACAAGTCGCAATCATTTTAAATTCCAGTTTCCACTGAGACCTTAGTAACCAGGAAACACAGAGGTGCCAGTCAGTTGCTCCCTTCCTGCCCTGGTCTGTTGGCGGGTCCCGGGTCTGTCCTCACAGCCAGCAGCCACTTCGGTCTCCGTGGCTGGGCCGCGCCGCCTGGGCTGTGCGGGTTCTGCGTCACAGCTGCTGCTTGTTGCTTTGGTCTTCGCAGCTCTGGAAGTCGGACGACTTCGGCCAGACGTGGGTCATGATTCAGGAACATGTGAAGTCCTTCTCTTGGTAAGTCCTGTCACCTAAGAAACTTGAATTACGTAATCTTCGCTTCTCAGTCCCAGCTCGCGTGGACAAACCTGCCTGACCTGAGAAGGGGAGCGTTGGTCCAGGAGGTCTGTTGTCCAGACCTGGGAGCTGGACGGCCAGGGTCACCGATGCCCAGCAGGTGACAAAGGAGGGTTCTCTCTCAGAGGCCGCAGAGCTCTGGGTTTTAGTCCTCCAGGGAGCCCCAGGGAATCTTTGCGCTCTGGGCGTGTGCGAGTTTCTAAAGACCTTCATGCTAAGAGCGTCATATCAGAAGTGGGGCTTCTTCTCTCTACAAAATCAATTCACTTGTTCATTCATAACGTAGTTGTTTGAATGTCTGCTGAATACAAAACATGCTAAATATGCTGCAGGGGATTGAAGTCGACTAATTTATAGATAGAGTTAAGAAGATTGCAGTTTAGGAGGTAAGGAAAGACATTTTTGTTTTTAAAAACATAAAAAACAGATATTTTTAATTGATTTTGAGAGAGTGAGAGACAGAAAAACATTGATTCATTGTTCCACTTACTTATGTATTCATTGGTTGATTCTTGGATATGGCCAAACCAGGGATTGAACCTGCATCTTGGTGTATTGGGACTGTGCTTAAAAACTGAGCTACCAGGCCAGGGTGGAAAGACCTTTTTTTTTGCACATAAAACACATTAAGCTCATAATTCATGGGCATACCATGAGAAGGCAGAGGAGGGACATATTCCAGATGGGCAGATCATTGCCAGCACCAGGACATAACAACAGGAAGGGGCAGCTGCGCGGAGTGTGCGGGCGCAGCTGCGCGGAGCGCGTGGGAGCATGTGAAGTGTGTGGGCGCAGCTGCGCGGGGCGTATGGGAGCATGTGGAGTATGCGGGCGCACGCGGAATGTGCGGGAGCAGCGGGCGCAGCTGCGCGGAGTGTGCGGGAGCAGCTGCGCGGAGTGTGCGGGAGCAGCGGGCGCAGCTGCGCGGAGTGTGCGGGAGCAGCTGTGCGGAGTGTGCGGGAGCAGCGGGCGCAGCTGCGCGGAGCGTGCGGGAGCATGTGGGAGCATGTGGAGTGTGCGGGCGCAGCTGCGCGGAGCGTGCGGGAGCATGTGGAGTGTGCAGGCGCACGCGGAGTGTGTGGGAGCAGCGGGCGCAGCTGTTTTCAATGTGCCTGAGCACAATGGGCAAAGCAGAGATGAGACACTGTTGCTTGGGTGCAAAACAGTCTTATTTTTGGGCAGTGTGTCGGCTAGAGTTGGAGAAGGTGTTTGTATCAGAATCTGTAGTTTGATAAAAGGGTTTCGGACTCGATCCTGAAAGGGAATAGAAGCCTTTTTAGGTTTTTGAGAAGGAAAGTGCAATCGGCAGTAGTTTTTTAAGTCCAGGTGTTCCTCGTCCTAGCTGCTCTGATCTGTTGCCGGTACAGGGACCAGCCTGGCATTTTGAACACGCGGGTCTCTGCGGGTACAGGCGAATGCTCAGGACAGACTCCCGGGGCACCCTTGCTGGGATGGTGGGTCACCACTCGTTTCCACAGCGAACTTGACCCGTCCCACATGAACTCTGGATCTTCCCCATTTCGGTTTCCGTTGCTCAGTGCAGAATACTCAGCCGTCTGATTCCACGCGTGTTTCCTCGTGGCCACATTCCGCCGTCAGGAGTCCTGCTCCGCCTGCAGTGTGTGCCCAGGGCGCTCTCGCCAGCGCTGCCTGGCTCCCGCCACCACCACTGCTCCCCGTCCCCGCCCGCCGTGCGTCTGCCCTGGGCCTTCCACAGCTCGTTCGCAGAGCCTTTCAAACCCTCAGATCATGCAGTTCCTGTGCTTCGGACTCTTTTTACAAAATCATTATTATTACTTAAATCACTAAACTTTATTCAGCATTCAACTTAAAATCCTTTTCCCTTCTTTCTCTTGAAATTGCTCCAGGCTGGACGTCTGCGGTGGGGGTGGGAGGACCGTTTCCTTCATGTCTCCACCTTGGGCGTCTCCTTCCCTCACCCCCTTACTGGCCCGTTCTTGAACGCTCTGTGGGGGGCCGTGCGGAGACTAGGAAGAGGATGGATTGTTGGAGAGAAGAAGGGTCTTATTCACATTGGTACCAGTGTCAGCGGGCTGCACACTCTGGGCCTGGCTGGTGAGAACAGCCAACACTTTCTCTCGAGATGTTTGCATGGTCTCTTCACAGGTCTATGCATCATGATTAGCTCAGATTAAATGCCAGGCTACAACCTACCTCAGCACTTGGCTCTTGTTATTTTCTCTGCCTAGAATGCTCTCACTACAGATATATTCACTGCTCAAACAACACCTCTAAATGAGGTGTACTCTGAAGGTCCTGTTCAAACGGCAGCTCCTCCTTCTGCGGCACCCTGACCTGTTCTCTTCTGCATCATTCTAATATGCGGTTATCGTGCTTATTATTTGACTTTCTCTCTTTGTTGAAATCAGGCCACACAAGGGCAGGGACTCGTGTCAGTTTTGCGCATTGATAAGTCCCCAGAGGATGAAGCTTTGACATTGTTACTTCAGTGGAGATTGCCAAGTTTTCTATAGAAAGTCTCAGATTTGCTCTCATTTCAACAACACAGAATTGTGCCTCTCTCCAAGCCAGCGTGTTAGGAAACAGTATGTCAGTGTAGCTTTCATTTGTACTTTTCTTATAATGAATGGTTTTTAACATCTTTTAACCTGCTTGAGGTTCATTTATGTATCTTTTTTGTGACATGTGTGTCATGCTGTTGGACTTGTAGTTGTCTTATTATTGATTTCCAGGAGCTCTTTATCTATCTGAGGCTGGTCCTTTGTGATATGAGATAGATTGTGTGTTCGTTTATGGTTTCCAGTTTGTCATTTGTCTTTTCACTTTTAGTTTCAGTCTTACGTGTGATGGCTCAGCGGGGCAGCACCCTGTTTGAGGAGGGGTGTCTCAGAATTGCACTGGTTCCTAGTAACTGAGGCCAGTGCAGGTGCGGGCATCACAGCCCTCACAGCGGGCCGGTGGCCCCTTTGCAGAGGGGGCAGTTTGTTATTCCCCTTGGGCAGAAGTTGTAGAGGCTTAGTGAGATGACAACCATAACCTCATTCAAGTACACTCTCTACCCAAGGAATACTGTCAGAAGTTGCTTGTGCTTTATTTGAATTTGGAAGGGACAAATTGCTCTTTTACTTATTTGTTCAGGGACCATATATTAGAAAGGCAAACCAGCTAAATTACCACAAAAAAGGTACTACAGGGTTGGGAATCAGTATTTTGTGCCTGCCTCCGTGCAGACAGACAGCTCTTTTTTTTAATCCTCACCTGAGGACTTTTCTTGCATTTATCTTCAAATAAAGTGGGAGGGAGAGAGGAGGAAGAGAGAAAGAGAAACATCGACAAGAGAGAGACACGTCAACTGGTTGCCACCCACACGACCCCATCCAGGGCCGGGGACAAACCGCAACTGAGGTACATGCCCTTAGCAGGAACCGAACCCGGGTCTTTCTGCTCCGTAGGCCGACGCTCTAACCGCTGAGCCAAACCAGCCAGGGCCAGACATGCAGCTATTTCAGGGAGAGGACTGGCTTATCTTATTTTAGGTAATTGCACGAATAGTATCAGGGCATTTCAGGCTATTTGGGGGATTTCCCCTAGGATTCCCCGCAGGAAGTGAGAGTGTTGTCTGACTCTTCAGAGAGCAGCAGTATACATTTGTCAACAGCCCCGGAGCAGCGGGGAACCAGTGGTGTGGGCTACCCAGAGCTGGAGACGGGCAGACAGGACAGTGGAAAAACCCCGCGGTGCCCTGGGGAGCATCGCCGAGGGGCTGTCAGTGAGCAGGCGAGAGCAGGTGCGGCCAGGTGAGCACTGGTGACTGAGCTCAGAGTAAGGCTGGAATTTCCAGACGAGGGCAGACAGGACGGGAAGAGGGGGTGCGTGAACACGAGCCCTGCAAGGCCAGCCGCTGGAAGTACAGAACTGCAGAGTGGCTCTCAGAGATGGGGTCCAAGTGTGGGCTGCAGAACTGCCCTGGTGGACAGGCCCAGCTCTGCCTGAGATCTCAGGGCTGCCTTTGGCTCGGAAGGAAGGGCAGAGGGGAGCTTGTTCTCGAAATGTCGGAGGAAAGCGTCCTTCCTCTCTGCCTTTTAAGAGTATCCAGCAGCCTCGTTTTGATGTGCACGTCACCTGGAGAAGAGGAAGCACTTTAACCAGTACTTCTAATTGTGGCAAAGACGAGAACAGGCACACAGAGCACTTCGTCGCTGCGTCCTCACCCTCTCCAGTGTGCTAGCTCTTCGTCCTGCTTGGCGAGGGCTGCCAGGCCGTGGTGTTCCTGGGACTGCTGGGGACCCAGGACTGGTTCGTCGTCCCCTCGGCTGCTGTTCGGGTGTCTTTGGGGGGATCACTACCTTCCCCAGGTGGTTTGAGCTCACCCCTCTGCAGTTTCCAGTTTGGAACAGTCTCTGTAATCACGGTCGGCAGATCCAGTGCAGCGAGGACCAGTTCAGGCAGGAAGAAACACGAGACATGGATTTTAGCCCAGGCACATGCAGTAGGTGAACAGCACAACGCAGAGTAGCAGGATGTGTTCAGGGCGGAATAACAGAAGAAGAAGCGTTACTGTGCAGGTAGAGAGGCTGGTTCACGTTCTCTTCTTTCCACGCTGCTCGAGGTTGCTTCGCGCTGAGCTGAGGGGCAGCCAAGGAGCCAAGTTACAGCGCTCAGCGCCCCGCGACTGGCCCAGTTCCAGCTGACCGTGTGCATGGCAGACCCTCGTGTCCCCAACGATTAAACTTGGAAATGACGATAACAACTCTTTTTTCCTTGCAGGGGAATCGATCCCTATGACAAGCCAAACACCATCTACATTGAACGGCACGAACCCTCCGGTTACTCCACAGTTTTCCGAAGTACAGACTTCTTCCAGTCCCGAGAGAACCAGGAAGTGGTCCTCGAGGAAGTGAGGGACTTCCAGCTCCGGGACAAGTACATGTTTGCTACAAAGGTGGGGGTAAGTGGACGGTGCTCAGGAGTGAACTGCTCTGGCGTTTCCTTTCTGAGGTGTGGCGTTCTGTGGCCGTGCAGGTGACTGCACACAAGCCGGTCCAGGGTCGCGTGCCTGGGAGCTGGACTGAGGCGGGCTAGACATGGAGGACACTCCCAGGGGGCTGGGAGGTCCTGGGAGGTCGAGGCGTGGAGAAGCTGAGACACCCACTCTGTCTCGAGACTCTAAGGATTAGGTTGTTTTCTGTGCATCCTCACCAAATACTTAACTTTTTTGAAATCCCAATGCAAAGAACTCATAAAGGGGTGCGGTGGTGCTCAGTGGCATTTTTGTTTAATTTCACTGCCCGATTTACTTTCATTTTGGGCTGATTTCTGTGTGAATTTTGGACCCATGTTAATTTACATGGCTAATAGAATGTGCAGTCATTGGCTAGTGGGAGTTAACGCGCTAAGAAAAGCAGTAATTAAGCCTCCAGCTGTCAGTGAGTAGCTTAGCTCTCAGCCTTGGGGAAAATTTCCCTCTTCATTTGATGGGTTGGAGCCAGAGGCTGAGATGGAGAGCTTGCTCATTTAACAGAGCTTGATTATTTAATAGGACTTGCCTCACAACTGTATCAAGGCATAAGTTGCAACTAAATTGCCCCGTGTAAAGGAGAAAACCAGGCCCAGCCAAGAGCAGGCTGGGCTACCATCCCGGGGGCCCACTGACATCACGCTCTGTCGAAGGCCTCCGGTACCAGTGAGGTTGCTGTTTTCTGTCACTGTTGACCTTAGGGACAGAACGAGATGTCATGTTTTCCTCCAAGTTCTCATTTATATGATTGGCAGCTGGAGGCAGAAGGAGGTCCACTCGTTGAGACTCTAGGGTGTAGAGGAACCTCCCCAACAAGGAATCAGGGAGTAAGGTTGGAATGGGGAGAGAAGATGTGGGTGGCTAAAGGCAAGAGGGTTCCCCGCTACACACCTTGGGAAATGTTTTTGTTTTTTTTCTCTGTAACCCAGTTTTTCTCTAAACTGGGACAGTTTTTCTTCTGTCGGGCTGTTCCCCTGTGTCACTCCCTGGATCCTTCCCTTCCTGTCCTGCCTTTTGGTCTTTTACACACACACACACACACACACACACACACTCACTCACTCAGCAGCCTAAGAGCACAAGCTTCCTTGAATTTCCTTGGCAGGGATGTGGTGGTGGGAATTCAGAGGTGAGAAATCAGCCCTGAGGACTGGCACCTGATGACGTCCAGTAGGTACTTCTGCAGGGAACCCCACTCTCTGTGTGGTTTACGTCTCTCTGTGTATTGGTGGCAGAATTGCAGTGATGTGCTGGCCTCCTCCTCAGCACGCAGATGGGCCTCCAGGCCCAAGTGAGCTGGGCCAGCCCTGGACGGCCTCACACTGTGGCTCAGGAGCGTCCGCAGCAACACTGTGAAGGCACATTGTTGAAGAGGCAGATCACAGGCCCTGCTGCGTTTTCTCCCTGGGCATCCCCAGGGCACCTAAGAATCTTCAAGATTTGGGAAACTGTCCTCTGAGGTCTTTTATATGCACAAGCTTCTAATAATAGTCAATTATATTGTCAAAGGAGCATTTCTTGATGGGTAGGTGAGTAGGATGGGCGTTCCCTCCTGTCTGCTGCACTGGCCGGCCGGCGTCCGGGTGAGCAGCTCTGGCCCTGGCTGGCTGACCGGTCAGCAGGAGTGCCGAGGACGGAAAGTGTGAGTCCTTGTCTGGGGATGCCCAGCTCGCGGGCTGCCTGGGTCCAGGGAGATCCGAATGACGTTAGTGTTAAGTGGATGGAAGTCAAAATAGGAAAGTCAAGAACTAATTGCAAAACTACAGAAAATTGGTTAGGGGCCATTATCTCCTTTGCTTTCTTCCCTCTCCACAAATGGTTCTGATTCTTTGCAAGTTAGTGTTTCAGAACATGAGAGGACAGCCCTCTGGGCTCTGGGCGGGAGCACGTATACCCTTGTTCGGAACTCTGGTGCCGTCGGCCTGGCTCTTACGTCACATGTGCTTACTGTCTGATGCCCTGTGACTTTTTAAAAATACAAGTTTAATTTTTATTCCTAGGGTTTTTTTGTCATGAAGTTCACTTGTCTTAGTAGTCCACATCAAAGTGAGAGGGTTAAAGCAGCAGCGAGGCCCCTCTGCAAGCGGGCGTCAGCTTGTTAACGTGCTGATACATAGTTGCGAGGCCCCTCTGCAAGCCGGAGTCAGCTTGTTAACGTGCTGATACATAGTTGCGAGGTTCTTCCTGGTCGTAATAGTCGTGGAAGCCAGAGGTAGATGGTGAGCTGCGCCGCGGCTGCCTCACTGCAGCCTGTCTCGGAAGCCAGGCCTGGACATTTTCTTGCACAGAGGTCTAGCACTGAGCGTGGACCCAACGCGTGGCTTCTGGCTCCTCCCTGTTCTAACAGATGGTGCCGGCCACACCTTGCATGATGCAGACAGTGTCCTAGAGTGGGGGTCCCACCCTTGTCTTTGTCAGTGAAGGTTCATTGGAACAGCCATCACATTGCCTGTGTTATTGCTGCTCTCATGTCACAGTGGTAGGTGGCCCAGAGCGTCTAAAACACTTCTGTATGGACCTTTACAGAAAGATGTTTGCCAGCCCCGGCGGCTTCTGTTACCCTGTCAGTCACATCAGCCTGAATCCTCCAGTGCAAGAGCTTGGCAGGCCTTACGCTTTATCTTAAAAGTTGAGGTTATAGGCGTCCCTGAATGTTACACTCTGTGGATACCAGGGCACATCTTTAGGGTATTACGGCCAGTTCAGATACTTGCATGCTGCCGCTCTCTCTAGAGAGCTCATTTGTGCATCACTATTTTGACCAAGCAACCACTAATTTCTTTATTGAAAACCAATTTGTAACCTGAATTATGCTAATTTAAAGTTTATTGTTGATAGAGAGTAAAAAAGAAAAAAAAACAACAACTTAGTAATTGCCTCAGAATTGTGGGCTTCTACATGAGAAGTTAGCTAACCACAACTGAAGTATGAATTTTAGGATACCTAACCACAGCCAACCGTTGACAAATTCTTATTTATTTTCTTAAATCTTCATCTGAGGACATGCTTCCATTGATTTTGAGTTTAGAGAGAGAAAAGGAGGAAGAAGGGCGGGAGAGAGAGAGAAAGAAACATCTGTGTTTCAGAGAGAAACATTGACCAGTTGCCTCTCATGCACACCCTGACCGCGAAGCAAACCCACAACCTCGTGGTGTATGGGATGAAGTTGCAACCAACTAAGCCACCCAGGCAGGCTTGACAAATTATTATTTTTTTAAATTAATTAATTTATTTTTGTTACAGACATTTGTCCTTCTTCTCCCATTGACACCCTCCTCCCAGCCCCATCCTCCGCCTTCATGACACTGTTGTCTGTGTCCGTTGGTGGTGCACAGAAGCATGTGAGTTCTTCGGTTTATACCCCCCCGCCCCACTCCTCCCTTGAGGTTTGTCAGTCTGATCCCCACTTCCATGTCTCTGGGTCTGTTTTGTTCATCAGCTTGTTTTGTTCATTATATTCCACAAATAAGTGAGATCATCTGATATTGGTCTTTCTCTGATTGGCTTATACTCTCCATTATGTTTAGCATAATACTCTCCAGATTGTCTCAAAGGGTAAGAGATCTTTCTTCCTTACAAACTATTTTAACTTTGATCTTACCTAAATATATGCAAACATAAAGCTAGATACTGCTTATAACTCATACAATTATAAAACCCAAACCGATTTACAGATTAAAAATAAAACCATCAACCAATTAATTTAAAATTAATTTTTATAATACTTGTTTTACAATGTAATTCTTACACCATAAAATCCACCCTTTTAATATGTACAATTCAGTGGTTTTTAGTATATTCGCAAGGTTGTGTCACGCTCATAGCTACCCAGTTCTAGAACATGTTCCACAAACTCCGTGTCTATCAGCATTACTTCTAACCCCCAGCCCCCAGCAGCACGAGTCTCCTGTCTGCCTGTGGGTCTGCCTAGTCTAGACATTTTATGTCAAGAGAACCCTGTGATATGTGACCTGTTGTGACTGTTTTCTTTCAAAGTATAATGTTTCCAAGTTTCATCCATGTTGTAGCATGGACCATCAGAGTTCATGTGTTTTTAACACTACTTTATCCTTCTGCCCCTCTAGTGAATTTTGCTTCTGTTACTGTACTTTTCAACTCAAGAATTTCTAATTTGTTTTGTTTTTTTTTAACAATTTCTATTTCTTTATTGTTTTTCTCTGGTGACACTGTTCTTATGCTTCCCTTTCATTCCTGAGACCTGGTTTCCTTCAGTTCTTTGAGCACATTTGTCACAGGGCATGTTGTCCACGTGCAGTGTTCAGCCTTTCTTGTGCGCAGTTTCTGTCCACTGCCTGTGTGCACTTTGCTGTTTGCTTGTCTTGTCATTTTGTTGTCGAAAACCAGACAATTTAAATGATACAGTGTAGCAACTTCTCATATAAGAGTACCACCTTCCCAAGATTCTTTGTTGTTGCTTTTTGTTACCGTTGTTACCTTTTATGGTTTTGTTTTGTGAGTTTTCTGCATTAATTTTGTAAAGTTTGTATTTTTCATTGTGTAGGGCTACTGAAGTGTTTGCTAGTTTAGCTTAATGCCTGGGTAGTGATAGAACAGAGGTTTCCTCAAGTGCTTTGAGACGGTAAGTCTGACCGCCCGTGCTGGGGCCTGTGCGGGTGCCCTGAGAGCAGGCTCCGGCTCCGCCTCAGCCTTTGCTCGGCTGCTGCAGCGCCTCACCGCTATATCCGGACGAGAGGCCCTTTCTGGCGCTTCCCTGGTACGCTCACAGCTCGTGTGTCACGCAGAACCAAGGGCAGAGTTCCTGGAAGGTTTCAGAGCTTGTCAGAGCCTCTCACGGACCTCTTCTTCCTCAGTTTTCCTTTGTGCTTTTCGGTTAGCCTCTGGTTAGCTACAAAGTGGTTGTGCTCCTCCAGCGGCTGTGGTGTTAAACGTGTGCCCGTTGTCCCTGTTGTCCACAAATGCCCGGCTGTAGGTGTGTGAGGACAGTGAGCTAAATCAGGGTCCATCACTGAGAACACAGCCTTCAGGTACGCCACCAAGTCAGTGCTCGTGGGTTTTAGCCTTTATTTAATTTTAGAGAATTGTTGTCAGATGTTCTTGTTGCTGTTACAGATGAGTGACATTTTCAGAGTTCCTTGCTCTGCCCTCTGGAAGTGCTTCCAATGAATACTAACTTTGTAAACTTGTATCACGGGCATTTACAATCTACATAAGAGAGCGTCTCCACGGACAAGGCCTCCCTGCGCGCTGCGTGCCCTCTCAGCCTCCCTGCATCCATGTTTGCTCATTTTTTTTTAGCTGTCTACCTACTATTTTTTTTCCCTGAAATATTTTGAAGCAAATTCCAGATCCATTGTTTGATCTATTACTATTTCAGTACAAGCAACACTGATGTGAATGATGCTGTTCTGCTGAAACGTGGTCACTGCTCCCAGGGGGAGGTGGCGGTGAGCACCACGGTCCTGGTGGCCGGCACAGGTGCGCCTGGGTCCTCACTGCCCCGAGCTTCCCGAGGCCGTCGGTTCAGCAGCCCATGGTGGCATCCTGTGGTCTTTGCTTGGCAGTGCTTGTCACCTGTTTGGTTTCTTTCTGCTTTTTTCTCCTTGGTCTCTCTTTTCTTTTTGCTATTGACATAATGTCAAACATAAATGTAAATGCACTCTCTGAAATTCAGATTACTCAGGTACTTACATTAATTTATTTTTACTCATCAGAAATGAAGATACCAAATGGAATAAAAACCTTTATCATAAATTCTAGACCCTGTAATATTGGCACACAAATTAAAACATTTAAACAGTTCCTAGTTGTTGGTGAAGTTACGGTGAGTTCTGATCAACTTGTACAGCTTTTCAGGAAGGCCATTTGTACTATCTATTAAAAATGGTAATCTGGACCTAGGAATTCTGAGACTGCATTCTACAAATATTCTCATGTAGTTCTGAAAGAGGTAATATATGCAAGTGTGTTCATTGAAGAGTGCTTCCGAAAATATCCCAAATGCCCATCAGCAGATGTTAAATGAAAGATGCCTAAGACACCCTGTGATGAAAAAACTTAAGTTATAGAATAGTTAGAGTTTGTTGAGGTAAACAACAATATTTCTATCATGATTTCATTCACATGTGAAAGATAAAGTTGCGTGTATCGGTCTGGCATCGCGTTAGCCACAGGTAACAGACTCGACATAGTGCTGAACCAGTCAGAGCTGCCGGGGCTGGGCAGTCAGGGTCCTGCTGGTGTCTTGGTGTTGCTGGGGACCCATACCCACTTTCTGTGCACCATCCTGACTAATGATCTCCATTCTCAAGGTTCCCTCACGGTCCCAGGCATCTGTACTCACCTTCAGGTCCGGGTCACAGTTCGGGAGAAGTAAAGACAGGGAGGCGAAGTGGGACCCTGTCCATCTGCCTCAGGCCCTAAGTGACCTTCCAGGGACCCAGCCCACAGCTTCTGCTCACAGTGCTCAGCCACGTCACCACATCAAGCTGCACCAAAGGAAGAGAACCCTAGTCTTTAACATTAAAAAAAAAATTTCCATTACAGTTGACATTCAATATTATTTTACATGAGTTTCAGGTGCATAGCATCGTGGTTGGGTAATGATATAATTTACAGAGTGACCCCCTGACATTTCCAGTACCTGCCTGGCCCCATACGTAGTTATTCAGGATTGTTGACTGAATTCCTCTGCTGTACTTGACATTCCTGTGACTGTAACTACCAACCTGTACTTCTTAATTCTTCGCCCTTTTTACCGAGTCGTGTGACCCAGCTCCGCCCCGGCAGCCAGCAGTGGAGAACCCCCATCTTTCAGAGTAGAGAGTAGAGAGCAGAACTTCACCTTATACCTGCCATACTGTTGTGAGCATGTTTTGCTGTTAAAATAACTATAAAGAACAACTTAGCAAGCAACAACTTATTAAGAAGAAGTACGAGGGCCTTATAATACATCTTACAATCAATGGAGTGTCATAGTTGTTAATATTCTTCTTGATGGCAGTAAAATATACTAATGCTTTAAGAATACATTATGAGTGAACCTGAATTTTCCAGATTTAAGAATAATTCTTCCAGAAGGAAGTGGGATGGATTGGTTTTGAGGTCTTTTTTATGACCTTTGTATTCTGTGATTTTGCATTTATGGGGGCAGACTGGCCTTGGTATACCTTCTGTATTCTCAGGCCTCCCAACAGCATCATTACAAACATTTAACTAACGATGGGTCTGGGGGTCACTGAGAGAAACAGCTCCTTTCTAAGACTGTGACCATAGTAGGAAGTACCATAAAAATATGTGTTTCATTGATATCTGTATATTCATATATATTCATTCTTAAGGATGTATATAGGATGACTCAAACTCTATCTTTTATACACATCTGTACAATTTTATTGGC
Organism: Molossus molossus; assembly: GCF_014108415.1. Lineage (NCBI taxonomy): Eukaryota > Metazoa > Chordata > Mammalia > Chiroptera > Molossidae > Molossus > Molossus molossus. The sequence goes on from NW_023425358.1 coordinate 1,101,942, forward strand.
TCAAGAAGGGGTTTTGGAATTCATACCTATTTTTCAGGGAACTTTCTCTTACTCAGGTAATGCATTTTACAGCTCTAATAGGTCCATCATTGCCTGTGACCCCGTGCTGGGCACAGACCGTTAACATGGCTCCCGGTGCCGTTGGGAGAAAGCTCTCTCTCACACTTCTCACCTGGCTGCTGCTTTTTTTATCCCCACCGAGGACATTTTTTGCAATTATCTTCAGATAGAGTAGGAGGGAGAGAGAGGGAAGAGAGAGAGAGAGAGAGAGAGAAAAACATCGATGTGAGGGAGACACATCAAGAGGTTGCCACCCACCCGACCCCAACTGCGGCCGGGGACAAACTGCAACCGAGGTGCGTGCCCTTAGCAGGAACTGAACCTGGGTCTCTCCGGTCCGCAGGCCAACGCTGTAACTGCTGAGCCAAACTGGCCATTACCTGGCTTCTTTAAAACAAACTACTTTTAACCCTTTGTTCCGTGGTGGTTTGAATATTGCTCAAAAGAATAAAAAATGACTTTGTGGTCGTGAGCTTGCTCTTCACGCAGTGCTTGTTGGTGCACGTGACCACGGCATGCTGTTGTTAGACTGCGGCTGGAGAAATCGGTGTGTTCCTTACTCGTAGGAATTTAAAACCTGTAATAAACGGTGGCCAATAGTCGAGGATAATGAAACCAAACGAACACTTCTGGCGAGGGATCCCAGCATCCCAGCGGGTGTACCAGTCCTGGGTGTGACTGTCTGCGTGAGGGTTGTCTCCATCTCAGAACTGCAAAACCACACAGAGCTTTCATGTGCTTCTTGTCCGCTTTTGAATCATCGACCCTTTGGAGAATCTGGTAAAAGGTGTAGACCCTCTAGCTAAATGAATGAGTGCATCTGTATATGTTTACAGGGTTCCTGGACCGTTTAACCATCTGGAGAGAAGCCCTGATCCAAATCAGCTTCCCAATCTGTAGATAAATAAGATGAGACTTAGAGGCATGTAGTGATCTCCTCTTAATCTAGTACTTTTCTACATATTTTTAAGATTCCAGTTATGGTTTAATGCCTGCAAAATGCAGTGTGATGTGGTCAACATCATGTGGAACCCTCTATGCTCTGCTAAGGAAAACATTCTAGCAAAATACCTTAATTCATGAGAAGTATTAAAAGATGGAAAACTTGGATTAATGACAGTTTCCTCCATTCTTGGTACAAATTAAAGCCCTGTGACTCAGATGTTCTTATAATCTGGAAATAGGAATATAATGGAGAAGGGAATAGGTTTCGGATGCATGGGGTGTGGCTGATCTCACCCTGTGATGGTTTGGGAGCTCTCGGCTCTGCCGCACCTGTCAGCCTCCATCCCTTCCCCAAGCCCGAGGTCTCGTGTCATGCCATTGTCCTTCCTCCTTGCCTAGTATCCAGGGAGGACCTAGACGCTATTGCAGATCCGGTCCAGATAAAGCAGCAGAGCCCAAGTTGTCCAGAGACAGCAGACGTCGTAAACGTGTATTTGCAGGGCACTCCCTGTTGTGTGATGAGTGGTTACATACAATGTAGCACAGCTGACTGTCTCCTCCTCTTTCTGGCAGCATCTCCTGGGCAGTCCGCAGCCACCCTCTCTGCAGCTCTGGGTGTCCTTCGACCGGAAGCCCATGCGAGCCGCCCAGTTTGTCACCAGACATCCTATCAATGTGAGTGGGGCTCTTTGGGGGTGGGAAGAAGTGTCACTGTCCTCATGCCGTGGTCAGAGAAGGGGTGCGGTGGGGATGTCATGCCGGTGGGTGTTGGACCAGGTTCTCTGAAGTCACTTCAGAAGGGTCTCTAGAGAGAGCCATGATGCTTCGGACGTCGTGGTCTGACTCTCCTGTCCTCAGTGTGTGCCGTGAGCCGAGCAGGAGCCTCAGGTTGCTGCAGTGGGAAAGGGTGGCAGAGGGTTTGAGCGGCGAAGTCAGTGGGCTCGGGGGCCAGCGCGGAAGGACAGCAGCGCTGTGTTACGCAGGCGTCCGGGTTCAGAAAAGGCACACGGTTTGGTCCCGCCTTTCAGACACAGACCATTTACGAGACAGAACTGCGCAGAGGAGGCAGCCGTATGTTAAAGGCAGCCTGTGTGACACCTGGTGACGGATAGGCAAGATCAGCGTGGGCTGGGTGCATCCGAGGAGATGCCAGAGGGAGCGGGGGGCCCCCGAGGCCTTGCCACCAGAGCTGCGTGGAGGGAGGCCAGGAGCTCAGAGGGGTGTGCGACAGGAAACACTCCGTCAGTTCTCGGCGCTCTGCGTGCTCACCTTCCTGTCGTCACCTTGGAGAGAAAAGGAGAGGACAGTCATGTTGATCCGGATTGTACTTTGTACCAATGATAGGTCTCATGGGAAAAAGGGGGACATTGTTGAGGAAAAGGAGGTTTTTAGGTCACGTGTGGAGTTCAGTGGCCCATTTTTACTTTGTGCCCCATTTTCCAGGGAGAGAGTTCCCGCTGCAGAGCAGCCTCTGTTCCCCAAAAGGAGAGCAGCAGCTTCTTGGCCCAGGTTGGGGAGCTTCCGCTGTCTGGGGCTGTGGGCCCACATTCGTCACGGGTGTTGGAGGCCTCGCTCAGTGTGGAGAGGGAGAGCCCACAGGACGTACACATTGCTTGGCTTATGTATTTTTATTGTTTATTAGGAATATTACATCGCGGATGCCTCGGAGGACCAGGTGTTTGTGTGTGTCAGTCACAGTAACAACCGCACCAACTTATACATCTCGGAGGTGGAGGGGTTGAAGTTCTCCCTGTCCTTGGAGAGCGTGCTCTATTACAGCCCAGCAGGGGCTGGCAGTGACACCCTGGTCAGGTAAGGAGCTCAGGGGTGCCCCTCCCCTGCTTTCTTAGGTCAGCATCCCTGGCCCTCTCGGTGTTGGTTTTCAGTAACAGCTGCACATATGCGCACATTTGGAGGCGTGTTTGAAAACCCCATTCCTGGCTCCCGCTCCCAGAAATGACAGTCTAACTAGTTTGGGGTGTGTCTGGAGGAGAAGGCTTTTAAAAAGCTTCCTAGGTACCCTGGCCAGTTTGGCTCAGTGGTTAGAGCATCGGCCCACGGACCAGAGAGTCCCAGGTTCAGTTCCCGCTAAGGGCACGTATGTTGGTTGTGGTTTGTCCCCGGCTCCAGCTGGGGTTGTGAGGGTGGCAACCAGTCGATGTGTCTCTCTCAGGTCAATGTTTCTCTCTCTTTCTCCTTTCTTTCTCCCTCCAGCTGTATCTGAAGACAAAATATAAAAGTATCCTCAGGTGAGGATTAAAAAACAAAACAAAAAACTTCCTAGGTGATTTTTTGTTGTTGTTAATCCTCACCTGAGGCTATTTCCCCATTATTCATTAGATAGAGTGGAAGGGAGGGAGGGAGGGAGAGAGAAACATTGATGTGAGAGACACATCTGTTGGTGGCTTCCTGCAGGGCCTCACCAGGCCAGGGATGGAACCTACAACCCAGACATGTGCTCTTGACCGGAATCAAACCCATGACCCTTGGGTCTACAGGCGACACTCTAACCACTGAGCTACACGGGCCAGGGCCGCGGGTGACTTTTGTTTGACGCCAAGGCTCGGCACCGCTGCTGTAGGTGACGTTCTGCACCTGAGACTGTCGAACTCTCACCTGAGTTCCTCTTCTCCAGTTACCTTGCTTTGTGTCAGGCATTGTTCTGTGTCTGTGGAAGGACACCAGTGTCCTTGATCCTGTATCAGTGAATCACATGGTTAGTTGATTATTCTGCAATAATGGGCGTAGTCTGGGCTTCAGAAGGTTCTGGGGTTTTGGGGATCAGTGCCGTGAATTTGTGGACGGCGCTAGTTCCTGAGGCCACTCGTTCACTGGTTCTCATTTGTTCTGTGACAAAGCAGACCTCGGGGGCTGTCGGATGGTGGTCGGATCTTCTTTGCTCTGGAAAGAGTCATGCGGTGAAGCTGACTGGTCTGCGGGGAGGTCTGGCTAAAGCCGTGGCCGCAGGTCCGAGGGCAGGTCACTGCTGTCTGCCCGCCGTCTCTCCTCGGGCCAGCAGCTCCCTGTGTCACAGCCTGTTTGGCACCCACGCAGCTGCTCTGGACCGGGCCTTGCTTTAAGTGCAGCAGTGTAAGGTCCTGTTCCATGGGCTCCTGCTTAGGGGAAGACAGGACAGACACATACTGTAACTGCCTGGCGACGTGAGTGGTGACGGACTGAGGACGGGTTTACGTGGGCCTTGCTTTCCAGCGGCGGGTCATGGGAGACTGCTCCAGGAGGGTTACCTTTGAGCAGGTGCCTGATTCACAGCAGCGAGGGGGCAGCAGACGCCCGGGGAAGAGAGCGGCAGGCACAGGGAACCACGGGCTCGGTGCCTCTGCTGTGGGTCATTGTCAGCTCGTTTAGGAGCAGTGAGGAGCCCAAGCAGCTCAAGCAGCCGCAGGGGAGACCACGCGAGCGAGGCTCGGAGACAGCAGGGGTCAATTGTGCAGGGGTTCCAAGGGCAGGAAGAGCTTACGTTCTTCTTCTTTGCGGAGTGGAGGGTTTTGACCAGAAGATGGACACTATTTGATTTAACCTATTGCATTTTTTCACCATTTAAAACACTGTGAATCACGTTATATAAAGAAAGGTGCATTTAATGTAAATAATTCTAAGTGACCCCCATGAGACATATTTTATTTTTAATTAAAATTTATTTAAAAAATGTTAAATTACAGAAAAACATGAAATGCTTCATGAATGTGCATGCCATCCTTGCACAGAGGCCGTGCTAATACCCGCATCATTCCAGAAAGTACATGTGGTGGCAAAGCGAACATGTGACTTAAATCTTTTAAAAAAGCCATCCTCGCCCTGGCCGGTTTGGCTCAGCGGTTGGAGCGTCGGCCTGTGGTCCAGAGAGATCTGGGTTCGGTTCCCGCTAAGGGCATGTACCTCGGTTGCAGTTTGTCCCCGTCCCTGGTTGGTCGTGTGGGTGGCAGCAACTCAATGTGTCCCTTTCATGTTGATGTTTCTCTCTCTCTCTCTCCCTCCCATTCTATCTGAACAAAATATCGGAAAAAAAAAAGTGTCCCTGGGTGAGGATAAAAATGCTATCCTCGTTGCTGTCTGGAGGGGAGAAGACTGCAAGCCAGAAGAATAATTGCAAAGGTTGTGGCAGAAATCCAGGCCAGTGGGGATGGGTATTGGCTGGACCCAGGCCAGAGGCAGTGGGGTGATAGGACTAGTCAGATCTGACCATTTGCTAATAGATTTGCTGACAGATTGGATGCAAAGAGGAGGAATCCAGAGACCATCACTGCTTGGTTTGAGCAGCTAGTAGAATAAAAGCTAAGCACTGAGTCAGGGGGCTGCATATATACATGATAAGATAAAGAAGAAGTGGTATGTATATACAATGGAATATTACTCTGCCATAAAAAAGAATGAAATCTTACCATTTGTGACAACATGGATGGACCTAGAGGGTATTATACTAAGTGAAATAAATAATACAGAGAAAGACTTTATTTTGTGTGTGTGTGTGTGTGTGTGTGTGTGTGCGCGCGCGTGTGCGCGCACATATACTCCTGCAGTTGGAGGGAAGATCAAGAAATTGGGCTTGGACTTTAGGGTGGAGATCCTGTTAGATGTCCTCATGGAGCCTTTCCCCACGGTCTCTGCCAGTGCTTTTCCACTTCTGTTTCTTCTCCTTCACGTGTTATCTTTTCAAAAACATTAAACCAGTCTTTTTAAAATCACAGTTGAAATTCAATATTATATTAGTTTCAGGTGTACAGCATAGTGGTTAGACATTTACATAACCCTCCTGATAACTCTAGAGCCCATCTTGCAACATACATAGTTGTTACAATATTACTGACTGTATTTCCTGTGTTGTACTTGACATCTCTGTGACTATTTGGCAATTGTCCATTTGAATTTCCTAATCCCTATTTGTTTATTTATTCAAAAATATATAACCAAGAGTAATATCAAAGACTTACCTGCGTGTGTTTTCTTCTAGGAGTTTTATGATTTTAGGTCTTACATTTAAGTCATTAATCCATTTTGATTTTATTTGTGAATATGATGATGATAGAAAAAAGTGATCTAGTTTCATTTTTTTGCATGTGTCTGTCTAGTTTTTCCAACACCATTTATTGAAGAGACTGTCTTTACCCCTTTGTATATATATTCTTGTCTTCTTTGTCATAGATTAATTGACCATATAGGCATGGGTTTATTTCCCGTTATATTTATTATTTTTCTTATTCTACTGTCTTTGGGCTTTGTTTCTTGTTATTTTCTAGTTCCTATAGATTTAAGTTTAAAATTATTTATTTTAGATTTTTCTTGTTTCTTAAGGTAGGCCTGTATTTTTTTCTTTTTTGGTACGTGCCCTTAGCGGGAACCAAACCTGGGACTCCCTGGTTTGCAGGCTGACGTTCCAACCACTGAGCCAAACTGGCCAAGGCAAAGTAGGCCTGTATTTATATGACTTTTCCTCTTACAACTACTTGTGCACCACAGATTTCGGTTGTTGTTTTTAAATTTTAATTTTCTTTAGTTTATATTTTGAGTTTTTTCTTGATCTCATTGTTAACTCATTTACTGTTTAGCAACATGATATTTAGCCTTCATGTGTCTGTGTGTTTTTCAGTTTTCTTCCTGTAATTAATTTCCAGTTTTATGCTGTCGTTGTCTTATGTTGTCTTACGCTTGCTATGATTTCAGTTCTTTTAAGTTTTCTGAGACTTGTCTTGTTTCCTCACACGTGGTCTGTTCTTCAAAATGTTCTGTGTGCACCTGAAAAGAATGTATATTCTGCTGCTTTGGGGTGGAATGTTCTAAAAGTATCAGTTAAATCCATATGGTTGAATGTGTCACTAAGGCCACTGTTTCCCAGTTGTTTTCTGTCTGGCTGATCTACCCAGTGATGTCCGTGAGATTTTAAAGTTCTCTGCTATGCTGTGTTACTGTCAGCCTCTGACTTTGTGTCAGTCTGTGTTTGCTCTGTGTATTTAGGCACTCCTGTGTTGGTGCGTAAATGTCAACAAGAGTTATATCTTTTTGTTTGATTGATTGATTTATCATTTAGAAATGTCCGGCTTTGTCTCTTATTATAGTTTTTGTTTTAAAGTCCATTTTGCTGATATTAGTATTGTTTCCATTTGTATGAAGTATGTTTTTCTTTAAAAAATTTTTTTTTTCTTCATTGATTTTTAGAGAGAGAGGAAAGGCGAGGGAGAGAGAGCTAGTAACATTGATGAGAGAACATCAATTGGCCGCCTCCTGCATGCCCCCCACTGAGAATCTGGCCCACAACCTGGGCAGGTGCCCCGACGGGGAATCGAACCGGCAACCTCTTGGTGCCTGGGTCGATGCTCAACCACTGAGCCGTACCGGCCAGGCTGAAGTATGTTTTTCCATCTGCTGACTTTCAGTTTGTGTCTTTGCCTCTGAAGTGGGTCTTTTCTAGTCAGCATGTGTGGGTCTTTTTTTCTTATTTATCCAGCCACCCTATGTCTTTTGATTGGAACATTTAATCCATTTATATTTAAAGTAAGTATTGATCAGTATATTGTTATTGCCATTTTCATTTTTTTGCATTTATCTTCAGAGAGAGCGGAAAGGAGAGAGGGAGGAAGAGAGAGAGAGAAACATCGATGTGAGAGAAACACATCGAGTGGTTGCCAGGGACATACTGCAACCGAGGTATGTGCCCTCCGTGGGAACCAACCCGGGACTCCCTGGTCCGTGGGCTGTTGCTCTAACTGCTGAGTCAAACCAGCCAGGGCCATTTTCATATTTTTTACTTCATTTTATCCTCTCTGTCCTCCCTCTTCTCCTCCTCCTCCTCCTCGTCCTCCTGCTTCTTCTCCTCCTGATGGGTTGGTGATGAACTTCTTTACCTTTTTCTTATCTGGATGCTCTTTACCTGGCCTTTGGTTCTAAATGACAGCTTTGTTGGGTAGAGTAATCTTGGTTGTAGGTCCTTACTTTCCTCCACTTTGAATATTCTTACCACTCCCTTCTGGCCTGCAAAATTTCTGTTGAGAAATCAGCTGACAGGTTTATGGGAGCTCCCTTGTAGGTAACTAACTGCTTTTCTCTTGCTGCTTTTAAGATTCTCCTTGTCTTTAACTTATGGCATTTTAATTATGATGTGTTTTGGTGTGGGCCTCATGTGCTTCCTAGATTTGTATGTTTATTTTCTTCACCAGGGAAGTTTTCTTTTATTATGTCTTCAAATAGACTTTAATCTCCTGCACTTTTTCTTCTCCTTGCTACCCCCGTGATGTTGATGTTGTCCCACAGTTTCCTTAAACTGTTTTCATTTTTAAAAATTGTTTTTTCTTTCTGAAGCTCTGATTGGGATGTTTTCTGCTGCATTGTCTTCCAAATCACTGATTTGATTTGCTTAATCTAATCTGCTGTTGGTGCTATGTAATGTGTTTTCATTTCAGTTATTGTATTCTTTGTTTTTGACTGATTTTTTTATGGTTTGTATCTCTTGTATAATTTCTCACTGAATTCATCCATTCTTCTCCTAAATGAACTGAGTATCCTTATATACAGTGTTTTGAACTCTGTGTCTGGTATTGCTTGCCTCCATTTAGTTAAATTTAATTTTTTAAATTATTTAATTATCTTTTTTATTTTGTTCTATTTTTTTTCACTTTGGCTTGATTCTGTGTCTCCTCATAACGGCTGCCTCACTGCTTGTTTGTGTGTATGAGGTGGAGCTGCTCTGTCTGTGTTAGCAGGGTTACCTTGTGTAGCAGGTGTCCTGTGGGGCTCGGTGATGCAGTCTCCCGGTTACCTGAGCCAGGTGCTCCAGGGGTGGCAGTTGTGTGGGTTGTGTGTGCCCTCCTGCCATAGTTGAGCCTTTTAAAAATTAACCATTTAAACATTTTTTTCAGTTATAATTGTCATATAATATTACGTTAGTTTCAGGTGTACTCATGCTTAGACATTATAAAACTTACCAAGTGATCACCCCAAAAAATCTCACACCCATCTGACACCACACAGAGTTATCAGAATATTGACCATATTCCCTGTGCTGCACTGTGTACCCCATGACTACACCATAACAACTGATTTGTACCTCTAAATCCCTTCACCTTTTTACCTGTCCCCCAACGCCCTCCCATCTGGCTGCTGTCAAACTGTTCTCTGTATCTGAGTCTGTGTCTGGTCTTGTTTTTTTTTATTTTTAGATTCAATTATTGATAGACATGTATTTATTGCCATTTTATGTTTCATATTTTTAATCTCTTTTTCTTCTTCTTCTTAAAGAAGACCCTTTAACATTTCTTGTAATACTGGTTTGGTGGTGACGAACTCCTTTAGCTTTTTCTTGTCTGGGAAACTCTTTATGTGTCCATCCCAGAGTCTCCTTACACTATCTTCATATTTTTGGATTCTTTTGTTGTTGTTGTTGTTCTGATTGGATGTGTTTTGCTTTCTCATATTCCATATCATTGATTTGGTTCTTGGTGTCCTCTACTCTACTGTTGATTCCCTGTGAATTATTCTTCATTTCAGTTCGTGTGTCCTTTGTTTCTGACTGGTCCTTCTTTATGTTGCTGACATTCTCACTAAGTTCCTTGAGCATCCTTATTACCATGGTTTGGAATTCTGTATCTGATTGTTTGCTTGCTTGCATTTTATTTAGTTCTTTTTCTGGAGATTTCTCCTGTTCTTTCATTTGCGACATGTTTCTTTGTCTCCACATTTTGTCTGCTTCCCTGTGTTTGCTTCTGTGTATTAGAGCTGCTGTGTCTCCCCGACTTGGTAGAGGGGCCTTGTGCAGTAGGTGTCCTGGAGGGCCTGGTGGCTCCGCCTCCCCAGTCTCCCGAGCTGGGTGCTCCAGGTGCCCCTGTGTGGACTGTGTGCACTGTCCTGTCGTTGAGCCTTGATTGCTGTTAGCATCACTGGGAGGGACTGGCCTCCAGGCCACTAGGCTGTGAGGACCAGCTGTGACTGCAGTGGAGCAGCTGCTGTGCAGGAGCCGACCCTGGGGAGCAGACTTGCTTCAGGGGGGCTTTGGTGCTCACTGAGTCTGCCCCTGGAGTGTGTTGCTCGGGGAGGAGGTAGGCCTGTAATCCGGTGTGGTCTGAAGCTGACTACCGGGTGCTCTGGCTCTGGGGCCTCCTGGGAGGTGCAAGGCCAGCCCCTGCCTGTGCCCGGCCTGGGGCTACTTGGCACAAGCTACTGAGTGATCTGCAGACGGCTGTTTCTTGTGCTGCACTTGGAGGTGCCCAGGAGATGCCAAGCTACGAACCAAGGCGGGCAGCTGCTAGTGCCAGGCCTGGGGCCGCTTAGTGAGAGGTGTGGGGTATGCAGAGGCCAGATGCTGCTTGTCTGAGAGACTTTAGGAGAGCCTGAAGCAGGAGCCCAGACAGGCTGTTTATAGGGAAAAGCCACTGGAAACAGCTTGAGTGGGCCTGAAATTTGGGTGGGGCGGGGCCTCAGGGAATCACCAGGCGGGGGAACAGTGTGAGCCAGGTGGTGGAGACCCAGTCATGGTTCCCACCTGCCAGCTGTGTGTGGGTGGGCTCACCAAGCAACAGTGGCCTCTGCCGGCACGTCTGTCTGGGAGAAAGCTGTCCCCAGCTCTTGTCCTGATGCCAGACAAGTTAGTTCCTGCCTGTATGACCTGCTCCCTTTCAAGCTCTCCCCAGTGCTGGAGCCCAGGAGCGAATCCGAGGAAGTCCCTGCGCGGGCCCTTTAAGAGGAGCTGCCTGGGGCTCCCGCAGCCTCAGCCTCCCTCAGCCTCAGCTCCCGCTGGTTTTACAGCCAGAAGTGATGGGGATTCTCTTCCTGCCCTGGAACCCTGAGCTGGGGCCTGGTGTGGGACGGGGACCCCTCCCTCCTCAGAGGGGACCACCACAGACGAGGTGTGTGTGTGGGACCAGCTTTTTCATGCTGCATCCCCGCCTCCTGCCAGGCTCCGTGTGGCTGCTGCTCCAGTCCCTAGTTGTAGGACTTCTGTTCAGCCAGATGGCAGGTGGTTCTGAAGGATGGTTGTTCTGTAGTTTAGTTGTAATTTTTTTTTCTCTGTTGATTTTTAGAGAGAGAGGAAGGGAGAGGGAGAGAGAGATAGAAACATTGATGAGAGAGAACATTGATTGGCCGCCTCCTGCATTCCCCCCACTGGGGATTTGGCCCACATCCTGGGCGTGTGCCCTGACTGGGAATCAAACCGGCAACCTCTTAGTGCTCAACCACGGAGCCACTCTGACCGGGCATTTAGTTGTAATTTCGATGTGGTCTTGGGAGGAGGGGAGGGCCACGTTTACCTCCGCTGCCGTCCTGAGCCCGCCTGTAGTTGAGCTTGGGTTGCTGTCGGCAGGTCAGTGATTTGCATGGACCTCAGGCTGACTGGCTGAGTCTACAGCAGAGGAGCTGCTGTTGGGGCCTGACCCCTTGGGGTGGACTTTGAGAGAGCTGTGCTCTGTGCCTGTCAGTCCACTCTTTGGGTGTTGTGTGTGGTGCTGTGGTGTGGTCTCAGGCGGCAACCAGGGGTGTTGTTTCCGAGGCCTCTTGTGAGGTCTCTGTGGCCTCTGAGGCCTCGTGCGCGGTCAGCCTGCCTGTGCTCAGCTGGACCCCTGACAGCAGCTGCCGTGCTGGCCTCGGAGGTGCCCTCGAGCCAGCTGCAGGCCACTGCTTGTTTGGTTGGGGCCTGTGTGTATTTGAGAGACGTTAGGACAGGCTGGCTGCTCATGAGGTACAGCTACTTAGAGAACACCTTTCAAGGGGCCTGGGCAGGTGTGTGAGTTGGGTAGGAGGGGCCTCTGGGAGTTCCCAGGTGGGGCTGCACGAGCTGGGGTAGCTGGTCGATGGAGAGTCAGATGTGCCCCACGTGCTGCTGCAGGCTGTGGTGGGGAGGGCTCAGCAGGACAGAGTGGCACTGCCTGCTCTCCTGTGCCGGGGAGCTGGCCGGTGGCCTTCCCCTGGGGCCAGGTAGCTCAGCCGCCCTGCTCCTGGTGCTCCGAGAGCACTGCCCCTCCCTGGGGTGTGCGGAGAGTGTTCCGAGCAGGGAGGCTGCTCAGGCCCTTCCGGAGGGCGCCCGGTCTCCGCGCGCCCTGCATCTTGCCTGGACCGACTCCCACTCATTTTCACGGACAGGTGTCGGGGCCCCTCCGCTTCCTGGCCCTGGTGCAGTCAGTGGGGCCTGGGCCTGTTCCTCAGTGGAAACCACTGCCACCAAGATGCCCCCAGGCCCTAGCCGCCACCCTGGGTGTGGCACAGTCTTTTTTGAGTCTCTGCCCCTCCTGCCAGTGTTGACGTGGCTTCTCCTTTATGTCCTGTTAAGGCTCCATCCCGCTGGTCTCCAGGGGGTCCTCAGGGGTGCTGGTTCTGTCACTTGTGGTTTGGATGTGGTCGTGGGAGGAGGTGAGCACGGGTATCCTCAGCCGTCTTGGTGAAGCCCATGCTCATTCCCAGCAAGGACGGCTGGTCGTTGGTCACCCGTGTGCTGCGATGCGGTGTAGACCACTCCTGCGTGACAGGCTCGGCCGGTCCACGTGGTCGGTGCAGCCCCTGCGGCCGGTTCCTGTGACTCCACAGAAAACGACTGGTGGAGGAGAAGTTTGCATAACTTCGATGGAACTGTTTTAAACGGAACAACTACATCGAGTCCAGTCACAGGGTTGTGTTTCCTCAAAGGGAAACCTCGTCTCCGTCGGGCAGGTTCTCCCGTGGCCTCCTCCCCGCGGCCCTGCCGCCTGGTGTGCCTGCTGCCTGGATGCCTTCTCTGAGTTCACAGGAGGGGGTCACGGTCTGCGGGCTCTGTGTCCGGCTCGGTCCCCCGGCGCAGTGTTTCAGAGCCTGTGGGCCGTGGCCGCGCTCCATTTCTCCTCATGGATGAGCGGTGTTCTCCATTTTCTGTAATTAATGTCGGGAACATCCGTTGTCCTCGGGCCTCTCATGACTGAGAGCGTCTGGCTGTGGGGCCACGTCATAGCCTGCAAAGGTCCCCACCCTCCACCTTTGCAGGCAGCTAGACTGGATCTTTGAGGACGGGGCAGAGCAGGTGCATGATCCGGTCCGTCGGCCGTTCCCAGCCCTTCGTGCCCCGACGCAGGTCCCTCCTCCGCCCAAGCATGCAGCCCCGTCAGTCGGATGCAAACAGATTCTCATCAGGATTCAGACACCAGCGTCCTGCTCGGCCTTCTTGTTGTCTTAGGTTTTGTCTCGGGAGGGGGGTCCCCCTGCACCCAGCGTGGACGACGAGGTGGCTGTGGTTTCTGAAATGAGCGGTTCCCTGAGCTCAGGAAGAAGTGTGGTAGCTAGAAACTGGCTCTAGTTTGCTTAGAGAACTGGAGAAAGAGCCCTAGTGGGGGGACGCTGGGGGGCCGTGCCGCGTGGAGACCGCGGGAAGCATCGTGGGAGTAGATGGAGGCGCCGGGGGGCGATGAGCTGTCGGGCCTGGGGCCCGGAGCACCGGCCAGGAGTGCTAGGAGGCGCCATCTGCACACAGGGTGGCCGGGCCGGGCAGCGCGGGGTGGGCTGCACTGAGGTCGGTGAGGGAAGCAGAGGACGGGCTCTCGGGAGGAGAGCGTAGGGCCGGGTGCCCTGGTGTGGGGCCAGTCCAGGGGGAGGTGACAGGGGCTGGGCACTGAGGCGGGGCGGGTGGCAGACAGAGGTCAGGCTTCTGCCTGGAACTAAAAGCTAAAACTTGAGGAGAATGACCGGGGGACAGACACAGTGCTCCCCTAAATGAGAGAAACGCCGACCTGCCGGATGAAAGAGGCGAGTAAGCCCGAGGATGACAGAGGGCAGGACGATAGAATGAGAAGCAGCAGAGCTGAGCTCAGCAGATCGGGAGGACGGGCCTCGGGCTGAGCGCTGAGGAAGTGGCTGAAGAACAACTGAAATAGGCCAAAGGCACCTGCACGTCAGCGCTTTGACTCCCCTCCAGGGCTTTGCTCAGGGCCCGCTGGGCTCAGGCTGAACCAGCTGTGTCTGCCCCTCCTCACCCCCCCCCCCGCCCCCGGCACCGGCGCTGCAGCATCCTCTGTCTGTCTGTCTGTCTGTCTGCGGTGACAGCAGCCATCCAGCGCAATGTTTGAGTTGCAGATCACGGACAACAGCAGGTCTGGGCTCACGTTTCTGCAAAGCCCGGTGACTCAGACCCTCTACATCAGTGGTCCTCAACCCTCCTAATGCCACGACGTTCAATACAGTTTCTCATGTTGTGGTGACCCCCCCACCATAAAATTATTTTTGTTGTTACTTCATAACCAATTTGTTTTCCGATGGTCTTAGGCCACCCCTGTGAAAGGGTTGTCCGAGCCCCAGGGTGAGAACTGCTGCTCTCCACGAAGGGCACCTCGCAGTCTTTGAAAGCCATGTGTCCCCGAGCTTCCTGCCCTCAGAGGTCTGGGTGTTTGTGAGGGTGCTGTCCGGCAGCCGCGGGTCCTGGCACAGCAGGTGCATTGCCGCTCCAGCTCCGCGAAGGGGCCTGTGGTCGGGTGTCAGGCACTCAGCGGTGGCGCCCGGACAGTGCCCGCCTTACCCTGGGCTGTGTCCTCTGGAGTGGGTAACCTGAGCTGGGCACTGTTGTCAGCGTCTGGCAAGTCTGGCTGGTGGTTTGCTGTTTGTCAAGACTCTGGAAGACTTGGGGTCAGTTTTGGTACTGGACAGGTAGAGGGGACTCTCACTCCGCTTTTGTGTGTTATGGTCATCCTTGAACCCTGTGAGGAATTACTCATCAGAGAAGCATCTTGACCTTCAACGTTAAAAAAACTTTTTTTTTTTTTTTAAAAAGAGCAGTTATTCAACCACCAAAAGGAATGAGGTGCTGATATACTGCAGCATGGATGAGCTTGGAGAACATTATGCTGAGTGAAGAGTAACCGTGTCAGTGGCCCCATAGTGTATGGCCCATGTATGTGCAGTATCCAGAGCAGACAGATGTATCGAGACAGACAGCGATCCGCGGTTCCAGGGCCTTGGGTGGGGAGGGGGGCGGGGTGACGGCCTGGGGTGCAGGGTTTCCTTTTGGCCGATGAGACTGTCCCAGCCTGTGGCCATGGCTGCATGGGGAAGTGCCGTGCTGCTGAGCGGTGTCCTTGGACATGGCTGCATTTTGTGTTGTTTACAGGGAAAACATACCGGAAAATGCCAGTGCCGTTTCACAGCTATTTATTTTCTGTTATTGTAGGTACTTTGCAAATGAGCCGTTTGCTGACTTCCACCGTGTGGAAGGGTTACAAGGCGTCTACATTGCGACTCTGATCAATGGGTCCATGAGTGAGGAGAACATGAGATCTGTCATCACCTTCGACAAAGGGGGGACCTGGGAGTTTCTTCAGGCGCCAGCCTTCACAGGATATGGAGAGAAAATCGACTGTGAGGTATAGATGCTTTCATCTTGTGATTTTAAAATTTTTCCTTAGGCTACCTTTCTTTTTTCCTCTATTGATTTTACATAGAGAGGAAGGGAGAGGGAGAGATAGAAACATTGATGAGAGAGAACATAGACTGGCCGCCTCCTGCATGCCCCCCACTGGGGGTTTGGCTCACAACCTGGGCATGTGCCCTGACCGGGAATCGAACCGGTGACCTCTTGCTGCATGGGTTGAGGCTCAACCACTGAGTCACACTGGCCGGGCTTGTTTGAGTTTTTAATACAAAGTTTTATCTGTGGTTCTACATGTACAGTTTCCAAACTCTGTACCAAGGCACACTGGGGTGACAAGGGGAATTCCCAGGGGCACCACAGACATTTAAAGTGTCTGAGGAAGCACTGTGATACTTGACATCTGTTCACACTGTGCGGATTGCTGTCTTCACTTAGTGCCAAGTTTCACCATGAGCTCAGGCTGCATTTCTTTTGATGACATCGTGTCTTCATGAAGCAGAATTGTGAGCAGTTGATGTCATGGAGAGCAAGCTGGAAAATGAGAGTGGACAGGAGATGGCCGTGGTGGTGTCTGCTTCGACTCCAAAGTCTGAGCAGTTATTAGTGCCAACAGGGCCACACATCCTATCCTTAAGTAGCTGTAGGTACTTAAGAATGAAATAAAAATTTTATTTTTGCTTTAATATTTATATATAATACTGTTCTTTCCAACTGCCACTAAGTTCTTCGGATAGACACACTTACTGTGTTTCTTCTGGCTTGAAAGTGCTGTGACAACATTACTGAGACACCAGTTTGCTGTGAACCAAGAAAACTTGAAAATCTCTCCCGTATGCTACTTCTGTAGAATTTCTTTTACAATTCCTCTCTGGCCCTGGCCAGTTTGGCTCAGCGGTTAGAGCGTCAGCCCGCAGACCGGAGAGTCCCAGGTTCGGTTCCCACTAGGGGCACGTACCTTGGTTGCACTTTGTCCCCGGCCCCGGTTGGGGTTGTGTGAATGGCAACCAGTCGATGTGTCTCTCTCATGTCGATATTTCACTTTCTCTCTTCCTCCCTCTCTCCCTCCTGCTCTATCTGAAGATAAATGCAATAATGTCCTCGGTGAGGATAAAAAAATAAAAAAATACATACAATTCCTCTCTGAATATGATTTTGGATTCTGAAATTCTCCATCTGTGGCTTCATCTGAAAAGCTAAGGATGCTGCAGTGTGTGCTCTGGTCCCGTCAGGGAGCCCCAGGCTTCGTGTGATAGACCACATCTGTCTTCACTGCAGGGAGGGTCCGGGTGTGGAACCTGGCTTCACAGAAAGAACTCAGACAAAGACGAGGAGTGCTGCCCGGCCGGTGTGGCTCAGTGGTTGAGCGTCGACCCTGTAGCAGGAGGTTGCTGGTTCGATTCCCGGTCAGGGCACATGCCCAGGTTGTGGGCCTGAACCCCAGTGGGGGGCATGCAGGAGGCAGCCAGTCGATGTTCTCTCTCATCGATGTTGCTATCTCTCCCTCTCACTTCCTCTCTCTCTAAGATCAATAAAGGGAAAAAAATGATTTTAAGTTTTTTTAAAAAACAAAACAATAAAAAAGGAGTACTAATTTTTGGAGAAACTAACATTTTAGTGAGACAATCACCTAGTCTTTTGGATTTTTGAGTTTTGTGTGCCCATGTAAATATATGCTGTGTCTGTGGCTCTTGGGACAGTTTCTTTGATATCTTGCTCTAGAATGTGCTTCCTGGTTTGGCACCAGGTCCTGACTGGCCACATCAGGTCGAGATTTGCCGAGAGGCGCGGGTATCAGTGCAGGTAGACCGACAGCTGGGCCCTCTGCTCTCCGCGGTGTGGGCTGGGGCTGCGTCTGCAGAGGTCGGGTGGGGTGGGGTGGGGCATTGTTCAACATGTGGTGGGCTAAGCCCTGGTTAAATAGGTTTAATGGTATTGTTAAAATTCAGCTTCTCTTTTACTGACCGACGAGTTTACTTACGAGCTGTGCAACGGTTTTTCAGCCTTTTGCTTCTACCTCTGATTTCGGAGGATGAAGAGCAGGAGAAGGGTGAGAAGGCCGGCAGGTCTCTCTGAGAGCTCAGCTGGCTCTGGTTTCCATTTGCCAAACTCTGATGCTGGCAAGTGGACATTTGTTAGGACCCTTGTATTATAGAAAGTAGGTGTACCTAGCAAACCATGTCACAGTTTTACCAACGCTGTATGCGCACACAGAATTACCCGTCCAGAACACACTTGGTAATCATTTCTGGCCAAGAGGGTCAGGCATGACCATGTAGCAAAAGGCCTTGTTTGCAGAAGTGAAATATGCGATGTAGTGATGGAGGTCAGTTTGAGCAACTGGAAGTTGTTCGGACGGTGAATATCTGTAGACTTTGTACTTTGTACAGATGTAGTTTTTTTTTTTTATCCTCACCCGAGGACATTTTTCCATTTTTTGTTCAGATAGAGCGGGAGGGAGAGAGAGGAACAGAGAGAGAGAGAGAGAAACATCGATGTGAAGGGACACATCGAGTGGCTGCCACCCACACAACCAACCAGGGCCGGGGACAAACTGCAACCGAGGTACGCGCCCTTAGCGGGAACCGAACCCGGGTCTCTCAGGACCGCAGGCCGACGCTCTAACCGCTGAACCAAACCGGCCAGGACCAGATGTAGTGTTTTAAAAAACAGTTATTGTGTCTGCTTTGGTGTTTTTTTATCACGTGTGTCTGGGAGTCACCTGGGGGAATGTCTAGGTAATATGGAGAGATTAGTAGCGTTCTGTCTACTTGAGTTGCCAGTGATTTCTGGTTGCTACTTCTCTGGGAGTCCTAGAAGGTGTTATTTTATTAGCACTTTTCCTTCAGTGAGAGGCATCCACGTGTTCAGCTGCTCCTGTCCGGCTGGTGAAGGGTGGGGACGCCTGGCTGTGACTGGGGTTTCCTTGGGGCCGAGACTCCTTCCTGTGCATCCAGCTGCCTTGTCCACGCACAGGCTCCGTGTTTGGCGGGAGGTGTGGGCATCCTGTCACTTGCTGACAGTGCCTGGCACTTGTGTTTTGTAGCTGTCCCAGGGCTGTTCCCTGCACCTGGCGCAGCGGCTCAGCCAGCTGCTCCACCTCCAGCTGCGGAGGATGCCCATCCTGTCCAAGGCGTCGGCGCCTGGCCTCATTATTGCCACCGGTAAGCGTGCTTTGCCTGTTCTTACTTCCTGGTCAGTCTGCGTGCTCGTCTGCAGCAGACCCGTGGTGACTGCGCTGTGCGTTTAAGACGTTCTCTGTTGCTAGATCCTACTCGGAATTTGTAGTTGGGCAAGGTGATTACCTGACATGTTCTTGAAATAAAAAATTGTCATTCCTCTTGCATTTCAGGTTCAGTGGGAAAGAACTTGGCAAGCAAGGTGAACGTATACATCTCCAGCAGTGCGGGCGCCCGGTGGCGAGAGGTGAGGCCCCGCAGGGGTTCTTGTTGGCATGAGGGTGTGGACTGAGCCCAGACATTTCAGGGATGCCTATGGCCTGGGTGGAGTTCACGAATTCCAGCCACGATGATAAATAAAGGAGGCCTCTGACCTCACGCGAGGTCAGCTGCACCGGTCCGTATTCACACCTTGTAGTGCAGGCTTGTGATTTTGCCAAAAGTGCTACTTTGAATCAGAAACAGACTTTAAAAAAAAATATGTGACTAAGTGTTTGGAGATAATAAGTTCCACGAGCACAAGGCAATGTCTGTTTTGCTCACTTCATTACCCCTGGGACCTAGTCCGGTCTGGCATGAAGTGGGTGTTAGTAATACTCGCTGAATCCGTTAGCGAATGACAGTGGGGTTGTGGTGCAGGCCTGGGCTGGTTGTTTGTGATTTGGGGGCAGTAAGGAAGCAGAAATGAAGCCTCTCCTCACTGAGCTGCGACAGGCAGGTGCTTTCGTCTCGCTCCGGGCCCTGGAACAAGGTGGTTTTGCCTTGAGGTTGCATCAATAATTTGGATCCTTAGGCACCACGATACCAATTCTGAAGGTGCAGCTAGTTCTCTAGTCCTTGGACATGAGGGAATTCCCAAACATGGAAAAAAGAAAAGAAAAAGTTCTTCACAGCCTCCCGTGCCTTACCAGGGCCGAGGGAAGCGCCATCTGGTGTCATTTTGTGGGGGTTGCCTGCAGAGACTCTGCCTCAGCTGCGGGGAGCCACCAGAACCCCCAGAAGCCTGGACGAGAGCTCCTCCTGCAGCCCAGTGTGATGTCAGCAGGGTGCGTCCTCAGAGAGCTAAGGGATGGCCCCCTTCGCACGGAGCTTGTACTGGGAGAGCAGCGTTGCCTTCTTACTGGAAGGTGCAACATGCGAAGTGGTAGGAGAGGCCCGAGGCTGAGACTGTGTGTGTGCATGTGCACGTGTGTGCAAATTAGGGCTGTGTCATGGTGGAGGATGTAAGTCCTTATAGGTGAAGGAGGCTGGTGAGGCCAGGGCCGTCATCAGTCACCAGTTTGGAGTTTTCGGGGTATCCTGGTCCTGTTCCGAGGGGGAGATTGTCCAGCTGCTGTCTTCTTGCTTGGGGCTGGGTGCTCTTTCTGAAAATGGATGTACTCCCCTCTGCGTGTGGGTTTGTATCTTCTGATGTTGGTGTGGTCGGGAAGTTGAACACCTGCACACGGTTTTCTTCTAGGCAGAAAATGCTTTGTTCCCTCCAGTGAAGGGGTGTCTCCGGGCTGGTGCTGGGGCAGCTGTCATTGCCTCCTGCCAGGAATACTTATTGTCTGTCAAGAAGAGTCATCACATCAGGGACCTGGCTGTTGGAACCAGCACAGGACAAACCGGGATGAGAAGGGGGAGGCTGTGTCTGGGGGGCTGGCATGCTCGTCCCCGCTGTCAGCCCCCACTGGGGAGGGGCAGTCTGGGATGTTCGGGGAACAGGTGGGACGAGGAAAAAGGATGCAGTCGGCAGAATGCTGCCTGAGACTATTTTTTGTTCCCTTTCTGCTACTAACTGTGCAAATTCTTTGATCCTCAGAGTTGCCTTTTTATACTTTTTTCTTTAACAGCTTTATTGAGGCCTATGGAATTACAGTAAATCACACATATTTGAAGTGTAAAATTGGTCAGATTGATCATCATCACTGATACCATCATCAACACCACAATTAAGACAACATATGTTTCTATCACCCCCAGAATGTCTTTACTCCCCTTTGTAAATCATCCTTCTGTTCACCTTTATCTTTCCAGAGTATTAGTCAGCATGTTCTAGAATTCTGTATAAGTGGACTCACACAGTATGCAGGCTTTTCCAGAAATTTTCATTGAACTTATTGGAGTGACACTGGTTAATAAAATTATATAGGTTTCAGGGGTGCAATCTATAATACATCGTCTGTATATTGTACTGTGTGTTCACTGCCCCCAATTGAGTCTCTTTCCGTCACCATCTGTCTCCTCTTTACCTTCTTCCACCTCCTCCCAACCCCCTTTCCCTCTTGTAATCACCATACTGTTGTTTTTGTCTGTGACCTTTTATTTTTTCTTAATCCTGTCACATTTTGAACCCAGCCCCCTGGTTCCCCCTCCTCTGTTTTCTGTATCTGCAAGTCTGTTTTTATTTTGTTTGTTTATTTTGTTTACTAGATTCCACATATTAGTGAGATCATGTGGTACTTGTCTTTCTCTGACTGACTTATTTCACTTAGTATAATGCTCTCCAGGTCCACCCATGCCGTCGTAAAAGGTAGGATTTTTTTTACACCTGTGTAGTATTCCATTTTGTAAATGTACCACCGCTTTTTTATCCACTCATCTGTTGATGGGCATTTGGGCAGCTTCCAAATCTTGGCTATTGTAAATAATGCTGCAATGAACATAGGGGTGCATAATATTCTTTTGAATTTGCATTTTGGGTTTCTTTGGATACATTCCCAGAAGTGGTCATAAGGCAGTTCCAGTGTTAATTTTTTGAGGTAACTCCATACTCTTTTCCACCGTGGCTGCACCAGTCTGCATTCCCTTCGGCAGTGTGCAAAGGCTCCCTTTTCTCCACACCCTCACCAGCACTTACTGTTTGTTGATTTATTGATGATAGCCATCATGACAGGTGTGAGGTGATAGTTTATTGTGGTTTTAATTTGCATCTCTCTGATAATTAGTGACATTGAGCATCTTTTCATATGTTTGTATGTCCTCTCTGGAGAAATGTATATTCAGATCCTTGCTGATTTTTAAATTTTTTTTTTGTGTGTGTGTGTGGTGAGTTGTATCACTTCTTTATAAAATTTGCATATTAACCCCTTATCAGATGTATCATTGGTGAATATGTTCTCTCAGTCAATGAGTTCCCTTTTTATTTTGTTGATGCTTTCTTTTGCTGTGCAAAAACTTTTAAGTTGGATGTAGTTCCATTTGTTTGTTTTTTCTTATGTTTCTCTTGTCCAAGGAGATAGATCAGGAAAAAAAAAATTGCTAAGAGAAATGTTAGAGATTTTACAGCCTGTATTGTCTTATAGGATTTTTATAGTTTCGAATCTAACATTTAAGTCTTTAATCAAGTTTGAGTTTATTCTAGTGTGTCATTTAAGAAGGTGGTCTAGTTTTATTTTTTTGTAAATATCTGTCCAATTTTTCTAACATCATTTATTGAATAAGCTGTCTTTACCCTATTGTATGATCTTGCCTCCTTTTTCAAACATTAACTGACCATAAAGGTGTGGGCTTATTTCTGGTCTCTCTCCTCTGTCCCATTGATCTGTATGTCTGTTTTTATGCCAGTACTGTGCAGTTTGGGTTACTATGGCCTTGTAGCATAGTTTGATATCAGGTAGCATGACTGACTCCTCCAACTTTGTTCATTTTTCTCAAGATTGCTATTGCCATTCAGGGTAATTTGTGGTTCCATGTAAATTTTTGGAATATTTGTTCTAGTTCTGTGAAATCTGCCATTAGCATCTTGATAGGAATTGTGTCGAATCTATAGATTACTTTGGGTAGTATGGACATTTTAATGATGTTAATTCTTATTCATGACCTTGGTACATGCCTTCACTTATTGATAGCGTTTTCAGTTTCTTTCTTCAGTGTCTTATAATTTTTCAAGTGCAGATCTTTTACATCCTTGGTTATATTTATTCCTAGATATTTTATTATTTTTTTGATGCAATTATAAATGGTATTTTTTTTTCTTAGTTTCCCTTTCTGATAGTTCATTACTGGTTGTATGAAAATGCAATCTGTGGACATTTATGTTGTATTCTGGTACTTTACTGAATTCATTTATCAGTTGTAGTAGTTTTTTGGTGAAGTTTTTAAGGTTCTCTACATACAGTAGCATGTCATCTGCAAATTGTGACAGTTTCAGTTCTTCCTTTTCAATTTGGATGCTTTTTATTCTTCTTCCTGTCTGACTGCTCTGGCTCGAACTTCCTGTACTATGTTGAGTAAGAGTGGTGAAAGTGGGCATCCCTGTCTTGTTCTTGATCTGAAGGGAAACATTTCTAGTTTTTGCCTGTTCAGTATGATGTTGGGTGTGTGTTTGTCTTATTTGGCTTTTACTATGTTGAGGTATGTTTATTTATTCCCATGCTGCTAAGAGTTTTTATCATAAATGGGTGCTGGATTTTATCAAATGCTGTTTCTGCATATCTGTTGATATGATCATGTGGTTTTTAACCTTAATTTTCTTTATGTGGCATATTGCGTTTATTGATATGCAGATATTGTACCAACATTGCATCCCCTGGAATAAATTTCACATGATCATTGTGTATGATGTTTTTTTCTCTATTGTTGGATCCCATTTGCTAATATTTTGTTGAGAATTTTAGTATCTATGTCATCAGGGATATTGACCTATAATTTTTTTGTAGAGTATTCATCTGGTTTTGGAATTAGGATAATGCTGGCCTTGTTAAATGCGCTTGGGAGACTTCCTTCCGCTTGACGTTTTTGGAATACTTGGAGAAGAATGTGTGTTAGTTCTACTGTGGATGTTTGGTAAAGTTCACTTGGGAAGTCGTCTATTCCAGGACTTTTGTTTCTGGGGAGTTGTTTGATTACTGCTTTAATTTTATTAGTTGTAATCTTTCTATTCAGGTTTTCTAATTCTTTCTGGTTCAGTTTTGGACGATTGTATGTTTCAAGGAGTTTATCCAATTCATCTAGATTGTTTACTTTGTTGGCATATAGTTATTTTTAATATATTTCAATAATCCTTTGTATTTCTGTTGTTACTTTACCTCTTTCACTTCTGATTTTATTTAGTTGTGTCATCTTTCATTTTTTTCTTGATGAGCCTGGCTAAAGGTTCATTGATCTTTTTTATCTTTTCAAAGACCAGCTCATGGTTTCATTGATCTTTCATATTGTTTCTTTAGACTAGTGGTTCTCAACCTTCCTAATGCCGTGACCCTTTAATACAGTTCCTCATGTTGTGGTGACCCCCAACCATAAAATTATTTTTGTTGCTACTTCATAACTGTAATTTTGCTGCTTTATGTCTTAGGCGACCCCTCTGAAAGGGTCGTTTGACTCCCAAAGGGGTCGCAACCCACAGGTTGAAAAGCACTGCTTTAGACTATATTTTGTTTATTTCTGATCTGACCTTTATTAATTTATTTTTTTCTACTCATTTATGGCTTTGTTTTCTTTTTCTAGTTTCTTTAAGTGTAAAGTTAGATTATTTATTTGAGATTTTTCTTATTTCTTGAATTAGGCTTCTAATGCTATGAATTTCCCTCTTAGGGCTGCTTTTGCTGTGTCCCATAGGTTTTGGATAGTTGTATTCTCATTTTCATTTGTTTCAAGGTATCTTTTGATTTCTTCCTTGGTCATATTGTTAATTTATTTACTCTTTAGTTATATGTTATTTAGCCTCCATGTCTTTGTGTGTTTTTTAGCATTTTTCTTGCAGTTGATTTCTAGTTTCATATTATTAGGGTCAGAGAAGATGCTAGATGTGATTTCAGTTTTCTTCAGTGTACTGAGTCTTGTTTTGTGTCCTAACTTGTGGTCTATCATAGCAAATATTTCATATGAACTTGAAAAGAATGTATATTATGCTCTTTTTTTGGGTGAAATGCTCTGAGAATATAAATTAAATCCATCTAGTCTAGTGTGTCATTTAAGGCTGCTCTTGTTGATTTTCTGTCTGGAAGTTCTATCCATTGATGTCAATGAGATGTTAAAATCCTCTACTATGTTTGTATTACTGTTGCTTTCTCCCTTTATTTCTGTCAAAATATGCTGTATATATTTAAGTGCTCCTATGTTACGTGCATAGATGTTTACAAGGGTTATATCCTGTTGTTGGATTGACTCCTTTATCATGTGGTATCCTTCTTTGTCTCTTATTATAGCCTTTATTTTAAAGTTTTCATGAGATATATGTTTTGGTATCCCAACTTTTTAAAACTTCTATTTGTATGAAATATCATTTTTCATTCATTTACTTTTTTTTAGTCTGTGCATATCTTTTGTTTTGAGGTGGGTGTCTTGTAGATAGCATATGTATAGGTGTGGTATTTTATCCATTCAACTACCCTATTTCTTTTGATTGGAGTATTTAAGCCATTTACATTTGAAGTGATTATCGATAGGTACGTATTTATTGCCATCTTATTCTTTTTTTTTTTTTTTTTTAATCCTCACCTGAGGACATTTTTCCATTTTTTGTTCAGGTAGAGTGGGGGGGAGAGAGAGGAAGAGAGAGAGAGAGAAACATCGATGTGAAGGGACACATCGAGTGGCTGCCACCCACACGACCAACCAGGGCCGGGGACAAACTGCAACCGAGGTACGTGCCCTTAGCGGGAACCGAACCCGGGTCTCTCAGGACCGCAGGCCGACGCTCCAACCGCTGAGCCAAATCGGCCAGGGCTGCCATCTTATTCTTTATAACTATGTTGCTCCTCCTTCTCCTCCATCTTCACCTCTTCTCTCTTCTCCCCCTTCTCTCCCTCCTTCACTTTCCTCCCCCTTCTCTCCTTCTTTACCCCACTTCCCCTTCTTTCCCTCCTTCATCTTTCTCCCCCTTTCCCCCATCTTTCCCCCACTCCTCCTTCTCTTCCACCTTCTCCCCTCTAACATTTATAATACTGGTTTGTGATGATGAACACTTTTAGCTTTTTCTTGTCTGTGAAATTGTTTATTTCTCCCTTAATTTTAAATGATAACCTTGTTGGGTAAAGAAATCTTGGTCATAGGCCCTTGCTTTTTCTCACTTTGAATACTTCATGCTAATCTCTTCTGGCCAACAATGTTTCTGTTGAGAAGAAGGCTGCCAGTCCTGTGGGAGTTCCCTTGTAGTTAAGTAGCTGTCTTTCTCTTGCTGCTTTTATGTTTCTTTCTTTGTCTTTAACCTTTGCCATTTTAATTATGATGTGTCTCTGGTGTGAGCCTCTTTGTTTTGGACTCTCCACGCTTCCTGGACTTATATGTCTATTTCCTTCTTCAGGTTAGGGAAGTTTTCAGACATTATTTCTTCAAATAGGTTCTCGATCCCTTGCTTTCTCTGTTCTCGTTCTGGTATCGCTATGATGTGGATGTTGTTATGCTTCATATTGTCCCAAAGGTCCCTTAAACTATCCTCATTAAAAAATTTATTTTTCTTTTCACTGCTCTTATTGGGTGTTTACTGCTGCCTTGTCTCCCAGTCACTGATTCAGTCCTCTGCTTCATCCAACCTACTGTTTATTCCTCTAGTGTATGCTTCGTTTCAGATATTGTATTCTTCATTTCTGACTGGTTCTTTTTCATGGTTTCTATGTCACTTTTTATGCTCTTTGTGTCACCAAGATTCTTGTAGTTCTCATGAAGTTCCTTGAATATCTTTATAACCATTTCTTTGAATTCTGTACCTGGTAAATTGCTCACCTCCATTCATTAGTTCTTTTTCTGGATAGTTTTCCTGTTCTTACATTTGGGGCATGTTTCTTTGTCTGCCCATTTCTGCTGCCTCTCTGTGTTCGTGTCTGTGTATTAGTCAGATCTGCTGTGTTTCCCATTGTTTCTAGGTTGGCATATTGTAATTGGTATCCTGTGGGATCCCGTGGTGCCATCTCCTTTATCACCTTTGGTGCTGCTGGAATCTCCTGATGTGGGTTTTGTGAGCCCTCCTGTTATAACTGGGTCTTGATTGCTATTGTCTTGTTGGAGTGTGAGGTTGGCTGACTGTGAGGGTCGACCTCAACCACAGTGTATGAGCTCCTGTGTTGGTGCTGTCCACACTAAGTGGAATTCACCTTAGCAGGGTCTGGTGCCTGCCTTTGGATATGCTGCTTGTGAAACTGTGGACCCTTCTTGATGTGGTCTGAAGCTGCCCAGTGGCTATGTTGAACCTGAGGTCTCTTGGGAGGGACTCTGGTGCAGGTCAATGTCAGACACTACCTGTGACTGGCCCTGGGCAACCTGTATGCAGCTACAAAGTAATCTACAGTTTGTGACTGCCTCTGCTGGGCCTGAATGTGTGCAGGAAGGAGCAAGCTGTGCACCAAGGCTTGCTTTTACCAGCACCCTCAGATCCGCCTCTGCCTGCTTCGCCTGCTGGCTGCCTGGTAGGCTTAGTCACGAAAGAGCCTCTGGCAGTACTCAAGTTGCATGAGGATGGTTCTCAGTGAGTCACCTTGGAGGGGTGAGTTATGTTCACCAGGTTGATGCAGGTTCAATCTCGGTGCCAGTGCTGGGTTGAGGCCACTCAGCAAAAGTCCCGGTGTATATCAAGTCTAGCTGCCACCTGCCAGGTGTCTGCAGACCTTTGTTGTGGGGTGTCTCAGGGAGTCATTGGAATGAGGCCAGCAGAGTTTATCCAGCCCAAAGAGATCAGGGTTTGGCTGTGTAAAGAGATTGTTCTGCACTGGTTGGGTGTGTGAGGGGAAAAGGGCCCCATCCTAGGGCCACACAACTCACTTTTTCCCAGATTCTGCTGGGAGCCCATGCTCAGCAGGGCAGGGTGGTCAGGAGTCAGGAGAGTGGGGCTAGCTGATCTCCTGTGAGGGGGAGCCACAGGCTTGGGGGAAGGGCAGAGGAATGGCCCCTACCCCAGAGCCACACAACTTTGTCATTGTTACCCCCTGATTCTGCCTGGAGCTCTATACCCCTGGCCAAGCAGCTGACTCTCCAGCAGGTATGAGTTCTGCAGGGTGGGGTGACAGGGAATACAGAGAGTGGGACTGGTGTACTCCCCAGGCAGATGTGGAGGGCAGTGTTCCACCCATGAGAAGGGTGTCTATGGTGTGGGAGGGGTCTCAGCACAGGGATCCTGGCGGCTGTCCCTTCAGCTCTCTCTCCACTGCCACAAACCCTAGTTTTCCCCACACGTGACTCTAGTCTGTTCCACCCTCCTGCTTTGGAGCCCAGGGTGAGTGTGTCTGCAAACAAGATTTTGTGCATTGGCCCTTTAAGAGGGCACCTGTATCTCTGGCACACTCTCGTCTCTCCCTGGCAGACAGAATCACCACATATTTTCATAGCCAGATGTTCTGTGAGTGCCTCTTCCTGGCTGTGTTCTCTGGGCTGGGGAGCCCAGTGTGGGGGTCTCACTCCTCAGGGGAAGCTTTGCAGCTGAGATAGCCCTCAGCAATCAGTCTTTGCCTGTGGGAGTAGGTCAGCCCTTTCTGTGTCTCTGCCCTTCCTACCAGTCTCCATGTGGCTTCTTCTATAAATTCTTGGTCATACGACTTTTGTCCCGTTAGTCTTCAGTTGGTTTTTCAGGTTGATTGTTCTATAATTTAGTTGTAATTTCAGTTTGGTCCTGAGAGGAGGTGAGTGTAGCTTCCAGAGTGTAGTCCTTGGTCTGGCTGCTGTCACTCCTGGTGACCTTGAACTTTGTTCATATTCAGTGGCTCTTTCCTTTCTGACCACTGATTTGTATTTCATTGTAGGGCTGTTCTACACTTTGTTTATTCCTCTGTTGATGGTATTCTAGGTTGTTGGTATTTCCACATACATTGTAGAATTAGCTTTTTAATTCCTACCAAACTTGCTGTGGTTGGATTGGGATTGAATTGAATTTGGGGAAAATTGGTGACTTGACACTACCAAGTCTGATTTATGAATGTAGTATATTTCTCCATTTCTTTTATTCTTTCAGTAATATTCTGCAATTTTCAATGTGGGGCTTTTGTAAGTTTTTTTGTTAAATTTACTCCTAGGTATTTTTTGTTTTTAGATATTACTGTAAATGGGATTGCCTTTTAAAGCCATTTCCCTGTTTTTGCTAAAGTATATAAGAGTACAATTGAGTTTTGTGTTAATCTTGTAGTCTGTAACTTTGTTAAAGTAATTCATTAGTATTAGTAGTTATTTTTTAGATTCTGTGTAAGTAACCAGATCATCTGCAAATAAGGACAAAGAGGTGATAACCTCTTTTTATTCTTGCTGTTGATGACTTGTTTTTTTTTTCTCTATTTTTATTGATTAATTAGTTGTTTGTCCATATTAACGATCTTTTCAAAGGATGTGCTTTTGAGTCTAATTTTCTCTATTGCCTCTTTTCTATTTTGTTGATTTTACTCTGTAGTGTTATCTTTTCTCTATTTACTTTTATTTTTGTAGCTTCTTACCAATTAACTTTAGGTCATTGTTTTTAGATATTTTTTAATACAAACATTTCAAAGCTGTAAGTTTTCCTCTAAATACTGCTTTAGCTTTGTGCCACAAACTTAGATATATTAATATTGCTATCATTCAGTTCAGAATATTTTTTAGTGTCCCCTTTTAAAACTGAGATATAATTCACACACTAAAACTCAGCATTTAAAAGTGTAGTCAGTGGTTTGTAGTGTATTTCACAAGTGATGGGATGTGCAGCCATTAACACTAATTCCAGAATAATTTTATCACTTCATAGACTCCCCTTTGCCTTTTGCCTTTGACTGGTAAGTTACTAAGAAAAGGATTGTTTGGTTTTCAGATATTTGAGATTTCATAGGTAGCTTATTGATTTCTAATTTGATTTCCTTTCAGTCTGAGAATACACTTTATATGATTTCAGTCCCTTTATGTTTATTGGGACTTACTTCGTGATATAATATGTGCTCTACCTTGGTGAATATATAATATGCATTAGAAAGGAATGTATATTCTATAGTTTTTGGATGTAGTGTTCCATCGATGTTATTTATATGAAGTTGATTGATACCTTGTTGCTCAAATTATTTATGTTCTTGCCTTTTTTTTAGTTATTTCTGTAAATTGCTGAGAGAGGGGTGGTAAAATCTCCAATTATGATTATGGAATTGTCTTTTTCTTCTTTAAACCCTGTTGCTTTTTTTTTTTTTGCTAAACAACAATACATTTATTTCTCTCAGTTCTGAAAGCTAGGAGTCCAAGATCAAGGTGGTAAATCCTGCCAACTTTTGCTTTATGTATTTCAGGCTCTGTTATTAAGTACATGCATATTTATTATTATTATCTATTCTGGTTAATTGTCCTTCTTATCACAATGACGTATTCTTCTTTATCTATGGTAATACTCTTTTTTTTAAGCTTTGTTTTAACTGATTTTGAAATAGGCACTCTAGCCTTTTTGTGTTTACTGTTTGAATGGTATATCTTTTACCATCATTAACTTCATACCAATCTGTGTCTTTATATTTGAAGTGTTTCTTATAGGCAGCATATTGTAGGGTCTTGATTTTTTTGTTTATTCTTCCAAGATCTACTTTTTACGAAACACTTAGACCATTAACATTTATTTATTTATTTATCCTCATTCGAGGACATTTTTGCATTTATCTTCAGATAGAGCGGGAGGGAGAAAAGAAGGAAGAGAGAGAGAGAAACATCGATGTGAGAGAGACACACTGAGTGGTCGCCACCCACACGACCCCAACTGGGGCCAGGGACGAACCACACCTGTGGTACGTGCCCTTAGTGGGAACCTAACCCGGGACTCTCATGGACCTAACCGAGGGTCCATGGGCCGAGGCTCTAACCGCTGAGCCAGTCCGGCCAGGACTAGACCATTAACCTTTAATGTAATTGTTATAGTTAGATTTAGGTCTAATATTTTACTTATGTATTTGTTTGTTTGTACATATTTAACCTTTCATTTTAAATTAATGCCTCACTTGGCATCACGTTACACTTCACACGGTGTTGCAGTGCAGCAGCACCCTCAGTCCCCCTCCCCGGCCTGTTGTTCTGCGTGGAACAGTACATCCGCAGACTGTAGAGTGTCCGTTCCTTCCAATGCATATTATATATTCACCAAGGCCACATACTGTATCACGAACCAACAAAACAAAGTTTTTGTTTCTCTCTTAAATCAGGATATCAATTTTAAACTTCTTGGAGGAAGAAAACAGTATTTTATGTTTGCCCAGGTGTTGACCATTCCTGCAGCTGGAAGGAACCCCCGCAGCACCCCTGCAGGGCGGACGGCTGGCCTGTCCTCTCGCGCCCCCTGGTGAGCGCTCTGCGCCCCTTCCTTCCTGCAGGATGGTCCTTGGGTGTACAGTTCTGGGCTGAGAGTAATTCTCTCAGGACTTCAGCGATGCCCTGCTCTCTTCTTGCTTTCTTGGTTTTTCATGAGAAATCTGTGGTAATTTCACTCATTGCTTTCCTGTATTTAATATGTCAATGTTCTCTAGGTGCGTCAAGACTGCTTTCCTTGTCTTTGGTTTTTGGCAATTTTGTTATGTTTCTAAGTGTGATTTTCTTTGTGTTTATCCTTTTTGGGGACACTGATTTTGAATCTATGCATTTATGGTTTTCACCTAATTTGGGAGATTGTCAGCTGTTATTTCTTCAAATATTTTTTCTGGGACATACCTTTTTTCCTATTAATCTTGGGTCCCACTGTAAGTGGGACCTCTTGTGACTGTTCCTCGGGTCCTTGGTCTCCTTTAAAAACATTTTCTCCCGTGTCTTCCTTAGAATGGACGATTTCTGCTGTTTTATGTTTATCTTCAAGCTCGTGAATTCCTCTGTCATTTCTATTTCTTCTGTTGAGTCCTTTAGAGAGTTTCTTATTTCAGATATGATGTTTTTGTTTAAATTTTTTTTTTTTTTTTTACTTTCAAAAATAGTTTTCACTTCTCTGGGGAGAATGCCTGTCTTTTGTTGATTTTATTTTATTTTTTATCCTCACTCGAGGACATTTTCCCAATTTCTGTTCAGATAGAGTGGGAGGGAGAGAGAGAAAGAGAGAGAGAAACATTGACATGAAAGGGACATATCGAGTGGCTGCCTCCCGCAAGACCAACCAGGGCTGGGGACAAACTGCCCTTAGCAGGAACCAAACCCGGGTCTCTCCAGACCGCAGGCCGATGCTCTAACTGCTGAGCCAAACCGGCCAGGGCTATTTTAAAAGTACTTTTTTTTTTTTTTTTACCGCATGGAACAGAGTTATGATAGCTAATTTAAAGTCTTTTGTTAATTCCAACATTTGGATCATTTTGGGATTCGCACCTGTTGACTATCTGTGTCCTTGAGAATCAGACTCATCTTACTGTTATGTTTGTGTATCCTGGACAGTAAGTCAAATGCATGAAATGTCGCCCCCTGGAGGATGTGAGTGTCTTTGTTGTTGCAGGTAATGAACTTGCTTAGACTCTGCCCTGCATTCCGTGGGTGGTG
Source organism: Molossus molossus (assembly GCF_014108415.1). Classification (NCBI taxonomy): domain Eukaryota; kingdom Metazoa; phylum Chordata; class Mammalia; order Chiroptera; family Molossidae; genus Molossus; species Molossus molossus. Next base: position 1,133,799 of record NW_023425358.1, read on the forward strand.
GAAACTCAGTGGTTCACTGCCTTTGCCATGCTGGTGTGGGTCTAGTTTAGGGGTTGGGCGACTTACGTGTGTCACACAGGAGGTTGGAGCACCTGCTTCTTCGACACTGTCCTCTAGGATTGCACCCACAGTCTCTTCTATCTGGAGGGGCTTCTTCCCTGGTCCCTGGGCAGAGCAGTTTGTGTTGGAGTTGAAGCCGTCCGGCTGGGACTGAGGCATTTCCCACCAGGGCTTCCCCTGTGGCAGCGACCTGCGGAAACCCCAGCTCTGTGGGTAGCTTCTGCAGGTTTTCAGTCCACCCAGGCAACCTGGTTTCATGTACTTTCCACGTCTTCCGGATGCTGTCTTTTGTCCAAAGTATTTAGTTGTGATCAGCAGGAAGGACGGCTCAGATGGTCAGAGCAGAACAGGTTTCCAGTCAGTTCACTTCAACCTTGTGTTGCAGACGGAGATCTGGGCTGTCCCCGCGGCACCAGGCTGTCCGCTCCTGCCTGTGCCCTGCAGCGCTGGCCCTTCTTCCGGGGGCATGTCTGGGGTGTGGGCCAGTCTCGGGGTGGAGCAGATGAGGTCATACGTGTGAATGTGCTCTGGAGACGGAAAAGGAGTCTTCAGGTGGTCGGCAATGCTGCTGTGTGTGTGCACGCGCGTGTGCATGTGTGCGCGCACATGTGTGCACGCGTGTGCGCACAGCCTCCGCCCCGCCCCAGCAGCGGCATCAGCACTGCTCTCCCTTCCAGGCGCTGCCCGGACCTCACTACTACGCCTGGGGGGACCATGGCGGCATCATCGTGGCGATCGCCCAGGGCACGGAGACCAGCGAGCTGAAGTAAGTGTCTGAGGTCGCCCTCTTCACACCGCACTGTCCCCACAGACGCGCGTCTGGCGAGCGGATTGTGTCCTGCGGCACTGCGGCTGGCGGCACAGTTTGTGAGGTCAGGAAGCCTGTGGCACTTGGCCTCTGTGTGACGGGAGAGATAACCCGCTCCTAGCTCCAGGGGCTCCCGAGGAGGAAGTGAAATGATTGTATGGATCTGAAAAGTACAGCTCTGTTTACATGTGCATTAATCATGATTTAAAAATTACCCACAACCCTGGCTGGTGTCGCTCAGCGGTTAGAGTGTCAGCCTGTGGACCAGAGAGACCCGGGTTTGGTTCCCGCTAAGGGCACGTACTCCGGGTGCAGTTTGTCCCCGGCCCTGGTTGGGGTTGTGTGGTTGGCAACCACTCGATGTGTCTCTCTCACATCGATATTTCTCTCTCTCTCCCTCCCACTCTGAAGATAAATGCAAAAATATCCTCTGGTGAGGATTAAAAAAAAAAAATTTAACCACAGCCCTGGCCGGATTCGCTCAGTGGGCAGAGCATCAGCTTGACCACCACAGGGTTGTGAGTTCCATTCCTGGTCAAGGGTACGTGCCTGGGCCGCAGGTTTGATCCCTGGCTGGTCAAGGCATGTGCAGGAGACAATCAGTGTTCCTCCCTCACATCGACGTCTTTCTCTTTCTCTCTGTCCCCACACCCCGTCCACTCTCTTCAGAAATCAATGGAAAGAATATATTTAGGTGAGGATTAACAAAAATTATTTTTAAAAAATTACAGATTCTTTGTATGTTACACACATGCTGACATATACGCATACAGTGGGGGACGATAGATAGTAATGATACATGAGTAATAACTTGAGGGTATGTATAAACGGATAGCCATTTGACTTGCTGTCATATATTTCGAGGCTCTTACTAATGGAACTGGAAAGCACATTTGGGGTTGACCACTTATTCTACAGGTGGGAAGACAGGCTCAGCAACGGAAGTGATCTGCCCAGTGTCCCCATTAGTCACTGACAGGAAGGCCCAGCACCAGGCCTCCCGTCCTGCCCTGTGCTGCTCCCAACAGCAGGAATGTCGGAAGGCCCAGCACCAGGCTGCCGTCCTGCCCTGTGTGCTCCCAACAGCAGGAATGTCGGAAGGCCCAGCACCAGGCTGCTGTCCTGCCCTGTGTGCTCCCAACAGCAGGAATGTCGGAAGGCCCAGCACCAGGCCCCCCGTCCTGCCCTGTGTGCTCCCAACAGCAGGAATGTCGGGAAGGCCCAGCACCAGGCCCCCCGTCCTGCCCTGTGCTGCTCCCAACAGCAGGAATGTCGGAAGGCCCAGCACCAGACCCCCGTCCTGCCCTGTGCTGCTCCCAACAGCAGGAATGTCGGGAAGGCCCAGCACCAGGCCCCCCGTCCTGCCCTGTGCTGCTCCCAACAGCAGGAATGTCGGAAGGCCCAGCACCAGACCCCCGTCCTGCCCTGTGCTGCTCCCAACAGCAGGAATGTCGGAAGGCCAGGCACCAGGCCCCCCGTCCTGCCCTGTGTGCTCCCAACAGCAGGAATGTCGGAAGGCCCAGCACCAGGCCCCCCGTCCTGCCCTGTGTGCTCCCAACGGCAGGAATGTCGGAAGGCCAGGCACCAGGCTGCCGTCCTGCCCTGTGTGCTCCCAACAGCAGGAATGTCGGAAGGCCCAGCACCAGGCCTCCCGTCCTGCCCTGTGTGCTCCCAACAGCAGGAATGTCGGGAAGGCCCAGCACCAGGCCCCCCCCCGTCCTGCCCTGTGTGCTCCCAACAGCAGGAATGTCGGGAAGGCCCAGCACCAGGCCCCCCGTCCTGCCCTGTGTGCTCCCAACAGCAGGAATGTCGGGAATGTGTCACTTCTCCCTCTGAAGTCTGTTCTTCTCCAGGCCGGTCCTTTGACTACTTTTGCCCCTGGGACAGAAGTTAGTTTTGTTGACAGTAGGGCAGGGCAGGCTGGCCCTCACGTGTCTGAGTTCTGAGGTGAACCCCCGAGAGGGATCTCTGAGGTGGAGAGGGCTTCTGTGACCATCCTGCCCCGTGCAGGGAGGAAGGCCTTGTGGAACCAGGGCCAGCGTCAAGAGAGCGGTGGGTGTTTGAAGGAAGACCTTCGCCGGGGACTCCGCATGGTCCCTGCCGTGTGCTGGGCGGCCCGGCTCACGGGGAGAAGCAGCGTCGCGGCCTTCGGTGCCCCAGCCGGCGTTCCCGGTCTGTGTGTGTTGGTCAGCGGCTTCCAGGGCCAGGAGTCAGAGAGGCCCATGGGTGAGCAGCTCGTGGTGTCTACATGTGGATGCTGTTTGCTCAGGGGACAGTCACAGACTTGTCATTAGTTTACTCTCACCTCACGCAGTTGGCCGGCACTGATTCCCTGCGGGGCCGCGTGTCCAGGGACAGAGGGCTGACTCCCCGGCCCGAAGGGCCCCGTATCTAGCGGTGAGACGCAGCAACGAGAGTGTGGTGTTCGGCGCCCTCCTTGCAGAGACAGGGACGTGCGGCGTCTTCCGAGGAGCGCATCTTTCCCTTCACATGGCTGGCAGGTCATGGCGTCAGGGCCTGGTCTCCCTGTTCGCCTTCCCTACAGATCCCCTTGGCTCCAGCTGGCTTCTCTGGGCCGTGATGTGACTCCAGCCCTCGCCCCCTCCCCCCACCAGTGCTCCTGTGTGCAGGGCGGCAGCGTCACTGCGGCAGTGGCTGGAGCCACACGTGGCCAGGAAGACGCACCTGCAGCCAGAACTGTCCCCTGGCCCCCGGGCACTGAGAGGTGACGGCTGTAGGCTGGGGACTGTGGGCGCGGCAGGGTTATTCTCTGCGCAGCTCATCCGGAGGTGTCTGTGTGTGGTGCAGTGAAGCATTGCAAATAGGAACATCTGTGCAGGCCTCCTGTTGATAGGAAGGTGCGTGTGTGCAGACAGTCTGCGCTTTGCCCAGATCTGTGTGGCCACCTGGCGTCGCCTCAGTCTGCTGCCCACAGAGTTTTTCCACTTCTCCTCTGACTGTCTCCTCTTGACCTGGTCCTGCATGCCGTCAGCTTCCTCAGAGGAAAAGCAGGGAGGAACCCTAGTTCGTTCATGTCCGCAAAGCCCAGCGCGATGCCTCAGCTGGACCTGGATTTCCACGGCCGGTCGAAGGCTCAGGTCCCCGTGAGTCTGGTCTCCCTCCCCGGTGACCGCTCTCTCCATCCCGTCTCAGCATCTGTTGCTGTCTCGTCCATTTGGCATGGATCACCACCTGACTCCTTCTGTTAGTTCCCTCTTCATGACATGCCCAAGTTCCTCAGTTCATTAGCGGGGTCTTTGTACACAGGTGTTGCTATTCTAGACAGGCCAGCAGGCACTCGGTACATATTTGATTGTTCAGATATTTTTATTGCTTGTTTTTTACTAATTTATGAAACTGGAAGGGGCAGGGTCATGTGGCAGACACATGGCCCTGGTGGGGGACACGCCCCTGTGCTCTGTGTAAAGAGGTTCCTGGAGCCCCGTGTGTGCACGGACCACCCACCCAGTCCATCTTCCTCGGTGTCCCCTGGAGGAACATTGTACCTGTCAGTAGTTAGGGCCCGAGCTGGAACTGGGGCTTATTTCTGTTAGGCGTGTTCCAGGTCAGCTACATCAGCATTTGTTCTAGGTCCTGAAGATACCGAGGGGATGGAGGCGTCGTGTGGGGGCTTCCCGAGCCCACTGCCACTCTGCTGTGCTTGGGGCCGGCTGGAGAGGGAGGCCAGAGGGGGTGTGTTCTGAAAGGGAGCCTCCGACCCCAGCTCACCCAGCCTCAGAGGTGGAACATTGCTAAACGTTTTTTCATTGTTCTTTTCAAGTATCCATGTCTTTCTCCTCCTGGGCAGGCCAGGTGACCGAGGATGGCTGTTAGTGTTTCCGCTGCTGCCTTGTTCGTGCTGGTTGAAATCGACACCAGCAGGGAAAGCTCACGTGTCCGCGTATCTGCACGGGGACATCAAGGCCCATGCAGGGGACTGGCTCGGTCATTTGTTCATTGCGCCGGGGATGTGGGCTCGCTGTGTGCGGTCCGTGCTCCTGCAGAGGGGCTGTTGTGTGTCTGCACACTGACCCAGAAAAGACCCAAACACAGTTTGTTGCCTTGGTCATGCTGGATGGAATCAGTCTGCATTTCTTCTCTGCACTGTGCCTGTCGGCTGACGGCGTTATTGGCCGTTGCTGATAATGCTTCGTCCTTGCACAAAGCGTCTTCCTGGCAGGACAGTTCTGATGTGGGAAGGCTTCCCTCTGGGAGTCCAGAGAGGCCTGGCACAGGCTGCACCCACAGCAGCTGCCTGGCCAGACCTGAGTGCTGGAGGCGGCACCAGGGTCCAGAGCGGAGAGGTGGCCGTTAACCTGTTGACTTGGTTACACTTCCTGAGCGAGGTGCCGATGGAGCCGCCCTGACCCACCTCATTCTGCCCCCATGGTTTCTTCCTCCCCATGACTCAGAGGAGCAGGTGTTCTTACCACCTTGAACTGTTTTTGGCTTTAATTGTGTTATTTGAACAGTAAGCCTTGTTCCCTTTGCAGATTGATAGACTCGCCTTCCTTTCCGTTATTACGTGTCTTTGACAAATGCGCCAGCTCTGTGAGAACCAGGTGTCAGATTCCGCTGAGATCATTGAGACCAGGCCGTTTGTCAGTGCCCTCGGGTCTGTGTGCCTCCCTGCAGCGCGTTCATTTAGCTGCGTGGTCCACAGAGATCCTCCTGGAAAAGGATGTTCTGCATCATTACCCTGCTCTATACGTGGTATAGCCCTGGCCAGGTGGGTCAGTAGGTTGGAGCGTCGTCTCGTGCACCAGAATGTGGTGGGTTTGATTCCTGGTCAGGGCACATACCCAGGTTGTGGATTCAATCCCCAGTGGGGTGTGTACAGGAGCAACCGATTGATGTTTTTCTACACCCCCGCCCCCGTCTCTGAAATCAGTTTTATAAAAAGTGTTAACAGTGGTACTAAGACTTGAGATTGAATGAGTTAATGAATTCCCAAATCTGCTTCAAAATTATCTTAAACCGAGAGCTGATAAGCCAGAGGAGAATTCCTCCTCTTTAGAAGATCTGTGGAGAGGAGATCACTTTGTCCTTTGTCAACATTCTTTATGTTGCTCTGCAAGCCACCCTGTGGCCAGCCCGTGGCCTTCTACACGCAGTGGCCTGGTCACTGCAGGTGGGGACAGGGAGCGTCAATGTCAGTAATCTCAGTGAGAGGAAGTGTTTGGGTTGAATGACGCCATGAACAGATGTATGTCAAGGGTTAAGATCCTGAGTGAGGGAAACTAAAATCTCATAAACATGGGAAAAGTGAAAGAAAAAGTTTTGTATGTAATTAGGATCTAAGAGAACCTCAGCTCTGTGACCCTCATGAAAGCTCTGATTGGGTGGTTTTTCATGGTGAGCCTCTAATCAGCTTACTGAGTGATGAAGCAAACGGACGCATCTTCTTCCCTCCTCCTCCTCAACACGAGTGATGATTTAAAGTCACTGCCAGACCTGGGTGCTGCTCGTTTCTCAAGTGCTAGCTGTTTTGTTCTGATGTAGTCTGCTTTGGAGACTTTTCTCAGCATATACTTTTCCTCCGACTTTTTAATTTTTAAGACCTCAGGAAAAGAACACTCATGTAACCTTCACTTAGAATCAACAACTGTTCACATGTTGCCAATTTTCTCAACTTGTGTTTTTCTTCCTGTCTCCCTTTTCTATCCATCCATCCATCCATCCATGTTTCTCTGATAAACAAGGGTATTTTTCTGTATAATTAGAATGTCATTATTACATCTAAGAAAAGACACATGAACTCAGTCTTACTTATAGACTACGTTTATTTTTCCTTATTTCCATATTTTTAGGGCTACGTTTTTTTCCCAGTCCGGGACTCAGTCAGGGTCATTGCATTTGGTCGTCGCACCTCGTTGGTCTCTTGACCTGTAGCCTTGTCCCTCTGCCGTGTTCGCAGGCCTTGACTTTCTTTCGGGAGAACCCAGGTCAGTCGCATGTAGACGGCCTCGCGTTCTGACTCGCCCAGTGTGGGGAAGCACTAGCGGTGTCGTCCTCAGTGCTCCGGGGCACATCTTGTCGGGGTGTCCTGCTGTTACTGATGCCGAGTTGGGTGAAGATTGTGATACTTACGTGTCCACTGTAAGACTGTTATCAGAGGGGAGCTCTGCTTGTCCCCACTGATTGCTGGCGGGAGTGGGCTTCTTGCAGTGACCCCCAAAAATAGTTCTCTGAGACTCACACAGGAGGATGAGTGGCATTTATTTGCGTGGAGTTAAGTACCTGAGTGTCCAAGGTCCCATTTCCCTCTGTCCCGCCGTAGAACTGTGGCCGTGTCTTCAGCAGGGCGACAATGAAAGCTGTGTCCACTGTCCATTCCCTGCCTGCACAGTCCAGTCCAGCACCAGGCTGGCCTAGTTCGCTTTCGCACCTGCAGTCCATCAGTCCCTCGCGTGTGGGCTCCACAGGGCGCGTGGCTATGGAGGGAACAGGGGCAGATGCAAGAGCCACAGGACCCAGAGCCAAGAGTGCCTGCCGCGTGCCAAGGGAGCAGACTCCTTTTTCTAGGGGATTATGTTCCCAGATTTTCACAGGCATAGCCAGTGATTCTGTTCCCAGGTTTGACTGACAGGCACCTTCCCTCCGTCACCCCGACCTCACTGGGCACGTGCCCATCTCCCCTTTGTCGAGTCCCTTCCCACAGTGATCTGTAGGGAATGGGCTGTTTCCCCGGGGAGGGGGAGATTGCAGCTTCCTGGTGAAGCTGCCCAAACGACATGCCTGTATGCCTGACCTGACATTTCCCTGTGTGTGATGAACAGTTCATCTGTGGGCTGATAGCTTTACACCACATACGTCCGGTCTCCAGCACGCTTCACCCAGCGAGCTGAGCATCTGACGATGATCTTGTTACAGTGTGGGTTCCGGAATGATCGACTTTCTCACTCTCGTGGTTTTCCACATTTTGCAGGTAGCGGTGACTGTAAGAGATACATTACCTCCTTCCTTTCTCCCACTTGGCAGTTGTTTAGAGACCTATGCTCTGTTTTCAGTCAGCGTGTTATCTGTTATCATTTTTATCTCTGGGTTCAAATTTCCCTAAATTTGGCCAGCTGGAGCCCCGTTAGGTCCTGTGTCCTTCGTGTTGCCTGCGACAGTCACTGGTTACTTCCTTGCTTTCTGGAACAACCTTAAACTTTCTTTGTTTCAGCCCAGAATCAGCCGTTTCTCCAAGGAGCCCTGGGTTCCCGTCACGGTGAGTGTTATCCGGAAGCCAGGCCCTTGCCCTGAGATGCTAACTGCATGCGTCTTCTTGCTTGCGTTTGGGCAGATACAGTACCAACGAAGGGGAGACCTGGAAGACGTTCACCTTCTCCCCGAAGCCCGTGTTTGTGTACGGGCTCCTCACAGAACCGGGCGAGAAGAGCACGGTGTTCACCATCTTTGGCTCCGACAAAGAGAACGTGCACAGCTGGCTGATCCTCCAGGTCAATGCCACAGACGCCCTAGGTAAGTGGCTGCCTCCTCAGCCCTGTTCATGGAAATGTTTATTGGCCAGAGCAGCATCAGTGTGGATACTGTGTATCCAGAAGAGTTTGTAGCCATTGAATGAGGTGTGTGAATGAGCAATATATGGGCTGTTACTTAGGCGATTCTTAATAACACTACGTGCTAATGAATAAAAAACATTATTTGAAACGAGCAGTTTGACAGACTTTCCCAGTAACAACTGTGTGACAGGCAGTGGGCCCGGTGACAGGGCTGCTCCAAGCTGTCTGGGGTCTCATCACGATCGCCAGTCTGGGCAAAGGACATGCAAATAAGTCAAGACGAGTGGAATGCGTTCCTTCCCTGCCCCCTTCCCTTTGCTCCTCCTCTGCCTTGGCCGACATTATTCCAGCCGCATAGAATGCCCCATGCTGCCCGTTTAGTTCCCACCAGCTGAAATTCTTGACTGTTTTAGGGTCCAAGGTGCTTGGCGGCCGATGTGCCAACCGGAAGACTTCTCCCCTCCTCTCTAAGTCTGTAGTGTTAGCATACTCGTCTGCCTGGAATGATCTGTCCTCTGTGTGTGTCTTTCCCATCAGCTAGACTATAACGTCCCTAGAAATAAGAATGTGTCCTCTGCATATTCATTTTTCATGAACTGTACAGAATGATAGCCTTCCAGGCAGTAGCGGTGTAATAAGTACTTGCCGATTCGAATGGCGTTGAGTGGGCAGTTCTTCATCATGTTCAGGTAGCATTGAATCTGACCACATATAAAAAAGACACACATATAAAAAAGACACACATATAAAAAAGACAAAGTACCAACATGGACATAGGTTTGCTGTGGAATTCCTGCGGAACCTACTCTCCTTAAATGTTGAGCGAATGCATGCAGATTGCGTGATCGTCCGGGTTGTCTTATCTCTCGGCCTTCCTTGGAGACCCCGTGCCGACAGCAGCGACAGGACACCCTGGCTCGCGTCCTGGCCGTGACCCAGACGCGCTCACACCGCCCCGGGCAGCGGGCAGGGCTCCGTGCCATTCCCTAGCTTCCTAGGAGATAAACCCCTCTGGGTACCTGTCTCTAAAGGGACTGTAGGATGTGCTAAAATGTACCAGGAATTTAGCTCGTGGCCAGGGATCCAAGATGGAGGTAGAGCAGGCGGCAGCTCCCTCACCTCCCAGGACCACAACGAAGTGATAGAACACTCGCCCTGAATAACCAGCTGAAGACCAGCTGAGGAGAAGTCTCATGACCGAGGGTTTCCCGAAGAAGCCATGTCGGGGCTGGTAGGAGGGGCGGAGACAGAAATGAGCTGGCCCCTCACCCACGTGTGTCAGCTGAGATTCTGGAGGGAGATCGCAGCTGCAGAGGTCTCCCCGAGGAGCGAGGGTCTCCCCCGTGCTGGGCTCCCAGCCTCGAATACTGGTGCTGGGAAGAGGAGCCCATATAACATCCAGCTGTGAAAACCAGCGGGTATTCTGTCTGTCCAGGTGAGGTGGGAGTCGGCTAGAAACCCAGGTGTTCTCTTAAAGGACCAGCACCCAAATCTCATTCACAGGCACTTACCCTGGGCTCCTGCTGAGGGACAGCAGCTCAGAGCGCACTGGAGTCATACAGGGAGAGATTGGGTTGTGTGGCTTTGGGAAGAGGGCTCGGGGGACAGCTGCCAGCATCCTGGTGCCGAGTCCCTCTCCCACACGGCCCACAGACCCCATCTGTCCTGGGGGGAGCACAGCACTCCCCTCTCTACAGCATCGGCCTGGGGAGATGCATTAGCCCCTCGCCCCTGACTTCCTGTGGCCCCGCACTGCCCAGCTTGTGCCCTGCAGAACCAGCTGGCTCTGGCCAGCCGGGCTCCCTGCAGGCTCTTCTGGAAGGTCCCTAGGAGGTCCAGGTGGAGTCAGGGGCTGTCGCAGACACAGGGAGAGGCGAGTGGAGTGGCCTTAAGGTGAGGGGCGTTTTCTCTGCGTGCCTGACCAGCGCCCTCCCCAGCATCGACCTGGGGAGATGCACCGGCCCCACCCCCCTGGCTCCTTGTGTCCTGTCCTGGGAGCTCACACCCTGCAGAGCGTGTGACTGGAGGCGCTCGAGTGCATGGGCAGCAGGGCGGATGTGCTGGGGAGACACGGGGAGAGCCCAAGCGGTGAGGCTTCCGATGAGGCCGTTTCCCGTGTGCCTGGCCAGCGCCACTGTTCCTGTGCAGAGCCCGCCTTCTACACAGGCAAATCTTAACCTGTTGTAACCTAACGAACTCTGCTGGCCTCACCCTGCCGACTCCCTGAGACCCTGCCCCTCCACAGAGGTCCTCGGCCCAGGCGGGTGGCGGCTGGCCTTGGTGATCCGGGCACTTGGGCTGAGTGGCCTCAGACCCAGCACTGGTGCTGAGTTTGAACCTTGTTAACCTGGAGGACACCACTCACCCTCTCCGGGACCCCCTGAGAAACTGCCTCCTGCAAGGTGCCTGGGCCCAGAGGGCAGCTGCAGGGGTCGCTGGGGGTGGTGGTGCGTCTCACAGAGCTGTGGGCCTTTGCTGACCTGCCCTGGGCTCCGTGATGGTGGAAGCAGCCTCAGTGTGCAGCGTGGCCTCCCACGCACACCCTGGCTCAGCAGGGGCAGCGCCAGCGTGGGCCCGTCTGCAGCTCCTGACAGGTGGCCCAGGGCCCTCACAGGCAGTGTTGCACCCGGCATCCGCCTGCCCGGGAGCCCTGCCGAGGCTCCAGCACCCACACCCCCGCTGTGGGTTCAGACCACCTGCACGGGAGCCCTCCCCGAGGCTCCAGCACCCACACCCCCACTGCGGGTTCAGACCACCTGCACCGGAGCCCTCCCCGAGGCTCCAGCACCCACACCCCCGCTGCGGTTCAGACCACCTGCATGGGAGCCCTCCCCGAGGCTCCAGCACCCACACCCCCGCTGCGGTTCAGACCACCTGCATGGGAGCCCTCCCCGAGGCTCCAGCACCCACACCCCCACTGCGGGTTCAGACCACCTGCACCGGAGCCCTCCCCGAGGCTCCAGCACCCACACACCCGCTGCGGTTCAGACCACCTGCATGGGAGCCCTCCCCGAGGCTCCAGCACCCACACACCCGCTGCGGTTCAGACCACCTGCACGGGAGCCCTCCCCGAGGCTCCAGCACCCACACACCCGCTGCGGTTCAGACCACCTGCATGGGAGCCCTCCCCGAGGCTCCAGCACCCACACCCCCGCTGCGGTTCAGACCACCTGCACGGGAGCCCTCCCCGAGGCTCCAGCACCCACACACCCGCTGCGGTTCAGACCACCTGCACTAGAGCCCTCCCCGAGGCTCCAGCACCCACACCCCCGCTGCAGTTCAGACCACCTGCACCGGAGCCCTCCCCGAGGCTCCAGCACCCACACACCCGCTGCGGGTTCAGACCACCTGCACGGGAGCCCTCCCCGAGGCTCCAGCACCCACACACCCGCTGCGGTTCAGACCACCTGCACTAGAGCCCTCCCCGAGGCTTCAGCACCCACACACCCGCTGCGGTTCAGACCACCTGCACTAGAGCCCTCCCCGAGGCTCCAGCACCCACACACCCGCTGCGGTTCAGACCACCTGCACGGGAGCCCTCCCCGAGGCTCCAGCACCCACACACCCGCTGTGGTTCAGACCACCTGCACTAGAGCCCTCCCTGAGGCTCCAGCACCCACACACCCGCTGCGGTTCAGACCACCTGTACCGGAGCCCTCCCCGAGGCTCCAGCACCCACACACCCGCTGCGGTTCAGACCACCTGCACTAGAGCCCTCCCTGAGGCTCCAGCACCCACACACCCGCTGCGGTTCAGACCACCTGCACGGGAGCCCTCCCCGAGGCTCCAGCACCCACACCCCCGCTGCGGTTCAGACCACCTGTACCGGAGCCCTCCCCGAGGCTCCAGCACCCACACACCCGCTGCGGTTCAGACCACCTGCACTAGAGCCCTCCCTGAGGCTCCAGCACCCACACACCCGCTTCGGTTCAGACCACCTGCACGGGAGCCCTCCCCGAGGCTCCAGCACCCACACACCCACTGCGGGTTCAGACCACCTGCACGGGAGCCCTCCCCGAGGCTCCAGCACTCACACACCCGCTGCGGTTCAGACCACCTGCACTAGAGCCCTCCCCGAGGCTCCAGCACCCACACACCCGCTGCGGTTCAGACCACCTGCACGGGAGCCCTCCCCGAGGCTCCAGCACCCACACACCCGCTGCGGTTCAGACCACCTGCACTAGAGCCCTCCCTGAGGCTCCAGCACCCACACCCCCGCTGCGGTTCAGACCACCTGTACTGGAGCCCTCCCCGAGGCTCCAGCACCCACACACCCGCTGCGGTTCAGACCACCTGCATGGGAGCCCTCCCTGAGGCTCCAGCACCCACACCCCCGCTGCGGTTCAGACCACCTTGGAGCATGATCCTCAGTCAGGCAGCCTAAGGTCGGCTCTGCCCACGGACAGGCCAACAGCAGTCAAGACTGAACCTGCCAGGAGGGCTCACATAACCCACATAGGAAAACTCCTGGACCACCCACTCGGTGCCCAGGCAGACTGCGCACCTGAGCCCCAGGACACCCGCTGCGTAAGGCACTGACCAACACGGGGAGCATAGCAGCTCCACCTGACACAGAACAAACATGGGGCAGCCAGATGGGGAGACAGACATGCCCCACCTGAAGGGACAGGAGAAAGAACAGGAGAAAAAGGACTGAATGAAACGGAGGCCGACAGTGTACCAGTACAGGGTTCAAGGCCCGGCTGTGAGGATGCTCAGGCACTCGGGGCGGACGGATGGGCTCGGCGGGCACTTAGACAGTGAGCATAAAGGGCCCCAGGAGCCATGGTCGAGAACCAGTCAGAGAGGCCAAAGGCGGCTTCTTCCTTCCCGCGTTCTCGGGACCATCTGTGCTCCAGGGTTCACCTGTGTGGTGTCACCCAGTCTGGCAGCAAGCCGACTGGGGGCTAGGGACAGCACCAGGTGGTGGGGCAGGCGCCCCGCAAGCCCGTGTCTCACGCTGTGTTCCTTCCCCAGGGGTCCCCTGCACAGAGAACGACTACAAGCTGTGGTCACCCTCTGACGAGAGGGGCAACGAGTGTTTGCTGGGACACAAGACTGTCTTCAAGCGGAGGACGCCGCACGCCACGTGCTTCCACGGAGAAGACTTCGACAGGCCCGTGGCCGTGTCCAACTGCTCCTGCACCCGCGAGGACTACGAATGGTTGGTCCCTCACTGGCGCCCGAGCGGAGCTGTGCTCTGTTCTCAGCAGGGTGGGGAACCGCTAGGGTCTGGTCCCGTTCCCTGCCGGAAGGAAGGGAGGCCTAGGAAACATGTAGGAAGCACCTTGTGTGTGTCAGGAAGTGTGCTGGGCACGTCTCGTGTAGGTGATTCCGCTCCGTTTCAACAGCCTGGTGATGGGGAAGGTGTTACTGCCTGGGAGCTGGGTGACTTATTCAGCAACAGGTTGCTCGGGTGCATTTCTGTGCTGGCCACCCGGACGGAGCACACAGAAGGTTCTCCGGTAGGTGATTCCGTTTCTTAGGAGCCCTGTTCTGGAGGGAATTTATTTTCTTATTTGAAACAAGGGAATATTGGTGTGTGCACACACACGCGCACGTACACACACACACACACACACACACACACACTTGCATTCATTAGTACCAGAATATGCAAGGCACCGGCGAGGACACCAAGAGCAGGAGTGGCAAGCGCACAGGTGACCGTGTCGGGATGGAAAGCCGCAGGTGCCTCGGAGGACGTACTTGCGTGGTGACTGTAGACCGGCAGGAGGAGGGCTTGCGGCTGTGGAACTGAGGACTTTCTGGAGAAGGCGCTGTGTGTGCTGAGCCGCGAGGAGCATCAGGGAAGAGGCAGCAGCAGCGTGCAGGCAGGGAAGTAGCTGGTGCTGTCGCTTGGATGCCCTGATGGCTGTGTGGGGTCAGTGAGGGGATGAGGCTGAAAAGAGAGACCTTATTCTGTAGCAGGAGGGTGTCTGACGTCCTCTGAGGGAGTTGGGGTCGGAACAGGGCTTAGCTTTGGGAAGATGACTAGCAGCTGAGCTCCTGGGGTCCGGGAGCCCGGGGCAGGCCTTCGGGCCGGGAACCCTGCCAGGCTGCGCCCCATGCGGCGGGCTGCAGGGAGCGCAGGTGCGGAACGTGGACGCGCACCTCATTCTCCAGCAGTCGCTGCAGCACAGAGAGACCAGTTTGCGTTGGGAAGCACGCTTACCTTGGCTGGAGCCAGAACCCTGAGCGTTCTGGTCCGGAGGTTGGAACAGGCCCATCCAGTGACTGTTTGGGGTGTTGGCCGCAGTACGTTTTATTTGCTGAAACAGCTGACCAGGTTGGGCCAGCTCCTGTCCCAGACCAGCGCTTCTCAGATGGAATGTGCTCATGAGGCACCTGGGATCTTGTTAAACCGCGGGTTCTGACTCAGCAGTTGTGGGAACCTGCAGCTTGGCCGGCGGTGGGTGATTCCCATGCTGCTTACCTGCACGCCCCCCCTTTGAGTGGCAGGCTGGGCACTCCCGGTGAAAGCTGTGTGGGCCCGAGATGATAGCCTAGGCGCTTCCCTGGCGAAGCCTGTCGATGCTGCCAGCGCCTTCGGTCGGTGCCCTCTGCCGCCTCTGCTGTTAAAGGCTCCACGCTGAGTGCTGCTGCTGGTCTGACTATAGGGGCCTCATCGTGGAGGAGACTATGGCGCCCCCTGTCTTATCCCATTAAGTACCTCAAAATAAAAAAAAAAATCTAGCAATCTTTGATACTTTTCTTTGATGACCACTGTCATGCCTTTCCCCTAAAATCTGCCTCCCAGCAGCAGCAACAGAAAGGACCCGGGGGCTGGCGGACCTTCCTGACACCTTGGCCTGGCTCTCGGGTCCACATGCCACCCCCTGACCTGTGGAAACCCGGGGTCAGTCTTTATGACAGACCAGGAAAGCCACCTTCCCTGCCCCTCATGGAGCTGAGCTTCGGGCCAAGTAAGAGTGTGAGGTGCTCCTTCCTCTCTCTCTAAAATCAATATAGAAAAAATATTTTTAAAAAATGCAAAAAATTGTTATCAAACTATTATCAACTCTTTTATGTCTGCATTTCTCCCTATGGTCAAGTAGTGCGGCTTTCAAGCTCTTGACCACAGCTGAGGCCCTGAGCCTGCACGCTTTGGTACGTGTAGACGCACACGAGCAAAGCAGGTTCTGCGAGATGACGTTTGCTGTGGACTGGGATGCACTTTGTAGGCGTCTGTGGTTTGGGGAGCTGGGGAAGAAGCTGGTCTTCACCCTCCGACGTCCCTTTGCTACCTGCTAGGTCGTGACCTGTAATTTGAAGACACCTGCCTGAAAACGGTGCTCTGCACTGGGGGCGAAGCAGGGATTAGCTAACACCGCAGTCCCCCAAAGGTTTAAAGCAGCCATTCAGTAAAAATCATCTGACTTAATGAATAAGACCTGTGGGACACAGTAATAAAACTTTCTGAGTGATTCTGTACAGAGTGTTCAAGTGGATCGTGACATGATGTACACAGACCAGTCTTCCCTGCACCTGTGTTGTCATGTAGTATGTGTTTAATAACTGTGTGTTGAACCAAACAATAAGTGGAGCCTTTTGGGGAGAGCACATGAGCTGGACAATTCCTCTGAATTGCAGGTTCATGGTTTGCGGGGCCTTGGTCCCTATGCAGCAAAGCTGCCTCAGGGTGTTCAGGCAGCTGAGAGAACTCAGGTAGTTAAGGGGGAGCCAAAATGACACCGAGGACCCTGCTCCTTGAGCTGTGTGGTTGGGCAGAGATGTGGCCCCAAATTGCAGGTCTTGAGGACTGAAGCACTGTGCCCTAAAGGGGACAGAATGAGGCACCAAGGTGGGTTTAGGTAGTAGGTGGACATGGTCTTAGATAACATTGGTTATACAAACAACATCCTTGGTTCAAAACAAGGGATCCTTCTTTTTAATTTCTCTTTTAAGTCTTCCAGTCATGTCGAGGAGAAAGTCTCGTTAAAGGCTAGTAATTATTTAACATTTGCTAACCCTTTTTTAACAAAGAGAGGGCAGGCCTAGAGTCTTTGGGGGAACTGGATCTAGCTAAAAATTTTAATATTATTTTATCTTTAGCATAATGATTTGGATTATTTTTGTTTATTTAAAGTTGTGGTTCTGATATAAGGTATCTTTTGGAAATGTATTAGTGTAAAACCTGAGTTGTCTGTAAGGGGACATGTAAGTGCCCTGTCGTACGGGCAGCAGCGGCCTGTAGAGCTCACAGGGTGGGCACTGAAATGCCCAGAGCATGCAGGTGAACCGTGGCCCTAACAAACCCTCATTGCCTTTCAGTGACTTCGGCTTCAAGATGAGTGAAGATCTGTTCTTAGAGGTGTGTGTTCCTGACCCGGAGTTTTCTGGGAAGCCGTTTCCCCCTCCTGTGCCTTGTCCCGTGGGCTCTACATACAGGAAAACAAGAGGGTACGTCTCCCGAAGGCCCACGTCAGCGCCACGGGGCTCTGCACTGGGCATGAGAGGGCACAGGGCCCGTGGGTACCTTTCACACTCTAAATGTAGACTTCTAAGTAAGCAGGTTCAAGTAGCTCGGGAAATATTTAAAGTGATGGTTTTGCAAATTCTTCCACCCTCTGTGAGAAAAAGGGGGTCTGAGTTTCTCTACAACTCCAATTGTATCTTAAGTCATAAATTTCAGCAAGGACACTCCTTGAGAGGAGTTGGTGGAGGAAATGTATGGAAAACTCCCACCCAGGCCTGCAGTGCCGTCTGCCGAGCTGTGTAACCCGTTACAGGCAGGCGGGATTGGGGATGAGCCAGCAGCCTCCTTCCTGGTCGGGGAAGGGAGCTGATGCGCCCTGCGGTCCGTGGGGAGGAAACGTGTTCCCAGCTACAAAGCCTACGACTGTGCTGCCATGTTTCTCACCTCTTACTCTTGGGGTGGCGGGGGACAGCTACCGGAAGATTTCTGGGGACACCTGTCGTGGAGGAGATGTGGAAGCGCGACTGGAGGGCGAGTTGGTCCCGTGCCCCTTGGCAGGTAACAGTGTTTCTTGCCTCTGACTTCTTGAGCCGGCACTGAGACGTGATGAGCTCCTAGGTTCGCTCTTCTGCCTCTTCTCACCTAGAGGAGGAAAAGAGTGGAAGTTCAAGCGTCGCAAAGCTCTCCAAACTTGGATCCAAACTATATTTTTTTGTAATGTTATGACTTTACAGGGAGGAAAAGTATTTTTTGAAAGAAATCCCCTTTGTTCACGGAAAAACGTTTCCTCCGCATTTGTTGTGTTCTGGGCGCGGCGGAGTGTGCGCTCCTTGATCTGTTTTTCCGAGCTGACTGTGAAGAGACTCATGGGTTTTGGGGAAGTAGCTAGTGGTTTAATTTTTATGATAATAATTCTAAATACTATTGTAATAGAATTTTACACATTTCAATGTACTTTCCCACATGTTGTCATTTTAATTCCCAAAATAGATGTTATTAGCTCCATTTTTTTTTTTTTTTTACTATGAGGAAACATGTTCAGAGGAGAGGGTTAAATGACTTTTTTAAGGTCACACATCTGGTAAATGACAGAAGTCATGTCACACCCTAAGCCAAGCCCTCACCTGGCATTGCCGGCGTG
The DNA here is from genome assembly GCF_014108415.1 of Molossus molossus. Lineage (NCBI taxonomy): Eukaryota > Metazoa > Chordata > Mammalia > Chiroptera > Molossidae > Molossus > Molossus molossus. Next base: position 1,151,735 of record NW_023425358.1, read on the forward strand.
GCAAATACATGCTGTTCCCATTAGCTTAGATGCTCATCTTGTTAACTAAGGAAACGTTGGGCCGTGTGCCGTACGTGTGTCCCAAACTTGTTTCAAGTTGCCTTAGTGGGGATGGCAGCTGTCGAGGTATTTGTGACAGACACGTGTGAAATCATGTCCCTTCACAGAGTCGGTCTCTCAGCGTCTTTCCTTCACTGTCTCTAGCTCCTGTTCCCGTGCAGCTTCCTTGTCCGCCCGAGCCCTTCCTCCTGCTCATGCCTGTGCGTGCAGGTGAAGGGTGGGGCTGCCGTCCCTCCGCAGCGCTGGGGCCTGTGTGCGAGAGGGTGCCCGTCCTCTGCCGGCAGAGTGGCCCGCGTGAGCGCGCTGCTCGCCCCTGCCCTGCTCTCGCTGAGCTCCTCAGTCCCTTCATTTCGTTTTCCGTCATCACCAGAGTAATTAGCATACCTGCTGCGGAGACTCGAGAAGAACACGGCTGCAGAGCATCTCTCAGACGAGCGGGTGATGCTCAGATGTTCTCAGCAGCTGCTGTTGGTGTGGGCTGGGCAGGCTGGGGTGATGGCGCTCGGAACTGGAGCGATGTTTTGTGACACATATTTCTGAAGATGACGTAGCACGGGGCACAGCAGCTTGTTCAGAGCCATCTGTGCTGTTAGGAGAGCTGTTTTCTGATAGAGGAGGGGACAGAACAGGACACAGAGTGGACACATCCTGCTTGTAGGATGGGTCATCTCCTAAATGCTTTTGCTTTTTTAAACATGTGGAGCTGGAGGCAGGGATGTCCCAAGAAAGGAAAATACCACAGGACTGGGGAAAACCACGTCTTCACAGAGATGACGTCATCTACGCATCTGGAAGGACTTTTATAAAGTAGTGTTTTTTTTTTCCTTTATAATTACACACATTTCTGCACTGTGCCCGTGTGGCTGGGATGTCCCAAGAGTGCTGCTCCTTTTCTGAGTTAAGTTTTACACATGCTTCTTTTCTCGGGGCCTGACCCGCAGGCGTGTTTGGACTCAGGCTCCACCGTGGAGGCAACAGTTAGAAGGAAAAAACCAAGCAACAGCGTGAGGTTTATAGATGTTGCCGGGAGACTTGGGGTCCAAGCCCTGCTGCTGTGAATGTGTTCTCCACAACTGGAAGCGTCCGGGAGTCCTTGACCTTGACCTTCCTTCCGAGCTCGGCAGTCTCTGGGAATCACAGTGGGAAGGTTTTCTTGAAATCAACAAGGAGAATGAGTCATGTGGCAGCTTAGACACTTTTTGAAGCGCAGTGAGACCAGAGGAAAAGAAGGCGCACTTCCCCTGTTCAGGTTGTAGATGGATTTATTTTTCGGTGCGTTGTCTGTATTGAAGCTTTATAAAGCCGGTGGCTAGTACATGTTAGCTCACTGCGTGGCTGAATGGGGAGGGGCCGCCGTAACTGTGCAGACGCTCGCTCAGGGTTCCGGTCGGCGTCTGGCCCGCCTGCAGCCCGCTGTCCTCTGGATGCCAGTGTGCTGCCGTCTCCATTCCCGCGAAGGAGCTGGGTGTTTGCCGGCCTGTTCCCGAGTGGAAGACAGCACTGGCTCTCCTGGTGACTTATCTGGCATGAAGTACGTCTCTTTAGGGATTCTGGGCTCTTTTCTATGACTTAAAAAATGGCAACATTAGTATCTAGTCACAGAGACAGCACTGTGCAGTGGTAAAAATGTAGACTAAGCGTCCAGACTATCTGGGTTCAAGACTAGTTGTGTGGCCTTCAGTGAGTCACTTAGCCTCTCTGCTCTTAGTTTTCTTATTTGCAAAACTGTCTTAATAGTACTTCTTTTGCCCTGGCTGGTTTGGCTCAGTGGTAGAGCGTTGGCCTGTGGACCAGTGAGTCGCGGGTTTGATTCTGGTCAAGGGTACATACCTTGGTTGCGGTTTGTTCCCGGCCCTGGTCGGGTTGTGCGGGAGGCAGCCAGTCGATGTGGCTCTATCACATCGATGTTTCTCTCTGTCTCTCTCCCTTCCACTCTATCTGATAATAAGTAGAAAAATATCCTCAGGTGAGGAATAAAAAAAAAGCCAGTAGTTCTTTCATTGTACAGTTGCTGTGTGGATTAGACAGTGCCTGGTACGTAGTATTATGTTGTATATAACGTATTTGTTAAGTAGCACTAGAGACTTTGTGATAATTACATTGTGAACATTGTGTCAGTAGTCAAGATCAAATGCATTGTGATTGTTGTAATATATAATTGGTTGACACAATTGCCTGACGACATTGTGAACAGTATTTCACAGGAGAGCAAACTGATTAGAAAAGGTAGCTGTCAGTCTCAGCAGCTCGTGGCCTGTGGCCCACAAGACACGGTGACCTGGACAGTCTGCTGACGAGGCCACGTGCTGACCGGGTCATTCTTTTGTCAGGTGTGATTAACGCCTCCGAACTTGGGTGTTGGAGCATGCCCACTGGGAGATCTAGATTAAAAAAAGAAAAGTAGCGAGTAATACACTTTGTGGATGAGGAAATGTGTTTACGATTCACGGGCCAGACGTGTGGTTGTTTCACCGTCTGAGTCGATGCCTGTGCTTTCTGGGCCCACACCTGCCAGCAGCTTGTAGGGTTGTGTGTGAGAGAAGGTCAGACTGCTGAGACCACAGCGCATCCCCGGGCTCACCCTTCCTGTTGTTCTGTGCAGAGGAGAATGAGTTCATCCTCTACGCCACGCGGAAGGCCATCTACCGCTACGACTTGGCCTCAGGAGCGGTCGAGCAGCTGCCTCTCACCGGGCTGCGGGCAGCGGTGGCCCTGGACTTCGACTATGAGCGCAACTGCTTGTATTGGTCTGACCTGGCCTTGGACACTATCCAGGTGCACTGACACTGGGGCTGGGCCTGGGGGCGGGCCTGGGGGCGGGGCCTGGGGGTGGGGCCTGGGGACGCCTGCCCAGCCTAGATAAACTTTCAGAGGCCTACGGATGTGGGTGGTGGAAGTTTCAAGTCTTAACTCATCTCAGGGCCAACTGATGAGCGGTCAACAAAGGGAACCCCAAATCTGAGTCTTGCTTGTAAACAGGTCTCGCTTCTGCTGGGAAGATTTTACGGCTGCGAATGTGGAATATTTAGTCACTTCCTCTGTAGTCACTTCACCTCTAGCGTCCTTCCCAGGCCATGCTACAGTCACACTTGATTTATCCAGAGTTTTTGTAATTATCCACTTTACCTATTCTGGATGCAGTCAAGAACCAGGAAGTGAGCTGTGAAGCCGCCGCCCCCCCCCCCCCCAGGCCCACACAGCCACACACCCAACCCATGCATTTGAAAGGAGAGCTGTTTGGTCTTTAATGCTTTTAGAAAAGCAACTTCAACAAGTTTTATCTGTACTTGTAACCCAACGAAATTTTGCGGTGCTTGGGTGTTTGAGGCTGAGCGTGGGGGATGGGTGACTGCTGCTGAATTGTCTCAGGAGCAGCCCCTGAGGGCTGAGAGCCTCTCCAGGGAGGAAAGCTATGAAAAGCGGACGAGGGAGCTTAAAAATAGTACAAATCGCCCTGGCCGGTTTGGCTCAGCGGTTGGAGCGTCCACCTGCGGTCTGGAGAGGCCCGGGTTCGGTTCCCGCTAAGGGCATGTACCTCGGTTGCAGTTTGTCCCCGGCCCTGGTTGGTTGTGCGGGTGGCAGCCACTCGATGTGTCCCTTTCACATCGATGTTTCCCTCTCTCTCTCTTCCTCTCTCTCCCTCCCACTCTGTACAAAAAATGGAAAAGTGTCCTCGGATGAGGATTAAAAAAAAAAAAAAATAGTACAAATCTAGTTTTGTTTATCTTAAAAGCAAACAGACTCTCGCTTCTCAGTTACCTCCGACTGCTACTGTGATGCAGCATAGTTCAGTAGTAGTGTCCAGGGCAACACAGAGTAATGTAAGTGGTTCGGTTCTGTTCAGTTCCTCGGCCTCAAACAGGAGGGCATACTGTGTTTTAGAAATGTGTTGAATTTATCTGGAAAGCTTGCTCATCCCTTGCCAGTCAGGTCAGCGGAATAAAGGGTTACCATCCGTGGGGCTGATGGGCAGGAGGTCATTGGAGCATTTCACAGAATGTCTTCCTCTTGTCTCTGCAGCGCCTTTGTTTGAATGGGAGTACCGGGCAGGAGGTGATCATCCGCTCCGGCCTGGAGACCGTCGAAGCCTTGGCCTTCGACCCCCTCAGCCAGCTACTGTACTGGGTGGACGCTGGCTTGAAGAAGATCGAGGTGTGTATCCCCGTCCTTGAGGCAGTGGGCAGGGGTTCGCCCGAGGTCGGCACCAGCGATGTGTCATGGCATTCTGGGATTCCAGACTTCAGGGAATGGGTCGACCGAGCCTCTGGAGAAGGGAGGAAAAGGGGGTTGTCTCGGAATTATGCTCTCTGCCGTGAAGGTCCCATGTAAGAACAGAATACGGGCATCTGCCAAACAGATTTCATGAAGTACCTAAAAGTTTATATTTTGGCTCGAAACTATGATAGTAACAATACCATAGCATTCTAAGAATGCTGTAACATCAGCATTCTAATGTCATTGCAGTTGATTAGAGTAATACAATATCATCACCATCATCATCATCATTACCGCTGATGCTGAGTACTTACTGTGTACCAAGTCCTGTTGGAACCACTTTGCAGGAGTTATCTGATTCACTTCCCCTAACAACCCAGTAAGGTAGCTGTTCTTATGATCCCTGCCTCAGCCCTGCAGCTGGGCTGCCCAAGGCAACATGGGGTAAGAAATGGCCTTTGAGCCGCCAAAGTCATCTCCAGGAACACAGCTCCTTCGACTCCTGCCGTCCTGCGGAGGCCCTGGGACCCTGCCCCCTGCTCTCATGCCGATGCCCTGTGCAGCTGTGGCACGTGGGCTGAGTGGGAAGCACAGAAGCAGGTAGACTCAGAGCCAGGAGAAATTGCAAGACAGAAGCCACAGAGCTGAGAGAGGCCTGGGCTCCGTCTTTGTCCCAGTGGCCGAGTGGCGTGGGCTTCGGTTTCTTCCCCTGTGAGGTGAACATTCTCTCAACACTCGGCCTTTGCACAGGCACATCCGAGTGCACAGTGCGCCAGGGGCCGCTTCACACTGCGCACATGTCCAGAGAGAGCACATGCGGCAGGCAGTGTGCCATGTGACTGGCGGTGGGAGCACACGGCCGAGGGGCACAGGAGGCGTCGGGAGGACGTGGCCCCTGATCTGGCTGAGCCCCGACTGCAGAGCTGTGCGAGCACTGGCCTCAAGGGCAGTTGAGAGGAGGGTGTGGAAGCCGCTCAGGCCTGGCACACATCGGTGGCTGCGGTCTTGTTGGCATCTCTTTCCTCTAATTGTGCCTGTGCTCTGCTGGGTGCTGGGGGTGCAGGCGGAGCTACGGCCTGTGCTCTTCTGGGTGCTGGGGGTGCTGGGGGTGCAGGCGGAGCTACGGCCTGTGCTCTGGGGGTGCTGGGGGTGCAGGCGGAGCTATGGCCTGTGCTCTGGGGGTGCCGGGGGTGCAGGCGGAGCTACGGCCTGTGCTCTGGGGGTGCTGGGGGTGCAGGCGGAGCTATGGCCTGTGCTCTGGGGGTGCTGGGGGTGCAGGCGGAGCTATGGCCTGTGCTCTGGGGGTGCTGGGGGTGCAGGCGGAGCTACGGCCTGTGCTCTGGGGGTGCTGGGGGTGCAGGCGGAGCTACGGCCTGTGCTCTGCTGGGTGCTGGGGGTGCAGGCGGAGCTATGGCCTGTGCTCTGCTGGGTGCTGGGGGTGCAGGCGGAGCTACTGCCTGTGCTCTGGGGGTGCTGGGGGTGCAGGCGGAGCTACGGCCTGTGCTCTGCTGGGTGCTGGGGGTGCAGGCGGAGCTACGCCTGTGCTCTGCTGGGTGCCGGGGGTGCAGGCGGAGCTACGGCCTGTGCTCTGGGGGTGCTGGGGGTGCAGGCGGAGCTATGGCCTGTGCTCTGCTGGGTGCTGGGGGTGCAGGCGGAGCTACGGCCTGTGCTCTGCTGGGTGCTGGGGGTGCAGGCGGAGCTATGGCCTGTGCTCTGCTGGGTGCTGGGGGTGCAGGCGGAGCTACGGCCTGTGCTCTGGGGGTGCTGGGGGTGCAGGCGGAGCTACGGCCTGTGCTCTGCTGGGTGCTGGGGGTGCAGGCGGAGCTACGGCCTGTGGTCTGGGGGTGCTGGGGGTGCAGGCGGAGCTATGGCCTGTGCTCTGCTGGGTGCCGGGGGTGCAGGCGGAGCTACAGCCTGTGCTCTGGGGGTGCCCGGGGTGCAGGCGGAGCTACGGCCTGTGCTCTGCTGGGTGCCCGGGGTGCAGGCGGAGCTACGGCCTGTGCTCTGGGGGTGCTGGGGGTGTAGGCGGAGCTACGGCCTGTGCTCTGGGGGTGCTGGGGGTGCAGGCGGAGCTACGGCCTGTGCTCTGCTGGGTGCTGGGGGTGCAGGAGGAGCTATGGCCTGTGCTCTGTCTGGGGGTTTGCCGGGGTGCAGGCGGAGCTACGGCCTGTGCTCTGGGGGTGCCGGGGGTGCAGGCGGAGCTACGGCCTGTGCTCTGCTGGGTGCCGGGGGTGCAGGCGGAGCTACAGCCTGTGCTCTGGGGGTGCTGGGGGTGTAGGCGGAGCTACAGCCTGTGCTCTGCTGGGTGCTGGGGGTGCAGGCAGAGTCAGTGCTCCCCCTCTCACAGGCTTGTCGGGAGGCCCGCGCACAACTCAATGCTGCTCCTGCAAAATGGTGTAGAACTAGGGCTGCTCATTGATGAAGGTGGTCGGAAGAGTGTGCAGAGGGGGAGGGCCTGGAGGTGAGCTCCGACGGACAGGTGGGGTTTGATCAGAGCAGAGGGGAGGCCCAGGAGGGCCCATGGCGAGGGCAGACAGGCATAGAGAATCATGAGAAGGCAAGTCTTGCTGAAGTTGTAGGGGCTGAACTAGAAGAGGGGACTGTGGGCTGGTCTGTGACAAGGCTGTGACACTGGATCTGTCTGTGGACAGCGCAGAGCCGTTGGTGCCCGGAGCACGGAGTGCCAGGCTGGTTAAGTGAGCCTCTGTGCCCACCGTGCCCTGGGAAGGGGCTGGCACCTCTGTCAGCCCGTGAGAATGGCCACAGGAGCCAGAGGAGAGAACCTGTTGTTCTGCCTGCCAACGGGCAGATTTTCCAGGTCGGCCTGTAGGGAATCCGCTGGCCACAGGCCCTGTCAGTAGGCAGGAGCGATGGGAGACGTTTAAGGGGCTCAGATCCATCTTGGCCTTTTTCTCTTCCTTTTTTTTTGGTCAGGTAGCTCATCCAGATGGTGACTTCCGACTCACAATCATCAATTCCTCTGTGCTCGACCGGCCGAGGGCTCTGGTCCTCATGCCCCAGGAGGGGTAAGTGTGGCCAGTGGGAGTCAGTGTGTGCCCAGGGCTGCTTGTATGAACAGTCTGCTGTGTGACCATCTCTGTATTTATCTTTGCGCAGTTTTATTATTCTGGGGATAAACTCCAGTGAGAGAATGTTTGGGTTAAGAAATGAAATGGTATTAAGCCTTCTGATTACCTCGGGTGATGATAATGCTGGAACAACCAGCTGGTATTCTGGAGGGCTTCTCGCCTGCTTGGTGTAGCATCAGAGCTCCTGCTCCCGGTCCTGGTGTGACGTGTTCACTCTGGTTGGGACAGGGTGATGCTCTGGACCGACTGGGGAGACCTGAAGCCGGGCATTTACCGGAGCAGCATGGACGGCTCTGCGGTGCGCTGCCTGGTGTCCGAGGACGTGAAGTGGCCCAACGGCATCTCTGTAGACGACCAGTGGGTCTACTGGACCGACGCCTACCTGGACTGCATTGAACGGATCTCTCTCAGTGGCCAGCAGCGCTCTGTGCTCCTGGACAACCTCCCACACCCCTATGCCATCGCGGTCTTTAAGGTGAGGACCGTTCCCGGCACAGGGTGGTCTGTCAGAGCGGGCGCGGGCCCGCTGCAGGGAGGAACCGACTCTGGGTTTGCAGAGGCTTGTCTAACTTCTAGAAAATAGCTATTTCTGAATTTGAGGCAGTTTCTTTAGCCCGTGTGGAGAGATGCCAGACGGGTGCCAGGGGTCCAGGGTACTCACTGGTCATGTTCCCAAGGGTTACAGGTGAGGAGACTCCACGTGAAGTCCCCAGTTTGCCCGCTAGTGTGGGCCCTTTGGCGCTGTGTCTGCACCCTTGGGGGTTTGCTCACTTCATGCCCTGATGCCCGTGCTGCCGACCCACTTCCTCTTCGGCTCTAGAGGGCAAAGGTCATGCCCAACACTGAGAAGCAGATTCCAAACTGAAGGGTTGGGCTTGTGGTCCCAGTGAATGCTGACCAAGTCACATCTCTCGAGCAGCTCCTCGGTGTGGTTGCATCAATTCCCTGCTCCCGCATTTGAGTCCTGCCGGGGCCACCTGTCTGGTCAGGTGCCACGAGATCCAGCGTGGACATGGGAGATCTGGACTCAAGAGCAAATGCTTTCTTTGCAGAATGAAATCTACTGGGATGACTGGTCACAGCTCAGCATATTCCGAGCTTCCAAACACAGCGGGTCGCAGGTGGAGCTTCTGGCCAGCCAGCTCACGGGACTGATGGACATGAAGATTTTCTACAAGGGGAAGACAGCTGGTAAGGCGGTGTCTCCTTCCTCTCTCAGGCTGATCTCTGGAGAGGGGCCGGGTGTGGCGGTCTTTACTCAGGAGCCTGCATCCTTATGATGGCAGCGTGCTCATCATTCAATTTCTCCCTAATGACATCATGATTTCTTTTCTAATGATACACAAATATCTTGAAGACAGCATGGTTTTGCCTGCCTAGAGTGTTGGCGATTGGTAGTCATTACACCCTCCTTCCTTTGCCCCTTACTGAGCGGGGTGTGACTTTAGTTGCAGCTGGAGAGGCCCAGTGTGTGCTTACTTTCTGTGACACCCTCACCAGGAGCTGGGCTGAGCTGGGTGGTCAGCAGCTGCTGCGTCCTGGCGGGGGTGCGCGGGCGGGCCCGTGCCTCCCTCGTGAAGCTAGGACTTCCTGGAACGATGTGCCCCACCATGAACTGAGCCCCGTGAAGAAGGTTGTATGTATATAGTCTTTGGCCAGTAGTTTTACCAATGCCTCGCACTTAGTAGGTGCCCAGTTCGTACTTACTGGAAGAAGGGACGGAAGGGAGGTGAAGAACGCCCGTGGGGCAGCAGGCAGCTTTGTTCAAGATTGTCGGCCGAGGCTCCTGGAACTCTACAGGCTCTGACCTGCTCCTGAATCGGAGCCGGTGGTGGAGGGACAGCCTTGCTCCGCACTTGACCGGCTCCTTCGTGTATCCCCTCCCCGTACTGCGGCCCTGCGGGAGTGATCGGGCTTCCAGAAGAGTCCTTCCAGGAAGCGCCCTCTTCACCCTCGGCAGGGAATAGCACCTGGGTCTGCTGACCAAGCGCTCGGTTCTGTTTTGAGTGAGAATGTTGACATTGTTCTGTGGGTTTTCGCTGGCCCTGGGAAATAATGAGGTGCTAGATATCACTGTGATCCTTTGGGGACCTGTGCGAAGGCGCGAGAACTCCCTTAGAAAACTGTTCTCGAACTGCACGTCAGGATGATTGTTCCGTCCTCAGGACTGACCCGTGAGGTGGGCAGGCCTGGAGTTAGGATCTGCGGTTTATAGATTAGGGAAAGAAATCCCAGGTAAGAATCTGTGTTCCCAGAGGCCCCTTACCAGCCCCGGAGCTGGGTTCTGTCCCAGCTCTGCCAGGACATGGAGAAGCCTCCTGCCTTCTTGGAGGAGGTGCCTGTTCTGAGCCCGGGGTGAGGAGGGGAGTGTGCACCTCCACCCCAGTGAGTGCAACCTCAGGGCCTTGAATGGAGGTACCAGCCCCACAGCCCCCTCGCTAGCAGGCTGAGTGAATCGTCACCATTTCTCCAAGTTACCACGCAGCCCAGAAGAACGGGTCTGCATTCGACGAGCACTTGTAAGCATGTGTTTGATGAGCACAAGCAGCTCCTGAAACACTGTGTTCAGATGAGCCAGTAGTCCCTGGGTCCTCCGTGCTGGTGCTCACTCCAGGGGGCAGCAGCCATACTGTCACCAGCTACTTAAACGGAAGGTGACTGTCAGGAGGCCTCCCGCCGCAGACGCAGGCTCTCAGACCGGCCAGCTGGGGCAATCAGAGCTTCTGCAGCGGCATCTGGCTGCCAGCACAGTTCATGTGCGGTGGGCGTTTCCGGGTCTGAAACTGGTTTGCTCTCTCCTGCCTGCTTTTCGTGGACACTGAGAGAATGTTGCAAATGTATGCTTTGTATTGGCACTCTCTGGTGCCAGTCAATCTTCATGATTTCCTCCTTACACATGTAGTACTTTCTGTTAGTGTAAAATAATAATGATGATGATAATTACATTTATTATTGTCTAGCCGGTATGGCTCAGTGGTTGAACATCGACCCTGCACTAAGAGATTGCAGGTTCGATTCCCAGTCAGGACACATGCCCAGGTTGTGGGCCTGATCCCCAGTGGGGGGCATGCAGGAGGCAGCCAGTCAATGTTCTCTGTCATCGATGTTTCTCTCTCTCTCTCTCTCTCTCTCTCTCTCTCTCTCTCTCACTTCCTCTGTCTAAAATCAATAAAGGAAAAAAATTACGTTCATTAAGGGGTGGGCATGTTATCAGCACCACACTAATGTTGTTTATGGGCTTGTATAACCTCAGCTAATCTCTCCTAAATCCACGGGTGCTGTTAACATTTCCACTTAGTAGATGAAAACACGTAAGTCAGGGATAGTCACTGTTACACATCGCCTGTGTCATGAGTGGCCCTGTTGCAGGAGAAGTCAGTGGTCGAATGTCCCCATCGGCAGTGGGGCTGGGGCTCCTGTGATATCTCCAGAGAAGGAACTTCTAAGCCGTGCAGGGGAGAATGGTTTTCATTTGTGCGGAGTTGCATGCCAGGGATCCAAAGTCCCACGTCCCTTAAGCCAGTGCTGGAAAGGGGGCTGTTAACGCATCAGCGCTAGAAGTAGGCCAGTGTCCAGATCCTGTCCGTGGTGGACTGGGTCTGTGTAGCATCAGGCTGGATCTGTCTCGTTGATCCCTGAGTGAGTTCACATGCTGTGGGCCCCCCGCAGGCGTCCCAGCAGGAAAAAGAAAACTGAGAGAGGGAACTTTCTTTGTTCCAGGTTCAGTATCCCAGATTTCACGCTGTGCCGTGGCCACACCTGTTCTGGCCACTGACTTATTCTGAGGAGTGACTGACAGGGAAGCACCTTGCTGAGCATGCATCTAAGCTGCCTTTGTCCAGTCCCCTCCCCCACCGATCAGCAGGGAACACACCTGGCTGTGTTTCCCACTCCAGCCCATCAGCCCCCAGCATGTGGGGTCCGCAGGGTGACGTTACCAGGAAGGAAACACCGGCAGGCGCCAAACAAGATAACCCCGAGCCAAGAGCACGAGAGAGGCAGCACCTTTGTTTAATGAATTATATATTCCCAAATTTTTGTGGGCTTGCAGTGCCCACGCCCATTCTGGCCAGCCGTCTCTGTCCCCAGGTGTGGTTGACAGGCAGGTACCTTCCCTGTGTCACCCCAGCCTTACGGGGCATGGGTCTGTCCTCCCTTCGTGGCTCCCAGGGGAATGCAGATTTGCAGCTTCCTGGTGAAGCTGCGCAAATGACATGGGTACAGCTCTGGCCTTTCTCCCTCTGCTCCTTTTCCTGTTACTAATAGCTGACTAACTGCAACAGTATCGCTTTGAATACAGACTGTGTCCCAGACCCTGTGGGTGGCTTTCCCTCAGTGGCAGCTCTGCACCCCAGTTGCCTGGGACATGTGTCCCTGAGATGGAGCCGAACAGGCCAGCTCGTTTCTGGCCTGTCTGCGGTGGTCAGCTGGTTACTCTGCCAGGACAGCTTCCGCCTTTAGGGTTCTGGGGTTATTTGGGGAAGCCTTTTGAATCTTCCTCCCTCAGTGTCTGTGTGTTTTGTCTGTTTAGTAATGTCTTACACTCTGTGGTCTTTCGCTTCAAAATAACATGTTGCTCTATGGTTGTGGTTTTACTGTTAAGGGTTGTGCCATTGCAACCCCGATGAGGCGCCACATGTCCAGAGGTGCTGAATGGCCCGCGCCCAGCAGCACTGGTGGTCAGGAGGATGCCTGTCTTCCCGCCGCAGGCCCTGGCAGGCAGGCGCAGCTCGAATCTTGGCTGGAAACAGGTCACCTGGGTGTGATTCCATGGGTTCTCTCTCTGTGACATGGCACAGCTGAAAGATTGTCATCGTTGAGTTTTATCACAGGGTTCATGTTCATTTTTCCCACCTTGATGATGAATAGTCACACAGAAGAGGAAAAACATCCATTTTGTAATCCAGGTGGCTTTTGTGTTGCTTGATGGCGTGTTTTCAGTCATTCTGTTCGTGCATCCTCTCGCCTCCTTCCCAGAAAGATGTTGGAGATGGAAACGCACCTTTTCCATCGCTGTTCATCCACACAGGTTTCTCTCGAGTCCAGTGAAGGATTTTATGGGCTCTGCCTCGCATTCTGTTTAGAAAGCGAAACAGAGAAAAGTTTAGAAACAGTGGATGGGTCAGCATGAGTGGGTGTGTGTGTGGATGTATCATGGCAGACAGTGCCCGGTGAGTTCTGTGTGGCATCATCCAGCTCCGTGCCGCACCTGGCACAGAGGAGTGCGAAATTAGACCCGGACTTTGGTCTTGGCCCCGATGTTTCCCAGGTGCATGTTCTAAATAAAAACTTTGGGGTCACAGGGTAACTCAAGTAGAAAGTGCTATCGAAGGACACAGGAAGACAGTAGGCGCCCAGAGACAGAAGCTGGTGAGACTTGGGGGGGGGGGGCTGGGAGCGGCAAAACCATGCTCCCTTCCCCTCTGCCCAGGTCCCCTCCCCAGTCCCCGGTGGTGTCCTTTTTGCAGAATTCCACTTTGGCCTCCCAGCTCTCCTTTCTGCACACTCAGCTTGTTCCTGCACAGCTCCGCCTGCATGGGTCTGGGCGCGTCCTGCACCCCCTGCACACCCACATGATACGGCTTTTCTCCCAGCCTCAGCCCCCATTCCTTTCTGGTCTTTCTGCACCTCAGTCCTGAATTCCCTGGAGCACCGCTGACTCGTGGCGTGGCTGTGGGACTGTGGAACTGTGGAGTCCGAGGCTTCATTGAGCCGGAACTTTCCGGAGCACTCTGAGCAGTGGTTGTTGCTTCTCCACCGTCTGCTCTGAGCTTCACCTGGGGGTGGCCAGTGAGGCGCTCTGGGTCCCGCTGCTCCTTGCAGCGCCTCCTGGTGCCCACTGACGGATGCTGTGGTTCTGTGCTTTCTCTCCAGGAAGCAACGCCTGTGTGCCCAGGCCATGCAGTCTCCTGTGCCTGCCCACTGCCAACCACAGTAAGAGCTGCAGGTGTCCGGAGGGCGTGTCCAGCACTGTCCTGCCGTCTGGGGACCTGAGGTGTGAGTGCCCTGTGGGCTATCAGCTGAGGAACAACACCTGTGTCAAAGAAGGTGCCTCCCCTCCCCTCCTCGCCCGCCCGTGCCCCTTCTCCCTTTTCCCTCTTCTCTGCGGGTGCTCTCTGTTCCCCAGGGTTTGTGAGTTAGGGAAAATGCCCAAGGTACCAGTAAAACCACCAGATACTTCTCATCTCAGCCAGGTTCTGGGCCTGTGGCATTTCCGTCCTCATTCAGAACAGTCCTGAGCTGTTCATTTAAAAATAATAGCTCAGAATAATATTATTTAAAAGTAGTATGCTTTTGGTTTAAAGTCAAGTGACACAGGCTTCCCTGGAGCTGTCTTCTGTTCCTGCCCATCTCCCACACCTCCGCTCTCCAGCTCCCTGGGCGATGGACCAACTCCACTGGGAAGAGAATTGGTTTGACTCCTTCACAGCTCACCTTACCCGCCTAGCAGTTCGCCCTCACCCCACCCGCAGCCCGAAACGTCCTGAACTTTCAGACAGGTGCCGCGAGGGCCTGGCGTTCCTGCGTACCGGCCGTGGCCTTGGGTCCCCTTGTCCTGGCCGTGGCCTCGTGTCCCCGTGTCCCAGCCGTGGCCTCACGTCCCCATGTCCCGGCCGTGGCCTTGTGTCCCGGTCGTGGCCTTGTGTCCCCACATCCCGGCCGTGGCCTCGTGTCCCCGTGTCCCGGCCGTGGCCTCGTGGCCTCGTGTCCCAGCCGTGGCCGTGGCCTCGTGTCCCCGTGTCCTGGCCGTGGCCTCGTGTCCCCACGTCCCAGCTGTGGCCAGTTGGCTGCAGCAGCCTCATCACACTCTTTCTTTGAATTTGAAAACCCAGAGTCTAAGCATTTTCTCCGAAAAGCTGTTTAATCTTTTTGTTCTGTCTGATTCTAACGCTCTCCTCTTTCCCAGTCCCGAGCCTCACATTTCTGTCACTGAGGTGAACCCCTGGAAGGGACCTTGTCATGAAGTCCCCAATCCATGGCCCAAATTCCACTTTTTCTTGCTCTCGAGTGACTACAGGTCACCACTGCCCACGGAGCCTCTCTGTTGGGGCCGAGGTGTCGCCTGACGTCTCTTCTCCACACACGAGGGAGGAGAAGAGCCCCCTGCAGGCACAGGGTCTGGCTTGAAAGTCGTTTCACAGTCACTGGGAGAGAATCCGAGGTGACACGGCTTCGGGGAGACGGGGAGCAGGCCCTCCTGTATCCCCATGTGGTCCACCCCACCGACAGCACGCTTTTATCTGTGAGGAATTAAACCTGAGTGTTTAAAGATTCACGGGGTAGGAAGACCCAAGCGTGTAAGGAAAGTCTGCATGACACACTCGGTTGAAGAATACGTGTGAATACATACAACCGCACAGTGTATGCAGCTGTGGGCACACTGAACACACATGTGAACACCGTGTAGTGCAGAATGAAGGTGTTCCTGTGGAACGAGGGTTCCCTGACCCGGTACATGTCCCTCTGCCCGCTGCGCCCTGTTGGCACCATATCTCCTAGTTCGTGTCGTCACCACCCAGAGACACCCCTCCAGCCTCTCCCCCTTTCGCTTGACTGGGAAGGGGAGAGAGGGCGGGCCGCCGCCCCTCCGAGGCCGTGACCGGGACGGAAGCGGAGCGCTGTGGCTGCACAGTGACGCTGCTCTCCCCGCCAGGCAGCGCCTGTCTGCACAGCCAGTTCCGCTGCAGCAACGGGAACTGCATCAGCGGCATCTGGCGGTGCGACCTGGACAACGACTGCGGCGACATGAGCGACGAGAGGAGCTGCCGTGAGTCTCCGCGTGGGCTTCGGCCACCCTCCGCTTCCCGTTGTCCGAGCGTCTGTCCCCGGGACTGGCCCTCAGAGCAGCGATTTTCACCCTTGTTCATCTCGTGGCTTTGATTGAAATTCTGTGGCACACTGAAAAGTATACTTTTTGCGATTTTTTTTTAA
Organism: Molossus molossus; assembly: GCF_014108415.1. Classification (NCBI taxonomy): domain Eukaryota; kingdom Metazoa; phylum Chordata; class Mammalia; order Chiroptera; family Molossidae; genus Molossus; species Molossus molossus. The sequence goes on from NW_023425358.1 coordinate 1,167,031, forward strand.
ATCCTCACCCAAGGATATTTTTTCTATTTACCTTCAGATAGAGTGGGAGGAGGAGAGAGAGAGAGAGAGAGAAACAATGATGCGAGAGGGACATATTGATTGGTTGCCTCCCACACAACCTGGACCAGGGCCGGGGATGAACCACAGCTGAGGTACGTGCCCTTGACCGGAATCGAACCTGTGACTTACTGGTCCGAGGGCCGACACTGACCACTAAACACACTGGCCAGGGCAAAATTAGGTATAACTTTGATTCATGACACCAGGCAGCTATTGTGTTGGCTGTTGGCCCTTTTTTATTTGACAGTCAAGGGAAAAGAGATCAGCGCCCCTGGCTAAATAGTCAGGTATTGCATGTTTTAAAAATTCTTGGGGCACCATGGCAAAAATCACTGCTCCAGGGTGCTGACTGGCCCCTCATGGTCGGCGATGCCCATTTAAGCTGATGGGGTTGTTTGGAGAACAGAGAAAACACATCTCCATACTCAACTAGTATGTGTTATTATTTTAAGACAGACACATAAATATAAGTTGACCACATCATTGTGAAAGATGTACAGAGAGGCACCACATGGCTGACACTAAATTGGGGGTCGGGCAAGCGGGGTTCCCTGTGGCCCGACCGCAGTAATAACCCCGGTGACCGGGCGGTGGCAGGTGCCGGGTGCAACCTGTAAGTTCAGTTTCCGCCTTGTGCAGCTGGGAACCGGTCTGGCTCCGGTGCTCCTCCAGCCGGTGGGTGCTGGTTGCGTCCACCGCACTGGGGTCCTCGTGTGTCTGGAATGTGGGGACATTGCTGTTGTGCCTATAAAAGTGTCTTTGGGTCACGTGATTCCTGAGGTCTACCCAGTAGAGTGTGTGATTCTGTTTGACAGGGTGTGAAGACAGAGTTAGTTTTCAGCAGCTTTGACATCATCCTGTCAGTCAGTGACATGTCCATACACACACTCAGCAAGAGTGGGAGACCCTTTGTGTCAGGCTCTGGACTGGGCCTTGGGATGCGCTCTGAGCAGGATGGACAGCATGTGAGGTCTGGACGGGAGCGACAGAAGCAGTGGCCAGTCGCATTGGTGTGCCGATGCCGTGAGGGGGAAGGTCCAGGGAAGGTCCACATCTTTCTCACGTAGGTGTCGTGAAGGGCCCTGGGGTGAGCAGAGGTAGCCGAGCCCAGGTGGAGGGAGCAGCATGCAGGAGGCCCGTAGGTCACAGTGTGTGTGGCCTGGTCAGCAAACTGGTGAGGGTCACTGGGAACTTGGGTGGCACAGGGGCCAGGGGAAGTTCGATCAGTGTGTGGGGCCTAGTACAGGAAGGTGCAGTCATGGTGGACGAATAGCCAGAGCCCCTGGAAAACGTTAGGATGTACATGCTCACAGCATTGTGGAGGGTTCTGGAAAGGAGTTCATTACATAGCAGGTGGGTGGGAGTGCTTCTTGGAATTCACTCATCGCAAGAAAATTGCTCAGCCGTGACCAGGCAGGGGAGGAGAGAGGGGCTTGATGAGCCAATGTCCACGGCTAGGGGTTCCTCCTGGGGCCCCTGGACTTTGGCTTCTGCTAGACAGACAAGCATGGGCCTCATTGGTTCAGTGTTTTGAGAAAGACCTCCTCACACCTTGGGGTGCTGCCTCCACCCCGCCCTGAGCTCTGCCATTGGCCTGCAGCCCCCACACCTGGAGCTCCTCCAGCGCAGTGGCACCTGGCTCTGCCCCTGGCGGGGTGTGACGTCAGCGTGGAGACCTGCTTTCCTGCCGCTGCACTGGGCTCAGGCCCGGCTGGTCCCACCGGGCAGAGGGAGCAGGCGAGGGCTGCAGGGAGAGAGTGTGGAGCCCGGGATGCAGAGCGGGTGTGCTCTGGGCCTGTCTCCGTCCGGGCCGGGAGGGCAGGGGCGGCCGGGCTGCGGCACCAGGATGGGACAGGGCTGCCTGGCGGGGGACGTGAGGCCCTCTGGGCAGACTCCTGTGTGGGGAGTTGTCAGGTGCTTGGGGTTTTTCCGTGAACCCCCTAGTCTTGTCACTTTTACATTTGCCCGCCCCCACCATGAGCTCAGTTACAGAGGAGAAGTAGAGCTTTGAATAGGGGTCAGGGATGTCTCACTGCAGGCTGGCCCCGGCCTGTCACCTGGCTCCGGACAGCGGCCTCCGTCCGGGACCGTCCCGACAGGCGCTTCCCTGGCCCTGGGGCTGTGCTGCCGCCCAGGAGGTCTGTAGAAGAGCAAGACCTCGCTGCCCGTCCGGACGGGGAGCGCGAGGGGCGTTGGGGTAGGGCCATGGCAGTGCTCCTGGCAGCGTTGCGCTCACTCCCTATTTAACGGGCTCTGGCCCAAACTTGTTTCTTACTTATCTTCACGATGATGCCATGAGGTAGGCGTTATCATCATTAAAAAGTAGAGGGAAGAGGCCTGGCCAGTTTGGCTCAGTGATTGGAGCATCGGCCCATGGACTGGGGAGTCGCAGGTTCGATTCCGGCTAAGGGCACTTGCCTCGGTTGCGGTTTTTCCTCGGCCCTGGTTGGGGTCGTGCAGGTGGCACCCACTCGATGTGACTCTCTCACATCGATGTTTCTCTCTCTCCCTCTCCCTCTGTGTAAATGTACAAATATCCTCGGGTGAGGATTTAAGAAAAAGAAGCCGAGGGAGGGAAGGCACAGAATCGTAGGTGAGTTGTAGATGGTGAAGACGTACATCTAGCTTTTCTGAGCTTCTTCACAAGCATGTGCCACATCGTCTTCTGCATCACCTGCCGCTTTTCACGTGGGGCTCACCGAGGCTCCGGGAGCTTCCGGGGAATTGCTTGAGAACGAGGTGGACCAGGATGGGAGATCAAGACCTGATTGGCTACAGAGCCCATGTTCCTGCTGCAGAACTGCACCCCCACTACCTCTGTTCCCATGTGACAGGGGCCAGCTTGTGTGCGGCACGGGGCTTCCTAACGCTGGCTCTCTGGGTGATTTAGGAGGACCCCTCCCATCTGAGGGGCGTCGGGGGCCAGCCCACCGTTCTCTCCCAGCCGTGCCTTTCCCACTCGTCCTAGCCTGCTCTCGTGTGAAGCTATGTTGTAAATCCCGGGCTCTCACACGCTTTGTTCTTTCCATAAAGCTGGGTTTTGTTTCTGTTGCTACAATTCAGGTCTGCTTCCCTCTTACTTTGAGTGGGTTTTCCAGGGGAGTGTCTGTGCTCGGGGGCTGGTCATACCTACTGAGTGTGTCATCTTTCCCCCTTAGCCACCACCGTCTGCGATCCGGACACTCAGTTCCGTTGCCAGGAGTCTGGGACCTGCATCCCGCTGTCCTACAAGTGTGACCTTGAAGATGACTGTGGCGACAACAGTGATGAGCATCACTGCGGTAAGGGGACACGATGTCCGGGAGCTGTCCCGGGTGGGGGCAGCGTCCTTGCTCACTGGGCTGGCTCCTGGATTTCTGAAAGCTGTCAGCTGCCTGCCCACCCCGTCCAGCGGCACTACTCGTTCACGGCAGCTGACCGCCTCCCTGCACGCTGTCGGCCGCAGTGCCCCCACGAGGAAGGGCTTCTGAGTGGACTGGGTCCTCGGGCCACACAGACTGGGCCCCACCTCCTGGTGCTGTGTGTACCCTGTGGGGCCACAGCTCAATGCCTCTGTGAACTGCTTGGTTCAATATTATTCAGAAAACTCTTAGAAGTCAGCAGACCCTGCAGACGTCGTTTGAGCATGTTTTCTGAATGGAAATTTTTATATGTAGAAATAGAGTGTTGGAGTGATAGAAACTTTCTCCTTCGGTCATTTTAGTTTCACGAGGAGGTGGCTGAGGGCCGTGGAGGTGCCAGGGTCCGTCTGTCCGATGGGGCGCTGGAGCCTGTGTTCCTCGTGCCCTCCGGTCCCACGGACGGCCCTGCCAGTTTCACGGGGCGGGGCGGGTCGATGGGCTCTGGGGCCCGCCCCGAGGTGCTGGCCGAGGGGGCACAGCGTGCGGTGCAGGTGGTGTCCAGGCTGGAGCCGGACGCTGTCCCCGGCTGCCCGGGCAGGCCGAGCTTCCAGACAGGGCCTGCTTTTCAGGGGCAGGTGGTTTGACTCGCAGGGACTGAACCAAGGGAGCAGGGAAATGCTCCCGTCTGGTTCTCAGAGCACTTTTTGGGGGGGTTTACGTAATTTTTTTCATCTTCCTAGAAATACAAAGTTCCAGAAAACAATCTTTGGGATTCACAATAATTTCTCTTTATTCCTCCCGTTTCCCACTCAACACACTGAGGGTTAGCGGGGGAAAGGCCACACGTTACATGTTCCTGGTGGCGTCTCACCACTCGCTCGGCTCACGCCTGGCCATTGAACAGTCACACTGCCTTGGGGCTCTCCGCCCGTGGTCCCGAATCTGCCCACGGTCTCAGCCCCTTGCTCAGAGCCAGGGGCTCTCCCGAGTCTCCAGACTTTTCTCACAAGTAGCCAAATCACCAGCTTCACCGTCAGCCTGTCTCCCGAGTGAGGCAGCTGAGACCCGAAACTCGGCCTCTGCCGTTCCCTAGACTGAAATCCCGCCGCGGACTGAAATCCCGCGGCGGCTCTGCTTCCTGCTGTCCTCGGCCCCACACCAGGTGCTCCAGCGGAGGCCCCTTTCGAGTCCTGGTCAGGGTGCTCCCTTCAGACGGCCCAGCAGCCACCGTCCCTGCAGCTGCACCCACAGAAAGCCCCAGCTCGGGTCCCTCTGTTTGGAAGGTCAGCACTGACCCAGTGTCCCCGAATTGAGCATCTCCTACTGACCTCTTGAGACGTTTTCTTCCTCCTTCTCTGAGACCACAGGCTCCGTCTTTAGTTTTCTGTTACTTGAAAATTCCCCTTTCTGGGCACCTAGAGGCCGCTTCACAATCCTCTTCCCATCAGGACTGCACAAGAGGTGGTACCTGCGCACTGACATCGGGCGGGCCCCTCTGCCTGAGGGGTGTGGAGGTGTCTTATCTCTGCACCTGCACATGGCCGACCCGTCCTCAGCGAGCTCACGTCCCCGCCTAGGGTCTGGGCGAGCACGCCGTCCAGATGAGCACGTTGCTGGGGTGGCGGCAGGGACCCGGGGCGGGCAGGTCAGGCTCGGAGACGCATCCTCCCTGTCTCCCCGCAGAGGTGCACCAGTGCCGGGATGACGAGTACAGCTGCCGCTCTGGCGTGTGCGTCCGCGCCTCCTGGGTGTGCGACGGGGACAACGACTGCCGAGACTGGTCTGATGAGGCCAACTGCACCGGTCAGTGTTTCCTGTGCGCCTGCGCCTGCGCTGCGAGCTTGCGCCCAGAGAGGAGGCGCCCCGGGAAGGACCTTGTGCCCCCTGGTTCCCTGTTTCTCAGGGGCTGGGCTGTGCTGAGCTTGGGACGAAATGCCAGCCAGCATCCTGCGCCCTTCACTGGGGTCTTGCTGGGAGTGTTTCAGGGACGAAGGGATGCAGGGTCGGTTAGTGTTCTGGCCCAAGCTGCTGCTGCTGCTGTTTGACCCTCACCGAGGGCGTTCTTGCATTCCCCGTCAGATGGAGCAGGAGCGAGGGAGGGAGAAACATCCATGTGAGAGAGACACATCGAGTGGTCGCCACCCACACGACCTCAACCAGGGCCAGGGACACTGCAACCTCGGTGCGTGCCCTTGGTGGAGCCGAACCGGGTCTCTCCGTCAGGTCCGCGGGCCACGCTCTGACCGCTGAGCCAGACCGGCCGGGCCCAAGCTTATTTCTGCAGGACCAGTGGTGAGCAGTTCACAGCGGGCCCTGTCTGGGGACCGGGTGCTGATGGCACTGAACCACCTGGTGTTTCTGAGTGGGGCACTGGGGGCCCCCCAAACCCTAAAAGCCTAGACTGCTTGCACCTTGCGGTTAGCGGTGCAGTAACAACACGGGAACAGCAGGAGAGTGCAGAGGGACGTGCGGCAGAGCCTCGCGGCAGTGCCGATGCTCCTGTTGGGACGTGGGTTCCCCATGGTTGACACATGACAGACTGAATGCCATGCGCATTGTGCAGAGTGGGGGCAGCAGGGAGCTGAGGAAGTTGTGGGGGAATAAAAGCAGAATCCCATTACCTCCTGGGAATTTTCCCCGCGACCAGCTCTAGACATCGTCGTTGAGCTCGACCCGAATGCCCTCCCGTGATGGCAGTAAAGGCTTTTGTCTCACCGTTCAGGCTTGGTTTACAGTCCACGTGTTTGTTTAGTTATAAAGTATGTTCGTTTTACTAGGAAGATAACTTAAAAGTTTACCTACAATATTATTTTGAACTGGATTCAGGCAGACAGCAGAGTGGTAGACAGTCACACACAGTCCCCCCAGTAGTTCCAGTCCCCCCCACCTGACTCCCTGTGCCGCCGGCTGTGTTCCCTGCGCTGTGCTTGACATCCTTGTCCTGCTTGTGGCTGCCGATGGCCTTGCTCCTCCCCACCTCTCCGCCAGTCTCTGGCAGCCGTTCGTCTGACCTCTGGGTCCGTGCGTCTCTGGATTGTGTTTATTCTTGTATCTTGCTTTTTACACTTCACATATTAGTGAGATGATATGAAAGCAGTTCTCAACCTGTGGGTCATGACCCCTTTGGGGGCTGAACGACTCTTCCACAGGGGTCGCCTAAGACGTAACAGTAGCAAAATTACAGTTATGAAGTAGCAGTGAAAATGATTTTATGGTTGAGGGTCACCACAACATGAGCAACTGTATTTTTAAATTTTTTTATCCTCGCCTGAGGACATTTTTCCATTTTTTTTGTTCAGATAGAGTGGGAGGGAGAGAGAGAAATATCGAAGTGAAAGGGACACATCAAGTGGCTGCCACCTGCACCACCAACCAGGGCTGGGGACAAACTGCAACTGAGGTCCATGCCCTTAGGGGGAACCGAACCCGGGTCTCTCTGGACCACAGACCAATGCTTTAACCACTGAGCCAAACTGGCCAGGACGAGGAACTGTATTAAAGGGTTGCGGCATTAGGAAGTTTGAGAACCACTGTGATATGGCATTGATCTTTCTTTAACTGGCTTATTTCACTTAGCATAGTACCCTCTAGGTCCATCCATGCTGTCGCAAATGGGACAATGTCATTCTTTTTATGAATGAGTAATATTTTATATAGGTATCATGGCTTTTTAATACACTAGTCTATTGATGAACAGTTGGGTTGCTTCCATATCTTGGCTATTGTAAATAATGCTTCAATGAACATATGGGTGCATATATTCTTTTGAATTAGTGTTTTGGGCTTCTTTGGATAAATACCCAGAAGTGGATTTGCTGGGTCACAAGGCAGTTCCATTTAAAATTTTTGAGGAACCTCCACACTGTTTCCATTGGCCTGCACCAGTCTGCATTCCCACCAGCAGTGCACAAGGGTTCCCTTTCCTCCTCAGCCTCACTAACGCCTGTCTTTTGTGGATTTTTTGATTAATAGCCATTGTGACAGGTATGAGGTGGTATTTTGTGCTGGTTTTAATTTGAATTTCTCTGATGATTAATGATGTTGAACATCTTCTCATATGTCTTTGTCCATTTGATATCTTCTTAGGAGAAGTATCTATTCGGTTCCTCTATTTTTTAATTGGATAGTTTGCTTCTTTAGTGTTAAGTAGTATGAATTCTTTATAAAATTTAGATATGAAGCTCGTATCAGTGTATCATTGGTGAACATTGTCTCCCATTCAGTAGGTTGTCATTCTGTTTTGTTGATGGCTTTCTTTGCTGTGCCAATGCTTTTTAGTTTGATGTAGTCCCATTTCTTTATATTTTCTTTTATTTACCTTGCCTAAGATTGTATATCAGAAACAAATTTTGCTAAGAAAAATGTGCAAGACTACTGCCTATGTTTTCTTCTAGGAGTTTTATGGTTTCATGTCTTACATTTAAGTCTTTAATCCATTTTGAGTTTATTCTTGTATATGGAGTAAGAAGGTGGTTGAGTTTCATTTTTTTACAAGTATCTGTTCAATTTTCCCAATACCATTTATTGAATAGACTGTCGTTACCCTATTGTATATTCTTGCCTCCTTTGTCAAATAGTGTTTATTGACCATAATGGAGTGGGTTTACTTCTGGGCTTTCTCTTCTTTTCTGTTGAACTATATTTGTGTCTTTATGCCGGTGCCATGCTGTTTGGATTACTAAGGTCTTGTAGTATAGTCATATATCAGGTAACGTGATTTCTACAGCTTTGTTTTTCTTTTTCATGACTGTTGAGGTTCTCCAGGGTCTTTTTCAATATTATATAAATTTTTAGATTATTTGTTCTAGTTCTGGAAAATACATCATTGGTATTTTGATAGGAATTGGGTTGAATCTATAGATTTCTTTGAATAGTGTGGACATTTTAATGATATTAATTCTTTCTATCCATGAACACAGTGTATACTTAAATTTATTTCTGTCTTCAATTTTTTTTTTATCTATATTTTTAAATTAAAATGTTTATTGTTGTGAGTACTACACATGTCCCTGATTTTTTTCCCATGCCCCCTCCTCCCAATTCCTGCCCCACCCCAGGCCTTCATCACCCTGTTGTCTGTGTCCTTGGGTTATCCATGTATGTATTTAAGTTCTCTGGTTAATCTCTTCCTGCCCTTCCTCCCCCTTCCCTCTGAGATTCTTCAGTTTGTTTCTTCAGTGCCTTCTAATGCTTTGAGTACAGGTATTTTACCTCCTTGGTTAAATTTATTCCTAGATTTTTTTTTTTTTTTTGATGCAGTTATGAATGAGATTATTTTCTTAGTTTTTATTTCTATTAGTTATTATTGGTGTATAAAAATGCAGCCAAGCCCAGGCTGGGTTGCTCAGTTTTTTGGAGCATCATCCCATACATCAAAAGAGTTGGTTGTGGGTTCGGATCCTGATCAGGGTACATACCTTGGTTGTGGGCCCATCCCAGCTTGGGGCACATATGGGAGGCAACTGATCAATGTTTCTTTATCTCATTGATGTCTCTCTCTCTCTGGTTTTCTCCCTCCCTCTGTCTAAAAAAAAAAAATCAATAAAAACATATCTTCAGGTGAGGATAAAAACATGCAACCAATTTCTGAATATTAATTTAATGTCCTTCTACTTTACTGCATTCATTTATCAGTTATCAGTTCTTAGTAGTTTTTTGGTGAAGTCTTTAGGGTTTTCTATGTACAGTATCATGTCCCCTGCAAATAATGATGGTTTCCAATTTGGATGCTTTTACTCTTTTTTTGTCTGATTGCTGTGGTGAGGACTTATGGTGCTATGTTGAGTAAGAGAAGAAAGGCAACATTCATGTCTTCTTCCTGATCTTAATGGAAATGCTTTTACTTTGACACCACTGAGCATGATGTTGGCTGTGGTTTGCCATATATGGCCTTTATTATGTTCCCTCTATTTCCACTTTGCTGAGTCTTTTGTCATAGATGGGTGCTGGATTTTGCCAAATGCTTTTCCTGCATCTATTAATTTGATCATGTGACTTTTATCCTTCATTTTGTTTATCTGGTGTGTCATGTTAATTGATTTGTGAATGTTGAACCGTCTTAGGAATAAATCCCACGTGATCATGGTGTATGATCTTTCTAATGTTTTGCTGGATTGGTTTGGTATTAGTTTGTTGAGAGTTTTTGTGTCTGTGTTCAACAGGGATATTGGCCTGTAGTTTTCTTTCTTTCTTGTGTCTTTATCTGGTTTGGAATTAGAACAATGCTGACCTTATAAAATGAGCTTGCGAGTCTTCCCTCCTCTTGAATGTTTTGAAATAGATTGAGAAGGACAGGTTAGTCCTTCTGTGAACGGCTCATAACATTTACCTGTGAAGCCATCTAGCACTGGACTTTTATTTGCTGGGATTTTAATTTATTATTGTTATTGCTTTGATTTTATTAGTTATAATCAAATCTGCTCAGATTTTCTGTTTCTTCTTGATTCATTTATGAAAGAAGGTATGTTTCTAGGAATTCATCCATTTCTTCCTGGTTGTCCAGTTTGTTGTTCTGTAGTTGTTTGTAATGTTTTTAAAAATAATTATTTGTATTTTTATGGTATCAGTTGTTACTTCTCATTTCTTTCAGATTTTATTTATTTGGGACCTCTCATTTTTTTTTTTCTTGATGACTCTGCTTAAAGTTAAAGGTTTATCAATCTTGTTTATCTTTTCAAAGAAACAGCTCTTGGTTTCATTAATCTTTAGTATTACTTTTAGACTCTTGTTATTTTTGTAGTTCCCTTAGGTGTAAAATCAGATTATTTATTTGAGATTTTTCTTATTTCTTTTTAAAAAACATGTTTTTATTTAATTTTTTTAGAGAGAGAGGAAGGGAGAGAGATATAGAAACATTGATGTGAGAGAGAAACATCGAATGGCTGCTCCTGCATGCCCCTACCAGAGATTGAGCCCCCAGCCCAGGGATGTGCCCTGACCAGGAATCGAACCAGGACCTCTCAGTCCATCCACTGAGCCACACTTGCCGGGCTTTTCTTACTTCTTGATGTGGGCCGTATTGCTGTGAATTTCCCTCTTAGAAATACTTCCCCTGTGTCCCATAGATTATGTGTCTTGTGTGTTCATTTTTATTTGTCTCAAGGTAACTTTTGATTTCTTCCTCAATCTCATCATCAACCTATTTATTCTTGTTTAGCTTGCATGTGTTTTTTCTTCTGTTTATTTATTTTTTCTTGTAATTGGTTCTAGTTTCATATCACTGTAGTTGGAGAAGATGCTTGATGTCAATTTTTAAAAATGTATTGAGATTTGTTTTGTCTTAAGAGAATGTATATTCTACTGCTTTGGATTGAAATGTCTGATAATATGAATTAAATTCATCTGGTCTGGTGTGTTAAGGATACTGTTTCCATCTGGTTGCTAAGGATATTAAGGCCGTTGACTTTTTTGGTCTGGAAGACCTGTCCATTGATGTTAGTGGGACATTAAAAGCCCCAGCTGTGACTCTGTTGCTGTTGATCTCTCCCTTTATGTCCATCATAATTTGCTTTATATATTTTAGTGCTTCTGTGTTGACTGTGTAAATGTGTATAAAGGTTACATCTTCTTGTTGGATTGATCCCTTTATCATTATGAAATGTCCTTTGTCTCTTACTATAGTATTTTAAAGTCTATTTTATTTTAAAGTCTTTTTTGTCTGATGTAAGTATTGCTACCCCACCCTTTGTTTGTTTGTTTGTTTGTTTGTTCCCATTTGCATGAATTGTCTTTTTCATCCCTTTACTTTGTGTGTGTCTGGTTCTGAGGTGGGTCTGCTGTAGACAGTGTATGTACTGGGAGGCAGGGGGCCAATGTAGGTTTACAGTTATGAGTATTCAAAACAGTTTTTTCTTGTGTTATTATTTATTGTATTTTTTCCATACAAACAACTGTGAATCTATTTTTTGCCCCACCTTGTATGAAAAAAAACCACTTCTTTTCTTATCCATTCAGCTACCCTATGTCTTTGGATTGGAGCATTTAATCCATTTCCATTTAAAGTGGTTATTGATAGGGACATATTTATTTTCATTTTATTCTTTAAAACTATACTCCCTATTTTTCTTCTTCTTCTTAAAGAAGACTGTTTAACTTTTCATGTAATACTGGTTTGGTGGTGATGAACCCCTTTAGCTTTTTCTTGCCTGGGAAGCTCTTTATATGTCCATTGATTCTACAAGATAGCTCTGCAGGACAGAGTAATCTTGGTTGTAGGTCCTTGCTTTCCATCACTGAATATTTCTTGCCACTCCCTTCTGGCCTATAAAGTTTCTTTTGATAAATCAGCTGACAGTCTTATTCCTTATAGGTAACTAACTGCTTTTCTCTTGCTACTTTCAAGATTCTCTCTTTGTCTTTAACCTTGCCATTTTAATATGTTTTCAGTTTTATCATCTTTCTCTTCTGCTTGGTACCCCTGTCATGCCACTGTTGATATGATTCATTTTGTCCAGAGGTTCCTTAAACTAGTCTCATTTTTTTTTTTCCCAAATTGTTTTTTCTTTTTGTTGCTCTGATTGGGTGTTTTGGGCTACCTTGTCTTTCAAATTGCTGAATCTGTTCTCTGCTTCATCTAGCCTGATGTTGATTTCTTCTAGTGTATTCTTTTTAGATATTGTATTCTTCATTTCTGAGTGGTTCTTTTTGTTGTGTGTATTTTGTTTTTTAATCTCTTGTTGAAGTTCTCACTGAGTTCCTTGAGCATCCTTACAAACATTGTTTTGAACTCTGTATCTGGTAGCTTGCTTGCCTCCATTTCATTTTTTTCCTAGAGATTTCTTCTACGCTTTCCTTTGGGGCATATTTCTTTGTCCCTTCATTGTGGCCTCCTCTCTGTTTGTTTCTGTGTATGTGGTAGATCTTCTGTGTCTCTGAGTTTTGGTCATAGGTGGTATCCTGTGTGGCTCAGTGGCAGTCTTTCTGGTCACCTGAGCCATGTGCTCCAGGAGTGTCCCTCCTGTGGGATCTGTGAGCCCTCCTGTTGCAGGTGAGTCTTGACTGAACTTGGCTTGTCTGTGGCTGGTATCAACCCTCCGCTGGCTGTGAGGATGGACCTGATCACAGTGCATGAGCTGGTGAGCAGGGCTTTACTCTGAAAAACAGAAGTTGCTCCGACAGGGTCTGGTGCCTTCAGCGATCTCCCTTTGGGTCCGCTGCTTGTGGAGCTGATTGGGTCGTGCTCTGATGTGGTCTGAACCCCACCACTGGATCTTTTGATTTTGGGGCTACTTGTGAGGGATTCCAGTACAGGTCAATATCGGGTTTGCCTGGGACTGACCCTGGCTGCCTGTTTGGAGCAGCAGAGCCATCCACAGTGTGTGGCGTCCTGTGCCCAGCCTGGCATGCGTGGGAGTGGTGGAGCTGGCCTCGAACCTGGGGCAGCTCAGCAGAAGGTCCAAGGACATTGAGATGCGCCCTCACCTGCCATCTGCCTGTTGGGCTCAGTCACTGAAGGAGCCTCTGGTGATATGCAGTTGGCGAGTTGTACAAGGTAGGTTCTCCCTGAGCTCACCAGGTGGACACAGACTTGAACTTGGTGCAGTGCTGGGTCTGAGGCCACTCCGCAGTAGTTCCAGGGTTCCCCAAGGCCAGCTGCCACCTGCCGGGCGCCCAGAGGACTTGTGGTGGGGCGGGCTCTCAGGGAGAGGTCAGAGAGTTCACTGTGGTGAAACAGACCAGTGTTTGGCTGTGTGAAGGGTGGACTCTTCACTGGGACCGTGGCCAGTTGTGTGTGGGAGGGTAAGTGGCCCCTGGCACAGAGACACAGCCCAGCCTTCCCCACACTCCAGTCCTCTCAGGGCCACCCTCCCTCCACCACAGTCCGGGGTGAGCGGCCACAAACGAGCTTTGGTGCACTGGCCCTTTAAGAGGGCACCTAGCTTTCTCATCAGACCCTGTCTCTCTGGGGACAAAATCCCGGCTCTGGTGCTCCAGGCTGGGAGCCTGGCATGGGGCAGAGACGCTCCTCCTCGGGGGACCTTGGCAGCTGAGCTCTCCCTCCAGAGCCTCAGCCGTGGGTGTGGGGCCACCTTGCAAACCTCAGCTCCTCCCCCCAGGGTCGAATGGCTTCCACAGGTCCTCAGTCCTAGATTCCATTCAGCTGGTCTTCAGCTGTTTGCTCGGGCTGATTGTTGGGCAGTGAAGGTGCGATCCCAGTTTGGTGCTGGGAGGGGGTGCGTGTTGCTGCCACCCACTCGGCCGCTGTCCCTCCCAGTTTGCAGTTCACTCGGCATCGGGCAGCGTCTCGCTCGTCCAGCATGGATCACTACTCTTTGAAATAGTGGCCTGACTCCTGAATCCCATCTTCGTCATCTTGCCGCACAGTCCCCAGGACCCTGTCCACCGCTTACTTGTAAAAGCGAAGCCAAGTACTTAGGTCTTACTTGTAAAAGCGATGCAAAGTATTTAGTTCTTACTTGTAAAAGCGATGCAAAGTACTTAGGTCTTACTTGTAAAAGCGATACAAAGTATTTAGGTCTTACTTGTAAAAGCGATGCAAAGTATTTAGGTCTTACTTGTAAAAGCGATACAAAGTATTTAGGTCTTACTTGTAAAAGTGATACAAAGTATTTAGGTCTGCTTTCCCATCTTCAACTCAAGCTGAAGAACTGCTGCGCTTGTGAAAGACAGGGCTCCTGCAGGGCCCCTTCTGCGCATGTGCCTGTGCCCACCGTGCAGTACCTGGCAGAGGATTGGTGCAGCCTTTGCTGACTGCGTGATTCTACGCACCTGCTTCTCTCCAGTCACTTTAGACTAGACGTAGCCTTCGGTGGCCTTGAGGAGTAAGTGTGTCTCTACCAGGGCCACGTACGTCACACAGGGTGATGGCGATGCTGCCAGACTTCCGTCCCTTGTGAACCTCTGCATACCCTTTCCCACCTCGTCTCGGTGTCTGCACCCCTGCCTCTGGGGGCCACAGGGAAGGCTTCTGTCCTCGTACAGGCCTGGCCTGAAGAAGGAGGAAAACCACGCTTCACCAAGGCACGTGGTCATCCCAGGAAGCCTGCGGATGCTGTTTGGAGGCTTTGGGTGTGTGTGGGGGTCACTGGTTAATAAATTTGATGGAGGCACTTGGGCATTTCAGTGTGTAAGTCGGGGGGATTGAACATCTTGCTAGCACAGCCCCATTCGTCAGACTCCTGTTCCAGCAGCAGGCTGGTCTTTCAGGGTGAGTGAGCTTCGTTTCTGGGGGTGGGCCTGTCACAGAGCCCCACCGACCATGTCGAGGGCTTGCCTCTTGACTGCAGCCTTGTTCTGGGGCTTTTCTTCCAAACTCAGCAGAGTCTGCGGTCAGATGTGAGCTTATTGAGATGTGCCACCTGTCGCTTCATTTCCTGACCTAATAATTAAGTCACGTGCAAGGCCAGAGGATATACGTGGGGCCCGCCGACTTCCTGTTGATCTCAGCTCACTTGTGTGGTCTGTGCCGTTTGCCCTCCTCTCCCCCCTTTCGCTTCTGTGGAGTGGGTGTTGTGTGTTCCCTTTTCCCACCCCTCGGCATTGGCTTTGAGCTTAAACGTGATGTCTGTGCTTTTAGCTGATGCTCTTAGACGTCTCACGTGCATTCTTAACATGTTCCCTGTCTCTGCGCACTGTGTCCACAGCAGCACGCGCAGTAAGTTCTCAGACTGGCAGAGCAAACGGAGGGGTGTGTTTCCAGGCTGTGCTGTTCCTGGGCAAAGGCTCCTGGAGCGTGTATGGTACACTCACTCGTGTGTCAGAGGTCCGTGTGTTGCAAACACTTTTCTTGAATTTGGAATGTCAAAGCCCGTGACACACGGAGACTGTGACCTGGTGGGCGAGCTCTCGGAGAGCTGTGGTCTTCGGACACATACGGAGACAACAGGCAACAGACCACCACTGGTTTTAAAGTGGCTGGAAGAATCAGACTCTCTGTGTTTCAGACGACTGCAGAAATAGCCTCGGAATCAGCAGAGGTTCTGGAGGGCCCTGGACACCCAGTTCTCGGGCCCTTGAGTAGCGCAGTGCGAACCGTCTCAACTGAGTATGTAGCTCAGGAACTCGCCTGTTTGTTGTGCCTCCTCCTCCTGCCCACCTAGTGACGCTGACAGCAAGCCCGTGTGATGTGTTCTGTTGTCTCGTGCCCGTGGTAACGCGTTGGTCCTGGCTTCCCTCAGGAAGGAGCAGACACCGCACTGTTTCGGAGGAAGACGGGGAATGAACGGAGAGGGTGGGTGGCAGCGCTGGTTGGGTGTGAGGCAGATGTTTCGCGTTCGACCTGCTCTCTGACCAAGGCTCTGAGCTGTTCCTAAGTGGTTCCCAGGTGGCCTCGGCCCCTGTGTGCGGATGCAGCTGTCCATCTATAGGGGCCCCGTCTCACTCGCTTCTAGTTTCTTTGGATGGCTGCAGTGGACGTCGGGCATCGTGGTCGCCTGGTGGATGTTGCTCTCGACGGTCCAGAAGGCGAGGCAGTCACAGGAGCCGGGGCTTGCTTGCTCTGTGACTTTGGTTCTGAGGTTTTCCACATTGCAAATTGGGTGGTTTACTTAGATTTATAAAATCATGGCCTTTCTGAGCTTAAAGGGGTCCTCAGACAGGAATGCAGTCGATGGACCGGAGGCCTTCGGTGGTGGGCGGACAGGTCTGCTCGCCTGCAGTCTGGAGGAGTGGGGCTTGGGGGGAAGGCAGCGGCAAGGGCGAGTGGAACCCGGACAGCCCCAGGGCCGTCGCACACTGACCTTCGTGAATGCGGGCCGGTTCCTTCACTCCCTCAGCCCGGTTCCAGCCGCAGGAGGGGAACGATTATTCCGTCGAGGTGGGAAGTGGAAGCTTTCGAACACGTAACTGTGACATTTACAATCCCACGGACTCACGTCGTTGCCCGATCAGGAGGCTGTGCGCCAGGTGCCCACACCTGGCCAAGGAGAAGCGAGATGCTTACAGTCCCACCGTGTCACCCAGCACCGCCCTTCGTGGGCAGCCCTGCTGGCTGGCAGTGGGGAGGGCACTGACGGCCCCCTCTCCCCTTTCGTTGGCAGCCGTGTACCACACCTGCGAGGCTTCCAACTTCCAGTGCCTCAACGGGCACTGCATCCCGCAGCGGTGGGCCTGTGACGGCGACATGGACTGCCAGGACGGTTCTGACGAGGACCCAAGCGTCTGTGGTAAGTGTGGGTGCTGTGGGTCTGGCCTGGAGCTGCTCATTGCTGCTGTCCGGGAAGAAACTGGGCCGTGTGCCCACGCTTGCCTGCCCGCCCTCCGTGGCTTTGCCGTCGGTGCAGGCTTCATTCTCAGGCCAGCCTGTGGCCTCGTGCTCTTCCCAACCGCTGTGGACAAACACGGGCGCCGCCGAGCCCACCCAGGGTGCACACGCAGTCACGCAGCCGGTGTTCTGCCGGAATCAGCCCCAGCTCGGATTAAGGAGCGCACCTTGTGACAAGCGTTCTCTGTCCTCGGGAACGGTTTACCAGCCTGAAAGCAGAATTTTTCAGTATAATTGATTTTTTAAAATATTCTGAGCTAGTCCACCTTCATCATAGACATTAACCACAAAGTAGCTGCCACAACAACACAATATACACAATTCTTTATGCCAAATGTTTTTAAGGCACCCTGCGCCTACCCTTCTGCTGCATGTCTGTAGGGAGAACCCCGATGTTTCCCCTCCACCTTGGGTGGAGTACCTGAGTGCTGGCACTTCTTAGCCAGCAGGTGTTTTCCACCAGGAAACCCTGCAGCACTAACTAAAACACTCTTCCTGAGACGCAGCGGGTCTCCCAGGTGAAGGGCTCAGTCCTGCACCACTCCCCGCCCCCTTCAGATGCCAGTCCCGAGTCCCAGGCTCACCTGCACTTCCGACTGGAGAATGAAGCTGTACATCTGGGTTCCCACGACTCCCGCCCTGGGTTTGATAATTGCTAAAATGGCTCACAGAACTCAGAGAAACACTAGGTCTTCTGGTTCACTGCCGAAGGTTGCAGAAGGCTGTGATGAAGGACGAGGCGAGCATACCTACCGGTGGAAGGAATGCACAGGGCCAGGTGTGGGGAGGGGCGGAGCTTCCCTGCCCAGTCCGGGCACCACCCTCCCAGACCCTCCCTGTGCTTAGCAGCCTGGAAGCTCTCAAAGCCTGTACTCCTGGGGTTTTATGGATCTTCATCACATAGACGTGATCAACCACCAACTCATCTGCATCCTTCTCTCCTTCCGGAGGATGGAGGGTGGGAAGTTCTAAGCTGTATCAGGGCAGTTTTCCTGGTGACCAGCCCCCATCCTAAAGCTGTCCAGGCACTGCCAGTGCCATCTCATTAGGATGAGACACTCCTGTTCACCCAGAAATCACCGGGGTTGTGGTAGCTCTGTGCCAGTAACCAGACGCAGAGACCAGTATATGTATTTCTCATTATTTTATACCATACGTCACAAGTTTTCACAGAACTGCAGGCATCGCCTGCGTGTGGTTCTGCATCACAGTCCTTTCACGTCAGCATGAAGGGTGTGTCTGTGTCCTTTCTGTAGGTGTTTGTGGTAGGTGCCCACTCATCTCTTCACTGTACCCCTCCTAGGTTGCCCCCTGGTGGGCGTCAGGTGTTTGCAGATTCAGTTCTGCACAGTGAAACCTTGTCCTGGGGAACAAAGGCTTCCTTTTCCTCTGAGACAGGGGTCCCTTGGTATCGCTGGGGTCCGTCCCAGGACATCTTGCAGATACCAAAACCTGCGGGTGCCCCGGGCCTAGGGTGACTCTCCATTTCTGTGGGCTCTGCCTCTTTGGGTCCAGCCACCTGTGGTTTCCTGTCTGAGGTTGGCGGAGTCTGCAGCCACGGTGTGGCCTTTAGCTACGAAGCCGACTTCTTCCTGGGATTGTTCTCAATACGAACTGCAGGGTCAAAGGTCCTGATGGATTCCATTGCTTTTCGTTATATTTCCAAGTGATTATAGTAAAAAGCATCTCCATTAGCAACATATTGTGTGTTTCCCCAAGACTCCCTTGGGATTATGTTTTATCTTTTTTTTTTAAATTATTATTATTTTTTTATCCTCACCCGAGGACATTTTTGTGTCTATCTTGAGACAAAGTGGGAGGGAGAGAGGGGGAAAAGAGAGCAAAACATCGATGTGAGAGACACATCAAGTGGCTGCCACCCACACGGCCCCAACCGGGGCTGGGGACAAACGCAACCACGGTCTGTGCCCTTAGTGGGAACCGAACCCGGGCCTCTCTGGTCTGCGGGCCGATGCTCTAACCACTGAGCAACCGGCCAGGGCTTACGTTTTATCTTTCTAATTGCTTTCACAAGTTTGTGTACTTTTATACTTTTAAAAAAGCTTTTCACACTTAGTGACCTGGCTCCGCGCGGTGGCGCCGCCCA
This sequence comes from Molossus molossus, assembly GCF_014108415.1. NCBI lineage: Eukaryota > Metazoa > Chordata > Mammalia > Chiroptera > Molossidae > Molossus > Molossus molossus. The sequence goes on from NW_023425358.1 coordinate 1,185,761, forward strand.
GTTCCTGTGCGCTGTCTCTCCAGTTACTCAGGAGCGGCGACTTCGCAGGGTGAAAGCCCGTGCTGTCGCCTTCCAGCCGACCCGTGGGGCTGCTCCACCAGGACCTGTGCGTGCAGAGGCCTCAGGCGACCTGCTCGCGCTGCTGTTCGGCCACCCGTCTGGCGGCCGCTGTCTGTCCAGGGCAAAGGGCGGCCTGCGATGAGAATTCTCTGCCCAGTGAGAAACCTGTTTCTTACCGTTTCTGGGACAGTTTCTCCAGAAGGGCTTTGGCTCAGAATTCCAAAGAATGAAGATGGGGCCCTGGCTGGTTTGGCTCAGCGGTTGGAGCGTTGGCCTGTGGACCCGAGAGTCCTGGGTTCGGTTCCTGCTACAGACATGTACTCCCCCCCACCCCCCCAAAAAAGGAATGAAGATGGGTGTGATGTAAGAGAGTTTGCAAACTGGTTTATAACCAGGATTTATGTGTGTTTACCATTCATGGAGGCTTTGCTTTGACTTTTACAAGATATATACTTGAAGTTTTCAAATGAGTGACACATTCACATGGTTCAAAATGGAAAAAAATTCCAAGTTCCACAGTGGACACGTGTCTGCCCGTCTCCTTGACCTTCACCCTCCGGCAGGAACCGTGAGGCATCCTTTCCGGGTGGTTTGAGCGCTTAGTGAGCTCAGCCTGCGGGCCTTCTGGTCGGTTCCCACATGTGGCGCCTGCTGTCTGTCCCTTGTTTCCCTCTGACTGTCTGTCTCATAACAGTCAGTGTTCTAGCGAGTGACTGTTCATCATGAGGTCCCGGCGATGGACTTGCAGGTGGTTTATTGCGTGTCGCAGTGACTACTTGTACTCACATTCTTCTTCGCGTGTGGGCAGACCACTTCTCCAAGTGGCATCGCTGGGTCACAGTGCACGTACGTGTGTCACCGTGATAGCTGTTGCAGGGGCCGTCCCGAGGGGGCACAGACCTCTGCCCCCTCGGAGCGTGTGCTGCCTGCCTGTGCCCCGTGCCCCGTGCGTGCCTCCAACACCGCCTCCCGTTTCAGAGAAGAAGTGCAACGGATTCCGCTGCCCGAATGGCACCTGCATCCCCCCCAGCAGGCACTGCGACGGGCTGCAGGACTGCTCGGACGGCTCGGACGAGCAGCGGTGCGGTGAGTTCCCCCGGGCCCGTGGCCGTGAGGGAAGCGAGCACACATTGGACTGCGTCCTTCCCTTTCCTCCGTGACTGCGTGTGGTTAGCGTTCAGCTGAGCGGACCCGACTCTGAGGGAAACCGTCTCCAGTGACACGGGGCCTGCAGGGTGCGCATGTGCTCTGAGGAGTTGTCCCCTGGGTGTGGCTGGCGGGCTGGGGACCCTGGGATGCCGGTGCCGCAGCTCAGGTCTGAAGGCTGACGGCGTCTCTGGTGTCTCTTCCTGTACGAACACTCGGCCCTGTTGGGTCCGAGCTCTGCCCCGATCCATTCAAATAACTGTACTTATTTCATTTAATCTTAACTGCATCTTTAAAAATGCCCTGCCTCTAAACACAGTCACATTGGGAATGGGCTTCACCGCTGGAATGGGGTGGCAGGTGGGTCCAGGTCAGTGCAGACACGGGCCCTTCGTGGTGGTGCGCCAAGCCCTGGGCTCGGCTGTGTTGTGTCCATAGTGGCTGAGCTTGTGGGCTGGACGTCAGGCAACTGAAGGTTCGTTCTTGCTTCTCCCCCAGTCTGTGCTCTTGTAGAATCACTGCTGCCCGTTTCTCACTGGGAAAGCAGGGCAGTGAGTTCTCACAGTACTGTCTTCAGAGTTCAAGGCTGTCCCTTTAGGTCAGGGCTCCGCACAGTCGTGGTGGCTGGCACTGCTCTTTCTGGGCGAATGCTGAAGCAGGGGCAGGACGCAGGCTGGCGGGGGCCCAGAGGGGGCCCAGGCCTGTCCCCGCACAGGGGTCAGCGCCAAGCTCAGGCCTGCCCCGTGGGCCCCGCGCGGCGCTCAGGCCTGCCCCCGCTGCCTTGCAGAGCCCCTCTGCACGCGCTTCATGGACTTCGTGTGCAAGAACCGCCAGCAGTGCCTGTTCCACTCCATGGTGTGTGACGGGGTCGTGCAGTGCCGCGACGGCTCGGACGAGGACGCTGCGTTCGCGGGATGCTGTGAGTGGGGGGGGGGGGTGCCCCGCAGAAACCGCCAGGGCCACGGGGCCTCCGTGGGGAGGCCCTCACCCAGGCACAGGGCTTGGTGGCATGGCCAGTCTTGCACGCTCTGGGGGAGACCTTCCTTTCCTGTGTCAGAAGCAGTGCCTGCTAGTTGCTGGGGTGTGTGAAGGGAAGGTGGAAGGTGGCCGAGAGACCTCGGCTCAGGAGTGGCCTTCCCTGCCCGCTCCAGCGGTCCTCACAACACTGTCCCACGGCGCACACTGTGTTCGCTTCCTGCATGTCTCCCTTTCTGGGGCGTGTGCACCCCGAGAGCGGGCCTCTCTTGTTCGCTGCGTGAGCCCTGCTCCCGAAACTGCCCTCCCGTGGCGCGTGCTGTGTGAGTCTGCGCGGGCTGCCGCAGCGCGAGGACCGCAGGCCGCACGGTGTACACCGCAGACACTGTCGCCTTATCGCCTCACCGTTCGGGGGCTGGGTTCCGAGGTCCGAGTGCTGGCGACTTTGTGTCCTTCTGAGGCCCGTGGCCTTGACGCCCAGTGGCCTCTTTCCCGGGTCTTCCCAGGTCCTCCCCTGGGCCTACTGTGACCTGATCACTTCTTAAGGGGTCATCAGTCATACTGGGTTAGGGGTTCACCCTAACAACCGCATTTTAACTTCATTACCTGTTTAAAGACCTCGCCCCCAAGTGCAGTCACATTCCGAGGTGCCGGGATGAGGCTTTCCCGTCACTGACAGTTAAAATGTTATCCCCACCCGAGGACATTTTTGCATCTATCTTCAGAGAGAGTGGGAGGGAGAGTGGGAGAAGGAGAGAGAGAGAGACACATCGACTGCTGCCACCCACACAACCCCAGCCGGGGCCGGGGACAGACTGCAGCCCAGGTACATGCCCTTAGCGGGAACCGAACTCAGGATCCCCTGATCCGTGGCCGATGCTCTAACCGCTGAGCCAAACTGGCCGTCACGGAACTCCCCAGCTGGACGGCCCTGGGTGGCGGGCTTTCTCTCTTTCCGCGTCTCCGAGCGGCCTGCCGCTTTGACGCATGGGGTGTGCAGGTGACCGGCCTCACGGACCTTGGTTTGCTGTCTAGCCCAAGACCCAGAGTTCCGCAAGGTCTGTGACGAGTTCAGCTTCCGGTGTCAGAGTGGCGTGTGCATCAGCCTGATCTGGCGGTGTGACGGCATGGATGACTGCGGCGACAACTCCGACGAAGCCAGCTGTGACGAGAAGGGCTCAGGTCTGCGCCTCCTGGTCCCTGCTCCGCACCCGTAGCCGGGGACACGCCCAGCACACTTCCACACCCCTCTCCCCTCTCCCCCGGAGTGTTCCCCGCCAATCCTTGAGTCACCATGGGAGGGACTGGGTTTCGAACTGGCATCCTGACCCCCAGTGGGTGTTACTAATAGGTAACCAGGTGTAACTAGTAGGTGATTACCTAGTACGTAATCGTTGGTACCATTGTGCTGTCTCACTGGGGAGTCATGGGAGAGGCTGTTCCTTTGGTGAGGTGTCTGAACTTAAAGCTTCGGTACTATTCTCAAGATACACAGAAGTGTGGGTCGGAGAAACGGGAGTTTGGGTCAGCGAGGGTGGGCTTTTGTTGAGTGTGTGGGTGTGTTTGGCCGCCCTCTGGGTCCAAGAAGCTACCTCGTCTTTCTCTGGAGGGGCGTGCGGGCTGGGGACAGGTGCTGAGGTGTGGGAACGGGAGCTGTGTCCACCGGTGCCAGGCAGAGGACCAACGGTGTGCTCTGTCCCCAGAAAGCCCTGCAGAAGCCCCACGCTGCTCCCGCTACTTCCAGTTCCAGTGTGAGAACGGCCACTGCATCCCCAACAGGTGGAAGTGTGACAGGGAGAACGACTGCGGGGACTGGTCCGACGAGAAGGACTGTGGAGGTAGGAGGGCCTGGCTGGCTCTGCAGCCGCACTCTTCGGGCCTGGCTTATTGAATCGCTTTTGTGTGGGGGGTAGCTCTGAGTTCTGTCCCCGCTCACGTGGAAAATTAGCATGGCTGGCTTCTCCTGTCCGTAGGATTATGCATTCCATGTCCGCACCCTGGAGCCTGGGTGCTCCAAGTGTGGCTTGCGGACCAGCAGCATCTGCCTCTGCTCAGAGCTCGTTAGAAATGCAGGGTTTCAGATCTAACACCCATTCTCCTCAGCTTATTCCAAAAAATCCAAGAAGATGGAACACTTCCAAACTCATTATATGAGGCCAGCATAATCCTAATTCCAAAACAGGATAAAGACAGTACAAAGAAAGTAAACTATAGGCCAATATCCCTGATGAACACAGATGCCAAAGTCCTTAACAAAATACTAGCAAATCAAATCCAGCAGTACACCAAAAAAATTATTCATTATGACCAAGTGGGTTTCATCCCAGGGATGCAAGGATGGTACAATATGTGCAAATCAATAAATGTGATACACCACATAAATAAAAGGAAAGATAAAAACCATATGATCATATCAATAGATGCTGAAAAAGCATTCAACAAAATCCAGCACCCATTTTTGATCAAAATGCTCAGCAATGTGGGAATAGAGGGGTCATATCTCAACATTAAAGGCCATATATGAAACACCTACAGCCAACATCATACTCAATGGGCAAAAACTAAAAGCATTTCCCTTAAGAACAGGAACAAGGCAAGGATGCCCACTTTCGCCACTCCTATTTAACATAGTACTGGAAGTCTTAGCCACAACAATCAGGAAGAAAAAATAAAAGGGATCCAAATTGGAAAGGAGGAAGTGAAACTGTCATTATTTGCAGATGATATGATACTATACGTAGAAAACCCCAAAGACTCCATCAAAAATCTACTAGACTCAATAAATGAATTAGGCAAAGTAGCAGGATACAAAATTAACGTCAGGAAATCGACAGCATTCTTGTACACCAATGATGAACTCACAGAAAGAGAAACTGAAAAAACAATCCCATTTACCATCGTGCCAAAAAAATTAAGATACCTAGGAATAAACTTAACCAAAGAAGTAACGGACCTCTTCACAGAAACTACAGGACATTGAAAAAAGAAATAGAGGAAGATACAATAACATACAACCACATACCTTGTTCATGGATTGGAAGAATGAACATCATTGAAATGTCCATACTACCCAAAGCAATCTACAGATTTAATGCAATCCCCATCAAAATACCAACGACATACTTCACAGAACTAGAACAAACACTCCAAAGGTTTATATGTAACCAAAACAAGACCCCAAATAGCCACAGCAATCTTGAAACAGAAGAACAAAGTAGGAGGGATCACATGATCAGATTTCAGGTTATACTACAAGGCCACTGTAATCAAAACAGCCTGGTACTGGCACAAGAACAGGCATATAGACCAGTGGAACAGAATAGAGAACCCAGAAATGGACTCAAGGCAATATACTCAGTTAATATTTGACAAAGGTGGCAAGAGCATACAGTGGAGTCAAGACAGTCTCTTCAATAAATGTTGTTGGGAAAATTGGACAGCTACTTGCAAAAAACTGAAGCTAGAACACCAGCTTACACCATACATGAGAATAAACTCAAAATGGATAAAAGACTTAAATGTAACTCATGAATCCATAAAAATTCTAGAAGAAAATGTAGGCAACAAAATCTCAGACATCATATGCAGCAGAATTTTCACTGATACATCACTGAAGGCAACAGAAACAAAGGAGAAAATGAACACGTGGGACTATGTCAAACTTAAAAGTTTCTGCACAGCAAAAGAAACAACCATCAAAACAGAAAGGGATCCCACTATATGGGAGATCATAATTGCCAATGATGCATCAGATAAGGTGTTAATTTCCAAAATATGTAGAGTGCTCATATAACTCAGCAAAAGGAAGACAAAGAACCAAATTAAAAAATGGGCAGAGGAACTAAATAGACACCTCTCCAAACAGGACATACAAATGGCCAAGAGACATATGAAGAAATGCTCAACATCACTAATCATCAGAGAGATGCAAATTAAAACAACTATGAGGTATCACCTCACACCTGTCAGAATGGCTGCCATCAACAAATCATCAAACAATAAGTGTTGGTGAGGGTGTGGAGAAAAGGGGACTCTAGTGCACTGCTGGTGGGAATGCAGACTGGTACAGCCACTGTGGAAAACACTATGGTGTTACCTCAGAAAGTTAAAAATTGAACTTCCATTTGACCCAGTGATCCCACTTTTAGGAATATACCCTAAGAAGCCTGAAACACCAGTCAGAAAGAATATATGTACCCCATGTTCATAGCACTATTTACAATTGCTAAGGTCTTGAAGCAACCCAAGTGTCCATCAGTAGATGAATGGATAAAAAGCTGTGGTACACATACACAATGGAGTACTATGCAGCTGTAAGAAAGATAGATCTCTTATTCTTTGAGATGACATGGAAGGACCTGGAGAGTATTATGCTATGTGAAACAAGCCAAGCATAGAAAGACAAATACCATATTTCACTTATTTGTGGAATATAATGAACTACTCAAACTGCTGAACAAAATTGACCCAGAGACATAATGGTGGGGTACAGACTGACAAGCCTCAGAGGAGGGGGGCTGGGGGGGGGAGAGATAAACCACAGAACTTACATGCACGTATGCATGACCAATGAACATAGACAACAAAGCTGGGGATGGGGTGGGGGGGGGAAGGGGAGGAGGGTGTCTATGGGGGAAAAATGAGAAACATCTGTAACAAAAATAAATTAATAAAAAATAAATTAATTAATATAAAAAGAAATGCAGGGTTTCTGGCGTCATCCCAGCCTCCCTCCTGAGCCACAGCCTGCGTTCCAGCCCACCCCCTGGTGCATGGAGAAGCCCTGAGGTGGACTGCGTGCTGCCCCTTTCGGTTGGCGCTGTCTCACCTCTCAGCAGGCCTCGGGCTGGCTGTGGTCAGTTGATGACCGGAACAGTGCTTGACCTCAGGAACCTTCACCCCCACTGTGCTTCTGTCTCTCCTTCACCACTGCTGGGGCCCCGCGCAGCCGATCATCTGAGTGTTACAGCTGAAAGCAGATGGAACACGCAGGGCGCCGCTGCTCCAAAGGGAGAGACACGCAGCCTGTTCTGACACCTCGTTATAAATGACTTCTGCACGGGCTGCGCTTCAGAGCCTTGCTTGGCCTGGGGGTGGGGGTGCCGCTCAAACGGGATGTCCACACTGGTTTGGGGACCCGATTTGGTATGAGATCGAGCTTCTTGTAACTCTGGGTTTTCTTGCTTGGTGTTTTCTCAGATTCACATGTTCTTCCCTCACCCACTCCGGGGCCCTCCACATGCCCCCCTAATTACTACCGCTGCAGCAGCGGGGCCTGCGTGATGGACATCTGGGTGTGCGATGGCTACCAGGACTGTGCAGACGGCTCGGATGAGGAAGCCTGCCCCTCTCCCGGTGAGTGCGGGCGGCCTCTTCCTGCCCTGCTTTGCGGCCAGAACCTTCCAGGGCACCACCTGGGCACAGCATGCTTGGGCTGGTGCCCTGCTCTCTGGGACTCTGAGCTTGGAGGCCAGGCTGCTTTTCACCTCCAGAGCGCGCAGAACCGGTGTGTCTCATCTGTAAATGTCCTCTGATCTTCCTGCAAGAAGGGGGCAGCCCCCTGCTTTCCACCCAGGCTGCAGTGGGGGCACCTTTGCTTTCTCTGCACAGGAAATGACAGTGGGCATTAGGGGCAGTGTTTGTGTGTGCACGGAGCTCTGGGGGAAGAGCCCACTTCCTCTGGTGCTGGCCCCTTACTAAAAGACGGGTGAGCACTGCCATCTAGTGGCTGAACGCAGAGAGGTAGCTTAATGTTTCTGCAGTCATCATCTTGGGGGGGGGGCGGGGGTGGTGGTGGTGGTGAACTGTGAGACCCCATTTAGTACATGCCCTTCGCTGAATCCAGAGGTCAGCACTGGTGTCCTCTCCTAAGCAGGTGTCGTATTTATAGAAACAGACCAGAGTTTCCAGATGGAGCCCAGGGGCTTCCCATGTGATTCGCAGGTTCACTGAGGTTTGAGATCCCTGCTTCCGAGGAGTTGGGAATTGTCTCCCTCTGAGGCACCTCCTCCAGGGAGCATTCACTGAGTCCTGAAATGACGTTGCTGTCTCAGCCTCATTGAGCATCCCTGTCGATTCTTGACTGTGATCTGTATGTTGCTTCCTAATCATTTCACGTATATACATCTTCTTTCTGTAGCTGTTGTGTATACCTTGTGTGTTGGAATCATGCTGCATAATACTTTGAATCCACCACTGTGCCTACCTCAATGAGGCAGATAGTTGGGTATCCCATAAATGCTTCTCAAATTAAAACTAATTGTATAATAAAAACCAAAACTTATCTCTGCCTTTTCTGCCCAAGGCCCACCTCTCTATTTAGTAACGTGATTTTCTTCTAACATAGTTTTGGTTGTTGAAACTCTGATGGAGACATTAACCAACTCTAGAGAATTCTAACGAATCCAATGAATGAGCAGATCCTATCTAGAATTTTCGTTCAGCTTTTGTAAAGATTTCTTTGTTTAATGTGCAGTGTTGGTGCAGAGCTAGACTGGTGGTGTAGAAGTCACCTGCCTGGTTTCAGCCCCCTGTCACTCCCTTGTCCACGTGTCTTCCGAGAGCCACACACTGATGCGACATTGCAGCTGCCCCAGCACTGGAAGCATGAGCACGCGATTTCCTTGACCTGGCTTCCAGCCCCGTTTTCTGCCGCTCTTCTCTGTGTACCTGCCTTAGCCGAGCTCTGCAGGTCGGAGAGGCCCTTTGAAAATTCAGTTAAAACCATGGAACACACATAAGATCTAAAAGTTTAATAACTGCATCTTTGTTTCGTTTGTTACCGCGGGTTATTTTGTACCTTTTGCTCATGCTGTCCACCTGTCAGTAGCTTCTCAGATGCTTTTCCAGTCACCCTACAGAGGGTCCCTCAGCTGCGGGGTTGCTCGCGGCGACCCCCTCCTCACAGCGGGGCCCCGCTCTGTGGCCTGCTCCCGGCCTGCAGCAGCCCTGGCCCTGGGACTTTGCTGCCCCCCTCACACTTCTCTGCCTTTTTCCTGATTTAGACTCCCTGTGCCCAGGGTTTCTGTCTGGCTTTTCCCTGGTGTGCTCCCTTGTTTGGTGGGGCATGCCCTCCATCGCGTCGTCAGGTGGATGTGGCGGCCAGTGGCCGAGGGCGTGGCGATAAAGCCTTCGGCATGTTTGTCTGGTGGGTGTCGCCTTCTCCTTCGTCCTGGCTGCCGTCTGTGCCTGGGCACAGGTGTGTCCGTGCCCTGCCTTCTCCATCATCCCAAGGATGCACTTTTCCTTCTTGTGTTGGAGTTCCAGTCTTCTACATCCCAGACTTTTCTCTCTGGTTTCAATATGGCAGTTTCCAGGAAGTTCTTGAGAAAGGGTGTGTGGGAGATGTCTGAGGTCTTGCTCATCTAGAAACGCTTTTCTCCTGTCTGCAGACTGGTCGATAGGTGGGCTGGGTTTAGATGTTAGGTTGTCACCAATTTTCCTTCTGAATTTTGAAGGCACAATTTTGAACAACTCTCAGACAATCTAAAGACATTTTGGGTTTTATCTTGTGTGTGTAACCTGTTTGGACTCATTGGAAGCTTATAGATGCTCCCTTTGGCTCCAGCGTCTTGACATTTCACAAGGTTGTTTTTTTTTGTTTTTTTTTTCATCCTCACCTGAGGACATTTTTGCATTTATCTTCAGATAGAGCGGGAGAGGGGGAGAGAAAAACTGATGTGGCTGCCACCCACACGACCCCAACTGGGGCCAGGGACAAACGGCAACTGAGGTACATGCCCTTAGCGGGAACTGAACCCGGGACTCTGGTCCGCAGGCCGACGCTCTAACTGCTGAGCCAACCTGGCCAGGGCTACAAGGATGTGTTTGTTTTTTTTTATCCTCACCCGAGGACATTTTTCCATTTTTTGTTCAGGTAGAGTGGGAGGGAGAGAGAGAGAGAGGGAGAAACATCGATGTGAAAGGGACACATCGAGTGGCTGCCACCCGCACAACCGACCAGGGCCGGGGACAAACGGCAACTGAGGTACATGCCCTTAGCGGGAACCGAACCCGGGACTCTGGTCCGCAGGCCGACACTCTGACTGCTGAGCCAAACTGGCCAGGGCTACAAGGATGTGTTTTGATGTGGGCCCTTTTCTGACCAGTGTCATGGGCACTGACAGGTAGGCCTTTCTATTCTGGAAATTTATGTATTCTGGGTTTAGGACTTTTTCTTGAAATATCCCATTTATGATATTTTCTCTTTTTTCCTGAACTAATGTTATTCATTATTGGATCTCATGCCCTGGTCCTCGTTTTCTTCTAGTCTTTTTATCTTTTTAATTTCTTTGTATTTTCCTACTTGCTGGGAGAGTGACTCAGTTTTGTCTCCGACTCTTGTACTAAGTTTTTCTTATGAGTTTTCATGGTTTTAATTTTAAGAGCTTTAAAAATTTTAAGACTATTTTATGGCACTTTTCTTTTTTCATGGGTAAACATATGTTCTTTTTTTCTGAGCATATTAAAGATATGTTTCTTTAAAATTTTCTTCCTGCAAAGAAAAGTCTTTTGGTGGAGGTGTGGACTACATTGTTTCTGTCTTTCGGGTCAGGCTCTCCTCGGACAGTCCTCAGCTGCTTCCTCGTGTCGAACACGAGCCTGAGACCTGCTCAGAAGCGGTGCACACACAGGGCAGCTGGTCAGCTCTGAGCGTCCTGGTCGTGCTGCGGAGGACCTCTCGCTCCCGGTCCCCTTAGGGTTTGTCTCGAGACTGGTCGGAGTTTTCGAGAGCATGAGTGTGTAGTCTCCGGCTTGGAGAATCAGGTCTCGCCGCCGGCGTTCTTGAACAAATGGAGTAGGTGTCACCACCACGGTTTACTCCCTCTTCTGCCTGTCTGACCTGCCCCATTTCACCCTGTCCAGAAAACAGTCCCCTGGCCATTCATGGGGCACGTACAGGGAAGTGTCCCAGTTGTCCTCACTTGAGATACCATTTGCAAGCTTTTTGAGGATTCTGTGATGTCATCTTGCTGGTTCTTAGCTTTCTCCCGACGCTAGGCGAGGCCGCGGTCTTCTCGGGTCTCGTCAGTCGCTCACCACTGTCTGCTGTCCAGCTTCCAGGATTTTGTTCTCTGTCTCTTTCAGGGCCCTGGGGGGAGGGAAATGAGATGCCTGTGTCCACTCAGTGTCTTTCCCCAGAGCGCACACTGCTCAGGTCCTGGTAGGACTTCCTAAAACACTGTCACCTCCTAACACGTCGAATGGGTCACGGCCGCTGGCCAGCTTCCTCTGGTAACAAGTGAATTTAAAAATCTTTTTCTAGCAAATGCTACCACCACCTCCACCCCTGCCCAGCATGGACGGTGCGGCCGGTTTGAGTTTGAGTGCCATCAGCCCAAGACGTGTGTCCCCAACTGGAAGCGCTGTGACGGCCACCGAGACTGCGCGGACGGCGAGGACGAGGCTGCCTGCCGTGAGTGTCCGGGGCCCCAGGAGGCTGCCCCAGGGCGGCCTCCCAGTTCTTACGCTTCATCTGTCTTAATGACCTTGCAATTTTGGTTTTATCTCCATTTCAGAGATAGAAAAATTAAGCTTCAAAGAGAGCACATTGTCAGTCACAGACTAGTGTACTTAGTTCTGTTTTCTGGTACAGAGCAGGTACCTTTCATCCGGCCATGATGGACGTTCTTTCAGGCCGAATGCCCCAGGGGAACAGAGGAACTACAGGTCAGCACTCGTTAGAGAGGAGCAGAGTGGACCTTGGACATGCAGGCAACAGGCCAGACTCACCTCACTTTCCAGGACAGCAGTAGGCACATCTGAGCAAGAACGTAGACTCAATGCGATGAGCAGTTAGCCAGGAGGAACTGGGATGGGGCCTTCCCCCTGCGTGAGGTTACTTCAATCGTTGCTATCCTTTAAATACTCTTCTTTAGACTGTTTTAAAACTGCCTCATTCTTAAGGATGCTTATTGACAGTTCTCTGTAGTCCATTACTCTGATAACCCTGTCCAGACAGGAAGTGAGATCAGAGGGCATGATTCTCTTGGGGAAGAGGGTCCCCGAACAGCACTGTATGCTGTCCGAAGTGCAGAACATTATGTTTAATAATTAATTATATGTTTACATTAATTATATGTTTAATAATCTGTTTAAGAATTTTCAGAGATGAATGACACCTCATTTCCAATTCCTCAGACTGGTGTTTTCCCACTTTTGAAATATTGAGGCATGGGTCATGAACCTTAGCACCTTCCAGCTGCTGGGTTCTATTTTAGGACCTTCTTACCACAGGGAATAATTCTGTGATGGGATCTTGGACTTTTCCAAAACAGTCCCCTTGTGACGTTCCTGTAAAACACATCTCCCCACCATCACACTCTTACTGTTACTCTCTTTATGTTTCTTTGTAGTTCATGTTACTGTTCAAAATAACTTATTTGTTTGCTTGTTTGCTCTCTCAGTAGAAGGTAAGCTCTTTGAGGGTAGGTCCTTTGTCTGTTTTACACATCACCATTTTCTTATAATCTTAAACAGTACCTGGTTCATGGGGAGAACCCCATGGATGATCATTGGATGGATGGATAGATGGATAGATGAGTATATGGATGGAGGGATGGATGGACGATGGGTGATGGGTGGATGGATAGGTGGATGAGTGGATGGAGGGAGCGAGGGATGGATGGATGAGTATATGGTTGGATGGAGGGATGGGTGATGGGTGATGGGTGGATGGATAGATGGATAGATGAGTATATGGATGGAAGGATAGAGGGATGGAGGGATGATGGGTAATGGATGATGGATGGATAGATGGATGAGTGGATGGAGGGATGGATGGATGAGTATATGGATGGATGGAGGGATGGATGGATGGATAATGGGTGGATGGGTAGATGATGGATGGATGGGTTAGCAGATAAATGGTTATGTGGATGAATGATGGATGGTTGGATGGATGATGGGTGGCTAGATGGACAGATGGGTGAGTGGTTGGATGGAAGGATGAGTGGATGGCTGGATAGATGGATAATGGGTGGCTGGCTGGCTGGGTAAGTGGGTGGGTAGATGGATGGGTGCATGGATGGATAGAGGACGGAAGAATTCCATCTTGGGATCCTGAGACTGGTGTACTAGTGCTCCTCAGACTTCCCTAAATGCTCTACTGCGGTTCTGTGTGTACCCAGGCTGTCCTTCGGCCTCCCCAAGGAGACCGACTCCATCTCGGCACGTAGCAGCTGCACAGCACAGCAGTTGTCCAGGAGATGGGGGCACACTTCCAGACAGCCCGCAAGTGGTTGTAACAGTGTCCTTCTCTCACTGAGAAGTACTGTATAGAAAGCTCTTTCTGATACATGTCACTGAGTCCCTCCATTTTGGAGGCATGAGAGAAGTCTTCATTCTTCTTTCACGTGAAAACTCCTCAGTTGAGGACAATTGCGATACGTTTCGTCTCCACCCCCAGCTCCGGTCTCTTCATCTCCAGGAACCTGTCCTGGGTTGTCCGTCCTCCGCCGTCCTGGCTGCTCGGTGAACACCGCTGGTTTCTCTCCTGCAGCTCGAAGCAGTGGTGGTGCTCAGTCAGGAGGCGGGGCAGCTGCAAGGAAATGACCTTCAGGAGTCCCCGGAGGGATCTGTTGAGAATCAGTTTTGTGAATTCTCTGTCCTTGGGTTCTTCAGTGGTTGAGTGGTCTCTGGTAATTTACTGCGGTAGCGGGATGGCCGTCGTGTTGGACGTCGAGGTGCATTCGCAGGGGTGGGAGCAGCGCGAGGCGGGTCTGAGTCCCGTAGAGGAATGGAAGTTTGGACTCAGACCAGGCAGCTCTGCAGGGTGAATCTGGGCAGGTGCCGAGGATCGAGTGTGTGTGTTTGCTATGGGCACTGTACCCATCACCCCAAACCTGATACCTTAAGACAAAAGTGACACGTTTGCTTTCTGACAGTGTTAGGTCAGGAATCGGACATCAGTTTGACCAACTAAGACCGAGATGTGAGCAGGGCTGGCTGCTCAGGAGGCTGCAGGAGGGGCTCTGCGTCCTGATGATTCCAGCTCCAGGGGCGCCTGCCTCGGCTTTCAGAGCCAGCAAGTGTCTCGCTGGTGCTTCTCCCGACATCACGTCTTCTATCTTGTTTGACCACAGTCAGGAAAGGGTCTCTAAGGACCCGAGGGATCAGCGGGGGCCTGCCTTGGTAATCCAGAGTAACCTCCCTGTCAGGTTAACCTAATCACATCTGCCAAGTGACACCTTTCACAGATAAGACATGGACAGGTTTGACTTGGAGGAGCCGGGTGGTCCCAGGCCTCCTCCTGGGGGTGGGGTTCTGACCTGGCCCTTCCTGCCTAGAGCTGGGCAGACATGTGTGAGTCTGTGTGACAAGGTCTGAAGACTGGCACCTGGGTCTGGTCTGGACTCACCTGGGGCACTACATTTGTATCTTTCTCCTCTCTTTGTATCATCGCCTGCAATTCTGTGGCCATTGCTTGCTTTGTGCAGCCTAACGCTACTTCTGGGACTGGAGAGAACGTCCCACTGTGGTTTACAGTCGTTGTTGCTCTTAACTTACCAATGCTCTTTATTTGCAGCATGTCATGTTCTGGTAAAATACTTTGAAACTACATAATGTGGGCATGCCTCTCGGTGTTGTGGTTACCTTGTTATTGTTAGCATTACACAAACCAGAAATCAGCGTCAGTCTGGACTGCAGACTGGTACAGAAGCAGGAGACTTAGTAGCAGTGTAGAGTGTTGTAACGTCGTAACTGTTGATGGCTATAGCAGCCAGGCCCTGTTGCAGGTGCTTGATCTCACTGGATCCAGTGGGATTGGCACCCCGATTTTATCAGCAGGAACGGAACGTGGGCACAGTTAAGCCATTTGCTGCAGCGCACAGAGCCAGGATGTAACTAACCTACTTTGACTCCAACGCTCTCGCTTGTCATGAAGTAGATGCTCGTTGTTAATGTCGAATAAGAGGGCATCCCAGTGCCTGCGTGGGGCTGCCTCTCGGCTTCCGGAGGCGTGTTTTGAAGCAGCAGCTGATGCATTCATAGGTTGCAAACACCTGCTCTAAACATGATGCACGTGTAGTACAATGTGCCTCTCCCTGTCTCAGCCACACGCGGCACCTTGACCTGTGCGAGCCAGGAGTTCCCCTGCGAGGACGGCGAGGCCTGCATCCTGCTGTCCGAGCGCTGCGACGGCTTCCTGGACTGCTCGGACGAGAGCGACGAGCGGGCCTGTCGCGGTGAGTGTGGCCCTGCTTCCCGGCCCGTCCGCCGTCCTCCCGCGTGGGCCACTGGAGAGAGCCCTGGAGCGCTTGCTTCCCTGACTGCAGATGAAACAGCGCCGCCCCTCAGAGCCAGCCCCGCAGAGCGCGCCCCACAGAGGGCCCGCAGAGTGCTCACCCCTGCAGAGAGCCTGCCCCCCTCCGCCCCCCGCAGAGCGCGCGCCCCACAGAGGGCCCGCAGAGTGCTCGCCCCTGCAGAGAGCCTGCCCCCCCCACCCCCCGCAGAGCGCGCGCCCCACAGAGGGCCCGCAGAGTGCTCACCCCTGCAGAGAGCCTGCCCCCCCCGCCCCCCGCAGAGCGCGCGCCCCACAGAGGGCCCGCAGAGTGCTCACCCCTGCAGAGAGCCTGCCCCCCTCCGCCCCCCGCAGAGCGCGCGCCCCACAGAGGGCCCGCAGAGTGCTCACCCCTGCAGAGAGCCTGCCCCCCCCGCCCCCCGCAGAGTGCGCGCCCCACAGAGGGCCCGCAGAGTGCTCACCCCTGCAGAGAGCCTGCCCCCCCCCGCCCCCCGCAGAGCGCGCGCCCCACAGAGGGCCCGCAGAGTGCTCACCCCTGCAGAGAGCCTGCCCCCCCGCCCCCCGCAGAGCGCGCGCCCCACAGAGGGCCCGCAGAGTGCTCACCCCTGCAGAGAGCCTGTCCCCTCCACCCCCCGCAGAGCGCGCGCCCCACAGAGGGCCCGCAGAGTGCTCACCCCTGCAGAGAGCCTGCCCCCCTCCGCCCCCCGCAGAGTGTGGACAAGGCTCGCCCTGCCTCCCAGGGAGCACCGAGCTCCCCTCAGCCCCTCAGGGTGGGCGGGCTGAGCTCCGGTGCTGCACCCGCACTCTGAGGGAGCCGGGCTCCATGACAGGTCAGTGCGGCGTCTGCTGGGGTGAACTTGGTATTGTCTTCGTGGGTTCAGGGTGCTGCCTAGAGTACCCGACCAGTGCCTTCCAGACAACACAGATGTGCTCTCGGGTCTGGAGGACGCAGTCTGAGGTCAAGACAGCGGGTTCGCTGTCCGGTGATCTGGTGAGGACCTGTCCGCTGGCTCTCAGGTCCTCAGGTCCTCTTGGCTCCTGAGGCTCCTGCTTCCTGATGGAGTCACCCCCACAGGCCCCGCCCCCACGCCCGCAGGTGGGGCAGGTCCCCCCCCCACGACGCCAGCAGGTGGGACAGGTGCCAGCCTGTGGATCTGAGGGCCGGTGCTGCGCCTGGGGCAGCACAGACCCTGCTGTGATACTGCTTAGAGAAGCAGCTTTACATGGCTGTGGACACACAGGTAACAAGGAGAAATTACCACGGAGATTGGGGCGCTGGGAGAGGCTGGACAGGAAGGTTTCACCTCTGTTTTCTTGGGTGTCTTTGAAGATGGCAATGTGACTGATCAGGGAGCCTCTTGGCTCCTCGGAAACCCGAGAATCTGTGGGATGTCTCATCCCGGTTTCCCTTCCTGCCTCCAGATGAGTTGACTGTGTACAAAGTGCAGAACCTGCAGTGGACAGCTGACTTCTCTGGGGATGTCACCGTGACCTGGATGCGGCCCAAGAAAATGCCCTCTGCCTCTTGTGTCTACAACGTCTACTACAGGTGGGCCCCTCGCGGGGGAGCAGCATCCTTGTCGCCCGCGTGTTTGGTAACCTCGGTGCCGGGCTGGGACGGGCTCTCCGTTAACGGAGTCGGACACCCCGTGCTTTCCGTGACTGTGTCTTTGTTCTGTGTCCAGGGTGGTTGGGGACAGCATATGGAAGTCGCTGGAGACCCACAGCAATAAAACCCACGTGATATTAAAAGTTCTGAAGCCGGACACCACGTACCAGGTGAAGGTCCAGGTGCAGTGCCTGAGCAAGGTGCACAGTACCAGCGACTTCGTGACCCTGAGGACCCCCGAGGGCTGTGAGTGTCCTCGTTCGTTTTTGTGGCACAGACAAGACCGTACGTGGGAGTCTCAGAGTCTCCCCAGGGTGCTCAGGAGTGTGGGGTGGCATCTCACGTGCCTCCGATGTGCAGAAGTATTGTGGCCATGTTTCATGGTCCGGCCTTTGTTGTTGGACGTTTGTTCTTATCATGTCACATGATGTTCCGCCCACCATGGCCCTTTACCCTCTGTCTCTAGGTATTTCCCGGTACTTGGTACATGAGAGCTCATCACCACTAACATGCGAGGCACATCAGGAATATTCTGGCTAAGTTTTAAAGAAATTTACCCAAACTCACATGTCTAAGAGAGCCCGTTTCCACAGTTCTGTGAGCTCTCCATTGGCAACTGTGTGAGAATCTGTGACCTTTTTCCTTTTCTTCATTGATCTCAGAGAGAGAGGGAGAGAGAGAGAGACACATCGATGAGAGCACATCGATTGGCTGCCTCCTGCATGCCCCCACAACCTGGGCATGTGCCCTGACTGGGAATCGAACCGGCGACCTCTTAGTGTATGGGTTGACACTCAACCACTGAGCCACATGGGCCGGGCATGATTCTATGACTTTATTCAGTTCACATTCGTTAAGGAGAACCCTGGGGCATTGAATAGTTTACAGAAGTCCCCAGGAGAAGTTGAAATGGAGAGGTTTGTAATCTTAGATCCTGGAAGAGGTACACCTAGGCCTCGGAGGTCATTCGGGGGTCCAGGTGGGGTGCAGGCCGAGAGAGGAGTGGGACCTTGATTAGGACTCTTCAGTGGAGTGCTGTGAGGTCCCCAGACTAAAGCTGGATTGATTAAATCCAAACTAAAAAGAAGGGGCTTTGGAAGCTTTTCTGGGGTCGTACTTTAGGGGTTCATAAATCCAAGGCCCTGGTAGGCAGGGGAGACTTGATCACAGCGTGAGGGAGGCCCAGGGCTAGTGGAGACTCCACACGCCCAGAGATTCCGTCCTGCCGTCCTGTGGGCCACAAACCCGCGTGAGGCCCGGGCACTGGGGTCCGAAGCCTCCACTGCGTTCCAGGAGGGGAAGGCGTCCTGTCACCGTGAGGACCGAGGGAGCAGCCTGTCTGGTGGGCGGGTCCCTGCCGGCTGCAGATTGAGCTCAGGGAAGTTCCTCCTGCGGTGCAGTAGCAGATGGGTTGACGCAGTCGATCTCTTCCAGTGCCAGACGCCCCTCGGAACCTCCAGCTGGCCCTGCACCGGGAAGTGGAAGGCGTGCTCACAGCCCGCTGGACTGCGCCCGTCCACGCCCAGGGCCTCATCCGCGAGTACATCGTGAGTACCTCCCGGGGCCTGGCGCAGGTCGGGGTGTGCAGCAGACGCCTGGTCTGTCCGGGCAGCAGCCTGTTCTGTGTGACTAGGGTTTGGTGTGTGCAACTTTGTAAATGATGATCCACCTCTTAGAACGTTTTCATCCCCCTCCACTCTCTCCTCGGTCTCCTTGGAGGGGTCAGGATGCCCGGCCTGCGATGGCCGCTCACTGAACGTCCTGTCCTCACTGCAGGTGGAGTACAGCAGGAGCGGGTCCAGGGTGTGGGCCTCCCAGACGGCTGCCAGTAACTCCACCGAGATACAGGGCCTGCTGGCCCACACTCAGTACACTGTCAGAGTGAGTCGTGCCCGCTTTGGCCGGGCTCTCTGGGGACGTGGGACACGGTGCTGTTTCCTGGGAACCCCCTGGCCTCTGTGAGGGGCTCATGGACAGTGTGCTTAGTACCCACCCTTGTCCGGGAGCAGTCATTATTTCTGTCAGTCTCTTAAACCAGCGTCAGAGAACCTAAGTCAGACTTCCCTCAGGTAACTGGGACTCTGTGGTCATGATGCTTCCCTGCCTTTGTCCCGAGAGTCTGCCGCTGTCCAGCCTCTGCACCCATCTCTTCTAGTCTGCAGCTTCAGGGTGTGCAGAGTTACACGTGCATTTATAAATGGATACTGTGATGTTCTTAGAAAACACCTTATCCAAAAATTCCAAAGATATCCTCGGGTGAGGATTAACAACAAAAACAAAAAGTATGTTATCAATACTGGCAGAAGAGAGAGATTTTGTGCAAAACATGTTTGTTGGAACCATTAAGCGCATATAGACTCCATTAGCCTGTTGCCCTTTCTCACGTGTGTGCACCTGTGTGTCTGTGCACACCCACGCCCGCCCTTACACGTGTGTGTACCTGTGGGTGTCTGTGCATACCCACGCCCGCTCTTACACATGTGTGCACCCATGTGTGGCTGTGCACATTCACACCCACTCTCACACATGTGTGCACCTGTATGTGCACACTCATGCCTGCTCACACGTGTGCACCTGTGTGTCTGCACACTCACAGCCGCTCTCACACGTGTGTGCACCTGTGCGTGTCTGCACACACGCCCACTCTTACAAGTGTGTGCACCCGTGGGGCTGTGCACACTCACACCTGCTCTCACACATATGTGCACCTGTGTGTCTGAGCACACTCACGCCCACTCTGACGCCCGGACGTCCTGTCAGCAGACGCTTCCTGGTCTCAGTGCACGTCCGCTGCCTTCACTGTGGTCCCTTCAGGTTCCCCCCAGGTCCCCCCCTCTCTCCTCCCAGTCTCTGTGCAGACTCTGTGACCCCCACTGACAAAGCGTCACTGCGGGGCCCACTGGCGCGCTCGCTGTCTGGGACGTTGCCGTTGCTCCGTACTGATTCACACTCTGGTTTGGGAAGGTGGCTGCAGTGACGGGCCGTGGAGTAGGGAACTGGAGTGACTCCAAAGCCATCACCACCACGAAAGGAACAGGTGAGCGGCCCCAGCAGGTGCCGGTGCGGGCAGAGGGCGGTCCGTAGAGGCCGCTTTCGGTGCGGTGGCAGCGGAGAAGCGCGGCCCCGCCCACACGTGCGCCTCCCTGGGTGTCGGCATGCGCTGGGGCACGGTCTGGGTGGCTGCTGAGCAGGCACCTCCCCTGGCACTGAGCATCCCTCATGATGCAGACATGCAGAGGGGCCTCTGTGTATACACAGTGTCCAGACAGAGGGTGCTTTCCCTCCACTGAAGATAAGACGAGGGCATGCACGTCCATGCTGGTGCAGGCCTCTCCAGCCAGCACCGGCCCTGGCGCGGGGGCTCTCCGGGCAGCACCGACCTTGGCGTGCACGGTAGTTTCTGGCACTGTAGCCGATGTCAGTGATGGCCGATGGCTCAGGGACAGGCACCTGCAGTGCATTCTACTTTGCACAGCTCAGCCCATCTGAGTGAACCCTCAGAACAACTCTGAGAACAGATGAGGAGCTGCAGAGGGTTGTTGTAGAGCCTGACCTGCCTCCCCCGAGCCTGTGCCCTTAACCACTGTGAATCCTGCTGCCGGGCTGAGGCTGAGGCTGTGGCCACTGCGCGGCCCGGCCCGCTGAGTGGCTGGCTCGTCACCTGCACGCATGCCTCACGAGGGCAGAGACCTGGTCTGCGTTCCTCTGCTCCGTCTCCGGCTCCAGCAGGACCAGTGAGACAGCCGAGGACGAGCCCAGTGGAGCCCACTGTGCAGGTGGACGCCAGCGCACCTGCCCGTGGGTCTTCTGACCTCAGCCTTGGCACTTGGGCTTCTGTTTACGGACTTTGGGTACTAACGTCTGAAGTGTTGCATGGGACCGCTTGGGAATTTCACATTCACCGGAACCTGTGAGAAGTGGGCTCCGGGTTGTGACGTCACTGCCTGGTTACCTTCGGAATGTGGGCGGCTGTGACCAGGCCCGGAGCAGCCACTTGAGTGAAGCTACCCGGGCTCTGGAGCAGGGTGTTTGTGGGGATTGGAGAAGGTGCTGAATCCACACCACCCTTGAGTTTTTATTGTGGTACCATTTCCTTGTACAAAATCAGGGCCAAAATATTACTGTGACACCTACTGAAGACAAGGGACTTTGGAAGGTCAACAAAGAACACACACCTGAACTCCCGAGGCACAGTGACACCTGGCTGTGAAAGTCTCCGTGGGTGGTTGCTTCTTCTAAACTTCTTTTGTATGATTTCGATGGGTCCTGGTGCCTGGCGTGGGTCGGTTCAGGTGTGTGCCGGAGGCAGCTGTGTGCAGAGCCTTTGTGGTGAGACGCCTGTGACTCGCACTCTGATGTTAGGGAGATGAAGGGGAGGTTTCCGTGGCATTGACCAGAAGCACCCGACTGATTGGTGAATGTGGTGGGTCAGTGACAGTGAGCGAAGCCACAGTTTACCAGCAGGGTTTGTGGCCTAAGCACCACGCTCGTGGTTTTACATGAATTGGTCTCTTCTAATTCCTCTCTGTCCCACAAGCATGTTTATGCTCGTTCCGTTGCCAAGGAAACGTGTTCGAGAGGATGGCGCCCGCCCCAGGCGCGGGGTTGTGACTCAGGTTAGCTCAGCAGTGCCGCACTATTCTGCTCCGAGTCAGCTGCCTGAAACCTCTTATGTTTCTTCTGGTCTCTGTTCTCCTTGAGGCCAGTGTCACCACATGGCTGGTCATCTGGGGAAATTCCTCCAGATTTGGACGTATCTGTCCACCAGCAGGTTTCATCCACTCCTTTGAGTCTCTGTCTGGACAAGAGGCATATGAGCCGAGAGTCTAACATACATGCTATCTTTTAAATGTCGTGTCCTGATAATATTTACTCACCGAGCCCTTCCCGGTCTCGTGTGACGGGGCACCGCCAGCCTGCCTGCGGGCAGGCCTTCGGGAGATGCCGCCCCGGACTGAGACAGGCTGTCCCCTCTGCTGTGCTCTCCTTCCCGTCGGCTCTCCACTCGAGAGCTGGTCTCCCCCAGAATGGCCATCTGTCACAGGTGGACTCCATCCGAACGGGAGAAGGGGAGCGTTAGCTGAGGGCTGGACACAGCACGGCACCGTTTCCAGCTCTGAAGTGCAGAGCACGACTCTGGGCTCATGAGGGGCAGTCAGTTGCCCAGATGACTCCGCTGTCAGCGTCTGAACGGGGATTTGAACTCGTTCGCTGGACTCGAGAGCCTGTGTTCTTTCCATTTGCACACGTTCTTTTCAGTTTATGACTCAGTGTGTACCCTGCTGTCACCATTCCAAGGGGACGTGAGGCCGCGGGGTCACTGTCAGTGCCAGAGAAGGTGGCACTGTGCCCTCCACACCAGGCTGAAGCTGAGTTATTTTGGGCATTTACGTAGTGGAACTTGACTGCCCCACTTCATTATCAGGGTAGCTGCGTGTTCACCAGGCAAGTGTGGACCCAACCTCAGCTTCGCGAAAACAGTGGTGAAAAGGATAAACACGTGAAAAATAGGCAAAGTGATGCCCTTTCTGCTCCAACAGAGGCTCCCTTTGTCTCTGGACTCGACACACTGTCGCGTCTCGCCTCCCTCACCTCACGGGCTCCTCTTGTTGAATTCCTTTGCAGCGATCCCACCGCCCAGCATCCACATTGACAGCTGTGGGGAGAATTCTGTGAGCTTCACCCTGAGCACGGGCGGCGACATCAAGGTACGACTGCCGTCTAGCTCGCAGTGGGTGGGGTTTACTTTCCATGGGAAACAATACAGCCGAGTCCGGTGACATGAAGAAAAACAAATGATTGATCCAGTGACCCTAGAATACCACAGCTGGGTTGGTTCCTTTACCCATGAAGAGCAACTTGAGTCTTCTCATGTAATTATTCTGCTTCAGCCTGATCCCCCCCCCCCCCTTTTTTAAACCGTATAATTAAATGGTTCACAGCTACAGTGCAAATGAGGGTCGGTATTAACAGAATATGCATGCCCTGTAATTTTCAGCTTTATTGGATTTCCTGGTGCTGAGCGCCAAGCACAGGCTCCCGCAGTGAGAGTCAGATATTTGGAAACACACCCATTTACGTGTATCCAGTGTCTGCCCTTCCAGCATCCCATGCCCTCCGGCTCAGCCCCTCCTCATAGCCAACTTCAAGTTATCTGTGTCCCTGTGGTTTCTCAAGTGGACGTCGCCTTCCGTAGTATTCTCCCTTGTCTGTTTCTCCGCACGTCATCCCTGTCTGTGCAGTTGGTGGGACAGACAGCCCCGGAGTCCTGTGGAACACGACATGCAGTGGGGTCGTGCCTTTGGCTTCGGAGACATCCATGCCAGGATGGCTGCGAGGAGCATGTCTGTTTAGTCTGTGGTTTTGAAACGTTTTTATTTTATTTGTTGTCCCATATTTACCGATATTTAGGTCAAATTTTCCTGTGAGCTCAGGACTTGGAAAGGTGGTCCTTCCTCCTGCCTGGAGGTGTTTGCTCCTGTTAGAGGATAAGGTGTAACCGAACCCCCTTTGGAGCACCTGAGCTGAGATGTACCCTTAATTATCATAACCTAATTATTTTTTAAATGTTTCCTTTTTTTGCCTTTATTAATTGGTTCTGGCCCTTTTAGTCTCTGTTAGTTTTTGTTTCATGAATGTATATTTTATATCACGAATGGTCTCACACGTGTTTTCAGAACTAGGGGAGGATGACTGTACATTCACTGCGGCACAGATAGAACTAGTTTAACGATCAGACAAAATGCCTGCCGTTGTGAGAAGTGACAAAGCCGGAGAAGCTGCAGGTGTCGTGCCGTTTGGGGGCTGTATCCCCGGACGGTTGGTGACAGCTTTCTTGGTCCTTGACAGGTGAATGGCTATGTGGTGAACCTCTTTTGGGCATTTGACACCCACAAACAGGAGAAAAGAACTTTGAACTTCCGAGGGAGCATACTGTCACACAAAGGTAACATCTGGGAGCCCGTCTGCGAGAGCAGGAAGGGGTGAGGTGGGACCGAGGCCCTCCTGGCAGCGGGGCCCATGTCGGGGTGCCTGGGAAAGTGTGTGGGGGGCAGAGTGAGGAGATTGAGGGACTCCTGACTCCAGGGAAGGGATCCACCTGGCGGTTCAAGCTCCTCGTACCTCGTGGCTCTGGGTGGAAGGGGGAGATTGAAGGGAAGACACCAGAGCGATGAACCCTTTACAGATGGTTTTTAGTTCTGAAAGGAAGAGTTCCTAGATTTCATTGCCTCTCTTTTCTGGTTTTGTGTTCTCCTCCTTTGCTAATACCAGGCAGCAAAGGGCCCAATGCATAACGTGCTCAGTAAGTATTTGTTGTGTGAACAGATAGGCAAACTGAGCTTAGGAGGGAAGGAAGTCAGCTCGTTTATCTGAGCGAATACTCAGTTTCAGTTAAAATTCTCATGTGAAAACGGGCTCAGGGAAGGATTCTAATTGTTCCAGAATGAACCTTGCATGGCCACGGCTGCCTGCGGGTGTTGGGAGCCGTGTGGGAGCCTCTCCCTCTCCCGCCAGCTGCTGGCAGAGCGCCCTGGGCCGCGCTCCACCCCCCGCGGGACCTGGAGCTTCTTTCTGAGTGTGTGTTGGATGGAAGGTGCTCGGGAGGCTTCACGAGAGTAAAATGACGTTGAGCTCTTGCTGTACGGGGTGTTTGCTTACATGGCCCCAGCAATCGGAATTTGGGATACGCTCTTTTATTGATGAGATAACAAGTTTGGAGATTAAGTAATCCGTTCAGAACGTGGTAGAGCCTGGGTTTGAACCCACATCTTCCCAGTTCCAGAGCCGTGAGC
Organism: Molossus molossus; assembly: GCF_014108415.1. Taxonomy (NCBI): domain Eukaryota; kingdom Metazoa; phylum Chordata; class Mammalia; order Chiroptera; family Molossidae; genus Molossus; species Molossus molossus. Next base: position 1,210,587 of record NW_023425358.1, read on the forward strand.
TCAGCGCCTGGGTCCCAGCAGTGGAAGTGGGCGGGGTCAAGGACGGAAGGCTGCGCTGTGCCCGAGCTGGGTTAGGGTGCTGAGCACCCTGTGAGCTTTTCTTTTTTAACCCCTCAATAGCAACTGTAAGAAAGTGCTGCTATTTTTCTCTATCTTACAAAAAAGAAAAAATGGACTTAGAGAGTTTGAATACTTTCATCTAGGTAATACTGTTGCCAGACAATTGAGTGGCTGAAATTTCTCTGTCACTAGTGGGAGTGGGGTTATTGTGATATCTTGAGAAAAAGACTTTTCTAAGATCCATGTAGGAGAATCAGAGACTTATTTCTGTGGAGTTGTATCCCTTGGTTTGAAAAGTCCTGCTTCCCTGAAGCCAGTCCTGGGAGACACGCAGCTGGGGACTCAGCAGAGCTAGAAGCAGGGCCAGTGTCCAGAGTCCCGTTCCCTGGCGGAGCTGACTCTGGCAGGGTTAGGTCCGGTCCATCAGTCCACTGTGTGGGCCCCACGTGCCCCGAGCCGCGTGGGCGAACACAGCAGAGTATGCCCCTGCAGCAGAGGTCCCAGGGGAGCAAAAGGGCCCAGAGGGGGAACACCCTTTGTTCAGGAGATGAACTGTCCCAGATTTCACACCCTTGCAGTGGCCACGCCTATGCTGGCCAGTTAGCTGTTTTTAGGTGTGATTGACAGGTAGGCATCTTCCCACGTCCCCAGACTTTACTGGGCATGCGTCTGAACTGTCTCAGTCCAGTCTCTTCCCCATCGGGCGGCAGGGAACAGACCTGGAGAGTGTTTGCCTGCCGTTTCCTGCACAGCCGTGTGGATGGCGTGTCTGTGTTACCGAGCCTCCCCTGTACTCCTTTCCTGTTCGCTGACAACCAGCTTATTCCCGTGGTGTCACTACAGCTGCAGTGTGGAGCCGGCCGGGGCCCAGCACTCCGGTCCAGGGGCCCTCTTACAGGCCCTTTGTGAGAGGTTGTTTGCTTCATCATAACTTCCCCCCTGAAGGGAAGGGGGCCTGTGTTTATCTCGGACATTTAGAAAACAAGAAAAGTGTAATGAAAATTTAAATTTTCTATAATTTTACTTCCCAGGAAGACCACTTTTAAATTTCAGGTATCTCCTTATGTAATAGAAGATATAAAATTGGAATAATGCTGTATTTTATATGTGTGTGTTTGTGTGTGTATGTAACTTTATATCTTGTCTTTTTCACTTAACATAAAATTGTAAAGAATTTTACAGTCTCATTAAATAATTCTTGGAAACAGCCTTTAGGGACCCCGTGACTAGGTGCATGGGACACGCGTGAAGTCGGTGGGATGTGCATCATTTCCCTGCTGCCCCGCCCTGGTGACCAGACCACGCACGGTTCTCTGCTGTAATAGACGGAGGGTGGCGCCTTGGTGCACCAGTGTTGGGCTGCTCTCTGGTTTCGTGGGTACCGGGTTGACGGTTGTGTTGCTGGTAGTAGTCAGTAATGAGTAACTGAAGGATTCTGTGAAGTGAGGACATCTTACAGGTGGGAATCCCTTAACAGAGAGACCCATTTGCAAAGGGGGTGTGCGTCAGGACCAGTTCTCGCCCGCCACCCCGCGCCCTCCTGGCATCTCCTCGCTCTGTTTCCACAGTTGCCAACCTGACAGCCCAGACGCCCTATGAGATCTCCGCCTGGGCCAAGACCGACCTGGGGGACAGTGCGCTGGCCTTCGAGCATGTCGTGACCAAAGGCGTCCGCCCGCCGGCCCCGAGCCTCAAGGCCAAGGCCCTTAATCAGACTGCAGTGGAGTGCACCTGGACGGGCCCCCGAAACGTGGTGAGTGAGCCCGCTGGCGCCGCCCGGGGAGCATGGAGTCCCCGGTGTCTGGCTCCTGGACGGCCCCAGGCTTTCTCCCGCGGGGCCGGCTCGCCCTTCTCACCCCCAGCACAGCCGCCCGCAGCGTCAGCTCTGGACGGCCCTGCGGAGGCCCCTGGCGCCTGCCCTGGCGCCCGCCCTGGCCTCCGTTTGCCCTCGTGGAGTGAGTGGGTGTGAGAGGGGCCCCTCCTGGGCTCGGCGCTCCCCCGGGTCCGGGCGTGAGTCACCAGCGGTGACGGGGTTCTCCAGCCCCTCTGACAGCTGGCCCCGTACCCACAGGTCCCTCCTCCTGGTTGTGCCCCCCCATTCTTCCCAGTGGCCTCGCTGCACTCGTGGGCGGGCCTTTTTGTTTTGCTTTTCTATATGCATTTGAGTCACTAGGATTAGGCGTGTGCTTCTGTCGAACCTGCGTTCATTTCCTGCCCCTCTCTGGGTACACCCCTTGCTTTCAGGTGGACCTCCCCCAGGTCCTCGCACCTCCATCCTCTCCTGTCTCTGTCCCGGGGCTTACGTGCCGTCCCCTCCCTGGGTTGTTCAGCCAGGTCCTGTCCCCTCCCCTTGGTCTCCCCCAGGTTGGTGCCCGCTGGGCTCATGCTTCACTGGAACTGCTTTACCCTCGTCCAGTGTCTGTCTGTTCTCCTCCTTCCTTGACCGTTTGTCAGTTCCTTGAAGGGAAGCATTGTTTTCTGGGTTTGCCACATGGAAAGGGATAGGAGCTACATCTATAATCGAGATTCAGTGAGTCCTCAGTGCCAGGTGAGGGAGGAATGGCCCGTGACTTGCTCCCTGAGGGTCACGTGTGGGGCGGCCGCGGAGGGAATGAAGCATAATTGCGAGATCAGCTGTGAAGAAGGAAGGAGACGTAAGACTCACTGAGTCCCCACTGTGCCAGGCACAGCCGAGCCTTCATCCCCCTCCTTACTCCTGCCTTCGCCCATGGGGGGGTCCCCCCTGTGCCAGGCACAGCCGAGCCCTTCATCCCCCTCCTTACTCCTGCCTTCGCCCATGGGGGGTCCCCACTGTGCCAGTGCAGAACCTGAGGCTCAGGTAAACTGGCCACGTTGAAGCTCCAGGAAGCAGTAAAGCGAGTTCGGCTCGTTTCGGACCCTCTGCTCTTTTGTGGCTGGACAGAGGTGAGAATGCCCAGAGCCACCCCCACGGGAGTCCCTCTGACCGCTGAGTGCACTCACTCACAACAGGGTCTCCTGTCCCTCCACGTCCCCGCCCCAGGCATGGTCACCTGCCGCATCACCGTCTTCCCAGCGAGGGCGTGGTGCTGGGACGGCAGCACTTCAGGCTCCCATGACCTGTGCATTTGGACAGAGGAGCCTGCTCTGCCTCGTTCTTGCTGAGAGACTGTCACATTCTTGTGGCTTTTGGAGGGTGAGGGCACTCTTCCCAGAGGCCTCCGCACCCCACTCGTTGTTCTCCCCTCCACCGTGACAGTGACTCCATCATGCAAGGCCCTTCTTGCATCCTGGCTCCTGTGGCTCTTGGGCCCCTGGCTAGACCCCCCCCCCCCAGTGGCCCCGGGCTGGCCCTCCCTGAGCTCAGGCCCACTTCCGTCCTCTCCACTTCGTCTCGTGGTGGAATCCATTATTTCCCTCTTCCTGCTCTCCTCACATTTGCTCGGGGGCCCTCCGAGTCCCCTAGTTCTTTCTTTCCTCACCTCCCCAGTCCACCACCCCTTCTGGCTTCCCTTCCCTTTCCCTGCCCAGGCTCGGCCCTCTCCAGTCCTGGCTGCTGAGCAGGGTTGTAGACAACGCACAGCCGGCTGGGACAGGAAACACCTTTGCGTGCCCTGATCACGTCCCGCCTTTCCCTTGACTTCTCCAGACCTGTACCGCTTTCTTCAGGTCTCCTCTTCCCTGCGGGTCCTGTCTCGGAGGGGTGCTCTTTGGTTTTCCCCCGCAGAGAAAGCTGACTCAGCGCGGATCCTCCTATCCTAAACTCCCCCAGCTCCCTCCCTCCCACGCGCCATCACATTCTCCCTTCCCTGCCTCCAACTCTGCCAGTGTCCCACGAGTGTCAGTCGGGTCGTCCTGCTCGAGGCTGGTGCTGCTGTGGCCTGAAACAGTTGGGTTCCATCCGCACGGAGAGAAGGGCAGAGTCCAGCAGTCGCGGCTTCACAGCAGCCACACGGTGTGATCTGGGGCCTGGCTGCGCAGCCCCATCCTGTGGCTTCGATCTTCAAGGTCACCCCTTGGTCCAAGAGGCCTGGAGCCACACCCTCCTCTGTCTTTAGGCAGCAGGAAGGAGGGCTCCCCCTTTAAAGGTCCCCCAGGACACATCTGCTTATATCTCATTGACTGCCTGCCACATGGCCTCTCCTGGCTTTGGGGGGCGGGGGCGGGGTGTAGACTTCTTTTCAGGTAGCAGTTCTCACTAAGAACCAGGACTCGGGAAGGAGGGATGGTGCCCATGGGCAGCTGCCAGCATTCACCCTGCCACCCTCCCTCCACAGACCCGCAGAGCGTCTTGCCTCGCCTGCCTCATCTGCTCAGCTCCCCGTGTCCCTGCTTCATTCACTGGCAGAGAGCAGCCTTCTTTGGGGAACCCCTCTTTTCTCTGGCTCATTGTGCAGACTCGTAGTTTAGCATCTAAGGATTCTGTGTTGGCAACTTGTTACTTGAAACTGTATCTGTTTTCCTTCTCTGGGCTCTGCTCTCTGAGGATAGAGACCACACCATCTTCACCTCTGCAGGTGCGAACTCAGTGCCTGGCCCGGCGGGGCCTTCTCTGTAAATGCTGATGGAACAAGCATTTTACATGAAGACTTCTCTCCAAGCTCTTCGACGTGGTCCCAGCGTCTTAAATTAGGGATTTGTGAAGAATGATAGGTCATGGCCTCTGACTTGTCCCTTTTCATTCTCTCCTTTTACCAGGTTTACGGTATCTTCTATGCTACGTCCTTTCTTGACCTCTATCGGAACCCGAAGAGCTTGACGACGTCCCTCCACAACGGAACGGTCACTGTCAGCAGGGACGAGCAGTATCTGTTCCTGGTGAGCGTCCCTCGCCAGAAAGCCCAGAGCTGGCAGTTCCTGGGCCCTAACTCAGACCCTGGACTGGGGTAGCGGCAGGGTGGGTGCCGGGCCGCCGTGTGACAGGAGGGCCATTCCTGTGGCACACAGGCGTGACGCTGTTGTTTGACATCACGGAGCCTCACCAACTGTGGCTGGAGGCCTGAGAACCGGGCGCATGGGCCACAGGAGCAGACAAAGGCCTTTGTGGAATCCTCCTTCTAGCCTACATACGCCTGCACGTGGGCAGGGATACATGGGAAAGATGCTTGATACTCCATTGCTCATGATCGCAAAACAATGGAAACAAATGTCTGTCAGGAGACTGGTTAAAAATAGCGTAGCTTATCTTTGCAATGGAACACAGGACAGCCATCCAAAAGAAATACAACTGTACGTGTGCTGATCATGGAAAAAAATCTAAGCAGCATTATTAAGTGAGAGAAATCAACAACGTAGTATGTATAACAATTTTTTCATTTGTGTAAAAATTATTTTACGAAACATAGATTACATATGCAGATATGCATATAAGTATGCATTTATGCACACACACACACAAAAATCTGTATTTATATACATGTAAGACATTTCTGGAAGGAAGTACAGAAAACTGTTACTAGTGGCCCCCCTGGAAGAAGGGTCAGACACCCAGGTAAGTGGGGAGTTATTTTTCGTCATAGCTTCCTGTACCAGTTGAGAATTCTCTGGGTGCCCGCGTCACTGCTCTGTCGGCGTGTGACGTGAAGGCTGCCTGACTGCACACGGTGTCGCTTAGGTTCGCGTGGTGGTGCCTTACCTCGGGCCGTCCTCGGACTGCGTGGTGGTGAAGACGATCCCAGACAGCAGGCTCCCACCCCGCCACCTGCATGCAGTTCACATCGGCAAAACCTCTGCTGTGATTAAGTGGGAAGCCCCCTATGATGCTCCTGACCAGGACTTGGTGAGTGGGCCAGTTGTTCTTGAACCTGTGCTTATTCTTAGTATGGTTTGGGGGCAGGGTGGGGAGAGGAGCCTGGCCTGGTTGGAGCTCAGCATGTGCCCCTTTCTGTCTCGCCTGAGATAGGGAGTTGTTGTCGCTGCCTCTCCGTAGCTGTCGCTCCCCATTATTCCCTGCAGTATTGGCTGGCCCCTTCCCTGGCCTTCCACCGTGGATTGGCAGACAAAGGCCTGCAGGCCAAACCCAGGCTGCCCTGGTTTGAAAAGTGTTCCTAGAGCCAGTCTGCCCACCGCGCTCTGCGCCCACACTCCAGAGCACAGAGCTGGTCGCTTGGAGACGCGTGGCCTCCCCACCTGCAGTGTTGACTCACTGGGCCCTCACAGAAAAGTTTGCTGGCCCTGCCTACAAGAAGAGGCACTGAATCTAGAAAACATTTCTTTCTTCTTGCCCCAGGCTGCCTTTACCTTTTTGCTCCCTGCCCTGCCCCGCCCAGTCCATGTGGCACTTATCGCTGGGTTACTACGACTGTCCCTGTCCCTCAGCTTCTTCCTGGGGAGCGAGTGTACTGCAGTCACCCGCCCCTTTGTTGCCCCTCCCCCATGTATGCAAGAGCAGCCTGGGAGAGGCTGAGGAGAAGGAAGCTCTCTGTCCTCGGACCCAGCCGTTGATGACCTCCGACAGCATCCCAAACGATAACGGGGGTGGAGATGCAGAAGCGAAATCTGAGTTTTCTTTGCCTGTTTCTCTCCACCCGCGGGCACCACAACAAATACGGCTTTCCCAAGACCTGCTTTGTGGGTTGAACTGATAGCTCTGTGCACAGTTCCAGGGGTGAGTGCTCGTGAGGTTGGCTCTGGCCGCCCACGGCTTCCCGAAGAGCAGAGGCGGACTCGGCGCGTAAATGCTGTTGCTGAGGGTCACAGCCACGATGAGCTGCCCTCCGTTGACCTACAAGGGGAAGAAGGACGCCTTTCTGCTTACCTTTTTTTTGTCTCAGTTGTATGCAATTGCCGTCAAAGATCTCATAAGAAAGAGCGACAGGAGCTACAAAGTGAAGTCCCGGAACAGTACTGTGGAATACACCCTGAACAAGTTGGAACCTGGGGGGAAATACCATGTCATCGTCCAGCTGGGGAACATGAGCAAAGAGTCCAGTGTGAAAATCACCGCAGGTGAGCGGCAGAGGGAGCAGCGGACCCTTCCCTGCAGGGTCCGTACTGGGGCGGAGCCATGCGGGGTCCCTGTCTGGCTGCAGTCAGGGCACTGTGACTGGGGAGGGGCTGTGATGTCCATATTCCCTCTTCCAGTCTCTACGCTAGCAGGTTGGGACACTTCTGGGGAACAGGAGAAATGCCCGAGAGAGTTAGGAAATAACTCTGAGCGTTGTCTGCAAGCCCAGCGTTGCTCAGGGCCTGGACTGAGTCACAGTGGCTCCTGTGGCTCGGTTATTCGGGTGGTGGCAGCGATGAGGCGGTCAGTGTGAACAGGGCCGTGCTTGGGGCCCTCCAGGGCTCTGGCCGGCAGAGTGCTCCAGCCCCTCCCTGAGCTCTGCGGCACTTGGCTCTGGGGCAGGACCCAGGAGAGCGGGGAGGCAGGCTGGAAGCAGTGAAGTCCTGGTACAACCCATTCCGCTCCCCCTCCGGCCCACCCGCCTGGTTGTGGCTGTCCTTCAGTCTGAGGGCTGCTAGACTAGATGCTGTCCAGACTTTTGCTAAGGAATGACAGCAACAAAGGAGACGCCTGTTGAAGAGTCTCTACCATGTGCTGGCCTTGTGCTATGTTCTGTCTCTTCCTTAAGTGAATGTGACCCTTCAAGGTTGGCATTATGTTCTCTCCCTTTGACATGAGAAACAGCACTCAGCTACATGGCCACTAACTGCATCCTGTTTCATTTTTAATTTTCAGTTTCATTGTCAGCACCCGATGCCTTAAAAATCATCACGGAAAATGACCACATTCTTCTGTTTTGGAAAAGTCTAGCTTTGAAGGAAAAGTATTTCCAGGAAAGCAGGGTAAGTTCCTCCCCCTCCCCAGTGAGTTTGAAAATCCAGCTGAACTGCCGCTTCAGGGGTGAGCTCATTGCGGCGTGTTAGCCTGGACAAAGGGAAGAGAAAGCGTGAGGCAGGGGCGCGATTTCCGTGGGATTGCCGATGCGCGGAATGTTGGGATCTTTGCGCTGTTCAGTCCTGAACCTTCTCCCCTGGGAGACGGGTGGGCTGGTGCCCCTGCCCGCTCTCCAGATGGCCGGGCCAGCTGCGGCCTCGCGGGTGCTGAGCGCACGCCGCTCCCGGCATCTCCGCAGTTCTTCCCAGGGAAGTCCAGGGCAGGACGCACCGAAGGGAGTGTGAGACGCGTGAGGAACACGTGTTTGTCGGCTGTCGGCGGACCAGTTCCTCTGTTCACAGCCTGCGAGAGGAGGGGAGCCCCCGAGGGTCGATTTGCACTCAGGTGCCAGGAAAGCATGAGCTAAACACACAGCCCCTGGGCTCCGGGCAGGGTGCTGGCCGAGCTCGGTGCTCGTCGTCACAGAGGGCTGTCAGAAGCAAAGCTGAAGTAGAGGTTTTCACAGCTCTCACAAGTATGATAGACGGTTAATACCCTTAAATATAAAGAAGGCTTTCCTAGCCATTCCAAACAGAAATATTCTAGTCTTGTAAAAGGTACATACAGGTAACACAGTAAAAAATTCCAGCAGCAGGAAGTAGAAGAATAAGAGTTCAATCTCACTGGTTCCCGAAGCAACAAAGGGGTGGCCCTGCAGGTGAACTTGGAGCTCGGGGTGGCGGGAACCAGCGTGAGGACCCGTTGGGTGCTTCGTGCTCTGGGCGTATGAATCACTTCAACCTCTGTAAGGCACTTAGGTAGCACGTATCAGAAATATTAAAAGTGTTCACAGCTGCCCTGGCCGGTTTGGCTCAGCGGTTGGAGCGTCGGCCTGCAGTCCAGAGAGACCCGGGTTCGGTTCCCGCTAAGGGCACGTACCTCGGTTGCAGTTTGTCCCCAGCCCTGGTTGGTCATGCGGGTGGCAGCCACTCGATGTGTCCCTTTCACATCAATGTTTCTCTCTCTCTTCCTCTCTCTCCCTCCCACTCTATCTGAACAAAAGAATGAAAATATGTCCTCGGGTGAGGATAAAAAAAAATGAAAGTGTTCACCGCCTCTGGCAAGCAGTCCTCTCCTTTTGCTCCACGGCAGCCACGTGCGTGAAGAATTTCTGCTCAGGGCTGTTCAGGGCAGTGTGTGGACGATAGCGAGGAAGGGAGGGCCTGGATGCCCGATGAAGAGGACTGGTTAAATCAATTAGGGTGATTGATGTTTGTGTGTTTCACGTTTTTAGTTTATACCTTTATGTATTTTGCAAATGTGCACAGAATCTGTATTGGGCAGGAAAATCATGAAAGTTCGTGTATAAAGAAGAAGGAGATGGGAATCCAGGCAGGTGGTTTAGGAGTCTTGGTTTGGCAGCCGCTGTTGTCGGCGTCCTTTCTGGGTGGCCGAAGCCCAGCTTTTATTTATGTATGTATGTATGTATGTATGTATGTGTTTACTTATTTATTACTTATTTATTTTGCATTTATCTTCAGATAGAGTGAGAGGGAGAGATGTAGGAAGAGAGAGAGAGAAACATCAATGTGAGAGAGACACATCGAGTGGCTGCCACCCACACGACCCGACTGGGGCCAGGGACAAACTGTAATTGAGGTTCTTGCCCTTAGCGGGAACCGAACCGGGACTCTCTGGTCCACAGGCCGACGCTCTAATGGCTGAGCCAGACCGGCCAGGGCCGAAGCCCAGCGTCCAGGTGGCAGACGCAGCCCAGCCCACTGCCCGTGGGTCCTGGCAGGAACACTGCCCCTTTGCTCCCCGGCCTAGAGTTCCGGGAACAGACAGGTCGGTGGACGGGGGCCGGGAGCCGGTGACCGCTGTGTGTGGTGGGGGTAGACTGGATCAGGGGGGCAGCAGCAGAAGGCCGGAGGTTCACGCTGCTCCCCCAGCATGCTGGTCAGTGCTGTCCCAAGGGTGGCTTTCCGCACAGGGGTGCAGAACTCTCCCCGAGCCAGTCTGAACAGCGAGCTCATTTGTCCACACCTCCTCCAGAGCCTGCTGGCGCACTCTGTGTTTCAAGGCCGCTGACCTCCCGCTCCTGAGGCTTCTCCGTGTCTGTTCCAGGGCTACGAGATCCACATGTACGACAACACCGTGAACGCCACGGCTTACCTGGGGAATACTACCGACAACTTCTTTAAAGTTTCCAGCCTGAAACTGGGCCATAATTATACCTTCGCCGTCCAAGCGAGCTGCCTTTTCGGCAGCCAGATCTGTGGGGAGCCTGCTGTCCTTCTGTATGACGACTTGGAGTCCGGTAAGTGGCGGTTGCTGCTCCTTTCTGTCTGTTTCTGGGGAAATGCATCCAGGATGTAGCGGGGCTGGAAGAAAATGTGATTTTCTAAAATGCATTTAAAATAATTCTTTCAGCCCTGGCCTGTTTGGCTCAGTGGTTGGAGTGTTGGCCTGTGGAACAAAGACTCGTGGGTTCAATTCCCGGTCAAGGGCACATGCCCGTGTTGCAGGTTCGATCCCTGGCCCCGGTCGGCTCATGTGGGAGGCAACCAGTCGATGTGTTTCTTGCATTGATGTTTCTCTCTCTCTCTCTCTCTCCCCCACTCTGTCTGAAGATAAATGGAGGAATATCCTCGGGTGAAAATTAAAAAGTAATAATTATTTCAGTTCAAAGAACGTCATTTATCTGTCAGTTTAATCAGGCACTGACTTGTTAAAACCCTTCCGGAGCCAGGCATGGTGTGAGGAGCTGGGATTACGAGGTGCCCACATCTTGAACGTAATGTCCAAAGAAGGGAAAGCAGGCTCTGTTCAAAAACGAGGTTCTGTTTGGGAGACATTTCAGAGCCTCAGTTATACTCAGGTCCCCTATGACCCACCCAAGCTACTAATAAACTCCTTTTATGGAGGAAGGGCTTTCCAGATGCCCCTTGTCCCGCGGGGGCCCGGCGAAGACCAGATTGGGCCTGGGATCTGTCTGTGGACCTCACGGATGTGGCGTCACATGGAAGCAGAACAGAGGGACCTTCTACGGACATGGTGCTGTTTCATAGAACTTGGCCGGGATTCAGCAGACATCTTCCCTATGTCGTTTTATTTCATTTACTCCCAGCCAATAACTAACCAGTGTTCGAGCCAGAATATTTGCTAGATGTTCTATGGTCTCTTGTACCTTGTATGCAGGATGTGTTCTGGAGGAGTACTTATCCTGGGTGCCCTGTGCCCAGGGTGTGTGCTGGAGGAGTACTTATCCTGGGTGCCCTGTGCCCAGGGTGTGTGCTGGAGGAGTACTTATCCTGGGTGCCCTGTGCCCAGGGTGTGTTCTGGAGGAGTACTTATCCTGGGTGCCCTGTGCCCAGGGTGTGTTCTGGAGGAGTACTTATCCTGGGTGCCCTGTGCCCAGGGTGTGTGCTGGAGGAGTACTTATCCTGGGTGCCCTGTGCCCAGGGTGTGTGCTGGAGGAGTACTTATCCTGGGTGCCCTGTACCCAGGGTGTGTTCTGGAGGAGTACTTATCGTGGTGCCCTGTGTCCAGGGTGTGTTCTGGAGGAGTACTTATCCTGGTGCCCTGTGTCCAGGGTGTGTTCTGGAGGAGTGCTTATCCTGGTGTCCTGTGTCCAGGGTGTGTTCTGGAGGAGTACTTATCCTGGTGCCGTGTGTCCAGGGTGTGTTCTGGAGGAGTACTTATCGTGGTGCCCTGTGTCCAGGGTGTGTTCTGGAGGAGTACTTATCCTGGTGCCCTGTGCCCAGGGTGTGTTCTGGAGGAGTACTTATTCTGGGTGCCCTGTGCCCAGGGTGTGTTCTGGAGGAGTACTTATCCTGGTGCCGTGTGTCCAGGGTGTGTTCTGGAGGAGTACTTATCGTGGTGCCCTGTGTCCAGGGTGTGTTCTGGAGGAGTACTTATCCTGGTGCCCTGTGCCCAGGGTGTGTTCTGGAGGAGTACTTATTCTGGGTGCCCTGTGCCCAGGGTGTGTTCTGGAGGAGTACTTATCCTGGGTGCCCTGTGCCCAGGGTGTGTTCTGGAGGAGTACTTATCCTGGTGCCCTGTGTCCAGGGTGTGTTCTGGAGGAGTACTTATTCTGGGTGCCCTGTGCCCAGGGTGTGTTCTGGAGGAGTGCTTATCCTGGTGTCCTGTGTCCAGGGTGTGTTCTGGAGGAGTACTTATCCTGGTACCGTGTGTCCAGGGTGTGTTCTGGAGGAGTACTTACCCTGGTGCCCTGTGTCCAGGGTGTGTTCTGGAGGAGTGCTTATCCTGGTGTCCTGTGCCCAGGGTGTGTTCTGGAGGAGTACTTATCCTGGTGCCCTGTGCCCAGGGTGTGTTCTGGAGGAGTACTTATCCTGGTGCCCTGTGCCCAGGGTGTGTTCTGGAGGAGTACAAATCCTGGGTGTCCTGTGTCCAGGGTGTGTTCTGGAGGAGTACTTATCCTGGGTGTCCTGTGTCCAGGGTGTGTTCTGGAGGAGTACTTATCCTGGGTGTCCTGTGTCCAGGGTATGTTCTGGAGGAGCACTTATCCTTGTGCCCTGTGTCCAGGGTGTGTTCTGGAGGAGTACTTATCCTGGTGCCGTGTGTCCAGGGTGTGCTCTGGAGGAGTACTTATCCTGGTGCCCTGTGTCCAGGGTGTGTTCTGGAGGAGTACTTATCCTGGTGCCCTGTGTCCAGGGTGTGTTCTGGTGGAGTACTTATCCTGGTGCCCTGTGTCCAGGGTGTGTTCTGGAGGAGTACTTATTCTGGGTGCCCTGTGCCCAGGGTGTGTTCTGGAGGAGTACTTATCCTGGTGCCCTGTGCCCAGGGTGTGTTCTGGTGGAGTACTTATCCTGGTGCCCTGTGTCCAGGGTGTGTTCTGGTGGAGTACTTATCCTGGTGCCCTGTGTCCAGGGTGTGTTCTGGAGGAGTACTTATTCTGGGTGCCCTGTGCCCAGGGTGTGTTCTGGAGGAGTACTTATCCTGGTGCCCTGTGTCCAGGGTGTGTTCTGGTGGAGTACTTATCCTGGTGCCCTGTGTCCAGGGTGTGTTCTGGAGGAGTACTTATTCTGGGTGCCCTGTGCCCAGGGTGTGTTCTGGAGGAGTACTTATCCTGGGTGCCCTGTGCCCAGGGTGTGTGCTGGAGGAGTACTTATCCTGGGTGCCCTGTGCCCAGGGTGTGTTCTGGAGGAGTACTTATCCTGGTGCCCTGTGTCCAGGGTGTGTTCTGGAGGAGTACTTATTCTGGGTGCCCTGTGCCCAGGGTGTGTTCTGGAGGAGTACTTATCCTGGGTGCCCTGTGCCCAGGGTGTGTGCTGGAGGAGTACTTATCTTGGGTGCCCTGTGCCCAGGGTGTGTGCTGGAGGAGTACTCATCCTGGGTGCCCTGTGTCCAGGGTGTGTTCTGGAGGAGTACTTATCCTGGTGCCCTGTGCCCAGGGTGTGTTCTGGAGGAGTACTTATTCTGGGTGCCCTGTGCCCAGGGTGTGTTCTGGAGGAGTACTTATCCTGGTGCCCTGTGCCCAGGGTGTGTTCTGGAGGAGTACTTATCCTGGGTGCCCTGTGCCCAGGGTGTGTTCTGGAGGAGTACTTATCCTGGTGCCCTGTGCCCAGGGTGTGTTCTGGAGGAGTACTTATTCTGGGTGCCCTGTGCCCAGGGTGTGTTCTGGAGGAGTACTTATTCTGGGTGCCCTGTGCCCAGGGTGTGTTCTGGAGGAGTACTTATCCTGGTGCCCTGTGCCCAGGGTGTGTTCTGGAGGAGTACTTATCCTGGGTGCCCTGTGCCCAGGGTGTGTTCTGGAGGAGTACTTATCCTGGTGCCCTGTGCCCAGGGTGTGTGCTGGAGGAGTACTTATCCTGGGTGCCCTGTACCCAGGGTGTGTTCTGGAGGAGTACTTATCCTGGTGCCCTGTGCCCAGGGTGTGTTCTGGAGGAGTACTTATTCTGGGTGCCCTGTGCCCAGGGTGTGTTCTGGAGGAGTACTTATCCTGGGTGCCCTGTGCCCAGGGTGTGTTCTGGAGGAGTACTTATCCTGGTGCCCTGTGTCCAGGGTGTGTTCTGGAGGAGTACTTATCCTGGTGCCCTGTGTCCAGGGTGTGTTCTGGAGGAGTACTTATCCTGGGTGCCCTGTGCCCAGGGTGTGTTCTGGAGGAGTACTTATCCTGGTGCCCTGTGTCCAGGGTGTGTTCTGGAGGAGTACTTATTCTGGGTGCCCTGTGCCCAGGGTGTGTTCTGGAGGAGTACTTATCCTGGTGCCCTGTGCCCAGGGTGTGTTCTGGAGGAGTACTTATCCTGGTGCCCTGTGCCCAGGGTGTGTTCTGGAGGAGTACTTATTCTGGGTGCCCTGTGCCCAGGGTGTGTTCTGGAGGAGTACTTATCCTGGGTGCCCTGTGCCCAGGGTGTGTTCTGGAGGAGTACTTATCCTGGTGCCCTGTGCCCAGGGTGTGTTCTGGAGGAGTACTTATCCTGGTGCCCTGTGCCCAGGGTGTGTGCTGGAGGAGTACTTATCCTGGGTGCCCTGTGCCCAGGGTGTGTTCTGGAGGAGTACTTATCCTGGTGCCCTGTGCCCAGGGTGTGTGCTGGAGGAGTACTTATCCTGGGTGCCCTGTACCCAGGGTGTGTTCTGGAGGAGTACTTATCCTGGTGCCCTGTGCCCAGGGTGTGTTCTGGAGGAGTACTTATTCTGGGTGCCCTGTGCCCAGGGTGTGTTCTGGAGGAGTACTTATCCTGGGTGCCCTGTGCCCAGGGTGTGTTCTGGAGGAGTACTTATCCTGGTGCCCTGTGTCCAGGGTGTGTTCTGGAGGAGTACTTATCCTGGTGCCCTGTGTCCAGGGTGTGTTCTGGAGGAGTACTTATCCTGGGTGCCCTGTGCCCAGGGTGTGTTCTGGAGGAGTACTTATCCTGGTGCCCTGTGTCCAGGGTGTGTTCTGGAGGAGTACTTATTCTGGGTGCCCTGTGCCCAGGGTGTGTTCTGGAGGAGTACTTATCCTGGTGCCCTGTGCCCAGGGTGTGTCTGGAGGAGTACTTATTCTGGGTGCCCTGTGCCCAGGGTGTGTTCTGGAGGAGTACTTATTCTGGGTGCCCTGTGCCCAGGGTGTGTGCTGGAGGAGTACTTATCCTGGGTGCCCTGTGCCCAGGGTGTGTTCTGGAGGAGTACTTATCCTGGTGCCCTGTGCCCAGGGTGTGTGCTGGAGGAGTACTTATCCTGGGTGCCCTGTACCCAGGGTGTGTTCTGGAGGAGTACTTATCCTGGTGCCCTGTGCCCAGGGTGTGTTCTGGAGGAGTACTTATTCTGGGTGCCCTGTGCCCAGGGTGTGTTCTGGAGGAGTACTTATCCTGGGTGCCCTGTGCCCAGGGTGTGTTCTGGAGGAGTACTTATCCTGGTGCCCTGTGTCCAGGGTGTGTTCTGGAGGAGTACTTATCCTGGTGCCCTGTGTCCAGGGTGTGTTCTGGAGGAGTACTTATCCTGGGTGCCCTGTGTCCAGGGTGTGTTCTGGAGGAGTACTTATCCTGGTGCCCTGTGCCCAGGGTGTGTTCTGGAGGAGTACTTATTCTGGGTGCCCTGTGCCCAGGGTGTGTTCTGGAGGAGTACTTATCCTGGTGCCCTGTGCCCAGGGTGTGTTCTGGAGGAGTACTTATCCTGGTGCCCTGTGCCCAGGGTGTGTTCTGGAGGAGTACTTATTCTGGGTGCCCTGTGCCCAGGGTGTGTTTCTGGAGGAGTACTTATCCTGGGTGCCCTGTGCCCAGGGTGTGTTCTGGAGGAGTACTTATCCTGGTGCCCTGTGCCCAGGGTGTGTTCTGGAGGAGTACTTATTCTGGGTGCCCTGTGCCCAGGGTGTGTTCTGGAGGAGTACTTATCCTGGGTGCCCTGTGCCCAGGGTGTGTTCTGGAGGAGTACTTATCCTGGTGCCCTGTGTCCAGGGTGTGTTCTGGAGGAGTACTTATTCTGGGTGCCCTGTGCCCAGGGTGTGTTCTGGAGGAGTACTTATCCTGGTGCCCTGTGCCCAGGGTGTGTTCTGGAGGAGTACTTATCCTGGGTGCCCTGTGCCCAGGGTGTGTTCTGGAGGAGTACTTATTCTGGGTGCCCTGTGCCCAGGGTGTGTTCTGGAGGAGTACTTATCCTGGTGCCCTGTGCCCAGGGTGTGTTCTGGAGGAGTACTTATCCTGGGTGCCCTGTGCCCAGGGTGTGTTCTGGAGGAGTACTTATCCTGGTGCCCTGTGCCCAGGGTGTGTTCTGGAGGAGTACTTATTCTGGGTGCCCTGTGCCCAGGGTGTGTTCTGGAGGAGTACTTATCCTGGGTGCCCTGTGCCCAGGGTGTGTTCTGGAGGAGTACTTATCCTGGTGCCCTGTGTCCAGGGTGTGTTCTGGAGGAGTACTTATTCTGGGTGCCCTGTGCCCAGGGTGTGTTCTGGAGGAGTACTTATCCTGGTGCCCTGTGCCCAGGGTGTGTTCTGGAGGAGTACTTATCCTGGGTGCCCTGTGCCCAGGGTGTGTTCTGGAGGAGTACTTATCCTGGTGCCCTGTGTCCAGGGTGTGTTCTGGAGGAGTACTTATCCTGGTGCCCTGTGTCCAGGGTGTGTTCTGGAGGAGTACTTATCCTGGGTGCCCTGTGCCCAGGGTGTGTTCTGGAGGAGTACTTATCCTGGTGCCCTGTGTCCAGGGTGTGTTCTGGAGGAGTACTTATTCTGGGTGCCCTGTGCCCAGGGTGTGTTCTGGAGGAGTACTTATCCTGGTGCCCTGTGCCCAGGGTGTGTTCTGGAGGAGTACTTATCCTGGGTGCCCTGTGCCCAGGGTGTGTTCTGGAGGAGTACTTATCCTGGTGCCCTGTGCCCAGGGTGTGTTCTGGAGGAGTACTTATTCTGGGTGCCCTGTGCCCAGGGTGTGTTCTGGAGGAGTACTTATCCTGGGTGCCAGTGTCCAGGGTGTGTTCTGGAGGAGTACTTATCCTGGTGCCCTGTGTCCAGGGTGTGTTCTGGAGGAGTACAAATCCTGGGTGTCCTGTGTCCAGGGTGTGTTCTGGAGGAGTACTTATCCTGGGTGCCCTGTGCCCAGGGTGTGTGCTGGAGGAGTACTTATCTTGGGTGCCCTGTGCCCAGGGTGTGTGCTGGAGGAGTACTCATCCTGGGTGCCCTGTGTCCAGGGTGTGTTCTGGAGGAGTACTTATCCTGGTGCCCTGTGCCCAGGGTGTGTTCTGGAGGAGTACTTATTCTGGGTGCCCTGTGCCCAGGGTGT
Organism: Molossus molossus; assembly: GCF_014108415.1. Lineage (NCBI taxonomy): Eukaryota > Metazoa > Chordata > Mammalia > Chiroptera > Molossidae > Molossus > Molossus molossus. The sequence continues at coordinate 1,227,655 of NW_023425358.1, forward strand.
GTTCTGGAGGAGTACTTATCCTGGGTGCCCTGTGCCCAGGGTGTGTTCTGGAGGAGTACTTATCCTGGGTGCCCTGTGCCCAGGGTGTGTTCTGGAGGAGTACTTATCCTGGTGCCCTGTGCCCAGGGTGTGTTCTGGAGGAGTACTTATTCTGGGTGCCCTGTGCCCAGGGTGTGTTCTGGAGGAGTACTTATCCTGGGTGCCCTGTGCCCAGGGTGTGTTCTGGAGGAGTACTTATCCTGGTGCCCTGTGTCCAGGGTGTGTTCTGGAGGAGTACTTATTCTGGGTGCCCTGTGCCCAGGGTGTGTTCTGGAGGAGTACTTATCGTGGTGCCCTGTGCCCAGGGTGTGTGCTGGAGGAGTACTTATCCTGGGTGCCCTGTGTCCAGGGTGTGTTCTGGAGGAGTACTTATCCTGGTGCCGTGTATCCAGGGTGTGTTCTGGAGGAGTATTTATCCTGGTGCCCTGTGCCCAGGGTGTGTTCTAGAGGACTACTTATTCTGGGTGCCCTGTGCCCAGGGTGTGTTCTGGAGGAGTACTTATCCTGGGTGCCCTGTGCCCAGGGTATGTTCTGGAGGAGTACTTATCCTGGGTGTCCTGTGCCCAGGGTGTCTTCTGGTGGAGTACAAATCCTGGGTGCCAGTGTCCAGGGTGCGTTCTGGAGGAGTACTTATCCTGGTGCCCTGTGTCCAGTATGTGTTCTGGAGGAGTACTTATCCTGGTGCCCTGTGTCCAGGGTGTGTTCTGGAGGAGTACTTATCCTGGGTGTCCTGTGTCCAAAGTGTGTTCTGGAGGAGTACTTATCCTGGTGCCCTGTGCCCAGGGTGCGTTTTGGAGGAGTACTTATCCTTGGTGCCCTGTGTCCAGTGTGTGTTCTGGTGGAGTACTTATCCTGGGTACCCTGTGTCCACGGTGTGTTCTGGTGGAGTACTTATCCTGGTGCCCTGTGTCCACGGTCTGTTCTGGTGGAGTACTTATCCTGGGTACCCTGTGTCCACGGTGTGTTCTGGTGGAGTACTTATCCTGGGTACCCTGTGTCCAGGGTGTGTTCTGGTGGAGTACTTATCCTGGGTACCCTGTGTCCACGGTGTGTTCTGGTGGAGTACTTATCCTGGGTACCCTGTGTCCACGGTGTGTTCTGGTGGAGTACTTATCCTGGGTACCCTGTGTCCACGGTGTGTTCTGGTGGAGTACTTATCCTGGGTGCCCTGTGTCTTAGGGAGTATTCTAGTGCAGTAATTATTCTTTGTACCTTGTGTCCCTGGGTTTATTCTAGCCGAATGTTACCCATGGTACTATCTAAAGGAAGGAAACCTTGCATCCGTTGTTTCTATGGAAATCAAGACGTAATTTATGTTCTGAAAATGTTCTCAAGAAAACTAACAACAAAGCTCTTTCGAACTGTTTCTTGAATTGAGCCTTTTACGTAAACCAACCAGCAACTGCTTCTGCCAGGAGCATCCCCTAGCTTACCACTGCGCAGGCAGGATTAGCTTGAGAAACATGAAATAAGTATTTTTTGAACTAAGTCCTTAATGAAAGAAATTGAAGATGCCAATATTGAGTTGTGAGACTCAGCTCACGGGAAAGGCCCTGTGCCCATCCCTCAGAGTCCCATGGCGAGAGTCCCGTGGACCCGCAGCTCCGTCCCGAGGCTGGGCCGGTGAGGCCGTCAGTGTGGTCCTTGCAGAGCCTCGAGCCGACGGCCACGCCTTCCAGGCCTAGAGCGTCTCCTTTGCTTCCTCGGCCCCCAGGTTCCCTTTGCCAGCTTGGCTCAGGCTTTCCCCAGCATTCTTGACGTGAAAATCTCCCCTCAGAAAGACTGGCCCTAACCTGACACGGGGATGGCTTTCCTGAGACTGACTTTCTGCCTGTTTCATTGCATGGCACTCATAAGCTAATTGCTGAAATTCTGTGGCACACCAAAAAATGTTATATTTTTTGCTGATCTCAAAAAACAAAACAAAAAAACAGGTATTATTTTGATTCATGCACACCAGATAGCTGTTGTGTTGGCAGCTGTCATATTTTTATTTGACAGTCCAGGGGAAAAGTGGTCAGTGCACCTGACTATTCAAGTGAATAGTCAGGTGTTACATGCTTAGAAATCTGTGCAGCACCCCGGTTGAGAATTGCTGTCCTACAGCCCTGTTGATGATCCTAAAGCTAGCACTGGTTTTAGACAGTGGTGGGGGCAGGCATCAGTGTTAGGTTTTAGACAGTTAAATGGCTTTGCAAAGAGGTTTTGAAACGTGTGAAATGTACGTGGCAAGGTCCTCCTGCCCTGTTTTATCTGAGTAAGCAACCTCGTGAGACCCTGTGAGCTTCAGCGGTGGCAGTGCAGGGACCCTGGGGCTAAGGAGGGGAAGCGATTGCTTCCTCAGTAGTTTGTGGTCTGATTTCATCTTCTCCTCTGTAAGGTAAGCTAGTGGCTGTAAGTAGTGATGCTAATTAAATCAGTGTTGATGCCCCAACAAAGGTCTCCCTTCCAAGAGTAAGCAACAAGGCAGTGGCTGGGAGTCTGATAGAATCACCACAGTTGCACACACAAGGCCTGTGGTCTGTCTGCTCAGGGCCAGCATCCGGGAACATCTGGCCATCACATGAGGAACACGCGCAGCAGGTAGGCGGCTGGGTGGGCGCTGCAGACTTCCAGGTGTTTAGGGGTTGGGGTGCTCAGGAGCTGCTTGGTCCTTTCCTTGCCGTCACTCTGGGGCTCACGGGCTGGCGTCTTCCCTTGGCAGGTGAGGATGCATCAGCTCTGCAAGCTGCCAGACCTACCGACGTGGCTGCCGTGGTGGTGCCCGTCTTGTTCCTGATACTTCTGGGCCTGGGGGCCGGCTTCGCTGTGCTGTATACAAAGCATCGGAGGCTGCAGAACAGCTTCACCGCCTTCGCCAACAGCCACTACAGCTCCAGGCTGGGCGCGGCCATCTTCTCCTCGGGGGATGACCTGGGTATGTTCTCCCTGCCAGGACCCCACAGAGCCAGGGCCTTGGTGAGGAAGTACCTACATTAAGCCCTTCTTTTGACTCTGGAGGGGTTATACATTAACCAACAATCCCGCCTTGTTGGGTTAACCAGTCAGAGTCCTTTGCTTTGAATTTGTTCCCGAGTGAAAGTATGTGTGTTCTCTTCAGTCGTGTGGTCCGGCCCGAGACAGCGTGCGGTTTTGTGGGAGCACAGCTGGGAGCTTGCCTTGTATAGGCAGGTAGCTTGGCCCTGGGCTTTGAGTTCTCCCAAAGTATTGGCAGGTTCTCAGAAACGTCTGACTCCTCTCATCGTTCTGAGACCTGGAGGTCCGGTGTCTCTGGACAGCCCAGCCGGGACAAAACCCACGCTGTCGCAACAGCTTCTGTCCAAAGACACTCTTTCCATCCTGCGGTTTCCTTTCTGGTGGTTATGCAGCCTCACTGGTCCTTCTTCTGTTCATGTTGATGACGCAGAGATGGGGGAAGAGAAGGCAATGTCCCTTTTATAAACATCTGCACGCCCACGTCACAAACACTCTCTGAGCTAGTAGACCATTTTATACAAAGCGTGGGTGTGTGTGGGACCCTGCCCCAAACTTCGGCTTCTCCACACTCAGATTGCTGAAGGTGAGTTTGCCTAGTCATTTTTTTTTTCTGTAAACTAATTCTGATTTTTTTGTTTGTAAAGATATTTGTATATTCCCATTCACCGACCCTTTCATATTAGCTGTTTGCTTCTCAGTTCTTTTCTTGCTTTATTAGAAGTTCTTGGTCTGTTTATTAGAAGTTCTTGGTCTGTCTTGCATGAATGGAGTGTGTTCTTGCTTCTGTGCCTGGGGCGGAAGGAGCCATTGCATTGTGGTGCCATGCAGGCGTGATCACTGAAGGCCAGGAGGGCACAGCCGTTAGGCTGGGAGGCTGTCCTCAGAACACACGAACCTCTCTGAGCTCCTTTTCCGTAGAACATTGTGGCTGCAAAGGAGAAAACAAACAGTTAGTTCACTGTGCCAACATAGGATGTGGGTCACTCAATTTGGGGCATGTAAAACACCCATGGACTTCTAAGTAGGTAGTAAGATTCTCCTTCCTAAAAGATCAAATTTACTTACTTGGTTAAGTTCAAGCTATTATTAAAATGAGCCTGGCCTCCTGTTGAATCGGAGAAGGTGACTCGGGTATCAGAGCAAAGCGGGGCTGGGTTTCAGCACTGACTGCTGTGCCCGCCAGGGCTTGTGGGCATTGAGGAGAAGGGCACCGTGGTGGGAGGGGGCCGGACGCCGTGCACCGGACCTCACTGAGCACTGTCTCTTCTGCTTTTAGGAGAGGACGATGAAGACACTCCAATGATAACTGGATTTTCCGACGACGTCCCCATGGTGATCGCCTGACAGCTTCTTGTCTCACTAGAAACCAAATGGTGTAAATATTTTATTTGATAAAGATAGTTGATGGTTTATTTTAAAAGATGCACTTTGAGTTGCAATATGTTATTTTTATATGGGCCAAAAACAAAACAAAAAAAAAAAAGAAAAAGAAAGAAAAGAATGAATAGACTTTGTAGTAATCAACTGTGAATTTCAAACCAGGTCGACTTCAGTCACCAGATTGCTTCTATTTGATAGTAATGTAGTCTGACAGGGCTGTGCTTGCTGGACGTGCTTCCAAGTCGGTGAGATAATTTTGGTTTGATAAATTGACCATTCTTTTTATTTTTCTAAGACACAGAAATGTATTTAATAAAAACTTCAAGATAGTGTGGTGGGTAGAATCCCTCCTCTGGAATGTATGCTGCACATTTTAAATTTTGTTTGGGTTTCATGTCTGTGAAAGTGTTTGGTGGGGAAGGTTCTCATATGTTCTTTTGTTAATTTATTGGGATTCTGTATGAGGCACGGCCTCAGGTCATCTGATGCCGCACATGTTCCAAGCCCACAGTGCGAGGGGCGGGGAGCACGAGCGGCTTGTGGCCCTCTGGAAGCGCGCCGTGTTTACTACCACGTGCCACGTGATGGTGTTTGGCAGGCGAGGGCTGTGAGGCCTCGCTCCACTGCAGTTCATGGACCTGCAGCTCCAGAAGCCCTGAAAGCAGCTGCTTCCCCTCATGGAATTGACGGAATCTTGTGTCTGCCTCTGTGCAAGACGGGCTTTCGGAGCCACGAGGATACCGCTTCTTTGTATACACAGTGCAGAGGATATCGCTACTTTGTGTGCACGGTGTCGCTACTTTGTATACACAGTGCAGAGGATATCGCTACTTTGTATACACAGTGCAGAGGATATCGCTACTTTGTGTGCATGGTGTCGCTACTTTGTATACACAGTGCAGAGGATACTGCTACTTTGTATGCACGGTGTCATTGTCCCTGCAGAAAGTGTCTCCGTTGTGGGAGAGAGTTCAGATCTGTGCCATGGTAGATACATCGGCAAATGTAGTGCCTACATTTCCAGTTTTGTTTTTCCTTACCACTGCAGAATCTCAGATGTGAAGTTTTGTGTTTGTGTTCAGGTAACCACTTGTCCTTCACCATTCATGCTGACATGTGCAGGCATTTTGAATTGGGTCGGTGCCTTCTCTGTTTTTATTTTCTTCCACCTTCCTTGCCCACGTCTCTGCCCATTTAAAGGGAAAGTGCTCTTCACTCTTACAGCGATGAAGGAGGTTTATGCATTTGAGATCATTCAGTCCAGTTCACAGTAGCAGCAACGCCACTCTCCACAAAATAAGCTGGTAGGTAGGTGTGTGGCATCCACTGTGGACTGATGCCCACCTGCAGATGGAGCGTCGTGCCGGCTCCGGGGCCGAGCATCGCTGTGACCCGCTGCAGCCCCTCATGGCCCGGCTGTTCACCGAGAAGCAGTGAGCTCAGGGGTGGTCCAGACCCCTGCTTTGGAATGTGTCCTTTCCACCCCAGCTTCCTGCTCTCAGTCTCCTCGTAGATGCAGTGCTTTGCCTTCCCAGGTCTCTGTGCGAGTCGTTGGGTTTTGTATACATTCATTCCACCTAGGGGTTGTTTGAAAACAAAGAGCCAGTTACATTTCAGTTTAAATACAGGGTGGAGCAAAAGTCGGTTTACAGTTTATGTGGAAAACAATACAATAATTAATAAATAGTAATACAAGAATCAACTCTCTTTTGCATACTCACAGTTGTAAACCTGCGTTTGCCCACTGCGTAGACACATTTCTGACTGCAGACGGCCAGTATGTCGTGTGGGTGACCAGGGGTGGTGATGATGAGCCTCCCTCCAGCGTCACTTCTCTCTCTCCTGTGTTGTTTTTCTAAGACTGGAGTGTCTTTGTCTTTGTCTTACCTTACCTTGGAGTTAGTCAGAGCCTTGTCACCCCCCACGTTCAGTAAGCTGAAAGACCACCAGTCTGGTGGGGTGCATGCATCATTTCGTTGGACCACGAGGAAGTATATTTCCTCTTTGCTTTTTCTGCCAGCTTTCTGGTGACATTGTAAAAGCTGATCTGAAAGGCTCTGGAACTTTATTTTCAGTTGTTCTGTAGGCAAGGCTTTCTATCCTGTGTCTCCAGTTGGCAACCTGAGACAGCTCCATGTCCAGTTGTAGTTCCCAGTGCTTCCCAGGGCTTCGTACACAGCACTGGGACTGGCCGCCACCTCTCCTTGGAAGACGGCGCTGCGCTGCTTAGGGAAAAGCAGCCTTCAGGGCTCGACGCTCACGGAAGAGGGGAGCTGAGTTCCTGAAGACTAAGCGAGAGTGATGCGGCTGTGTGTCAATTATATATTTTTATGAAGTTTCGAAGCATGCACTCTTTCTTCCCTCGGCATAGCTTTCGGGGTTTGGTGTATGGATGCTGTTTGCAAGAGGCCAGAGGTTGGAGTGGCACCAGGGATGAAGACAGGGACTGCAGTCTTTGACAGGGACCTGAGGGTCACCTTCTCGGAGACCTGTGGGAGCCCCTGATCGTTTGTGAAGAAGGGGCCTTTGTAACCTTGTTGGAGATGTGCACACTGTCCAGGGACTAGGTTTATTCTCTCCAGAGCCTGGAAGTGCCCGTCCGTGTGACCCAGAACGCACCACGGGAACTGGGCAGGCAGGGTGACTGTGTGCACATTTCCCCTGGAAGCTGATTTTGCCCCTTTGTGAATGAGTGCCCTTGAGCCTTTGGAGACTTGGGTTCATGCGGACAGAGTGGCAGACAGGAGGGTTCTCTAGAAGCTTCCAGGGAGAAGCCCCACCTCTGCGGGTGTTTCCAGACGTGTGAGAAGCTCCAGGACCTGCGGGCTGCCCGGGCAAGCTGGGGAGTCGTTGCTGAGGAGATGATACTGGGCGGCTGGTGCACAGATCCGACTTCGGGAAGATGGGTTCCTGGGCTCCATCTCTGGTGGGGCCACTCGGGTGTGTGGTGGCGGGTGTGGGACATAGCTGTGTGTTGTCTCCTGCCCATCCTGCGTGCTCCACCAGACTGAGCTGTACTTCACCTGGGGGGAGCTCGGGAGAGGGATGGTCCGGTGAGGCCTGTACAGGTGACCAGCCACTTCTGTGCGGAGAATCTTGCCTTCCGACACTCACCCAGCAGTCACCCCATCGGGCAAGATCGTGTTCCCAGCACTTTTGTAGGGCGGAAACCTCACCCCACCAGGTTTGGCTGATCACTTTCCCATGAAGGGGTCATGGTGAGTCTCTGAGAAGATTTTTTTCTTCCTTCTGCAGAGAGTTGGGAGGTCCTTTAGAGACAGATCCAGGGTCACATAAGCCAACTGAATGTTCCCTCCACACTGGTTTTAGGAATTGATTCCAAACTGTGCAGAATCTTTACTTGTGTTGGGCATGTGTACTGCCTTTCAGGTACTGTGTTTGAGTAATAAAGTGCATTTAGTTTACATAGAATACTTCCTATGCAAGGCAGATATGGAACAGGTAGCAAGAGGTCCATACTGGGCACGAGGACAACACACGTGTTCTCTGACGGGCGTCTCCACTGCACGGGGTTCGAGGGAGCGGGGCCGTGATGTTTCTGCCCCTGGTTCCTGGATGAGGCAGAGCAGCCAGGTGCCCTCAGCAGGGCGCCGTCCCCTGTGCGATGGCCCGGGCGGAGCACGCGTGACCGCCGGAGTGGGACTGTTCTCTCACGTTCCATGTCATTTCTCTAAAGAATCTTGTTATGAATTGTTAGAAACTTTAAATCAAAAGTACCTGCAGCAAAGTAACGACCTACTCTGCTCTTATTTAAAGCGAAATGCTGTAACTTGTTTCTCTCCCAGGTGAAAATAGGCATTTATGATTTCAGTTGCCTTGAGACATTTCCAAATCACTGATTTACGCTGAAGATTTTACTATATTGTTGCACAATTTCATGATAATTTTTGTCTCAATGTCAACTTTTTTTCACGGAATAAAAATTTAACTGGGTCAGGAAAACACCTGTTTGGAAATCTCTCCACGTGTGCTGAGTTGTTCTTGTGAGCGCAGTCAAGGTGGCCAGTGCCGTCGCGGAGCAGCGTGTGTGTGGAAGGATGTTCGTGTCAGACGGAGCACGAGGCCTGGAGCAGGGCTGTTCCGCCGGCCCATCTCGGAGTCGGGAGGGATTCAGCAAGGACGATGGGTGGGGTGGGTCCCGCCTGTGACGACGCTCTCTGAGACTGTTGTCAGAAGGCAGTTCCTGTCTCAGGAGAGCGGAGGCCGTGAGCCAGGCAGCAGCTGCAGAGCCCTGTTTGGAGGCCCCCAGGGGCGGTGTCTCTGAAGGCGGCACGGATCGGCAGAGGGTCGGCAGAGGGTCCTCTGAGTGAGGGCTGGGAAGCATGGCCGGGGGCGGGGGCATTTTTGATGTAACAAATCTTCGAGTTTGCTGCTCTTGTGTAAATACCAAGTCTGAGTGAAACAGGGCGTTACTATCCTGTTTCATAGATGAGGAAGCAGAGGCTCGGAGAGTTTAAATAACTTAGCACGGGGAAGTCAGAGTAACGAGAAAACCTGCGTTGGTGCCAGGTGCTCCGAGCCCAGGTCCTGCCCGTGATCACTGGACCACACTGCCTGCTGTCAGCATTCGGTGTCAGAAAGGACACACCCAACCCAACACTTTGCACACAGAGATCCAAGGGAATACCTACGACCTGGGCAAATTTACCTGGTCATAGCCTAGACCTTATATTTTTAGGCTTAGATAACTTTTGTCAACACACGAAAGTGAATTCATCACTTGTGGGTAAATGCTTCTTCACGAAGCTTGTGAGACTAACATGCAGCGAAATAGTGATGCCCACTGATGAACTCACACCGGGAAGGAGCCCAGTATCTCTGCATGGCCATCTGCCCCGTGGGGAGATCTGCCCAGGAAGCCAGGCACAACGAGAAGGTGAGCATGGATGCAGAAGGAAGGAAGTGGGAGGGGCCAAGCGAGAATAGTGATTGCCCAATAAATACTGAATGAACAAATGAATGATTGACACTGCAGTACAGGAATAATTCACTCCATATAAACTTAGGGTTGGAGCCCAGCAGGTGTGGCTCAGTGGCTGAGTCATGTACCAAGAGGTTGCCATTGCCAGTTCAGTTCCCAGCCAGGGCTCATGCCCAGGTTGTGGGCCAGATCCCCAGTGAGGGGCATGCAGGAGGCGGCCAATCAGTGTTCTGTCTCATTGACATTTCTATCTCTCCCTCTCCCTTCTCTCTCTAAAATCAATAAAGAAAAATAAATAAATGTAGTGTTGGAAACTTTCAGTCACTGGTTACTCAGGAAAGGAGCAGGGAGGCCAGCTGACAGTGCCGTCTGTGAGCTGTGCCGGGAGCCTGCAGCTCAGCACCCCGGTCTGTCCCCCCAGGAGGCCCTGGACGGGCAGGTGAGGCGCATACCCAGTAAGGTGTGGGCCACGTGGGGAGATGCCTACCTGTCAGTCACACCTGGGAACAAGTCCTTGGCCAGAACGGGTATGTCTACCGGGAGCGCAGGAAGATTTGATACTTAAACTCCTGAGCGAACAAGTCTCGCCCTCTGGGTTCACTGTCTTGCTGCTGGCACTGGAGTCCTGGCTGCGGGGCTCTCGCCCTCCTGCAGTTGCCCACGTGGCTCACGGCCGTGTGGACCCCACACACGATGGACTGACAGATTGGAACCAGCCTGGCACTTACTGTGCAGGACTTGACTCCACCACAAAGGGAGGCTTTGGACACTGGCTCTGCTTCTAGCCCTGCTAAGTCCCGAGTCACCCCCTCCAGGACCGATGTAAAGGAAATGGGGCTTTGCAAACAGAGGGCTACCACGTCACATAAGTGAAGCTTTTTGTCACATCTCAGCCTCCTGGGGGACCCTGGGAACATGCTTGCTCCATGGTGCCCCCAGCACCCTCCCACGACAGCAGACAAAGGCGTCCACACAGTTCTCTGATCACACAGCTCCCTGCTCCACTCGAGGAGTCTTGGTAACGGGGTCTTACTCCTTCAAGTCCCTTCGGGAAAGTCACCTGGATGAGGCTTGGGCATTTCCGTATCTGCCACTCTTGGGCTCTTCCTCTGTGTCTCGGGGTGGAGCACACTCACCCCTCACTGAAACATTGTAGCTAATGTGCGAGCATTCAGACTGGGCCCCAGTAAAATCTTCCCGGAGTGAGAGCTGTTGTGTCTGTGAGGTGGTTCTCCCTCCTGTGTGTTGATTATTTAAAGTTTTAACTCTTGGAGGACAGTTTCTGAATTCTGTGTAGCCCCAAATTTTGGCTACATCTGTCAACTATGAGCATCTGGTTCCCCAACCCAACGCTTAAAATTAAAATTACAAAGAGACTGCTAAAGGTAGACACTTGGTAATAAAAGAAGCAAGTTTTATAGTTAAACTATCAGAAAGCCTTTATTGGATCCCTGGCTGGTTTGGCTCAGCGGTTGGACCATCAGGCTGCGGACCAGAGAGACCCAGGTTCGGTTCCCGCTAGGGGCACACACCAAAAAAAAAAAAAAAAAAAAAAGCCTTCATTGGAAGTAAAGCAACTCGACAAACACTGGGTTGGGGCCCTTTAGCACCGGCCCGATGGCCCAACGGACAGAATCCAAGCAGAAAGGAGCCCCAGCTAGAACGGCGGCTCCTTCCCATCGAGCCTCTGTTTTCCCAGGCGCTGTGACAAACTTCCCTGGACATTTTTTTTTTAATTCTAAAAGTGATCTTGTGATTTAGATATTAACCTTTCTTTTAAAAGGTGAGGAAACCTAACCCTGAGAGGGCGAGGAACCTTTCCAAGATCTCACGTGTTACAAGTAGAAGAGGAACTTCAGCCCTAGATTGTTTCATTCTTAGGTGTGTGTTCTGTTCCAGTCTGCTTCACCCCTCTGGAACAGTTCTGCAGGTCTGCCGTAGCAGAACTCTCTTCAGGGAATTCAAGGGCACAGGTGATGCTTTTGTTAGAGTTTTTTTTTTATTTTTTATCCTTACCTGAGGACATTTTTCCATTTTTTGTACAGATAGAGTGGGAGGGAGAGAGAGGAAGAGAGAGAGAGAGAAACATCGACGGGAAAGGGACACATCGAGTAGCTGCCACCCGCACGACCAACCAGGGCCGGGGACAAACTGCAACCGAAGTACGTGCCCTTAGTGGGAACCGAACCTGGGTCTCTCAGGACCGCAGGCCAATGCTCTAACCGCTGAGCCAAACCGGCCAGGGCTGTTAGAGTTTTTATTTAAGTGTAGTTGGTATACAATATTAGTGTCAGGTGTGCAATCTAGTGTTTCTACATTCATACCCCTTACAGTGTGGTCGCCACACTCAGTCTGAGCCACCTGTCCAAGCGCCAATGACCACAGCATGACTGGCTCTGTCCCCTGATTTTTCCAGCCACGCCCACCCCGCCCTCCTGCAGCCGTCAGTTTGATCTGTTTCTATGAGTCTGGTTCTGTTCTGTTTGATTTTCTGGAGTCCACACATAAGTGACACCATAGGTGCTTGTCCTTATCAGACTCATTTCACTCAGCACAGTGCCCTCGAGGTCCATCCACGTGTGCTGGTTGCCAGGTTACATTCTCTTTTTATGGATGTGTAACGGTCCATTGTGTGTGTGTGTGTGTGTGTGTGTGTGTGTGTGAGAGAGAGAGAGAGAGAGAGAGAGACACACACACACACACACAGAGACACACATCTTCTCTTCCGTTCTATGCATGGACACCTAGCTTGTTTCCGTGTCCTGCCTGCCATGGATAGTGTTGCAATGACAATAGGGTGCATACATATTTGTTAGTCAGTGTTTTTGTTTTCTTCAAATAAATGCCCCGAAGTGGAATTGCTGAGTCCTACGGTAGGTCTGTTTCTCGGTTTTTGAGGAAGCTGCATGCGGCTCTCCACGGGGCGGCACCGGTCTGCAGTCCAGCCGGCGGCTCCCCGCGCCCGCACTTCGCACCCTCTGATGATAGCCCTTCTGCCGCGTGCGGTGTGTCGTCGTGGCTTTTGACTTACATTTCTAAAGGACTCCACTGGAAAGATGAAAAAAGACATTTGGGGACATAACACAGTATACTTTCTTTGCAATTATTTATGTGGAACCCAACATACTCTACCAATGCTAGGTAGGTGAAGCTTATTTCTCATTTGCCATTATTTTTTTTTTTTTTTTGAATTAAAGTTTTCTTCCAGTATTATTTTGCATTGGCTTCATGTGTGCAGCATAGTGGTTAGATCGTTGTTTACTTTACAGAGCGCTCTCCTGATACGTCTAGTTTCCACCTGGCACCTATTTATTGCAATATCACTGACTCTGTTCCCTGTGCCCTCACGACTATTTTGTAACCACCAATTTGTACTTAATCTCATCACCTTCTCACCCAGCCCTCCAACCCCCATGCCCTCTGGCAACCACCAATCCACTTTCTGTGTCTATGAGTCTGTAACAATTTTGTTTGCTTATTTTGTTAGTAAAGCCTTTTTTTTAATTGGAAAATGTTTTGTAAACAATTCGGTAATTAGAAACAGGAAAACCATTTTGCTTTGTGTCATCCCAGGTGGATGTTATCCAAGTCCTTTGCATCTTGGGAAGAAAATGCTCAGCACACATTTCATTCACTTGTGTGTGCGCAGGGAGGGGTCCGCCCTGCGGCGTGTTCTCTTGGGGATCAGTCGCCAGCGCAGCAGAGGGTCCCAGCAATGGGTGGCTGCTGTTACCCCTCAGTTCTAACTGGCTTTGATGCCAGTGCCGTTAATTTTTTTAAGATCATTTCTAGGGTAATTTGAACCTGCAGCGATTCACAGAACAGGGAGGTTAACATGCTGATGTCATTATAGTGTCGCACCCTATTTAATGCCAAAATGACAACTGGTCGTGTTTGGGAGTATTAGTATGAAAACAGTGACATTTCATACTTAAAACTCAATATCAGCCAACTTTGAGGAAGGGGAAAAGGCTTGAATTTAAGTGTAAATCAGCTATTTATGAAATATGCCCTTTGGCTCTATGTTAGTCCACAAATCCTTGAGACCCTATTGAATGAATGGGTCTCATAAGTAAAACATTTCTGATCTCTTATAGCAGAGCAGAACCTGTTAGTTACCCAGGGAGTCCGCAGGCCCCACATGGTGCTGGACTGTCTGCCTGTGTGTGCACATGTGTTTTATGGAATTCCTCTTAGGAACTACATGAGTAACCCAAGAACATCAAGCTCTTGACATCATAAGTACACCTGACTTCAAAACCCAGACATCTTCAGTGAAGGCAGTTTTGTCCATTGAGGTGTTCAAGACCCTGAATACAATGCTTCCAAAAAGACGGTTCAAAAACATTTTGAGCAATGGTAGTAGGTAGGTGTCAATAAGTAATCATAGCAAATATGTGATTACTACATGTCAAGCATTGTTCTGACGGTTTCCTATATATTAGCTCATTTAATTCTCACAGTGATTCTTTTTTTTTTAACTTTGTTGTTGACTGTATTACAGATGTCCCCCTTTTTCCCCATTGACGCCCTCCTCCCCTATCCCGCCCCTGTCCTGCCCTCCCCACACTATTGTCGGTGTCATTGGTTATGCGTGCATGCATAGAAGTTCTTTGGTTTATCTCATTGCGCCCTCCCTCCTCCCCCTTGAGGTTCATCAGTCCAACAACCAACTTGTACTTCTTAATTCCTCCTTCTTTTTCACCCATCCCCCCAGCCTCCACCCATCTGGCAAACAACAAAAAGTTCTCTGTATCTAGCAGTCTGTTTCTGTTCTGCTTGCTCATTGTGTTTGTAGATTCAATTGTTGATAGATATATTTTCATTGCATTTTATTGTTTATATTTTTGTTCTTCTTCTCCTTCAAGAAAACCCTTCAACATTATATATAATACCAATATCACAGTGATTCTTTAAGGAGGATATTATCCTCATTTATAGATAAGGAAACTAATGCACAGGAAGGTCAAGAAATGTACCCAGAATCACAGCAGCTAGTACTGAGATTTGAACCCAAGTAACCTGGCTCCACAGTCTGATTTTAATTACTTCACACAACTTCTCCAAGTGACCTCTTTGATAGTCGTATATGGGTTTATGCTTTGGAATTAATTTACCTTTTCAGATAACACTTTTCATTATAAAAGGAATTTGGGTTCACTGTAGAAATTTGGGGGAAACAAAAGTACCAAGAAGAAGATGGAATTTCCTGGTAATCGCCACCAGCAACACCTGGCGTGGCCCTTGCATCGCTTCACTCGAGCGGGCAGGTGCACCGGGACAGTTCTGTGGCCATGAGTATTCCCGGTTCATGTGGGGCAGTCTACAGCCTCTGCTGCTTCTGTCAAGTCCTGGTTCCAACCACAAAGGCAAATGTGAATTCGGGTCTCAGAAGCAGAGCCATGTTCTCTCTCCCGTTGTTCCTCTAAGCAGTTCTGATAGAGACGCGGAAACCAGTAGAACCAGAGGACCATCCCCATGCCAGCCGCTGCTCTTCCACCTGTCACCACAGTTAAGTGTTGGATGATTGTCCACATCAGTGAGACTCATGGTAGGATTTATTTGTTATCTCTGGCTCAGGTTTCCTTATTGAGGGTTTGCTGCTTGGAATATGGGAGGGCCAACTGTCAATGCGTCTCACCCAGAAAAGGAGAGAGATAAGTGGGTATAAGAGGATGTAAGACAGAAGCATAGGCAGAGGGTGAGTTGCCAACATGGTTGTCACTTTAAACATGTGGTACAATAACACCCTGACTAGCCATGAAGGATGTGTCAACTTAGGAGCCGGAGGGGCAGGGGTGGCTAGGAGTTGCTGATGGTGAGGTGTGTCTATGTGATGGGGTGGGGGGAAAAGACCTGGACCCTCAGAGATGTATAGAATGACTTATTATAGATTACCCTGTGCCTTTCACTACTCCTTACTGCCGCAAAGTGTGATGCTCCATTCAGCAGGTCAGGGTGAAGGATGCATTTTGAAATGTAGCAACCTTTCTGCATAAAGGCCTAACCGACTCAGTCCTGTGGGGCTCACGCTTCTTAAAATGTATTCCAAGTTCAAGTGAGTTTTCTTCTTCACACAAAGACACCTGTTCAGAGTGGCCCTCACAGCGCCCATGGGAGAGCATGCACAGGGCGTGAGCTCCCACTTTCAGGGTCATGGGTCAACCTCTCCATGGAGACTGGGCCCCTGGAGGAGAGAACATGGAAGTAATGATCTCACCAAGAAATAGATGGACTTCTGTGAAACAAAACTCTGTCATTCATCACTCAGAACTTTAAAATAAGGATTTGTTTCCGCAGATTCTTGAACAATCCTTGAAGCTTAGTAGCATCTGTTGGTGTAGGGAACAAAATTGCCATCCCAAAATATACCACTTTGGCATATTGATTATTTTTAATTAACGTCACTTAAGAAACAACTAGTGCAAGAAAAATTTCTATGGGATGCAGCAAAAGCAGTTCTGAGAGGGAAGTTCATAGCACTACAGGCCTACCTCAAGAAACAAGAAAAATCTCTAATAGATTATCTAACCTCACAACTTAAAGGACTAGAAAGCAAACAAAAAGAAAATCCCAGAGCAAGTAGAAGGAAGGAAATAGTAAAGATCAGAGCAGAAATAAATGACATGGAGACCAAAAAAAAAAAAAAAAAAAAACAAAACAATTCAAAGGATCAATTTAACCAAGAGCTGGTTCTTTGAAAAGATAAACAAGATTGATGGACTCTTAGCTAGACTCACCAAGAAACAAAGGGAGAGAACCAAACGCACAAAATCAGAAATGAAAGAGGAGAAATGATAACTGACACCACAGAAATACAAAGGATTGTTAACAAATATTATGAACAATTTTATGGCAATAAATTTGACAATCTAAGCGAAATGGACAAATTTCTAGAAACACAGAGTCTCCCAAAACTGAACCGGGAACAGATAGAAAACTTAAACACACCAATAACAACAAAAGAAATTGAAGATGGAATCAAGACTCTCCCAGCAAACAAAAGCTCAGGCCCGGACAGCTTCACAAGGGAATTTTACCGAACATTCAAAAAGAACTAATACCCATTCTCTTCAAACTATTTAAAAAAATTCAAGAAGAAGGAAGGCTTCCAAATTCGTTTTATGAGTCCAGCATAATTCTAATTCCAAAACCAGAAAAAGACACTACAAAGGAAGAAAACTACAGACCAATATCCCTGATGAACATAGATGCCAAAATCCTGAACAAAATACTAGCAAATCGAATCCGGCAATACATCAAAAAAGTTATTCACCATGACCAAGTGGGATTCATCCCAGGGATGCAAGGATGGTACAATATTTGCAAATCAATAAACATGATACACCATATAAACAAAATGAAAGATAAAAATCATATGATCATATCAATAGACACTGAAAAAGCATTGGACAAAATCCAGCACCCATTTCTGATAAAAACACTCAGCAATGTGGGAATAGAGGAATCATATCTTGACATAATAAAGGCCATATATGAAAGACCTATAGCCAACATCATACTCAATGGGCAAAAACTAAAAGCATTTCCCTTCAGAACAGGTACAAGACAAGGATGCCCACTTTCGCCACTCTGTTTAACATAGTACTGGAAGTCTTAGCCACAGCAATCAGACAGGAAGAAAAAATAAAAGGGATTAAAATTGGAAAGGAGGAAGTGAAACTGTCATTATTCACAGATGACATGATACTATATGTAGAAAACCCCCAAAGACTCCATCAAAAATCTACTAGACTTAAAAAATTAATTTGGCAAAGTAGTAGGGTACACAATTAACGTCAAGAAATCGACGGCATTCTTTTTTTTTTTTTTTTTTTTTATCCTCACCCGAGGACATTTTTCCATTTTTTGTTCAGGTAGAGTGGGAGGGAGAGAGAGGAACAGAGAGAGAGAGAGAAACATCGATGTGAAAGGGACACATCGAGTGGCTGCCACCCGCACAACCGACCAGGGCCAGGGACAAACTGCAACCGAGGTACGCGCCCTTAGCGGGAACCGAACCCGGGTCTCTCAGGACGGCAGGACGATGCTCTAACCGCTGAGCCAAACCGGCCAGGGCTCGACGGCATTCTTATACACCAGTGATGAACTCACAGAAAGAGAAACTGAAAAAACAATCCCATTTACCATCGTGGCAAAAAAAATTAAGATACCTAGGAATAAACTTAACCAAAGAAGTAAAGGACCTATTTGCAGAAAACTACAGGACATTGAAAAAAGAAATAGAGAAAGATATAAAAAAGTGGAAGCACATAGCTTGTTTATGGTTTGGAAGAATTAACATCATTAAATAATGTCTATACTACCCAAAGCAATCTATAGATTCAATGCAATCTCCATCAAAATACCAATGACATACTTCACAGAACAAGAAAGAATACTTCTAAAGTTTATATGGAACCAAAAAATACCCCAAATAGGCACACCAATCTTGAAAAAGAAGAACAGAGTTTGAGGGATTACATTATCAGATTTCAGATTATACTACAAAGCGACTATAATCAAAACAGCCTGGTACTGGCACAGGAACAGGCAGGTAGATCAATGAAACAGAAGAGAGAACCCAGAAATGGACCCAAGACACTATGCTCAATTAATATTTGACAAAGGTGGCAAGAGCATACAGTGGAGTAAAGACAGCCTCTTTAATAAATGGTGTTAGGAAAAGTGAACAGCTAAATGCAAAAAAAATGAAACTAGACCATCAACTTACACCATACACAAGAATAAACTCAAAATGGATAAAAGACTTAAATGTGATGCATAAATCCATAAAAATCCTAGAAGAAAACATAGGCAACAAAATTTCAGACATCATACGCAGCAGAATTTTCACTGACACATCACCTAAGGCAACAGAAACAAAGGAGAAAATGAACACATGGGACTACATCAAACTCAAAAGCTTCTGCACAGCAAAAGGAACAACCACCAAAATGGAAAGGGAACCCACTGTATGGGAGAACATCATTGCCAATGATACATCAGATAAGGGATTAATTTCCAATATATATAGAGTGCTCGTACAGCTCAACTAAAGGAAGACAAAGAACCCAATTAAAGCCCTGGCAGGTTTGGTTTAGCGGTTAGAGTGTCAGCCTGCAGTCCGGAGTGACTCAGGTTCGGTTCCTGCTAAGGGCACGTGCCTCAGTTGCAGTTTGTTCCCAGCCCTGGTTGGGTTGTGTGGGTGGCCACCACTCAATGTGTCCCTTTCACATCGATGTTTCTCTCTCTCTTTCTCCCTCCCACTCTATCTGAATAAAATACAGAAAAATGTCCTCGGGTGAGGATAAAACAACAACAACAACAACAACAACAACAACAAAAACACAATTAAAAAATGGGCAGAGGAAATAAATAGACACCTCTCCAAACAGGACATACAAATGGCTAAGAAACATATGAAGAAATGCTCAACATCACTAATCATCAGAGAGATGCAAATTAAAACAACAATGAGGTATCACCTCACACCTGTCAGAATGGCCACCATCAATAAATCAACAAACAAAAGTACTTGCTAGCGTGTGGAGAAAAGGGGACTCTAGTACACTGCTGGTGGGAATGCAGACTGGTGCAGCCAGTATGGAAAACAATATGGTGTTACCTCAAAAAATTAAAAATTGAACTTCCATTTGACCCAGTGACCCCACTTCTAGGAATATACCCTAAGAAGCCTGAAACACCAACCAGAAATAATATATGTACCTCCATGTTCATAGCAGCACTATTTACAATAGTTAATATCTGGAAACAGCCCAAATGTCCATCAGTAGACAAATGGATAAAAAAGCTGTGGTACATGTACACAATGGAGTACTATGGAGTAAGAAGGGTGCACAGCAAAAGGAACAAGAGTAAGAAAGAAAGATCTCTTATTCTTTGAGATGACATGGAGGGACCTGGAGAGTATTATCCTAACCAAAACAAGCCAAACAGAGAAAGACAAATATCATCTGATCTCACTTATTTGTGGAATATAATGAACATAACAGTCTGAGGAATGGGGTAGCCCCAGAGGTGTGGAAGTGGGGTACAGACTGACAATCCCCAGAACAGAGGGTGGAGGGGGGATAAACCACAGAACTTATATGCATGTGTGCATGAACAATGGCCATGGACAACAAAGCTGGGGACAGGGCGGGGGTTGGTGGGAAAGGGGTGTATCTGTTGGGGAAAAAGGAGAAACATCTGTAACAAAAATAAATTAATTAAAAAAAAAAGAGAACTAGTGCAAGAAGCATACTATGCCCCTCCTTGGTGCCCTGAAAGGAGAAAATAAATCCCCCCTGGGAAAGGTGACCCCCCCCCCCAACGCACACACCAGGAGGTAGAGAGACATCCTCATCACCAGGAAGAGGGAATTCAGGGGTGAGAAAACCAGAAGCAAAATATGCTTAGTTTCTTCACTAATTAGCACCCAAGCCTAAATTGCTTTGTATTGTCAGTCCTTCAAAAATTTATTATTTAATCTCTCTAGAGCAGAGGCAGAACCTGTTAATTACCCAGGGATGGCTCAAGCCATAGATGGTGCTGAACTGGCATTCAGTCTTGGATAATGACTTTCTTCATTTCAGCCGGGCATGGAACATGTTAAATGGTAGAACAGTGTCTTTAAGCACTGACTTGCATCACCTAGGTAGGCCAGAGCTAGAGGGTGGAAAACGTGGATTATAGGTGAATAGCTGCTGAGCCCCCTGTTGAACCTCATACATGTTAGCCTAGAGAGGCTAAAGAAGGTTCCAGCAGGGACAAGAGAGAATGCTGAGATTTGGGGCAGTGCCTTAAGAAATTAAAGGTTAAAGCCAAGTTTTGTCCTGGCTGATGTGGCTCCGTGGTCAGAGCATTGGCCTGAATACTGGAGGGTCATAGGTTTGATTCCTGGCCAAGGGCGCGAACCTAGGTTGCAGTACCTGTGTTCCAGGTTTGATCCTCAGCCCTGGTCAGGGTGTGTACAGGAGGAAACCAATTGATGTGTCTCACATCAATGTTTCTTTCTCTTTCTCTCTTTCCCCCACTCCCTCCCTCCCTTCCATTCTCTCTAAAAATCAATGGAAAAATGTCCTTGGGTGAGGATTAACAAGAACAACAACAACAAAAAAGATTAATGTCAAGTCTCAAGGTTTAGGCAGGCAAGATTCAAAACTCCTTGGCCAATAAGGCACCTACCTGATTCATAGATCCCAGAGCAACATTCATTCAAGAAGTACTTATTTAGCACTTTCTCTGTACTTGCCATTAGAAGAATAACATAGAATTATGATCCTTGGCCTCTGCAGCAACTTGGAACAAAACCTCAGGAGTGTGAAGCCATTTTGAATCTCGTTTACGTGTTATAAATGGTTTTGTAAAAGAGGAACCTGAGGCTAAGGATTTGAATGACTTAGCTCATGCACTCAGTGAACTGATCAGTGTTAATGCAAGGCCTGAAGTCCAGCTGGTGCTAGTGGACCCCATGATTTCCATGGGAGAGGCATGGGCTCCAACTGCACTTGGAGCCTGAGCCAGAGGTCCAGTTCAGCTTGAGGAGAAACCCTACTTCTGGCAGAAGAGTGTGCCAGTGAATAGGTGGAAGTTACTCCCTCCTTCCAGGACCATATCAGAGTAGCGGCTAAAGTACAGAACAGTCACCCTGAATAACCACCTGGAAACCACCTAAACAGAAGCCTTATGACTAAGGGTTTACATAGGAACCTGCAAGACCGTAGGAAGGGCAGAGATGTGGAAAGGGCTGGACGCACACCCATCTGCAGTGGCTGGGGATTCAGAGGGATGTCTCAGCTTAGTGCATCCAACCCACCCTGGAGGAGCAAGGGTGCTCAGCCCCAAGCCAGGCTCCCTCGCCTGCCCAGAGCACTAGAACCAGGAGAGGAGCCCACTCAGTATCTGGCTGTGAAAATCAGTGAGGATTCCACCCTCCCTGTGGGGGAGGGGTATGGCTCTCTTCAGGGCCAGTGCACGGGCTCCGTCACAGCACTCACCCTGGGCTCTAACAGAGGGACAGCAGCTCAGAGTGAACCAGAGTCATAAAGGGAGAAATTGAGTGACATGTCTGCGGAAAGAGGACTGGAGTGGCAGCAGCAAGCATCCGTGTGCTGGGGCCCAATCCCCTGCCATTCACAGTCACCACCATTCCTGGGTCAAACATCCCCCTTCATACATCCACCTAGGGAGTGGCAATAGCCCCTCCTCGCTGACTCCTGGAGGCCCACCTGCAGGGGTCACTCCCAGTGGAGAGGTTCCTGGTGGACTCCAGGATGGGCTGGTAGTGCAGCCCTTATTGAGGAGCTTTTAAGGAGGTCTGGCAGTCTCAATGCCAGAAACATGGGGGAAGAGACTGAGTTGGGATGGAGGGAAGGCCACTTTTTCCCGTTCCTGATCAAGCATCCATTCCTGTGTGGAAACACTCCCTCCACACAGCCAAATATTGGTCTGTTTTGCCCTGGTGAACTCTGCTGTCCTCATGTTGACAACTCTCTGAAACCCCCAAATCAAAGTCTTGTGGATCCCCCAGGTGAGTGACGGCTGGCCTTGGTATATCCTGAGATTTTACTGAGCAGCCTCAAACCCAGCACTAGTACCAACTTTTAATCTGTATCAACCTGGTGAACACCATTTGCCCCTAACTGGTGACTCACTGAGAACCTCTCTCACAAAACATCTGTACTGCCAGAAGCTCTTCCAGTGACTGAGCCTAACAGTCAGCTAGTGAGCAGATGTGGATCTCAGTGTGCCTTGGGCCTTTTGGTGACCTGACCCTGGGTTTGGAGCTGGTGGAAGCCAGCCTTGGTACACAGCTTAGCCCCTACCACATACACCCAGGCCCAGCAGAGGAAGCAATGAACTGTGGTTCCAGACAGGTTGCCCAAGGCCAGTTATAGGCCATGTCTGAAGCTAACCTGCACTAGAGCCCTCTGAAGAAGCCACAAAACCAACACTACCAGTGGTGGCCTTCAGACCATACCAAAGCACAATCCAATTGACTTCATAAGAGGCACATCCAAAGAGAGATTCCAGCAGGCACCAGACCCAGTTCCACTTAGTTGGGTCAGCACCCACATAACAGCTCGTGATTGGGGTTAATCCTCATAATCAGCCAACCTGAGGATCAGTGGTACCCATGGATAGACACAACTACAATAAGAGGGCTTACATACCCCCACCCCCTCCCAGGGACATTCCTGGAACACCTAATTGAAGTGGTCAGTGAGGTTGTACCAATGTACCCCATAACAAACCATACCAAGATTGGAAGACATAGTAAATCTACCTAGTATACAGAAGCAAATAGAGAGAGGCAGCTAAAATAGGAAGACAAAAGAACATGTCCCAGTAAAAGAACAGGAAAAATCTCTAGAAAACAACAACAACAACAACTAAGTGAAATGGAGGAAAGCAAGCTACCAGATACAGAGTTCAAAACAATGGCTATAAGGATACTCATGGAACTGAGGGAAAACAGAGGTGAACTCAGACATTAAACAAAAATAAGTAAGCATAAGAAGGACACAGAAACCATTAATACATCAGGAATAAAGAGTACAATATCTGAAATAAAGAACACACTTGAAGAAAACAACAGCAGGTTTGAGGAAACAATCAAATCAGCAATTTGGAGGACAAGATAACAGAAAACACCTAAGCATAACAGCAAAAACAAAAAAGAAAAAAAATAAGGAAAGTTTAAGGGACCTTTAGTACAACATCAAGTGTAACAACATCCACATCATAGGGGTACAAGAAGGAAAAAAAAAGGGCAAGGAATCAAGAACTTATTTGAAGAAATAATGACTGAAAACTTTGCTAACCTGGTGATGGAAAAAGACTACAAGTCCAAGAAGTGCAGAGTCTCGAACAAGATGAACCCAATGTGGCCCTGGCCAATGGCTCAGTTGGTTGGAGCTTCATCTCACACACCAAAAGTTGTCAAGTTTGGTCCCCAGTCAGGGCATGTGTGGGGCATAACCAATTGATATTTCTATCTCACATTTATGTTTCTCTCTCTCTCTCGCTCGCTCTCTCTCTCTCTCTCTCTCACACACACACACACACACAATAAACATATCCTTGGGTGAGAAAAAAAAACAAAACAAAACAATGAAACCCATACTAAGACACAACATAATTAAAGTGGCAAAGGTTAAAGACAAATAATAGTGAATCATAAAAGTAGTAAGAGAAAGACAATTATTTACTCACAAGGGAGCTCCCATAAGATTGCTAGTGGATTTCTCTACAGAAATATTTCAGGCCAGAAGCAATTGGTACAAACTATTTAAAGTAATGAAAAAAACAAGGACCTGCAAACAAGACTGCTCTACTAAGTAAGGCTATCATTTAAAGTTGAAGCATCACCAGCACTCCAGTATTACAGGAAATATTAAAAGGACTTCTATAAGAAGAAGAAAAAAGAGAGGAATATAATTATAAAGAATAAAGTAGCAATAAATACATACCTATTGATAATCACTTTAAATATAAATGCTTCAACAAAAAGACATAGGGTACCTGAATGGATAAGGAAACAGACCCATATATATGTCATCTACAAGAGACCAACCTCAGGGTAAAAGACACACACCACATGAAAGTAAAGTGATGTGAAAAAGAAACTTCATGCAAATAGAAACAAAAACACCCTAGGGTAGAAATACTATATCAGACAAACTAGACTTTAAAACAAAGGCTATAACAAGAGATAAAGGAGGATGTTACATAATGATAAAAAGGATCAATACAATAAGAGGAAATAACCTTTGTAAACATGTATGCACACAACATAGGACCTAAATATGTAATGCAAATCTTGGACATAAAGGGAGAGACTGACAGTAATACAGACTTAGTAGAAGATTTTAACACCCGATTGATATCAGTGGATAGATCTTCCAGATTAAAAAATAATAATAATAAGGAAACAGTGACCTTAAATGACACATTAGACCAGATGAATTTAATTGATATTTTCAGAGCTTTACAGTCCAAATTTTTAGAATATGCCATTTTTTTAAAAAAAAGTGCACATAGAGCCCTGGCCAGTTTATCTCAGGGGTTAGAACATTGGAGGGTCTCAGGATTGTTTTCCAGTCAAGTGCACAGACTTGTTTTCCAGTCAAGTGTGCAGTCCTGGTTGGGCATGTGCAGGAGTCAACCAATCAATGTGTCTTTCTGACATTGATGTTTCTCTCTTTCTTTCCATTTCTCCCCTCCATCCTTCTCTTCCACTCTCTCTAAAAATCAATGGAAAAAACATTCTCAGGTGAGGATTAACAACAACAATAAAAGGTTCACATAGAACATTTTCCAAGATAGACCATATTTTAGGTCATAAAACAAGCCTCAGTATATTTAAGACTATTGAAATCATATCAAGCATTTTCATACCAAAATGGTAGGAAACTAAAAATCAATTACAAGAAAAAGAAAACAAAACTCAAATGCACACACATGGAGGCTAAATAATATGTTACTAAACAATGAATGTGATCAAGAAGAAATCAAAAATTATTTTGAGACAAATGAAAATAAGAACAAACGAACCAAAATATATGGGACGCAGCAAAAGCAGTTCCAAAAGGGAAATTCATAGCAACACAGACCTATCTCAAGAAATAAGAAAAATCTGCTCTTGGGTTTGAACCTAGTTAGTGGCAACATGGCTAAATGCACCAAGAAGGTGGGAATTGTCAGTAAATATGAAACCCATTATGGTGCCTCCCTCAGGAAAATGGTGAAGAAAATTGAAATCAGCCAGCATGCCAAGTACACTTGCTCCTTCTGTGGCAAAACCAAGATGAAGAGACAAGTGGTGGGGATCATGGTTCCTGCATGAAGACAGTCGCTGGTGGCACCTGGACCTACAGCCCCACTTCTGCTGTCACTGTCAAGTCCACCATCAGAAGACTGAGGAACTGAAAGACCAGTAGAAGTCCACAGTTTGAAACATTGCCAGCCTATAATAAATGGGTTAATTTATGTAACAAAGTTACTTTGGTTTGTTAATTTTATTAATTAGATGTCAGGATTTACATTATATTAGTTTTGCTTTCTCAAAAAAATACTTGGGAGTTAAAATCCGCCTAATTTTCAGCAGTCAAATGATATTTAACATAAGAATATACATATGTCTTACAGGTTAGGTATGTGTCTTAGCTTTTTATAAGTCTGTTTTGGTCAGTTCAACTTCTTTAAGGTTACATTGGTTCAAATTGTGTAAACTTGTTATTAAATCAGTTAATTTTAGAAAAAAGAAATAAGAAAAATCTCAAATTAATAATGTAAGGTTTCACCTAAAGGAATTAGAAATAGAACAACAAAAAAAGCCCAAAGTTGAGTACAAGGAAGGAAATAATAATAAGAGTAGAAAAAGAAAACAAAGTATATATATATATCTATAAAATTAATGAAACCAAGAGCTGAGTCTTTAAAAAGATAAATAAGATTGATAAACCTTTAACCAAACTCATTCAGAAAAAGAGAGAAAAGACCCAAATAAAATAAAAAAATTAAAGAAGAGAAGTAAAAAGTGACATCACAGAAAAAGGATTATAAAGAATACTACAGCCTTGGCCAGTTTGGCTCAGTGGTTGGAGCATTGGCCTATGGACCAGAGAGTCCCAGGTTTGGTTCCCGCTAGGGGCATCTACCAAAAAAAAAAAAAAAAAAAAAAAAATACTACAAACAATTATATGCCAGTATATTGTACAATCTGGAAGAAATGGATAAATTCCCAGAAACATACATGCTCCCAGGACTAAAGAGTAATCAGAAAAATCTGACTGGATCAATTAAATTGAAATTATAATTTTTATTATAATAATAATAAAAAAAAACTCTCAACAAACAGAATTCCTTGACTGGATGGGTTTACAAGTGAATCTTATTAAGCATTCAAAGAAATACTAACATTCATCTTTCTCTAACTATTCCAAAATACATTCAAGAGTAAGAAAGACTCCCAAGCACATTTTGTGAGGTTAGCATTACTCTGATTCAAAAACCAGATAAAGACACCACAAAGAAGGAAAGAACAAAGGAAATTGTAGTCCAGTATCCATGATGAACATAGACATAAAAGTCCTCAACAAAATATTAGTATACCAAGACATTAAAAAGAGTACACACCACGATTAAGTGGGATTTATTCCTGGGGTGCAAGGTTGGCTCAATATCTGCAAATCACTTAATATGATACACCACATAAAATAAAGGATAAAAACCATATGATCATATCTATAGATGCAGAAAAAGCATTTGACAAAATTCAGTACTCATTTCTGATAAAAACTCTCAGCAAAGTGGGAACAAAGGGAACATATCTCCACATAATAAAATCAGTAGATGACAAGTTCACAGCAAACATCATACTCAGTGGAGAAAAACTAAGTGTTTCCCTTAAGATCTTGAACAAGAAGAGATGGCTGGTTTCAGCACACTTACTCAACATAGTACTGGAAGTCTTAGCCACAGCAGTCAGACAAAAAGAAGAAATTAAAGTTATCCAAATTGGAAAAGAAGTAAAACTGTCATTATTTGCATATGACATAATATTGTATGTAGAGAACCCTAAGGATTCCACCAAAAAAACTACTAGAACTGATCAATGAATTCAATAGAAAAACTGGCAGCAGAATAGGTGAAAGCAACACACACCTCCTCCTGGTGCTGAACTGGAGTTACAGCTAAAATCTAGAGCAATCAGCCTGAATTAACAACAGAAGGTCACCTGAACTGGAGTATTATATTAAAAAGTGAAGAGGAGGCAGAGGAGGAGGAGGAGGAGAAGGAGGAGGAGGAGGAGGAGGAGGAAGGGGGGGAGGAGAGGAGGAGGAAGAGGAGGGGAAGGAGGAAGAGGAGGAGGAGGGGGAGGAGGAGAGGAGGAAGAGAAGGAGAGGAAGAGGAGGAGGAGGGGAGGGGGAGGAGGGAGAGGAGGAGGAGGAGGAAGAAGAGGGGAAGGAGGAAGAGGAAGAAGAGAAGGAGGGGGAGGAGGAGAGGAGGAAGAGAAGGAGAGGAAGAGGAGGAGGAGGGGAGGGGGAGGAGGGAGAGGAGGAGGAGGAGGAAGAAGAGGGGAAGGAGGAAGAGGAGGAAGAGGAGAAGGAGGGGGAGGAAGAGAGGAGGAAGAGAAGGAGAGGAAGAGGAGGAGGAGAGGAGGGGGAGGAGGAGAGGAGGAGGAGGAGGAAGAGGAGGGGAAGGAGGAATAGGAGGAAGAGGAGGAGGAGGGGGAGGAGGAGAGGAGGAAGGGAAGGAGAGGAAGAGGAGGAGGAGGGGAGGGGGAGGAGGGAGAGGAGGAAGAGGAGGGGAAGGAGGAAGAGGAGGAAGAGGAGGAGGAGGGAGAGGAGGAGGAGGAGGAAGAGGAGGGGAAGGAGGAAGAGGAAGAGAGGAAGAGGAGGAGGAGGAGGAGGAGGAGCAACAGCAGCTACTCAAACACTGGTAAGGGTGAAAACACAAAAAAGGCTGGTCCTGGCACAAAGGGGCAGCAGCTGTGAAGCCGAAGAAATACTGAGGCTGCAAAAGCCTTCCATGGAGAGAAGTGGGATCTCAATCTCATGCCGGGACCCCCAAACTAGAACACTTGGTCCTGGAAGAAAAGCCTGCGCAACATTTGGCAGCAAAAATAAGCAGGGAGTTGACCCGCCAGGAAGAGGAGGCGGTCTGCTTGAGTCCCAGGCGGTCTCCTTAGGCCACTGCACAGGGAATCTCTCTCAGGTCCCGATCCAGTGCTCTGCTAGAGGGATGGAAAGTCAGGGCATATGGAAGCCATGGGGAGAAGACTGGGGGGCATAGTGCTGGAGATTGGGAAGGTGGCCTTCTGAGATTTCGGTCCTGAGCCAACACCACACACTGCCCTCAGACGCCGTCTCCCAGGGTCTCTCACAGCTATCCTTACCGCACCAGCTAGAGAAAGTGAACTAACCCTGTTCTCCAAATACTGGTGACTCCAGCCTGCCAAGCACGAATCAGGCATAAAAGACTGTTGGCTGTACCCAAAAGGGACCCAAGGTGTGCTTTTTTCCTGGAGAAACTATAGAGAGTCTCAGATGAACAAAGAACTCAGTGGCTTGGGAACAGGAGCCAAACTTTCCCCTCCCAAAAGGTTAGGCAGGTTCCATCCCCAGTGGAAGGTGCCCTGGTCAGGGCATCAGGCAGCAGGTAGCTGTGGGGCTAGGGGGCGCGGCATGCCCTTCCAAGCCTCCCGTGAGGACCCCTGGCAGGGCACTGCCCCAAACTAGAAAGCAAGTGGCTAACTACCCAGCTGAGGACCCACACCACTTCTAACAAAGGGCTGCCTGATTTGCATTCCCCAAGTCTGCTGGCACCACCTCTAAAGTGCAGTCCCACCAGGGAAGGAAAGGCAATAGGGAACAGAGACATTTGGAGCCACCCCTACAGAGGCCTCCATCAAGGCCTCTTGGAGGGAGTTGCAGAGATAGAAGGGGGTGACCGGCTCTCTCCTCTCCCAAGAGCTGGCACCACCCCAAGTAGATGGGGCAGCCTTGATCTAGTCCTCTGAGCCCCCTCTGTACCACCCAGCAGGTGCAGCCTTGCAGGGTAAAAGGGCCACAGTTCAGAACAGAAAAATCAGGTGTGATACCCTTGGGTCCACCCATCAGGATCTCTGGCAGGGCACTGCTGAGCTAGAAGGCAAGCACCTAACTCCTTCCCAAAGGCTGAGGGCCTGCGCCACCCCCAACAAAGGGCTACATGGATTAGCATTTCCAAAATCTGCCAGCACCACCTCTAAAGTGCAGTCCACTGGGGGAAGGAAGTGCAAACCAGAACCAGGACATTGGGAGCCACCCCCTCAGAACTCTCCATCAAGGCCTCTAACAGCAAGCTACAGAGGTAGAGGGGGCAACAAAATCCCACAGCCCCCAAGAGCCAGCACCACACCAAGCAGAGCGGGCAGCCTTGATCTATTTCTCCAAGCCCCACCTGAGTCTACCAGCAGGTGCAGCCTCGCAGGGAAGAAAGGGCACAACTCAGAAAGGTGCAATCTGGTGTGACCCCCTTGGAGCCTGCCTTCAGGACCTCTGAAATAAAGCTAGAAGGAGAGCAGCTATCTCCTCTCTCAAGGGCTGAGGACCCACATCACCCCATCAAAAGGCAGATTGGATTGTATTCCCAGATCTTGATGGCCCCAGCCTGTCACACTTACACCCACTGGGAAAAGGGAGTGCAAATCAGAGGTTGGACATGGATGTGACTTCCTCGGAGCACTCCACCAGGGCCTCTGGCGGTATACTGCAGAGATAGAAGGAGGCTAACAGCTCGCCCCACCCCACAAGGGCCAGCAGCACCCTGAGTGAAGGGGTCAGCATTGTTCTCTTTTTCCTAGACCCATCAGCACATCTCTGCTGGTGCAGCCTCACAGGGGAAAGGGGACACAACTCAGAACTGG